>NC_136409.1:231185231-233585231 GCF_051521515.1 Lactuca serriola | reverse complement strand
TCGTTTTAGCTTGGTAAATATACCCGATTTGGTTTCACTTGGTAAATATACCATCCTCGATAACATTTCTTTATTTCATTATCGTTTTACCATCTCTATTTATTATTTTCTTTCACTTGGTAGATATATCGTTTATTACTTCACCAAAGTGAACATTATTTTTTTTCCACTATCACGAAGGGCAAAGATAATCAATATTTTTGCTTCCTTATCAAAACCTTAAACCCTAAATACTAAACCCTAAACCCAAAACCCTAAACCCTAAATGCTAAACCCTAAACGATAAACCTTAAACCCTAAACCCTAAACTCTTAACCTTAAACCCTAAACCCTATTGTGTCAATCTTGAATTTACATCTTCAAGTATTAATTGTCAATCCACTAATCGTAATATTTATATAGTAAAACAATGTATTTTCAAGATGTTTAGTACCTAACCTTAGGTGAGGCTGTAATGTATATTCCCTTTTCCTATATATATATATATATATATATATATATATATATATATATATATATATATAAAGCATTTAGATGTTTTTTTGAAATTTAAGAGGTATAAGTATTACCTAAATGTATTACCCTGTTGTATATGTTGAAAACCCTAATCTCCTTTACACACCATGATACGGCCATTGCACTAGAAACTGCCTCTTATCACCGTCTCCACGCATTATCTGCCCTCGCACCACTTCTCTAGCGATGAACCCCCACCCTTGATCTGTCGAAAAACCCACCACGCAGACAATCCCTTCTTTTTTTTTTTTTAATCAGAATCTTAAAGATTTGGGCTAAGATCAGGAGTTAGTTCAATAGATTGGTACGTTCTTGATTTTCCTCAAATACTTATCACAAACATCTCTTATTTCTTCTGTTTTTTCTTTGACTTCGTTCATATCGTTTCAAAAAGGGTTCTGTGATCTATAAGGGTCTGGATTTCTACTAAAATCAATTTTTTCTTAATCGATGTATTATCAATTTTCAAATTTGACTTCTTTTGTGATAGTTATTTAAGGGTTCAACGCTTAATTGATTCAGGAATACAACGAAAGGATATACTTTGGAATAATCGGCTTCTCAGAATTTCTTCATTCAGAACTTGAAGAGATTGATTGTGAGAGGATTCCCCATTCTGCTTATTCCTGATCGGATGCTTGGCATTTGATATTTGGTAATTTCATGTTGATTCCTTTTATTCTTATTCGTTTTGTTGTCAATTAACCATTATTGATGTAATTTGGAAGAAGGAAGATATTCTTTTACCAAAGTTAATTCATTTTTATTTATTTTAGGTTGAAATCCACCACCCATGTAGGGAAATCAATATTACTAAGCTTTGAAATTGTTGATGGCTTGGATTTTACATTCAGATGTTCTTTGGTTTATAAAGGTAAACTAAACATACAACCTGTTTGTTTAAGTATGTGTGTGTGTGTGAAATTTTTGCATTTGATCTTTCTCTATTGCAATCCTTGGTTGTACTAAATTTAACTTATTATTCTTGTGTTGTTTATTTTAATTAGTTAATGCATATGTTTTTGGACCAGGTTTGTCTGTGATTCCAATTATCCTGTTTGGGTTAATAACATATGCATACTTGTGAATTCGTGGATTTAATTTAGATTGTCTTTTTTCCTAAATTAATAGATTATAATGGTGATTTTCCAACGTCTCATACAATTTAAAACAGTTGGTTGAAAAAAAGAATTACAAGAATTGTTAATTCACCCTACCATGGAGTTGAAGAATAGATGCTTCGAGGTGAAACTGGGGATTCAAATAGTGACTTTAACTAGAAAAAAATTGGAAATAGGATTCTATATTGAACATATAAAAGAAAGTGGAATGCTATAAATTATAAGTATTCTTTCCATTTTGCTTTATAGTGTGATTCTTATATTTTTTTGACACTTTTTGAAAAATGCAGAAAGCGAGATTGTTAATGTTGGATATTGTAGTTGTAGGTGAATGTGTGTTTATCAGGGTGCTCAGAAAATTTTCTCAAACTAGAAAAAATATGCCAATATATCACATACACCCTCTGTAAGTCAGTACAACTCAATAAGAAGATAAGAAAAAAAGATCGTTATGAAAATATGTCATTTTTATTGAATGATAGCAACATACTTTAACTTATTTGTATATAATAACATCCTACTTCACTTCTTAAAATATATTTATGAAAATTCATGTTATTTTAATTGATGATAGCAACATACTTTAACTTATTTGAACATAATAGCATTCTACTTTCACTTTTTTTAGTTACAACATTTTACTTTTATTACTACTCCTTTGTTGGGATTATACTTTGCAAAATTCACCAATTATAAATTATACAAACGAGCAACAACTGTAAAAAAAAATAATAATGGTTTCTAATTTTCTTTTCAAGTGGTTTTGTGAAAATCGAGCACAAGAGATGAAATGCATTGTTCTCTTTAATGAGAAAAAGAAGTAGCTTCAGGTTATATATTATGGGGTGCATTTTAGCTCTGAAGTTGGTTTTCATGTAAACCCCAATCCCCCTTCCCCCCTAACTTATATTTTTCATTTTTTGCCAATATGTTAAAATGTTAGCGCCAAATGAAAGAAATAGTAAAGTAAATTCATTTTTTGTGTCTTTATCTATCTGTGTGTGTGATCTGATTTGTATGTGTATGTGAGACCTGATCTTTATGTGAGTGTGATCTGATTTGGGTAGGGATTTCGAAGGTGTTGTTTCGTATAGACAAAAAGCACAAGGTGGAAGATAAAAGAGCATGTTTAAATTATTGCAATTTTTTATAAACAAGTTCAAATTTTTATATAATTTGTAATAGAGATATACTGTTTATCCCGTAGAGTTAACAAGAATCATAAATGCCAGTTGAACCATGTAAATCATTGTGTTTGTTCACTTTGTTTTCTTTTATTCAATTTCTAAAATTCGCATGCTCAATAGATTAATGTTCGTATCTTTTGTTCTTAATTGATGTAGTGGTTTGCTCAAATTTCTTATTGATCTTTTCTAATGTAGTGCTTCTTCATATAAATTCAATAATAAAATATCTAATTATTAATATTACGGTAGATGTGAGCATATTAATAGTATAAGTTTGGCTTAGTTTATAGTTGTCATTTTCTTCTCTTTTTATTTCTATTTTAATTTTACATATTTTTTTTTCAAAAAAATTGTGAATAACAAGTACCCACAGTAACAAGGGAGAGGTGGTATCAACTTCTATAGAGGTGTTGGTCTATCAAATTTTGTAATTAACCAAAAACAACTGCAAATTTCAATTTTAAGCCTAAATAATAAACTTCTATATGTTGCATCACCTACCCTTTTCTAACACACTAAACCCTAATAAATTGTTTGATCTTAGATCAAACCATATTTAAATTCGCTTTTTGGTTGACCAAACCGAATTATAACTTTGGTTTTTGGTTCGAGTTTTGGTCTCATAAAATTTGGATAAGAACGAACAAAAAACTAAATTTCATTAATAATTAATTAAAAACTATATTTTATATTTTCTATATTATTTTTTAAATAATAATAATAATATTATTAAAGTAAAGACATTTTGGCCCTTCTAGAGTTTTATCAATTTAGGGCTCACTTTTCATGACTCATGACCCTCACTCCGCTAATATCTCACGAAAGTCTGATCGTCCTCGATACCTCATTTGTCGTTTCTGCTAATTCAAGTTTCACCACTCATGATGTCATGCAATTGACGTTCTGCAAGAACCTTGCAAAGCTACAAACGACGGTACCGTAGATAGTATCGGCTCACCACATTAATGAAAATTAGAACTTTGTAATTTATGTTTGAAAAATGACAACGCTAAATTTTTAACATAATATTTGGTTTTGTCGGTTTTCAAACTGAACTAACACGAATTAGAATTCGGTTTTTTGTTTGGTCTAGACGAATTTGACTTCGAGTTGGTTCGGTCAACGCTAGATTTTGATTTTTATCAAAAACCGAATTATACTCATTAATTTTCTTTGGCTCTTTTGAAATTCATTTTTTTTAAGATTCAAAATTGAATATTAAACAAAATATAAACATACGGTTTATCACACCCATTCCCATTGGAAAAAAAAAAAATCGTTTTGTCATTATTGTTTAATTCTACTGCTCTCGGTTTTTTAATATCTTTGACCCCAAAACCAATTTTTTTTTATATTTGAACCAAGATAATCGATCAGTACAGTTGTTTATGAGATGGTTTAGTTCGGTTATTGGATAAAATCAAACCATAACCATTATTATTGGTTAATGCATTTTGGTATTTGTTGGTAATGGTTATGGTTAATGGTATTTTTTCTGGTTGATGGTTAATGTTGGTTAACCATAATGTTCAAAAATAATGTTGAAGTAAAAGTATATAGGTATTAAAAAAAAAAACAACAATAAATATTTGATAACCAATGTGTGTAAGCTTTTCAAATCGTATAATAATAAAATAAAACATATATTTTTTTGTATTTGAATGCCACTTCCACAAATTGTGTAATTAATAATAACCAAATTAATCAGTAGTTAAGCATAGTGCGTGATTGACTAATTGCATGTGTCCATCTAGGTGCAACTTTAGATTCATTGATTCCTCAATCATATCTAATGGTAAGTAAGCATTAATTATTTTATACACATTGAATTATATATATATATATATATATATATATATATATATATATATATATATATATATATATATATTTGAATATTAAGTTATCAACATAATCGAACAATTAATTAGTTATCAACTGGGAAAATATACAAACTGAACCATGATTGGACTCTGCCGGTTAATAGTTATTCCTCTTATTATTACCGGATAATAATAAAATCTTCTCCATCCCAAGATACTTCTCTACTATGATATTCGTAACTTTAATTTCTGCATCTCTACCTTTGTGTGCTTGTTTGGTTTTTTGTTTAAATCTTCTAAAAGAATAAAAATAAATGCTTCTAAACCAAACCATTATATGGTGAAAATCAAATCCTGTGTGAATAAATTCTAATTTTTGCATTAAGTCGGTTTTTTACAATACCCACGGCCCTTCAAATGTTCCTAGTATATATATAGCGTTGCTTAATCCAACTATTTTCAAGCAAATAACCAATAGGGATTTTAATTTTCCTTAAATTCCAATACATGCAATTCCATTTCCTTAGATAAATAAATTCGAAATCCAACACAAGGAAACTTAACTTTGGATTTTTGGTTGGCTATCAAACAATCTATGGAGAAAGGAATTTATCCAGAAACAACATCTTCATCTCTGTCCACCCAAAGGGACCATTTTTATAGACTTTCTTGTTTAGCTTTTGGATATCTTGCCACCATTTGAAAGCCTCTCCTTCAAGTGGCAATGTGTTGGCTACAAGGTCTATTTTTTCATGCTTTGGGACACGATAATACTCAAAATAAAATTCTACCTCCTTAACCCAGTTGCAAAAGACATCAAGATTAAACTTGTCAGGGAATGTTGGTAGACATATGTTTGGGTTGTAAGGAGGTGGCTTCTCCTCTGTAGGAATCTCAGGCTTTGGCTTTGGTTGATATTTTTTCAACTCCGCCTCGATACGTTGTAAGCGAGTGCCCAGATCTTCAAACTTGTCTAGTAAGGACACAGTACACCTCAGAATTTTATTTATATCGTTGGCCAACGTATTCAAAGAAAAATTATCTACCCTGAAAAATATAAACAAATGAAAAACCATTTAAATCCAAATTAAAAGATAGTTGATAGCAACCGATTAGATCCAAATTAATGCAAACTTATTATTCTCTAATGTCCATATTTTTAAAATTATGTCATTCATTCAATAATAATATAAATATCTAGTAACCTGGATTCAAGGTGTCGCACATCTTGATCCATGTCTTGTGTCTCGTTCCCTGAATCAAAAAATTTAATAATTCAGTATAAGCATATTCTAATCTTGGAATCAAATTTATATCAACTCATCCTAATAAAACCTTAATCTTCCAACCAAAGGATTTACACTTTATTCTTCAAGATTTCCAATCGATATTTTTCATCGATATATGGATATTTTTTAATTATAATATTTTTGTACAGAGTGTCCTATGTAACAATAAGTTGACCAGTATAAAGCATCCAAAGAGAAAGCCAGATGTCAAAACCCTACACCTTGATGACCAGTATAAAGAATCCAAAGAGATTTTTTTTATATAAGCGACTTGTTCTCTGTGTATCTATAATTCTAATTGAACATATTTAGAGGAAACTCTTTCAACAGAAAGTAGCAATTGCATACAAACCTGATCCATTCTTATTTTCCCCATCCATCTGCGGTTGGTTGACTTTTGAAGCCTAAATAAGAGTTCAAAAACCAAAGCCCAAAACCAATTCAACTGCCTTATGATATTATGATATATTGGCATATGCATAATTAATTCACTAAATCCCAGTTAGAATTGCCCAATCATTGTTAATTGATTTAAGCTCTATAGATGCAGACTACATATGCTTATGCTTATGGTATGCAATACTTAACATATTAAGTAATTCTTCATGTAAGAAAACTAATGTGTATAGGAGCAAACATGTACAAAACGAGCTGAATAAAACCAATCAAGAGAGTTAAACAATACCAAACATTCAGCATTTCCATGAATCACACACATAAAACCATGGTAAAATCAAGACATGCACAGATTTTACATTAATATTCGAGTTTTCTTCAAACAAAGCTAAACTAAGATGAAAATGAAACAACTTTGTAAATACATGTTATCCGATAGTCAACAGCTCCCTCCAATTAACGATTATCAGCAGTGAAGAAAAAAAAAAACTAATTTTTCGATCAATTTGAAACATCTTTATGCCTAAATTTGATGCAAAATAAATAGACTGTTTATTCAGAGTCGATGAATCATTGAAACTTATATCAGAAAGAAAAAGAAACACAGAAAACAAACCCTAGAAAATAACTGAACAAAACCATTGTCCTCGAATCGGGATCGGGATCCGTATCATAAATCACACAGTAATGAAATTAATAGAATCGGAAGATTAGGTTTTCACGATTACCGTTATTACGTGAGGCAATCGTCCCCTGATTTACCGGCTTCTCCACCGCCTCTACGCTGTACTGCAACCCTAAGATGGAGATGAATCAATTTCTATACGCGTAAGGCGTAACATCAAACCCTATCCACTGGGCCGAGGCCCATTGAACTGTTAAACAGGTACCCAATCGACCAATCACATATATTCTTCGTCCCTTTGTGAGTTTATATAAATCTTTCTTGATTTCTTGATTCTAAATAAATTATTTGATAAAACAAAAAAAAAAATAATAAGTAGATTAATAAATTAAAAAATAATATTGAAAATGAAACATACAAAGATAATTTGAAATTCTATCAATAAGTTTATCATTTTTATCTAAAGTTAAAGTCATTCTTCAAATTTAACTTTGGAAAAATTGAACAAAAAAAACATTATATTGTCTGAGTTGACCCTAAGCCACAACGTTGAGGGCATGATGTATTTGAAAAATAACCTATTTTTCAATACTAAAGCATAGTTGTTGTTTATTCTCACACACTTACACATCTTCCGAAACTACCCATGCAAAACGAAAAATGAAAAAGTTTTCATTTTTCAATACTAAAGCATAATTGTTGGTATAAGTTAGCCTACGGAAACCAGGTCTTACAGTTCATAAATGCTCGATTAGAACTAAACTCAATCTATGGAAAGCATAAAAATAATAGAAAATTCCAGTAACTCGAACTTTCCAGTGCTCTAAAAAGTCTTTTCTACACATTCCCTTCTAAGTATACTGCTTGGGGACATAGTTTCCAACTATACTTACGGTCCCTGCATGTTAACATTAGTCCCGATAAAAATGTCTTAAAAGCCTCTCATGGTAATAGACCGTGAGATGTCCACAATAGAAAAGTCAATGACGAAAATATACAGAGGTAAACCTAGAAAATAAATTAAAATAAATAAATAAAAATAATATTATTAAGTTAATATGTGACCTTTGGGATTCGAATAACTAAACCCCGAGGGGTGTTCTACACCTAATTGCCTAAAGTCGACTTGTTTGGGACTAATTGGGTTGAAAGTTCGTTACATGGGTTCCATCGAAAGTCATGAACTTAATAATAACAACAAAAAAAATGTGATTCAAATGAAGCTACTATGTGACCTTTGAAGTACGGACAAGTAGACACAATGGATTCCTTTAAATCTAGCACACTAAGGTCGTCTGGTCTGGATGTGATGGCTGGAAGTCCGTTACATGGACTTCATAGAAAGCCATGAGATTTATTTATAAGAAAATATATTTAGATGGTATATATATATTTATATTTATGTTAGTTGTATTCTAATTGAATAATTTGCATCATTGTATGTACTCAAGTTAGAAAAAATGTTTAGCTAACAAAAGATTCCTTTGAACTTGGACTTGAACTTATGACATTGGGACTGAATGCTAACTACTCTGATTGGTGTAAGTGGTTTGAAATTTATAACCAATCTGGGTAAATTTTAGAGATTTTTTAGAAAAAGGTTTGTTATTGGTCAACAAAATAGTTGGGTTTGGTCATTGATATAATTTGCAAAACAAAATTCGTTGAGCATGTTTTTATTGCATATCTTTTACACAAAAATAAGACTGTCTTGTTTCATTTGCTATTTCAATACCGGTGATCGTGAAGAAGTGTTGTTAACTTTTGATTTTGTTGGGTCGTACTAAGGAGTAATTAAGTCTCTTGTAATGTTTAATTTTATGATAAGACTAAGTTGGTTCAATACATGTGGTGTTGGATTAGTATCTAAGTCCATAACTATTTTAGTATGTACTTGACCCGACTATGAGCATGGTCCTTTTGGGTTGCCTTCACCATAGCAATATGTATGATGAATTAAGGAGAGAAAGGTTTAATTATGATTTATTAATATATTATGAGAATGATATATTAAAGGAGAAATCATATTATTTAATTAATATTAGTCAAGAATTAATTAGGAAATTAATTTTGTGGCTAAAAGAGATTAATTAAACTTAGGGGACTGAATTTGTAATTATAAGATAATTGCAATTGGGCTATGGATGACTTAATAATATAGGTTGGACGAATTCTATTGGAAGCCCATAAGGAATTCGTCCAAGGGATATCATTAAAGGAGTCCATGGACTACTTAGGGCTTAAGCAGTCAAATTAGGGTTTCCTAAGGTCAAAGCCCTAATAGCCTAAGTATATAAAGACCCCTAATGACCCAAAAACGTGGCTAAGTGTTCCATGAGGGTTTCCAGCCGTTTTTGGGTGTCTCCTTTCTCCTCCCTCCTCATCCAAGTTGCATATGGTGTTTGTGACTCAGAGGTGCAACACTTAAGGCACTAAGCTTTCTAAAGCCAAGGATTGATTGTTATTTCTATATAACAATCAAAGGTACTTCTCTAAACCCTAATTCAGTTTATGATATGTTAGATCTAGGGTTTATGGCTTTGGATAATTAATTGCATGTTCATTTGACAAACTAGATCCAAATCTATTAGGGTTTGCATGTACACCATAGGAATGATGTATTGATTAAAACCCATCAGTGGTATCAGAGACTAGGGCTGTTTGTTAGTGAATTTGATGCTTATTTGATTGAATTTTGGCTGAAAATCGGATTTTTGGGGTTTTTCGTCTTGACTCGCCGAGTCAACTGGGTGACTCGACGAGTCCAAGCCTGACTCGAAGAGTCAGAGGGTCAGATGGCGAATTTTTCGAGTCTTTTGCCTATTTTTGTTGTGGGATAATTACCCAAACGTTTTTTATTGATAGAAATCGGATTTTTATGATATTGGGTGATTATCCTAGCCAACAAAATAAAAGATAATTTCATATTAATCGGATAATTACTTCCTTATTTGATTAAGTTTAATTATTTGAATTATTTGGTGTATTATCTTGCAAGAAATTGGACTAGGTCAAAATTAGATAATTGCCTTATTTGAATTGTTGATCTAAAATGTTCTCGATAAAGTTTGAATAGTTTCAAATTTTCCCCTTTAGGTGTTATAATTTAAATTTGAACTTAAAAGTTTTGTTTTTGAAATTTAAATAGTTGAACCCTAATGTTTTGAATAGTTTCAAAACTTGCCCTCAAGTTTTGGAATTTAAATTTTTGATTAAAAGGTTTAATTTTGAAACATTTAAATTCTAAACCCTAATGTTTTGAAAAGTTTCAAAATTTGTCCTCAAGTTTTGGAATTTAAAAGTTGATTAAAAGTTTAATTTTGAAATGTTAAATTCTAAAACCTTAGTATTTTGAAAAGTTTAATCAAATTACACATATTAGCCACTTGAGGCTATAACTCTGTGGACCCTCTGGCCCTAACTCTGTGGACCCCCTGGTCCTAAATCTGTGAACCTTTCGGTTCTAACTCTGTGGACCTTTCGGTCCTATCTCTGTAAAGCTCTGGAATACACACAACATAAATCACATAGAAATAATGCAGTGCAACACATCACATACATAGCATATAAGATACTCTATCATATAACTCTAATTACCACTCAAGGTAAAGTATAATGAGAAGACTCGCCTTGAAGGATGTCTAGAAAGCTCTCGTGCTCGACGTCCTCGATCTAGCTTCCGCCTACCAACATGATAACATATCTAATCAATACTTATCTCTTGCCCTCACCCCTAAATAATGGGTAGAAGACTATTCTACCCCTCCTTGACCTCTCTTGAATCAGCTTGACCAAAACACCATGGTCAATTGAAGTCAACTCTAGTCAACAGTCAAACTTTGACCAGACTCGCCGAGTGCACTCGAGTGACTCGGCGAGTACATACGTGTCCTCTGAATCCTCATAAAGCCTCACTCAACTCATCGAGTTAACCTTTCACTTGACGGGTTACCACTGGTCACGAATCGTGGGGCAACCCGACTCGACTCGTCGAGTCCCCATATGAACTCGACGAGTTTCCTCCATGGCAACACTCAAATGACCTTATGAGGTCATATCTGTTTCTCTAGCTCATAGATATGACCTTCTAACACCCAATAAGCACGTAAAGGCTCATTGTTTAAGCTCATGCAACACTCACATGTCCTTATATGATGAAATAGCTCCTAAAATGGCAACCTAGATCCATAACCCCAAAGGGACTGCATAAAGCTGGAAGGTTAGGACTCTCTGGACCTCTTAAGGTCCATATCTAAAGCTTAATCCACATTGGGACCTCGTATACTCCATATTCCCTTAAAGACAAAGCTCAAGAAACCCTAGATTCATGCAATCAACACCATATAGAAGGAAAGGTCCGATTTGTTACCTCAAGGTGAAGCTCCATGCCTCAAAGCCTCATAATATTAACCTCCTCTGGTCCCTCTTGCTAGAACTCTCCTCCTCCTTTGCAATGTCACCCCAAAAAGGCTCAAGATGGCTCTCCTTTACTCTCTAAGCTCTCTGGTCCGAAAGGAGTCTCTCAAGGGTGTAGGTGGTCGCCACTGAAGGCCATAAGGACCTTTAAATAGGTCCCAAAATCGGACAATTAGGGTTTTCCTTAACAGCGCCGACTCGGCGAGTCCCTTCATTAAACAGGTCACCGCATCACGATCTTACTCGACGAGTTAAGGCGTCAACTCGTCGAGTCACTCCTGATATCCCAGTATGAAACACTCAAATTGTCATGCCTGGAAATCCGGATGTTACAATTCTCCCCCACTTGAATTAGATTTCGCCCTCGAAATCACTCCTTAACCACATATAGATTAAATTCAACCACCCGAAGGCACCACCGAAAGGATCTCATTCCACACCAAAATCTTCTTCCATGAACAACTGAAACCACACAGAACTTCCCAAATCCATAACTAAACCAACCCTTCTGCTGCTAATATACCCTTTTCCAATATCTGGAAACTCTAGTGACCTGACCCGCCTCCAGACCGCCTACCCAAGCAATCACCATGATATTCGCTCCTCGAATATCAAACCTTGATATCTTACTGCTCCTTTGATTCCCACGAGACCAAATCCAAAATTCTGCTACCGCACACTCGTACCAACCATGCTAAATGATCTGACTCACGCCCCAAGAAACGGAAAGGTCCACACCTTACTAGGGCTCATACACTAACCCGCTATCAGAACCCATCCAAACAATAATCCCTAACACCCTGCCCTCAGACACAAGGGAATAACCATGCTCGATCAGAAGTGTCCTCAGAAATCTGTAATCATAATCACCAACTTACTCTCAATTGACCCCACTCCACACGGAGTGCTAGGCCATCTCACGACCGAATGATTGAACCTACCAAGGTTACCCATAACATTACCCAAAATGCCCCACTGACTTTCTTCCCACAACAACTATCTCGGCCCAGTGACACACGAGTCACTGATTTCACTTTACCTCAAACGAACTACAAACCCCATTGAAGATCGACTCAAACCCGACTCCTGGTGTCTACTTCTCATATCTCTATGTATCTGGTGATACCTCCCGTACCCGAGTACTGACTTACACAGGTCTAAGACATCTGATGATAATCATACCCCTCGACCAAAAACCCACCTCAGAATCGATAATCTTATCTCGCCTACCCATGCATCATCAAAGCCAACTCAAACTCGAGAGTTTGGGTCCGAACCAAATTTGGAACCACTTGTCCCAATGAAACACTCATCTCATGACTTAACTTACAACCCGCGTGAATACCACTTTTCCAATTTCCCTCATGTTGCAACAATCACAACTCAAATCAGAGTATAACGATTTCCGACACATATGGAGACCCCAGTCTCGCCCCTGGTCCGACCGCCAGGCTTCCAAAGCTAAACCATTATGGCTACCCAAGCCTAAAACTCTTATGCGTCGTGCTCTGATCAAAGAGTACTTCCTCATAACCACCTATCGCTGACTAGAGAGTACTACGACTCCCCGTAGCATCGCAACACCCTCTGACTAGTGAGTACTACGACTCCCCGTAGCATCACAACACCCTCTGACTAGTGAGTACTACGGCTCCCCGTAGCATCACAACACTCTCTGACTAGTGAATACTACGACTCCCCGTAGTATCACAACACTCTCTGACTAGTGAGTACTACGGCTCCCCGTAACATCACAACACTCTCTGACTAGTGAGTACTACGGCTCCCCGTAGCATCACAACACCACGTCCACTAACTCATGCTCTGTGTACTAGCATAGACAAATGCCCACACTTATCCAAATTATGCATCCTCAATTCCGATGACAACCTTCATAGCCACAACACCTTACCCTGCTGCAATCCTCATCCTTAAATAATCCCTCTTGACGACAATACCCGAAGGGCTCCCCCTGAAACTATAGATACTCGATACACCACTTGTCATCATAAACCCAAGACTCTAAAATTAATTTGAAATTCAGGGCATGATACTCGGATTCCTCGGGACACCATTACAGGACATCACGATGTCCCGCCTCAACCACTGGTCTCCTACTCACGGCATCAACAGATACCTCAAATTATTCCATCAGAAACTCATAACAGATCTTCATTTCACACCAAGCACAACTCGGAGTATCCCAACTCCCAACTGAAACACGAAAGAATCGACAATGACTCAAAACATGATGACGACATCCGAAGCTTCCTTCTATTTTCTCATAACTCAGTTCTAGAATACCCATATCGACCCTGAAGTTGCTGCCCAACCAACTTCTGCCCCTTTCCAACTGTATCTCATGGTCCATACATTGAATCATAATTCTCTACACTGCCGGACTAATCTTACGAGCCAACCACTCCGAGCTCCTCATAAAATCTTCGAAAAAATTCTAGCCACCACAAGGTATCCGACCAACGGTCACTTGCCGTGAAGATATCATCCGTTCTTAAACATGTACCACATACCTTATCGCACTCTGCCCATCGCCTTGTCTACCAATAACCATGGCCTTATGAATCTGTACCGCAGATCTCTATATTAAGTTCTCTAACCACTTTTGAACAGATCTTTGATCCCCTCAACCAAATATCCGGCTCTCCCCCACTTAGGGTTCGAACATCACCAAATGGCGCACTGACAATCTACCCCATATGTTGTTTCCACCAGCAACATCGCACCTATTCTTAGAAGGTGCTACGCAATGCTTGTCAATCTCCCCGATGGGGATCAAGCAACTCCAATACCCCGAATCTTGGATGAAATCCTCAAAAACTGCTCTTCGTGACTACCTCCAGTCATTTAGAATCTCATACTATTCCTCTACCAGAAATCTTATTAGACCGTAATAACCCTGACTCTCAGTCCGGAACCTAAGAGTCATCATACTCCTCATCCTCGGCTTCTCAACCAACGCTCCATCACATGAATCATCACAAAAGCAGAGACTTCACTCCCATGGACGATACCCATCATAGACTTTAAGAGCCACCGCCCTGATATGTTCCTTATGATTATCCAACACTTTCGCTAACACACGCCATACTATACTCAAGTAGGGTGTATCCTGGTCCTTGAGCATCTCGGTTCCCACTAACAACTTGTCCACGACATAACATCACCTTGCGGCAGACATACTGCCAGATACTCTGGTGGAAGATCGTCATCAATGTCAACCCGCAGGGTTTACTCCTAAACCCAAAACCGAAGTCTCACACCTTTTATGTTTCCCACATGAAACAGAAATAGCACCACTCAGGTCACAGAAGGTGACATCTCTTCTATCGGCTGGTTTCTCAACTTAGACCGCAATCCTCCATAAACGCCATCTCTACTTTTCCATGAGTCTTGCGACTACATCTGACATTTCACCAAAAATACCTTGAAATTCTCTCGACCTCCCTCTCACGGGATGCTTCTTCGGACTCATTTAACATGGCCCTCTGGCCTAATACCCCATCGCGTCCGATCTCTACCTAATCAATCATGACTGGATAACCGAAGAACCACAAGCATCACTTGCTACGAATCATGGTACTCACCCCATGACATCACCTCTCAATCTGCTACAATGCATGGTACTCGACCATGACATCACTCATCGATCTGCTACAATGCATGGTACTCGAACCATGACATCACTCCTCAATCTGTTACGATGCATGGTACCCGAAGCATGAGATCACTCCTCAATCTGCTACGATGCATGGTACCCGAACCATGACATCACTCCTCAATCTGCTATGATGCATGGTACTCGAACCATGACATCACTCCTCAATCTGCTACGATGCATGGTACCCGAACCATGACATCACTCCTCAATCTGCTACGATGCATGGTACTCGAACCATGACATCATTCCTCAATCTGCTACGATGCATGGTACTCTAACCATGACATCACTCCTCCATCTTCTACTTAGAACCTTCGGAATACTCCCTGTATCGAGTATGGGTCCTCTGCTTTCGGTAGTATTGTTGGATTAGTGTCTAAGCCCGTAACCATATTTGGTAAGTACTTGACCCGGTTGTGCATGGTCCTTTTGGGTTGCCTTCACCAAAGCAACTTGACTAGAGAAATTAAATAGAGAGAGAGGTTATTGTGATTTATTAATATGTTATAAGAATAATATATTAAAGGAAAATCATATTTGTTTAATTAATATTGGTCAATAATTAATTAGAAATTAATTTTGTGATCAAGTGTAATTAATTAAACTAGAGGGGCTGAATTGTAATTATAAGATAGTTGCAAGATAGGGCAATATTTATCCTTGTTAAAGGATGAACGAATTTAAAGATAAGGATATCCTTAAAATCGTCCAAGGATAAGAGGATAAGGGTTTTTCAAGGCTTATCTTGTGGTTGCTTGGTGGGCAAGTAACTAGATAAGGATAAGGACTTAAACCCTAATCTAAACCCTATATAAAGACCCCTAGGCCTTGTGAATTCGTGTACATGCTCCTAAGAGGTCCCAAGGACGAATTCCAACTCCTCCCTTCTCTATCTTAAGCCTCTCCAATTGCTTGTGGTGTTTGTGAGCCATTAGAGGCACTACACTTGTGGTGCTTGCTTTCAAGACTTAGGATTTGAAGATTTAAGTTGTTATTGCAATATAACAACAAGAGGTATGTAAACCAACCTTGTATGTTAATTTCGAAAATAGCAATGCATATTAGGGTTTTATTCTTGTGTTCATAATTTTGTGTATCTAATAGTGAAAACATAGATCCAAATCTAGGGTTGCATGCACACTTAGGATTGTTTGTATAAAACCCATCAGTGGTATCAGAGCCTTTGGTTAACATGTTTTCAATTAGTTTTATTCAATTGTATGAACTTGACAAATTAGGGTTTATAGCCAATAAACCCTAGGAGGCCATAGATTTCGAGATTAGGGTTTCCTAACCCTAATTTGCGAAAATCTTGAAAGGGTTTTTGAATCCTTTCCTTTCAATCCAAGATTTCGAAATCTAGGGTTTGCAAACCCTTAGATTTCGAGATTTGCCTCCTTCCCCAAGATAAGATCCTAAATTTTAGGGATTTGGATAATCCCATATCTTGTAATTATCCTTTAATAGTTAAAATATGGTAATTAAAGATCATGAATTATCCCATCCCTATTTTCGAAATTTATGGAGGGATTTAAGGGATTAGGATAATTTAAATGTTTAAATGATAATTATCTTTTAGATCTAGATAATCCCTTATGATTTGATAATACAAATTAATAGTTTAATTTAAGATAATTATTAAATCAAGAGTTTTAATAATTAAAATTTTAATTTAAGTGACATTAAATTTCGAAAATTTTAATTAAAGATTAAAACCCTAGTATTTTTGAAATGTTTAAAATACACCATATACTATTATATTATTACAAGCTTAACAAATATATATATGTATAATTAAAATGCTAGTCTTACCGTTAGTAGGCCTCATTCACGAAGCCGGTCTAAAAGGTGGGTATAAGGTTGCGGCCTATAAAATGGCGCTTAATGGGTGTACACTCACACCCACTGCTTGCTTGATCGGTGGAGGGTCGTTAGCCGAACGGGTAGGATAGGGCAACCTCATCCTCTCATTAAAAGTATAATAAGAAATACAAAGTAACTACATGTTTTCTAAAATTTCCCAATCTTAGTTACTTTAGGAAAAGTGAATTGATGCAATCCCATGAAATTACACTTTGCACCTTGCTAAGAAGTTAGTGGAGCGTGTGTGGTTTACCGGCACACTAATTGGTTCTAAGCGAAGGTGGCAAAGGGTGATTCGTTGTTTATCATAGTTCGATGGAGCGTGTGTGGTTTACCGGCACATCGAATAGGTGATCGTTACAACGAAGACACCATGTGAATTTGCATGGTAATTCACACCCACTTTGTGATCCTTGGTATCCCAGTCACAAACGAGAGGGGCATATCGAGATTTAAACATGTCATTGAAAAGTTTCAATGAATCTCATCCGAACCTAGGAATTCTCAATACATTTAGAACTTAGAGTTAGGTTTTTCATGATGGAGAATTAGTGAATCGTCATTCACTTACCTTCAAATTATTTGCATTTAGATTACGACATCCCTTTTCTAAGATGTAGATATTGTTGTTGGATCCTAGCCCTAATTTTCTTATTGGGTGATTATTAGGGATTCATATTCTAATCTATCTTTGTCCTTTTCTTTTGTAGATGTCGAAATCAAACAACGCTGCCGATAGTTCCTTCACATTGATGAGCCTTTGCAAAAGGTTACTTTCGATGGAACGAACTTTAGCGAATGGATAAGATACATTCGCACAATTGCTCGCTACGAAGACAAGGAGTATGTCCTCGATGAGAAGCTTGAAAAGATCAACGCTGAAATTGCTACTCCGGCTGAAATGAGTACTTTTGAGACTCATGAGCATGATGCAATGAAGGTTCACTGCATCATGATAGCCACAATGAACTCTGAATTCCAAAAGTCCTATGAGGACATGTACCCGTACGAGATGCATCAAGACTTATTGGAGCGATACCACCAAAACGCGAGACAAGAGCGTTATGAGATCTTCACTAACATGATTTCCGCTAAGATGGGTCATGGAGAGTCTCTTACCGTGCACCTGCAAAAGATGCAAAGGTATGTCGATCGTCTTCGCAAGTTGAATGTTGACTTTGGGGAAGACTTCGCAATCGACATGGTGCTTCACTCTTTGCCTCCTAGCTACAATCAATTTAGGATGACCTACCACATGAACAAAGAGGAGGTTACACTAAGCAAACTCCAAGGTCTCTTGAGGGTCGCTGAGAGCAACTTCAAAGACAAGTCTGTTGCACCAACTCCCAATCCAGTCGCTGTTCCTGTCTTGGCTATTGGTCAAGGGAAGGGAAAGAAGAGGAAGGCTTCATCCAAAAACCAACGCAAGGTGAAAGCCCGAGATGGTGCCTCTTCTAGTGGGACCAAAGTTGATCCCGCTAAGCCCTGCTCTAACCCTAAGGAGGCTGAATGTCACCACTGCCACAAGATAGGACATTGGAAGAGAAGCTGCCCAGAGTACCTGCAAGCCATCAAGGAAGGAAAGATCAAGCCATCTTTCGCAAGTATATACACAATTAAATCTAACGATTCTAATCATGCTACTTCTTGGGTTCTTGATACCGGTTGTGGTTACCACATTTGTTCTAATGTGTAGGGACTAAAAGGAAGTAGGGATGTGAAGCAAGGAAGGATAAATCTAATCATGGGGAACAAAAGATCGTCGCCTGTGACCAAGATTGGAGTATATTCTTTAGTGCTTAGTAATAGTTTATGTTTAGATTTAGAAAATTGTTGCTATTCGCCAGAAATGGCTAGAAACATCATTTCATTTCATGGTTTGTTTAGACAAGGTTTTAGATTTTCTTTTAATAATGAGAATGGTTCTATTTTAGCTTATCTAAATGGTGTCTTTTTACTTTGAAGCTATACCATGTAATGGAATTTATGAAACTGTGATGATTGTTGATAATTTAGAAAATGATGTTTTGAATATAGATTCTTCCAATAGTTTGGATAAAGCATCCTTGTGGCATAGTCGTCTTGGACATGTCAACAAGAAACGCATAGCCCAACTCCAAAAGGATGGATTGTTGGAGTCATTCGACCTTAGGGAAGATGACACATGCGAATCTTGTTTGCTTGGAAAAATAACTAAGTCACCCTTCGCTGGTACGTGCGAAAGGAGTGAAGGTTTATTGGACCTAATACATACCGATGTATGTGGACCGTTTAGATCAACCACGAAGGATGGGAACCGCTTCTACGTGACTTTTACCGATGACTATAGTAGATATGGGTATATCTATTTAATCAAGCAAAAGTCATAAACTTTTGAAAAGTTCAAAGAGTTTAAGAATGAAGTGGAGAATCAATTGGGCAGGAAGATCAAGATGCTTCGATCCGATCGAGGAGGAGAGTACCTAAGTCTTGAATTCCACGAATATCTCAAGGAGTGTGGAATAGTTTCACAATTGACGCCACCTAGGACACCACAATTGAATGGTGTGGCAGAAAGGCGTAATCGAACCTTATTGGATATGGTTCGCTCTATGATGAGTCGTGCTTCACTATCAATCTCTTTTTAGGGGTATGCCTTAGATACTGCCGCCCATATCCTTAACCGAGTCCCTACTAAGAAGGTTGCCAAAACACCTCACGAGATGTGGACGGGGAAAGCTCCTTCGTTGGCACATATCAAGGTTTGGGGTTGCGATGATTTTGTAAGACGAGATACTCACGACAAACTCGAACCTCAAAGTGAGCGATGTATTTTCATCGGCTACCCGCAGAAATCCTTTGGATATCTCTTCTATAGACCGAAGGACAATGTGTCTTTGTTGCGAGGAGAGGAGTTTTCCGAGAGCGAGAACTCATAGGCCAAGAGGACAGTGGGAGGCAAATCAAGTTTGAAGAAATTCAAGAGTCAATAGATGAAGGAACCTCTACCGCTGGCACTCAACCCGAGGAGGAAACTCAGGTTGAACCAATTGACGAGTCCTTACCTCTTAGACGTTCCGATATAGTTAGAGTTCAACCCCAATTTTATGGTTTTCATATTACTACCGAAGGGGACACGTATATTAGTGATGGTACACTAGTAAATCTTGATGAACCTAATAGCTATAAGGAAGCCATGGCAGACCCGGAGTCTGCAAAATGGAAAGAGGCGATGGATAGAGAGATCCAATCCATGTATGATAACCAAGTTTGGAATTTGGTTGATCATGTGCCCGGACGTAAGACCGTTGGGTGTAAATGGATCTTCAAGAAGAAGACCGACGTGGATGGAAAGGTACACACATATAAAGTGCGATTGGTTGCGAAGGGCTTTACTCAAACTCCCGGAGTTGACTATGATGAGACCTTCTCACCAGTTGCAAATATAAAGTCTATTAGAGTGATGCCAGCTATTGCCGCATTTCATGATTATGAGATTTGGCAAATGGATGTCAAGACTGCTTTCCTTAATGGAAAGTTGGCTGAGGATGTTTACATGGCTCAGCCAGAAGGGTTTGTGGATCCGAAGCATCCGAATAGAGTGTGTAAGCTTGAGAAGTCCATTTATGGACTTAAGCAAGCATCTCGCAGATGGAATCTCTGCTTCGATGAGAAAGTCAAAGAGTTTGGATTTGTACGAAGTGAAGATGAGTCGTGTGTATATGTCAAAGCCAGTGGGAGTATCGTAAGCTTTCTAGTCTTATATGTCGATGACATATTACTCATAGGAAACGACATCCCGACTTTGTTTGAGGTTAAGTCCTGGCTCGGGAAGTGCTTCGCTATGAAGGACCTCGGAGAAGCTTCTTACATTTTGGGAATAAGGATAGTAAGAGAAAGAAGTAAGAGACTAATTGGACTTAGTCAGAACACTTACTTAGAGAAAGTACTAAAACGTTTTAGTATGGAAAATTCGAAGAAGGGAGAATTACCGATACAAAGTAATGCCAGATTGAGTAAGACTCAAAGTCCGAGTACCGAAGCTGAGATAGCTGAAATGAGCCGAGTTCCTTACGCTTCCGCAGTTGGCTCAATCATGTACGCTATGACTTGTACTCGCCCTGATGTAGCCTTTGCTTTGAGCATGGTTAGTAGATATCAAGGGAACCCTGGCAGAGCACATTGGATTGCTGTGAAGAATATCCTTAAGTACCTTCGGAGGAGGAAGGAATGGTTTTTAGTCCTCGGAGGGAGTGATGACTTGAAGGTGCGAGGGTACAATGACGCCAACTTCCAAACCGATAGGGACAACTACCGTTCACAATCGGGCTGGGTCGTTACCCTAAATGGAGGAGCAGTGACTTGGAAGAGTTCCAAACAGGAAACAGTAGCTGATTCAATGTGCGAATCAGAGTACATAGCAGCGAGCGAAGCGTCGAAGGAGGCAATATGGCTGAAGAACTTCATTGGTGACCTTGGAGTTGTACCCGCCATAAAGGAGCCCATGGAGATTTTCTGTGATAATGAAGGAGCGGTTGCCTTGACCAAGGAACCGAGGCATCATGGTAGATCTCGACATATCGACAGAAAATATCATTTCATCAGACATCGTGTAGAAGAAGGACAACTCGTAGTGAAGAGGATATCATCAGAAGATAACCCAGCAGATCCGCTTACGAAGGGACTGAGTAGGGTTAAGCACTTACAGCATGCTAGGAGTATTGGGCTGAAGGATGGTATTAGCATAGATTAGATAGTTTTAGAAACGTATAATAGATAAATGTAATTGACATTTGATGATTAAATAAAGGAGTTTTATTTATAAGTAAAGTTACTGTCGTATGTTAATTGTTTAACTATTGTTTCACTCTGCATGTTTTGACTTCCAGAATAATTGAGTTTATTAGGAATAATCGAATTATTCAAATTATCCACAATCGTTCATATGTTGGAAGTAGATATGAATGAAGATTGTCGTGAATAGGTGCGTAGATTGTCTAAATGGTATTAGACATAGCAAAATATTGATGCGACGTTCATGAGTGCTTATGAACTGGATTTGAGCATTGGAACAAACCCGCGCTTGCTGGAATCACCGTATGGAATATGATATATAAGAGGTGATCGTAAGACGATAATATCATATAGTCTTAAACCCTAGATATATGGTTTATTATTTGCTAATTGATTGTACATTGATAATGCGAAAACGCATTGGTAACTCAATGTTATAAAACACATTGTTGTGTATAGTTGATTATTGAATAAGTAAATGCATATAAGTCGAAGTTTATCTGTAAATTTTATCCTAAGAGGGTAGAAGAGATATCTCGGCCGCTCGATGATTTGATTTGACTTATGTGCCAGGCCCGGTCAGAACTAAATTGATGTGTTCGATTAAGTTCTATGTCAAATAAATCGGAGATCGAGAAACCTAAATGCTTGACTAATCATTCCATAGAATTGTC
Source organism: Lactuca serriola (assembly GCF_051521515.1). Lineage (NCBI taxonomy): Eukaryota > Viridiplantae > Streptophyta > Magnoliopsida > Asterales > Asteraceae > Lactuca > Lactuca serriola. The sequence continues at coordinate 233,562,869 of NC_136409.1, read as the reverse complement.
AGCATGATATCTAACAGAGGACTGTACGATCCATTATCTATAGGACATGTTACTCATAAGATCAAAGTTTGACAACGTCTTTGAGAGCTACGATTGCTAATCAGGTTGCACGTTACATTTGTGGTTACTAGACTTATCGAAGTGGGAGACTGTTGGATTTGTGTCTAAGCCCGTAACCATATTTGGTAAGTACTTGACCCGGTTGTGCATGGTCCTTTTGGGTTGCCTTCACCAAAGCAACTTGAATGGAGAAATTAAATAGAGAGAGAGGTTATTGTGATTTATTAATATGTTATAAGAATAATATATTGAAGGAAAATCATATTTGTTTAATTAATATTGGTCAATAATTAATTAGAAATTAATTTTGTGATCAAGTGTAATTAATTAAACTAGAGGGGCTGAATTATAATTATAAGATAGTTGCAAGATAGGGTAATATTTATCCTTGTTAAAGGATGAATGAATTAAGGATAAGGATATCCTTAAAATCGTCCAAGGATAAGAGGATAAGGGTTTTTCAAGGCTTATCTTGTGGTTGCTTGGTGGGCAAGTAACTGGATAAGGATAAGGACTTAAACCCTAATCTAAACCCTATATAAAGACCCCTAGGCCTTGTGAATTCGTGTACATGCTCCTAAGAGGTCCCAAGGACGAATTCCAACTCCTCCCTTCTCTATCTTCAGCCTCTCCAATTGCTTGTGGTGTTTGTGAGCCATTATAGGCACTACACTTGTGGTGCTTGCTTTCAAGACTTAGGATTTGAAGATTTAAGTTGTTATTGCAATATAACAACAAGAGGTATGTAAACCAACCTTGTATGTTAATTTCGAAAATAGCAATGCATATTAGGGTTTTATTCTTGTGTTCATAATGTTGTGTATCTAATAGTGAAAACATAGATCCAAATCTAGGGTTGCATGCACACTTAGGATTGTTTGTATAAAACCCATCAGTGGTATCAGAGCCTTTGGTTAACATGTTTTCAATTAGAAATAATGCAGTGCAATACATCACATACATAACATATAAGATACTCTATCATATAACTCTAATTACCACTCAAGGTAAAGTATAATGAGAAGACTCACCTCGAAGGATGTCTAGAAAGCTCTCGTGCTCGACGTCCTCGATCTAGCTTCTGCCTACCAACATGATAACATATCTAATCAATACTTATCTCTTGCCCTCACCCCTAAATAATGGGTAGAAGACTATTCTACCCCTCCTTGACCTCTCTTGAATCAGCTTGACCAAAACACCATGGTTAATTGAAGTCAACTCTAGTCAACAGTCAAACTTTGACCAGACTCGCCGAGTGCACTCGAGTGACTCGGCGAGTACATGCGTGCCCTCTGAATCCTCATAAAGCCTCACTCAACTCATCGAGTTAACCTTTCACTTGATGGGTTACCACTGGTCACGAATCGTGGGGCAACCCGACTCGACTCGTCGAGTCCCCATATGAACTCGACGAGTTTCCTCCATGGCAACACTCAAATGACCTTATGAGGTCATATCTGTTTCTCTAGCTCATAGATATGACCTTCTAACACCCAATAAGCACGTAAAGGCTCATTGTTTAAGCTCATGCAACACTCACATGTCCTTATATGATGAAATAGCTCCTAAAATGGCAACCTAGATCCATAACCCCAAAGGGACTGCATAAAGCTGGAAGGTTAGGACTCTCTGGACCTCTTAAGGTCCATATCTAAAGCTTAATCCACATTGGGACCTCGTATACTCCATACTCCCTTAAAGACAAAGCTCAAGAAACCCTAGATTCATGAAATCAACACCATATAGAAGGAAAGGTCCGATTTGTTACCTCAAGGTGAAGCTCCATGCCTCAAAGCCTCATAATATTAACCTCCTCTGGTCCCTCTTGCTAGAACTCTCCTCCTCCTTTGCAATGTCACCCCAAAAAGGCTCAAGATGGCTCTCCTTTACTCTCTAAGCTCTCTGGTCTGAAAGGAGTCTCTCAAGGGTGTAGGTGGTCGCCACTGAAGGCCATAAGGACCTTTAAATAGGTCCCAAAACCGGACAATTAGGGTTTTCCTTAACAGCGCTGACTCGGCGAGTCAGATAACCGAATCATTGAGTCCCTTCATTAAGCAGGTCACCGCATCACGATCCTACTCGGCGAGTTGAGGCGTCAACTCGTCGAGTCACTCCTCATATCCCAAGATGAAACTCTCAAATTGTCATGCCTGGAAATCCGGATGTTACAATTTTAAAAGTATAAAATGCACTCTAAACTATATATATGTAACATTAAAAGTCTAATATTATATATATATATATATATATATATATATATGAGTAAAGAGTCAGTCTTACCCTTAGTAGGCCTCATTCACGAAGCTGGTCTATAAGGGGTGTTTAAGGAAAATTGCCTATAAAATGGCGATTGAATGGGTATCCACTCTTACCCACCGCACTCTTGACTAGTGGAGGGTTGTTAGCCGAACGGGTAGGATAGGACAGAAACCTTCCATTATAAGTATAATGAAGTACAAAGTAACTTCATGCTTTTACAAATTCCAAAATCTTAGTTATTTTAGGCAAAATGTGAAATTGTATGCTAATCCATGGAATTACACTTCGTACCCTTGTCATAAGTTTGTGGTGTTGGATTAGTGTCTAAGTCCATAACTATTTTGGTATGTACTTGACTCGATTATGAGCATGGTCCTTTTGGGTTGCCTTCACCATAACAATATGTAGGATGAATTAAGGAGAGAAAGTTTTAATTATGATTTATTAATATATTATGAGAATAATATATTAAAGGAGAAATCATATTGCTTAATTAATATTAGTCAATAATTAATTAGGAAATTAATTGTGTGGCAACAAGAGATTAATTAAACCAAGGGGATTGGAATTGTAATTATAAGATAATTGCAATTGGGCTATAGATTGTCTTGGAATAATAGGTTGGACGAATTCTATGGGGAAGCCCAATAGAAATCGTCCAAGGCATATTCCAGAAGGAGTCCATGGACTGCTTAGGGCTTAAGCAGTCAAATTAGGGTTTCCTAAAGTCTAAACCCTAATAGCCTAAGTATTTAAAGACCCCTTAAGACCCAAAAACGAGGCTATCTGGTTCCTAAGAGTTTCCAGCCGGTTTTGGGTGTATTCCCTCTCCTTCCTCCTCATCCAAGTTGCTAATGGTGTTTGTGACTCCATTGGAGGTGCAACACTTGTGGCACTAAGCTTCTAAAGCTAAGGATTGATTGTTATTGCTATATAACAATCAAAGGTATGTTCTAAACTCTAAATTCTGTTATAGTTCATTAGATCTAGGGTTTATGGCTATGGATAATCAATTGCATGTTCATTAGATAACCTAGATCCAAAGCTATTAGGGTTTGCATGTACACCATATGATTGATGTATTGCTCAAAACCCATCAGTGGTATCAGAGCCCAGGGCTGTTTGTTGAATGTATTTGATGCTATAGTTGATTATTCTTGCTGAAAATAAAAAATGTTTGGTTTTTGGGGGCTGGACTCGCCGAGTCCATGGCTGAACTTGCCGAGTCCATGGTGAACTCGACGAGTCCATGCCTGACTCGACGAGTCAGCTGGTCAGAAAAAGGAAAAATCAGGATTTTGTGCTTCTTTGGCTGTGGGATAGTTACCAAATCGTTTTTATTAATATAAATCAGATTTTTATGATATTGGGTGATTATCTAAAAGATAAATTCATATTAGTTAAATAATTATTTCCTTATATGATTAGATTTGATTATTTGAACTATTTGGTGAATTATCTTGCAAGAAATTGGACTAGGTCAAATTAGATAACCACCAATTAATTGTTAATTGGCGTATTTGAATTTTGTGATCTAGAATATTCTTGACAAAGTTTGAATAGTTTCAAATTTTCCTCTTTAGGTTTTATAGTTTGAATTTGAACTTAAAAGTTTTGTTTTTGAAATTTAAATAGTTAAACCCTAATGTTTTGAAAAGTTTCAAAAACTTGCCCTCAAGTTTTGGAATTTAAATTTTTTTGATTAAAAAGTTTAATTTTGAAATATTTAAAATCTAAACCCTAATGTTTTGAAATGTTTCAAAACTTGCCCTCAAGTTTTGGAATTTAAAAGTTGATTAAAATTTTAATTTTGAAATGTTAAATTCTAAAACCTTAGTATTTTTAAAAGTTTAAAATACACCCTATACTATATATGTATAACATTAAAAGTCTAATATTATATATATATATATATATATATATATATATATATATATATATGAGTAAAGAGTCAGTCTTACCGTTAGTAGGCTTCATTCACGAAGCTGGTCTATAAGGGGTGTTTAAGGAAATTGCCTATAAAATGGCGATTGAATGGGTATCCACTCTTACCCACCGCACTCTTGACTAGTGGAGGGTCGTTAGCCGAACGGGTAGGATGGGACAGAAACCTTCCATTATAAGTATAATGAAGTACAAAGTAACTAAATGCTTTTACTAATTCCCAAATCTTAGTTACTTTAGGTAAAATGTGAAATTGTATGCTAATCCATGGAATTACACTTCGTACCCTTGTTATACATTAGCGGAGCGTGTGTGGTTAACCGACACACTAATTTGGGTTTGATAATGGTAGCGAAGGGTGGCTCGATGTTTGTCATAGATCGATGGAGCGTGTGTGGCTAACCGGCACATTGATTAGGTGATAGTAATATTGAGTGCACCATGCTGATTCGCATGGTTATTCACGACTTGTTTGTGATCCTCGGCATCCCAGTCACAAACTTGAAGGGAATAGTCGAGATTTAAACATGCCATTGAAAGGTTCAATGAATCTCAAAAGATCTAGGAGTTTTCAATACATTTGAAACCTAATTTTCTCTTTTGTTTTTCATGGTGGAAATTGGTGAATCGTCATTCACCTACCTTCAAATGTTCTGCAACTAGATTACGGCATCCCTCTTCTAGGTTGTAGAGTATTGTGTTGGATCCTAGCCTTGATGTTTTCATTTGGGTGTTACATCAAGGATTGTGTTCAACTAACTTGAATTTTCTTGAATTTTCTCCAGTTTTGTAGATGTCAAAATCTAAGAATGGTCTTCCAAAATCCCTTGGAAAAAGCTTTCCAAATGAATATGACGTTCCAAGATACGACCGAGGAAATGAGAGTCATGCTTTACCTCCTCCACCTCCTCCTATTGTTCTCCCTAACCCACAAGTTCGTAGTTTTGAAAAATTCAAGCTCACTCAAGCCCTTTTGGCAAGAAAACATGAATATGGGAAACCCGTGTTGGGTGTCGTTTTTCTGGAAATGTTAGTTGTAGACTGGGTTCTTCAGTCACTTCCTGAATCATATAGTGAGTTCGTAAGAGAGTACTATATGATGGAACACGACGTGACCCTCATTGATCTCACTTATTTACTTATAGTTGCTTAATCAGAAATGATTTGGCGTGCTGTTCAAGCAAATTTGGTTGATCAACCGAACTCCCAAACTTCAATGGACACTGGCAACATTGGAAGTACGGAAAGGACTAAGTCTGTGATTGTCCATTATGATGTGCCTAAGGAGTCCATTTGCTTTCATTTTCATAAGAAGGGGCATTGGAGACGAAGCTGCCCAGTTTACCTAAGAGATCTAAGAGATGGGAGAGTCAAGATGTGTGACTCTGCTTCAGGTAAAATCCATTGACTAACTCTATGAGTTCCAATTCTTTGATTCTTGATACATGATGTGATAAGATTACATTTTGATGTTTTGAAGGATCGAAGAAAAGAGAGGAAACATAAGGTAGAAGCGTGCTGAATCTAATCTCGAAGAAATGGATTTCGATCGCACTGATTCGAAGATCAGATTTTGAGCTGCTACTATAGAGTTAGGAAAGATTGCTAAGAAATATGTAATAGCATAGTTTTTCACTTGAATTGCATTGTAAGGACAAATTTTTTTTCGCAATAAAATAAAATTGTTTTTGTCTTATTTGTTTATCCTTACGATGGTGTATATGAAAAATGGATGATTGAAGATTCCTATTGTTAGCAATGATGGATTTGATTCTTAATTAGGTTATTTGTGGAAATGTCGAGAATTTACCAAATAGGGAGAATTTCTCATTGCCCAAGTTTCAATTAAAAAAAAAACTTGGAAATATAAAACTTGGTTTGTGTGATGAATGGAAAACTTTATATTTGGGAAAATTAAGACTAATTCTTTGATAAAGTGTCAAGTGAAGGACTAGGAGATCGAATACATTAGGTTGTGAGTCGATCAAGTCCACCACAAGAGTGATAAAAATATTCGTCATGATTTACTAAAGTTTAGTAAATATGATTATGCTTACAAGTTTAAGTATAATTCTACATCATTGAAAAAAGTCTCAATGAAAGGCAAGACAAATAAGAAGAATCAATAAGGCAGAAAGATAAAAGTTTCTCCATTCTAAGAAGAATGGAGAGTACCTTTTATCGTGTTTTATGATCGTCTTTATGATTAAGAACCATATCTCAATTGATCCTCTAAGTGAGTCTTAGTGCATTTGTATGACTGAGAAGAGGAATCGAGAAATGTGGAAATGGTTAAAATCAAGAAGTCAATCATACTTCGTTCCAATATCGAGTCTTAGAGTCATACTTTAAGATTAAGAATTGAGTGACATGGTTTTAAGTAGGTTTATAACACTCATCAAATGTGAAGTTTGAAAGTTTCTTATTCTTGCACATTTGAATTGGTGTGTTGCGATGTCTTGCAAAAGACAAAGACCAACAAGGACCAATTGAGAAAAGTGTTAGTCTTGATAGGATTTCGCACTAATTCTTGAATATTTGTTTTGTCAAGGAAAGTTCATCAACAAGAGAATCTTATATGTCAAGAGGTCAGTGGGAGTCTTAATGGCCTTGAAAAGTTTTAAGATCATAATCAAGAATAAACCGATGGTTAATCACTAGCACACGACTTGAGGTTTGTGACCTATCGTGTTGACATAAATTTTGTTTCTATGCCATTCCAGATTAAGTCGACTATGCAATATGAGTTCTATGAGTTCTCAATAGGATTGCATAAAGGCAAGGCACCTTGATCAATGGAAAGTACATTGATAGGTAAGGGTGAGCTGCATGACAACCTGGAAGCAATGGTGGACATTCGTGCTGCCATAAGGCGAGAAATCAAGATTGAACAAGTTCAATCCATATGAGTGTCGTTATGACAAATCCAAATGGATAGGAACACATACACTTTAAAATCTAAGTGTCATAAGGTTTCTCTCCTTCATGAAAATGATTGTGAGGAAATGCTTTCACTAAGAGAGATTTTAAGAAGTTTGCAATTGTGAAAATTGTATTCTCAAATTCGATTATGATTACGGCATACCTTTTCATAGTTCGAATTGTGAGATTTGGCAATTGGTCTGAACATTTGGGACTCAGCAACATAAGTTCTGAATTTCTTTAGATTCACATATGAGCTTTCTAAGGCAAAGGTGTATGAGTTTAAGAAGCTTAGATAAAGGCTTATCGAAGCATAAGGTATTCGGAATATGAACTTTAGAAATTCAATTAGCATTGTTTTCTGAAAGTTCAGCTGTTTTCTGAATACATGTCAAAGCTAGTGGGACCATAAGTGTTATGCTTATATGGTAATAATCATCGTGTTAGTGGGAGCATGATTATTATTTCAATTATTGAGAGTTAGCAATATTAATTATAGAAAAACAAATATTCACTTTGCAAAGTTGCAGGGGTCGAAAAGTTGTTTTACTATAATTAAGGGAGAGAATATTATACTTCATTTCGAATCTAAAGGCTTAGATTGTGGAATTTTAATCAAATTTAGTCAATTATATGAGAATGTTGTGTTGAAATGGTTCAACATGAGGAAATTCTATATATGGAAAAGATAAGTGCATTCTCAAAATTCGATTATGATTACGGCATCCCTCTTCATAGTTCGAATTATGAGAACATGGCACATAAAATATTATGGCAGAAGACTGATAAAGTATCATGTCTTTATATGAGATATTATGCATCATGTCCCATACGCTTCGGGTATAGGATCGATTGCATATGCCGTAATATTTGACCGTTCTAAAATTTTCCAAATGCCTAGGGTATTATGAGGGAAAAAGTACTAGAACCGGATTTGACTAAATAGTTGAACAAATGTCAAAGGATGATCTAAGGTTCGCTAAGGATTTGTTACTTGTGAGCAGTTGGAAGTATAGTAAAGTAAGGACCATGTTGACATTATTATGAATAGATAAGATTCTATTTAGAGTGAGTTGTCACATGGAAAGTATGGAAATGTTTCCATAAATGGGAGTTGGATATTAAGAAATATGTCTAGATTAGAAACTTTTATGCGAAAAGGGTGTTTAAATGAATGTACTTTGAGTGAGAGACACCTTATCTATAAGATTGTCTTATAACAATCTCCAATAGAGTACTTTGTAATTTCATTGGCCGAGTCTTGGTGACTTTGTGCTGTGACATTACAAAAGGATCGTTGCATAAAATGTTAGAATCTGTCATATTCTAAAAGTGGCAAGAATTTGTATTCTTACACTAAAGATATGGATTACGGATTGTGAAAAGAGTTCATTAGAAAACTTTCAATTGATATATTTCACAAAGTGTAGATCATAGGTAACCAAAGTGTGCATGCTTGGAGTATGGGACAATTGTGGTTATAATTCAAGTACAAATTTTATTATCCGAAACATTAAACTATGAATAATGAGTAGTCAATATGGTGGTTAAATAAAGGTGTTTTATTTACGCTCAAAAAGTTGTGGGGCCATATAGGATTGAGTATTATAATTGTGTTTCACTTTGCATGTTTTGACTTCCAGAATAACTAGGTTATTCAAACATCCACAGTTGGTCATATGTTGGGAGTAAGTATGAAGGAAGACTGTCATGAATTGGTGTGTGGATTGTCTAAAGTGTATTAGACATAAGCAAAGGTTTGCTGCAACGTTCATGAGTGCTTATGAATAAGAGTTGAGCATTGGATTAAACCCACGCTCACGTGAATCACTTCATGGATTTTATCACGAGTGATTATGAGACGATAATATTATATATTCTTGAAATCAAGACGTGTGAGTTGTTACTTGCTTATCGGTTGCACATTGATAATGAGTAAACGCACCAATAACTTGGTGTTATAAAACTTACTGTTTTGTGTGATTCGATGAGTGAGTGCAAGCGAGCATTTGAGTCGAAGTTTATCCGTTCCTTTTACCCAAGGTGGGATAAAAGTGATATCTATGGTCCCCTCAATGTTTTAGTGATGACAAACGTAAATGCTCGGCCAGGCTAGGACTAATTTAATTTGTTCAATTGGTCAGTCGTCGTAAATCGGAAATAGAGAAACAACACATAGACTGAGAGAATGTTTTCAATCCATGTCTCATGTCTATACGATATCTAGAATGGAGGAATATATGATCCCTTATCTAGAGGACACACTTCTGATAAGATCAGAGTTGACAGCGGCTTTTGGAAGCTACGATTGCTGATCAAGTTCTGAAGTTATATGAATAGTTATTAGACTTATCCAAGTGGGAGACTGTAGGATTAGTGTCTGAGTCCATTACTATTTTAGTATGTATTTGACCCGATTATGAGCATGGTCCTTTTGGGTTGCCTTCACCATAGCAATATGTAGGATGAATTTAGGAGAGAAAGGTTTAATTATGATTTATTAATATATTATGAGAATAATATATTAAAGGAGAAATTATATTTTTTAAATAATATTAGTCAAGAATTAATTAAGAAATTAATTTTTTTTGGCTAAAAGAGATTAATTAAACTTAAGGGATTGGAATTGTAATTATAAGATAATTGCAATTGGGCTATGGATCACCTTGGAATATAGGTTGGACGAATTCTATGGGGAGCCCATAAGGAATTCGTCCAAGGGATGTTCTAAAAGGGTCCATGGCCTACTTAGGGCTTAAGCAGTCAAATTAGGGTTTCCTTGTTTGATAACCCTAATAGCCTAAGTATATAAAGACCCCTAATTACCAAAAAACGTGGTTAAGTGTTCCTTGAGGGTTTCCAGCCGTTTTTGGTGTCTCCTCTCTCCTCCCTCCTCATCCAAGTTGCTTATGGTGTTTGTGACTCCATTAGAGGTGCAGCATTTGAGGCATTAAGCTTTCTAAAGCCAAGGATTGATTGTTATTGCTATATAACAATCAAAGGTACTTATTTAAACCTTAATTCAGTTTATTACATATTAGATCTAGGGTTTATGGCTTTGGATAACCAATTGCATGTTCATTAGACAAACTAGATCCAAATCTATTAGGGTTTGCATGTACACCATAGGAATGATGTATTGCTCAGAACCCATCAGTTTATACATACTCTTAATTGTTTGATATGGATGAGGTTATGGTTTGGATCATGTTTTTTTTTCAATGCATAGTTTTGAGAAGTTTAGTTATTAGTTTTATTTCTTTCTTTCTTCTTTTCTGTTCATTCCTGGCTCGTTCTTTCTCGAGGACAATAAATGTTTAAGTTTGGGGAGATTTTGTTAGGTTCAGTTTTAAACATCATTTTATCATATTTTACACATCATTTCCGCAACATATTGTATATATTTAGCATGCATTTCATACGTTTTATTACATTGTTTGTTTGGGACAATTTTACTCGTTTAAGATTAATTATTGTAGATTTATGTAAGCGGGTAATGACATCTTCAAGGACCAATAGAAGTCACATGGAAGACCTTGCAACCACATTTGAAGTCTCGTAACAACATCCACGATAAAGCAATAAAACGAAGTGATTTAATTTTTTTTTTTTTGGAAATTTGATAGCAATGTGCGGTCTTCGTAAAGTGATTGGATCGAGGGGTAAACGTGGTCCGATCGAGCTGAAATTTTACCAGTGTCTCCCTTACCCATAGATCTTTAATCGAGGGGTAAACGCTGTCTTCGTCAAGAAATTCAGCTTAAACATCTCATCTGCAATATTTTTTTCCCTTCAAATAGTTCCCATTATAATAATTTCCCTTCCAATATTGTGCTTTCCAAGCCTCAAGCAATGTATCATTCTTATCACATTCGCCCAGTGTCTTAAAATCCAAACCCTTATTCGGAAGTCAAAACATAGCTTCAACTGTCTCGTTTGTTATGGGCACTTCACCACTTTTAACCCATATGGAGTGAGAACTAGTTGTGAAGCTATCTACAACAAAATATGCTAACTCTCCGGGTAGTGTATCAATCTTCATTCCCATAAAAGATCGAAAACCCATCTTGCATACCATTTCTCGTTGATTTTTTTGATAAACTTATAATTGCTAAATACAATGAGTTTGGAGACATACGAGTACTCAACCTTTGAAGTTTTGTTCCTGCCTTCCGTTCTTTGCATTTATCTTGAGATCCAATTACTTTTTCCCCTTTCACCTTAACCTTTTTATCCCTAACAATCTTTTCAACCCTTTTCCTTTTCATTTTGTTCTCATTCTTCCCAAAATTCATCTTCTTTTTCCTCTGAACAAAATCATCATCACTGCTGTCATTTTTCTTTGATTTTCCATTATTAGTCTTTTTGGTAATTCTAGCTTTCGTCCCCCACCAACTATCCCTTCATTACCTACATTCATCATAACATTGTTTCCTTCAAGTACACGGACACTTGATGAACTTGTACATTGTTATCATCATAATCAATCTTACATTTTTCAAACAAATTATAAAATTAAACTGCACATATTCATAAGTGAATACACATGCATCAAACCAAAAAAAAATCAACAACTTCAATAGTACCATACTCAACACAAAATTTTTTACTCATACATTAAACATTCACTCACGCATCCATGTCGCTTCAATTTTTATTTTCCAATATCAAAGTATGGACCTAATAGGAATACAATTTTCAATATTAACCATAGAACATAATTTTTTAATGTGAAACAACTTAGATTTGCCATATAAAATTTAATCATTAACCTATTCCTTTTTTCCAAGTTCAATCATACTAATGTTTTCCATATACTCACATATGAATTAAACTTCATAATCCATTGCATTATTTGTTACATCATTCCTATTTATCACCAAATACGATAATAAAAAAACTCTATCACATACTCTTAATTCACATTTGAATATTATTCCATTCCAAACAGAATATTGACTCATATAGTACACATTCATACACAAAGCGGAATAACAGTTTTGAATATTACTCAAAGTATTGAACTAAGATGAATTCAATATTAAATATACAAAACATAATTTCTTAATTTGAAGCAACTTAGCTTTACCATATACCATTTAATCATTACCTATTCCATTTTTCCAAGTTCAATCATACTAAAGTTTTCCATATACTCACATATGAATTAAACTTCCCTAATGCATAACAAATCTCAACAATTTCACTTTTTAGATGCTCAACTATTTACAGCCTTCATAATCTATTGTGTTATTTGTTTACATCCTTCATAATCATCACCAAATACGATAATCAAAAACTCTATCTCGTACTCTTACTTAACATCTGAATATGAATTCATTCTAAACAAAATATTGACTCAAATAATACACATGCACACACACAAAATCTTTCATAGTCAAGACCCTATCAATTAACTGCAACTAAATTGACTTGACCCTAGGCCAAAGTGTTGAGGGCATGATGTATTTGAAAAATAACCTATTTTTTAGGTCATTATTCGTGAAAAAAAATTAGGCATAAGATCATGGGGGCATGTGGTTAATATAAATTTATGTTTTAGGGGTCCGGTGTGAAACTAAAAAATGGGCCCCTAAATATATATTTATTTTTTACTTATACCAAAAATTCATTAATTATTCCATAATTGTTATAATATGAAGTAAACAAAAGAATGGGCTGAAAAATTATAATAAAAATAAAAAGCATAAGTGCTTGCACCAAGTTTCGAACTTGAGTCTAAGCCATGAATGTCAAGTGCCTTTGCCATGTCAACCACGAGCTTTTTATTTACTTTAATCTCGACATATCATATATATATATATATATATATATATATATATATATATGGGTAAATACCACTAATTGACAAAAAATGAGGGTAAATTTGAAAATCTAGTCATAAAAAACGATTTTTCTAGATATAGTCATGCATTCCGCGGAGGACCCTCCGTGGACCTCCGCGGAACCATTAATGCACCGCGAAGCGGGGGTAAATTGGTAATTTCAACCGTATTTTTTTGAGTAAAACAAAGGGGTCTTCTTTTTGGTCCCCACTCTCCTCGTTCCTGGTCCTCTCTCCGCATCGAATCCAAACTGTGATCGAAGAATTAAAATCCGGCGAGGACTTCAACTCCGGCGAGGAATTCAACTCCGGCGACGACTTCAACTCCGTTGACGACTTCAACTCCAGCGAAATCAAGTCACAGAAGTGTTTCCTTCACCGATGGACCCCAAAATCCCCGATGTAATGGCGGATGGATACGACCCCTGGGTATTTTCTCACATTCTCATCTCATTTTTAATGTCGAATACGATTCAAATTAGAGGAAAACCCATTTGATTACATTGAAAATGTATACAGATTTAGGATTTTTAGGTTTAGAGTGATTCAAATTGGGAATGATCCATTTCGCGGAGGGGGACGTCAGTGCGCAGAGGGTGCTCCACGGATTGATGTGTTTCCTCTGCGGAATGATGTTATCGAACAAACCATCGCTCCGCGTTGGCTAGAGGTCACTCCGCGGAGTGAAGGTTTTTGCACAATTTTTATTTTTCTGGTTTTAAGTATGTTGCTATTTATTTCATAGATTATTTTTTTTTCAATTTGCAATGTTTTAAATGAAATAATAATTTTTTTTGTTGTGTAGCACGAAGATCTCAATCAAAAAGCGGAGTTAACTTTGAAAGGCGTGGTGGGAACTATAATTAAAAAGTATTTTCCGCGCCTAACACAATCACAACGAGTATTATTCGAAGCTTCCCCCTTTGGAATATTCTTAGGAATGCATATCCCATCTGGTGATCCATTACTTGTGTATATGATGATGTTGTATGAAGTAAGGTCTCAACAAATATTTGAAATGGGGGGGGGGGGGTTATGTTTGATATACAGGGGATCCAGTTGGATTTTGGTGAAACTGAATATATTCTGATTTGTGGTTTAAAAGTTGGTCCTTATGTGGATACACTCAATGACGAAAAGGGCCATTCAAATTCACAGCTTCGTGCTTGGTTGTTCCCAGATATTTCAGATTCACGTTTGCGGCTGAAAGATTTAGAAGACTTGATTTTGTCCCCGAATTATTCGGCACTACAAGATGAAGATGTTGTGATGCTTATCCAACTTGTTTTTATGTTGAAGGGTCTACACGGACGGGACGAAATGGGCAGTATAGAAACTTGCTGATAATATAAATGATTGGAACAAGTATTACATTTAAAACAGGCATTCCCGCAGTAGTATGCAATGCATTAATTATAATTAATAAATTGAAAATTGCAGGTTTGCATGGGGTACGTATTTATGGAAATATACTTCGCATATGATGCGTGGAATGTTTGAGAAAATAGAAGAGTTTAGAGAATTCAAGCAGGCGAATCCCGAATCGAAGAAAGGACACAAGTATACCGTTCCTGGTTTTATGCTTCCGTTTAAGGTTACTTTCTAATGCATTTTAATAGTTATCATTGTTTAGTTTTTTATACTATAAAAATTTGAACTTCGTTTTGCATTATATAATAAGTTTGTATAATGACTTTTATAGTATAATATAATAGAATGATACATTTATTTTTTCATAGATATGGATTTTGGAGACGTTCCAAGAGGCAAGGAAGTATTATATACACATGCCAACAAAATTGCCACAGATGAGGGCGTGGAGAAGTAAATCACCGTTAACTTGGGATGAATGTTGTCGAATAATGAACGTGTCTGTGGTATGGTTTTTATATTAAAAATCATTTATATTTTACAATTTTCAATGTATTTTTATGTTAAACTAACAATCTGATTTTTGCAGCCTAACAACCAACCTATTAATGTCGTGGCAAACCCGGAGGAGCTGATGTTGCCGTTTTATCTTCGTTATGTGAATTGGAGTCTTAACCCTGTAGAGTCTCCCCCATGGCAACATAGTCCTATTCAAAATAGTCCACCTCATCATGTTGCCTCGCCTGCTCGAAAAAGGATGTACAAGTCCGAAATAGAAACATCTTCGACTGAATCTGCCACAAATGCTTCTTCCTCGCAACATCTTGATACAAGTTATAAAGTAGATAAGAAGAAGACGAGCACAAAGGCAGTAGTGAAGCGTCTACTAGGCGTTGTGCCAGACTTAAGTTCTAAAGTAGACCGTGTATTACAGAAAAAAGATCAACCAGACAGAGGGTTTCAAGAGGAGGAACAAATGATAAATGAAGAGGAGGAAGAAAAATATTACCATGATACAAATTTTGACTATGATGATATCGGTACTCATGGTTTGGAGGGGGAATTTGGGCCTACACCTACGCATGTGGAGCATTCATCGGACGTGGGTGAACATCACACAAAAGAAATGACTCCTATTGTTAGACCGCAACGAAAGAGGGGTGTTCCATGGTATCAGCGGACTCCGTTCACATTGGTACAAAACTCATATTTTAAATTTGATATATATTTAAAATATTAATGTATTGATAATTATTTAACATGTTAATTCTTTAGTTGCAATCCACACCAAAAGTTAAGAAAATCACCAAAGCAAAGAAAAAAAAGTGTGTCCCGTGCATCTCCTGAGTCCCTTTTGTCCCTTTCCCTTTTGTGTTACTACCTGATGCCGCACTAGTTTTTCTAGCCTTTTTTTGTTTCTTTGGGACCAATGTCAGACAAGTCGCTGCATTATGTGTTGTACTATCACATCTACTACACCTTCTTACTATAGGTTCCTCTCCTTGTGACGGGATACGATTTCTGTTTCTCGGTCTACCAGATTGACGTGTATCCATTATCGGGGGTTTCACAACCATCATCTCAGTAGGAATCTCCCAATCACACGGTTCTGGAAGGGGGTAAACCGGATCCCCATACGTACTTTGGTACGTTTCCATTTTGTAAGCATCTATAGCCAGATGTCCGAAGTTAGTTTTTTTCAAGTGCTTCAAGACCATTACGACATGACCACAAGGCAACCCAGTTCCTTCCCAATATTTGCATGTACAAGTCTCTTGCCTCAGATCAACTATGCCACCATGTATGAAATCATGAACTTCATAAATTGCATCTGAAACACCAGAAACGGACCCTCCTGTCGTACGCTCTTCATTTTCACTAACTACTTTTTCAGCCCACTCGGTTAGCACTGTTGAACGTTTCCCTGTAAAGAAGATATATATAATTAACTAATTATTCAACCTAATTAAAGTCAAAATTAAATTCATACCTCCTTTGATGCAACGCTTGTTACACCATTCCTGTGAAAGACGACGGAAGAACTCAAGAAGGGGTATTATAGGCATCTTCCTTGCATCTACAGATAAAGCATTCATGGACTCTGCACTGTTCGAGGTCATGTAATCGTAACATTTCGACGGAGAATATGCTCTAGTCCATTTAGCACGGGGAATTTCACTTAGATAGGCTTCTACTTGCGGCCTAGTAGAACTAAATCTATACCACAATTCTTCAAAAACATTTATTTTGTAAGCTTTCACAGGCCTCCAAAACAACACTTTTGTTTTATCATTTTTCCTAAACCTGTGTACTATGTTTCCTAGTAGATGAAAAGCACACAAGCCATGATGAGCATGTGGAAAAACATTTTCAATACTAACCCGAATTGCATCGGCCCTATCAGTTACAAAAGTCAATTCTTGACAATCACCAACACTTTCATACAACTTTTCAAGAAACGATGTCCAAGTAAGACCACTCTCTTTTTAGCATATTCCGTGCGCAAGGGGTAATATCTGGTTGTTCCCATCCATAGCTACTGCATGCAATATGGTTCCTTTAAAATCACCCATCAAATGGGCACCATCCATAATTATAACTTTACGACAAAAACTTTTGAACGCTCGTATCTGCAATATATCAAAATGGAACACATAAACAATCTATAATTTGTTTAAAAAAATTATATATTAAATAACAACAAGTTTTTTGTATTTACCATGCTCCGAATGGCATAAAAACAACACTCGAAATAATCTTCAGAATCTGTTTGAATATACGCCACTGTACCGGGATTATGCCTCTTCAAATTGTGAAAATAAATAGGAAGTTTGGAAAAAAAATTCTTCAGAGGATCCCAACAACAGTTCCATAGCATATTGTTTTACACGCCAAGTTTGTTTGTAATCTACATTGACTTCCAGCAAAGCATTCAAATCCATTGATATTGCATTAGGCCTCCAAACCTTGGAACGAGTTTTTCCCATAATCTCATGCAATATAGTACCCATCACTTTTTATTAGCATGCTTATGATTAGGGTGTATCTGTAATGACGAACATGTGTGCACGTTGTTGAAAGTCCTGATTTCAAATTCATCAGTGGGATCAAGGCGTTTTGCATATAAACGCCAACTATAGTTCTCAATTTCACAATATACCTCATAACGATTTTTATTAGACGGTTCGGTCTTAAACTGAAACTTTTCTCTAGTTGCTTTAAGACTCAAAGCAAAAATTAGTTGTTGTTTGTTATCATATGTTTGATGAACAAACATATCATCATTTGGACCTAAACTGTGAAATGGTCCGGGTTCAACAATAGGATCAGGACAATTAGGTATGGGAGGCATACCGTAAAATATGTCTAAAGCTTTTTTCCCGTGTGTGAACTCATCTTCTGACCATCCTTAATTTGATTCTTCACCGTCTGAGAAAGTTTTGTTAGTCAGTCTTCCAAACTCATATAAAAAAATTTCATCAACCGTATTCAGTGCCACAGTTTCTTCTTCTGGACACTCTTCAACATTATCAGATACAATGTTTTCAACATTGTATGCTACACCTTTCTCAACAACTTCTGTCTGTTTGACCAATCCCTGAAACACCTCTAAATACAAAATGCACAATCTCCTTCATTTCAGAAATTACATATCTGAGTTGATGAACATCTGCTTCATCTAAAATATTCATCACATACCCATGAACCGGGTGTTGAAATGACAATGATATGTTACTATTGAACACATTAGCCTTACTTTTGACCAAATCAAACAATATTCGATAATCAAAATTTGGCGGAAGCAGTAAACCCAAGTTGTTTAACTTTGGTCTAACGTAGGTGTTAATCCCATTACTTACCTGCCAAAACCCCCTAGTACATAGAATAACAAAAATTATATTTGTTTTTGAAAATCAAATGAAAACGAACTGATATATCGACCAAAATGGAACTAACATATGAAAAAGAAACTTTTGTTTCAAAAAACCCTTCAAAATGCCGTTCTAACCACCCATTCCGTGGAAGCATTACTCTCTCCGCAAAGGAATTTATGAGATCCAAACAACTCTCTCTGCGGAGCTTTTATTGTATCCGCAGAGAGCATACGCGGAGCACTATTATAAAGGCTAAAAAAATCATATTTTCAACCACTATGTGGAGATGACGTCATTCCGCGGAGGTCCGCGGAGGGTCCTCCGCGGAATGCGTGTCTATATATGGAAAAAACGTTTTTTGTGGCTAAATTTATAAATTTACCCTCATTTTTTGTCTATTAGTGGTATTTTCCCTATATGTACATATATATATATATATATATATATATATATATATATATATATATATATATATATATATATATATATATCGACATCTCATTTTGTTACTCTTTTCCATCTTTACAATCATTCATCCCTCCACCATGTTCTTTCTTTTAAGTTTTAACTTCCTATTACATTTTGCATTTTTCATTTTTGTGTGTGTGTGTGTTTTCAAAAAAAGTAAGAAAAAAACTTTCCACAAATGTGGCTTGATCAAAGTGGAGAAAACTAAAGTTGCTGGTTTTTATAATGTTGATTTATGTATTTGATTTAAGTTGTATAAAGTAAACTAAAACACTAATATTAATTAATGTAGATATTTGGTATTTTGACTTGTTTTGGTAGAAGAATGAACATCCAATAAGGGAATAATTCGTGAGGCTAATCAACCTTAGTTATTTATTCGGTACATCCAAGTTATCTTAGATACTATCAACTCTCTATATAAGCAATCCTGAATAATGAAATAGTTAATATTTTGTTTTCAAGTTTATTATGACATATTTTCTTATTATTGAAATTGGTTCTAAAAAGTTATATTATCATGCACAAAAGTTAAATGTATAAAATAGAAACCTACTTTCACATATTTCCTGTTAACAACAACATAATTTGTATTTTATTAGATACTTGATGCAAACTTGTTTTTTCAAAAACCAAAAACTGCCCAGAATGCAAAACTCGACGATTTCTGGCCAACAACTTGCCGAGTTCATGAGTTAAAACATGAACTCAACTTGTTCCTTAGAGAACTCGACGAGTTTGGCTTCCAGTTTGCAGTTTTTCGACTTTTGTTGCTGGAAATGGACTAGAAACATTACCCTAAACTGTTTTTTGGTGTTTTAAAACTTGTTTTAGTTGGTGTAATGGTTATGCTAATCCATTTACAATGGCTAATATAAAATTTCCAAGTTTATATGTGTTCATATGATTCTTGAAAATTTGATATGAATGTTCATGTTCTTACGAGTTATTGTTAGATCATAGGAATTATTTGCTAAATTGGTTAGTGATTAATTCTTGATCAATTATGTGTTTTAATGGAATCCATAATTTTTCCTCAAGTTATGGATTACCAAAAGTCACTCTTTTAAAGTCCATTAAAGAAACACATAGGTTACATAAAATGAAAAGTCTTGTAACGATCGACTTTCGAGGTAAGGATTATTTGATTCTTCTAATTTATGGCTGGGCCAAGTATAGATAAAAGGACTATTGGATTGGACTTAAGCAATTGGGCAAAAGATTTGGGCCGCCCATAAGACGTACACTGGGCGTAGCCTGGGTGTACGCGGGGCGTAGTGGTCCTCTTTGGATTCTGGGGACGCGCACATGTACGCGCAGCGTACGTGAGCAGATAGAAAACCCTAATATTTAGGGTTTAAGTCATATAAATACCCCATTATAGCCTCACCCATGGCTTCCTATCAGTCCCCTCACCATCAGAGAAACCCTAAATCGCCCTATACTCCATTGTTGTGTGTGTTTGACCTTTGTGAGCTTATTTTGGTGAAGGAAAGCTTGGAAGAAGAGAATGAGAGGTTGAAAAACAAGCCCTTGAGTACCTTGAAGCTCAAGGATCTGTATTAAGCTCATCATTTGGCATCTAAAGGAGGTATAAAGCTCTTAACTTTCTTCCTCAAAGTCTAGATCTAGAGTTTTGGAAGATTTGGACCTCTTTAGGTACCATGATTGGATCTTGATCATGCAAATTCAAATTTGAGCTTAGGGTTTCCACCCTTGAGACTCAATGAGTTCCTTTAGTTGTAAAGTTGCAAGCTTTGAGGCCATTATGAGAACATGCATGAGATCTAGCCATCTTTATGGAGTTAGTTGTAATTATTCCATGTTTGGGAGCATTTGGTGGGTTGCAAGCCACCAAGTGACCAACTTTATGGATTAGAATGATGAAAGGGACTTGGATCTGTAGTTGTAGCTTATGGGTTCGAGTATTAAGAGCTTAATGTGGAAAGGAGCTTAACAGGGTAGTACGTTGGGCGTACTAGCCAGTACGCGCAGCGTACAAGCTATGCAGTAGGTACGCGCTGCGTACAGATGTGTATGCCCCTCGTAATCATCAGAATTGGGCCTTTTGTATTTTTGGCCCTCGGGTTGGGCCAATTGTTGGGCTTGTCAATTTTTGGGCCTCAGTAAGGCCATCAGAAGTCAGATTTTGGACCAAGGGCATGCTTGGGCTTTTGTGGGCCTATGTGAGGAGTTAGGCCCAATTTAAAAAATTGGGCCATTAGTAGGCCAATGGTGGACTTAGAAGGATAAGTTGGATTTGGGCCTTGAAGGTAGTCCAAAGTATGAGAAAAGGTAATTGGTTCAATTTACCCTTAGTGGTATCCACAATGTTCTCACCAAGTTTTAATGAATAGAGTCGGCTCGGGAGTCGTAGGAGCATCAAGCAGAGATTACTCATTCGCGAGTTCAGCATCCAGTTTGAGAGGTGAGTCCTCTTCCTGTAGGAACGGGTATAAGGCCACAATGTCGGCTTGTTTAAGTAATTATAGTATGTCGGGGTTAGCCCGATGCAACTTATATGTTCCGAACTGTGGTCCGATGTCGGGGCGGTCCCGAGAAGTAGTTCTGTATGCTTGATGTCTTTGTGATTCATGCATGTTGTATGTTATGTGTTTTGTGTTTCGGGCTTAGGCCCAATGCAGATTATGTGATTTTGATATGTGTTTAGGATATATGCCATGTTGTGTAAGTTCTAGGTTAATCCCGATGCCGGGGCAAGCCCGATGCGGGGGTGAGCCCGATGCCCGATCCGGTCGGATGCCGGGGTGATCCTAATGCTGGCAGGAGTCCGATGTCGGGTAAGCCGATTACGGATTCGTCCCGATGCAGATGGGAGTAGTCACAGTGTTATATTATTTGGGTTATGCTTTGTGTATGGTATGTGGTAGATTGGGGACACTCACTAAGCTTCGTGCTTACAGATTTAGTTTTGGTTTTAGGTACTTCTGATAGCAAGGGGAAGAGCTCGGGATGATCGCATGGCACACACCACAGTCATTAGCCTGGGATTTTAACTCTGATATTTTAGAACATGTTTATTTCAGTGGATTTATTATGATGTTTGAGATACATGAGACATGATTTTCTATTTTCAATTTGGTTTGATATGAGTTTTTATAATAAAATAAACGAAATTTTTGGGACGTGTTTTTGGGATGTTACAAGTTGGTATCAGAGCCTTGGTTTGAGGGATTCGGGCACATTTTCGGGTGCGTCTGAAATCAAACTAAGGAAATGGTATAAGAATTTTCAAAAGAAAAAGCAATTTTTTTACAAAAAGGATTTTGAAAATAGAAAAGAACTTCAAGAAGGGTGCGGTGCATGCAATCAGCCGAGCTCAAGTAAGTACTCCCAAATTACACATACAGGTTATGATTATCAGTTAGTGTATCACAGCATGCTAGATTAGGGCTAAGGATCTATGAATGATGCCTTATGTGCCTATTATATGTGCTCAGCTTTATGAGAATTGCATGTTATCCCAGATTAGTCAGTTTGATAGCCAAAGTAGTAGATATTTGATTATGTGAACTTGATGCTTGAATGTTGCTTGCTTTGTGCTTCTAGGAGTCTTAGTTATCTTTTACTAACTAGTGAATGAATACGTTACATTGCATATTGCTAGGATTGAATAATTTCAGAAGGTTAGGTCTAGCTCTATTGCACAACTCTCATTTGAGTCCAACCGTTGTAGGGTAGGATCTATCATTCGAAGAATTATCTAGTCTTAGTGATATGTAATAGTATTCACAAGCTAGTTAGGGGGAGGTAGCAGTGACTTCTTATGCAACTGACAGCGGAAAGTGGTTTGGTGGTTACCCTAGGGCAAGCCTAGGAAGAATCTAGTATGAGATCAGCAGTGGTAGTAGAAGGGACTTGGTGGAGTCGAGGCAGTCCTTGAGGAAATGTATAGATAGATGTGGAAGATAGTATGGGCCCGTACTACTGAAAGCAGAGGATCCGTACTCAAATCAATGAAGTTTGAGATAAGACCAGGGAACTTGTAGTGTATGAGATCCCTTGAGTTATGTTAAATATGCTGATAATGTTGTGTTGTGTTTTCAGAATGGTGGTTTTACACCTTAGACCAGCAGTCGGCAGTTCAGGCGTCGGAGAGGGATCAGGTGCAGGCACGGGAGCCGAGCACCAAGATGAGAAGACCAGGGAGTTTCTCTCCTCAGAGATCACTCACATTATACTCGAGTAGACTCCTGTGATCTTCAGTTCGATCAAGGAGGGTATCCTAGAGCTTATGGATGAGAGATTGGGTGCATTCCGCACAGAGGTGGTGGCCATGACGGGGTCGCGCACGCTCACCTTCAGGGAGTTCAGAGCTTGTGGAGCTCCTGATTACCATGGGCCCCGAAACCCTATTGCTAGTACCAGATGGTTGGTTGATGTCGCCAACGCGTTCCGCACCAACAGATGTCCCGAGGGGGACAAGGTCAAATTAGCATCATGTCTTCTGAAGGACAGGGCACGAGACTGATGGGAGGAGGTAGGGAGAGCCATCGGAGATGATACACTTTTGGATGCGATGACCTGAGGTGATTTCACGATCAGGTTCAGGGCCGAGTTCGCACCTTTCATTGAGGTGAAACATCTTGCTAGGGAGTTCCAGGACCTCCAGCAGACGACAGAGACTGTGGCGGAGATCAACGCCAAGTTTAGGGAGAGGGTCCTTCTCGTTCCGCAGTTTGTGGCGGACGAGGAGATGAAAAAAGGCCCGTTACCATGAGATGCTGAGGAGTGATATAAGACAGTTTGTGAGCCGCTCCAGCTACAAGACGCTGGAGGACATGATTGATAGGGTTCGAGAGAGAGAGAGTTGGACTTGGAGATGGAAAGGAAGAGGAAACCCGAGGGGGTTTAGTCAGGAGGGTCGGGTAAGAAGCCCAAGGTATCAGATCATAGGTCTTGGAGCCAACAGAGCCACGGTCGTTGTGGCAAATGCGGCAGGATGCACGAGGGGGCGTTCAAGGCGGGGAGTTCGGGTTGCTACAATTGCGGCCGAACTGGTCATATGAGCCGAGACTGCACCGCTACTACCACCACCACACCATCATTAGACCTGATTTGCTTTCAGTGCAATCAGAGGGGAAACAAGTTGTCCCAGTGCCCAAGCTTAGCAGTGGTAGGGAAGGTAGTAGCACCTAATCCTGCCACCTTGAGGATTATAGATGGTTGTTAGGGCTGGGCTGAGGCGCCTACGGTGTGAAGTAGGGGTTTTCATCTTACTGCAGAGGAGGCACGAGCAACTCCTGACGTGGTGACGGGTATGTATCCTTTCTTGTTTATGTATTTGATATTGTTTATTGCTCATGTTTATGTGTTTGTGTATAGGGTCGTTCCTAGTGAACGACATTTCAGCCATGGTATTGTTCGATTCCGGGGCCACCCGATCGTTTATGTCGCTCGCACTCAGCAAGCGGTTTAGCAAAGCTCTAGGGGAGCTGGATTGCCCACTTGACGTTGAGATAGCTGATGACAGGACCGTTAGGGTCATGAGAGTTCATAGAGGATGTTCACTGCGGTTGCATGGCGAGCGGTTCTCAGTGGATTGGGAAAATGACTCTTGAGGGTAATAAACTTTACATTTGTACTCATTTGGTCCTTTTTTTGGGTATTCAATATACCATCAAACTTGTTGTTTGTGTTCATCATAACCTTTTTGACCAGATTTTGACCTGTGATAGCCTTATGGTGAACACAAACAACAAGTTCGATGGTATATTGAGTACAAAAAAGGGACCAAATGAGAACAAATGCAACAGTTGGTTACCCTCCTGATTTATTTTCCCTTTACTCATTTACAGCAAATCCCACGTCATCTTCTACTAATATTAATGACTTTATGAGATTCATTCTTGCTTCTCTTCAAAACATAACCCACGAAAGAACACTATTCATATATGTACAACTTTGTAATGCACTTGAATATTTATTAGGGGAATCTTGACTAACCAGGTGCATTTCATGACTACATTTACATTTCCAATCAAATGATTTATCGTATCATGGATTCTAGACAAGTCTACAAATGAGTGGAATCACAAGTGTTGTGATTTTTGAGTTTACTTAGCTTTAAGATCGAATTCATGAGATGAGATACAACATCAATATGTACAATATCATGCTCCTTTTGTAGACACATCATTATAATATACCTTGAGGTAAACGTTTAAGCTGATAATTTTGTTGTAACGTTTATGCTGATAATTTTGCAACTTTAATTTCGTTAAAACATGGTCTATGTTATGCTTACAGTGATTAGCTGTCAACACGTCTCTTCAAAAGGATATGATTGTGTATGAGAGGTATATTTATTAGCATAAACGTTTACCTCAAGGTATATTACAATGATGTGTCTACAAAAGCAGCATGATATTGTACATATTGATGTTGTATCTCATCCCATGAATTCGATCTTAAAGCTAAGTAAACTCAAAAATCACAGCACTTGTGATTCCACTCATTTGTAGACTTGTCTAGAATCCATGATACGATAAATCATTTGATTGGAAATGTAAATGTAGTCATGAAATGTGTAACATCGGCAAAATTAGGGTCAAAATTTAACTTTTACAAAACAATAATTGGGATATACCAAATGGTATATATCGTAACGAGGTTTCCAAAGATATAAAGAACACCGAAATCCGAGTTATAACGAAGAAGTTATGACCTGACGAAGTTTCACGACAGAACCGGCACGACACCGAATGACGTAAAATACGAATTTAAGATAGAGAGATATCTAGCCTTAGTAATCTAAACGAAATTTGAAGAGTTCGTTAAACCAAGAGCGTGCATAAAAAGAACACCCAAATCTGACTTCGTATGAGGAAGTTATGATTTTCCGAAGTTTCGACTTAGCGGTATGCAGCCCGAATCCTCGAATATGAGATCGAGTGATGTTTAGACGAAAAAATCTAAATGAGAATCGAAGATCTCGTCGATAGTAGTCCAACGATAAAAAGACAGACGAAAACGGAGTTCAGATGAAGGAGTTATGAATTTCGAACGGAGTTTCCTGTCCCGACCTACTAAAAATAATATATAAGTAATATATTTATAATATAATAAAAATAAACTCAAAATTAGCCAACGGAGTCTAAATGATAGTTTTAGATCATAATCTCACCTTCGCGACGATATAAAGAACGTCGAAAACGGAGTTCGTATGCGAAAGTTATGAATTTCTGAAGTTCAGGGCGCGAAACCCCAAAACTGTCAGATAACACGACGTGGCAAGCAGTGCCATGACGTGGCAAGTCTTCTGACACCTCCTGGAGTCCACCAGACGCCACTTTCAATGATGTATGCAATGACGATCAAGCCCACGACGTGGAAAAAGGTGCCACGACGTGGCAAGGGCCAAATTTGCCCTATAAATAGATTTGAAGGGCCAACCGTTTAGGGTTGCTATTTTCTCTTCTCTCTCTCTCTCTCCCATTTTACCTCGATTTACGTGCAAGAAATATCCCGAAGCCCCGGTTTTCACGTTCAAGTTCCGAAGGAAGGTTTTATGCTCCCGATACTTCCCGAGATTCCCGAGAATCCCGAGAAATTTGACTTTCACAAGCCGAAGTTCTACTTGATTTTCATCTCACTCTCTTCAATCTACCAAGTGAGTTCATACCCCCTTTTATACACTTTCAAATACTTTATAATGTACTTTTAATACATTTCGGGGGAGAATACAAGTAAATACACGGTTATTATTGTGTGTTACATAAAGTTTCACTTTACTCATTTTTATCAAATGAATCATATGTGATTCATAACTACTATATGAAAACACTTGTTATAATTTGCATGCAGTAGATTTATACAAAGTACATAGTATTTCCAAAGTATCCATCATTGTAAACCATTTTATGCATTCACAGAACTTATAATTTATGTTTTGTCAAACATTGTGAAAAAGGATAAACTTTGCATACAAAACTACTACTTTAAAACATATTTAGTTGAGAATCCGTGAGACGTTTACATCTTCAAATACTACCTTTTTTCTAAAAGGTACCGCTACAAGTCCTGTCTATAACCAGATTCTCCTGTTCGGAGAACGTGTCAAAATGTGTATAGATCTATACGGGAAGTCATGATCCCACGCCCTGACTATTAGCTACAGTCTTTTGGGTGACAGTTTGTCATAACGCTACGACGCCTGAAGAACGTCACCACAGGTATATTATGTTTAGTATGGTTACAGAAACTCACTGGATAGAAGACTATTATAGTATCCGGATTTATGAATGAGTAGCTATTAAAACTATTCTTCACCTAACAAGCACTATCTTCTCATAGTTTCATTGTATGAAACTATACCTCTATTAAGCATGTCGGTTGCTTGCGATTTTCGGTCTTGGACATTAGAGACTGCCTATTACTCTAGGAAAATATGGGATTTTCCAGTATTCAAAACAAACAAATGATAGGAAAATAAGGGATTTTCCTGTTTTGACTATCTACAATTTACAATACGAATATTCAAACGCATTTTATACTTTTATAGGAAAATAAGGGATTTTCTTGGAAAACGCACGAACTTTGGAATGGCATACATTTTCTCAAAACCGCTTATGAACTCACCAACTTAATTGTTGACACCTTTTCTTGAAATAACTTGTATTCTCAGGGAACCGCTAAACAGGTTTGGAATCAACTTTTGGGGATTAACGCGCTGGCGTTAATTACTTCTTTTGAAAGATGTTTATGTATTTACTTTTTGAACATGTAACGAATACAATTATGTAAACATTTTAAAACCTTTATATATATATATATATATATATATATATATATATATATATATGGTGGTGTGTACTTTCCTTTCTATGAACTGTTATGATATTGAATATGACGTCCTCCACCCCCGAACGTTTCCGCCGTTCTGGTTTAGGGGTGTGACAAAATGCGCCTATTTAGTCAAGATTCCCCTAATAAATATTCAAGTGCATTACAAAGTTGTACATGTATGAATAGTGTTTTTTCGTGGGTTATGTTTTGAAGAGAAGCAAGAATGAATCTCATAAAGTTATTAATATCAGTAGAAGATGATGTGGGCTTTACTGGAAATGAGTAAAGGGAAAATGAATCAGGAGGGTAACCAACTGTTACATTTGTTCTCATTTGGTCCCTTTCCTTTTTTTTTGTACTCAATATAACATCGAACTTGTTGTTTGTGTTCACCATAACCCTTTGACCGACTATCATAGGTCAAAAGTTGGTCAAAAGGGTTATGGTGAACACAAACAACAAGTTCGATGGTATATTGAATACAAAAAGAAGGAAAGGGACCAAATGAGTACAAACGCAAAAGTTAATTACCCTAAAGAGTCATTTTCCCCAGTGGATTTGGTTCCTATTCCTCTGTGAGGGAATATGGTTATAGTAGGTATGGACTGGTTGAGCCCCAATGGGGCAATGATAGATTGTGAGCAGCAGTGTGTTAGAGTTCGCACTCCCAGCGGGGGATATTTAGCGATTCAGGGCGAGAGGCCACAGTGCGGACCAGTTTTCTGTTCTGCAGCGAGAGCGAGACGCCACATTCAGCAGGGTTGTAAGGGATATGTTGCGTATATCATGGATGCCCGAGAAAAGGGTAAGACAAAAGTCGATGATGTGCCGATTGTACGAGAGTATCCGGACGTATTCCCCAAGGATTTGCCTGGTATACCTCCAGAGAGGCAGGTTGAGTTCTGGATCGACCTGGTCCCTGGTGCGGCTCCGATAGCCAAGGTACCATATCGGTTGGCTCCTCCGGAGATGCAGGAGTTGTCTACGCAGATGCAAGAGCTGCTAGACAAAGGTTTTATCAGGCCGAGCAGTTCACCATGGGGAGCCTCGATCTTGTTTGTGAAGAAGAAGGACGGGTCACATCGCATGTGTATAGATTACCGGGAGCTGAATAAGGTAACGGTGAAGAACAGTTACCCACTCCCGAGGATAGATGATTTATTTGACCAACTTCAGGGAGCATCTTGGTTTTCCAAGATCGATCTATGGTCTGGGTATCACCAGATGTGGTTCAGATATGAGGATGTGCAGAAGATCGCTTTTAGAACCCGCTGTGGTCATTATGAGTTTGTGGTGATGCCGTTTGGGCTCACTAATACTTTAGCCGCATTCATGGACCTCATGAACCGCGTGTGCATGCCGATGCTAGACCAGTCTGTGATAGTATTCATCGACGACATCTGTGTGTATTCTAAGACTCAGGAGCAACATGAGGATCACCTGAGGGAGGTGCTAGAGACCTTGAGGAGGGAGAGACTTTTCACAACGTTCTCCCAGAGCGAGTTCTGGTTACGCGAGGTGCAGTTTCTGGTACCCCTCGTCAACCAGAAGGGTATACTAGTTGATCCGGCCAAGATAGAGGATGTGATGCAGTGGGAAGTCTCGAGGTATCCATCCGAGATTCGGAGCTTCCTGGGTTTGACAGGGTATTACAAAATATTTATTCAGGACTTCTCTAAGATAGCAGTTTCGTTGACCCGACTGACCAAGAAGTCGGTGATGTTCAGCTGGGGTCCTGAACAGCAGACAACCTTTGAGATGCTCAGGCAGCTACTGTGCGAGGCGCCATTTCTGACTCTGCCAGAGGGGGTAGATGGTTTTAAGTCTACTGTGATGCTTCGATCATAGGGCTGGGAGCAGTATTAATGCAGCGAGGTCATATAATAGCTTATGCTTTGAGGCAATTGAAGCCTCATGAGGCTAACTATCCGACGCATGATCTGGAGCTGGGGTCAGTGGTTTTCTCCTTCAATATTTGGCGGCATTACCTCTACGGGGTCCGGTGTACTATTTACACAGACCATAAGAGTTTGAGGTACCTCATGGATTAGCTGAATCTGAATATGAGGCAGCGTCGGTGGTTAGATGTGGCTAAGGATTACGATTGTGTGATCCTTTACCACCCTGGCAAGGCCAACGTAGTGGCTGACGCCCTGAGCCACAAAGCGGTGGCGGCTCCGATTTGGGACATATGTCTGAGGATGACAGTGATGACTCCATTGCTGGAGCAGGTTAGGGAGGCACAGGTTGAGGGCCTGAATGAGGAACGTCAGAAGTGCGAGAGGATCGTGGGCCGAGTAGCTTCATTTGATTATGATAGCCGAGGATTATTGACCCTGCATGGGAGGGTGTGGGTATCGTACTAGGGCGAAGTACGACACGTGTTGATGGATGAGGCCTACAAGTCTCGGTTCTCCATCCATCCAGGGGCGACGAAGATGTACAGAGATCTCCGACCCGATTACTGGTGGCCCTGCATGAAGCGGGACGTAGCTTGGTATGTGGAGCGATACTTGACCTGCAGGAAGGTCAAGGCAGAGCATCAGAGGCCCCACGACAAGATGCAGCCATTAGATATTCCCGTGTGGAAATGGGAAGACATCACCATGGATTTCATTACTAAGATTCCCAGGACCGCATGTGGGGTTGATTCTATATGGGCTATCGTGGATCGTCTGACCAAGAGTGACCATTTTATATCGATCCAAGAGAGTATTTCAGCTGAGAAGTTGGCTGAAATTTATGTACGAGAGGTAGTGGCATGTCATGGAGTGCCTGTCTTGGTGGTGTCAGACCGAGACGTCCGGTTCACTTCCAGGTTTTGGAAGCGGTTTCATGATGAGATGTGTACTCATCTCCATTTTAGCACCGCTTTCCACCCTCAGATAAATGGGCAGAACGAGAGGACGATTCAGACTCCCGAGGACATGCTCTGGGCATGTGTCATAGATTTCGGTGGCAGTTGGGATATGTACCTTCCGTTAGCGGAATTTTTGCATAACAACAGTTATCACTCCAGTATAGACCGGCCTCCCTTCGAGATGTTATACGGGAGGAAGTGTAGGACCCCAATATGTTGGGGTGAGGTCGGTCAGAGGGGCATGGGGAGTACGGAGGTAGTACTCAAGACCACGAAATTGATACAACAGGTCCGTAGCAGGCTCCAGACTGCTCAGAGTCGGCAGAAGAGTTACGCCGACAGGAGGCGTTCGGACTTGGAGTTCCAGGTGGGTGATATGGTCCTCCTGAAAGTGTCGCCCTGGAAGGGTGTCATCAGATTTTGGAAGCGAGGCAAGCTGGGCCCCAGATTCATTGGTTAGTTTAAGGTTCGAGTGGGCCGGGTTGCTTATCGGTTATACCTTCCAGCAGAGCTCAGTCAAATTCACAGCACGTTCCATGATTCTCAGTTGTGAAAGTGCTTGGTGGATGAGGCGGCAGTTGTACCCCTTGAGGATATTCAGGTTGACAGCAGCCTGATTTACATTGAGAAGCCAGTGGCGATCCTGGATCCCAAGTCAAAGGAACTGAGGAATAAGAAATTCAATTTAGTGAAGGTTCAGTGGCAGCACAGAAAGGGTTCTGAGTGGACAAGGGAGTCCGAGGAGGAGATGAGGGAGCACTACCCGGAGTAATTTCCAGAAGCAGCAGCAGCAGTAGACTTCGAGGACGAAGTCTAATTCAAGTGGAGGTGAATTGTAACGATCGACTTTTGATGTATTGATTATTTGATTCTTCTTGATTTATGGTTGGACCAAGTATATATAAAAGGACTATTGGATTGGACTTAAGCAATTGGGCAAAAGATTTGGGCCGCTTATAAGACGTACGCTGGGCGTAGCCTGGGTGTACGCGAGGCGTAGTGGTCCGCTTTGGATTCGGGGGATGCGCACACGTACGCGCAGCGTACCAGGTGTACGCGCATCATACGTGAGTAGATGGAAAACCCTAATCTTTAGGGTTTAAGTCATATAAATACCCCATTATAGCCTCATCCCTGGCTTCCTATCATCCCCCTCACCCTCAGAGTAACCCTAAATCGCTCCATACTCCAATGTTGTGCGTGTTTGACCTTTGTGAGCTTATTTTGGTGAAGGAAAGCTTGGAAAAAGATAAGGAAAGGTTGGAAAAGAAGCCCTTGAGTACCTTGAAGCTCAAGGATCTGGATTAAGCTCATCATTTGACATCTAGAGGAGGTATAAAGCTCTTAACTTTCTTCCTCAAAGTCTAGATCTAGAGTTTTGGAAGATTTGGACCTCTTTAGGTCCCAACATTGGATCTTGATCATGCAACTTCGAATTTGAGCTTAGGGTTGCCACCCTTGAGACTCAATGAGTTCCTTTAGCTATAAAGTTGCAAGCTTTGAGGCCATTATGAGACCATGCATGAGATCTAGCCATCTTTATGGAGTTAGTTGTATTTATTCCATGTTTGGGAGCATTTGGTGGGTTGCAAGCCACCAAGTGACCAACTTTGTGGATTAGAATGATGAAAGGGACTTGGATCTGTAGTTTTAGCTTATGGGTTTGAGTATTAGGAGCTTAATGTGGAAAGGAGCTTAATAGGGTAGTACGCTGGGCCTACTGATATGTGTATTTTTTATATATATTTTTATACACTTTATCTTAATATTTTGGCCTTATTTATTCTATTTTAGAACTAAAAAGTACTCATAATGCTTTGAATTATGTTTTGCAGCTAATTGTTGTCAATGAAGCACAAAAGAAAAGACTGAATCGGGAACCGGGCTTAGAAGCTAAAAGAAATCAAAATTGCTGAAAAAGTGAGTACGCCCCGCGTAAGGTAATGGTACGCGCCGCGTACACCTTTGCACCGGATAGACTTGATCGCGTGATTATCTTGAGTACGCGCTGCGTAATCCTAAGTACGCCCAGCGTACTTAGGTCGGCCACAAAGATTATAAATATCGATTTTTAGCTAACCAGGAGGGAGGATTCGACTTCTAACCTAATTTAGTCGACAATTAACTTCTGTTAAGCCGTTTTGAGGGTCTAGAAGGCGGCCGGAAGGCCGTTAAGCTAACGGAAGCGGAGATCGGAAGGATTGGAGAGCGGATACATGTTGATTATCATATGGTTTGCTGACGTGACCATGTTTAGCATTCTATGGTGGTACTTTTCTGTATTTAGTTTCTGATTTAGGTGTAAAAACCTTTTACTTTGTGTTTATGATTGAATGAAGCTTTGATTATTAGACTAATTGCTATATTAAATAGTTTATTTGTGTTTAATTTATCTTGCCAAGCTTGTTAAAAGATCCTTATGTGTTAATGATGATTATTTTCTGTTAATTGTTAAGTGAATTGAGTTGCTTGAACATCTGCTTGATTTGCTTGTCTCTTATGATTTTTGATGACCATCGAGATTATAAGACTAGAAATAACGAATGTGAAACTAGAATTAACTTGAGAATAAGTAAGTTAATGTGTGAGCCTTGTTTGATGACCATCAACAAGAGGTTGATTAAATGTCTACATTGATTAACTATATTTACAAGTCTTGCTTGATACGAACTGAACACTAGGAAGCATGTTAGTTTAATCAACTGATCACTGTTTGAATTGACTTGTTTGCTAAAGGATTAGTTATAGTGAACGCGAATCTAATCATTTTAGGAATCGGTGAACATTGAATAAATGAATTTGTGTATGCAATTGTCTATGTTTTAAGGTGTAATTTATCTAAACCCAAGTACCTGAAGAGATGTGCTTTCCTGTTAGTTTATCGAGAGTTGTTAATTGATTTATTAAACCATTTTATTATTTTCGTGTAACCTGTAACCTATAATCAAATATATTAAATTAATCCACCGTTCCCTGTGATCGACACCCGACTTACCTAAGCTATACTGTAATCTGACTAGGTACACTGCCTATAAGTGCATAGATAGTCTAAGTTTGTTAGGTTATAAATATTAAAATTAGTGGGTACTTTTGTGCACATCAAGTTTTTGGCGCCGTTGCCGGGGAACGGCTTGTCATTAATTTATTTTATTTGATTATTTGTTATTTGTTTTTAGTTAGTTTTTAGTTAGTTTTAATTTTTAGTTTGATTTTCGATGATATCATTTCACTTGTCGGGAAGGTTCTTGTTTTTATTTTGCAGGAATTTGGGATTGTACACATTGCTTGACTTTACTTTTGGCATGGGTTTTGGGAATGAAAGCGACTAGGGAATTCTTGACCTGCTTAGCCTACTACTTTGTTGATTTGTCCTACTCAATCCATGAGGCGTAGTATAGCAAGGCGTATTGTGGTGGTTAAGTGGAAGACCGAGCTCTTGCTGTTCTTGACTAGTTAGGTCACTTCTTGTTCCGCTTTTAGTTAAAGGTGCAAGGAAAACAAGGGAAATATTCTAACGGGTCCCGAAAGCGGGTATTTTCGTAACCAATTCTTGCATGCAAAGGTTTTTGATCAACCGTTGTCGTTTGATCTCGACAAAGATAAGTGGTTATGATGTCTCACATTTTTAATTTTTTTATCACTCATCGTGAAGTCATCATTAGCTGAAGAAATTAAAAAGGAAAAAAAAATAAATAAGTTTTAAGTCCCCTAGATTAAATAATTAAAAAGAAAAGGAAGTTAAATTAAAGAAAAAGGAAGGAAGAAAATTAAACGTACGCCCCGCGTAAGTTATATTACGCCATGCGTAAAGAGCCCCGAATCGCGGATGAACATTTCAGGGGGATTGAGGTACGCCCCGCGTATCCTTTTGTTACGCCCCGCGTAAAACGACGACCAGGTAAATATATCTTGACCCTTTGACTTCGCTGTTATTTTCAAACCCAATTTCTTTTCTCGCATACGCTGTGAACGGCAACTCCCTTCCAATAATCTCGATTCTTTATCGTTTCTTGTCAAATCCAACACGCAAGTAAGTATTTCGGCAACTCTATGTTATGTATTTGTGTTTTAATCGAAGGAATAAGCTGCATTTAGCTTTTGCTCGAAATCTAGGGTTTATGGGGTTCTTGAATTAGGACCGATTTCGCAAATGTATGTGTTGATTAGGGCTTGAATGGACCGATTTCGGTTAATACACTAAACCCTTGGACCTAATTTCATCTTAAACCCGTCCCACACCCATCGATTGAAGCTTGGGGACGTACGCCATGCGTATGTCCTGAATACTCCGATTAACTGCCCCTATGAAGTTTCCTTGTAAATTGTTTGCTAATCTTGAATGAATAAGGAACGATGGTTTATTATTTGGGTAGTTCCGTTTTTTTTTATGCCTTTGGACCACACAAACCTTATGCTCGATATCTCTCATATATGCCCCTGCTGTGTTTGTTTGGATACGGATTATGAATTTAGCACAAGAAAGGGACTGGGACCAGGACACAGAATTACAAGCCTGGACGTACGCCCAGCGTACGCTGGATGTACGCCCAGCGTAATGCCATATCCACCCCCATTTTTTTTTGGTTTAAAAATCTATTAATGCTGTGATATTTGGTTTGGTTTTGTGTTTTTTTTTAATATGTGCAGATTATGGCTCGAAGGACACAAAGAACCAACCCTCCCGAGGATGTGACCGATCATCGCTTTTTACAATTTCCGCAAACGCTGAACGATGCTACCCGGGCGCGTTATGTCACCAACTTGAGCTTGCTTCTCACAAAGGAGATTGACATTGCACCCTCATTTGATTGGGAATTGGCTACCAGGACTGGACTTGTTGCATTGATCCAAGAATTTTTGCAATACACACACTCGGACGCGAGTGGTGTGGAATTGTTTGTGTGTCAGGGATGGGCGCGTTTGTTCAGGATCCAGGAGCCTGTGTATCGGGAGTTTTTGCTGGAGTTCTACGCTACAGTTTCCTATGATCCTAGGAAGCCACTCAATGACAGGACAACCTTTGCTTTCAGACTGGGAGGAGTGAGCCGGGAATGCAGCGTGATAGAGCTTGCTACTCGGGTGGGTATTTACACAG
The DNA here is from genome assembly GCF_051521515.1 of Lactuca serriola. Taxonomy (NCBI): domain Eukaryota; kingdom Viridiplantae; phylum Streptophyta; class Magnoliopsida; order Asterales; family Asteraceae; genus Lactuca; species Lactuca serriola. Next base: position 233,527,359 of record NC_136409.1, on the reverse strand, counting down.
CCGACGAGACGAGGAGTGTCCACTTCCTGGCATTCCTTGCTGACTGTCTCACGGAACGGCCAACAGACTATAATGAGAACACATTTTGGGCCGAGATTACGGGAGGAGTTTATACACCATCTACCGCTCGAGGGGGGATGATTCGGTCCACTACATACCGAATGTTGCACCGGTTGATTTCTATGTCTCTCACGCATCACAAGAATAGTGAGAGAGTGCCTTCAACGGACTTGTATTTCCTATGGGCACTAGTTACTCCAGGGAGGCACCTGAACCTTCCAGTTGCTTTAGCTGCATACTTGGGACGGAGGGCCAGGGGACTTCGGGGAGATAGCCCGATATGCGGAGGGCATTTTATCACACGGTTAGCTCGATCATACCAGTTGATGACACGTGAGATCACGAGATCGATGGTGTTTCACGACATGAGGCCGATGAGTCTTCAGCTATTGGAGTCGATGCGCGTATTAGAGCGGGGTGGTGATGGTGTTTTGAGAGTTCGAGCAGATGATGAGGCAGATGAGGAGGGTGCTGCCGAGCCACAGCCGAGACGGGTCCAGCGGCGTCGACCTGCTCCTCGGGGAGCGCAGCAGGGACCTGAGCGGGAGATTGATATGCGCTATCTGGCTCAGGGCATTGATCGTCTTAGCGAGTATGTTGCACATGTGGACATGCAACAGCGGTGGTATGGGAATGCGTTGAACGCATTCTTTGCCCATTAGGGGTTTCAGTATTCGGTTCCCTTTCCACCACCATTCCAGTCACGATTTGATGGGGCCGGTACTTCTGGGACACAGCCACATGATGATGGAGATGACGAGTGATCCTTTTTATTTTGTTTTATTTGTTCTGTGTTATTTTTAGTTTAGTTTAGTTTTTAGTATTTGGTATGTAATTAAACTTTGATTTAGTTTGATTTAGTTTGTTTTCCATGTTGATGCTCTTTGGTTGTTTAGATTTCTGCAGAATTTTCGCCCTTAGGAAGCTGGCAGTAAGTTCAGCAGCTAGGTCCGACTGTTGCTAGAGAGAGCGGTATGAGAGTTGAAGATTATAGTCGAGACCCACGATTTGTCATAAGTGTGGGGTGCATATTTATTTCGTGAATGATCGTTTTGAAGATTGGCATTGTTACGATGTTTTGACTCTTATGATATGGATGAACAGTTCCCATACTATAGAGTTTTATTTCGACGCGAGGAAGAAGTATCGTCCCGACTGCCACGACATGGTTGACATTTTCCTATGTCATGGGGGATTTTTCATCGCAAGTAGAGGATGTCATTCTTGACGAGACGACGTGAGGCAGCAGTTCCAGTTTTCAGTCTTTCGGCAAAATTTGAAGCAACTTGTAGCAGCCCCATTCGATCTCGCCACAACCACCCAGGGGAGTCTGTTCCTTATTCTCCCTTTTTATGTTCTTAATTCGTTTTAGCATACAATGAGGGCATTGTATGAAATAAGTGTGGGGTAGGGGGTCGGTAAAAGTAAATTAAAATTATAAGAAAAAAAAATAATAGTTAGGAAATTGCTAGAATTTAGGAAATTTAAAAATTTTAAAACTAAAAATAATAGTTTAATTTAGAAAAATCTAGTGATAATTTAAATTTTGCTAATATTGTATGAGATGATCCGATGAGAACTCAAATGTTTAGTTGAGCCAATATACGTTATAGTGCATTTGTGGCCTCCCTTATTTTAGTGAAATCATGGAACAAAAACACAACCCCGCTTGATTTGAGGAATGCAATATGTTTAGCAGCCTAAACCTGAAATGTATCCAGGAAAATTATTATCATTAACCAATAAAGGTTGAGGTTGAGCGCCTCTGCTTAAGCATGTAGGGTTTTGAGTGAAAAAAAAAGTGAGTTACATGAAAAAAAAAAAGAAAGAGAATTACGAAAAAAGTTTGAAGAATTCTGGAGCAAATAAAGTAAAGATCAAAAGATCAAAATTCTGAAGAAATTCAAAAAGTTGAAGATACCAGAAATCAATTCAAATAAGGTGTTGAATTCAAAGAAATCAAAGATCAAATTGCCAAAGAAATGAAGAATTCAAATAAAGCTCCATAGTGGTATCGGAAAGTTGTAATTTTCTAGAATATGTATGCTTAGGTTGCTCAACTAAAAATACCTTGAGGTTAGGAGGTTTTCTGCGGATGGATTCGGAGGGTTGCATAAAATGAGCATTGTTCGGAAAAAGTGGGCGAGTGTTTATGATGATTGTGAGTATTTAAAATATGGGGGGGTACTTTAGGAAAATATTAGACACAAATGTACGCGTTGAGGTCTTGGCATAATGGCTGAGTTTTAAATGGATTGTTTAGTGCGATATTGGTAAAATAAAAGCAAATTTGCTTGGGGGCAAGCAAAGGCTAAGTGTGGGGTATTTTGATATGTGTATTTTTTATATATATTTTTATACACTTTATCTTAATATTTTGGCCTTATTTATTCTATTTTAGAACTAAAAAGTACTCATAATGCTTTGAATTATGTTTTGCAGCTAATTGTTGTCAATGAAGCACAAAAGAAAAGACTGAATCGGGAACCGGGCTTAGAAGCTAAAAGAAATCAAAATTGCTGAAAAAGTGAGTACGCCCCGCGTAAGGTAATGGTACGCGCCGCGTACACCTTTGCACCGGATAGACTTGATCGCGTGATTATCTTGAGTACGCGCTGCGTAATCCTAAGTACGCCCAGCGTACTTAGGTCGGCCACAAAGATTATAAATATCGATTTTTAGCTAACCAGGAGGGAGGATTCGACTTCTAACCTAATTTAGTCGACAATTAACTTCTGTTAAGCCGTTTTGAGGGTCTAGAAGGCGGCCGGAAGGCCGTTAAGCTAACGGAAGCGGAGATCGGAAGGATTGGAGAGCGGATACATGTTGATTATCATATGGTTTGCTGACGTGACCATGTTTAGCATTCTATGGTGGTACTTTTCTGTATTTAGTTTCTGATTTAGGTGTAAAAACCTTTTACTTTGTGTTTATGATTGAATGAAGCTTTGATTATTAGACTAATTGCTATATTAAATAGTTTATTTGTGTTTAATTTATCTTGCCAAGCTTGTTAAAAGATCCTTATGTGTTAATGATGATTATTTTCTGTTAATTGTTAAGTGAATTGAGTTGCTTGAACATCTGCTTGATTTGCTTGTCTCTTATGATTTTTGATGACCATCGAGATTATAAGACTAGAAATAACGAATGTGAAACTAGAATTAACTTGAGAATAAGTAAGTTAATGTGTGAGCCTTGTTTGATGACCATCAACAAGAGGTTGATTAAATGTCTACATTGATTAACTATATTTACAAGTCTTGCTTGATACGAACTGAACACTAGGAAGCATGTTAGTTTAATCAACTGATCACTGTTTGAATTGACTTGTTTGCTAAAGGATTAGTTATAGTGAACGCGAATCTAATCATTTTAGGAATCGGTGAACATTGAATAAATGAATTTGTGTATGCAATTGTCTATGTTTTAAGGTGTAATTTATCTAAACCCAAGTACTTGAAGAGATGTGCTTTCCTGTTAGTTTATCGAGAGTTGTTAATTGATTTATTAAACCATTTTATTATTTTCGTGTAACCTGTAACCTATAATCAAATATATTAAATTAATCCACCGTTCCCTGTGATCGACACCCGACTTACCTAAGCTATACTGTAATCTGACTAGGTACACTGCCTATAAGTGCATAGATAGTCTAAGTTTGTTAGGTTATAAATATTAAAATGAGTGGGTACTTTTGTGCACATCACCTACCAGCCAGTACGTGCATCATACAAGCTATACAGCAGGTACGTGCTGCGTACAGATGTGTACGCCCCGCGTAATCATCAGAATTGGGCCTTTGTATTTTTGGGCCTCGAGTTGGGCCAATTGTTGGGCTTGTCAATTTTTGGGCCTCGGTAAGGCCATCAGAAGTCAGATTTTAGACCAAGGGCATGTTTGGGCTTTTGTGGGCCCATGTGAGGAGTTAGGCCCAATTTAGAAAACTGGGCCTTTAGTGGGCCAACGGTGGACTTAGAAGGATTAGTTGGATTTGGGCCTTGAAGTTAGTCCAAAGTATGAGAAAGGGTAATTTGGTCAATTTACCCTTAGTGGTATCCTCAGTGTTCTCACTAAGTTTTATTGAATAGAGTCACCCCGGGAGTCGTGGGAGCATCAAGCAGAGATTACTCATTCGCGAGTTCAGCATCCAGTTTGAGAGGTGAGTCCTCTTCCAGTAAGAACGGGTCTAAGGCCACAATGCCTCCCCGTTTAAGTAATTATAGTATGTCGGGGTAAGTCCAATGTCGGGGTTAGCCGAATGCAACTTGTATGTTCCGGACTGCGGTTCGATGTCGTGGCGGTCCCGAGAAGTAGTTCTGTATGCTTGATGTCTTTGTGATTCATGCATGTTGTATGTTATGAGTTTTGTGTTCCGGCCTTAGGCCCGTTACAGATTATGTGATTTTGATGTGTTTATGATATATGCCATGCTGTGTATGTGCCGGGGTGAGCCTGATGCCCGATGCAGTTGGATGTCGGGTAAGCCGATGTCAGTTTCAGTTTTGGTTTTATGTACTTCCGATAGCAAGGGGAAGAGCTCGGGATGATCGAATGGCACACACCAGAGTCATTAGCCTGGGATTTTCACTATGATATTTTAGAACATGTTTATTTTAGTTGATTTCTTATGACATTTGAGATACATGAGACATGATTTTCTATTTTCACTTTGGTTGGATATGAGTTTTTATAATAAAATAAACGAAATTTTTGGGACGTGTTTTTGGGACGTTACAAGTCTCTCATTTTAATAAACCATTAACTCATAAGTTATGAAATGAAAAGTTTTGTAAAGTTACAAAACTTGCCCTTAAGTTTTGGAACATGTAAAGTCACTTTAGCAAACTTTAGTTCTATCACACCCCCAAACCGGAACGGCGGAAACGTTCGGGGGCGGAGGACGTCATATTCAGTATCATAACAGTTCATAGTAAGGAAAGTACACACCACCATATATTTAAAGGTTTCAAAATGTTTACATAATTGTATTTGTTACATGTTCAAAAGGTAAATACATAACCATCTTTCAAAAGAAGTAATTAACGCTAGCGCGTTAATCCCCAAAAGTTTATTTCCAAACTTGCTTAGCGGTTCCTTGAGAATACAAGTTATTTCAAAGAAAAAGCGTCAACAATTAAGTTGGTGAGTTCATAAGTGATTTTGAGAAAATGTATGCCATTCCAAAGTTCGTGCATTTTCCAAGAAAATCCCTTATTTTCTTATAAAAGTATGAAATGCGTATGAATATTCGTGTTGTAGTTGTAGATAGTTGAATCAGGAAAATCCCTTATTTTCCTATTAGTTGATTGTTCTGGATACAGGAAAATTCCTTATTTCCCTAAAGTAACAGGCAGTCTCATGTCCAAGACCGAAAATCGAAAGTAACTGACATGCTTTAACAGATTGAGGCATAGTTTCATATAATAAAACTATAAGAAGATCGTACTTGTTAGATGAAGAATAGGTTTAATAGCTACTCATTCATAAATCAGGATACTATAATAATTGTATATCCAGTGAGTTTTTATAACCATACTAAACATAATATGCATGTGGCGGCGGTCTTCAGGCGTCAAAACGTTATGTCAAACTGTCACCCAAAGGACTGTAGCTAACAATCAAGGCGCGGGATCATGACTTCCCGTATAGATCTATACACATTTGACACGCTCTCTAAACGGGATACTCTGGTTATAATGGACAGGACTTGAGGTAGTACATTTTAACAAAAAGGTAGCATTTGAAGATGAAAACGTCTCATGGATTCTCAACTAAGTCTGTATTAAAGTAATAGTTGTGTATGCAAAGTTTATCCTTTTTCACAATGTTTGACAAAGCATAAATCATAAGTTCTTTGGATGCATAAAATGGTTTAAAATGATGGATACATTGGAATACTATGTATCTTGTATAAATCTAATGCATGCAAAGTATAAAAGAGTTTTCATGTTTTCACTCAGGATCAACCGTGTGTTTACTTGTATTCTCCCCCAAAATGTATTAAAAGTACATTATAAAGTATTTGAAAGTGTATAAAAGGGGGTATGAACTTACTTGGTTGATTGAAGAGAGTGAGATGAAAAATCAAGCAGAAATTCGGCTTGTGAAAGTCGATTTTCTTGGGATTCTCGGGAATCTCGGGAACACAAAACCTTCTTTCGGAACTTGAACGCGAAAACTGGGGCTTCGGGAGGGTCTCGGGAGCTTAACCTTAGAGTTTCGACACGAGAGAGAGAAGAATGGGGCACCTAAACCCGACACCCCAAGAGTTCTATTTATAGGGTAGATTTTTGGGTGCCACGTCGTGGTGAGTCATATTATCCTCTTCCATTGATTGGATGCCCTCAGTCACTTGCCGGGTCGCGGCCAACTGTGCCACGTCGTGGCAGACCTGACAGCCTCGGATTTTGAGCCTTAAACTTGTAAAATTCGTAACTTTCGCGTACGAGCTCCGTTTTCGACGTTCTTTATATGCACGCGTAAGTGAAAATATGATCTACAACTCTCGTTTAGGCTTCGTCAGCTAATTTTGAATTTATTTTTAACAAGCCGGGACACGAAAAGTCCGTTAAAAATCCATAACTTCTTCATCCGATGTCCGTTTTCGTCAGACTTTTTACCGTTGTACTACTATTGTTGAGGCCTTTGATTCTCATTTAGGTTGTTTTGACCAAAAACCTCTCGATCTCTAATTCGAGTTTTTAGCTGTCTACTGCTATTTCCGAAACTTGTAAAAATCATAACTTCCCCATACGAAGTCAGATTTGGTCGTTCTTTTTATGTACGTTTACGGTTTAATGATATCTACAACTTTCATTTAGATACTTAAGGCTAAAAACTATTTTATTGAAACTTCGCGTTCTTGCGTTTAACTGTATTGCCGGTTTTGTCGGAATCTTAGGATGGTCATAACTTCTTCATTATAACTCGGATTTTAGTTTTCTTAGTATTTCTGTAAACCTTGACTCAATATCTAGCATATTAGGTAACCCAATAGAGACGTTTGAACTTTCGATTTTTGAAGTTAATTTTATTATATCAAAAGAGGTTACAAAACTTGACCATTTTAGGTCATTACATAGATTTGAAATATCAGGTTGTCACAAGTTCCTACCCCTAGAATTTTAAAAGTTAAAATTCAACCCTTATACTTTATAATATTATAAGTTAATAATATATATATATATATATATATGTATAAGAACAAGTCGTTTTACCGTTAGTAGGCCTCATTCACGAAGCCGGTCTATAAGGGGGGTATAAGGTTGTTGCCTATAAAATGGCAGCTTAATGGGTGTCCACTCTCACTCACCGCTTCCTTGATCGGTGGAGGGTCGTTAGCCGAATGGGTAGGACAATGACTTTAATCCTCATTAAAAGTATGATGATTATAAAGTAACTAAATGTTTTTATAAATTCCCAATATTAGTTACTTTAGGAAAAATGTGAATAAGGTGCTAACCCATGAGATTACACTGTGCACTTTGCTTAAGTCGTTAGTGGAGCGTGTGTGGTTAACTGGCACACTAACCTGGACTTAACAAGGTAGGCAAAGAGTGACTTAAGGTTTATCATAGGGCATTGAAGCGCGTGTGGTTAACCGGCACATCGATTGAGTGATAAACATTAAGGGTACCAAGTAATTTGTATGGTTACTTCACACCTTGTTTTGTGATCCTCGACATCCCAGTCACAAAACTTGAAGGGCACACTCGAGATTGAAACATGCCATTGAAAATTTCAATGAATCTCAAAAGGATATAGGAATTTCAAAACCAATTAAAACCTAATAGGTTATTTCATTTTTCATGGTGGAAATTGGTGAATCGTCATTCACCTACCTTTAAATATTTTATAGCTTGGATTACGGCATCCCTCTTCTAAGTTATAAAATATTGTGTTGGGTCCTAGCCTTAATATTACATTTGGGTGTTTTATTAAGGACTATCTTTATATCTAATCTAAACTTGTCTTTTCTTCTTTTTCAGATGTCTTCCAACAATGCTGCTTCTGGCTCAAACCCTACCGGCTCCTTCTCTCTCATGAACTTTTGTGGGAGAGTCATCCTCGATGGTTCCAACTTTATGGATTGGATCCGAAACATCAGGATGGTCACTCGCGACGAGGACAAGGAATATGTCCTCGATAAGAAGCTGAAGGAAATCGATGAGTCTACTGCTACTCCCCAGTAGATTGCTGACTTTAGGACTCATGAGAGAGATGCCACCAAAATGGCATGTATCATGATGGCTACAATGACAGCTAAACTCCAAAAGTCCTATGAGGACTATTACCCTTGTGAGATGCACACGACTTTATGGAAAGATACCATCAGAGTGCTCGTCAAGAGCGGTATGAAATAATCTCCTCCATGATAACAACCTGGATGAAGGATGGTGAACCCATCACGGGCCACATGCATAAAATGCAAAGGTATGTGGACCGTTTGTTGAAATTGAATGTGAACTTCCCCGAGGAGTTGGCAATTGACATCATTTTGCACTCCTTACCCTCGTTTTATGATCAATTCCGCATGACATACCACATGAACAAGGAGGAAGTTACCCTCAGCAAGCTTCAAGGACTTCTGAAGACCGTCGAAAGTGGTCTTAAAGGTAAGTCGGTTGTTACCACTCCTACTCCAAACTTCGCCCTTGTCTTGGTAATCGGGATAGGTAAAGGAAAGAAGAGGAAAACCCCTTCGAAGGGTACCAAGGGTAAGACCTTTGAAGACTCCTCTTCTAGAGGAACCAAGAAAGGTTTCTTCACTCCTTCTTCTGACCCAAAAGACGTTGAATGCTTCTATTGCCATGAAAAGGCACATTGGAAGCAGATCTGCCCAAAGTACCAGCAAGATGTGCAGGATGGGAAAGTGAAACCCAACCATGTAGGTATTTACACTATCTTATCTAATAAATCACCCTATTCTAACTCTTGGGTCCTTGATACCGGTTGCGGTATTCATATTTGTTCTAATTTGCAGGGGCTAAGAAGAAGTGAGAATGTGGAGCATGGAAGAATAAACTTGATCATGGGGAATAGGAAAGTTGCACCTGTCACCAAGATTGGAGTTTATACTTTATCGCTAAGTAGTGGGTTTAATTTAGATTTGAATAAATGTTGTTATTCGCCAGAAATGGCAAGAAATATTATTTCTTTTCATGCATTGTATAAACAAGGGTTTACCTTTTCATTTGATAATGAAGTTGGTTCAAGTAATTCTTTCTTTAATAATGTTATTTATTTTAAAGCATTACCTTGTGATGGTGTGTATGAAACTGTACTTGTTGTAGATAACTTAAGAAATAATGTATTGTGTATTGATTTTGTTAATGATAATAACTTGGATAAAGCATCATTATGGCATTGTCGTCTTGGACATGTAAGCAAGAAACGTATAGGCCAACTCCAAAAGGATGGAGTCTTGGATTCATTTGACTTAAAGTCAGATGATAGTTGTGAATTGTGCTTACTTGGAAAAATGACAAAATCACCATTCACTGGTTTGTGTGCTACGGGTGAGAGTTTTTTGGATCTCATACATACTGATGTATGTGGACCCTTCAAAACTGCCACAAAGGATGCTAATCGTTATTATGTGACTTTTACTGATAATTATAGTAGATATGCTTATGTCTACTTAATTAAGCATAAGTCAGAGACTTTTGAAAGGTTTAAAGAGTTTAAATAGGAAGTAGAGAATCAATTGGGCAGGAACATTAAGATGCTTCGATCCGATCGAGGTGGTGAGTATCTTAGTATAGAGTTCCTCGACTATCTTAAGGAATGTGGGATTGTCTCACAATTGACACCTCCCAGGACACCACATCTGAATGGTGTGGCTGAGAGGCGCAAGCGAGGCAGCAAAGGAGGCGATATGGCGGAAGAACTTAATTGGAGATCCTGGAGTAGTACCAGCTATAAAGGAGCCTATGGAAATTTTCTATGATAGTGAAAGTGCAGTTGCCTTAGCCAAGGAACCAAGGGATCACAGAAGATCCAGACACATCGACAGAAAATACCATTTCGTTAGACATCGGATAGGAGAAGGATACCTCATGGCAAAGAGGGTATCATCGGATGAGAACCCAACAGATCCCCTCACGAAGGGACTGGTTAGGGTTAAGCATCTTCAGCATGCGAGCCGCATAGGGCTAAAGGATGATATTAGTTTTGGAAATTAGATAGCTTTGAAATTTGTAAAGTGTAATTGGCATTTGATGATAAATAAAATTTGTTGTTTATTTATAAGTAAAGTGTTGTTATTTTCTGTCAATCATTTACTATCATTTCATTTTTGCATGTTTTGACTTCCATAATAATTATGTTATGGTATTTCATATTATTCAAATTCTCCACAGTCGGTCATATGTCGGAAGTAGATATGAATCAAGACTATCATGAGGTTTTCTTGTAGATGTATAAGTTGTTGGACATAGCAAGAGTTGCTACAACACTTCATGAGTACTCATAAGTTCTGAGTATTGGACTCAACCCACGCTCACTTGCATCACTTAACGGAATTTATCTCGAGTGATCGTGAGACGGTAATATCATGTAAATCTTCAAACCTAGAGATATGAGTTGTTGACTATGAGTTGGTTATACATTGATTGCATGAAAACACATTGGTAATTCAATGTTATAAAATGTGCCTTTGTGTATAATTCAACAAGTAGTAGAAAAAGCATATGAGTCGAAGTTTATCTGTTCCTTCTTGGATTAGAAGTGATATTTTGGCCCCTCAATGATTTTGTTTTGACCTATGTACCGGGATCGGTCAGAACTAAATTGTTGTGTTCGATTAAGTTCTTTGTCAAACAAATCGGAAATCGTGAAAAAAACTGCTGGACAATAAGTAAGACATTGTTCCATGTATTTATCCGGATGATATCCAAAACAGGGGATTATATGATCACTTATCTTAAATGACGCATCATCATCATCTCAGTTCCGAGAGACCTTGAAAGAGCTACGATTGTTGATCGTTCCTGAAGTCATACTTGCAGTTATAGTTATTAAACTTATCCAAGTGGGAGACTGTTGGATAAGGTGTCTAAGTCCATAACTATTTCTGGTATGTACTTGACCCGGTTTGGCATGGTCCATTTGGGTTGCATGGCACCATACACTTGGGTAGACTAAAATGAGAGAAAGGACACTTATGGTTTATTAAAAGATTATAAGTTCTAATATATTAATAATATTATTTAATTGATCAAGAATTAATTTGAATTAATTAAGTGATCAAAAGGAGACTAATTAAATATATGGGTTGATTGTGTAAATCATCAATTCTTTAATAGTGGGCTAATGATCCATGGTTTATCAAGTTGGGCTAAAACCCATAAGATGCTCCATGGATGCTCCATGGTTTTTTTGAACCCATGGATCCAAGAAATGAAGAGCCATGTCATTTAGGTTTACATGGTGTAACCCTACTTATGACACACTATAAAAGGAATATGATAGCAACCAAAATCGGCCACTAAGTGAGAACTAGAGGGTATAGCCGATTTTAGAAGTGTATTAATTCTCTCAAGGTTATTCCAAGTGTATTTGGTGTTGTGTGAGACATTTCAGGCATCACACTTGAGGTGCTAGGCTCACAAGGTTCTCAAGGAGTCCAAGAAACAAGAAAGATATGTATTCTTACTAGCTTTATGATTCAAGTTATCTATGTCATGATAGATAGGTTAAGAACCTTGGAAAAATCAAATTTGCATGTATCTTAGTAAAACATAGATCCAAGGTTTCTAGGGTTGCATGTACACCTTAGGAGTGTTAGAATGATCAAAACCCTTCACTAATGAACCGCGTATGCCGACCTTACCTGGATTAATTTGCAATAGTATTCATCGATGATATACTAATCTACTCACGAAGCGAGGAGGAACACGGTCAACACCTACGACAGGTGCTGGAGACGTTAAAAAGCAGATTAGCTATACGCGAAATTCTCGAAGTGTGAGTTCTGGATTCGAAGAGTATATTTCTTGGGGCATGTAGTCAGCAAGGAAGGGATACACGTGGACCCTTCCAAAGTCAAAGCAATTGAAAATTGGGCAATGCCAAGAACACCGGCGGAGATCCGCTAGTTTTTGGGTCTTGCTGGCTATTACCGAAGGTTTATACAAGTATTTTCCAAAATCGCGAAGCCGCTCACTACCTTGAATCAAAAGGGAGTACCTTTTAGCTGGGAAAATAAACAAGAAGCCGCCTTCCAAACGCTTAAACACGCGCTATGCAGTGCACCAATCATGTCTCTCCCAGAAAGGACTGAAGACTTTGTTGTCTACTGTGATGCATCCAAGCAGGGCTTGGGATGTGTGCTCATGCAACGAGGAAAGGTCATCGCCTATGCATCAAGACAACTCAAGACTCATGAGGTCAATTACATCACATCCTCAATCAAAAGGAGCTCAACATGAGACAACGACGATGGATTAAACTGCTATATGACTACGAGTGCAAAATTCGTTATCATCTGGGCAAGGCCAACGTAGTAGCAAACGCCCTAAGTCGGAAAGAATACTCAAGTCGTCAAGTAAAATCACTGACCATGACCTTCCATTCACACATGTCTACATAGATTAAGGAAGCACAGCTAAAGGCCTTGAAACCTGGGAACATCGCACGTGAGGCCTTACGGGGAATGGATAAAAACCTGGAGATTAAGGATGATAGATTTTATAATTTCACGAATCGAATCTGGACACTGAAATTCGGCGGCTACAGATATGTTTTCATGAACGAGGCTCACAAGACAAAACACTCCATTCATCCCGGTTCGGATAAGATGTATCTGGACCTCAAGCAACTTTATTGGTGGTCAAACATGAAAGCAGAGATCGCTACTTACGAGGGCAAGTGTCTGACTTGTGCCAAGGTAAAAGTAGAATATCAAAAGCCCTCGGTTTTCTTTAGCAACCGGATATACCCAAGTGTAAGTGGGAGCGGATAACCATGGACTTCATAACCAAGTTACCCAATACAGCAAGGGGACTTGATACCATCTGGGTGATCGTTGGCAGGTTGACAAAATCCACACACTTCCTACCAATAAAAGAGACTGACAAGATAGAAAAGCTAACGAGGATGTACATTAAAGAAATTGTATGATTACATGGGGTGCTCATATCCATCATCTACGATAGAGATAGTAGGTTCACCTCTTGGTTTTGGCAATCCCTAAAAAGGGCCTTGGGAGCCAAACTCGACATGAGTACGCCTACCATCCTCAGACTGACGGGTAAATCGAAAGGACCATACAGACGCTTGAAGACATGTTGAGAGCATGTGTGATAGACTTTGGTAAAGCCTGGGATACACATTTACCACTCGTTGAATTCTCCTACAATAATAGCTATCACACTAGCATCAAAGTGGCGCCATTTGAAGCCCTCTACGGACGTAAATGCAGATCACCCCTATGCTGGGCCAAGGTGGGTGACGCACAACTAGCAAAGGAACAAGTACCTGATAACACGCTCACCGGCCGGGAAATCATACTGGAAACCACGAAGAAGATTGTCCAAATTCGTAAATGCTTAAAGGCATCCCGGGATCGGAAAAAAGAGCTATGCTGATATGCGACGAAAACCCTTAGAGTTCCAGGTTGGTGACCGTGTAATGTTGAAGGTCTCGCCATGGAAGGGAATGATACGCTTTGAAAAACATGGGAAGCGAAATCCAAGGTATATCGGGCCACTTAAGATCCTTGCTAAAATCGGTCTGGTGGCTTACAAGCTTCGACTACCACAGGAACTCAACAATGTACATCCCGTCTTCCATATCTCCAACCTAAAGAAGTTCCTATCCGATGAAACTCTTGTGGCCCCACTCGATGAAATCGAGGTAAACGAGAATCTACACTTCATAGAGGAACCTGTGGAAATAATGGTCAGGGAAGTCAAGAGGATAAAACAAAGCTGCATACTGGAACGCCAAGCGAGGACCCGAATTCACCTGGGAACACGAAGATCAAATGAAACAGAAATACCGACATCTTTTCCCTAGTTCGTGAGTGCCTACCCTAGAACTAATTTCAGGACAAAATTTCCTCTAACGGGGGGATGATGTGACAACTAGAAATATTTTGGATCAAGCACGGTCTAAGATGTATCTATGTATAATGTAAAACCATAAGGTAACCTTGTTGCAATAAAATTTTGAAAGCCAAAAGGGCATTATATATATATATATATATATATATATATATATATATATATATATATATATATGTGTGTGTGTGTGTGTGTGTGTATGCATACTTTGAAAATCATGTTTGTAGTAAACACTTAAAAACAAAGCCAAATCGTTGGAACATAAAATCATGGATTTAAAACATTACTTTATAGTTATTGGCCTAGTACCCACCCCACCCCCCCCCCCCCTTGAGATTTTGGCTGTAAGGAGGTCGAAATCTCCCACCTAGAACACCCTAGGCCGAAAACACCAACCTAGGACCCAACACATGGGATTTCGGTCATGCTTATACCGAAATGAAATGTGATTTCGGTTTGATTTAAGACCGAAATCACATTTGATTTCGGTTGGAGCATGGGCCGAAATCACATGTGCATTGGGTGTTTTCTATTGAGTTTCCAATGAGTTTTTCTATGTGTTTAGGGAAAGAAAAGATAGGTATTGACCTTGTGATAGGATAATTCATCTTTACCCCCATTTTACCCAACACGTATCCATGCAACCCATGCCATTACCCCTCAAATAACCATGCACATATCCCACCCATTTCTCCCATTTAACTTCAGCCACAAGGCTCCCTCTTTCATTTATCATTAACCTCTTTCATTTCTATTCATCTTTCTTCTCTCAAAGAACAAGCTCAAGTTCTTCCAAGCTCATCATCTCTAAGTTGGTCCTTAGATTTTGGTAAGCAATTTCGTGACCCTCTAGTGTTTCTATACATTTTTATGTTAGTTTCATCATATTTGCACATATTATTATGTGTTAAACATCCTTAGGGTAACATAATCTTCAAAGAGTTCATTAAATACCTTCAAGTGTTTTAGGCTTGGAATACTCACATCATCACTTCAAACAACCCACCAATCCACTCAAGGTGAGTTCATACCCCCACATTTTCGAGATTTTCATGTTTTAGGGGGCAGGGGAATATAAGACGCCCGTAGATCAGGGCTAGTCAATTTAGAGACAATGAGCGTCAAAAAATAACTTTTAATGGAAGATTATTTTGAAGGACTAATCTTATCTAAGTTGTAGTATATGTTACAAGGATTCCGTACATCTAAAGAACGCTGAAATCCGAGTTATAACGAAGAAGTTATGACCCGTAAAAGTTTCGCGATAGAACCGGCACGACACAACGCGACATAAATCGTGAATTTTTGATGGAGCGATTTTTGGCCTTAGTGATCTAAACAAAAGTCGTAGAATACGTTAAACCGAGAGCGTGCATAAAAAGAACTTCCAAATCTGACTTTGCGTGAGGAAGTTATGATTTTTCTAAGTTTCAGCTTAGCATTATGCAACCCAAAGTTCGAATATGAGATCGAGTGGTTTTTAGTCGAAACAATCTAAATGATAATCGGAGATCTCGTTAATAGTAGTTTAACGGTAAAAAGATAGACGAAAACGGACGTCGGATGAAGAAGTTATTAATTTCTAACAGAGTTTTCCTATCCCTGCCCACTAAAAGTATAATATTAAAAATAAAGTCAAAATTAGCCGACGGAGTCTAAATGAAAGTGATAGAGCATAATCTCACCTACGTGTGGATATAAAGAACTTTGAAAACGGAGCTCGTATGCAAAAGATATGATTTATGAAGTTCGAGGCACAAACTACAACACCTGTTGGTACTCACGTCATGAGTAAGGTGTTCACGACATGAATAGCCTGAAGGATAACTTTCGCATACGAGCTCCGTTTTTGACGTTCTTTATATCCAAGCGTAGGTGAGATTATGCTCTACAACTCCCGTTTAGACTCCGCCGGGTAATTTTGACTCTATTTTTAATATATTATTAATATATTATTTCTAGTAGGTCGGGACAGGAAAACTCCGTTAGAAATTCATAACTCCTTCATCTGACGTCCGTTTTTGACTGTCTTTTCACTGTTGCACTGATATCGACAAGATCTTCGATTCTCGTTTATATTGTTTCGGCTAGAAATCACTTCATCATAAATTCATTATTTACGTCGTGCTGTGTTGTGTCGGTTCTGTCGCGAAACTTCGACAGGTCATAACTTCTTCGTTAAAACTCGGATTTCAGCATTCTTTATATATCCGAAATCCTTGTCACAACCACTAGAACTTCGTTAAGATTATTCATTCTGAATAATCTTCTATCAAAAAGTCATTTTTGACGCTTATCGTCTCTAAATTGACTAGCCCTGATCTACGGGCGTTACAATTATCACCCCCTTAGGATGATTACGTCTCGGAATCATCAACGAAATATGGCTTGAATAACGATTCCAATCTTCTGACTTCAGTCAGATGTTACATCGAACTCGGTTCTAGGAACCACGCAACAAACTCATCGTAGTCGGACTCAATTTGATATGACCACTAGCGTCAGAATAACAATCATTTGTTTAGTCATTACCGAAACAATGGTAATGACATACCTGAACAAAACAGAATCAATCACTAGCTTTTTGGTAATCTTGTGACTTTCCCTGATCCAAGTGCGAGTCTTATGCTTCCGGTAGTATATGCATCTACCACCTTTCACACCTACTCATACTCGTCCCAAGTATTATCTCGCAGTCCCCAAATCCTAAAATCACAAAACAATTTAACACATACGAATGTGTCCAACTAATCATAAAAATTTCCCTGGACTCTACTAAGACTTCTTCATTGCATATCGTCAATCATCAATTCTACTTTAACTCGATTGGTGATGGAAATACCAGATGTTGAGACAACTTCAAGAATTACACCAATCGTTCTATCATCCTGCCAATCAAAGGTGTACTTTAGACGTACCGTACTCCTCTAAACGTACTGTTATTTTATAAGACATATTCTAAAGGCAAGATACCACTCTTACGATATCTTTCGATAGGTGTCATTCACTATCATAAGCCTTTTTCATTTCCTCCATTTACTCAATTCTCTACGAGTCTTCACCATGACCTTTTATACACCCTAGCAGACGTTCGGTGTACTGGGCGAGAATTTAAGATAGGAAAGCTTCATTTATGATAAACGTATCAATCTCCTTATCACTCCGAAACGTTTACATGCTAGTTCTAATATCGTAGTCGTACGCTTAGAATCCTACACGCATAAGGTTTCCACATCCGGTCGACAACAGACCATAGATCCGAACAATTAATATCATATATGGAAAAAATATAGCATTTAGCACATAAAAGCATTTTAGGCATCTTTCCTACAATAAACTAGTGCTCGTGTCAATTTAGGTGTACTACCTAACATATTTTAGACACACTCCTCACGATCATTACTTAGCATTATAAGTTTAAGTCTAGAAATTTCCTACAAATTCCTAGTTCGCTCTAACTAATGCTCCGATACCAACTGTGACATCCCGAAAATCGCGGACAGAAAAGACCGATTTTATTTATGCTTTTAAAATATATTCAGAGTATCCTTTGATTAAAACAGTTGCGAAATTTGTTCCCAAAACAAAATATGATAAGAATTTATCAAATCATTTCTTTAAAGAAATGTATTTTCATTATATAACAAAATCTCAGGATGTCATGTTCCGATATAGACAAAAAGCATAAACAGAAAAAAATAGACCTACAACAGTTATTTATAACTATTGGCCTAAAATCCATAACCTCTCGTCATGTCAACCAACTTATGCTCTTGAGCCACTACCTGTAATACAAAGAAAACTGAGTGGGTCGGGCTTGGGAGCATGGTGAACATATAGGGTTTTCAACCCACAATAATACAATTATTATATTCAATCATCAAACAATCAACCCAATTACCCATCCCAATAGGCACTACGTCTCATAGTCGCCATGGTTTAATCAAATAGGCACTACGTCACATAGTCTTTACATATCATATTTTGTTTTGGGAACAAATTCCGCAACAGTTTTCTTTAAACGCTTACTTTGATTTTAAAAATAAAGCATAAACAAATCGGTCTTTTCTAGTCGTGAAATTGGGGATGTCGGGGGGGAGGGGGGGATATAAGTAAAACTTGGTTTACTACTCAAATACTTGCTATATTTCATCTTTATGTTAAGATTAAGATATCATTTGCATGAGTTATGATTTCAGCTAGTTTATACAAATATTTGTGTTATATTACTTTTCAAATGCAAAACTAACAAAAATAGAACATGATCTATGTTATGAAAATCATGAGAAAAATTATGATTTGTGAAACTACAAGGTTTCTGGAAGTTTTTAATAAAATATAGCTTTTCTAACCAAAATGAGTACATTCTAGTTACTTCACTATTTTGAGGGTTACAACCCAAAAATATGATGTTTAAACTTACATTCAGAAACTAAACAAATGTCATGCAGTTAGACCGGCAGTTCTGGGGTGACAAATATCATACCAGTTACCGACGTCCGAAGCACGTCGTTTCAGGCAACTAGTCGCATTAGCATGGTTATAATAACTCACATAGAGTATCGATAACATAATTGATTTACGGGTTAACATACGTTCAAGTAGTTTCATATAAAGATAAAACTTTATAATACTACTCTTCAGTATAACATTACATACATTTTTAGTCTTGTATTCTCAGAAAATCAGTAAACAGGTAACCACAAGAGACTTTCTTTTGGGTAGATGAGGCGACGTCACATCACGTTATTCATTTTGGTCACTTACATTTGATATCATGTAAACAAAATTTGAATTCCATTTAAACTTATTGAATATTAAATTCAATGGTTGTAATGCTTGTTTCAATTATATTCAATTGTTATGATACTATACATGAAGTCCTTCGCCCTCGGACGTTTCTGCCTTTCTGGTTCGGGGGTGTGACACGATATTTCCATTTCTAATATCGATCAACCATGAAGAAAACTGTGATATTCGATTAACATCCATGGTAAAATTTGTTGGATTAGTGTCTAAGTTTGTAACTATAATTGGTAAATACCTGACCCGGTTGTGCATGGTCCTTTTGGGTTGCCTTCACCATAGCAACTTGACAGGGTGATTTATAAAGAGAGAAGAGATATTATTATTAATACATTATAAGAGTAATATATTAAAGGAATAATAATACTATTTGATTGATATAAGTCATAAATTAATTAAGAATTAATTTGGTGACTTAAAGAGGTTAATTGAATAAAGGGGCATAAACTGTCAAATGTATGATAGTTTTGTTTTTGGGCTATGAGTCCTTATGGATATTAGGGTGGATGATTTTTAGGGATTGGATATCTTAAAATCGTCCAAGCCTCATATCTAGAAGGATCTTTGGATTGCTTAGGGCCTAAGTTATTCAATTAGGGTTAAGGGTGTAACCCTAGTAGCTCATAGTATAAATAGACCCCATGGGTGAGGGAAATCGGCCACTCTTGAAAAGAAAGAAACCCTAGAGCCAATTTCCTCACCTCTCCTCTCTCTCAAATCATCCTCTTTCTAGTTGGTGTTTGTAAGCCATTAGAGGAGTGACAATTGTGACTCTAAGCTCCAAGAACGAGAAGTTTCAAGCAAGCAACTTAAGGTATTCTTCTAGATCTGATTTCATATGTTATGATTCAATTGTTTACACTAGATCTAGGATTGTAAGCCTTGGATACACTGCATGTTCAATTAGAGAAACCTAGATCCAAGCATTAGGGTTTGCATGTGCACATAGGAAAGTTCTTATGGCTCAAACCCATCAGTGGTATCAGAGCCATGATTGGTTTCAATTGAATTGATGCTTTGGTTAATTGCTTTTGCTTGAAAAATTCGTTTTTGTGACTCTGGCTGGTGAACTCGGTGAGTTCCATTGTGGACTCGGCGAGTAGCTCCAACTCGGCGAGTTCATAGTGGAACTCGGCGAGTTCTAGTGTCAGTTAGAGCTGATTTCGGGATTTCTTGCTGTTTTGCTTGAGGATACTTGCCTTAATTGTTTTGGGTCATTAATGTCCAAATTTTGATATATATTTGAGTATATTCTTTGACAAAACAAAAGATAATTACCATTTGATTGAATGATAATTTCCTTATATGATAATAATTGATTATTTGAATTAAATTGGTAAATTGTCTTGCAAGTAATATTAAATAGGTCAAATTTAAATAATCATTTAAATTAATCAGTTGATTTATATTATTTGCTATTTGATCCTTTATGTTTTAAAAAGTTTAAAACTTGTCCTCAAGTTTTGAAATTTAATTTTTGTGATTAAAAGTTTAATTTTGAAGAATTTAAATTTCAAACCCTTAGAATTTTACAAGTTTAAAATTCAACCCTATACTATTATATTATTACAAGCTTAATGAATATATATGTATAATTAAAATGATAGTCTTACCATTAGTAGGCCTCATTCATGAAGCCGGTCTATAAGGTGGGTATAAGGTTGCTGCCTATAAAATGGCGCTTAATGGGTGTACACTCACATCCACCGCTTGCTTGACTGGTGGAGGGTCGTTAGCCGAACGAGTAGGATAGGGCAATCCTCTCCTCATTAAAGTATAATGTAAAATACAAAGTAACTACATGTTTTTCAAATTCCCAATCCTAGTTACTTTAGGCAAAAGTGAATTGATGCAATTCCATGAAATTACACTTTGCACCCTTGCTAAGAAGTTAGTGGAGCGTGTGTGGTTAACCGGCACACTAATTGGTTCTAAGCAAAGGTGGCAAAGGGTGATTCATTGTTTGTTATAGTTCGATGGAGCGTGTGTGGTTTACCGGCACATCGAATAGGTGACTGTAACAATGAAGGCACCATGTAGATTTGCATGGTTATTCACACCCGCTTTGTGATCCTTGGCATCCCAGTCACAAACGATAGGGGCATATCGAGATTTAAACATGCCATTGAAAAGTTCAATGAATCTCTAAGAAAATCTAGGAATTCTCAATACATTTAAAACTTAAGCTTTATGTTTTTCATAGTGAAGAATTAGTGAATCGTCATTCACTTACCTCCAAATTGTTTGCATGTTCGATTACGACATCCCCTTTCTAATGCGTAAATAATGTTTTTGGATCCTAGCCCTAATTTTTCATATTGGGTGTTTAATTAGGGATTAAATTCTAATCAAACTTTGTTCCTTTCTATTTGTAGATGTCTAACGCGAACAACGCCGCTACTAGCTCATTCTCGCTAATGAGCCTATGTCAGAAAGGGACATTTGACGGATCAAACTTTAGCGAATGGATAAGATACATTTGAACGATTGTGCGCTACGAGGACAAAGAGTATGTCCTCGACGAAAAGCTTGAAAAGATCAATCCAAAAATCGCTACTCCCGAAGAAATGGCCGTCTTTGAGACCCATGAGCGTGATGCAATGAAAGTTCATTGCATTATGCTAGCCACAATGAACACCGAACTCCAAAAGTCCTATGAGGACATGCATCCGTACGAAATGCATCAAGACTTGATGGAGAAATACCACCAAAGCGCAAGGCAAGAGCGCAATGAAATCATCACGAACATGATCACCGCTAAGATAGGAAGTGGAGAATCTCTAACCGTGCACTTGCAAAAGATGCAAAGGTATGTTGATCGTCTTCGCAAGTTAAATGTTAATTTTGGGGAAGATTTGGCAATCGACATCGTTCTTCACTCCTTGCCCTCATGCTACAACCAATTTAGGATGACCTACCACATGAACAAAGAAGAGGTCACCTTAAGTAAACTCCATGGGCTCCTAAGGACTGCTGAGAGCAACCTCAAGGACAAGTGTATTGCATTAACTCCCACTCCACCAGCTGCCCCTATTTTGGCTATTGGGCAGGGGAAGGGCAAGAAGAGGAAGGCTCCTTCAAAGAACCGTCACAAGGAAAAGTCTCAAGATGGTTCCTCTTCTAGTGGGACCAAAGTTGGTCCTTCCAAGCCCAACTCAAACCCAAAAGAGGCAGAGTGTCACTATTGCCACAAAATAGGGCATTGGAAGAGAAGCTGCCCGGAATATCTGCAAGCCATCAAGGATGGGAAGATCAAGCCATGTTTCGCAGGTATTTACACAATTAAAACTAATAATTCATCGCATGCTATTTCTTGGGTTCTTGATACAGGATGTGGTTACCACATTTGTTCTGATTTGCAGGGACTAAGAAGAAATAAGGATGTGGAGCGTGGAAGAATAAATCTAATCATGGGGAACACAAGATCGTCGCCTGTCACCAAGATTGGAGTGTATTCTCTAGTGCTTAGTAATGGATTAAGTTTAGATTTAAATAATTGTTGCTACTCGCTAGATATGGCAAGAAACATCATTTCATTTCATGGTTTGTTTAGAAAAGGATTTAGATATTCGTTTAATAATGAGAATGGTTCGATTTATGCTTATCTAAATGGTGTTTTATATTTTGAAGCAATGCCTTGTAATGGAATTTATGAAACTGTTATGGTTGTAGATAACCTAGGAAATGATGTGTTGTGTATGGATTCTTCCAATAGTATGGATAAAACATGCTTGTGGCATTGTCGTCTTGGACATGTCAACAAGAAGCGCATAGCCCAAATCCAAAAGGATGGAGTGTTGGTGTCATTTGACCTTAGGGAAGATGACACGTGCGAATCTTGTTTACTTGGAAAGACGACCAAGTCACCCTTCACTAGCACTTGTGAGAGGGGTGAGGATTTATTGGATCTCATACACAACAACGTGTGTGGGCCCTTTAGATCCACCACAAAGGATGTGAATCGCTTCTACGTGACTTTCACCGATGATTATAGTAGATATGGGTATATTTACTCAATCAAACATAAGTCAGAAACGTTTGAAAAGTTCAAAGAGTTCAAACATGAAGTGGAGAATCAATTGGGTAGGAAAATCAAGATGCTTCGATCCGATTGAGGAGGAGAGTACCTAAGTCTTGAATTCCATGACTATCTCAAGGAATGTGGAATAGTTTCGCAATTGACGCCACCTAGGACACCGCAGTTGAATGGTGTGGCAGAGAGGCGTAATCGAACCTTGTTAGACATGGTTCGTTCCATGATGAGTCGTGCTTCATTACCTATCTCATTCTGGGGGTATGCCTTAGATACTGCCGCCCATATCCTTAACCAAGTCCCTACAAAGAAGGTTGCCAAAACACCTCACGAGATGTGGACAGGGAAATCTCCCTCGTTGGCACATATCAAGGTTTGGGGCTGTGAGGTTTTCGTAAGACGAGAAACTCACGACAAGCTCGAACCTCGTAGTGAGCGATGTATTTTCATCGGCTACCTGCAGAAATCCTTTGGATATCTCTTCTATAGACCGAGTGACAATGTTGTCTTTGTTGCGAGGAGAGGGGTTTTCCGAGAGCGAGAACTCATAAACCAAGGAGACAGTGGGAGGCAAATCGATCTTGAAGAGATTCAAGAGTCGAGTGATGAAGGAACCTCTATCGTTGGCGCTCAACCCGAGGAGGAAACTCCGGTTGAACCAATTGACGAGTCCTTACCTCTTAGACGTTCCGGAAGAGTTAGAGTTCAACCCCAGTTTTATGGTTTTCATATTACTACTGAAGGGGACACGTATAATAGTGATGGTACACTAATAAATCTAGATGAACCTAATAGCTATAAGGAACCCATGGCAGGCCCAGAGTCTGCAAAATGGAAAGAGGCGATGGACAGCGAGATTCAGTCCATGTATGACAACCAAATTTGTAATTTGGTTGACAATGTACCCGGACGTAAAACGGTTGGGTGCAAATGGATCTTCAAGAAGAATACCAACGTGTATGGGAATGTGCACACGTATAAGGCACGATTGGTGGCGAAGGGCTTTACTCAAACTCCCGGAGTTGACTATGATGAGACCTTCTCACCAGTTCCCAAAATAAAGTCTATTAGGGTGATGCTAGCCATTGCTGCATTTCATGATTATGAGATATGGCAGATGGGTGTCAAGACCGCCTTCCTTAATGGGAAGTTGGCTGAGGATGTTTACATGGCTCAGCCATAGGGTTTTGTCGATGCGAAGCATCCCAATAGAGTGTGCAAGCTTGAGACGTCCATTTATGGACTTAAGCAAGCATCTCGCAGATGGAATCTTTGCTTTGATGAGAAAGTCAAAGAGTTTGGATTTGTACGAAGTGAAGATGAATCATTTGTATATGTCAAATCCAGTGGGAGTATAGTTAGCTTCCTCGTTTTGTATGTCGATGACATACTACTCATAGGAAACGACATCCCGACTCTGCAGGAGATGAAGTCCTGGCTCGGGAAGTGCTTCGCTATGAAGGACCTCGGAGAGGCTTCCTATATTTTGGGAATAAGGATAGTGAGAGAGAGAGAGAGAGAGAAGTAAGAGACTAATAGGACCTAGTCAGAATACTTACTTGGATACGGTACTAAAACGTTTTAGTATGGAAAACTCGAAGAAGGGAGAACTACCGATACAAAGTAATGCCAAGTTGAGTAAGACTTAAAGTCCGAGTACCGAAACCGAGATTGCAGAGATGAGCCGAGTACCTAACGCTTCTGCAGTTGGCTCAATCATGTATGTTATGACTTGTACTCGCCCTGATGTGGCCTTTGCTTTGAGCATGGTCAGTAGATATCAAGGGAACCCTGGCAAAGCTCATTGGATCGCAGTCAAGAATATCCTTAAGTACCTTCGGAGGACTA
Source organism: Lactuca serriola (assembly GCF_051521515.1). Lineage (NCBI taxonomy): Eukaryota > Viridiplantae > Streptophyta > Magnoliopsida > Asterales > Asteraceae > Lactuca > Lactuca serriola. The sequence goes on along the minus strand of NC_136409.1, from coordinate 233,502,543 downwards.
AGGAATGGTTTTTGGTCCTCGGAGGGAGTGATGACTTAAAGGTACGAGGGTATAGTGACGCCAGCTTCCAAACCGACAGGGACAACTACCGTTCGCAGTCGGGCTGGGTCTTTACCCTTAATGGAGGAGCAGTGACTTGGAAAAGTTCCAAGCAGGAAACCGTAGCTGATTCAACGTGCGAATCAGAGTACATTGCAGCGAGCGAAGTGTCAAAGGAGGCAATATGGTTGAAGAACTTCGTTGGTGACCTTGGAGTTGTGCCTGCCATAAAGGAGCCCATGGAAATTTTCTGTGATAATGAAGGAGCGGTTGCCTTGACCAAGGAACCGAGGGATCATGGTAGATCTCGGAATATTGACAGAAAATATCACTTTATTAGACATCGAGTAGAAGAAGGACACCTCGTAGTTAAGAGGATATCGTCAGAGGATAACCTAGCAGATCCGCTTACGAAGGGACTGAGTAGGGTTAAGCACTTGCAGCACGCTAGGAGCATTGGGCTGAAGGATGATATTAGTTTGGATTAGATAGTTTGGAAACTTGTAGTAGATAAATGTAATTGACATTTGATGATTAAATAAATGAGTATTATTTAAAGATTTTGTCTTATGTTAATTTTTTAACTATTGTTTCACTTTGCATGTTTTGACTTCCAGAATAATTGAGTTTGTTAAGAATAATCGAATTATTCAAACGGTCCACAATCGTTCATATGTTGGAAGTAGGTATGAGTGAAGACTGTCATGAATTGGTGTGTAGATTGTCTGAAAAGTATTAGACATAACAAAATTTTGTTACAACATTCATGAGTGCTTATGAAAGAGTTTTGAGCATTGGAATAAACCCGCGCTTGCTGGAATCACTTTATGGAATGTACTGCAAGTGATCGCAAGACGATAATATCATATGGTCTTAAAATCCAAGATATATGGTTTATTGTTTACTAATTGGTTGTGCATTGATAATGCGAAACCGCATCAGTAAATTGATGTCATAAAACGCATTGTTGTGTGTAATTGATTAGTGAAAAGTAAATGCATATAAGTCGAAGTTTATCTGTTACATTTATCCTAAGAGAGTAAAAGCGATATCAGGGCCCCTCGATGATTTGATTTGACTTATGTGTCGGGCCCGGTCAGGACTGAATTGATGTGTTCAATTGAGTTCTATGTCAAATGAATCTGAGATCGAGAAATTAATTGCTAGACAATAAGTATGACAATGTTTCATGAGATTGTCTGCACGGTATCAAAACAGAGGACTGTACGATCACTTATCTAAAGGACAGGATACTGATAAGATCAGAGTTTGACAACGTATTTGAGAGCTACGATTGCTAATTGGATTGTGTTTGCATTTATATTTACTAGACTTATCCAAGTGGGAGACTGTTGGATTAGTGTCTAAGGCTGTAACTATAATTGGTAAATACTTGACCCATTTGTGCATGGTCCTTTTGGGTTGCCTTCACCATAGCAACTTGACAGGGTGATTTATAAAGAGAGAAGAGATATTATTATTAATATATTATAAGAGTAATATATTAAAGGAATAATAATATTATTTGATTGATATAAGTCATAAATTAATTAAGAATTAATTTGGTGACTAAAAGAGGTTAATTGAATAAAGGGGCATAAACTGTCAAATGTATGATAGTTGTATTTTTGGGCTATGAATCCTTATGGATATTAGGGTGGACGATTTTTAGGGATTGGATATCTTAAAATCGTCCAAGCCTCATATCTAGAAGGATCTTTGGATTGCTTAGGGCATAAGTTATTCAATTAGGGTTAAGGGTGTAACCCTAGTAGCTCATAGTATAAATAGACCCCATGGGTGAGGGAAATCGGCCACTCTTGAAAAGAAAGAAACCCTAGAGCCGATTTCCTCATCTCTCCTCTCTCTCAAATCATCCTCTTGCTAGTTGGCGTTTGTAAGCCATTAGAGGAGTGACAATTTTGACTCTAAGCTCCAAGAACGAGAAGTTTCAAGCAAGCAACTTAAGGTATTCTTCTAGATCTGATTTCATATGTTATGATTCAATTGTTTACAATAGATCTAGGATTGTAAGCCTTGGATACATTGCATGTTCAATTAGAGAAACCTAGATCCAAGCATTAGGGGTTGCATGTGCACATAGGAAAGTTCTTATGGCTCAAACCCATCAGAATTGACTGGTTGGGATAAACACATATTGTGATGCAATTTGAATACCATAAAGTATGACCATAAATATGAATTAGGTAGTGTTAGGCCAATTATTTGTGATTTTCTACTTTCAACTTGAACAGGAAGCGTTTGTCGAAAGTCAACTCTTAGGAGTATTGACATCCCACCAAAAAGATGGTTATCATTTTCAAGGACATCTCTTAGTGATTTATCAAGAAAATCAAAGCAACGATGATCACTCATTGGAGCTTCATCCCATATGATCATAGAAGTCCTCTTTAGGAGCTCCGCAAGTTGTGTTTTTTTTTAATATTACAAGAGGACTTGTCTATAAATTCAATTGGAATAACAAATCTGGAATGAGCAGTACGACCTGAACGCAACAAAAAGGATGCAATGTCTGAGGCTACAACAGCTAGTATAATTTTTCCCCTAGATCTAAAATATGAAAGTATAGTCGTCCATAAAAATGTTTTTCTTGTACCTCCAGAGCCGTATACAAATAATAGCAGTTGCTTTTTGTTTTGTTCTGCATCAACAACACTTTCATAAATTGTAAGTTGGTCTGGATTTAACTGTGATACCATGGTTGCATTTTGAGAAATCAAGAGTTGTGTATCGTAGTTAGTCTCTTCAAGAAGAAGACAATTTATGAGAATGGAAAGAAGAGATGGAGATGGCATATGCAATCCAGAATCAACAAGTGATTTGGAAGGCATTCAAGCTAGTAGTGTTTTTTGAATTTCGAGAAGTATTTGTTGTTCTAGTGTATCAACATGTAGAATAACATCGGGACCCGTACAACTGGAAGAGAATGTGTGGGTTATGTCATCACCCATTTTAGTTTTTGCGGCTTCCGATAACAAAAGAGGGTTCCCTACTTCACAAAACAAAAGTAGATGACAGAAGAGAGAACAAAGTTCGAATGAGGTTGCCCAAGACGATGCTTCTTCAAATGCTATTAGCCATTCCCTATCATCACCTGTAACGACCAAAATTTTCAAAACAATTTAAACTTTTCAAAAACATCCATTTTCATTAAAATATTACAAAAAGGTTTTCAATACATTAATTATCATAGTATTCCAGGATCTTTTTACAAAACATAAACATGAGGAGCGGTACGATCACACCTTCGCCTTGCCACGGTCTCCCGAAGAACCTGAAAAACATTAAACCCCAACTGTAAGCCTGAAAGCTTAGTGAGTTAACCCCAAAATACCAACCACATATACCATACACATCTCACATATCATAAACAGAACAGCCATGCACTTCGGGTCTACTGTGTGACTGGTCCGCCACATCGGGCCTTCAGTCCACCGTGTCCACCCTCTGAGTCCATCCATATCCATCGAGTCTACAGTGTGTTTGGTCTGCCCGTACCGAGCCTTCAACCCACCTGGTCCACTCTCTGAGTCTACATTATGACTGGTCCGCCCGCACCGGGCCTTCAGTCGGCCTGGTCCACTCTCTCTCCGAGCCTCGGTACATCTGGTCCGCCCTCTTGGGGCCTACAGCCTATCCGGATCGCTCGCTGGGCCTTCGGAAATTCCGGTCTGCCCTGGGTATGTTGGCCTACAGCACAAAGCAGGACCCGCCTCAACCCACCCTCAATTCCAAAATCCTTTCCGTGGCCTGAACCCAGGCCTCATATCAACCACTACCCTCTCTGAATGATGGTCTGCTCCCTGCCCCCACATGTCTGCCACTTACTCATACCAGCCCGCACTCATGGCTGCCTGAACACTACCAAATCGCAACAGCAACTCGATCCCTAAAGCTTGTCGATCTTCCTGAGAATTTCCCAATTCTCCCCCACTTAGAACACTGATCTTAAATTACCGGGGACTCGTCCGGTATGAAAATAACCACCCTTATTCCGCAAATCCCTCAAAACCTCGAACTGATCTTCTCTGCACGGACAACCACTATACAAAATCATCTCCCGGCATCGCACAACGCGAACTCTAAGGGAGTCCGACTCCCTGCTGACACTTTACAAATCTTCAAATATCATAACCGACAACAAGACCTTACAACCCAGATACGAATTCCAGAACCAACACCCAAAAACCCACCAAAAATTCCCATGAAAGATCACCAAAATATGCTCCCAAAAACCAAAACTCTTAATCATATAATAAACCCCGCAAAAGGACAAGGAATATAATACCAAAATCATGCGAACAAGGCTAACAGATAAACCATACTCCATCATAATCACAAGATATCAAAATAACAAGAAGAAAACATACCCGAAGCTGCATCCGGCTCTGCCCTGACCTCCTCTGCTATAAGCTGAAAAGCATGACCCTGAGCCCTCGGGGGCTCGACTCCACCCTGACCTCCACCCGTAATCCTCAAAGTAGTCGGTGCTGGAGCCTGCATCGGTCCTGCAACAAGCTGTGGACAACTGGCCCTCATGTGCCCAACCTGATGACAATTTTAACAGATCCTCCTATCTGGTACCGCGGCTGACTGCTGACAATCCCTCGCATAATGCCCCTCCCTTCCGCACTTGCGGCACGCACCCCCGGACCTACAAACTCCAGTATGACCCTTCCCACACTTCCCACAAGTGCGGCTGCTCTGATCTCCCAATCTATAATCAACGGTCTTAGACCGTTTCGGCGCCGGCTGCGACTGCACCGGGGCCTGCCTATGCTCCCTCAACTGTAACTCCATCTCCAACTCGCGCCGCCGAGCGGCCTCCGGCAACTCTAGCAAAGTCTCGCACCTCTGCGTAGACACAAATTTCCTGATATCCCTCTTAAGCATGCTCAGATATCGGGTCATCTAGGCCTGCTCGGAAGCAAACTCAGGGAAAAACATCGCCCGCTCAGTGAACATCCTGGTAATCTCCGTCACCGACTCTGAATCCTGCTTCAGCTCCAGGAACTCCTGAGCCAACCTCTCTCTCTCAACCCGCGGAACATAACGAGTGCTAAACATCTTCCGAAACTGATCCCAAGAAACCGCAACCCGCTGCGCATCAGAATAAGATCCCATAGTCAACCTCCACCAATCCTTCGCACCAAGCCTTAACAGGTTCAGCGCGCACCTCACCCTCTGATCCGCAGGACACGAACATGTGAAGAAACAACCCTGCACATCAGACAACCATCTCATAGCCACAATCGGATCCTGAACTCCATCAAACGTAGGGGGCTTCGTATTATCGAAGTCCCAATACTGAAAACCTCGACTGGCTCCTCCCCCTGCCGCTGCCACAGCCGCTGCAGCTGTCGCAGACGCTGTCTCTGCAAGAGCTGCATAACGCTCATCAAAATACTCAACCATGGTGGTCTTGATCGACCCAAACAGTTCCGGCAACTCAGCACGGAACATCGCAGCAACCTCATCATGCAGTATTTCCCGAATCCTGGCGTCCAACTCATCCGTACTCGCCTGACCAATGACCTCGGGCGGTACTGATCCCTCCTGACCACCCTCTCCTGATCCTGATCCTGAACCGGATCCTGCTCCGATGCGTCTCGTAATCGCCATACTGAAAAATACACCATAAACTCCTCAAAAACCTCGCATAATTACCGAGAACGATTCTCTACCCAACGACCCAGGGGTTGTGACTTCCTTGAAACGTGTATGGGTCATGTGCTTTCAGTAGTACGGGCCCATACTACCTTCCACACCTACCCATATTTGTCTCAAGTATCATCACAACACCCTAAGCACAAAACACAACAACCGCTCAATCCTCACTCCTAGAGGAACACTAAAAGCTCATAAGAAAGACCCTAGGCTAGCAGGCATCATAATCAGGCAACTCTATCATGCAATTCCTGAAGATCCCTAGCCTAACTCTAGCATGTTGTTCTAACATATCACATAAATATCAACTTGTATGGTAAATTTGGGGTAACTTACTGGCTCCGGCTGATCGTACCCTCTGCGTCCTCCTTTACTCATTTTTGAAAACCATTTTAATTTCTCTTTGAAAACTCTCCTTGATTTGAGACTGGATTCACTCGAAGGTTCCTCCAATTCGCTCAAACCAAAGCTCTGATACCAACTTGTAACGACCAAAATTTTCAAAACAATTTAAACTTTTCAAAAACATCCATTTTCATTAAAATATTACAAAAAGGTTTTCAATACATTAATTATCAAAGTATTCCAGGATCTCTTTACAAAACATAAACATGAGGAGCGGTACGATCACACCTTCGCCTTGCCATGGTCTCCCGAAGAACCTGAAAAACATTAAACCACAAATGTAAGCCCGAAAGCTTAGTGAGTTACCCCCAAAATACCAACCACATATACCATACACATCTCACATATCATAAACAGAACAGCCATGCACTTCGGGTCTACTGTGTGACTAGTCCGCCACATCGGGCCTTCAGTCCACCGTGTCCACCCTCTGAGTCCAGCCATATCCATCGAGTCTACAGTGTGGTTGGTCCGCCCGCACCGGGCCTTCAACCCACCTGGTCCACTCTCTGAGTCTACAGTATGACTGGTCCGCCCGCACCGGGCCTTCAATCAGCCTGGTCCACTCTCTCTCCAAGCCTCGGTACGTCTGGTCCGCCCTCTTGGGGCCTACAGCCTATCCGGACCGCTCGCTGGGCCTTCGAAAATTCCGGTCCGCCTTGGGTATGTTGGCCTACAGCACAAAGCAGGACCCGCCTCAACCCACCCTCAGTCAAACAACCATGCGCACATAACATATAACCACATAGCAATTCACAATCAACCATACCGATCTAACAGATCAACTAGCATAGCACATCCCTACCAGGATACCGACCTAACCGGTCACTAACATAGCATCATCCTATATACCAGGATTCTAGCCCTACTAGGCCTCTAACATATACCATCCTAACTACCAGGATGCAACATGTAGCAAAGCATAACATTACACAATACCCGGATTACCATCCGATAAAAGGGCCGGCCTTGGTGCCTTAGACCCTGTTGATATAGTGAGGATAACTCACCTCGCAACTGCCGACTGAATAGATGAGATCACGCTGACACGAACTCCTTCACTGAACAACACCAAAACACTGAACTCAATAAATACTCATAATTACCAAAATACCCCTGGGAGACAACTGGTCAACTCATGGCCAAGTCAAAGTCAACTCTTCTGAATGACTCTACTCGCCGAGTCACCCCGCTGACTCGCCGAGTTCCCTTACTCAGAAAACTCCCAAAATCACGACTCAACTCGCCGAGTCACCCCAAGACTCGCCGAGTTTCCCCAACTCAGAGTCCACTCGCACACAACTCACTGAGTCATCCCTTGACTCACTGATCCACGGCTCAACTAGAAAATATTGGGACTCCACGACCAGACTCGCCGAGTCCAAGGCTATCTTCATCCAACTCGCCGAGTTGTTCTTCCAACTCATCGAGTTCCTGCCTATCTTCAAGCAACTCGCCGAGTACACCCATGTGACTCGCCGAGTACTATCAGATCTGAATCCATGTAGAGGCTTTCCAAGCCATGCAGGTACTCCAAACCATAGATTTACTCTTCTTAAGGCCATCCATCACGTAAAGTGGCAAACTTTACGTGAATCCAAAGAGATCTAGGCATTATACACACTTGGGTTGGGTTTGGGACCAAATAGCTCCACCAATCACTCAAGAACAGGGACTTTCATGCACTCTAGACCTTCTCCATTCCAGATCTGAGGTAGCAACCTCAGATCTACTCTCCAAACTCGAAGTATCCCAAGAAATGGTTCCATAAAACCCCAAAATCATAGATCTAGATAATAACAGCTTAAATAACGAAATAATACCTCAAATGGAAGCTCCAACAACTGATTAAGACAGATCCTTGCAAAGCCCCTTACTCCAAGCCTCTTATCTTCAAGATTAAAGCACCAAAGATCATCCACCAAGCTCTATTTTACTCAACAATGGGGTCTCCTCACGAATTAGGGTTTCTGGAACTCAAAGGATGGTAAAGAGGCTGGGAAGAGGATATTATGTTCCTTAAATAGGGCTCAACTCCGGGAATTAGGGTTTTCTCCACCCAGCACCAACTCGCCAAGTCCAGCCGCCGACTCGCCGAGTTGGCAACTTAACACGCGACCAGAATCGCGACTCTACTCGCCGAGTCCACCCATGGACTCGCCGAGTTGCCCATAAAAATTACACTTTGAACCCTGAACTTACACTTTTGAACTTGGGATGTTACATCACCAGTTAACCCTAACGCTTCACATGCATCACGAAAGTTGAGTATGTTCTTTCATGAACAATCCTACTGTCACGGAATGATTTACATCCTTTTTCATGGCATAGTAAAATTCGTAGATATAATAACTCCCCGGCTACTGGATGTACATATGCAAGTCTGCCAATGGTAGTATTTGTTATGATAGTCCAATGAATCCATCTCTCGTCAGTGGTTTCACAACAATATTTAGCAGGGTAATCATTATACGTCAAGTCAATGCCTCGAACATCACGATGATTATTGTGCAACCATTCCGTTAAAGTCGTAACACCAAAACCCGGGGTATCAATTAAAGAACCTAATTAACTGTTTTCTTTGAAAATAGTTGCTTTCATCCCCTCCAAATGGACGGACAAGACTTGTACATCTGGATCTCGTTCGTGAATGGAAAAATTTAGGATTCGCCATGCTGCTTTGTGTGGACATATATACTGACCATCAAGAAATGACTTGATTTCATTCACAACGATAGGTATGGTAGATGAGAAAGCAGTGGTATTCGCCTCTGATGTTTGAAGAGTGAAATGAACACGATCAAACCCCTTTGAAATGTACTTAAATAAGTACTTAATCATCATATTCCAACCATAATTTTCTACGTTGATGTGAGAATCAAATCGACTATGCAAACGTTTGTTGTACGACACCACATACCCGTTACCAGTTCTAACACCACTTTGTAAGACATGATACGGTCCAACACGTCTTCTATAATGCACATACCTATTTTCATCGAAAGTTGTTAATGATTTGAATGGTTTTGGAAACCGTTTCACACATCTATCATCTACCATACATGGGGAACCTATATTCAATAAACCACAAGGACCATGTAGCATGCATGTAGTAACAGTCCTATATAGTGTTGGTTTGAGTACGGGGTAAGGAAGCTCAGCGGTTATGTATTTTTCAATATCTGCACCTTCTTGTATTTTAAAGGGAGATGCAACCCACAATAACGTATGACAATGTGGTAAACCCCATTTTTGGAATCAATGGTGTAAGATCTGTAAATAAAAATTTACCATATGTTACGTAAGGCATAAAAGGAACATAAGGCAAAAAAAAAAAAAAAGAAGAATGAAATAAGAGATTAGAAATGTACATGCACTAACATCTCCAAAATTTTTGTCTTCTTTAAGGAATTTAATAAAAGCATGAACTTTGATCTTAAAGATGTGTGCAATGATATCTGGTCTGTTTTGAATATCACGCTGACCAACAACATCCATGTATCTTCCATACTCAGACCATTTAACATTGCAAGTGAAAGTGATGAAATATTGTGGCTTACCATGAACCCTACACATGGCTAGAGCGTCCTTATAGTGTTTATACATATACCTAGGCCCCCCTACAAAAGTTGCGGGTAGAAAGACACGCTTACCAATGAAACGATTGCCCGTATCACCTTTGTACAAAGCGTCATATATATTGTTAATGTAATCTAAATGCAATTATTGTAGATGGTGTTCAATAAAGTCAAGCCTAGATTGTTCAATGCAAGTATAGGCATCCACCAAATACTGGTGGAAAAAGGCGGCATGCATGTAAAATAAGAGAGTGATTTTTTCGATCATGAATTTGATAATTGTTATACGTATTATTTGTTAAACTTCTATTAGAGTCAATACTTAAATGCAAGGTGGGATACCATCCTTCTTCACCATATGGGAATAGTAATGGATACTACAAAGGCATATAAGTCGGATGTAGCTTACTAACTCGCCTAGCTGACCTAGACTTTGAATGGACATCAATATCATAAACAGCCCCGGAAATATCATCACCACAAACAATACAACCCAAACTTCCAGGGGCCGGTGGCCCATATCTTCTGTCAGGCACATGAAAAAATAACTGTACACCATATGAATCTAAATTCATTGACTGAGTTGTTTCTCTCGCAGTCCTAAATGTACGGACATACTCATTATGTGTGTTTAACATGTGACTTAATGAATCTACAACATTTTTAGAAAAAAGTACTTCACCCTCTCCATGAAAAAGAATGAAGTCTATTGGCAACCTCATTTTCAGTATCACACATATACAACTATAGAAATCAGGGTTGATGAACGTCTTGAGGACAAAAGGATCCAATCCAATGGTAAATCTTACCACTGACCTTAAACACATATGGTGCACGACCTTTGTTGATTGAGTGATATTCGTTTGCACCAAAAGACATCATAGAGAACATGGAATTATATGCTCTTATGTTATGCATAAAGTGATCATCTTCATAAAATTGCATAAGCATTTCAGGCGGGCGAAGAGGGTAGGGAATAACAACATTTCCCGACTTACAACATTTCATATATCGTGGATTATTGCCTCGAGATAAATACAATACTCTCTCATGATACCAAAAAAACACCCCACAATACTCACACACACACAGGAACAATTCCAACAATCGTAATATATAGGAACAATTTCATCGACTTTTAACATACTTTATATGTAATCCATATGGAAAATTAGATTCTAAAAAGTAAATTTGAAACTAACTATTATGATTAGTAACTAACTTTTGGAGAATAATTTAAAAATATTTAGAAGAGATTAATAGCCTACTCTATGATTGTATTAATCTATGGATACATTGTTATATATTCAACTAAAACTCCATGTAAATAGGATAAAATTGAAATAAGGACACCATTCTATAAAAACTTATGCCTGAAGGACCATTATTGTAATAGAGTATTGATTAAGGACCAAAATCTGTAAAAATTATGTACACAAACCATATCCAGTGAAAGGGTTAAAGACAACTTACCCAATTTCGAAGATCCAAGGTAGAGTTGATATCAGATTCTTGTAACACAAAAACTATATAATTCTTATATTAACACAAATTCATGAGATACCAAGAAGGGTTTTAAAATGTCAAACCAACAGAGTAGAAAGGAAGAAATAGAGAAAAATCAAAATTAAAGTATAGAATAGAAAATCAATTTCAAATACAAAGGACAGACAACATACCCAAACTTCAAATTGCAACTGAGTGTAGACGGTTGGAGGCGGCAACAAAGCATAACTGTTGTTGGCGACGAAAATGTCAAACCTAGAATGTTGAACATAAAACATGGTTTACGGTTTACAAACATAACCTCCACTAAGAAAGATGGTAAACATTCATATCATAATTTTTTTTCATTTCACGTGTTTGATGCAGTTACCTGATTAGAATTGTTGTATGAGATTTTTTTCCAGATTTGTAGCATATTTTATCATTTCACATGTGTTACACTGGAGAATTTCAATGAACCATTTGTTTAATAAAATACAAAGGAATACTACTTGTAGCTTTAGTTCCTTATATGCATCTATAGTTGTATGCTTCTAATTCTCATTTTTATCATTTTTAATGATCCAATATGTTGTCCTCATTTGGAGAAGGCTTTTGAAATGTCAAACACACAGAGTTGGAAAGGAAAAAAGAGAGCAAAATCAAAATTGAAAATGGAATAGGGAATCAATAGTTATCACACATACCAAAACTTCTATTATCTGCGAAAAACTAATTATATGTTAAAAAAAACATAGAAAAAAGAGGGAAAATTAAGCAAATTATTGACCTGGGACGTTTTTGTACAGATTTTGGTACATGGACCTTTTTGTAGCAGATTCTTGCCAAAAGGACAGTTATTGTAACAGATTCTTGCCACAAGGACCATTACTGTAACAAACTATTGATATAAGGACCAGTTTTTTAAAAGTTTATGCCACAATGACCATCACTGTAATAGTAGTTTACCACTTTATACGTTATCAGTTTAGTTTTTAGGTTTATCCAACAATTATTATTCCTTATCAGTTATCAGACACTATTTTAACATCTCAGTCTTAGTAAAAAATGATAAGTACTTTGAACTTCCTTTGAGGGCAAAATGGTCAAAAAAATATCAATGACTTGATGCCTAAAGTATTTGTTTCAGAGTAGCTAACAAATTTATATTTTTGTTGTTTAATGCTATCTTAGGTCATTTCTGTATTAAAAATGATGATATTCAGATCTTTTTTAGTTAAACAGATAAACTTTTTTGTGGTTCTTATTATCTCGGTGGAATGAGATGTTTCTTTTCATATGTTAAAAACGATTTCAATTTTTTTATAAAACTTATGCTTTGAATATCATTATCTCATCTTGGAATATGTAGTCATGCCTAACGAACGATTTTTTTTAAATATTTGGAGTATATGTAATGCAATAGCAACAAATCACTATTAGCAGTAAACATTTTGAACCACTATATATATATTCCAAGATGAGATCATGATATTCATGACCTCGAAACAAACTTAAAAAAGATGGAAACTTAACCCATGTTTTGTTTCAAATGTTTTGCCTGGTTCTTAATGTATACTTTTAGGAATATCAAGAACCAATTGTCAAAATATAATCACTTAATACTTTTAGGAATATCAAGAACCAATTGTCAAAATATAATCACTTAGTTTATCTATTTAACTAAAAAAACATCTGAATGTCATCATTTTTACCACACAAACGACCTAAGATAGCATTAAACAACTTTAGGCTTCAAATCATTAATATTTTTTGACCATTTTGCCCTCAAACGAAGCCTAAAGTTCTTATCAGTTTTTACTAAGACTGAAATGTTAATAATAATGTACACTTGAAGAGAAGCTAAAGAAAATCCCTTATTGAAGAAAATTAAAAACGTGTGACTCATTGCTATTGATTACTTGCTATCAGAAGCATAAACAATTATAGATAAACAAGTTTTTATGTATATGGGAGCCAATGACAAAGCATCAGATACTACCATGGTATCCACTGAATGGACAATGTATTAGCTTGTCAAAAACTAAAGATGCAGGTTTGATTTTTTTTTTCTTTTAAATGACTTGAATTATACACGACTAAAATGAAATTAAGTTCCAATTTTTTTTTCCTAAAAATTAAAATGGGAGGCAGCGCACTAAAAAAACAGAACCAAGAGTAATCAAGCAGAAAATCAAAATCAATTAGAAACAATATATGACGTACCGAAATTTCATACAACACCAGAGCATTGGTGTCGGCAATTGAGAGCAGACGTGGTCGGCGACAAAATTTTGAAATCCTTGATTTCTTGGACGGGAAATCGTCAGAAACCTCAAACCCACAAAGTCGGAGACATCGCTCAAAAAACAAAAAAATTATCATAAAGAAGAGGAATTGAAGCCTAAAACCATTATAAAATTGAAAGAAGATACAACATACCAAAATTCTTCACTGCTACACAGCACAACCGGTTTTTGACGGACGTTTGGTGGTGGCAATACAACGTAGGTAGTTTTTGTTGAGAGAAATCGAATTCCTAAATTATTGGATGAGAAGTTGTTGGGAGGATCAGAAATAACAGAAATTGAACAGATATTAAACAAAAATTGAACAAAAAAATCATAATAAAACATACCAAATTTCTCACAGCAACACAGTACACGCGTTTGTTGGTGGGTATTTGGTGGCGGCAATACTGCGTTGGCGGTTCTTGGTGAGAGAAATTGAATTCCTAAATTCTTGGATGAAAAGTCATCGGGGGACTCAAACCAAGACTGTCGGAAACGAAGAAAGAAAGTCGTCGAAATGAAGAAGAAAGGGGTTGAAGAATTATCAAAGTGATGGCAGTGGGTTTGTGGATTACAAAATAATATGGTCAAAACATCGCATGACGAAATAGTCATTATGTATAAACTGACGTGGTGAAAGTCTGAAATTGTAAAAGTACATTGTTCACAGACGTGTTGATTTTTAATATATGTATATAATATTTTTAATATATTAGATTTATATATTAATAAATATTACTTTAATTGATTATTAAATTTTTAACTTTTTTATTGGATTTATTCTTTTTTATTGGATTATTATAGTATATTAATACCAAGTTCCAATTCAACAGTAAATTAATCTTATTAGACCACCATCAATTTTTTTTCCCGTTTTCTATTTTTTCCCCTTTTCTATGTGATTTGTTCCATCAACGCACAACCACCTGCATAGGCCGATAAAAATGGACTTGTTGTCCACCCACATGCTTCTTTATGCTGTTGTACCTATCTTTTGTCGAATAAACTTCTTCCACGAACCACTTCCCACCGCTTCTTCGCCTCATCAGTTTTACTCCCTATTTCCATCGTCTCTTCCATTGTTTATCACATCTTCAGCTTCACTCCCGCTCCACCATCTTCGTTATCTATGCTTCTCCATGTTCTCAAGGCGTGCTGCTGCTGCTCACTTCGGTTATTCTGTCGTCAACGATTTCGTCCTTCAAACTAACCAAAACCCTATCCCAAACATCAATGGCGTTTCCACCAGAAAGGTATGTCTTTGGTCTTCTCTTCTCTTCTCTTTTCATTTACTTTCTTTGATTATCATTTCCAAAACGAACACCTCTTCTGAGTTTCTTATGTTAATGGTTAGAAGAAGGGTAACTTTACTCATGGTAAACGAAGGATGAATAACAGAACCACCATGGCACAACGAGAAGATGTGATTAGTGTTGTAAATCAAACTAAAAGACGCGCAAGGAAATCGACAAATGATATTGTGAATTATATGTCGATTAGTTGCGAATAATAAATTCAATTATTATTAATAAATTTACCAAGTTTCGTCCGAAACCAGATCTATCCTTATCGATTAGATCTGATTATAAGAAAGGTAGAAGAAGACTGTCCTGTTATTGGACGAATTAAACACAAGACAAAAAAATAAAACCGACCTGTTGATTGCTGACTTGATCTTGAAGCAACTGCACGGATCAGATTCCTGTCCTTAAAGGTTTTTACTTCGCTTCTACTGGCTGTAAGCAACAGAGTAAAACCCCAGGATTTAATGCAGCTTGATCGATATTCCAACAGCACTGGAAATCGACAAACACAAAGCGACTACTCGGAAACTAGAAGAAAAAACGCAGAGAGAGAGAGTGAGAGCTTTTCAGATTTTCGTGAGTATTTATGTGGCTCCAAGGGAGCTGTATTTATAGGTATTGTAACCCTAGAAGGCATCAAACGGGCCCCCATAGGCCGGCCCCAGAAACCCTAGGGCGACAGCTTGCTCTCCAAGCAAGTCGTTTCCTGATCCTTCTAGAATACCCTGACTTGGCCTCCACGAAGTCAACGACAATCAACCATTTGACCAGGATCGGTCAAACCGACTTGACCCGAACTCGTCAAAAATAAAAGCATTTGACCAGGATCGGTCAAACCGACTTGACCCGAACTCGTCAAAAATAAAAGCTCCTCAGCTCCCGATGCGTCATGCGAAGTGCAAAGTGCGCCTAAATCGCGCCATTTCGCGCACTCGCGGCGTCGGCTAGTGCTAGGCTAGGCTAGGCGCGCGCGTGGGCTTGGCCCAATCCTTTGATCCACTAAATCCTTTGAAGGCTTACCAAGGGAATAGGCTTATAAACCCTCAAAAGTTTCTTCTCTCCACCAATGTGGGATACAAAGGAAATTGCCAACTTGCAATTCCTTTATATATAAAATTCCAACAATCCCCCACCAAGTTGGTAAGTTTCCTTTCACTCAGACAGATGATGTCACTCGGATGTCACGAAGATTAAACCCTAGTTTAATGAGAACAAACAAGAAGAGAGCGATTCAATGGTATCCTTATAGGTTTAAACCATGAACCTCAATGACCTCTCCGGTTTACCCCCCCACACCACAAGTCATATTTGTGTTCTCCCTGAGCGTTATTATGGCTATGCGCTATAAATCCTTTTCATGACCCTTTAGAAGATAAACCACTAATCTTCACTTGAGGCGGCACCACCTCTAGATCATATAGGCATAGTTTTACAACATCTTCGTTGCTTAGATGTCTCCAAAACTACGTTAAGAGTCGTAACTCAAACTCATTCTTGGCAACGACGCACTATCCTACCTCACATGGATCTATCATGAATGATAGTACCTTCTATCATTAGTGATTTCGTTGTTACCCTTTAAACTTGAAAATTAGGAGCACTAATGTCAAGTTGGGTTTCCATCACTAAACGATTCTATTGTGGTTTTAGACCCATGACTCTCGTGGTAGATGTAACCAAATTTCTCGTCAGAGGTTTGGTAAACGGATCTGCCAAGTTCCTACTTGTCTTGACATAGACAACCTTGATGGTACCACTTCCAATTAGTTGTCTCACAAAATTGTGACGCAGACCTACATGTCTTGACTTCCCATTATATACCGCATTATATACTTTAGACAGTGTGCTCACTGTCACAGTACATGGGTATTGAAGGCATCGGAATATCCCACAAACGTATATCCATAAGTAGATCTCGAATCCACTCTGCCTCTTTGCCTGCTGCTGCTAAGGCAATTAGCTCGGCTTCCATCGTTGAATGAGCTATGCATGTTTGTTTCTTGCTCGCCCAAGAAATAGCACCACCAGCTAGAGTATAAATCCAACCACTTGTGGATTTTGAATCACTGGTGTGATCAATCCAACTGGCATCAGAATAACCTTCAAGTATTCCATTAGATGACGAATATGTCAATTCAAAAGTACTTGTCCTTTTCAGGTATCCTAGTACTCTACCCACTGCTTTCCAGTGCTCCGTCCCTGGATTAATTGTATACTGACTCAACTTGCTTATAGCGAATGCGATGTCAGGTCGCGTGTAGTGAGTAGCATACATCATGCTCCCAACTGCACTAGCATATTCTAGTTGGGCCACAGCTCGACCAGAATTCACCTTAAGTTTCACACTTGAATCAAAAGGAGTGTTAAATTCCTTAATGTTCAAATGTTGAAACTTTGTCAGAATTTTCTCTATGTAATGAGATTGACTCAGAGAAATCTGACCACCTGTCCTCTTCACCTTGATACCAAGAATAGTATCTACTTCTCCAAGATCTTTCATCTTAAAGTTCGAGGATAGGTATTTCTTCATCTCAAGAATACCTTCTAGGTGAGTGCCAATGATCAACATATCATCAACATAAAGACATATAACTACTATGTAATCAGATGTATGTTTAGAGTAAATACATCTGTCAACACTATTGTGCTGAAAACCAAAAGCAGTCACAGTGGTGTCAAATCTCTCATGCCACTGTTTAGGAGCTTGTTTCAACCCGTACAAAGACTTAACAAGTCTACATACTTTGTTTTCTTGTCCAGGTATTACGAAACCTTCAGGTTGCTCCAGGTAAATCTCCTCTTTGAGATAACCATTCAGAAAGGCTGTCTTCACATCCATTTGATGAATGTACAATCCCTTCAAAGCTGATATTGCTATGAGAGTTCTAATTGAACTAATTCTAGCAACTGGGGCATAGGTATCAAAATAATCGATCCTTTCTCGTTGCTTATAGCCCTTTGCAACCAACCTTGCTTTATAGGCAGATATGGATCCGTCAAGATGATATTTCTTCTTGAATATCCATTTGGATCCTATGGGTCTTCTCCCCTTGGGTAGATCAGCTAACTCCCAAGTTCCATTACCCATAATTGAATCCATTTCGTCATTGATTGCTTCCTTCCGCAGAGGAGCATCCCAAGACGTCATGGCTTCATTAAAAGTCTTAGGATCATCATCCAAATTAATTGAAAAGATGACCTCTCTCGTCACTTTATTTTGTGTTCCTTCGACCAAATAAGAATAGAAATCTTCTCCAAAGGTTTTCTCAGTTCTAGCCCTAGTACTTCTCCTTGGTTCCTCCACAATGGAAGGAGGTGGAAGTATTTCTCGAGAGGTACGTGTAGGTGTTGTATGACTAGAGTTTCCTTCATCCTTAGAAAACTTGTCCTCAAAGAATTCCACATCTCTGGATTCCACAACAACACCTGAATCAATATCTAGTAACCGGTAAGCTTTGCTATTTTGAGCATATCCAATAAATATACTCTTATTAGCTCGTGCTCCCAATTTTGTTCGCTTAGGATCAGGAGTCCGATAATAAGCAACACACCCCCACACTTTCAAATAGTCTAGGTTAGGCTTTCTACCTTTCCACAACTCATAAGGGCTTGTAGGGATCACACGACTAGTGATCCTATTATGAACATAACAAGCAGTCAATAGTGCTTCCCCCCACAGATTGTTTGGTTGACCCGATTGGTTCAACATACAGTTGACCATCTCACAAAGAGTTCGGTTCTTCCTTTCAGCCAAACCATTCTGTTGAGGGGTGTATGGTGATGTTCTCTCATGTTTGATTCCATTCTCTTCGCAGAATGTGTCAAACTCTTGGTTGAAATATTCTCCGCCTCTGTCCGAGCGAAGAATTTTGATGTGTCTTTCAAGTTGATTTTCGACCTCAGCCTTATATCGTTTAAATGCATCAAAAGCTTCATCTTTTGATCTCAGCAAATAAACATGTAGATATCTACTGAAGTCGTCACAAAATGTGATGAAATACCTTTTTCCTCCTCGAGTAAGGATTCCATTTAACTCGCATATATCAGAATGAATCAACTCAAGTAAAGATGTGTTTCTCTTAACTGATGGAAATGGTTTCTTAGTGAACTTTGATTTTACACATGTTTCACATTTTTCAAAATCTTTTGAGTCATATTTTAACATACATTTAGTTTGCATTTTTTCAATGTTTTTAACATTAGTGTGAGCTAAACGTTTATGCCATAAAGAAATTGAACAAACAATATAACCAGAAAAGTTCACTTCATTCACATTAGCAACCAATCCATCAATTACATCATTACCAACACTCGACACACTAGCAACACTAGAAACACCACACTCAACACTAGGACCACTCACATTACCCTCATCACTAAGACACAAGCGATACATTCCCGAAGTATTGTTCGTCCTCCCAACATGTCTTCTGCCTTTAGTGATCACAATTTTGCCTCTCTCAAGCACCATCTTGAACCCAACCTTGTCAAACTTATCCACAGAAACCAAACCCTTCGAGATGGTAGGAA
Source organism: Lactuca serriola (assembly GCF_051521515.1). Taxonomy (NCBI): domain Eukaryota; kingdom Viridiplantae; phylum Streptophyta; class Magnoliopsida; order Asterales; family Asteraceae; genus Lactuca; species Lactuca serriola. The sequence continues at coordinate 233,483,223 of NC_136409.1, read as the reverse complement.
CATGAAGAACATCTCGAAGAGTCACCCATTCACCACGTGTGAACTTCAACCGAACATCACCCTTTCCTAGAACTTCAGCTATGTGGCCATCAGCACAGACGACAACCGTCCCTTGTGGCATGGGGTGGTAGATGCTAAAGCTCTCTCGATGCCCACAAACATGCACAGTGGCTCCTGTGTCCACGAACCAACCTCGAGCACAGATTGCTCGAGTAAGAGAGGAGATCATGAAAATCTCTCCAAGGTTCACACTGGCCACCATGTCAGTCACCTTCTCGACTGCGTGTGCAACCGGTACTGATTTGCGATCTTTGCATTCTCTTGCATAGTGCCTAATCTCTCCGCAGACGTGGCAAGGACCAGCCCTTTTTGGCTTTGAGTTAGGATTCTGATGACCCGGTTTCTTGAAGCTTTGTTTCTTGGGTCCAAAGTTCTTCTTGTTCTGTCCCCCCAGATTTGCCTTTGTGGCTAGAACTCCCAGCTGACACTTGATGCACACTTTGTCCAACTTTACCTCTCTTGTCCCTGATGCGAGTTTCCTCCTCAATGCGGAGGTGTTTCATCAGATCATCCAAGGAGTAGTCCTCAGACTTGTGCATCATTCTCTTAGAGAAATCTTTCCATGAGGGTGGCAGTTTTGCGATGATCGCACCAACCTGAAAGAGTTCTAGAAGAGAGATGGTGAGTGCGTTCAACTTGTTGACCATGACTTGGAGTTCATGCACTTGCTCCATAATCGATTTGTCATAAACCATTTGAAACTCAAGGTACTTGGACACAAGGTACTTGTTAGTACCTTCCTCATGTGCCTTGTACTTAAGTTCCAACACATTCCATAGCTCTTTTGGATCTTTGACCGGTGAGTAAAGATCATAGAGCCGATCAGATAGGGAATTCTTGATGTGACCCACACACAATTCCTCGGATTCTCTACGCAGAATCCTTTGCTTTTCCAATTCTGTAATGACCGTTGGGTCCACAGATTCCCCCTCCTTGGGAATTAGATTATCTGGAATTGGTGGCAGTTTTGGGTCCAACACAAAGGAGAGCTTCAAGACATGAAGCATGAACTTGACCTTTTCGGCCCAACGAGTGTAGTTTTGACCATCGAATTGGTCAAGTTTAGCAAACTCTTGGTTCATGAAGTGGAGGCTAGCAGTAGTGTCCATTAGTCTCTTGATTGATCACAAAGTATAAAAACCTTTAAGATTGTTGTAAATCAAACTAAAAGACACGCAAGGAAATCGACAAATAATATTGTGAATTATATGTCGATTAGTTGCGAATAATAAATTCAATTATTATTATTAAATTTACCAAGTTTCATCCGAAACCAGATCTATCCTTATCGATTAGATCTGATTATAAGAAAGGTAGAAGAAGACTGTCCTGTTATTGGACGAATTAAACACAAGACAAAAAAATAAAACCGACCTGTTGATTGCTGACTTGATCTTGAAGCAACTGCACGGATCAGATTCCTGTCCTTAAAGGTTTTTACTTCGCTTCTACTGGCTGTAAGCAACAGAGTAAAACCCCAGGATTTAATGCAGCTTGATCGATATTCCAACAGCACTAGAAATCGACAAACACAAAGCGACTACTCGGAAACTAGAAGAAAAAACGTAGAGAGAGAGTGAGAGTTTTTCAGATTTTCGTGAGTATTTATGTGGCTCCAAGGGAGCTGTATTTATAGGTATTGTAACCCTAGAAGGCATCAAACGGGCCCCCATAGGTCGGCCCCAGAAACCCTAGGGCGACAGCTTGCTCTCCAAGCAAGCCGTTTCCTGATCCTTCTAGAAAACCCTGGCTTGGCCTCCACGAAGTCAACGGCAGTCAACCATTTGACCAGGATCGGTCAAACCGACTTGACCCGAACTCGTCAAAAATAAAAGCTCCTCAGCTCCTGATGCATTGTGCTAAGTGCAAAGTGCGCCTAAATCGCGCCATTTCGTGCACTCACGGTGTCGGCTAGTGCTAGGCTAGACTAGGCGCGCGCGTGGGCTTGGCCCAATCCTTTGATCCACTAAAGCCTTTGAAGGCTTACCAAGGGAATAGGCTTATAAACCCTCAAAAGTTTCTTCTCTCCACCAATGTGGGATACAAAGGAAATTGCCAACTTGCAATTCCTTTATATATAAAATTCCAACAATTAGGAGAACTGTTCATGTCTATGACATCGATCAACAGGTTAACATCCTTATCTTCTTTGAGCTTTTTCACAAATCTATCCAATCTTTCAGACCTCATTATGTGGAGATACTTTGAATTGATGAGGTGGTGGAAGAGAAAGGGAATCCGAAGCAGGGAATCCAGGGTAATTCCGGTGAGTTTGAGATGTTGAAGGGGTGTATTCTTGGATGAGCATAGAATTGAGAGACTTACAGAAGGAAAACAGAGATATAAGACACACATTAGAGGACATGAAATCACTGAATTCAATGAGGAATTACAATGGATACGCTGCTGCTACTGGTGGAGGTGGTGTGGAGGAAAGAGGCCAGCGCCGGTGGTTGAAAATTCTGATGGATCTGCACAGTGGAGGATGAAGAAGAGTAGTGGCAGTGGTGAGGCTAATGGGCAGAGAGAAACTAAGAAGAATTTGACTTCGGTAGATGTGGAGAGTGAATTGTAGAGAGCAATTAAGGCTGCATCATCTTCATGAGGTTTGAAAAATATGTCTTTGATTGTATATAACTATATATTATGATTTATGAGAGTTGAGCATTGCTATTCGGTTCTTTTTATGTTTATAGGAGTTCTATATCTCTCTTGGCTACTATTTCATACGATATGTGAATGAATAATGATTGAATCTTTATAGTTTTTTCATTCTTATTGATGGCATATTGATTTCGATTTATGAGTTCAGTTGTATGGGTTGAATATAATCTTCGGAAGACCTTATAGCTTAAAATGACAATTGTACCCTTATAAAAATACTCCCAAAGAAATTTTCTAATTTCTTCATACCCCCCCCCCTCCCCCCACTGTAGGATCTTAACGTCTCCCTAAAAATAGGAAAAAAACATAGATCCATACTTCCCAAGCTTAATCCCCACGTAAAGTTGCAAACTTTACGTATAACTAAAGAGATCTAGGCTCAAAACATACTAGGGTTTGGTTTAAGGACAAAAGGGCTTCATCAACTACTCATCTTATGATGCTTTATGACATATTGGACCATCCCAACACTAGATCTGAAGTGGCAACAACATAACTAAGCCCCTAACTCGATTGGGTCTCAATCAACCATAAAACCCCCAAATCTCATGACAAAAATAGATCTAGATGCAAAGAAGTAAAAATGGCAGCTTAATACCTCCAAGATGAACACAAACTGAAGTAGATCTCGGATCTACACCTCTCCTTTGAAGCAACCTTCTTGATCTTCAAGTTCCTTTCCAAAATTTCCTTCCTCCAAAGCTATTTCTCTCAAATGATGGAAGCTCCCACGAAATCTAGGGTTTACAGGTCCTCTAGGATGATATGGAGGCTGAGGGAGGGACATAACACCCTTTATATAGGATACAACTCCCGGAATTAGGGTTTTCCTCGTACAGACCAGACTAGCCGAGTCTCCTTGGCCGACTCGCCGAGTCGGTCACTTACTCCCGACCCGGATCCCGCTCGGACTCGCCGAGTCCCTCCTTGGACTCGCCGAGTCCCTCCTTGGACTCGCCGAGTCGACCCCTAAACTTAGGGTTTTCTTTCCTTTCTTGGCCTTCAAAACTTTGGGTGTTACAACTCTCCCCCACTTAAACTAAATTTCGTCCTCGAAGTTTGCCATGGCCCACCACCTGCGATCTGCCTCCAATACCCACCAATTATCCCAACACCAGCTGCCTACCTTCGCTGGTCTTCCACCTGGTCATTCTGACTAACATAAACCTCGCGGATAAACCTCGGGTCAAACCTGACCCTGAACAACTTAGAAACACAACTTACTCAACCGATAATCCTTCTGGTACTCAACGAGCACTGCACTAAACTTATAGGGGTTCACCCCTTCTTTCCTTGCGCAAATTCCTTGCCTTCCCAAGGCAAAGCTCCATATCCAACTATTTCCTCCGACACTGCGAAGGTCCCATCCTTCAATAACTCCATCACCCCCGCTTTTCCCAGTACAGGTCATCACCGTCAGTAACCACTGACTCTCCTCTCTGCCAAAACTTGGTGCTGAGCACCCCTCGATTCAACTAACTGAATTCCACCATACACTGCTTACCCGCGGTACTACTGACTGAAAATCCTGCTATTCCTTGCCTGCCTTCCGTATGAACTGAGACCACACTGGTCCCTACCAACCTATCAATGACTGGATTACCGGCTTCCACCGGTAGCTAGTCCCAACACCACCACTAGTCGCTCCCAGCGACTTCCAAAGAACTTCAACCACCTATAACTGCTCAATCTACTCTGCCATTCAGGCACTACAAACCTGGGATTCCCTATCCCCTAACTTGACACTAAGGTCCCAACCAGGTCCCACCTGCACTGCTAAAACTCACGGGCCTTGCCCACGGGTCCCACCCGCCTCTATCCTTGTAGTCCCACTAGTCTAATCACTCTCGCTCGGGCCTCGCCCACGGGTCTCACCCAACCATACTACTGAGCAACCCTGCTCCTAGGTCTCATCTACACTGTTAATCTCATACGGGCCTCGCCCACGGGTCTCACCCAACTATATCCTGGAGCGGCCTCTCCCAAGGTCTCACCTCTCTAGGTCTATACATGCAAACTCCCTATCATTCTCATCCACTACCATTCCTGATCCCTATTTGATCACTAGGAGATAAGGGCCTCGCCTCAACTTCGCTAACGAAGCTACTAAAGAATGCTACGGCTTACCCGTAGTCTTACATCACCATCCATTGCTGACTGCTAGTGAATGCTACAGCTTCCCCGTAGTCTTACAACACTTCCACCACTGACTGCTAGTGAATGCTACGGCTGCCCCGTAGTCTTACATCACTTCCACCACTGACTGCTAATACGAAGGCACCCATGTGCCATTAGCTCTCAAGATCCTCATTCCGACTCCCTCGAGTCCTACGGGCGATCCACAACCTGAATTCCCAACCACGAACTAACCATTACTATCACACGCACTAGCTGATGGGGAGTTTCTCAAACTCCCAACCCTGAAATCCTCAATCCATCGAACGCTGAACTACTTCCTTTCCTCCTCGGAGGTCGCGCACTCATTCTGGGTCTGCGTGCTCCTACCTTTGTACACTCGGAGGATTCTCCCCCACTTCGATCCTGCTTACCCCTTTGTTGCTCAATACTCAAAGAGAAAACCCAATCCTTGCTACCATTCCAGAATCAATCTGCTGAGGAACCCAAGCTTACCATAGCTAGGGATCTAACCAATCCATCTCTAACACTACACAACCCCGATCTAGCGAGACATACCAAGTCCCTCCCAAGCATGCTACAATTTCTGCATCCTATGTAACCTTTTCCAATAGGGCACATCCCCTCACTACCATTCGAATATCCAAGGTATGCAGATAGCATATCAATCGATCACAAGCAGGTAATATAATACTCACAGATACATGCCTACTAACATCGATGAAGTACCATAACAATAGAGTTACTACAAAGGGAAGGATTCAAACTACATACCTACGATCTAGTGCGGCTCGATCTTGACTTTTTGCGAAACGGTGGGCGCCTGGCCCTGAACTCTCTCCACCACCAAGACGGGACAACGAGACTTGAAATGAACCGGCTGGTGACAATGAAAACATCTCTGATCCTGCTTACAATCCCGATACACTTGCCCCCTTTCCCCGCACTTGAAACACCTGAACTTGTGACAAGCAAACCCATGAGTCCCTCCACACTTACCACACACCTCTAGGTCCTCCTGACCTCTAGCGCCCAATTCAGCTGAGTAGGAATCCACACTCCTTCCCAATCTCCCTGCAACACGTGCCCGCTTCCTTTTTCCGAGTTGCCCATCCAAACCAATCTCCTGCTCTCGTGTGACCCCGACTACTCCATCAACCATATGAACAGCAGTTGGTTGTCCCTGGAACTTAGCGGTCACCCGACCCGTGACCCGCTCAATGATGTTGGGCAACTCCTCGCGAATGACTAGAGAAACCTCATTAATTACCCAGTCATGCAAGGGTCTCTCCTGGAGACAGGGTGTCACACTCACTCCTGACTCCTGATGGCAAAAGCCTGAAATGGAATCCGCCTCTCTGATGGATCCCCGAACTCCATAAGAACCGGGCTCTAGACGAGCCCCAAACTTTCCTGATACTATCCCGGTCCTAAAGGCCTCAAGATGACCGTCCATAAGCTCCACGATGGCCTCTCTAACCGAACCAAAAATCAATGGAGTCTGATCAATGATGTTGCGCACAATCTCTGCAGAAATGAAATCCCTCATCTGATCATCAAGCTGCCCGGCTCTAGAACCTGAGCCTGATCCCTCTCCAGCGCCTGATCTACCTGCTGGTCTCTCCCGCAATGTCACCATACTGAAAATATAATACATCCTCTATCAGAATACTTATCACTGCTGCGCGACCAAACACATACCCTTTCAGGTTCCCGGTCCTGTATCGGCCTTTCCCGAATCGAGTACGGATCCTCTACTTTCAGTAGTACGGGCCCATACTACCTTCCACATCTATCCGTACTTTCCTTAGGAATTTCTTCGACTCCACCAGGTCCCTTATCCATTACCACTGCTCCCATCACTATCTCATCCTAGGCTTACCCTAGGGAAACCTCTAACTCAGCTCAAACCAGTCCTCAGCTGTTGAAGGTCTCCTTGTGATGCCAATTAGCCATTACCTGGATACCATCACATGTGACGAGGCTCGGATAATCCTTCGAGTAAGAGACTCGTCCCTACAACGGTTGGACTCAGACGAGAGCTACGCAATAGGGCCAAATCCAGCACTCTGAGATTATTCAAACCCGATCACATGTGGCGTGACGTATCCACCTAAGGGCTAACTTCCATCACTCAGAATCCCACAATGCACAAAGCAAGCAGCATTCAGACAAGGGAAAATCTAACCACAACATACTCAAGCAATCATATCCAAATAGCAAGAATCTGAACTAGCATGCAACACAAACTCATAAACTCAGGCATAACCTAAACAAGCTATCCTACTACTGTCTAATCAGCACTGTCATGCAGCTCAAACACATATAATAGGCACATAAGGCATCATTCCTAGATCCTTAGTCCTAATCTAGCATGTTGTTCTATCAACTGATAATCATAACATAAACTGGTATGGGTATTTTGGGGTACTTACTTGAGCTCGGTTGATTGCATGCACCACACCCTTTTTCTCTTTTCAAAGTTCTTTCCTTTCTGAATTATTTTTGCTTTTCTAAAACTGTTTTCTTTCCCAAAACTCTCTTTTACAAAACTGTCTTTTCATTTTGAAACTTCTATACCAATCCCTCAGTTTGAGTTCAGACACGCTCGAGAGCATGTCCGAATCCCTCAAACCAAGGCTCTGATATCAACTTGTAACGTCCCAAAATTCAAGACTAAAAATTTCTTTTAATAAAGCCTTACTTTAAGAAAATTCATCATTTAAAAACATAAACCGCGTATTAGTTTCCAAAATACATGTTCGTTATCAGAGTAAACATTCTCAGGCTGTCTAAACTATGGTGTGTGCCATGCGATCACCCCGAGCTCCTCCCTCCGCTACCGGAAGTACCTGAAAACAAAACTAAAAACCGTAAGCACGAAGCTTAGTGAGTTCCCCACCCTACCACATACCATGCATAACCACATACTGCACATACTGGGCCACGCCCGCTATCCTGCGCCTCGCCCCCTACCTCGGGCCTCGCCCGCTACAACGGCCCGCCGCTCCAGGCCCCACCTGGCTTCGAGCCCCACTCGGATACAGATATGTTTCACTTAGGCCTCGCCTATCACAGGGCCCCGCCCACTAACATATAATCGCACATAAACATATCACATCACATCACATAAGCTAAACACATACTAACGGATCTTGTTCTAAGGCCTCGCCTATCTCTGGGCCCCGCCCGTGTCCTGCTACTGATGAGTCATGGAACCCCGTCCATACTCCTGCTGATAGTGAGATACGGGCCCAGCCCAACCTCACTCCTTTCCTAACTTGGGCCTCGCCCCTGGACTGCTGCTACTGAGATGTTGTCACACCCCAAAACCAAGAACGGCGGAAACATTCCGGGGCGGAGGACGTCATGTACAGTATCACAACACAGTAAATGTAAATAAGCAAACAACATCATCCATTGCATTAAATATATAATTTTAATACAAGTGTGTTCTGTACAGTTATAGACACCAAAAATAATGAATCACAAAATAAAATGAGATGAGTCTTGAATGCACTCCATCTTCTCAAAAGCTGGCCTCGGTACCTGTTTACTGATGACCTGAGAATACAAGTTATTTTGAAAGAGTTTATCAGCATTAAGCTGGTGAGTTCATAAGTATTTTAGTGTCAATGTATCTTGTAAAAACGTTTGAACCTGACTCAATGTATAAGTTGTAAAAATGTAAGTAAATGTTTGAAAGTGTTTGTAAAAGTTTGAATCACTCAGAAAATCCTATATTTTCTATAAAAGTAACCTTCTACCAAGGCTAGACTGTTTTGTAAACTTTTCTGTTGTAAAAGTGTGTGATTACCCAAATATAACTATCATCTGTTAAAAATATAGTTTGTACATTAATGCTTAAGTGAGGTTATCACTAAAATATGTAATGGGTAAATCATTGTAGTACTGTAGCTTTGTATAATAAGACTACTGCTGTACTAAATACTACTACCTTAAACCGGATTTATATTAAGGTTTATTGTGATAAATTGCACCATACTATCGACTAGAAATCAACGACATAATGAATGGTCGTAATAAAGAAATGACGTTTGGCACCCGCAGACCTGCAGGTCCGGCTGTAGCTAGCAGCAAGGTGTAGGATAGTCAATCCAGTATAGATCTATACGCAAACTCACGCTCTCCCTCCAAGAGAATTCTGGCTACAACTCGGACTATGACATTTAAGGCATGACCGATACAGTGGATCACAATTGTTCAGTATTCATGTATATGTATTGTTTCTCGTATATCTGTATATGTATTGTTTCTCGTATATCTGTATATGTATTGTTTCTCGTATATCTGTATATGTATTGTTTCTAGTATATATGTATATGTATTGTTTCTAGTATTTCTGTATATGTATTGTTTCTAGTATATCCGTATATGTATTGTTTCTAGTATTTCTGTATATGTATTGTTTCTAGTATATCCGTATATGTATTGTTTCTAGTATTTCTGTATATGTATTGTTTCTAGTATATCCGTATATGTATGATCCTGCGTTACCCCAATGGTAACCAGCTAATGATGTACTGATGAGTATGAATATGGAAGTACTTTTATGTCTATACATGTATATATGATATATAAGTAATATGGAAACGACCTTCGGATGGTCACCCGAAATCCCACCAGACCACATCCAAATCGAGGAAAAGGAAATAGGGCGGATGGCCTTCCTAAGCCCTTTAAACATTATTTATATATCTATACATATATGGCATGCAATTGGATATATAAAAGCATAAATAAGTTTTCATAAAACATTTGAAGCAGTAATATAATTTCAAGAGAAGATCGACTTGATGTCGATCTATAAAACATTTTGAAGGCATAAGTTGATAAAACAGTTTAAGTATAAGAAGCATTTGTTGAATCACAGTCTATAAATAAGTTTGGATAGTAAAACAGTTTGTAAAACATTTCAATAGTAAAGCAGTTTGAAAAACAGTTTGAACAGTGGTAAAAATCGTTGTTTTCCTAGTTATTAATCACATGTGATTAAATGCAATCACATGTGATTGAAGCAATAACTATAAGTATTTGACTTGTATTCCCCGCCCCCCATAAAGTATTTAAAACACTTAAAATCATTTCAAAGGTTGATTCAAGGGGTATGAACTCACTTGTGGTGAGTCGTTTGAATTGCAGTGTCGGCTACCGTGCTAGGTGGCAAACGGAGACTGGTTTACACGCACGAGCCTAGTTATCATATAATAAACATATATATAACTAATTAGACATATAATAACTTAAATAAATAAGTTAAGACACTTAGAAAACATTTAAACACTTTTATGAGTGTTTAGGGTTCAAATGGTTGCATCTAAGTTGCTACGGGACAAGGCAAAAGGGTTTGAAACATCAAAGGGCCTTGTATAGGAGTTCACCACCCAACAAACCCCACACCTTGGAGTTTACGGCCGTAAACTCATAGGTTTATGGCCGTGAACTCCTCAAAGGGTAGTTTTGGGTGTTTTGTGGTGCTATCTTGATCCTAGAACACTCCTAGCTTTATTGGAATAACACATGAATTAGTTTAAGGCTCTAGAACACTCCATATGGGAGTTTACGGCCTAAAGTCCTTCACCCTAGAGTTTACGGCCGTAAACTCTTGGATTTTAATTGTTTTGAGGCATTTAAACATCAAGGATGGCTTCCATGAATTTATCTAAGGCTAATGGGGACAAGAGGCACACTTTGGTGCCTTCACTTGGAGTTTACGGCCCAAGGCATGATCCTTGGCCGTAAACTCCTTTCAAGGAGTGATTATTTTGTTTTCTTCCTTCATTCTAGTCCCAAGGGTTCAAGGAAAATTGTATTAAGGCCTTAGGTGTGATTGGAATGCATTTTACCCTACAAAAAGGGGTTTACGGCCCAAGAGAAGTTCTTGGCCGTAAACTCCTAATAATTTATGGTTTTGATGAGCTTTTGATGTTCTAAATAAGCACAAGTACTAGTAGTTAAAGTCTTTAAGCATTTGGGGAAGTTTTGGGGCACTTTAAGCCCTTGAAAAGGGGTTTACGGCCCAAGGGAGTTCCTTGGCCGTAAACTCCAAGAACTTGTGTTTCTTGGATGATTTCTAGGCTATAAAGATCATACACAATGTCCTTGATAAGTCCTCTAACATGTGGATGGGTCTAGAAAGCATTAAAGTTCCATTTTGGAGTTTACTCCCCAAGAACGTTCTTGGGCGGTAAACTCCCGGATCTTGTAATCTAAACATGTAATTGATGTTAATAAACACTTAACAAGTATTGAATCACATATAGAAAAGTAAACTCACAATCTGGGATGAAAACCCGAAGATCCGTCAGAGAGAATATGGTTTTTCTCTATTTGGAATTGTGAATAATGAATTAATTTAATTCAGAAAACTATTTATAGTCCTGGAATATTTTGGCAGAAAATATTTTTATTCCTGATGTTGGACTGCAACAATATGAAACTTGAAATGCCCAAATTTCACAAAACCAAGAGTATCCACTCTCCTGATATCATCTAAAACATAAACCCTAATGTACACAAACTTGTTCGGAAAAGCTTGAAAATCACAGAAACTGAACTAGCTTCTATTGAATAGATGATGTTTGTACAAATGAAAATTTCAGGTTGTCACAGATGTGGAACACCATCCACACTCTGCTATTGGTGAGATACGGGACCTCGCCCACACTCACCTCCCTACCAGGCACATACAAGTATAACACAGACAACAAGTATAAACTATCACATAAACCATTCCTTGGGCACCCACCCTCTATCATTGGACCTCGTCCGAATATCATACTAGCATACTGTGCCTAGGGCTAACCCCCGGGTCTTCTACTCATAACTACATGGGCCGGCATTGTAGCCGTAGACCCATTCATACAAAGGGAAACTCACATGCACTGGCTGAACTAGCTGATGAACCCACTAGCTACTGCCCAGCAACTCTCTGAACTCCTGCTCCACTCGCTCTCCGAGCTACCAATATCAATGCAACACTGAGTCTAACTGACCCCCGAAAGACAACCAAGTCAACTCTGTTCAAAGTCAAAGTCCTGGTCAAAGTCAACCTCCCAGGTCAACCCTACTCGCCGAGTCACCCTATTGACTCGCCGAGTTCATTTGTTCAGAGTCCTTCTATTCGCGACTCGACTCGCCGAGTCAGTCCATGACTCGCCGAGTCTACCGATTTCCGAGTCCTGACCTGTCCAACTCACCGAGTCTCCATTCGACTCACTGATTCGAGTCTCAACTCGAAGGGTTTGGGGTTCCGCGACCTGACTCGCCGAGTACAAGGAAATCTTCATCCAACTCGCCGAGTTGTTCTTCCAACTCGCCAAGTTCATGCCCAACTTCATCCGACTCGACGAGCTGTTCATCCCACTCGTCGAGTTCCTCCCCGTCTTCAAGCTACTCGCCGAGTCCACTCAAAGGACTCGCCGAGTCCATCCGGTCCTTCATACATGCAGAGGACTTTTGAGTCATGCAGGGACTCCAAACCATAGATCCATACTTCCCAAGCTTAATCCCCACGTAAAGTTGCAAACTTTACGTATAACTAAAGAGATCTAGGCTCAAAACATACTAGGGTTTGGTTTAAGGACAAAAGGGCTTCATCAACTACTCATCTTATGATGCTTTATGACATATTGGACCATCCCAACACTAGATCTGAAGTGGCAACAACATAACTAAGCCCCTAACTCGATTGGGTCTCAATCAACCATAAAACCCCCAAATCTCATGACAAAAATAGATCTAGATGCAAAGAAGGAAAAATGGCAGCTTAATACCTCCAAGATGAACACAAACTGAAGTAGATCTCGGATCTACACCTCTCCTTTGAAGCAACCTTCTTGATCTTCAAGTTCCTTTCCAAAATTTCCTTCCTCCAAAGCTATTTCTCTCAAATGATGGAAGCTCCCACGAAATCTAGGGTTTACAGGTCCTCTAGGATGATATGGAGGCTGAGGGAGGGACATAACACCCTTTATATAGGATACAACTCCCGGAATTAGGGTTTTCCTCGTACAGACCAGACTCGCCGAGTCTCCTTGGCCGACTCGCCGAGTCGGTCACTTACTCCCGACCCGGATCCCGCTCGGACTCGCCGAGTCCCTCCTTGGACTCGCCGAGTCGACCCCTAAACTTAGGGTTTTCTTTCCTTTCTTGGCCTTCAAAACTTTGGGTGTTACACTTTCATCGTGGCCTCTAATTGCAAGACCTTGTCTTAAAAGAAACCAAATACAATCAATTGATGCATCTAACCGTATATCATAGTCTATTGCACTTTGTGTTGAAGGCTTTGCGAAAGCAACATCAACACGTTGTTTGTTGTTCAATAAATCCTTGCACTTGGCCTAAGCTTGGTTGTGAACACTACTGAAACCCCCAATATGACTAGTCAATTTTTCCTTATGTGCCCAATTTTGGAATCCGACACCAACAAACGTTTCACCGCCTCCTTGTGCTCCAACATATGGTTTGAACAAATAACAACATAAGCAATATGCAGCATTTTGATTTATACTATATTCTAGCCATGTTGAATATTCTTTAACATTAAACCAAGCAACATTGAATCTTCGTGGTTTTTTTCCAAAAAGAATGTAAGGAAACTCGTGGGACTTAGGTTGGCAAGGCCCTTTTAAGAGGTATGCTCTTCGAACCTCGTCCGGAACATTAGGATCATAATCTAAAATCTTATTCCTCTTTCCAGGATCCGAGGGAAGATCTTCTAAATTGATTTCCACACGACTATGTTTAGAAAAATCAGCATTAGATGTCTCTGATGAATCCGTAAGTTTTCTCTTTGTTAAATATTTTTCCATGCCTGTTAAATGAGAAGTAATCAATAAATAATTAGCATTGATTCTTATAATATACACAATAATAAATAATAAACATTGATCTTTAAAGTAAACAGAAAACAAAAGAGAAGATGGGTTTGGATAGAAAAGAAAGATATTAGAGTAAATAATAAACATTGCTTTTTGATGTTTCTGTTACTTCTGTATGCTTGCATAATGAAAAGAAAGATATAAATAATATGTATATTGAATAGAAAATAAGGCTGTCATTTTCTCCTTTTATTCATATTAAAAAACAAAAAAAAGGTGGGGCTTCTGCATCTTTTCCCAATCTCCACATTGGACTTCTAAATAAACTAAGAAAAAAGACTTCCATGCCCACTTGGAGACAAGAAACATATGACTGCATATCGTATTTACTGTTACCTGTGTCTACCTTAATGAAGACAACTATTTAACTAATATACACATGATATATGGCCGACATATCAATTATGGAGTTTCACACATGACTTATATAAAACAAAATATAATAATAACCGGTAAACATATACCCTGCTACTTACGTCCCTAATTTTTGTTAATAATACAAATTATTAAGATCAATAACCTGATTGCTTGCTGCCCTGCTCCGATCTCCAACTCTTGTTGCCGCTGCAAACTTCAATTTAGCGATTAGAACGAGGACGGTGCCAGAACTCTTCCACGCTCCACCCTTCTGATTTGGCGCTGATTTGAGAAAAGGGGATTATGAGTTTCCGATTAATTAATTTGGTATCAAAAGTGGGCCTGGGCTAGTAACAAAAAAAAAAAAAAAAAAAAAAAAGACATAATTTCAGGGTGGGCCTGGGCTCACTCTGGTTCTAACGAGACTCCGCCACTGCATGTATCTAAATTTGTTATATATTTCAATAAAATATGATTTTGACATATATAATTTTCTTAAAAAATATTTCTACATGAATTACCAAATTCGAGTATTTGCGAGTGCTAGCTACTCGGCGGTTGGTCGAACGAACGAGTACCGAATAACGTGTTATACAACCTTGCCACCACTTGCAGTGGCTATGGGGGTTTGAAAACCCTCGATTTAACATTGTAGCCATCGATGGCAGTGTCAGTAACGAATTGTCGGTTGGATGTTGTATGTTTTCTGGTGTTTGTTGCGCATTATGTGGGAAGTCGACCGATGTAGTTTTCATCGAGAATGGCCCACTGTAGGAAATGATCAGAGATTTCTAGCGAGATGATACGACGACACAAGGTGGTAGAAAGCAACGGATGGAGGAGCTGACCAGGACTATTTAGATCAGACCTCCTAGTGGTTGTAACAGAATATGGAGGATTCTGACATATTACGATGAGGTTGTCATAGGTGGCTATTGACGGCATTGGGTGTAACAAGTTGGTGGGGTTTTCGCCGAACCATCGATGAAAGTGATTGGCGGTTGTCTTGCCGATTTTTGACGATGGGAGGCGGCAATTTTGCGTATTCTGACGACTTTGTGGAGGAACCTATAAAATTAAAAAAAATTAATATTATACGGTACAAATTATTAACCTAATAAAATTAATTATTATATATAAATAAAATAAATTAAAAGTAATAACCCAATGAAAAAATTAACGTAATAAAAAAAATTTAAAATAATTAGAAGAAATTAATAAGTCAATAAAGTAATATTTATCAATAGATAAAAAAATTATATATAATAATCGGAAAAATAAAAAGAATTACTCTAATAAAGAAGAAATTAAAAAAACAGTAATATAATAAAATAGTATTTATTAATATATGAATATAGTATAATAAAAAATATATTTGTTAATATATAATAATCCAAAGAATTAATCAAACAAAGAAGAATTTAAAAAAATAATAAGTATTAAAAAAATTAATATAGTAATAAAAAATAATTATTAATATATAAATATAATATATTAAAAATAAGATTTATTAATATATAATAATCCAACAAAATAATACAATAAGAAATAAACTTTAAAAAAGTAATTAAAAGAATTAATATATAATAATTCAATAAAATGAAAAAGAAAAATTACAGAAATAACCTTTGTAGTTTGGTAAAAATATGAACTTCATAAATGGTCCCTAGAGGTAAATCTGTTATTAAGGAAATGTACGTAAACAAACAGGTAAAACAATAAAAAAAATTGTTTGGTAAAAATTTGATCTTTCTGATGAAGAATATATAAAGATCAATTTTTTTCTTTAGTTGCAGTGAAAATCGATCGAACAATAGGTAAAACAATAAAAAAAATCTTTTATTTGTTCGTTTTGTACAAACGAATTTGTTTTAAGATTGTAGGAATAATATTACGGAAATGTACGAAAACAAACAATAAAACAAAAAAACAGAGGCATGTGTTTAACACATTGTCCTTAAAATAAATCTGCATACTATCGGGTGTTTGTTTCCCAGGATACAACAATTTGAAGTGACTCTTCAAGACCACCGGAACCCTCAATAGGCCTAGATTATACCTTTGATATAAGCAAGAAAAACTAAGAGTATAAACCGGAGAATAAGAGAATTTTGGCATTCTGGTGGTTAAGGATTATTTTTTCATTCATCTTAAATCCGTTTTGAACATGTGATATACCAAAACGAAGGTATCATAGGGGAGAACACAAACATATAACCATTTAATAATGCTTTAGGGTTCAAATTTCGTGTTAAAAATGGTGAAACCCGACTTTTATAAATTGGTTAAAACCAATTTCCACGGTTTATCATCGAAAATACTTGCTATTTGTCACTAGTGAAGAAGATGATTAAGATGAAACATCAATCAGGTGACACTGCACAGTGCACACACGCTTTTAAGATATTAAAATTTATCTTGATTGTGGCGTTGACACTGCACGCATCAATTGTTGAGTGGTGGATTTTCTTAATTATTTGTTTTATATGTATTATCTTAGAACTTTAGATTACACATGAAATAAGGCATGGAAAAATGTGAAATTTAAAATCTAAGTTTTTCATCTCTTTCTCTTGTATGAAAAGAAGCAGTTTCCAAAAATAAACTCTCTCAAAATGTTTTAATAATAATTTGTTTTGTTTCGGAAAATTAAAATTTTTAAAACATTTTAAGTGTAATTATTAATTTTTCTCCTAAAACTATAGTGTTTTTTTAACACACCAATCTAATGGACACACAAGTCTACCGTATGGTTCTAGGTTTTTAATTTACACACATACACCTACTTTTATTTTTGATTAGGAGTCCCGGTTTTTTTCTACCCATTACTCTCTCTCTCTCTCATATATATGGCGTCAAACTTTTATAATTATTGTATTATACTTTATAATATCTTGTAATTATACATATATGTACTTTTTTGAAACTATACATATACACTCTTTTAAGATAATATTTTTTATCAACCGACATAGAAAAAAAAAATTGTCTCTCTCTTTCATATATGACGTCTAACTTTTATAATTATTGTATTATACTTTATAATATATTGTAATTATATATATACATACTTTTTTTAAACTATACATATACATACTCTTTTAAGGTAATATCTTTTTATCAAACGGCATAGATGACTTTGTACTTCTTTTAGATAGTAACATATAATTTTTTATAATTAATGATATTAGGTTTACGAAAATGAAATAAAAAGGTCTAAAAAAAGACAATTGTGGCTTACGGCTAACATATGGGCGGAACACAAACATTACAACTAGGGGGCCAAAACCTAAATTCTAAAACAAAACAAAACCATATAATTTAATATGGTTCAAAGTTATAATACATCAAACGATCTAAACAATACAACCAATAGGATATATTCTTATATTGTTAATCAATGTAGAACTTATTTTCAGTTTTACTATATAATTGTGTTTTAAAACAAAACCATATAAATACATGAATATTGATTTTGTATTTTTGACATGGTATCTTTTATATAACTTAAAATAAACAAATATTAAACAAATATTATTTGTTTATATATGGAAAGGTTTGTTGTTAATGAAATTATTTCAATTTTTACTTAGCAGATTATTTGGATGTGAATTTATTAAATAAATATGATTGTACATAAAAAAAAAAAAGAGTAAATATAATTTAAATCTTCAAACAAAATAATAGAAGAAAACTAATAGGTAACTCGTTTCATTACTCATATTATTTGATGCACTAAATTCAACCACATAATTAATTTTATTAATTATATATATATCCTTTTCGTCATAATCTAAAACCTCATTTAAAATTGATATACTATTATCTAAAAGTAATGACAAGGTCAAGCAGCATATGAATGGTATGAGTTATGTAATATATTTTCTAAAATTATTATGATTGAAAGTAGATGGAAAAGAGTTTTATATAAAAGGAATTGTTTAATATATATATATATATATATATATATATATATATATATATATATATATATATAAGGATAAAATGTTGGGGTGGGGGGGTGGGGGGGCATGGGTCCCCCAGCCCTCTTGTGTTCTGCCACGGTCTAACAAAAAATAAAAACAGTCAAAAAAATTATGCTATTGAAAAGATGAGTTTACGGAAATGGAAAAAAATAAAATGTATTAAGTTTGTAGGTTTACGATAAAGATAAAAAATATGATGATGATTTATTTTCAGATTGTAATACTTTTCTGTCTGTGGATTGAAATAAAAATATTAATCGATTTCGACAGAGAGTTATCGGAGATATGGCACCCTAACGTTTAATTATTTTTAAAGCATATAATTGTTATAAGGCTCATAACATTTAATCATTAATATAAAATACGGTTTCGTAAAAGCTTTTATTTGATACACAACTTTGAGGTGATAATCTAACATTAATAACCATAATTACAACAAACTACATATAAGTCATGTCTATATTTTATAAAAAAGATTTGCTTAAAATATATTTTTCTTATAATATTATATATATATATATATATATATATATATATATATATATATATATATATTTCAGCTGATGATATTAGGTTTATTGAAATGAAAAAAAAATAATGGCCTTCTAACAAAAAAAATATAATATATTAAATTTATGAAAATGGAAAAAATAAAAATATATTAAATTTGTAAGATTGCATCTAAAAACCAAGTTAAAAAATCAATGAAAACAAGGTTAAAAAGAAGTTTAAAATTAATATTAAATTTGTGGGATTACATCTAAATATATGATTTTGTTTATAAAAACAATAATGATTGAGTTATTATGAAGCAAATGTACAAAAGTTAGTCAAATAAATGATTATATGGTGTGTATTATCATATAGTTTTCTTCTTTTTGTAGGTTTATTATCTAAATTGGAAGACCGAATAGATTTCTTATTTTTATAGGTTTACCATCTAAATTACTAGGTTGAAACTTGGTAGAGGCTCAGATAATTCAACACAATGTTCCAAAAAAATATTTTTTTCTTTAACGTCCCACTATCGACAAAAAATTTGGATATTTCATTCGAATATATACACACATATACCCATGTACATATATTTTCTACCACAAGTTCACTTAAGTTTCGCAATTAGATATTTGTTTCTTTGATTTTTCTATCTTCTTATTGTTTTTATGAATTTTAGTTGTAGAATTTCTACTCATGAACGTGAGATTGTACGAATGTTGACTTTATGTTCATGGTGTTGGAGATTCTTTTTGAATGTACAACTAGTTGGAAATTCTATTTTGAATATGTAAAAAGTTTAACTTTATGTTTTTAATTTATGTTCGTGCTATCTCAAGTTTAATCGCGAGATGTTATAAATTCTGATTTGAATTTCCAAACTTCTTGTCATATTATTAATTTATTATACATTTTTACTTGTATAACTCTATCTACATAAAACATAAGGAGTATATGTTTATTCACTCACATATTTGTCCCGTAAAATTCAATCATGATGTTTTAACAAGAATATTGATACTCTAGCATGAAGAGCAAGATTACCTTGAAACAATACTTGCATGATACAGCATATAATAATTAAATAACTAATCATTAATGTACAAACGCACAATAGAAGATTGTAAAAAACATATATAACTAAAGAGTTGCTGAATCAAAATATTTTCAAGCAAACCACCGAAAGGGATTTTAATTTTCCTTACACTCCAAATACATGCAAATCCATTAACTTCCAAATCCATCACAAAGAAACTTAGGATGTTTTGTTAGCTATCAAACAATCTTTGTTCAAAGGAATTTATTGATAACCAACCTCTTCATCTCGTTCCACTTGATGACATGTATTTTATCGACTGTGTTGCTTAGCTCTTGGATACCTTGCCACCATTTAAAAGCCTCTCCATCGTGTGGCAATGTGCAGACTACATGTTTTACTTTTTCATACTCCGAGACACAACCAGACTCAAAATACAATTCTACATCCTTTACCCATTGGCAAAAGACAGCACAATCGAACTTCTCAGGGAAAGCTGGTATAAGTACCTTTGGATTGTTAGATGATGGCTTCTCCTCTGTAGGAATCTCAAACTTATAATCTTTATATTGTTGATATTTTTTTAACTTCTTCTCCATAAGTTGTACACGTTTGCTCAGATCTTCAAACTTGTTTACCATGGGCCAAATACACCTCACAATGTTATTTATATCCTTGACCAACGAATCCAAAGAAAAGCTATCTACACTGAAAAATATAATACTAACTTATAGGAGAATAAAAATATCAAGTTCAAAAAAGATAGTTGATAAAACTAGGAAACCGATTAAATCCAAAATAATGGAAACTTTAGAGAATATACAAATCTGTGAAACTTCTTTTTCAATCTCTGATGTCCATATTTTTAAAATATTATCATTCAAAAAAGAATTAAAATATCCAGTAAGTAACCTGGATTCACAGTGTCCTTGATCCATGTCTTGTGTCACCTTCCCTGCATCAAAGAATTTAAATTCAGCATAACAAACAATTCCCAGTAGATTGGTTATTTTTTCCAAACACAACTCTAAACTTGGAATAAAATATAAACTCATCCTAATAAAACCTTAAAACTTTGAACAAAAGGATTTAAACCTTATTCTTTCAATACTGTTTCTCTTTTTGAAACATATATATATATATATATATCTATATATATATATATATATATATAGAGAGAGAGAGAGAGAGAGAGAGAGTTCTATGTAACAACAACTTCAGAAGTATAAAGAAGAAGAAAAAGAGAAATTAGCCGGATGTGAAAACTCTACACCTAGTCAGATTAATGACAAATCTAGGGTTTTGGCTGTTCTGTTCTCCATAGAAGAAGACAACACCGGTGCACAAGTTATTACATAATTAACTAAGTGGTTAGCATCACCACATGGAGATTCTAAATAACTTAACTTGTTCTGTGTGTTTATTTTAAACTATTTGACTTTGCATTCTAAAGATTTTAAATACAAAGCATGATTTTTTTATATGAATCGTGTCTGTGTATCTAAAATTCTAATTGAACGTATTTACAGTAACTTCTTGCAAAAGAATACATCCAAACCTGAGTCATTCTTCATTTCCCCAACCATCTGCAGTTTGTTGACTTTTGAACCCTGCTGCACAGTAGAATTAGAAAGCTCATCTTAATTAAGAGAACAAAAACCAAAGCCATGCCTTGTGATATAAATATGCATAAATAATTCACCAACTCGCTATATTGATGCAGATTACATATGCTCATGGTATGAGTGTACAGATGAGCATAAACTGACGTACTCATACTTAAGTTGCTGTGGATGCCATCAAATGTTAAAGGTTTATCATTGGTTATTCAGCTGCCTCTTCATGGTTGGAGATGTTTAAAAAAAAACACCAAGACGATTTATTTATTTCTTATAACAAAACTGCAATAAAGTTTATGAACAAACAAAATCCATAATAGCAGCAAACAGAATAAAACCAATCAAGAAAGTTAACAAATACCAAAAGTATGTTACCAAGAGATTATTTATTTATGTATTCCATCCAATTACTCGGCATATCCATGAAAAAAGCATATAAAACCATTGTGAATTCAACACATACAGAAATTTTACATTATTATTCCACTTTTCTTGTCCGCCTTCAAACCAAATATAACCAAACTACGATGAAAATGAAAATGAAACAACTTTGTAAAGGCATAAAACTAATTTTTCGATCAATTTGAAACATCTTTATGCCTAAATTTGATGCAAAATAAATAGACTTAGTTTATTCAGAGTCGATGAATCATTGAAACTTATATCAGAAAGAAAAAGAAACACAGAAAACAAACCCTAGAAAATAACTAAACAAAACCATTGTCCTCGAATCGGGATCGGGATCCGTATCATAAATCACACAGTAATGAAATTAGTAGACTCGGAAGATTAGGTTTTCACGATTACCGTTATTACGTGAAGCAATCGTCCCCTGATTTGCCGTCTTCTCCTCCGCCTCTACGCTGTACTGCAACCCTAAGATGGAGATGAATCAATTTTTATACGCGTAAGGCGTAACATCAAACCCTATCCACTGGGCCGAGGCCCATTGAACTGTGAAACAGGTACCCAATCGACCAATCACATATATTCTTCGTCCCTTGTGAGTTTATATAAATCTTTCTTGATTCTAAATAAATTATTTGATAAAACAAAAAAAAATAATAATAAGTAGATTAATAAGTTAAAAAAATAATATTGAAAATGTAACATACAAAGATAATGTGAAATTCTATCGGTAATTTATCATTTTTATCTAAACTTTAAATCATTCTTCAAATTTAACTTTGAATAATTTGAGCAAAAAATCATTATATTATCTGAATTGACCTTATGCCATAAAGTTGAGGGCATGATGTATTTGAAAAATAACCTATATTTTAAGGCCATTATTCATGAAAAAAATTAGGCATTGGATCATGGGGCATGTGGCTAATATAAAATTTCCAAAAAAAAACTTATAACTTTAACATTAAGAAGTTGGATTTGTCGACTTTAAATCTAAAAATTATTCATGTTATACCACGGTCGGTCCGTTGATTTTAGGGGCCCGATGCGAACTAAAAAGGGGCCCCTAAATATATATATTTATTTTTTACTTATAGTAAAAATTCATTAATTATTCCATAACTATTATAATATGAAGCAAAACAAAAGAATGATCATACAATAGATAACCTTAGACAACTACATGAATAGCGAGACTCTCCTAGCATTCTTGGAAGCAAAATTGTTCACTAACTCTTCATAATCAATAGTCTCTAATATATCTTTCTCAATAGCTATTGCCGTCAATCCATTAAGTCTTTCTTATGACATTGTGGACCGTAGGTAGGACTTTAACAACTTTAGCTTTGAAAAACTTCTTTCTACATACACGACCGTTACAGGAATAGTCAACAAGATTCTATAGGCAATAATTGCATTAGGAAAACAATCGACTTTTTTCATATACTTTAAAACATCAATAGTGCTCGTAATTTCACTCGGTAAAAACATATCAAGCAGCTTTAACTCCATATAAAGTTCATGAGAATCGATATCTGATTGTTCACCGGACTTAAGTGCGGCTTCGAGACGGCTACAACATGTCTTGAGATCTTTGTCATCAAATTCCCTCAATTTTTTTGGAAACAAGAAACCAAAAATATTTTCATACTCTTTGTATTGTTGAAATCTTGTTTTAAGAGAAGCACTCGTTTGATCAACAATATATAAAAAGTAATTAACTTTAAAGTTCTCCTTTAAAAATAATTGCATTAGGAAAACAATCGACTTTTTTCATGTACTTTAAAACATCAATAGGGCTCATAATTTCACTCGGTAAAAACATATCAAGCAACTTTAACTCCATATAAAGTTCATGAGAATCGATATCTGATTGTTCACCAGACTTAAGTGCGGGGTGTGCGGCTTTGAGACGGCTACAACATGACTTGAGATCTTTGTCATCAAATTCCTTCAATTTATTTGGAAACAAGAAACCAAAAATATTTTCATACTCTTTGTATTGTTGTAATGTTGTTTTAAGAGAAGCACTCGCTTGATCAATAATATATAAAAAGTAATTAACTTTAAAGTTCTCCTCGACTGAAAATACAACATCTTATCACTTGAATTCTCATTACATTGTTTTTTTTTCTACTAACCGACCACTTTTGAGAGAATACCGGATCAATATTGTAACACCCCAAGATTCAGGTATATTTATTCCACCCTTATTCTTTGTCAATTTGTCATGATTGGCCCTTGAGTGGAAGAAGCCTTGCAAGTGAGTACGTTGGGCGTACCAAAGGGGTACGCTGCGCGTACTCATGCGCTTATTTTAGACGCGGAGTCGTTAAGGTACGCTGGGCGTACCCATAGTTACGTCGGGCGTACCCGGCCGAGATGCAAAACCCTAATTAGACTTGTGCACTATTTAAAGGATGTTAAGGCTCATTTCTCAGCCTCCATATCAGTGAGTAAAACCCTAAGTGAGAGCCTTCCATCGTCCTTAGTGAGTGTGTGTGTTCTAGGATCTAATAGTGCCTTGGTGTGTTAGTGAAGAAGAAGGAAAGGAGCTTGTGGAGTCTAAAGCTTGAAGTGCAAGTTTGGATCTGAGATCTACAGAGAAAGGAGGTGCATTTAGAGGTATAAAGCTCAAAACTTTCCTCTTCTTTTGGTTTGTTGTTGCATGTGCCATTTCTAGGGTTAAAACCCCAAAGGTGGAGACTTTATGAGTGTAAAGTGCTCCATGGTCCGAGATCTGTCCCTTTTCAGTAGTATTTGTGGTCTAGATCCATAAAGTTCCCATCTTGGTCGTTGATATGAGGTCATGCTTGAGTATTATGCTTCTAGGGTTAGAGAATGGAATGTTTTGGGTGCTAGTGACTTTTCCAGCCATGCAAAGGCTTAAAGTCATCGACTTTATGGTTTAAGAGGCTTAGTAATGGTCAAATCTAAAAGTTGGACGTGAGTCTTAACTGTTTAAGACCTCAAGAGCTGAAAGACTGAAACTGGGCATTACGTCGGGTGTAATTCCAAAACGCGCAGCGTAGGGGGTGGCGCACCCCGATTCTATGAAGGCACCGGGTACGCTTAGCGTACATGTTTGGTACGCGCAACGTAACCTGAAGGGTTGACTTTTGTTGACTTTTAGGGTTTGGTCAACTTTAGGGTATTTGAGCCATGTGAGGGGTAAAATGGTCTTTTACCCTCATGAGAGTGTTAAGAGAAGGGATGGTCTAGCCTTGGGAAATGTGTTGATGCAGAGTGTTTATTTCATATGATTAGGCGGAGGCTAGGTCTTATCCCACGGAGTCAAGGTTTCCGAGATTTACGAGTTACCGAGCTACACGAGGTGAGTCTTCTCACTATACGTTACCTAGAGTGGTATTTATGTGGACCGGAGGGTCTTATGTGCTATGTATGAGATTATGTGCTATGAATGAATTTACGTGCTATGTGATATATGCATGTTATATGATTGTATAGACCGGACCAGAGGGTCCAACGATACAGACCGGACCGGAGGGTCCAACGATTCAGACCGGGCCAGAGGGCCCAACGAGCTATGACCGGACCTGAGGGCCCAACGAGCTACGGGACTGGAGGGTCCCGCTGAGACACCTCGACCGGAAGGTCGAGTTGTAGCCTCGAGTGGCGTATTTTTTGTATGCGGTATTTTGGGAACTCACTAAGCATTTATGCTTACAGTTGTTGTGTTGTATGTCTCATGTACTAGCGAGGACCGTGGAAAGGCACCGACGTGATCCGTACACACACCAATGGAGTTTTATTTTACTTAGAGATCTTGGGATTGTTTTCGAAATACTATTATCATGTGGATTTGAAATTGTGATATGACTCTTATGTTGTTTTTGAAATGAAAAATTATTTTGAGAAAATTACGTTGTTACAAATTGGTATCAGAGCCTTGGTTTGAGGGATTCGGATGCACCTTCGGACGTATTTGAACTCAAACCGAGGATTTGAGAAATTTTCAACAATAAAACTAATTTTTTTTCTAAAAAGAAAAAGAGGTTTAGAAACATCCAGAGTGGAACGGTGTGTACGGTCAGCCAGCGCCCGAACGGTGAATCCCCAAAATTGTAACGACCCAAAATTCACGTCCAAAAATTTCTTTTTAAAAACATTACTTTAGAAAAACATTAATTAATTAAAACATTGTTAGATCAACCACATCATATCGTGAACCATGTCTAGGAACCAAAACATACAAATAATCGAAATGTCAGAGTACAAATCCCCAGGAAAATCTCATAGTGCGGAATACAAGGCATGTGTGTGATGTGCCGCTACCGCGCCAGCTCCTTCCCCTTCGAAGAAGAGGTACCTGAAACAAAACTTAAAACTGTAAGCATGTAGCTTAGTGAGTTCCCCCGTCGTACCACATACCATACAATCACATAACATAAATACTGCCAGACTATTCTTGGGTGCCTGACTACCCGATACAGCCATTCTGGGGTGCCGACCTACCCATGCGGCCATTCTGGGGTGTCGTCCTACCCATGTCAAGCCATTATGGGGTGCTGACTACCCATGTTCAGCCGTTCTGGGGTGCTGACTACCCATCGGTCCTAACAACCGATCCTCGGGGACTATTTCACCCCTACTGCTACTATCACATATATCATAACATAATATATTATCAGACATATATGGGGTGTCCGATCTACCCTTCGGTCCTAACAACCGAACTTGGGGACCATTCCCCCTCCTACTACCACTATCTCATATAACAAATCATGCTAGCATATAAACATATCATCACATACTGTCAGACGTATCTGGGGTGTCTGACTACCCTTCAGTCCTAACAACCGATCTCTACTACTATCACATATAACATATCATGCTAGCATATAACGTATCAGGTAGTAGCAACCTAGATGATATCACAGAGACAATCATCTATCATACATCTCCTACTGGTGGGCCGGCATTGTGGCCTTAGACCCACCATTACTGAAAGGTAACTCACCTCAAAGTAGTTGCTGATCTGCGTGGGAACTGACTGTCTGCTGCTGCTGCTGCTCCGGAAATCCTCCGACTATAAATCCCACAAAACACCCAATCAAACACTGCTAATTGTCCCTTGGGGTAAAATGACTATTTTACCCCTGATCAACTCAAAAGTCAAAGTCAAAGTCAACTTCCAGTTGACCCGACTCGCCGAGTTGGCTCGCCAACTCGCCGAGTCCCTATCCCTACGTTTGTCCTTTAACCTATCTCTACTCGTCGAGTTAGGAATTGACTCGACGAGTTCCCCTTCTTAACTGATGTCTAAGACCTTCATCCTACTCGCCGAGTTCATCTTCATCCGAAGAACACTTTATGCTGTGACTCGCCGAGTCTGTTCTTGTTCTAAGGAGATTGCCTTGAACTCGCCGAGTCATGGCATTGACTCGCCGAGTTTCTACATGAGTGAGTCTGGCTTCCGACCCACTGAGTCATACCCCATGACTCACTACTCCACCCCACGAACACGAAAAGGGGGAAAACTCGGGGACTCGCGACTCGACTCGCCGAGTCCAAAGAGCGACTCGCCGAGTCGGTTACATGCAAATACTATACACTCGATTTTTGCTTGAAACCAACTCATGCCATTCACAGATTTGGGCTTCTAGGGCATGGATTACACGTAAAGTTTCCAAACTTTACGTGTACATAATCACTTATAAAGGTTTTAGGGCTCAAAATGCATCAAAAGAGTAGATCTAGGGCTTTCATGCACTATGGCTCCAAAAAGACAGTAGATCTGAGCTCCTTGAGCTCAACCATGCCTAGATCTAGAGGTCAATTAGCTTATTACGAACTATATTGCACATACAAGCTTAGGGAAGGGCCCAAGAAGGACTTTAATGGAGTTATAAGGGACTAAAAGCATAGAAACAGAGGGAAAACGAGCTATACCTCAAAGAAATCACTGTGATAACACACAGATGCTTGGCCTCCTTCCCTTCCTCTTGATCTACTCTCCTTTCTTCTCCAAATCTTCAAAAGAACACACTTACACACTTCAATCTCACAAAATTTAGGGTTAGAACGATGTTGGAGGTTCTGAGGGTGAAGGGGACAGAGTTGGGGCGCAAATGGTTGGTTTAAATAGGGTGCAAACCCTTGGAAATTAGGGTCTCATCAGACAGCGCGGACTCGCCGAGTCGCCAACTTAAACGCGTCCCAAGTCCCGTCTCTACTCGGCGAGTCGGGCCGCCAACTCGCCGAGTCCAAGGCCAATAATACAAAATACTTAGATAAATCTTACATACCAGGAACCAGGTGCTACAAATCTCCCCCACTTATTTTAGACTTCGTCCTCGAAGTCTGCTGCTCGATGCTGAAACAGCTCGGGGACGTTTGTGTTATAGTAGGCATGGATTGGTTGAGCCGTTTTGGGGCTGTTATAGACTGCGAGCGTCAGTTGGTGACGATCCAAGATCCTAGTGGGGGAGTTCTTATGGTGTACGACGAGGGTACCCGTTCTGGATCAGCATTTTGTTCGGCGGCTAGGGCAAGACAGAGTTTACAGCAGGGCTGCAGTGGGTTTGTAGCATATGTGGTGGACACGCGAGTGGCCGCTAGGAGGCCAAGTTCGATTGATGATGTTCCGATTGTGCGGGAGTTCCCCGATGTTTTCCCCGAGGAGTTGTCGGGTGTGACTCCCGAGAGACAGGTGGACTTTCGTATCGATTTGGTACTGGGAGCGGCACCTATTACAAAGGCGCCCTTCCGCCTTGCGCCGCTTGAGATGCAGGAGTTATCCTCGCAGCTTCAGGAGCTACTGGGAAAGGGGTTTATTAGACCGAGTAGCTCACCTTGGGGAGCACCGATCCTTTTTGTCAAGAAAAAGGATGGTTCACACTGGATGTGCATCGATTACTGGGAGTTGAACAAGTTGACGGTCAAGAACCGTTATCCGTTACCGAGGATCGACGATCTGTTCGATCAGTTGCAGGAGGCGTCTTGGTTCTCCAAGATAGAATTGAGGTTGGGATATCACCAGATGAGGGTTCAGGATGAGGATATCCATAAGACAACGTTCAGGACTCGTTACAGGCATTACGAGTTCGTGGTGATGCCATTCGGGCTCACCAATGCACCAGCAGCGTTCATGGATCTCATGAACCGGGTATGCAGACCGATGTTGGATCGTTCGGTGATTGTTTTTATCGATGATATTTTGGTGTATTCGAAATCTAGAGAGCAGCATGAGGAGTATTTGAGGGAAATCCTCGGAGTTCTGAGATCGGAGAGGCTTTACGCTAAATTCTCCAAGTGTGATTTTTGGTTACGGGAGGTCCAGTTCCTAGGGCATCTTGTTAACCAGAAGGGGATATTGGTCGATCCGGCCAAGATCGAGGTTGTGATGAGTTGGGAGGTGCCGAGGTCACCTAGTGAGATCAGGAGTTTCTTAGGGTTGGCAGGCTATTATCGGAGATTTATCAGGGATTTCTCCAAGATCGTCGTGCCACTCACCAAGTTGACCCGGAAGGGTGTTGCTTTTTCATGGGGTCCGGAGCAGCAGACCTCGTTTGAGACACTTCTCCAGAGATTATGCGAAGCCCCGGTGTTGGCCCTTCCAGAAGGGATGGAGGATTTCGTGGTATATTGTGATGCATTGATATCGGGGTTGGGAGCGGTGCTTATGCAGAGGAGGCATGTGATAGCATATGCATTGAGACAGTTGAAGCCTCATGAGTCGAGGTATCCCACTCATGATCTGGAATTAGGGGCAGTGGTGTTCGCCCTCAAGATCTGACGTCATTATTTGTATGGGGTTCGATGTACGATATACACGGACCACAAGAGCTTGAAGTATTTGATGGATCAGCCAAATCTAAATATGCGCTAGAGGAGATGGTTGGACGTGGTAAAGGATTACGATTGTGAGATCCTGTACCACCCGGGCAAGGCTAATGTTGTAGCCGATGCCTTGAGCCGTAGGGCAGAGGGAGCCCTGATTCGAGATGTTTGCATGAGATTGACAGTGATGACTCCGGTGCGGGACACCATTTGTGGGGCCCAGGCGGAGGCCGTGAGACCGGAGAACCGAAAAAGGAGTGAGTGATCGGACAGGTATTGGAGTTCGTTACTGATAGTCGAGGACTTATGACCTTCCAAGGTCGGGTTTGGGTACCGTTTGTAGGCGGAACGCGTACCATCTTGATGGAGGAGGCGCATAGATCGAAGTTCTCGATCCATCCCGGGGCCACTAAGATGTATTTGGACTTGAAGAGGGAGTAAAAGTGGCCCTGTATAAAGAGGGATGTTGCATGGTTCATAGAGAGTTGCTTGACCTGTCGTAAGGTTAAGGCCGAGCACCAGCGTCCGCATGGTAAGTTGCAGCCATTAGAGATTCCCGAGTGGAAGTGGGAACAGATTACCATGGATTTTATCACCAAATTGCCGAGGATTGCTAGGGGTGTCGATGTGATTTGGGTGATTGTGGACAGATTGACGAAGAGCGCCCACTTCCTTGCCATCAGTGAGAACTCTTCTGCTGAGAGGTTGGCGGAGTTGTATGTGAGGGAGGTGGTATCGCGGCATGGAGTACCAATCTCGATCGTCTCAGATCGAGCTGTGCGTTTCACTTCCAGATTTTGGAAGAAATTTTACGAGGAATTGGGTACGAGGCTACATTTTAGTACCGCATACCACCCTCAGACCGATGGACAGAGCGAGCGGACGATTCAGACGCTCGAGGACATGCTTCAGGCATGTGTATTGGATTTCAGCGGGAGTTGGGACACGTTTTTTCCCTTGGCTGAGTTTTCTTATAACAACAGCCATCACTCGAGAATTGGTATGCCACCTTTTGAGCTGTTGTATGGAAGGAGGTGTCAGACTCCTATTTTTTGGGGAGAGGTAGGGCAATGTGTGATGGGTAGTACGGAGATAGTGCTTCAGACGACAGAGCAGATACATCAGGTCATACAGAGGTTGTTGATCGCCCAGAGTCGCCATAAGAGTTATGCGGTTAGGCGACGATCCGAGCTCGAGTTCCAGGTTGATGATTTTGTGCTCCTGAAGGTATCTCCTTGGAAAGGAGTGATTCAATTCAGGAAGAAGGGCAAGCTGGGGCCCCGGTATATTGGACCGTTTAGAGTGATCGCGAGGGTGGGCAGGGTAGCATATCGCTTGGAGCTACCTGCGGAGTTGGATCAGATTCATGATACTTTCCACGTGTCGCAACTAAGGAAGTGTATAGCCGATGAGTCGGCAGTGGTTCCACTGGAGGATATCCAAGTGGACGCGAGTTTGAATTATGTCGAGAGACCAGTTGCAATAGTGGATCGGAAGATCAAGGTTCTGAGGAACAAGGAGGTGCCTCTGGTTCAGGTTCAGTGGCAACATCGGAGGGGGTCCGAGATGACTTGGGAGTCAGAGTCGGAGATGCGGGGGCAACATCCGGAGTTGTTCGCCGAATGAGACTTCGGGGGCGAAGTCTGGTTCTAGTGGGGGAGAATTGTAACACCCCGAGATTCAGGTATATCTATTCCACCCTTATTCTTTGTCAATTTGTCATGATTGGCCCTTGAGTGGAAGAAGCCTTGCAAGTGAGTACGCTGGGCGTACCAAAGGGGTACGTTGCGCGTACTCATACGCTTATTTTGGACGCGAAGTCGTTAAGGTACGTTGGGCGTACCCATAGTTACACCGGGCGTACCCGACCCAGATGCAAAACCCTAATTAGACTTGTGCACTTGTGCACTATTTGAAGGATGCTAAGGCTCATTTCTCGGCCTCCATATCAGCGAGTAAAACCCTAAGTGAGAGCCTTCAGTCGTCCTTAGTGAGTGTGTGTGTTCTTGGAGCTAATAGTGCCTTAGTGTGTTAGTGAAGAAGGAGGAAAGGAGCTTGTGGAGTCTAAAGCTTGAAGTGCAAGTTTGGATCTGAGATCTACAGAGCAAGGAACTGCATTTAGAGGTATAAAGTTCAAAAGTTTCATCTTCTTTTGGTTTGTTGTTGCATGTGCCATTTCTAGGGATAAAACCCCAAAGGTGGAGACTTTATGAGTGTAAAGTGCTCCATGGTCCGAGATCTGTCCTTTTTCAGTAGTATTTGTGGTCTAGATCCATAAAGTTCCCATCTTGGTTGTTGATATGAGGTCATGCTTGAGTATTATGCTTCTAGGGTTAGAGAATGGAATGTTTTGGGTGCTAGTGACTTTTCCAGCCATGCAAAGGCTTAAAGTCATCGACTTTATGGTTTAAGAGGCTTAGAAATGGTCAGATCTAAAAGTTGGACATGAGTCTTAACTGTTTAAGACCTCAAGAGCTGAAAGACTGAAACTGGGCATTACGTCGGGCGTAATTCCAAAACGCGCAGCGTAGGGTGTGGCGCACCCCGATTCTATGAAGGCACCGGGTACGCTTAGCGTACATGTTTGGTACGCGCAGCATAACCTGAAGGGTTGACTTTTGTTGACTTTTAGGGTTTGGTCAACTTTAGGGTATTTGAGCCATGTGAGGGGTAAAATGGTCTTTTACCCTCATGAGAGTCTTAAGAGAAGGGATGGTCTAGCCTTGGGAAATGTGTTGATGCCGAGTGTTTATTTCATATGATTAAGCGGAGGCTAGGTCTTATCCCACGGAGTCCGAGGTTTCCAAGATTTACGAGTTACCGAGCTACGCGAGGTGAGTCTTCTCACTATACGTTACCTAGAGTGGTATTTATGTGGACCGGAGGGTCTTATGTGCTATGTATGAGATTATGTTCTATGAATGAATTTATGTGCTATGTGATATATGCATGTTATATGATTGTATAGATCGGACTGGAGGGTCCAACGATACAGACCGGACCAGAGGGTCCAACGATTCAGACCGGGCCTGAGGGCCCAACGAGCTATGACCGGACCAGAGGGCCCAACGAGCTACGAAACTGGAGGGTCCCACTAAGACACCTCGACCGGAAGGTCGAGTTGTAGCCTCGAGTGACGTATTTGTTGTATGCGGTATTTTGGAAACTCACTAAACATTTATGCTTACAGTTGTTGTGTTGTATGTCTCAGGTACTAGCGAGGACCGTGGAAAGGCGTCGGCGTTATCCGTACACACACCAATGGAGTTTTATTTTACTTAGAGATCTTGGGATTGTTTTCGAAATACTATTATCATGTGGATTTGAAATTGTGATATGACTCTTATGTTGTTTTTGAAATGAAAAATTATTTTGAAAAATTCACGTTGTTACAAATATTCATTTCAACAGAAAGTTCCTTCACATCATCAATCGCCCTGGAGAACCCTATTTCTCTAAACTCCTTAAGTACTCAATTTCCATATTCACTTCGTTAATAGCAACATCGAGAAGCATTAACATCATTAATCATCTTCAATGTCATAACCATCATCATTACCATCCTCAACATCAACAAGATCTCCATCGACATTAACATTATCAACATTAACATCATTAATTTGATCTCCTTCGACATCAACACCCAAATTATCAGGAATATCATCACTATTTGGATTTTGAGAAGGAACTTTAGGTTTTTTTGGAAAAACTTATCTAGAGAACCACTATTAGCCTTTGTTGATTCTTCAATTCTATTTCTCTTTTTACGTTTTTACTACCGGATAAATATTTAGGAGGCATAATTTCTGAAAATAAAATAACAATAATCAACCAAATACTCGATAAAGGGTAAAATTATGATAAATGAACTCTAGAAATATAATTGACTATATCAAAATGTTGAATGAGCAATACCAATAACAATGTAAGCTAGAAAAAAATACTGATGATTATAAAAAAGTAATAATAATTATGAATTATAAATATTACCGTTAGAAAAAAAAATGAACATGTTCTTAGTTCTTCCTTTGTATGCCGAATTGCCCAAACTCAACAAATAAAAAAAAGGCTATGGACTTATATATATATATATATATATATATATATATATATATATATATATATATATATATATATATATATATAAGTACCCAATTGCCACGTGGCAATTGTTGAGCCCCTCCTAAGCGAATTTTCCCGCTCAAAGTTTCCATGTGAAGTTTCGAAAATGACCTTCCGCCTCTTAGTACCCCATCCACCTTCTTCACCCCTAATCTTGCATATCTCCTGTTACTTCCTAAATTACATTTTGGATTCAAATTTTGAAATCCTAAAATGGTAGATATCCCTAAATCTCGGAAATTATCGGCATTCATCTTTTTTCTCCATTGATCCGAAAATGGTAGGTCCGACTATTACCGTCAAAAGAAACCTAGCCACGAATCTCCGACCAACTCATCAATCACTGCTAGGTGCATTTCATGCATTCATTTTGTAGCTTTAATCCATAAAAGTACATTACATTTAGGTTTAAACTCATGCATTTTTGCATAGTTTTCGGGATTTTTCATGATGCAATTCCATTCACACACTTTTGGGATATTTCAGGGACTTTTGAAGGAAGAATCTTAGTTGAGGTGATGAAGAAGAGATATGGACAAAGTTTCGGGACAATTGGAGCATCGAGGAGGAAGTTATGAAGAAAATGAAGATTTTGGTTTTACAGATATTTAAACGGGTCGCATAAATGAAAGCCTTTAGTTTACACGGGCCGTGTAAACGTATATTCAACAGTAGTGTACTTTGAAGGCCTGACAAATTGGAGCATTTTACTTTTGGAGTTTACACGACCGTGTGAATGGTCGGTTATAATTTATACGGGCCGTGTAAACGTGTCGCCAGTTTTAAAACAGTTTTATCATTTGTAAAAGAGATACAGCCAGTTCTAGGGAAGTTAAGTCGTATTTTACAGAGAAGAAAAGGGATTTTGGGGAGATCTTGGAAGGGATTAACATTTGGAAACACTTTAATTTGCATTTTGTAAGTCAAATTGAGGACTAAATTTGTTGAATTTGTAGTTTAACTTAGACATGAGTGGCTGATTTCTAAATCATTTATGATTCTGGATTTGTTAGTTGTTAAGTTGTAACTTGCACTTGATTTTATGTTTATTATCTAGTAATCTTTGATTTGGACTTAATTACATGTTTGATTGGTTTTCTTTTCACTTGATCAATGAATTAGGGTTCTTATCAATCTAGTTAATCAAATTGTGAAATTCATGTATGTTTTATGATTTGATGTTAGTAACATGCACTTGATTGGTTGTAATTAGATCAAAAGTAATGTAATCAAAGATTAAATGTTCATAATCCCAAGCTTATAAGGAATGTTGAACATTGTTGGTAATTGTTACAAAAACTTAATGCCATTTAATGATTTGGTCCAAGAGCTTGTTTGAATTGAACCAATTAAATGAAGTTTTATTTGAAGAACATGTTTTAAATAAAACACTTCTGTCAACCTGGATATTAGAGCTTGATAATATCTAAATTACCAACCTAGATTGAACATGAGTCATAACCATATTACATCTTTCAATATAATACATATATAGGAATCAGAATCGGAAATGTATTTCTTTTACTGAATTTTGTTATCAATCTTGTTTACTTACGAAGTTTAATTCTAGTTCAAGCATAATCCCCCACTTAAATATTATTTGTATGATGTGTGAGAATAAGGCTAAATAAGAAGTCATGTATTCCTGTGGATCGACCCAGCTTATCATATACTATCTTTAGTGTAAGAAGTAGCAGTGATTTGAGTTTTATTGTTATTATTTTATCCCATTATTTGTTGGTTTGACACACTAACAATCACTCTGCATTCTTTGGCATTCAAAGCATCTTCTAGCCGCATACATCCTCTGGTACCATCAATTGTGGAACAGATGGGTGACATTTTATGCCTAAATGTTTGTTATGAAATTTTATGCCTTTCTTTGGCATTCAAAGCATCTTCTATTTTAATTATCTTTTGATATGAATATATTTCTGTCCCCAAATGTTTGTTATGAAGTTTTATGCCTTTCTTACAATTATCGAGTTTATCATTGTATGCAATGTATTTTATGTCTTTCATTTGTGTATTTTATGCCTTTCAGTTTTGGTACTGATGATGTCCATGTTTTAAATAAGTTTAAAGAAAAGAGAGGTTTTATTCCTTTTTATTATTTTTGGAAAAAACGATAATGTAAAGTTTAATTCCTTATTTCTAGAGGGCAAAATGGGCAGATGGGTGACATATGGTTATATCTAATACATATATATTAATCATCATTTTTTATTTTCTACTACAGATATATTGTTATATCTAACATAAATTTGAGTGTTAGATACCCTTATTTAAAGCCTAAGGAAAACCTTATTTGCTATCTTAACAAGAAAAAGCTATACGTATGGAAATTTGTGAACTACAAAGTTTTTGTTTAAACTTGTGTAATGATATTGAACTAATTGAAGCACAATAAGTAGAAATTTATAAATGCTCATAAACACATAAATTAGAGAAAACTATACTAAAATTATCATAATGTGATAGTTTCTTCTCAACATAATGCAAACAAAGATGCATCCTAACCCTAACAAACAAACATATAATTAAAATTCCTATTATACCCATTTCTAATCGTTTGATTTTATTACATTTTATACACCCCCGTCATATGAACACTGACTTATTTTTAAAAATGCATCATTTTTGTTAATTTCAAAATACATGATAAAACACCAAGCGGGAAATCGAATATAAAACCAAAATTTCACATGCTGTATTTTGAAATTTACGCACATTAACAATGAAAATTCAATTTTCGATTTTCAAAATCAATCACCTAAACAGTTTACTAAACACTTAATCTGTAATCTATTCAAACAATTATTTATGCATCTTCTGCAAAAAAAAAAAAAAAAAAAAGTTTTACCTTGATTCCTCTTCTTCAAACGTGTTACAACATCAAAGCCATTAATTCTTGAAAACCTTTTATCCAGATTTTGACCTCCATCCATATATCTTTCTTCTATACTATCTATTCATTCCTCTTTCAAAACCAAAATCGCCACTAAGGTTGAAAAAAAAAGTCATTATTGATACCAAATTGATAATTTTTACCACAAAAAGTCAGATCGAGTCTTCGATTAGTAACCCTTTTATTCGCCTAGCACGTAGTAATTTTTATTTGATTGTGATTATTTAACTCTCCATATATACTTATAACATCTTTACAAATATATATCATCTTTTTTAACATTTAAATACTGTTTTTTTTTTTTTGCAGATTCAACGAACAATATGGACTATAGTCATGCTAAAGAAAAGAGAAAACTTAGAAAAATATATTTGGATAAAAAAAATCCAAAATTTATTTTTCTACTTCAGTCCCTCAGAATTCATCAACCGTACATGTTTTAAACATGAAACAAAATCATGACAGTATCAATTTTGTTTTTTTATCAAACTTTTACTATTTTCAAGATTATTATACGAACGAATTACATGTCAATCTCTTAAAACGATTTATAAATCCTTTGAAGTATCTTGAAACATTTTAAAATTTTCATTATATTTTGAATACATTTTTTTGTAATATTTTTATCGTCTTTGTTACTTTTGTTTTATAGAACGAATGAACATATATTATAATTATGCTAGAGAGAGAAGAAAGATTAGAAAGTTATATTTGGATAATAGAAAATCCAAAAGAATCTCCACCGCATCAACCATTCAAAGTCCATATAATTTAGATGTTTTGAACATGCACATCGATGGTAATCATTTTTCATACCTTCATTTCTTATAAACTAGCCGTTTACCCGCGCTAAGCGCCGGACGGCAAAAAGTTTCTTTCGGAAGATAGTTTTAATGTGATGATTAGTTTCCTTTAGACGTGACCTATTCATTGCGGCCATTTGGTAGACTATTTTGTGTCGAATAGTTCATTTCAACATATAGTTTCTTGCTACGTGCATAGTCATACAATGCGACAAAAGTTGAGTCTACATTTCAAATAATTCATCTAATAGTTCAAACTTGATTTTAAAATATATAAATAACAACAATTTGCAACCATGTAGTTTTGTACATTTATAACACGTCCAATATATAAACTACACCAATCTGCAATCATGTTGCTTCATCTGCTAGCCCTGCATTAAACATCAAATAAGCATCTAAGATACATATTTGAAGAAATTGTAAAATAATAAGTTGTTGATTGTACCCTGTTAATCACATAACACTTCTTTGTACACAACGTTTGATGTGTAGATTCCATCATTATCAAACGTTTTTTCCAGCTTTACTAATACCTTGGTATTGACACGTGATATTCCTCTGGACAACGCCACATAAAGCTGGCCATGTGAGAATACCGATTCTGGTAGATAAACACCTACATTTGGAATTGTTTGTCCCTGAGCTTTATTGATTGTCATAGAGAAACTAAGTTGAATTGGAAACTGCTTTCTCTTAAGTTTGAATGGGAACATCTCATCGCGAGACGGACATAGAGGAATTCTTGGTAAAAACACTATTTTTCCATCATGTTGGCCAACAGCTATCTCTGCATCAATGACATTTTGTTGGAAAGCTCTACATATCAATCTGGTGCCATTACATAACCCATTTGAAGGATCAATATTTCGCAAAAGTATTACAGGGCACCCAATTTTTAACCGAAGATAATGAGGGGGTACACCACTAACATTTAGCGAGTTCAAATACTCCATCAGATATAAGTTATTTTTGTCATCTTCTGCTTCATCAAAACTATAGTAAACTTTTTGCTCGCCAGAAAATCGTTCGATCAACTTATTATTAATCTCATCAACACTTTCATTTTTAGTTGACAATATCGCCCTCGAAATGATTAATTTTGAATCGGCGCCGTTGGATTGCAAAGAAGGAAATATTGCATCAATCAGAGCGTCAACGGATTTAGTTTTATCAGTGTATGGAATGGACATGTTATCAGGTATACGAATATAGGACTCGTCCAATGTTTCCTCCTTTCCATCACCGACTCGTAATAAAAAAATCAGAAAACCATGGGTCATTTACCGCTCTCATGTTGATATTTAATCGAAGCCTTTTAACTGAAGCCCATAGGGATGAAATTCGTAAGCTAGAGTCGACAATTTGTGCTCGAGTGCCACGTCTCACAACCGGCAACACTTGTCTAAAGTCGCCTCCCATAACCATTATCTTTCCACCGAAAGGGAGCTTCTCATCTGTGATGTTTTGCATTGTCTGATCAACTGCTTCTACTGCCTGCCTCTTAGCCATTGTTGCTTCATCCCATATGATTACCTTTGCCTCACGAAGTATCTGAGCCTTCCCACTTTGTTTAGTGATCTTGCACGTCGAATTATTATCAAGATTGAGGGGAATTCCAAATCGTGAATAAACTGTTCTCCCTCTTGGCATGTTGTTAGCCGCAACACCTGACGTGGCAGTTGCAAGTGCAATAAGACCACGGGCACGAATATTGGCCAACAAAGCTTGGTACAAAAATGTCTTTCCAGTTCCACCGGGACCATCTATGAAGAACACACCCGGAATATTTTGATCCACATGCCTCATTATCTCATCATATGCAAACTTCTGGTCTGGATTGAGAGAGTCCCGCGCATGTAAGTCTTCATATTCCACATTTATAGAGTATTCTTCTTGCAACTCACGATAGCCTCTTGATTGTAAATCGATGTGTGCACTGACATTTGGAAGGTCGCAATCACTAAGCTTTTTACTCATAGATTCTAGGAAGACTCTAATGTCGATGAATACCATATTTTGCACTTGTTCGGCACATCCATATTGTTTCCTATAATCTTCAGAAAGAGAATCATAGTGGTCGTCCCATAACTTGCGAACATTTCCTGGTTCACAAAAAATCAGCATCGTCGCAAATAACCTTCTAAGTGTGCTGGGAAATTGAAATAAGGAAGCCTCTACAAGACACTATGATAAATTATCATCGGTCTCTATTAAACCTCTTTCAAGAGCTGCTTTTCGAAATGTAGGGTGTAATACACCATTGGCTGTGTATAAATCTTCAAAGCAGGTAGGCTCGGTGATATGACATAAAAGCAGGCGTAGGTAGTATCTCTCTCCTTCAGATGGATTAGCATAAACAAGTCAACCAATCATTGATTTATGTTCCATGGTCCTCCAACAATGGTTGCTCCGATTCCATGTAAAATGTTTGGTAAATCCTTATACAAATATTTTCTCGCATTGGAATCTTCTTTATTCTTCTTGAAAAATGCCGTCAACATTGAATTTTTTTTCTTTCTCCCTATCAACAATGTCTTCCATTCTGTCACCGTCTTTGAACCTAACCAACTGTTGATTCGGGAGATGTATTTGCAAGGCCATCACACAAGGGTGGATTTTTGAAAGAGGAAAGCTAAAAACTCGCCATAATGCCTCATGAGGGGACACATAACGTGCGTCTTGAAACTTTCGTATCTCATTAATAACAACATTTTCTTGGTCTTTATCAATATGGATAACTTGTTTGTCATGGCCCTTATAAACATATTTGAAGAGGTACTTCACAGACTTTATACTCGAACAAACCTCAACGTTGATATGACAATTGAACATCATTAACAACTTTGGGTTGTATGGAGCCACCCATCTGTTATCCAATGATGTATTTCTTACAGTCACCTCAATTCCATTATTTCTCCTTCTATATAATGGATATGAGTCCTCTCCCTGTGATGTCTTTTCATTGAATTGCCTAGGATATCTGAAACGACATATTTTTGGCACACCCTGCATACATGGACTTTTTTCTCGTAAGCTACCATAAGGACCGTGCATCATGTGACTTTTGACAAGATCATGCATTTCAGGAAACCTTATTGGGTCGGGAATTTCCGCACACACAAGTTTTTCATAATCGTCTGGATTATTTATCTTATATCCAGGTGTCATTATTAAGAGAATATGTGCATGTGGCAATCCATGCTTTTGAAACTCTATCACATACACATACGACCCCACCACACCGATTATATGTCTCTGGAATAACTGTACCTTGAGATCCTCTAACTTAGCGTGAAAAACTCTTGCAACAAGGTCCGGTCGATCTTGAGCTGACTGTCCAGGCAATAACTCATCATCGATTTCTTTCCATTTTGGGTTGCACGTCATTGTAAGAAATATATCAGGCCTCCCGTCATCTTGAACTAAAGTCATGGCATCCAGAAATCTTCGTTGCATGTCACGTGGACCTCCAATGAAACTTGCAGGTAACACAACTCTCTGTCCAACCCTACTTGGTTGAGCCTCACTGGCATTGAAGCAATCAACAACGCCCTGGTATAAATCGGCTCTAATTTTGGTTTGGTTCTTTTCAACAAAAAACAAACGTGTAGTCTCAATCTTTATATAGGTATCTACTGCAAACTTTTGGAACAATCTCCCTCCCATCAAAATCACATTATCATTCGACCGTATCTGGAACTTGTAACAATAGTACTCCCGCAT
This sequence comes from Lactuca serriola, assembly GCF_051521515.1. Classification (NCBI taxonomy): domain Eukaryota; kingdom Viridiplantae; phylum Streptophyta; class Magnoliopsida; order Asterales; family Asteraceae; genus Lactuca; species Lactuca serriola. Next base: position 233,442,197 of record NC_136409.1, on the reverse strand, counting down.
ACTTACAGTATTTCTGCCTTTTTTTGAAGTAGATTCTGTGATATCATAATTTATGTGAAAAATATAAATTTAATATCCATATATTTAAGGCAATATATGTTACATGTTTTAAATATGTAAAAGAATGTTAAAGGCGTACCTTCGGAACCTTCATCATTGTCTTCATTGTCACTATGAATTTCATCCATGGCGACCCCATATCTTGGTATTTCCGGATGTCATCCAGACTCACCATTGGGAAAGAATAAAGGATACAACAAAGGATCATAACAACCAAAGTGAGGTTGAATTTCAGTACTATAGTTAGACCTCCCGTAGACAATAATACTTCTTTTATATGCAGTGATGTTGTCATTTCCTTCAACCCAAATACCAGCAACCTATGCAAAGGTGTAGTTCAATAGGGTGATTAATATGATATGTATAATAATAAATATGACACATTTAATTTTAAAATGAGTAAAGATAAATGTTAATATTCACACCTCAGATGTGTCAGCTTATTGTACACCCTTTGGTCAAGTTCAACCGATGCATTCAAAGTCACTCTATAATTATCAAGCGGTCCTAGATCAGAAAGACGTTTAAATGTTCTAACGTACGGATTTGAAGCTAGAATACGTGTTAGTTTTTGAATGATTCTTCTATCAACATTCTTCCAGGAGGATCTCTGTGATATTTCAGCTTCACCGTCATAAAAATACAACTGTAAATACCTCGATTTTCCATCCCTTGAAATTAACTGATCGATATTATGGTAGAGTGTTTCGTGCGCACAAAAAGTGTAAACTCCATAAGTCATACTTGCCAATTCTTCATCCACCTTTACACCTAGTGATGCGAAAGAAAAGTTTGAGTTATACGCCCTTATATTGTACCTGAAGCTTTCTTCTAGCTGCTCTTGCCTTGTGAAGAGTTGGTGCAATTCTATGGGAATAGGGGAGTATGCCAGTTTTGTCTTCCCACTCATGCAACAAAAGGTAGGGAATTCATATTGTAATTCCTTTGCTCCACAATAAACACAAGGGTTTTGAGCCTTTAATATACGATGTTCCATACGGATATTTTTGTAAACAAAATCATATGGATCCTCCTGAAAGGCGTATACTCTTCTTTTTGTCATCATAGTTCGTTCCTTTCTTCATTGATAATATTCTTTATTATAAGTCCTCGTCCGCTGAGCAGCACTTATAACACTTACAGAGGAATCTTCGTTGATATTTGTTTCGTTTGTCTCCATTGTACTGCAACTTGTAAGTGTTGTAGGTTGACTACATCCTTCACTGTTAGCTATCCTTCTCATTTTGTTTTACTCCTTTTTTCGTGCATAATAGTTTCTATTGTATCTTTTTTGATTTTATACAAATATATTATTTGGATAAATAGTCATATATTATAAATGCAAATATATACTTATATAAACGACATACCTTTTTCTATATCTATCGGGTTTTGGGAATCATCACAGTTTTCGTTTCCCTTATCTACGCTCCTCATTGAACACTATAATGGAAATGTTAAGAATAAGCACATATTATATCATCAAGAATGTAACATTTTGTAATGTAGACCATGTGATTTAGTAGTCATGTATGTGTGTGTTTCAGAAAGTAACACAACCCTTAATAAATAACCAACTATACTAAAAACTTGTAATCTAAAAACACAATAGAAAAATAAACCACACATGAAAATTTCCATAGATATCCAAAAGTTATTATTTATCAATTCATAAGTCAACACAAGAAAAATAAACCACACATGAAAAAATTCACCACAATATGTCTAACATTAATGTAGATCAACAATAAAAGCAACGCACTCGTAAACAAAGTTGTCAAAACTTCAAAAAAAACACCACCAAATGTCTCACGTGGAATTAAAAATTCTTCTAGGCATATTTATGATGTTAAATGCTTCCGGCATCCTCGGTTGGAACTCTATGTTGCTTAGTTTGGTTGATATCAAAATGTTCACTGAAAATAAGATAAAAACTATTAAAATGTATTGATTTAGTTATTTTAATATCACTACAAGTATTATAATTTTCTAGAAAAAACTTACTTGAATCCAAATGAATTAATTTCACCCGAGAAACAAATATTATATACTTTCTCTTTATCGCATAGACAGTCGTCACAATCTGATGGCGTGTTCGGTCGGTTATATATAGTTTCATCTTTATTATACTCCCCCTATTTATAATCAAATATTTCCAAAGTCACCTAATTTTGTTTCAGTGTAATAATAATAATAATAATAATAATAATAATAATAATAATAATAATAATAAACACTTACGACCCATCTTGGAGATATAAAGTGAACGAAGTTAACGTCAGTAAACCAGAGTAACGAGAATAGTTTCGCTTGCCTCTGATGATTTTTCCAACAACATCTAAAAATAGCGATAATTAAAACGACAACTTGTTATTATTTTAAAAACTTTAGAATGCTAAAAATATATATAATTTATTAAATTTACCGATCATCATTTTTCTCTCTGTCTGATCCTCTACTAAACTTTTTATCGAGGGAACCAATGGAAAAACCAGAAACCATGATATGATAACATCGACCAATCGATTAAACCGTGTGTTATTGCTGATCTTAATCATCAAATCGCCACGTAATAAACTGTATTCTTGATACCTCGGATACTTAGCATAGGTTGGTTCGATTTGAAAATGGTTTAAAGAGAACACACCACCCAATAGATTCCCTCCATAAATAAAACGCATCATTTGTTGTGGAACAACTGCTAACAATTTCTCTCTCTAATAGAAAATGTAATATTTTTATAAACAAAATACTTATGATAAATTATGAAAAACAAATAAGATATAAATAATTTTTAAACATACATTTTGATCAATAAGAACCATGAAGAGTTTGTTGGCTCTTGAGTCCCTCCAAATGAAATTCATACGAACGGGTGTCAAAATATACCACAAATGGTAGTTTAGTAGCAATGAAAATGCATCAACGTAAATATTACCATTCATGATTCTACAAAACGAAAGTCAGATGTGGTTGACTTAGAATTGATTTACATCATTATTTATATAAAAAACTATATTGATTTGAGATGCCCAAAGTATTATAACATATGTATTGTAAATTTGAAATATCCAAGCAATAAGAGTTTTTATTACATGATTTATTCATTAAATATTACAAAAAAACCAAAGCATATATACAACAACAAAAAAGAAAATATGGTCGTATTCTTTAATTAATACTTTACAGTATTTTTATTATCTTCTTCTATTTTCCTTTACAAATAGCTAGATAGAGATAAGATTTTATCCATCAGATTACAATTTTATGGGATCTATTGTTCATTTTGTGTTAAAATTCATACAGTGCAATATATTCTATATTTATGTAGTTAATTGTACCAAAATAACTCCATATTATGTAGTTAATTGTGAACGAAGTTAACGTTTATAGACCATATTTTTCATGTTTATAGATATTTTTTTTTGATAAATTCTTATTTTTTCTAATATCATCGTTTTAGACATTATTTTTAGTCATTTGAGTTTTATTATATTTTATTCTACACAAAAATATAATATTAATAGCTTTTATTTTTAATTTTATAGATATATATTGAAAACAATTTATGTAAAGCTTTTTGATTCTATAATTGTATAAAATATGATATTAAAACCTTCTTTTTGGAACTCTAAACGTAACCGTTAATTGGGTTCACGAAAACATGGATCAGAACACCATGTTTTTTTTACCATTACATAAAATTATTATTATTATTTTTTTTATGTTTTGAAGGATGTGAAAAATATATTATGATAAGGAAATAACATATAATAATTTAAAGAATACGCTGTGAGGACATACTGTTGAACAATTATGAGTCATTCACATGGATCAGAACAACTATACAGTTTCTAAAATCATTAGTGACAGATCATACTGTTGAACAATGCATTGAAAGAGAGAGCAATGATCTTATCAGTCTAACATTAGGTTACTTAAAGAACACTTAATTCTACATATGGAATTATGGATCTTTCAGACGAACAGACAATAGACAGATAAATATAGTAAGGAAATAACATATAATAATTTAAAGATCTAACAAATACATTAAGATGATTATACCATTACAGGAACAGGAACAAAGTAACACAGGAACAAACTGAATGCAATTTTTAACAAACAATCTTCACATGGTTACACCAAATTCGATCTAGTAAAGTAGAAGAAGTAAAGAAAACAGAAGACAGAAGACAGAAGAAGATTCATCAAACAGCTAGAAGAAATAAAGAAAACCTAAATTTGTGTAACGAAATGTAATCCAATGTAATGAAGTAAATTTCTAATTCCCGATTCCTTGGTGGTGAATTGTGTTGTGAAAGTAAAAAATAAGAACATAATACATTAGATTTATAGACAGAATAATGTATCAAATGATGTATTTTCGGATATTACTAATTGTCAAAAATCATACCAAAAATATTTTAAATCATACTATAAATAATAAATGTCAAAAATCATACCGAAAATATTTTAAATCATACCATAAATACTAACTATCAAGAATCATACCGAAAATATTTTAAATCATACCATAAATACTAACTGTCAAGAATCCTACCAAAATTAATCATATTATTATCATATTTTCATTAAAATAATATCATACTAAAAATAAAATATATATTAGAAGCTGAAAATACTGTAAATGTTAGTAACATTTAAAAAAAAAAAATAATTTCTTCTAGTTATTTTTAAAAAAGAAACTTATCATTTACTTAAATGTAATATAAGTTGAAAACAAAGTAAATCAGAAAATTTGACAGTATTCTGCAACCAATACAGTTTTTTTTTTATTTATTTTTTAAAATCTTTTAAATAGAAATAATAATGCTATTACCCTATAATAGAAAAAAGATAGTAGTACCCTGCTTCTTCAAGCAGCAAATGTGGCTCCAGTTTCCTCATTTTTTGGACTCTTGGCTATTGGCAAAGCAGGAGGTACCCATCTAGACAATCAAAAAGTATACAATTTAGTCTCATTTCAATTTAGTTATAATATATATATATATATATATATATATATATATATATATATATATAGATTAGGCTTTAGGGTGAATGATAATATTTTCATTTTTTACCTTTTCAACCCAGGCTTTAGGGTGAAATAAAACCGCAACCCCTATAGAAAAAAATCCATCAAAAAAGAATTTTGTATAAAAACAGGAGATGTGATAGAATATAGAATAGTCTGTTTCTTTTTTGGACTGAATGTAATGTTTGAGTAAATGACCTTTTTACTCGTCTATTTGTAATCATACCAACAAACAATTTGAAATTTTTGTATACATTCGTAACTAATATGTTATCATGAACAAAATAGATATTTGTATTTATCAAGAAATTCAAATAATTAAAAAAAAAAAGTGCAATTGAACCTAAAGTCGGTTGACGGATTGACTCCTTGCCACCCCATATCCTTCCATTGCTCTGAGGTCAAACCTTGAAGTTTAACATCTGGATATGCTAAATACCACAAATCTATCAGAGCTTTCTGTTGATAACATAAATTATTATTTATGTTAACTATTTTCCAAAGTAATGATTATTCATTATTATAAACAAAAATCTAAAGCAGTGTTAAAATATACTTGATGTTAAAGGCTTTCTTCATCAAATGGTATGTTCAATCTTTCTTGAAGCCTTTGATATGTTCAATCTTTCATCAACTTGGTTTGGAATTAAAAAAAAATATATTAATCAAAAAGGAAATAAAGTTACAAATGTGATTCCCATTTTGCTCTGCAAACATGGCAAATGTGATTCCCATGTTTCACATTTGAAGCAATACCATGAAAATGGAATGAATGTGAACATTCTGCTGTGAAAATGGCTTGTCCTTCTCCATGTTTCATTGAAGCTAAACATATTGTGCATGTTTTCAGTTATAAAACAACATATATATAATGAGAATCAAATAATCAGCAAAAAAGACATGCACTTTTAACCTTCTTGAAAACTGTAAATAGCTCGAGATAAATAATTTCATACCAATTTCGTGTCTCAAAAAGCATTTTGTTTGACATTTAAAAGTCAAAACAAGACTCTGGGTAGCAGCTACAAGACAATATGCAAGACAACAAAGAGGAACACAAACAACAACTATTTGCTTCTTTGATTTACAGGAATTCGAGATTTGAGACACGGGATTCCAAAGAATCAAACTGTTGCTTCAACTGCAATCGGACAAGATCAAAAATTAACAAAACAAGTTCGAGTGATGTTGGAAAATTTATTGGAAAAAAAAGTACCTGGAGAGAAAGAGAGTGACAATCGAGCAAGAGATCTTTGTAGACAAACTGAGACACGGTATTGGATTAACCAATAAAACCAATAATTAAAGTTACTTTAACTATCTTTGCGTAACTCTTTTGAAAACTAAAACCAGATACAAGGGCTACAACAACACTCTGAACTTGATTATGCTTTAGACAAACATTTACTCCGTTGAATTTCACATTGTATTAAAACTTTTAACTTTTGCTCATAAAAAACCTCTGAGATTTTATATTAAGCAAATTGCAGCACACCTTTTGAGCATTTTTTTGGATACTTGATACACAAGAATTGGATAGGACAAAATATTGTGAATCTGTCTCACCTTGTCCTCACATTAGACGGAATAGATTTGGTAGAAGTTTTTGGAAGAAACGATGTTGATAGTGTCTAGAGGGTACCTGTGGTGGCTGAGGGAGGTTACGAAGGTGGTGGTAGGCGGCGGAATCGTCGTCAGCAACGGCTTCTCGAGATACACAAGAATGGGATAGGACAAAATATTGTGAATCTATCTCACCTCGTCCTCACATTAGACGGAATAGATTTGGAAGAAGTTTTTGGAAGAAACGATGATGATAGTGTCTAGAGGGTACCTGTGGTGGCTGAGGGAGGTTACGAAGGTGGTGGTAGGCGGCGGAATTGTCGTCAGCAGCGGCTTCTCGAGATGATTGACGCAGATCTTTAGGATTTTTTAGGATCGAAGATGTTGAGAGCTGATTCGTCGTCAACAACGACGTCCTCCTCCCCTCTGTGTTCGGGGATCTTTGATAGCTGAGACCTGAGAGCGTGTTAGGGTGAAAATCGAAGGCGGGGAAAGGGGCATCTTTGGTGGTGTCGATGTGAATAGGTTAGATGGCAGATCTTTAGGGTTTTTGAGGATCAAAGATGCTAAGATGTCTGTCAGGGTGAAAATTGAAGGCGGGGAAAGGGTTTATATTGGAAACGCTGGAGATCCGCCATGTTAAGACCTCGACTGCTTGAAGGCTGACGATCGGATTGAGGATCGAAGATGCTGAGTATCTTTAATCTGTCTTCATGTCCATATCCGGATCTGTTCATCAGTGCCTCCATATGAAGTTGGAAAGGGGCATGTCGATGTGAATGGGTTAGATGGTTGTGGTTAGGAGATTAGGTAAGGTCATTATACGGTGTAGTATATGATCCTTGTGTAGCGTGTAGTATAATACGTATATTGCTTAATGTTATTGTACATGAGGTAAGATATGTTGTACGTCTTAATTTTCAAGAGGTGGGCAATATCTTTTTTAACATAAATGTGCAATCCTTCTGGACAGCTGCTACCTTCAAAGAGCTCAAAAAATGTTGGTAACGAAAATACAAGCAACTATAAATCGTTTTCACATCAACAAAGAAATTTAAAATCTCCTTCTTCAATTCTAAATGCTAGAACACCATTATCTAACATTTTCAATGGTATGAGTCATTTTCTACAACCTATTATCCAACTTTTACTATTTTCAAGATTATTATATGAACGAATTACATATCAATCTCTTAAAACGTTTTTTTTTAAATCTTTTTAAGTATCTTGAAACATTTTTAATTTTCCATTATATTTTGAATACATTTTATTGTAATATTTTTATCGTTTCATTACTTTTGTTTTATAGAACGAATGGACATGTATTATAATTATGCAAGAGAGAGAAGAAAGATTAGAAAGTTATATTTGGATAATAGAAAATCCAAAGGAATCTCTACCGCATCAATCTTTCAAAGTCCATATAATTCTAATGTTTTGAACATGCACATCCATGGTAATCGTTTTCCATTTCTTATAAATATATTTTTTTTCTTTTCATACCTTGATTTCTTATAGATAATTATATATTTTTTAACAAATGTTTATATTGTATAACAGAAATGTGCACTCCTTGTGGACAGTTTCTACCTTCAAACAGCTAAAAAAATGTTGGTAACGAAAATACAAGTAACTATAAATCGTTTTCATATCAACAAAGAAGCTTACAATCTCCTTCAATTCGAAATGTTAGAACACCATTATCTAACATTTCCAATGGTATGAGTAATTTTCTACCACCTATTATTACTGTCATTCATTAAATGTTTAAAAATTCTAGCAAAAATTATACTGTCTAATTCTTCTATCATGTTTTACAGGCATATATAATTCTTATAATAACATCCAAACACCAATATCAAATAGCAGACATCACTATTTCTTTTCCAATGGCATGCAATCCATCAACTCGTCGACTATAATTCAACCTTCTTCTTCTGATAATTTAACAAGACGAACCCATAGATTAAAAAGGAAGCCTACCAACATATCAGCAATTCCTATGTTTGACTTTACAATACACGGAGAAGTTAATGATCAACATACCCATGCAAACATAGCTAAAGGTGTATCAAAAGGTAACCATCACAATAAAAAAAAGTTATTTGAATTAATTATTATCTTAAATTTATGCAATTGTTACAGCTACATAGATTGTTATATTTGACATTGATTTTTTTTAAACAGATTACATTGATCATGGTGACCAGAATGTTGTATGTCAAATATGTAATGCAAAGTTATGGACAGTTGAATCTATTAGAGGAAAAGATAAACAGAATACAAGTTTTTCACTATGTTGTGGTTATGGCAAGGTTGAGTTCCAGATTCTAAAGAAGCGCCACCAACTTACCTAAATCTTTTTCGTTCAACAGATTCTAAATCCAAATACTTCATTAACAACATTCGTCGTTACAATTCAATGTTCTCATTTACCTCAATGGGTGGGAAAGTTGATGCATCCATTAATAGTGGAAAAGCTCCATTCATATTCAGACTTAACGGTCATATTCACACATATCAAAATTATTTTATGTTTTTTCATTATTTTTCATTACAACTATTAACATTTAAATTACATTTTATTTGCAGTCGACAACAAGATGCATCTACATCAACTTGTGATTCAGTCGATCTTCAGATTATACACGATTTGAAACTTATGTTGGATTCAAATAATGTGTTGGTTCAGACTTATAGGATGGTGAGAGATTGTTTCCACGACAATCCTCACATTGACCTTAAGTTACGCCTTATTGGAAAAAGGATACAAGATGGAAGGACATATAATTTACTGTCTGCATCTGAAGTTGCTGCTCTAATTGTTGGAGACATTGATGATTCTTTTCAAAATAGAGATATCATTGTACAAAATTCATCGGGCTCTCTTCAACGTATTAGTGAATTACATCCTTCTTATCTCGCTCTTCAGTATCCACTACTCTTTCCATATGATGACGATGGGTATAAAGTAGACATCCTTCATCGAGGTTTAACAAGTTCAAGCAGCAGCAAGCGCCCTAACTGTACAATGAGATAATTTTTTGCTTACAGAATTCAAGATAGGATTAATAGCTTCTCATTAATTCTTAATTCAAGAAGGCTTTTCCAACAATTTTTGGTTAATGCCTTATACAATGATCGAAAGCGAGAGACTTTTTCGTACGGAAAAAACAAAAAAATCTTAGACATGCATCCTACGAACATCTTCGAAACGTACAAGATAAGGGGAAGACAACTTTTTCCAACACTGGACAACGTGTTATCTTACCTTCTTCTTTTACTGGTGGTGCACGTTACATGCAACAGAACTATTTGGATGCTATGTCCCTTTGTAAATGGTTTGGATATCCAGATTTTTTTATAACCATAACATGCAATCCAAAATGCCCTGAAATCAAAAGGTTTCTTAAAGACACAAATCTCAAACCTGAAGACAGCCAAATATTCTGTGTAGGATATTTAAAATAAAGCTTGATGCAATGATTAAAGACCTGCGAGAGAAAAAATTATTCGGAAAAGTTCAAGGAGGTATGTCTGATTTTAAATTTTCAATTTTACCATCTTCATATTTATAGTATAAATACTATCATACCTAACAAAATTATTACATTTCATTTATTATTTATATTTTTATTATCTATTTATATTACTGACATTTTTTATTTTTATTTTTAGTTTCCTTAAAAAAATTATAGTTGTTTATACAATTGAGTTTCAAAAGCGCGGCCTGCCTCATAGTCATATATGTCTCTTTTTGCACTCCGATGACAAACTTCGTACCGTTGAACAAATTGATAAGTATATTTCGGCCGAGATTCCAAACATTAATGAAGATCCTGATTTGTATTCACTTGTGAGCGAGTTCATGATGCATGGTCCTTGTGGTGCTGAAAATATGAAATGCCCATGCATGGGTGATAATAAGTGTTCAAAAAACTTTCCGAAAACATTCTCCAATGAAACTTCAGCCGATGAAGACGGTTTTCCGATATATAGGAGATGAAATGATGGATCTTTTGTTGAAAAGTCTGGTGTCAAATTGGATAACATACATGTTGTTGCTTATAACAAAGACCTTTTGAAAAGATATCAAGGACACATTAATGTCGAGTGATGCAATCAAGCTAGTTCTATAAAGTATTTATTCAAATATATCAATAAAGGTCGTGACAGAGCTACACTTGCTGTCATACAATCAAAAAATGAAAGTGCTACTGATAATTCAGTAGACGAAATCAAAGAGTATTATGATTGTAGATATATATCTGCATGTGAAACATCATGGAGAATTTTTGGTTATGATATTCATTATAGGTATCTTGCTGTGGTTAGGCTTCCTTTTCATCTTCCTGATCAACAACAAGTTATTTATGATCCAGATGATGATATCGACAATATCCTTGACAAACCGTCTGTTGCATCTTCAATGTTCACATCTTGGCTTGAGTGTAACAAGATCTATAAACAAGCCCGAGATCTACTTATGTTGAATTCCCTACAAAGTTTGTGTGGAAAGCTAATTCACGGAAATGGGAACCAAAGGAAATAGGATTTTCAATTGGGAGAATTCATGTTGTTGCACCTAAACTTGGTGAAGCATATTTCTTAAGAGTTCTTTTAAACAAGGTCAGAGGTCCAACATCTTTTGAAGATATCCGAACAATAAATCGAGAAATATGTCCTACTTTTAGAGATGCATGATACACTTTAGGGCTTCTAGATGATGATAAAGAGTATATTGAAGCTATTAAAGAAGCAAGCCATTCAGTTACTGGTTATTACCTACGGTCATTATTTTCAATGATGTTGATCTCTGATAGTTTGGGAAGACCAATATTTGTTTGGGAAAATACATGGGAATACCTTTCAGACGAAATTCTTTACAATCAACGACGTCGGTTAAATTCTTTTGGTATAATACTTAGCTTTTATGAATTTAACCTATTATATATAAACCATATATTTTTATTTTTTTTCTAAGTTTATATTTACCATTCTACAGATTTATCCCTTACTGATCATCAATTGAAGAACTTGACTTTGTTTGAGATTGAATCATTTCTACTTCGTAACAATTCCACCCTCAAGAACTTCAAAGGCATGAGTTACCCAGATTTTGATTGTGTATCTTCTTCTAATAATCGTTTGATTGCTGAGGAGTTATCTTATGACATCACAAGTCTTCAAAACGAACTTCAGATTGTTTCATTAACAAATGAACAACGAGGTGTTTTGAGGATGTCATGGCAGCAATTGAAGATAATAAAGGAGGTGTGTTTTTTGTTTATGGTTATGATGGAACGGGAAAAACCTTTCTTTGGAAGACTTTATCAACAGCTATCAGATCTAAAGATCAAATTGTTTTGACTGTTGCTTCAAGTGGTATTGCTTCTTTGTTACTAACCGGAGGTAGAACAACACACTCTCGCTTTGGTATTCCATTAAATCTTACTGAAAATTCAATTTGTTATATAGATCGAGACAGTGATGCCTCCAAATTACTAAAACAAACATTGCTGATTATTTGGGATGAAGCGTCGATGGTTCATAAGCATGCATTTGAAGCATTGGATCGCACTTTAAGGGATGTTTTAAGTTTTGGTAACGTTAGGAACTCACATATCCCATTAGGAGGTAAAGTAATCGTATTTGGAGGTGATTTTAGACAGATTCTACCAGTTGTTTCTAATGGTAGCAGACAAAAAATTGTCAACGTGTCGTTAAGTTCTTCATATATATGGACAAATTGCAAAGTTTTAAAATTAATGAAGAACATGAGGTTGACTGTTGGAAAAGATCCGTCTGAAATACAACAAACAAGGTTATTTGCAAATTGGATCTTGGATATAGGAGAGGGAAATGTTGGTGGTTCTAATGATGGTGATGCAGTTATTCGTATTCCTGAAGCTCTTCTGATTACTCAATCTTCTGATCCTATAGGTTCATTAATTGAGTTTGTATATCCATCACTTCTTGACAACTTGAACGATCCCAAATATTTTGAAAAAAGATCAATTCTTGCACCGAAAAATGAAGTTGTTCAAGAAATAAATGATCGTTTGCTTTCATTGTTTCCTAGAGAAGAAAAAGAATACCTCAGTTCAGATAGCATCTGCCAAACAGAGTTTATTCACAATCAGTTTGATGATAGTTTATATTCACCTGATGTTTTAAATGGACATAAAATCTCCGGTTTGCCAAACCAAAAGTTGATTTTAAAGGTCGGTGTTCTGGTTATGTTACTAAGAAATATCGACCAGAAAAATAGGTTATGTAATGGTACTAGACTTCAGGTCGTATCATTGGGTAATCGCGTCATAGAAACAGTGGTCTTAACTGGAAGTAACATTGGGCATCGAGTTTTTATTTCAAGGTTGTCTTTAACACCTTCAGACAACAAAATTCCATATAAGTTCAAAAAGAGACAATTTCCCCTAGCGGTTTGTTTTGCTATGACCATAAATAAAAGTCAGGGCCAATCATTAAAAAGGGTTGGGTTGTTTTTGCGAGAACCGGTTTTCTCACACGGTCAGTTATACGTTGCTTTATCAAGAGTAAAGAGTAGAGAAGGACTGAAGTTATTGATTTTAGATAAGGATGGTAATTTGACTAATAAAACTTCCAATGTTGTGTTCAAAGAAGTATTTCAAAATTTATGTTGAAGTTTTATGTTTATTTTTTAAATCAAATAAAGTTGTACTTACTTACCATCCACAATCAAATGCTTTTTTATATTTATTAACTATTATGTACTATATAAAATTTTTAACTTACCTCTCGTGGTTTCTACGAGTTTTAACCTAGTCTTCTCTTCTAATAAAACAGTACTAAACTCGCCACGTGTCATTCTAATAACGCCTTCCCCTTCATTGTTCCCGCTCAAAACTTGTAAGTGAAGTTCCCATTTTGCCCTTGCATTCGAAAAAAAAAAGTTGTAAATCAGGAAACGAAATACTATAAATCAGTAAATCATGAAATTTCAAATTCAAATTTCAATTATACCATACATATCTGCAAAAAATCTGGAAGATAATATTTGTTAACTCTATCTATATCTATTTATGGAGTATGGAATATTAATCCCAATAAATCAGGCAATCAATTACGTTTCTGTTTACTCTTCCTAATTTAAATATTTGTATACATATACACGTTTACCTGTTTACGTTCCTGTTTTAATACGATTTCAGAGGGAAAAAAATTCATCTTCAGGTTAGCAAGACTACATTGTTCTTTACCTTTTAGATGTTCTTTTTTCAATCACAATCTTAATCGATTCCAACCCAGTTTTCATTCTTGAATTCTTTTTTATTAAAATGTTAACCATTTCGAGGAATAGCAACCAAGTTTTCTCAGTTTTTTCCCCATTTCTTTTACCTGTTATCGTTTTTTACTCGAAACAGTGGATTATAATCCGATATGTTTGAAAAGAACTTGGCCACTGGATTATAACCACCCACTGTAAGGTGGAAAATCATAATTAAGGTCTCAAGATAATCATATCCCTGCAAACTACATGTTTTCTAAACTTCAATTTATAAGGATGAAAGTTTAGAAATATCAATCAAGATTATGTTACTGTTGTACTGTTTTTTTGGAAAATTGAATAATAAGTTGTCAAATGTGATTACCTGATTTACCCTTGTCACTGCTGTCGTTTTTTGTCTGTGAATCTGTGTGTATGTGATGTTATATCCTCATTTAGTGATTGTTGTTAGTTCTGTGGTATGAAAAAAAGGAATGTTGAAATTACTAGAGCTCAAATCTATAAATGTAAATAAAAAATCTTCATGTCACCATAGTGTAAGTATGAACTGAGTGCTGGTTAAAGACATCCTTACCACATCGAACTACAAGCCTAACAAAGGATTAAAGACTTCCCAACAACATCATAATGACAAAAAAAAAAGATTTATAGCATCCTACTTTGATTTTATCCAGTACTGCCATTTTAATTTAATTTTTCCTTCAGTTGTTTGTAACTGTTCTTAAGGCCATGGACATTTTTTTGAAATTAAACTTTAAGAAAAGGTCCACCACTTAATCAAAAATTATGTTTTATTTCATGATTGTCAAAAAAAACTCTTACATGTGTGCCAAATTTAGAGAATTACCCTTCTTTTCGTTCATCAACGACCTTCCAATTTATCTTCACCAAAAATCCTTTACTTAATATCCATTTTACAAAATTACCCTTATGTTCTTCTCACTACACCAACTTCCCCCAAAAATTAAAATAGGTTGTTAAAAATGGTACTTTCTGTTAAGGGCTTTTAAGTGGGATAATGTGGATGAGTGTATGTTTCTTGAATACCCTTCTGCTCATTTGATTTTAAACTGAATTGTCATTTTAGTTCCATTGTTACTTCCGTTGTTTAAAATAACAATGCTTCAAAAGTCCAAATTAAGAAGAAAATAGAGTCTTGTATTTGGAGCCTGTGTGTATAACAGATACTTTAACATTATAACAAGTTGGCATATTATGTAAATAGAAACAGTAAAATTTGTGATGATTTATATCGATATTGATTTTACATTACTGATAGTTTGACATAATTAGATCAAACTTGAAATCATAATTTTTTTTAATGTTGAAGATTATATGTAATAACTGCATCAGACGTTGAACACATCCAAACAAATCACTAAACAAACTTACTATGCTTGAGATAAAGTTCATACAGGAAGAAGAGGCCCAATTTTAGGTTGAATCTTACCTTTAATTTATGGCTTACGTTTCTTTCTTCGGTCGATATATGGAATGGCCGATTACATCATTTATAAACCGTGTGATCGACAAAGATACCCATATTTCTTCTACTATAAAGTTTGAAATTTGATGTGTACTCTAGGGAGATGTTGTGGAAAAGGGACCTAATTGAATGTACTTGATATGTAATCGATGGAGGCCTCTGCTTTTGATATTTAATCGGAAGGTGGAGATGCAGCTTTCTATGAAAAATGTAGATGAAGGATGGTTGGTCGGTGTTGCCGGAAAGTAGACCGGCGACAGGTTTTCACCGCTTAAATGGAAGGATGCTTCGAATTTCTTCTGTCAATACCAAGAAGGGGGATTTGGAGAGGATTGGATACGTGGGTTGGTGGGGACTTAAAGTTTTTATAATTTTTATTATTTTTACACATATATGATAAATTTACTATATATTGGATTTTTATCATGTTTGCACATATATTATTAGTTTATCACCATTATATTTAGACTTTAAATATTTATTATTTTTATAAATATATTTGATAAATCAATAATATGATAAATGAATAACTTTTAAATTTTAATGGTAAATTAGTCATTTATATTCATCAGAAATATATATATATATATATATATATATATATATATATATATATATATATATTATTAAGGATATTGCCCACCTCTTATGAAAATTAAGAGGTACAACATATCTTACCTCATGTACAATAACATTAAGCAATATACGTATTATACTATACGCTACACAAGGATCATATACTACACCGTACAATGACCTTACCTAATCTCCTAACCACAGCCATCTAACCTATTCACATTGACATGCCCCTTTCCAACATCATACGGAGGCACTGATGAACATATCCGGAGATGGACATGAAGACAAATTAATGATTCTCAGCATCTTCGATCCTCAATCCGATCGTCAGCCTTCAAGCAGTCAAGGTCTTAACATGGCGGATCTCCAGTGTTTCCAATATAAACCCTTTCCCCGCCTTCGATTTTCACCCTAACATACGTCTTAGCATCTTCGATCCTCAAAAACCCTAAAGATCTGCCATCTAACTTATTCACATCGACACCACCAAAGATGCCCCTTTCCCCGCCTTCGATTTTCACCCTAACACGCTCTCAGGTCTCAGCTATCAAAGATCCCGAACACAGAGGGGAGGAGGACGCCGCTGCTGACGACGAATCAGCTTTCAGCATCTTCGATTCTGAAAAACCCTAAAGATCTGCGTCAATCATCTCGAGAAGCCGCTGCTGACGACGATTCCGCTGCCTACCACCACCTTCGTAACCTCCCTCATTCACCACATGTACCCTCTAGACACTATCAGCATCGTTTCTTCCAAAAACTTCTTCCAAATCTATTCCGTCTAATGTGAGGACAAGGTGAGACAGATTCACAATATTTTGTCCTATCCAATTCTTGTGTATCTCGAGAAGCCGTTGCTGACGATGATTCCACCGCCTACCACCACCTTCGTAACCTCCCTCAGCCACCACATGTACCCTCTAGACACTATCAGCATCGTTTCTTCCAAAAACTTCTTCCAAATCTATTCCGTCTAATGTGAGGACAACGTGAGACAGATTCACAATATTTTGTCCTATCCAATTCTTGTGTATCAAGTATCCAAAAAAATGCTCAAAAGGTGTGCTGCAATTTGCTTAATATAAAATCTCAAAGGTTTTATATGAGCAAAAGTTAAAAGTTTTAATACAATGTGAAATTCAACAGAGTAAATGTTTGTCTAAAGCATAATCAAATACAGAGTGTTGTTGTAGCCCTTGTATCTGGTTTTAGTTTTCAAAAGAGTTACGCAAAGATAGTTAAAGTAACTTTAATTATTGGTTTTATTGGTTAATCCAATATCGTGTCTCAGTTTGTCTACAAAGATCTCTTGCTCGATCGTCACTCTCTTTCTCTCCAGGTACTTTTTTTTTCCAATAAATTTTCCAACAACACTCGAACTTGTTTTGTTAATTTTTGATCTTGTCCGATTGCAGTTGAAGCAGCAGTTTGATTCATTGGAATCCCGTGTCTCAAATCTTGAATTCCTGTAAATCAAAGAAGCAAATAGTTGTTGTTTGTGTTCCTCTTTGTTGTCTTGCATATTGTCTTGTAGCTGCTACCCAGAGTCTAGTTTTGACTTTTAAATGTCAAACAAAATGTTTTTTGAGACACGAAATTGGTATGAAATTATTTATCTCGAGCTATTTACAGTTTTCAAGAAGGTTAAAAGTGCATGTCTTTTTTGCTGATTATTTGATTCTCATTATATATATATATATATATATATATATATATATATATATATATATATATATATATATATATATATATATGTTGTTTTATGACTGAAAACATGCACAATATGTTTAGCTTCAATGAAACGTGGAGAAGGACAAGCCATTTTCACAGCAGAATGTTCACATTCATTCCATTTTCGTGGTATTGCTTCAAATGTGAAACATGGGAATCACATTTGCCCTGTTTGCAGAGCAAAATGGGAATCACATTTGTAACTTTATTTCCTTTTTGATTAATATATTTGTTTTTAATTCCAAACCAGGTTGATGAAAGATTGAACATATAAAAGGCTTCAAGAAAGATTGAACATACCATTTGATGAAGAAAGCCTTTAACATCAAGTATATTTGAACACTGCTTTAGATTTTTGTTTATAATAATGAATGTCACACCCCCAAACCAAGGATGGCGGAAACGTCCGGGGGTGGAGGACTTCATGTAGAGTATCACAACAATGAATATAATAGTGCTCAAAGTAATTACAACCATCACAAATATAATTGAAAACATTACATCAAAGCACATGTTTACATGATTCACATCAATTACATTATGATACAAAATGAACTGTTTGACGATTTATCTTCCCATCCTCAAAACGTTGTTGATTTCCTGTATTCACTGAATTCCTGAGAATACAAGTAGTTTTGAAAAGTGTCAACACAAAGGTTGGTGAGTTCATAAGAGATTTCGTTAGAAAAGTAAATCGTTTTCCTTGTAAAAGCGTTAGAATATGTATCCAGAAAATCCGATATTTTCTTTAAAATCTGTGTAATGTAGTCTTATGACTGAAGACCAAAATGTATAAGTAGCCTTTCTTATTAATAGAAAATGTTATGTACTTAAATGGACATGGACGCGTTTGAATTAAATGAAATTTCTGTATGTTCTCATGTTTGTTAATACTTTATATATATGTAGTCCTAAATTCGAGGACCGAGAAATAACAAGTATTGACCATACTTAAAGGTATAAATGTGGTTTCAAATGATGTGTAGTCGTAACTACCAAAACCAAAAGTGTACAGTAATATCTGTACTCATTGAGATAAAGAGTGATTTTAAATCGACATAAAACTCATTTAGGTTTTATAAATAAAATCCCGTAAACTTATGGATTGTTATATCCCTATGTGAGTCGCTATAATCATACTATGACTATCTGAACCTGCCACGACGTTTCTCAGGCGTCGCGAAAACTGAAATGACATTTGTCACCCGTAGACCTGCAGGTCCCACTGTAGCTAGCAGTAAGGTGTGGGGTGTCAAACCCAATATAGATCTATATATAAGTATCACGTTCTCCCTCAAGGAGATTCTGATTATAACTACCAGGAATTATATCTCGCACTCGGACGTACGGGGAGAGAGAGAGAGTCTCACAATATAGGTTAACAAGTTTACGTGAAATGTGTGTGAATATAAATCTTTTCTGTATGAATGTACCCTTTCTGTACGAGTGTGTTGTGTGATGTATCATAAACTATACCTATTATAGTTTATCTAAAATGTATGTAATATGTATGAGCTCTTTTATGGAAATGTATTAGTGTTATGAATTTATTAAACTATACTTTTATAGTTTAATATACATGTTCTAAAATGAATGATTAATATTTATTATGAATGACTTAGTTTCAGTTCATGATGACAAACTAACAAAGAAACACATTCAATAATTAGAACTTATGATTATACACTTTGCTCAGCATAATACAAAGTGTTATGATATTTACATGTTGTTGGCTAACTTTAGCCATTCTGCCCTGTTTTGGAAAAATCATACGAAGTCGAAAACTAGATCCGTAAATTTTGAGAGTTCACAAAATGTGTCTAGTTTACTCATAATTTTTATCACGATTTTTAATGACCTCCAACTTGGGTGAAAAATTCCATAATCACAGACTGGTCCGGATTGTTGTTCGAAATGATAGGTAGTTTTGTAAAAATCACCATAAATTGTAGAAAAATCGTATGGAGATGTGCAAGTAGTCATTTTAAAGCTAAAAGCTTGAACTATTTGCACCTTATACAGTTTTGAAAACAAAAATGTTTAAGATAGCCAAAACAGTCCGTGAATGGAGTTGAACTTTTCTGATGAAGGCTGTTAGAAAATTTTAGTTATGTTCTTGGTG
Organism: Lactuca serriola; assembly: GCF_051521515.1. Lineage (NCBI taxonomy): Eukaryota > Viridiplantae > Streptophyta > Magnoliopsida > Asterales > Asteraceae > Lactuca > Lactuca serriola. Next base: position 233,422,345 of record NC_136409.1, on the reverse strand, counting down.
TTTTAACTTGTATTCCCCCCCCCCCCCCCCCTGAAAACTTGAGAAAACATGAAAATGTAGGGGTGTGAAATCACCTTGAGTGATTTCAGTAGATAAGTGTTGAAGAAGAGAAGTGTTCAACCCAAGAACACTTGAAGAATCACTTGAAGATTCGAAGCTCTAACACAATTATGATGGAGTTTGTGTAAGATATCCATGATTTGAGTATAACAAGTGAAATAATCATAAGGAGAATGGATTATGCTTACCAAATGTGGAGGAAAAACCCAAGATCAGCCCTTGAATCTCGAATTTCTAGAGAGAGAAAGTGAGAGAGGAAAGAGTTTGATCTTCTTGGTGAAATGAGAGCAAATGAGAGAAGTGAGGAGAGAGGATGAATATTCAGCTCTAAAAAACGTGGGAAAGAGTGATAATTAAGTGGAAATGACATTGATGTGACCTAGGTAAGGTGGGGAGGTGTGGCTGGTCATAGAGTGGGTGTGGGAGTGGTTGCTTGTGTCATAAGGTAAAGCAGAATCAACACTCAACCTCTTTGTACTTTACCCACTTGCTTTTATTATTTAAATAAAGACTTTTATGAAAATATGATTAAATTGTGAATATTTAGGGTTTATTATGTTAAAATATGATTTTGGGTGAAAATCCCGCGTTAAAATAATTAAAAACGGGCCTTAAACGCAAAACTACGCGAAAACCGGGAGAAAATGGGTTCCCAGCGAGACCTCTCGGTCCTAGGCCGAGGTTCGGTCCCCGCTGAGGACTGTAGCCGGAAACAAAACGAACAGAGGGAAACGAAGGGGCGAGGAGGCGAGGAAGCGAGAGGCGAAGGCGAAGGCGAGGGGGTTCGGTCCGGAGATGAGAGGCGAAATGTCAGACCCGAAATGAACCGAATGAACAGTAGTGAACAATGTCCTTCGGGTTCGGTTCTTCCTTTTAAGCGAGGTTCGGTTCCTCCTGGCTCGGGTTCGGTTCTTCCTTGCTCGGGTTCGGTTCCTTGCTCTCGGGTTCGGCCCTCCTGCTCTCGGTCCCAAAGAGGACCTTCGGGTCCTAAGAAGCTTCTCTCTTCTCAAGAGGTTTCGGTTCCTAATGTCCATTTTTCTCGTTTTTACCCCGTTTTAAGCCGTTTTTGACCCGGTTAAGGGTCGGAATGACCCGAATGATTCTAAAAAGTTACGGGAAACTTTGGAGAGAGATTTGGGAGAGATTTCACATACTTGGAGAGATTTGGGAGAGATTTGACATTCTTGGAGAGATTTATCATACAAAGAGATATTTGAGAGAGATTTCACATACTTGGAGAGATTTGGGAGAGATTTGACATTCTTGGAGAGATTCCTCATACAGAGAGATATTTGAGAGAGATTTCACATACTTGGAGAGATTTGGGAGAGATTTGACATTCTTGGAGAGATTCCTCGTACAGAGAGATATTTGAGAGAGATTTCACATACTTGGAGAGATTTGGGAGAGATTTCACATACTTAGAGAGATTTCTCATACAAAGAGAGTTTTGGGAGAGGTTTCACATACTTAGAGAGATTTGGGAGAGATTTCACATACTCAGAGAGATTTGGGAGAGATTTCACATACTTAGAGAGATTTCTCATACAAAGAGAGTTTTGGGAGAGATTTCACATACTTAGAGAGATTTCAAATAGAGATAGATAGAGTGAAAACGATTGAGAGAGGTTTTGAGTGTGGCATTTGTGAGTGTCCGGCTTCGCAATGCAAGGTCCGTAAACACTGTTAAGCCTTGTTTAAGGATCTTACACACTCCCGATGAGTATGCAACATTGTTTTATCAGTTTGGCTAGCCACGTACCACAGTTTTTGGTTAAGGAGATCTAGATGTTCGCACTTTTTGATTTATGATCTCTCATTAGAATATAGAGTTGTGTAGAAATTTCATAATGTAAATTCTAGTACCCAAGGGAAAATTGAGTCAAACGGTTTGACTTGTTGACTTTAGTTGACTTTGACTTGACCGAAATTTGACAGTTGTCACAATGAATAATCATTACTTTGGAAAATAGTTAACATAAAAAATAATTTATGTTATCAACAGAAAGCTCTTATAGATTTGTGGTATTTAGCATATCCAGATGTTAAACTTCAAGGTTTGACCTCAGAGCAATGGAAGGATATGGGGTGGCAAGGAGTCAATCCATCAACCGACTTTAGGTTCAATTGCAAATAGTATAAGTTACCATTTATATTATTATATAGGGTTTAGGTCATTTTTGGTCACTTAACTTTTGATTTTATACTCATTTGGTCATTTAACTATTTTTAAGTTTTAAAAAGCCATCAAACTTTTGACTTTGTGCTCATTTAGTCACTAAACTTTTAAAAAAATTTAAAAGTTTAGTGACTAAATGAGCACAATTTTAAAAGTTTGGTAACTAAATGTGACCAAAACAAAAGTTAAGTGACTAAATAAGCACAGAGCTAAAAGTTTGATGACCTTTTAAAACAAAAAAAGAGTTAAGTGACCAAATGAGCACAAAACCAAAAATTAAGTGACCAAAAATGACCTAAACCCTATTATATATTTGAATAATTAACATTATTAATTTATTTTAATTTAGTATTTTAATCTAATTTAAAAAAAAAAACCATTTAGTTTTTTTTATGTCTTTTACATTATTGATAATAAAAATATATACATCTCAACCGACATATTTCCCACACAGATTCGAATGAAATTTCGTAACTAAAAAAATACTTTGAAACATAAATTTGATATGTGAAATATTTATTGAACCGTAATTAAAATTGAAATGTTATTATTTCCCTCTCCTACTAACTATTTATGAATTTTTTTAGTTAATCATTAATATAAATGTGAATCGTGTTTAAATTTACAGTTTCTTTATTCTTTTTAATTAAAATTATTTCCTTTTATATATTTAGAAAACAACTTGGATTATACCGTTGCTAAACAACAATTAATCAATGATTATAATTTTATATAAATAAAAATTGTTTCATATATCTTAATAAATAATTTCACATATTTATTTGAATCAACGATTATAATTTAACACAAATAAAAAAACATAAATCTCTTAATTAATAATTTATTAAAAATAACTTATTGATAATTACGAGTTTTTACTATAAAAATTTATTTATTTTTTGTAACCGTGGTTTCCACGGGCTATAACCTAGTATTCTAAACTCCTTAAGTACTTAATTACCATATTCACTTCGTTAATAGCAACACCGAGAAACATTAACATCATTAATCATCTTCAATGTCATAACCATCATCATTACCATCCTCAACATCAACAAGATCTCCATCGACATTAACATTATCAACATTAACATCATTAATTTGATCTCCTTCGACATCAACACCCAAATTATCAGGAATATCATCACTATTTGGATTTTGAGAAGGAACTTTAGGGTTTTTTTTTTGGAAAAATTTATCTAGAGAACCACTATTAGCCTTTGTTGATTCTTCAATTCTTTTTCTCTTTTTATGTTTTTTACTACCGGATAAATATTTAGGAGGCATAATTTCTGAAAATAAAATAACAATAATCAACCAAATACTCGATAAAAACTAAAATTATGATAAATGAGCTCTAGAAATATAATTGACTATATCAAAATGTTGAATGAGCAATACCAATAACAATGTAAGCTAGAAAAAAATACTGATGATTATAAAAAGTAATAATAATTATGAATTATAAATATTACCGTTAGAAAAAAAAACGAACATGTTCTTAGTTCTTCCTTTGTATGCCGAATTGCCCAAACTCAACAAATAAAAAATAAAGAGGCTATGGACTAATATATATATATATATATATATATATATATATATATATATATATATTAAAAAATTTATCAATGTTTTATTGAATTTTAAAAGGTACAAGCTTTTATACTATATACAATAACTTTAGTCATTAAAAATAGTGACAAACATGTTATCTAAATACCTCAAACTATCAAACTATTTTGTGGCCAATTGAGTCGGTCAAACGTTTGACCCAGCTGCTGGCTCACCTATCTATTTCCTTTCTCTTCTTATCTTTTGACCTTTTCTTTCCCCTTTATCCGCCCAATTTGTAGTTTATAATACACAAAACATTGGAGAATGGCAATTTGATATCCATAAACTGAAAATATACTCTCTCCAAACTCATTCAACGCTCTGTAAACCTAACCCCTTTCACCATCGCCGACACCATCCTTACCGGTCACTCTCATCCATGGATCACTTCTTCGAATTGTCTTTAAAGACAACACCTATGTCGTAACTCATCCCGATCCATTGATTTCTTTTCAATTCAAAGAAATAATACCAGTTTCTTATGCAATTGATGCTAGGAGGGTTACCCATTCCACCACTAGAAGATTATGACTTTTATGGGGGTTAAAAGGGAGAACGATCAAACATGTGGAGATGTTTTTTCTGCTTTAGATCCCATCGCCGCTCTAGGACTTTTACATCACCATCGGATCAAAACCACTAGGACTTTGGTGTGTTTTCTTTTGCAGCCAAACACAAAGAAAAAAACAGACGCCTCCTTCTTCTTATTTTCTTCTTTGTTTGCCCGATAAAGGTTATGGTTTTGGTTCTCGATGGTGCTGCGGTGTTCATCGGCTGGAAAGTGAGGTTCACAGAGGTGACATCGGTAGTTTAAGGAGGCTGTAATAGATTGCGATTTTCAGTAGTGGAGGATTGTGGTTGGCGGTGATTAAGGCGTGCATCTAATGTCTCAAAATTGATGTCTCCATAAACACTTTCACTATCGATTACATCCTCATCTCCACACCATTGATGTGCTGAAAACGAAGAGCCCTAACCTTTTATTTGGATTTTTGAATATTGGTAATATAGCTTCGATTTTTATTTTTATATCTGGTTCTATAGCTTTGACTGAAGGTAATATAGTTTTCCTGTATTTGAATGTATGATTTATATTGTAGACTCTAATATGTAGGATTGTCTTTCTTATTAGGCTCCATAGGATTTAACAATTTTGATTAAATGTGTTGATATAAATAAAATGTAAGGTTGTTTACGTATGCTCATATGTTTTTTGCAGGCTTTCCAATATAACCCTACAAAAAAGATACGCTTTCTTCATCATCCTTTCTATTCTTAGGCTTTCTTCTTCATCTAGGGTTTTTGTGAGTTTTGTTTTCTATGTAGGTAGAAATAACCCACTCTAATGTTTCTATTTATTTCTGTTTTTTATAGTTTTCTTATTTTTATGTGATAATTGGTGTGTTCTTATCAGGTTATTCTACATTGCAAGTGTCTGTGTGACACACACATAAGTCGATCTTGAAACAGGTCTTTGTCTTTGTCAGGAGATGTATTTGAGTTTTTTTTTTCATTTTTGTGCAAGTAGCTGTTCATTTATTTTCAATTTCAGGTTAAGTAAATCAGATTTTAAGTTTGAAGCACTTACTAATTGTATTTTATTTGGGAAAAATTAAAAACTAATTTCTTAGTTATGGTTGAATGGATTTTTTTTGTTGTTTTTCCTTAGTTTTATATGCTATAGTTCAAGAGATGATGTTGGGTTTTGGTTCATTTTGATTTTTGTGATTTGTCACAGACTCTTTTTTACAGAAATATTTAAAAAGACGATACAAAAGTTTGGTCTAAGTGGTGGTGTAATTTCTCAGAGGGAAGGTAAATCGAGAGAAAGTTTCCACAGGATGTGTATTAACTTTTCTAGAATCATAAAGATTGTGAGATTCTTTTATATATTTTTGGTTTGCAAACATTTTTTTGGTTATTTGTTTTATTCTAATCCATATTTTGTGATATATCATTTTTTATTTCAAAAACAAATGTTAATATAGCTTTATGTTTTGTTGTTTTTTAATAGAGTACTCTTTTAAAGAGTCGAGGATGGCTGCTAGATCAAGAAACACTTGTAGTACATATGCAATTAGAAAATTGAAGAGATTGTTTATTACAATCCTATCGTTTGCTTTTTGTTATTTAGGTATAGGGTAATCATGTTATGAGCTTCTCCTTTATCTTTTTACATTTTTGGGTGCTTGTAAATTATAGCATTATTGTTTTCAAAATCTACACTTGATACGCATAAACCCTTCCAACAATCTAACCATGTCGGCTAAAACATGATTAATGGATTTTGATCTTGGCTTGAAATTGTTAATTATCAAGTCTTCTCTTTATAGGACGATGCAAATCTTGTAGTCTCTAAACATGACAATAATAAAAAGGTACATTTTAAAGGTTATTCATGTGATATATATATATATATATATATATATATATATATATATATATATATATGTGTGTGTGTGTGTGTGTGTGTTACTATAAACAGGTACAATGGCAGGATAGTTACCTAAAACCGATGTTTTCTTGGCTACAAGAAATTTTGGATCAATGTATTTCTTACATCAGCTACAAGGTATTTCCTAATAAACTTGGTACTTCCTTTAAATATTTAAGAGCATGTACTTTGGATTAAAAGACTGCCATGCTTCCACATTGTGGATAAAAAAACCAACATTTTAGGTCAAAATAACATGTACTCTAAATTCTTTTCTTATTTACACTACAAAGGTAAAAGAATCTACTTAGCATTAACATTGTAGTTTTAGTTTTTTTCTTATTTGGACATTATTCTTTGAAAAATCTACCCAAATATAGCATCACTAAATGTTTTGTATATGGATGAAGTTATGTGTGGCTAGATCTTCTAAACGGTTGCAATAATAAGAAATAAAAGTAGGGTGCTATAATGATAAAACTAATGAAAGTGATATTAATTATTGAATTTAACCTTTGGATTTTGACTTTTAAGCTTAAACATATACCGTGCATTGTGACTTTTCAGGTTGACCATAAAAAATTCCTATGGAAAATAAAATAGATCCCTTGCAAATGGAACATTAGGTGGAATTGGTTTCTCTATTAGTTGGTTGACCAGTCCATGCCCACGATGACACAGACATCACCCATCGCAATAGGAATCAGGTCAATCGGGAATTCAACCCCGAAAATCTCTAGTACACATCCCCGAAGAACCTCCGTAGCACAAATCACTTTCTCGTCAGCTATAGAAACTCTCAAAGGTCGACTCAACGACTCACGACTAACGCTGATATGCTGACTAAAGGCTAAGGACACAAAGGACCTACTCGCACCCGAGTCAAATAACACTAAGGCAGGCACAGAGTTCACAAGGAAAGTACCTACGCATATAATAACATAAGCATAACATCTTGACATTTAAAATAAATACATGAATTACAACATACCTGCCACGACATCGGGCGCAGCGCGGACCTCCTCCGCAGTCAGCTGAAAGGCTCTCCCACGAGCCCTCGGGGCCTCGACCTTCACCGGTCGAGTCTCAGTAGTCCTGGCAATAGGTGCAGATCCCTGACGAAGCTGAGGGCACTCGGCCTTCCGATGGCCGGTCTGGTTGCAATGAAAGCAAACCATAAACCCCTTGGGGCACTCTCTAGCAATGTGCCCCTCCTTGCCGCACTTGTAGCAAGCACCGGCTCGACACGCCCCATCGTGACCCTTGCCGCACTTTCCACAAGTGCGGCTCTTCGAACCTCCCGTCCTCGAATCGGTGGACTTGATCCGCTTGACTGCCGGCTGAGACTGAGCCGGCCGCCGATCTGCCTGCTGGGACTCGGCCTCCTCCCTGGCCTGAGTCTCTAACTCGATCTCATGCTTCCTGGCATTCGCCTGAAGCTCAGTAAAAGTATGGTAAGTGGAGTTTGACACAAACTCCCGGATCTCCCTCCTCAGAACACCCAAGTACCGGCTCATCCGAGCCTGCTCTGTGGCCACCAGCTCGGGGCAAAACATCGCCCTCTCATGAAACTTCCGCGTGATCGCCGCCACCGAGTCAGTACCCTGCTTGAGGGTTAAGAACTCCTGAACCAATCGTTCCCGCTCCACCGGGGGAACGTACTCATCCCTGAACATGGCAGTGAATCCCTCCCATGTCACTGCTGTAGTTTCTGCCAAAGTGAAGTTCGCCGTCACGAACTTCCACCAGTCCTTCGCTCCCAGACGGAGTTGGTTCAAAGCGAACCGTACCCTCAGGTGCTCCGGGCATGAACAAGTGTAGAAACACCCCTCTATATCTGCGATCCACCTCATCGCAGCAATCGGATCCTGCGTCCCATCGAACTCTGGTGGCTTCGTGTTGCTGAACTCTCGGAACAGCAACGAGTCACCCCCCTGTGGCCTAGCAGCGGCCACAGCTGCGGTAGCTGCAGCGGTTGCAGCCTCAGTCAATGCGGCGTACCGCTCATCGAACGTCTCCATCAGGGTGGTCTTAATAGGCCCAAACATCTCCGGGATCTCAGCCCGGATCGCCGCCGCTACCTCCTCGTGAATCATCTGACGAATCTCCTCGTCACTCACACCGCTCGAACTCGCTCCGTGGCGTGGTCTAACCATGATGTCTCTGAAATACAACATAAAACTATCAGAGACTCCGGCGAGTGTAATCGCACTCGATAACGCAACCCTACTCAGTCTCCGATATCCAGGGATTCTTACTTGGTCCTCCCACTGACCCGGTGTCCTCGGTAGTACGGGCCCAATACTATCGACCACACCGCATCAGCGTTCATCCCAAGTCTTCCTCCCCAAACTCCGGATAGTGAGTACTCTACTTCTGATATGCACTATCTACCCGCATACTAGCAAAGCATCTCATATAGGCAATTTCCCTAGACTAAGGCATCACAAATCAGGCCACTCTAGTCCTATCATGAATACCTAGTCTTCTAGCATGCATAACAATTCATATCATATAATCTTGTAAGGTATTTTGGGGATCTTTACCGTTCGGGCGCTGACTGATCGTACACACTGCTTCTTTCTTGCTTACCACAAAATCATTTACAAAAGTTTATGCCTTTATTTAAAAAGTTTCCTCAAATCCTCGGTTTGAGTTCAGTTACCCCCGAAGGTGCACCCGAATCCCTCAAACCAAGGCTCTGATACCAATTCTAACAACGCAAATTTTCAAACAAATTTTTCATTTTTAAAATATAATTATTTCCATTCAAAACAAGGCATAAATAGTTTAAGTATACTGTCAAATACAATTATTCAAAATCCCAAGATCATAAAAGCATCCTTCAGTGTGTATCGATCACGCCGGCGCCTTCCCACGGTCCTCGCTAGTACCTGAAACACATACATAACAACTGTAAGCATAAATGCTTAGTGAGTTCCCCAATATACAACTTACGCACATACGCCTTTCCAGGCCCTGACCTTCCGGTCATCAACACCACGCCTTCCGGCCCATAACATATTGCCTTCCGGCCCACATAGCATACATATCACATATAACAAATATCTTACCACTTATAGCATACATATCACATATCGTATCTGACCTTCCGGTCACACAGTCAAACCCTTCCGGGTACAGTATAGTGAGAAGACTCACCTCGTGAATGCTGAAAGCTAGCAAATCCTGAAATCACTCGTGCACAATCCGACGAGCTACAACCTTCCTATAACATCACATATCTCATTAACACATATATCTTCTAAGTGTGACTATCCCTAAGAAGTCAGACTTAGGTCAACTCTGGTCAACGGTCAACGGTCAGCTCGACCGGACTCGGCGAGTGCCATGGCGACTCGGCGAGTCTAGACGTCCTCCAACTCTCTGAGATTCCCTATCTACTCGTCGAGTATCCTCCTCGACCCGACGAGTTACTCCTGGAAGAATCGCGGGGCCACCCCGACTCCACTCGCCGAGTCTGATGAACCACTCGGCGAGTCCCAATGAATCTTCAAGCTACTCGCCGAGTCTGAAGAACAACTCGGTGAGTCCCAGTAAATCTTCAAGCTACTCGCCGAGTCTGAAGAACAACTCGGCGAGTCCATGCCATGCAGACGAGTAACTGCTTCCTGAATTACGTATGGTCCCGAGATATACAATCATGGGACTTCCTGGACTTCTAAATATCTTATTACTGGGGTATAAACGTCTGGGTAATAACATAATAACCCATCTAATCACTAAATGGGTTTCATAAACCCTAGATTCGTATACACATCAAAATAACAGAAATGGTCCGAGTATTACCTGAAAACGCACTCTTTGTGTCCCCCAAACCTCAGGACTCGATCCTCCTTGATGTTCCTTTGGCCAACTCTTCTTCTTCTTGCCTAACAAGTTCCTCCAAGTTCCAATAGCTTTCTCTCCTGCTCTAGACGTCCACAACGATTAGGGTTCTTCTCAATCGACCAAAAGACAGACAATGACGGCCTAAGAGGCGTTATATACGATCCAAAACCCGACGGTTAGGGTTTCTGCTGAACAGCGTCGACTCGCCGAGTCCATATCTGGACTCGTCGAGTCCAGTCGCGAACCCGCGACCAAGTCTGCGATCCTACTCGGCGAGTCTAGGCTCCAACTCGCCAAGTCCCCTCTTAAATCACCCCCAAAAACATAATTTAATAATACCTGAGATTCCGGGCTGTTACAACTCTCCCCCGCTAGTATTAGACTTCGCCCTCGAAGTCTCATTCTGAAAATAGTTCCGGATGCTGCTCCCGCATCTCACGTTCCGGCTCCCAAGTCATTTCCGATCCCTTACGGTGTTGCCACTGAACCAACACCAGAGGTACCTCCTTGTTCCTCAGAACCTTGATCTTCCGGTCCCTGATGGCCACTGGTCTCTCCGCATAATTCAGGCTCGCATCCACCTGAATATCCTCTAATGGAACCACCGCCGACTCATCGGCTATGCACTTCCTCAATTGCGACACATGAAACGTGTCGTGGATCTGTCCCAACTCCGCTGGCAACTCCAACCGATAGGCTACCCGGCCTATCCGTGCACTCACACGAAATGGCCCAATATACTGGGGCCCCAACTTGCCCCTCTTCCTGAATCGAATCACTCCTTTCCAAGGAGAGACCTTCAGGAGAACGAAGTCGCCGACTTGAAACTCAAGCTCGGATCGGCGCCTGTCTGCATAACTCTTCTGTCGGCTCTGGGCGGTCAATAACCTCTGTCTAACTTGCTGAATCTGCTCTGTCGTCTGAAGCACGATCTCTGTGCTACCCATCACTCTCTGTCCCACCTCTCCCCAACAAATGGGGGTCCGACACCTCCTACCATACAACAGCTCAAAAGGTGGCATACCAATGCTCGAATGATGGCTGTTATTGTAGGAAAACTCTGCTAAGGGTAAATACGCATCCCAGCTACCCCCGAAGTCTAATACACATGCTCGAAGCATGTCTTCCAGCGTCTGAATCGTTCGCTCGCTCTGACCGTCTGTCTGGGGATGGTATGCGGTACTAAAATGCAATTTAGTACCCAACTCCTCATGAAATTTCTTCCAGAACCTGGAAGTGAAACGCACATCACGGTCTGAAACAATCGAAATCGGTACCCCATGCCGAGATACCACCTCTCTCACATATATCTCCGCCAACTTCTCCGCTGAAGAACTCTCACTGATGGCAAGGAAGTGTGCACTCTTCGTCAACCTATCCACAATCACCCAAATTGCATCAACTCCCCTGGCAGTCCTCGGCAATTTGGTGATGAAATCCATAGTGATCTGTTCCCACTTCCACTCGGGGATCTCCAATGGCTGTAACTTGCCATGCGGTCTCTGGTGCTCGGCCTTAACCCTACGACAGGTCAAGCACCTCTCAACGAACCATGCGACGCCCCTCTTCATACAGGGCCACCAATACTCTTTCCTCAAGTCCAAATACATCTTTGTAGCACCGGGATGGATCGAGAATTTCGATCTATGAGCCTCTTCCATCAAAGTAATGCGTGTACCGCCCACGAACGGTACCCAAATCCGGCCCTGAAACGTCATAAGCCCTCGACCATCCTGAACGAACTCTGAAATTAACCCCACAACCCGCTCTTTCTTCTGCATTTCTGGTCGCACAGCCTCTGCCTGTGCCCCACGAATAGCATCCAATACTGGAGTCATCACAGTCAGTCTCAAGCATACCTCTCGCAATGGAGTGCTCTCCGCCCTGCGGCTCAATGCGTCGGCTACCACATTAGCCTTGCCTGGGTGGTACAGGATCTCACAATCGTAATCCTTGACCACATCCAACCACCTCCTCTGACGCATATTTAGGTTGGGCTGATCCATCAAATATTTCAAACTCTTGTGGTCCGTGTATATCGTACATCGAACCCCATACAGGTAGCGACGCCAAATCTTGAGAGCGAACACTACTGCTCCCAACTCTAAATCATGCGTGGGGTATCTCGCCTCATGAGGCTTCAGCTGCCTCGACGCATACGCTATCACATGACCCCTCTGCATCAACACTGCACCCAGTCCCGTAATCGAAGCGTCACAATATACTACAAGATCTTCCATCCCTTCTGGGAGAGCTAATATCGGGGCTTCGCACAACCTCTGGCGAAGTGTCTCAAAGGAGGTCTGCTGCTCGGGCCCCCATGAGAATGCAACACCCTTCCGGGTCAACCTGGTGAGCGGCACTGCAATCTTGGAGAAATCCTTAATGAACCTCCGATAATACCCTGCCAACCCAAGGAAACTCCTGATCTCGGAGGGTGACTTCGGCACCTCCCAACTCATCACCGCCTCAACCTTGGCCGGATCGACCAATATCCCTTTCTGATTGACAACATGTCCTAGAAATTGGACCTCCCGCAGCCAGAAGTCACATTTGGAGAACTTTGCATAAAGCTTCTCCGACCTCAATACCTCGAGGACCTCCCTCAAATGCTCCTCATGCTGCTCTCTAGATCTAGAATACACCAGAATGTCGTCGATAAATACAATCACTGACCGATCCAACATCGGTCTGCATACCCTATTCATGAGATCCATGAACACAGCCGGGGCATTGGTGAGCCCGAAAGGCATCACCACAAACTCATAATGCCCATATCGCGTCCTAAACGCTGTCTTCTGGACATCCTCGTCCCGCACTCTCACCTGATGGTACCCTGACCTCAGATCGATCTTGGAAAACCAAGACGCTCCCTGCAACTGATCGAATAAATCATCGATCCTCGGTAACGGGTAACGGTTCTTGACCGTCAACTTGTTCAACTCCCGGTAATCGATACACATCCGGTGTGAACCATCCTTCTTCTTGACGAACAGAATAGGTGCTCCCCACGGCGAGCTGCTCGGCCGAATGAATCCCTTCCCCAGCAACTCCTGGAGCTGCGAGGACAACTCTTGCATCTCTGGAGGTGCAAGACGATAAGGCACTTTAGCAATAGGCGCGGCCCCCGGAACTAGATCGATACCAAACTCTACTTGCCTCACAGGAGGTACTCCCGGCAACTCCTCGGGGAAAACATCTGAAAACTCGCGCACCACAGGAACCTCCTCAACTGATTTCGGTCTCTCGGAAACCTCCCGCGTATCCATCACATACGCCACAAAACCCTTACAGCCCTGCTGTAGACACTGCCTCGCCCTAGCGGCCGAACAAAAAGCTGATCCCGAACGGGTACCCTCGCCGTACACCGAAAGAACTCCCCCGCTAGGGTCTCGTATAGTCACCAACTGACGCTCACAGTCGATGACAGCGCCGAATCGGCTCAACCAGTCCATGCCCACGATGACACAGACATCACCCATCGCAATAGGAATCAGGTCAATTGGGAATTCAACCCCGAAAATCTCTAGTACACATCCCCGAAGAACCTCCGTAGCACAAATCACTTTCTCGTCAGCTATAGAAACTCTCAAAGGTCGACTCAACGACTCACGACTAACGCTGATATGCTGACTAAAGGCTAAGGACACAAAGGACCTACTCGCACCCGAGTCAAATAACACTAAGGCAGGCACAGAGTTCACAAGGAAAGTACCTACGCATATAATAACATAAGCATAACATCTTGACATTTAAAATAAATACATGAATTACAACATACCTGCCACGACATCGGGCGCAGCGCGGACCTCCTCCGCAGTCAGCTGAAAGGCTCTCCCACGAGCCCTCGGGGCCTCGACCTTCACCGGTCGAGTCTCAGTAGTCCTGGCAATAGGTGCAGATCCCTGACGAAGCTGAGGGCACTCGGCCTTCCGATGGCCGGTCTGGTTGCAATGAAAGCAAACCATAAACCCCTTGGGGCACTCTCTAGCAATGTGCCCCTCCTTGCCGCACTTGTAGCAAGCACCGGCTCGACACGCCCCATCGTGACCCTTCCCGCACTTTCCGCAAGTGCGGCTCTTCGAACCTCCCGTCCTCGAATCGGTGGACTTGATCCGCTTGGCGGCCGGCTGAGACTGAGCCGGCCGCCGATCTGCCTGCTGGGACTCGGCCTCCTCCCTGGCCTGAGTCTCTAACTTGATCTCACGCTTCCTGGCATTCGCCTGAAGCTCAGTAAAAGTATGGTAAGTGGAGTTTGACACAAACTCCCGGATCTCCCTCCTCAGAACACCCAAGTACCGGCTCATCCGAGCCTGCTCTGTGGCCACCAGCTCGGGGCAAAACATCGCCCTCTCATGAAACTTCCGCGTGATCGCCGCCACCGAGTCAGTACCCTGCTTGAGGGTTAAGAACTCCTGAACCAATCGTTCCCGCTCCACCGGGGGAACGTACTCATCCCTGAACATGGCAGTGAATCCCTCCCATGTCACTGCCGTAGTTTCTGCCAAAGTGAAGTTCGCCGTCACGAACTTCCACCAGTCCTTCGCTCCCAGACGGAGTTGGTTCAAAGCGAACCGTACCCTCAGGTGCTCCGGGCATGAACAAGTGTAGAAACACCCCTCTATATCTGCGATCCACCTCATCGCAGCAATCGGATCCTGCGTCCCATCGAACTCTGGTGGCTTCGTGTTGCTGAACTCTCGGAACAGCAACGAGTCACCCCCCTGTGGCCTAGCAGCGGCTGTGACAACCCGATATTTCAACTCTTTGTAACGACCAAAATGGGTCAAGTATTGTAACCACTTCTGAATAATAATAATTTACTTTAATAATAAAATGTACAAATAAGTCCTATTTAATTTCCTTCTATGATTAAATGTCTTTGAACCATGATCGTACGTGAAAAGAACGCCCAAATCCGACTTCATATAGCGAAGCTATGATTTTCCAAGTTCGGCTTAGCAACAGACAGCTAAAAACTCGAATCGGAGATCGAGTGACTTTTGGCCGGAATGACCTAAACGAGAATTGAAGGTCTCGACAATGGTATTCCAACGGTAAAAAGTCTGGCAAAAACCGACATCAGATAAAGAAGTTATGAATTTTCTAAGAAATTCCTTAAACACGATGGATTTTTAATAAATAATAATAAAATAATTTCGGAATTTGCCGACGGAGTCTAAACGAAAGTTGTAGAGCGTAGTCTCACCTACGCGAGGATATAAAGACCATCGAAAACGGAGTTCGTATGAAGAAGATATGAATTTTTGAAGTTTATTAAATAAATTAATTATTTATTTAATTCAAATTTCGGATATTATCCGAAGGGGAGTCAGCATCCTTCTCCGAAGTACGCGCTGCGTACTCCTGTACGCCCCGCGTAACCGAGAGGATTGGCCTCTGATCGTCCACGTCGCGCTATCCGAAGAAACCGACCCATCCGACCCATCCGAAGCCCCGACCCGTCCGACCCGACGTCCCATCCGACCCGCGTACCCAGCAACCTGTCCCATCCGAACCGAGGCAGTCGAGGCTTCGGTCATGCATGACGTACGCGTACGCGCTGCGTACGAGCGTACGCCCCGCGTACCGAGGCAGACCAGCCTTACTATAAATAGGATGCGAGGGTTTCCAAAGAAAGGGTTCATTTCTCTTCTCTCTCTCTCAACTTTGCCTCGTTTTCCGTGTCCGTTCAAACCCGAAGCTCTGGTCTTTTTGGCTCAAGTCCCGAAGGTCGATTTTACTCCCGAGATTCCCGAGAATCCCGAGGAAAATCCGTTTCCCGAGACGAAACTCTGCCCGGTTTTCCATCTCGCTATCTCCAAAACTTTCAAGTGAGTTTCATACCCCTTAATCAACCCTTTTAATTATTCTAAATACTTTTATATGCTTTCAAAGGGGGGGATTACAAGTAAAACACACGAGTATTATCGTGTGTTACATGAAGAAACTCTTTTATATATACTGTTATATATTCAAATCACATGCGATTTATAAACATTTAAAGGAACTTTTATATATATATAACATATGGCACAATAGCATTTTACCTTTTAAAATATAATGTTGTTGTAATGCATGTATAAACTAAACTGTTCTTAGATTTTTCTTGTCTATCCTATACTCTACACCAAAAATCTATACTTTCATAAACAAGTGATTCCTTTTCTCAATATTTCTAAACAAACAAGACACGCTTTTTGGAAACTATAATAGGTATAGTTTTACGAACAGATTTCTAACTCTTATGTACTAGAAACACATATTTCAAGAAGTTTACTTTCGTACACAAGAACAAACGTAACATTTTAACAAGTACATCTGTTTTTATACCACGGTTTTGTGAGACACTAACTTCACGTACGTTCGAGTACACATTTCAAGTCCTGTATTATATACCAGAATCCCTTGGAGGGGGAGCATGGTGTTTGTGTATAGATCTATACGGGCTTGACAAACCCGCGCCCTGACTGTTAGCTGCAGTCCACCGTTTGGGGTGACAAACGTCATAACATTCCAACGCCTGAAGAACGTTGTGTATATGCATTCAGAGTCAATAGTATGGTTATAAAACTCACAAGGGGTATTAAAAATGCATTGATTTACAAGGTTTTCAAACTCATTGGTTATTTTACATTTACATACATTTTGGAAACAAACATTGGTCTTGAGTGAAGGCTACTTTTATACTAGTAGAAAATATAGGATTTTCTAAACCACAAACAAACAAAGATAAAACATTTCATTTCATTCAAACATTGTCACTTAAATACTTATGAAATTCACCAGCTTAAATGCTGATCTACTCTTTCAAAATTACTTGTATGTCCCAGGAAATCAGTAATTTCAGGTATTCATTTCGCTTTTGATGAAGGGATGCTGCGGCGCCAGTTTAATCTCGTATTTTGACATCATATTGTAATTGAGTTTTGAACATGTAACTTTTGACAAATGTAAACTTTCAATTATATATATGATGGTTGTATTGCTTTCTTTACTATGTATTCATTTGTTACGCTACCACATGAAGTCATCCGCCCCCGAACGTTTCCGCCGTTCAGGTTTGGGGGTGTGACAGCGGCCACAGCTGCGGTAGCTGCAGCGGTTGCAGCCTCAGTCAATGCGGCGTACCGCTCATCGAACGTCTCCATCAGGGTGGTCTTAATAGGCCCAAACATCTCCGGGATCTCAGCCCGGATCGCCGCCGCTACCTCCTCGTGAATCATCTGACGAATCTCCTCGTCACTCACACCGCTCGAACTCGCTCCGTGGCGTGGTCTAACCATGATGTCTCTGAAATACAACATAAAACTATCAGAGACTCCGGCGAGTGTAATCGCACTCGATAACGCAACCCTACTCAGTCTCCGATATCCAGGGATTCTTACTTGGTCCTCCCACTGACCCGGTGTCCTCGGTAGTACGGGCCCAATACTACCGACCACACCGCATCAGCGTTCATCCCAAGTCTTCCTCCCCAAACTCCGGATAGTGAGTACTCTACTTCTGATATGCACTATCTACCCGCATACTAGCAAAGCATCTCATATAGGCAATTTCCCTAGACTAAGGCATCACAAATCAGGCCACTCTAGTCCTATCATGAATACCTAGTCTTCTAGCATGCATAACAATTCATATCATATAATCTTGTAAGGTATTTTGGGGATCTTTACCGTTCGGGCGCTGACTGATCGTACACACTGTTTCTTTCTTGCTTACCACAAAATCATTTACAAAAGTTTATGCCTTTATTTAAAAAGTTTCCTCAAATCCTCGGTTTGAGTTCAGTTACCCCCGAAGGTGCACCCGAATCCCTCAAACCAAGGCTCTGATACCAATTCTAACAACGCAAATTTTCAAACAAATTTTTCATTTTTAAAATATAATTATTTCCATTCAAAACAAGGCATAAATAGTTTAAGTATACTGTCAAATACAATTATTCAAAATCCCAAGATCATAAAAGCATCCTTCAGTGTGTATCGATCACGCCGGCGCCTTCCCACGGTCCTCGCTAGTACCTGAAACACATACATAACAACTGTAAGCATAAATGCTTAGTGAGTTCCCCAATATACAACTTACGCACATACGCCTTTCCAGGCCCTGACCTTCCGGTCATCAACACCACGCCTTCCGGCCCATAACATATTGCCTTCCGGCCCACATAGCATACATATCACATATAACAAATATCTTACCACTTATAGCATACATATCACATATCGTATCTGACCTTCCGGTCACACAGTCAAACCCTTCCGGGTACAGTATAGTGAGAAGACTCACCTCGTGAATGCTGAAAGCTAGCAAATCCTGAAATCACTCGTGCACAATCCGACGAGCTACAACCTTCCTATAACATCACATATCTCATTAACACATATATCTTCTAAGTGTGACTATCCCTAAGAAGTCAGACTTAGGTCAACTCTGGTCAACGGTCAACGGTCAGCTCGACCGGACTCGGCGAGTGCCATGGCGACTCGGCGAGTCTAGACGTCCTCCAACTCTCTAAGATTCCCTATCTACTCGTCGAGTATCCTCCTCGACCCGACGAGTTACTCCTGGAAGAATCGCGGGGCCACCCCGACTCCACTCGCCGAGTCTGATGAACCACTCGGCGAGTCCCAATGAATCTTCAAGCTACTCGCCGAGTCTGAAGAACAACTCGGTGAGTCCCAGTAAATCTTCAAGCTACTCGCCGAGTCTGAAGAACAACTCGGCGAGTCCATGCCATGCAGACGAGTAACTGCTTCCTGAATTACGTATGGTCCCGAGATATACAATCATGGGACTTCCTGGACTTCTAAATATCTTATTACTGGGGTATAAACGTCTGGGTAATAACATAATAACCCATCTAATCACTAAATGGGTTTCATAAACCCTAGATTCGTATACACATCAAAATAACAGAAATGGTCCGAGTATTACCTGAAAACGCACTCTTTGTGTCCCCCAAACCTCAGGACTCGATCCTCCTTGATGTTCCTTTGGCCAACTCTTCTTCTTCTTGCCTAACAAGTTCCTCCAAGTTCCAATAGCTTTCTCTCCTGCTCTAGACGTCCACAACGATTAGGGTTCTTCTCAATCGACCAAAAGACAGACAATGACGGCCTAAGAGGCGTTATATACGATCCAAAACCCGACGGTTAGGGTTTCTGCTGAACAGCGTCGACTCGCCGAGTCCATATCTGGACTCGTCGAGTCCAGTCGCGAACCCGCGACCAAGTCTGCGATCCTACTCGGCGAGTCTAGGCTCCAACTCGCCGAGTCCCCTCTTAAATCACCCCCAAAAACATAATTTAATAATACCTGAGATTCCGGGCTGTTACAACTTTGTCAAAATCATGTTTCTTTTGGGTAAGTTGCCACTGAATAACAGAAAAAGATAATGTGAGCATTTTGTTTTTTTGTTTTCATGTTTT
This sequence comes from Lactuca serriola, assembly GCF_051521515.1. NCBI lineage: Eukaryota > Viridiplantae > Streptophyta > Magnoliopsida > Asterales > Asteraceae > Lactuca > Lactuca serriola. The sequence goes on along the minus strand of NC_136409.1, from coordinate 233,402,772 downwards.
GCTTATTAAGTATTGTTAGTAATACGAGTTATTTGTGAAAGTATTTTTTTTTTAAATATTTGATGTATATGTTAGTTTATTACTTATACATTACAATCATTTATCTAATAGGATCACAATCGTTCACCGATTAGTTATATCTAATTAGTATAGCTTTTAAATTGAAACAAATAGATAAATACAATTTTTTTTTTCTAATAAGAATGACAAAGCATGGCTTCCAGTTTATAGACATTATAAGAGTTCAAACAAAATGTCTATGAAATATCTTCATATAATGAAAACATAAATATGTTTCATAGTCCTCAAATTTTGACTTGGAAACATGAATGTAAAATAATAAATCGGAATACGTATATTTGTATTTTTACTTTACACATACAATTTAAAAATTATGTATCATTAAACATGACAATGGATTTAATATTACCATTTAAGTTATATAACTCAATTTACACATGAAATTTAAAAAATAGTAACATTTCTTGATAAAATATTATATTTTTATTATATATCAATTTATAACAATGGATTTAATATTACCATTTAAGTTATATAACTCAATTTACACATGAAATTTAAAAAATAGTAACATTTCTTGATAAAATATTATATTTTTATTATATATCAATTTATAAGAGAAGTTCAAGTCTAACCATTTTTTTCAATGAGATTATAAAAACATAAAATTATGAAATAAAAATACGAGAAATATAAATAATCACCATATATTTTCGATCAAAATTGAAATAATACATCACATTGAATGTTTTCCAAAAAAACAACATATTTTTAAAAAAGGAAAAAAAACAATAAATGACGAAACTAAAATCCTTACATGCAACTATTCACCGAACAAAACTATTAATTGTCTACCTTATTTTCAGATTCATATGTTTTGAGCACCTTCATTACATATGTTGCAATTCATTTAATCATTTGTCTATCACTCTGTATTGCATGGCTATCACAATATTGCATATAAACTATTCACATAATCGATCCCCAATGCAAGCTGTAATCACTAAAACGAAAATATTCGCCGAAATAAAACTAATAGTGCCGAGAGAGTAGACTGCATAGATTACAAGTGTAAGGTAAACAAGTGTAGAAAATAATTTATGAAAAACTATTTGCACCCGTCGCTTGGCGCGGGTAAACGACTAGTATATATATATATATATATATATATATATATATATATATATATATATATATATATATATATATATATATATATCCCCTATTATAATAAATAAGTATTAAATCGCCACATGTCACTCTCTAAGCCTCCCCCATTCGTTTTTTCCCGCTCTTTTCACTATGTCGAATCCCGAAAATGCCCCTCGGCTCTATTAAACTGCCAGCTAATTAAAAACCTCTCCTGTTTTCTCTGCATTTAAAAACCAAAAAATCGGGGTCATTAAATCAAGATTAGGTTTTCCTTTGACCACGTTATTAAAATCCTGAAAATTAGGAATTTAAATCGAGTATGTTATCTTATATTTTCCTGAAGATTATGTTTTCCAATCGATGTTTTTAAATGAATTTCAGCAATATATGACAATAAATCAGGTATGTTATCTTATCTTTAAAAAAATTAATAACGTCAGACCCAATTTCATTGTTCTATATACGACAACAATTCGTTTATTTTACCATTGTTCCGTGATCGATATAGTAGCAGACACTGAAGTTCTCACTTTGATTCCATTTTCTTCTGCGAAGTTTGTCTGTATTTCTGCCATCAGGTAATTTATTTCTGAACATCTTTTTTCAGTCTTTGCCTCAGAATCAAAACTTTTTGCTGTAGTCATCCTGTGTATACATGAAGACAATATCGTAAATCAAATAAATCCAGAAACAATAAAAAAGATTATGAAAACCTAAAACTCAAAATTGCAAAAAGATAAACAATTTCTTCGTTTTTTGTGGTTCATTCGTTTGACTCTTTATACTCTAATAATAGTTACTGTAGTCTGTAGATCATGTTGTTTTTGGTATTAACTTCTTTCAATTGTTTGTTTACAATAATTCATACACTAAGATTTCTAATAAGAATCTCAAGCTGTTCTTTTATCTTTATCTTCTTATGCATGTTGACATTACATAATCTGTAATTCAGTATTACCTTCTTTGTCAAACCTTTTTAAATGGCTCAATATCACAATTTTATTCAAATTCCTGCATTAAATATCATGAATTTGTATAAATTACGCTTCTATGATTCAATATCTTTTCTACATTACTATTAAATCAATTATGTTTCTCATCTTTTATAGTTTAAAAACACTATCAATCTTGTAATTTAAATCAGATATATATTGACTAGCTTAATGTATTAAGATATCAGTCATTTACATATTTGTTATTCTTTTTTTCCAGTCATTTCTTTTATGTTTAATTTAAATATTGTGAAAATTAGTTATTGACCAATGTATACTTCTGTTTGTTTGTTTGTTCTTTCTTTCTTTTTGATTCGGAACAAAAAATGATGTTAATTCTTATTCATCCTGTAATGAAAGTATATTGTTATTTCTACCATTTGTTGTGTTCAAATCTTATTGTCAATTGCTGGAAATAGCAATCAAGATTGAATTACTTATAGGAAGCCAAAAACAAATAATAAGAATCCGAAAACCTAAAAATGAGAATTGCAAAAGACCCTAATTTTCTGTGTTTTTTTTTATTCGGAACTAAAAAGACAATGAAGTACATTGTTATTTCTTCAAACCAATGAATGTATAAGAAAACAGATATGAAAGTAAATAATAAACATATCAACAGAAGTAAATTGCTATTTTTTTTCCATTTATCAATCAATTGTACTTTTATTATTTATGTGTTGAATAAAAGAATAATGGTAGGATCATATATACCACAGATTCTCAGCCATGCTTCTCAATTGCAAGAATGACATTTATACATGGTTAGCGGCCAAACAAGCTTTCACCTACTCACATACACACATTCCGAATTAGCAAAATGCAACTCTCGAAGAATATCAATGGAGATTACAGATTACGATTGTGTACCTGGTTAGCAGCCAAACGAGTTTCTCTATCGCGATATCCTCAGGATCGCCTTGCAGTTCCGACACTGTTAATTAGCAAAACGGTCAATCAAACTGCCACAATAATTCAATAGTGTTTCGGAGATTATCAGGGATGAGTAATTGAATAATATACATACACTCGAGCTTAAGCGACTGAAACGGAATGGATTGCCCTAAAATTACTTTAACTTCCTCAAGCTTCTTCGCGTTTCCTGTCACAAACGTTACTGGAGGTAACTTCAACAAACCAGTACCCGCCGCTAACTGCGCCGCCGCCATTTTCCTGCTCTCTTACTCCTCCACCACTCTCCTCTCACCGTTCAGCTGCCGGTTTTTCCCTTCGTCTTTATTGCTGCTTTCAGTATCAGCGCCCCTACTACTCTAATTTGCCCAATAGCTTTTTCCAGATTTCCGAATTCCGATTGTGTATCGGATAAAGCCCAATAGCTTTTTAATGACATGTGATAGGAAGAAAATATTTGAGATGAAGATACTGGCTTTTAGATTCATATTTTAGTTAATGTGGTTATACATAAATCGAATATGTCTAAACGATTTTCGGATTCCAACTAATTTTCTTATATTTATAGTAATTTGATTTTATTAATAAAATTGCATGACAAAACTCATGGTAGAGAACGAATTGTTATATCAACAGCTAAAGGTCAATTATGATTTGAAAGCACAAGTCTCTCTAATATATGCATATGGTAGAGAATGAACTGCTACATCTAATAAATAAATTTTAATAAAAAAACACTTACAATTATTTAAAAGCGAAAGATATAATATTCGACCATATACACAAATTCCATTAAACTAAGAAAAAACGAGATATATTTTAAAAATGTTTTCTTAATTAACTTTTATGGAAAAAAAGTTTTTCTAGATTTATTGTTTAATGGTTTGTATTATGAGTTTATGATGTAATGACCTCAATTTTTAGTGATATATACATAACTTTTATTTGTCTCATCTACGCTATATATTATACAAGTATAGTTATTATCAAATATCATTAATAAAATTTTTAATATTTTTAGATTATCTTTATATTTATTTTGCGTAGATTTGTATACAAATAACGTGTTAGTCGCGTTGCCACATAAAAGATTCGAGTTTGTTTCACTCCAAGAAGTGGCTCAACCAGTTTGGGGGTTTAAGCGCCAAAAATATGGGTTCTTTTGGTTTTTATTATACTTAACGTTCATCTATTATCCAGGATTGCGACTGACAATAATAAAATAAAAAGTTAAAAAAAATACAATATTACAATTCATAAGTTTTCTAAATTAATTATATATTATTTTATTACATAATTAATTTTTTAATTCTATTTAAAATTAACACCAGTAGGTTCCACGGGTTTTAACCTTATATATATATATATATATATATATATATATATATATATATATATATATATATATATATATATAAATAAAAGTACCCAATTACCACGTGGCAATTGTTTAGCGGAGAATTTCCCCGCTCAAAGTTTCCATCTGAAGTTCCGAAAATGACCTTCCGCCTCTTAGTACCCCATCCACCTTCTCCCCTAATCTTGCATATCTCCTGTTACTTCCTAAATTACATTTTGGATTCAAATTTTGAAATCCTAAAATGGTAGATATCCCCTAAATCTCGGAAATTATCGGCATTCATCTTTTTTCTCCATTGATCCGAAAATGGTAGGTCCGACTATTACCGTCAAAAGAAACCTAGCCACGAATCTCCGACCAACTCATTAATCACTCTGCATTCTTTGGCATTCAAAGCATCTTCTAGCCACATACATCCTCTGGTACCGTCAATTATGGAGCTCAATTTTCTGAAATCAGGAATTTCCCTTTGCACAATTACGTTCTTTGCTTTCACCCTCGTCACATCTTTCCCATTTTATTCGGTTCAGTCGTTGTTTGTATCAACTTTAAGATAATCATTGCTTCATACTTCAGGATAATCGGTGGATTCTTCTTCTTATTGGCCCGAAGACTACATCTTCTTCAGGTTAGTAGTTTCTTTCAACAAATCCTTTTGATTTAATGGCGCTCTCATTGAAAGTGTTAAAATTGAAATTGACAGTTTTCTTCAATAGCTTCTTCAGGTTCTGCAACCTGTAATTAAAATTGATGCTTCAAGTCTATGGTTCGACAGTCTATGATAGAAATGGTTCGACAATCTACTATTGAAATTGATCTGCACTGTACCATTTGAGGGTACAAATTAACAGGTAAAGTTGTGTTTCATAATTTTAATGAATGTGTAGATAAAATCAATGAGATTTTAACTTTCTTAAACTGGTTTTCAATTCTTAAATAGGAGGAATAAGATTATTGTTTTTAGGCATGCATATTGCAGATTGGGACCAAAGTTGTGGTTTTTGTAAATGGTTATTAAAATTACTGATTTTTGAAATGGGAAGTTGGGATTGAAGTTTTGATTATTGTTCAAATGGGTATTTCAGAATATTGGTTTTTGGACATTGGTTTTAAAAAGTTGGGATCAAAGCTGTGATTTTCCCTTATGGGTATCTTGGGTGGTCAGGTTATTGATTTTGGAGATGGGTTGCTTAAATTGGTATAAAAAGATTTGATTATTTTTTTAATTTTTATTTTAGCTTATTGACGTTTAGACACAAGTTTTCAAAATTTAGAATAAAATTTTCTTGCTTCTTGATGTTTTGTGAGTCTTTGATTTCTTGATTATCCTAATTGTAGTCCATATGTGAGTCTACATAATGATTATGCTTTTTTGGTTTTTGAGTTTGAATTGATCTTTGCATGGATGTTCTTTGATGACTGACCCTTAATGGAGATTAAGCCAAATAAATATTTATTTCCCAGGTACGTTGTTTTGGTTTTCAGTTTTCCATATGATTGTTTATTTATGTATTCATTTACAAATGAGCCTTCTGATGTTAAATACTTATGGTAGTTTTCCATGTTAAACTGCTATTTTCAGCTTGTAGGTGGGGCAGAAGAAGCGTTTTATGAAGGTTCAATGAAATTTGCTGATTACTTGAGGTGGATTTTGGATTTTTACACAATATATTGAAGTGCCATCCTAAGGTGATCCTGGCTTGCTTCCTGAAGTTGTGGATCATATTGCCCAAGGGTAAAAAGGTAATTGGATTCATTTGTGTGGTTTTATTATGATGATTGAAGATTAAATAGAAAGCACTGATTAGAGGTAAGGGTATGGGTAAGTAAACAATTAAAACATTATATGATTACAAATGACCAAATTGCCCCAAATACCTTCATCATCTGCTCATGCATTAGAAATTAGTTACTATAAATTGGATTTTGACCTTCAAAATCTGAGAACACACTGTGAAAGAGCTTCATAAAAAATGGTAAAAAAAAAAAAAAAAAAAAAAAAAAAAAAAAAAAAAAAACTATTGCAGGCTTTTAATCGGCATAAAAAAAATAGTGATGCTGGAAGATTTGCTAGAACCTATAAGTTTACCTGTCACTACTCAGCAATGGAACTGATTTGCAGGTAAATATATTTGGTTTATCATGAAATTTTGATATATTGAGAGTGCAATTGGACCAATCCATGAGACTGATTAAGCAGTATGATCAAATTTTCAATAGAATACCCCAAATGCCATTTCTTGAAAGTTGCATTTGCGTTTGTTCTAAGCATAGATGGAAGTCTTGACTCTTGATGGAAGCTTTTGTTTTAATTTTGGTTTGCTTTGAGTTTGAGTTTGAGTTTTTTGTTTTATTAAACCATTTTTTTTAATGGCTCTTCGCCCCTTCCTAAGTGCACTCATTGCTTTTGATTTAGAATATTGAATTGAATTTTCATGAATTTGGAATTTGTTGTTCCTACTATATTTAACTTTTTGTATTGAACTTTTGGTTTGATGTACTTGTAGTTCATATCAATGTCATGCCTTTTTTGAAATAAGAATTGTCAAAGTCATATCATTATTGTATATCCTTTTTATGAGTTAGTAGTGGTGATTCCGCTCAACATTATTTCTTTTTATATTAAATTGTTATATTAAGTTATTGTTATAAAAATCCTGACATTTGGAACAACTTAATTTAAGATGACTATGATTATAATTGTTGTTATATTAAGTTATTGTTATGATAATCTGGGGCATTTTCGAGCAAGTTAAATTAAGATAAGGGCTATGATTATAATTGTAAACGTTGGAGAAAAAATAATTTTGAATGTTTAGTTGTATACTTTATTGATAAGCATCTTAAACATAATAATTGTTTTTATATTTAACTATTATTATATTATCACTTTTAGTTTATATAGATATTATAGATTTTATTAGTAACTATTATATATTTATTTTCTATAAAACTATTGTTATTATAGTTAAAAAGATAAAAAAAAACTGACACTATGTTAGCCATGATAATTATTATTATTAGAATACGTAAGTCATTCATAATATTGTAATTTAAAAGAAAAAAAAACTAAATATCGACACAAAATCAAAAGGACGGTTAGATTTTTTTTAAATCATTATATTTTTAAGCTTAAATCAATATAATATAACTTTAAGACAAAATTACATAAATGGTACCAAAGGTCACACGATTATATTTTATTTTACAAATAATGTTTCTTGGTATCCAAAAGGGAACTGATTTGTATACAACAATTTTTCTTTATATACAACAATTGATGTTTTAAAATGTTGTACTGTACAACTATATAATGCATAAATTGTTATGTATGGCAAAAAACTGTTGTGTACGAATCACTTCCCTATCCAAAACTTGTGTGAATAATCCATTTTTCTCACATGTTACTTTCGTCCATTAGTGTAAAGTTAATTTGGTCTTTTTTTTATCCGTCAATGTGAGGCTAATTTTGTCTTTACTGGACTAATAAGACTGAGTTTGTGATCATGGTAATTGGTAAACTATATGGACCATTTATGTAATTTTGTCTTTTCAATAGTGTTTTTTTTACCCGTGGTTTTCATGGGTTTTAATCTAATATATATATATATATATATATATATATATATATATATATATATATATATATATATATACACACACACACACACACACATTAGCCGTTTACCCACGCCAAGCGACAGGTGTTAGTAGTTTTTTCAAAATTTAGTTTCTAGAGACAATTAGTTCTTTTGCACAAATAGTTTACTACACCAAATAAACAGTATGTGCTAAAAACTCAATTCAAGGCAGTCTTAAAAATCTCATACTCAACCCACTCGCGTAATACACAGACGGTGGAACGGGTGTGGGGGGTAGGAAGGGGAGAGTTAAATAGTTACGTATCCACGATAAGTTTCTTTTCATTGTTTTTTGTATTTTGGAAGTATATTCCTTTTATAACTAAGTTTTCTTGGCTAACATAATGCTAGCTATTAAATATAATTGTTCCTCGAATGTTTTGTTTCAGTGGATGGTGTATAGTTTATTTTGGACGGAGTATAATTTTTTTCGGCGATTAGTTTCATATCGGTCGGATGCTTAGGGTTAAATTGAAAAGTGTATTGTAGTTTGAAATTAAAATCAAATTTACATGATGCGTTAAAAAAAGTAACTTCTTTTGTGTTAAATAAAAGCTCATTTTTTGTTTTTTAAAAATAAATGTATGTTTTTGTTTTCTTTTAAAAATCAAAATACATTGTTTTTTTATATCAAAAGTAAATTGGTATTTTACAAAAATTATGTATCACTACCATCTATGTTCTTTGTCGTCTTATTTATTCATACATATGTAGCTATGGGTCTTACAATTAAAGAAACTATCTTCAAGTGGCCTAAATAGCACCCAAAAACTGAGTCCAACTCAGTTTAACCAGTTAAGTGCAAAAATAAAATGGCAATTAATAGTAAACAATTAATTGATATTTTTTATGCTAACAGTCACACACGTTGTTGATTAATTGACTTTTCCCTGTTAAAACTCATGTTTGCATTTTTATATGTTAGATCAATGATAATTAGCATGTTATACTCTAGGAATTTTGGATATATTAAAGCAATATGTGAAAATTTCGACATTTGATAGTTGTTGCCAATGTTCTTGCGAGCCACTCCTAACCTGTTTCAAACCTAAATTCCTCTATAGCAATAAAAAAAATCCCTTCATTAAACTCCTTTTGACCACTCTTATGCAATTGCCTCATACTGTGTATGAAAACATAAGGATTAAGTAAAAAAGAAACTCAAATATATAATGCTTAACAGATTAAGTCCAATGACTAAATAGAAACAACAAATTTGAATCCATGCATCACCCAAAGCATAATTCTTGTAATTTTGTCCCTAAGTTTGGACTTTGTTACGAAGATTGTCCCTAACGACATATTTACCCTTTGTAAAAAATTTATTGACATTTGAATTTAAATAATTCTAAATAGTTTTATATACCTGGGGCCAAAACACACGCACGTATCCACCCTCTCTCTTTCATGTTACCATTTCTTTCTGTCTTCCATATAACACCGTCCTTCAACCTTTATGCATATTACAGTCCAAAAAACTGCAACCAAAATAAAATCTCTTTTTTGCCCATATGATTTTAGTCAATTTGACTTTATTGGCCATGTAAGCATCATCATATTCCATCTATGAATTTAGAATGATTAAAAGTGAGACATATTTGTATCAAAACATAATATTTCCTTTTGAAGACTCTAATAGCTTGTGACCTTGCTATTTCCTAATAAGAACAGACATAGAACCAAGACAAAAACTCAATTGCATGAAAAAAGACATGTAAAAAGAAATCAAAGATATAGAATTGAAAAAGAGTCAGGTTTGTATCATCTTATGAACTTTGAACTCTGTAGACTCGAGATGAACTCCAGATCTACATAGGGAAAGTAAAAAAATCAACCAAAAGAGCATAAAGTTTTATTAAACATAAATGATGAATAAATCAAGACATCGTTTAGTATACTTGGGCTACGATAAAAAAGAAGATTTTGTTGCTCCTGTGAAGCATCTTTATACTTAGGGCTAGGGTTCGAACAATCAAGGGAAAATAGCCTCTTCAAAGCATCTTTATGGTTTCAGGGCTACAAAGTTCTTGTTCCTCTCATCCATTTCCATAATGGCACACTCCAACTCACCTTCAAAAAGAAAAAAAAAAACTACCAAAAAAAAAATTTTTGCAAAAAATTTGTTTTCCTGATTAAAACAAAGCAAATCAATACTAAAAAGAAAGTGGTTAGTTACCTGATCACATAGCTGTCAAAATGAATGTTGGAAAATACCCCTTTGTGATTTAATTTGTCAAAAATAGGTGGCGATATGCAACCTGATAGCATCACCAGATCATTGTATTTTTATCAGTCAAACTACTTTCAACCTGAAATAAACATTAACAAAAACAAAAACAATCGACAATTATGATTATAATGGTAACATATCAAATATGACAAAGTAACCCATAAAATTAAAACTAAGATATTATATGGTAGAGTTTCAGAAAAGAACCCCTTGCCTTTCCATTCTTCCATAATTTCATTGACTGTAAATAACAGAAACTCAAAACATGTCACGAAAGGGGAAGATTATGGAAGAGTGTAGGGCATATATTAGCTAATACATCACATAATTGGAGCATTAGTTACGGTTCATCACAAGGACCATTAGTATTGTGGCTGGTTTAATTTACAAAATTAGGATAAATAATGAAATCAGATTACTCATGATGAGACTAGGTATTATCATAAATTAATATAAAAAAGAATGGATTGTGTGACAGATGCCCACCATGAGGAAGATCAAGTGCCATGATTCTGTCCTGAGCCTTTAATATTGCAATTTACCCCTTCTGTTCTGGCTAATGTCAACCCTTATTGTTTGTGTTTATAGGTGCGTCGTCCTTGATTGCCAAAAGAATTGCAGTGAAGTTAAAAAAGATGTGAATATGTTCGCATTAAGCCTTCTTGTTGCAATCAACCTATTCCAACAAAAAAAATATAAATTTCACATCAGAAAATTCACATTCTGTATATTATCACCACTATTTATGACTAACTAAGAAGTTGTTCCATGAAATATCAGTTTAGTTTCACTGGGGCATTTCCACATACAGTTGGCATGCATTTTCTATCTGTTAGAAGAAAATAAAAATAAATAAGCAAAGGAATTAGACGATTACCTGCAATGTCGTAATCTCACCCATCACTTATTTTTTCCAGATTTTGAGTTTCGTAATCAAATCCTCAATTCAGAAAATAAGGAAACCAACCTGCAAACCCATATCATTCCACAAAACTGAACAGAAATATTTAAAATTTTGAAACCGTTCAAAATCTAAGGATCTATTTAAAATATTTCATGCAATAAAGATTGTACATAAAAATATAGTTAAGAAAAATACAGAAAGGATGATCTTTTTGGGTTTCCATCTCTTTCAGGTGGCAATGGTTGCGTTAACTAAAGATGGAAGTGGTTGTTGTGTTAAATGACGATGAAGGAAGAAGTAGCAACTTCGAATAGGGTTTATGGAGAGAAAGATGCGACTTGTAGTGATGCAGGTTGAAGTCGCGGCTGCTTGTATTAACGTCGGTGGCCCGTTGTGATGTCGAAGACAAATCCACGCCCTGGTCATTCTACTTCATTAGACATACAAAGAAAAGAAAAGGATGGAGGTTTAGGGATTGAAATCGAATCAAGAGTGAGGTTAAGGGTTTGAAATCGTAACTTACCTTGAATGTAGAGTTGAAGCATTTTAAGATTGAAAAAAGAGTGATGAGGGTTTGGATTTGGTACGGAGGATGTGTTGTTCTTCAGATTGAGAGAGTTTAGAATTTTAGGGCTTTAATTGACTAACAGAAAAGATGCGATTTTATAACATCTATCTAGTAATTGTCGGATTCCTTTGGCTGAAAGCAAGGTATACTCATTCAAACATCATGTGGACGGCGCGGAGAAGTTCAATAGGAAGCCGGCCAGAATCCATAGATATTTGCCGACTTATCAGTATTCAATGAATCGATCAAGAGAATTAATCTGAGTTTTGACTTTTTCCATGATGGATATGATTTTTCTGAAATGCATAAACTTGTTGTACATGATGTATTAAAGGATGTACCTCTTAAAATTCAGCAAAACATGCTAAATGCTTTTTAAGGTACTAGCCGTTTACCCGCGTCAAACGCCAGATGCGAAGGTGGCGGTGATGATGATGTAGTGGTTACTGCTGACTCTTTTCAATGAGTTTGTTTTTCGATGAAGGTGTACGGTGGTACAGAATACGGTGCAATCATTTAGTTAAAATTAAGAGTTTGTTGTTGTTTTGGGTCTAACAATGTACTATTTGTGTCGAAAATAGATCATTTTTAAAATAATTATAACATATTTGAAAAAAAATCATTTTCTTCGTTGAAGTAATTGTATCCTCCAACGAATAGTATATGAGCGACAATTAGTTTCCAGATGATGATTAGTTTTCTTTTGAAATATATTTGATACTTTTTTATATAATATAATTGTTTATTTATTATATTCGATAAATATTAAAAGCTTTTAGTTGTTTAGTAAAATGTTGTTTGATAGTTTTTTAAATGTAACATTTGTGCTTAAAAGAAGTTGAATCCTGGATTCCAATTCCAAAGTCTGGAAATAATGTTTGATACCAACCATTACAAGAAATGATACCCATGTGTACATGTCAATATAAAAGACAAAGGTAAATATGTCATGTACTTCCAACACGTCGAGTTATTGCTTGAAATGGTATAAAAAATAAGAGCTGAAAACTGCAAATGACCACGAGGAGATCAAATGTAAACATGTCATGTATTTCAAAAAAAATATTGTAGCATTGCCCTTCTAACAGTGTATCCATACAAAACAGTAGTGTCATATAGATTGTTTCGGTAATTAGTTCATTTGATGGATAATTTCATTTCTACAATTATTCTCCCTTTCGGAAACATGTCATATTATAAAGAACACATGGTATGGTCAACATATAGTTGTTAGAGATGTAATATTAATAATATATGTTACTTCAAATATTTGTTGATGTTAATTTATCGAAAGCTTAAGTAACTATGTTAAGAAAAGTTTACCATTTTTTAAAACGAAATATGTTGTAAAAATAGATATTTTAAAATTCATTTTTGGACTTAACCTACTAAAATTGAAATATTGTTATTTGCTATTTTTTCCATAATTTATAACGTTTAATCCATGTTTTTTTAAAAGTCTTGAAGACATCTGATCCAACATCCAATGTATACTAAAAAAATGGTCATAAAAAATCTCATTATCTACTAACTCGACATTAATAATCGGGGTTTGATTAGAGATTTTCAACTCATCTAGAGAAACATATGGACACGACAAAAAAAAAAGTATATGATTAAATATGGGGTAAATTTGTTTTCAACCGTGTAGTGTTTAACACAACACTAAACAAAAACGTTCACAATGTCCAAATGTGAAACCGAGATGAACTCGATATGAAGTAAAATGGTTTAAGTAAGAGATTTTATTTACATAAAAGTGTTAACATAACACAATACACAAATCTTAGGGTTAAGGTTATGATCAAATTGTTTCAACACGTTTTATATTTCAGTTTGATACAATTCCATACCACTAAACGTTTACCATATATATTTAAAGCTGAACAATATTTTCCTTAATCTCAATTTAAATATATTATATATTATATCATCATACTCACTTATTAAAACATTACATTATAAATCATATCATAAAATTGAACTTTTTACCTACTTTCACGTAAAAAAACGTAATATCGGGAAGTCATTATAATCCCCTCCATTTTGTTAATATATTAGATATATTAAAATAATAATAATAATAATAATAATAATAATAATAATAATAATAAGTAAAATGTAAAAGGAGGATTACATAGTTGTCAAGGATGGGAAATAACCACCAATATAAACTATATTTCTTTATATTTAAAATTATTTTCGTATGCTCTTATTCTTTATTGATGCTAACTAATACACTTTATAATATATTTTGTATTTGCTTGATAATATAAAAATTTTGATAAGATAAAGGAAATGAATTTTATCAAGCAATCAATTATAACCGTTACATCATTTTTGGGGAATAAGGGTAAAGCATATCATCAATATCTGCATATGTATATTGGTGTATAGATAAGGTCAGAAATGCATTTTATATTTCATCCGCCATTGGTAGATTAAAACCTTTAAGTGCATAGACAATGTCTAAAGATGTTTTATGCCTTATTTTAATACCAATAATAATCAATGTTTACACAGTATGTCAATAAATTTAAAGAGTGATTGTACCACCTGAGGATAGGCAAGGATAATGCCTAGGAAACAAAATATTGAATTGCTAAATTAAACTAATACACATAAAAAAAAGGAAAAAGAATAATTATTTAGACATTGAATAAGGTAAACAGAAGGAGTATTTGTAATCCAAAAACTCTAAACCAAGCAGCACCAAGAAGATCAACAAACAAAGTCGGCTACACATAGTAGGCAAATACAACCACCATGGGCAAAAAATGGTTAAGCCACTGACAAAAGTTGAAAAAGGGCTTCAAATCCAACAATTGAAATTTGTATAAGACTCCATGAATCCATCTAAAGCAACAGAGAAATAGCATCAATAGCTATAGTATGGCTCAGAAAACCAAAAATCAGCACCAAGGGCAAAATGGTCAAAATTTGTATATGCAGCAAGGTGCCAAGAAAATTTCAGGGAATTGCTCTGCAGACAATTTAAGACGTTGTTTACACACCGTACAATGAAAAAAGGTAGCAAAAGAAGGCTTAATATATTAAGTGTAGTTCTAATCACCATACGATCACAATGTACTTCAGAAGAGCGTCCAATAATAGCAACAGACTTAACCAACTTAATCAACAACCCCTGATATGATTCTTGTTTCTATCTAACATCGTATTCTTGGATTCCAAAGCTTGACCTTTCCCTCCCTTTTAGATTACTGATATTAGTTTTCTTCAGACACTTGCAAAAGCATATGAATGAAGGAAATCTTATTATCACACAACATAAAATAATTATACTCTGGGTATTAATTCATGATTATAAAAACAAACATATAGAAGATTTATATAACTTTCAAATATTTGGGTACCTTAAGGTTGTCTATTTTATGCTCCTTTAAGTAACCAAAAGGTACTTTTTCAACAGGCATGCTTTAACAATGTATTTTTAAACATTTAAACCCAAAATATAACTGAACATTGCCCAAAGTGAAAAGTGAAAACAAAGTTTGAATCTGATTATACTTGTAATCTTTTGTAGATTGTGTCAAGTCATCCATATACACTCTGTTTGGTTCCACCAAAGAGCCTCATCCCTGATAAGTTTTTGAAATGCCCCCAAAAAAAGTTAAAATATTAGAGCATGACAAAGCAAATAAAGTGTTGGCACTAAGATTTTTCATCTAATGTTCCCTTGAGCTTTGTTCTTGTTCTCTGTGTGATTTCCTCTCTTCTCAAATAAAAAGTACACTAACAACTTTCGTACATCTAAACTGCACCAATTCTAGAGAAATTACAGTATGACACATTCAAACCAGCCATGACTGTATAACTTACTGATGTAGAAATCTCCAAATGTTTCTTTTTAAATCTTAGTCATGTCATGCCTTTCTTCTTAAAACCCGGTCATGCCTTTTCTTTTATTGCAAGTCAAGGGAAATCAAAAGAAAAAATCAACTGAACACCAAAACCAAACTAAAATCAAAGTAAATTAAAAATCAATGGAGAGAATAGAGTATTCACATATTAGAAGAGATGGGAGATAGAGAGAATGGCGTTTACCTGAAACCAATTCGATTGAAGCAGTAAACAACAAATCAAAATCATAGTTTCCAGGTTTTCACCCGATTAGAGAGTGAAATGGGAATGATTTATAGGAAGGAGACAAACAACACCAGCACCTGATATAGGGGAAAATGAGCCAAAAATGAATGATTTTTTTCCGGATTCTAAGGCTTCAAAACAACTCAGATTAAAGGAATGAGTCAAAATCATACTTCAAATGAATTTGAAACTATTTCAAAATAATTCAAAAAATTCTGAAACTCACCTAATTGACCCCCACTTAATCCGTTTCCAACTTATCCGATATTCAACATAGGGATTATAGGGGACTTAGTCAAAAGCCATGAAAATAACCTAATAAACTGTCCTATCATGAATCTATATGAATACCAAATTTAAACAAATATAATTATTAGAAAGCAACTTATAAAGAAACGTTACTAAAGAAAGAAAGAAAGAAAAGGTAGAATCAAAACAGTAAACACAAGAAATGCATTCCAAACACTTTGTTTCACATACTAAACAACATAGATATGTTAAAGTTCATAGTATCATCATAAATTTTCTATCATCGCAGGATAAGTTAAGAAACAAAACTTTTTCGTTTTCTAGAAAAACTTAATTTCCTTATATTTACGTGTTCATAACATGCCAAGAATCAAAACTATATGAGTCCCTTTAAGCACAAATCACAGAATGGATGAGGATGGGGCGAATGAGGAGAGAGGGGGAACTAAAAAGCAAATAATAAGAAAAAGAAGAGGAACGGGGTTACCATGGTTGCTCAATAGTGACGATGTGGTAGTGAGTTTGATGGTGGTGAAAAACAGAGGAGAGGGGTTAGGATTTCCGGTGGGTCTGATAGCGATGGTGCAATGCTCTTGAGTGGTAGGAGGTATGTGGCCGTGTTACGGTGTGAGGCCATGGTGCCGGTGGGGAGTTTCCAGGAGACGGTGAGTAGGCTGATGGCTAGTTAGGGTTACAGATAAGGAGAGATGGTAAAGATAAGGGTGAGAGGATCAGATTCACAAAAGGGGAGCTGTGAGGTTTACCAAGTGGTTGTTAGCGGCATGACCGTCGAGAGTGGTGGTTGCTAGTGGCAAAAATAAGCAGGGGTGATCGTTGGTGATGGATACAATGAGCAGGAGTGGGTTTATGGTTATTATAAGGGAGATTGTGTTGTGGTTGTGATGAAGGACGAAGATGGCTTTGTGGTTGTGGTGCGATGGTTTTTAGAGACGGAGAAGGAGGAAGAGAGACGGTGATGCGATGGGTTATATATATACCAAAGCTGATAATGACAGCAAATGTGTGATACAACAATAATTTGTTTGGAGATGAATGGTTTGTACCTTTGTGGTATCAACTCAATATATATAAGGAAGGCATACCAAAATCACAATTTTTAGGAGAGATCTTGTGATTTACTGGATTCCACATTGACTCGATCAAGGATTAAAGGGCTCGGTCAAAGCCCGGTTTGAAGGAATTAGAAGTATTAAGCAATAAACTGGGGATATTGTTGGGCGTACAGGGGTGTTATTGGATGAAAACATTGCATAAACTGGTTGTACATATTGCAATTGGGTTTATACCTCTTAAAATTCTGCAAAATCTTGTAAATCCTTTTTAAGGTATAAAGATATATATATATATATACTAGGTTACAACCCGTGAAAACCACGGGTAAAAGATTTATAAAATTTTATTAAACTAATAATAAATAATTTCCTAAATTTTATAATTTTATATAAATTATTTGGTTATGTATAGTTTTGTGAATTAGGAACCATAAATGTTAATATGATGATGCAGTTAATTTGGAGTATGGGCTGTATTAATTTTTGTAAGAAATTTGTGCTTTACAAATTTTATTGACCAAAGATGAAATCCACTTATTACAAAAGATAAAAAAATTTATACTTAATTGTCAATATTTTTGGATGGTGTCATTTCTTGCATTTACATAATTAATTGTGAGTCTTTGAGATCCATTCTGTTAGATATGAATTCGCAAAGATCATTACCATGAAAATGAAACAAATTCATTTAATAGTAATAAATATCATGAACAAAACTGATTAACATTGTTTATTATATCATACCTAATGTTTTAATTAGGTCGTATTAATAAAATTAAAACCTTAAAATTTAATATTTTCCTCTAAAAGAAGTAAACACCAACTATTTAAAATTACTTTTACTTTTCCTTTTTCCAATTGGCTTGTTCTTCGTTTATTAAGTATATTGGTTTCAAACCTTGTTATGTTCTTACTTTGTCATCTTTGAAATTAAATAAAGTATCATAAAATTTTAAATAAAATAAAAATGGTAATTTCATCAAAACATGTATAAAAGAGAAGGTAATATCCTCTAATTAGTAAACATTGCCTAGGGAACAAACTTATATACAATATCGACAACTTTAACGTAAATTGTAACAAATTTTAACTAAAAAAGTTTTATAACTATCATAATAGTTATAAAGTTAATAAATATTGTGTGATGCAAAAAAACTAACATCATATAAAAATAAAATGTAAACAATCACTTAATAAACATACGACACAAAAGGATATTTTATTAAAAATTCCACTTGATACAAATACAGATACTTTATTAAAGCATTTAGACATATACTTTATTAAAGCATTTAGACAGAAGCAACAAAAATTATCTCAAATTCTTGCTCACAAACTTCTTTTTAGGCCTACGATTTAGCACTCTGCAAAAATGAATGGAAATTCATTAGTTAGCCCATCTGGTATGGAAATACACGTAATTAAGCAAAGTATGAGGTTATTTATATACAAAATGTTTTTAATGGTTACCAAAATAAACCCTATATAATCAGATATATTAAAATGTATGCGTATTATTATAGTTTCGTTAAAACTATTTATATGTGGATTGGAATTGCTTGTTGAATGTTATCCGATTTTTCAAGCAAAATTAATGTATTCAAAATAGACCTTTATTTAAAATCTTTTTAAATGTTATTGAAGTATACTCATAATAGCTGCTCCACATCTGTCAAATAAATGCAAAATAAATCATTAGAAATAATAATAACATGACAATTAGTCCAAATTGAAACCCCAACGGGCATATAAGAAAACTGTATGAGGAACCCGACATAAATAGACATACTTCTCCTTCTACACCCAAATTTAGTCTGTGAACTTATCTCTCACCAAGGCCTTTGCACTGCTTTATATGCAATCATTCATTCCATAACCAGCTAAAACTGAACTTTTAAAATAAAATAAGAAATTTCAAAGATTTTGAATCAAACAGATAAGTTGCGACAAGGAAAAGGTTTATAAAACAGTAAAATAGTTTTCAACCCCAAAATGAAATAATAAAAAGAGCAGTAATTGTTACATGAAAATACAAAATGAAATAATCGAAAGAGCAGTAATTGTTACATGAAAATACAAAATGAAATGAAATAATCAGAAAATAAAGATGCAAATCAACTATTTTTTGCATATTATACATAATTTATTGTCCATTTTCTGTTTTTATGGAAATTTTTTTGAAACACAACCCATTATTCTCCAAAAAACGACACACAATTCCTTAAATCCTTTTACTGTCCACTTTCTGTTTTTTCTGGAAAAAAAATTTAAAGACAACACAATATTCTCGAACAAAACAATGCACCAAAAACAATATGGAAAACTTCTAAATTGAAAGTTTAATGCCATAGTATATCTTGAAAAAAATACAATGCACCATATAGTCTATTCAAACCCGAGTTTATTCATGATCAATGTGATGCCAATTTATACTCACCCAGTGGTTTAGTAACTGATAATGCTATATTTCATTTATTTTTTTTCCAAGTTTTAAAGGCCTTAAATATATTTCATTTATTTTTTTCCAAGTTTTAAAAGCCTTAAATCGAAAAGATGGAAACCATTAAATACATTTAAAAGGAAACTCTAATTTAAATCCATACCAATTGATTAAGATCGGAAATAATTGTTATCTCTAACAAATTTGTTAATAGCAATCCAATTAAATCAAGACATGCATCGCAAGATATTTTTAATATTTGATTTTCACAAAGTCTCTCACAAATACTTTGTAGAAATTGAAGAACAATAGATCAAGATATCCATGACTTTTCATCGTTAAACAAAATTTAAATCTTATTAATTTAATAAATAAAAAAATAATCTTTTACCTGTGGTTTCCACGGGTAAAATGGTCATTTTTGTAATTTGTGAGGCGCTACTTAATCCTTTAGGAGCAGAATGTGCTTTGTGATCCTATAAAACAACAAGTATGGTTGTTTCAAACAGGGGTTGTATGGAAAAAAGATTAAAGTTAAGAAAGATGACAAAAAATGACCATTTAACATTTAACAAAAAAAAATTCATTAATCCAAAATAAGGATATGACCATTTTGCCCCTGTAATGTTAACATGTAATTATTTTTAAAAGAGCATCTTGAGTTTCGAAAAAAAATTAAGAAAAGTTTGACAAGTATGGGTTTACTGCGATAAATTTAAAGTACAATGCTAAAGTAGGTAAAAATGAAAAAACAAAAACTAATTAAAAGGGAATTAAACGATATTGTGACCCTGTTCTGTTGTATTGAAACACGTATAGTTACATGGAAATCAATTTGGGAGATGGATAATATTCGTATAACATATAATAATTTAACTTTGAGTTTAATGAAAATCGAAAATAGGATCCAGGTACTATAACTCATACATACATACATACATATAACTTGTAATTTGTCATGTTGAAACACACTTTGGTTATTAGTAGAATGCAAAAAATGTCAATTCCTTCCAAACGTGAATAAGGTAAGTTTTTGAAATCACATTAAAATAGCATATCAGTTACACAGATCACATGTAATCGACAGTATTATATGGAGGGGCAAAAACGGAATTCCTTAAGATTTGTTTGATTGAACAGAATGGAATAGAATGAAAGAGAGAGTGAGAGGAGAGTACTTGACGGTGTCCATGGCTGCTAAGATTTCATTCATGAGATCGATTCTCTTATCGGTTCTCTGCAGTCCTTCCTTTGAAATTTTTTGCATTCTACTAATAACCAAAGTCTGTTTCAACATGACAAATTACAAGTTATATGTATGTATGTATGTAATGTATGAGTTATAGTACCTGTATGGGGAGCATGAGATCTAGCAATAATGCACCAAGGACTGAAGCAACACCAAGTTGTTGGTAGAGAAGAACCAAAGCAAGAATGATGCGAAAAGGTGCAGACCATAAAGTGTGAAAGTGTGTGAAAGTGATTGGGTTACTTGCTGTTGGAAAAGAAATGGAAAATAAATGGAAAAAAAATTAGAAAGATAATAAAAATGATCTTAAAAGAATGTAACAATCTTCCCAGATGCAATCTTTCTGCGACTCTCATTAGTTAGCCTCAAAGTCTTCCGGAAGACTGCAGCAATCTTTGATGAAAAATAGATTCAATTAGGTGTACAACTTCATTATCTTCAAGGTAAGTATGGAAGAAAAATCGATCATTAAGAACAATGGATGAAGAGCAATCGTTGCCAGAGACAATTAGGGTAGGCATTGTCTCTGCCGGAGGACGATAACAATCCCTGACACCACCGTGTTTGTCAAGAAAAATATAAAAGAACTATTTCTAGGGTTATACAGCTTCAACCGAAAAACATGATTTCAAAATTGAAATTAAATTTGTCATATGGTAAGCTATCTTTGATTTCAGGAGAAAGTAGATGGGAATCAAAGGTTATTAAGAGAAACATACTTTACTTTAATTTCCATGGATGAAATCGATGAATTAGGCAACAAAAAAAGGCAATCGTAAAGTCATAGATCAGAGAAGAAGATGTGGGGAGAAGAAGAACTGGCAATCGATGAAACGATCTTGGAGGAGACAACCAGTTATTGTGCAAAACATGGGGAGAAGAAGAACCGCCAAGAAAACTCTAAATACAGAGTTATTGCGGTGAGGACTGTAGCAGAAGAAGATCGAACTTTGATGAGGTGAGTTTTATTGAAAATGCGGTGAAATAAAGCATGGCAAAATTGGTATTTAACTTTGTACGAAACGAGTCGTTTTGAGTGGACACGTGCCAGAATGGTTTCATTGAGACGGCCTATTTTGTAACACTGTGAGAAGCAATTATAGCCATTCATTTTTTAGATAAAACAAAAATATTTTTAAAATGCAAAATAATTGAAAATTTTCGAAAATCTTTTTTTCCAATATTATTTTCGAAATATATATTTTCCAAAAATAAAAATAAAAAAATACAAAAAAAAAAAAAAAAATACAGTATAATATTCTATATATCTGACAAATCTAGTAGAATATTCTAAACATTCTAAAAATCATATTAGAAATGTACAGTGTAATATTCTATTAAAATATTTCACGTATTTTTAAAAAAAACGGTAATTTTTTTTATTATTTTTAATTTTTTTAATTTTTTTAGGTAAATAAAGTTCCGAAAATAATAATTAAAAAAAAAAGAATTTTTGGATTTTTCTTTTTATTTTGCATTTTAAAATTATTGTTAGATTTGGTCTCATGGTCTCACAAAATTAGCATGGTCTCAAATGAACCTGAACCTATATTATATCTATATAGAAGGATGGGCTGAAGAATTATAATAAAAATAAAAAATAGAATTGCATGCGCCAAGTTTCGAACTTGAGCCTGAGCCATGAATGTCAAGCGCCTTTCTCATGTCCACCACCAACTTTTTACATACTTTAATCTCGACATCTCAATATATATATATATATATATATATATATATATATATATATATATATATATATATATATATATATATATATATATATATATCAGGCCCCCCAAACAATGTGGGCCTATGCGGTCGCACACCCGGCATATGTTAAGGACCAAGGTGAATCAAGTACATATCTTCATGCTGCTTGTTTTAAGGCAACTTAACTCATTTTGTTACTCTTTTCCATCTTTACAATCATTCCTCCCACCACCATGTTCTTTCTTTTAAGTTTTAACTTCCTATTACATTTTGCGTTTTTCATTTGTGTGTGTGTGTGTGTTTTTTCAAAAAACGTAAGAAAAAACTTTCCACAAATGTGACTTGATCAAAGTGGAGAAAACTAAAGTTGCTGGTTTTTATAATGTTGATTTTCTGAAGGTGATTTAAGTTGTATGAAGTAAACTAAAACACTAATATTAATTAATGTAGATATTTGGTATTTTGAGTTGTTTTGGTAGAAGAATGAACATCCGGGGATAATTCGTGAGGCTAATCAACCTTAGTTATTTATTCAGTACATCCAAGTTATCTTAGATACTATCAACTCTCTATATAAGCAAACCTGAAGAATGAAATAGTTAATATTTTGTTTTCAAGTTTATTATGACATATTTTCTTATTATTTAAATTGATTATAAAAAGTAATATTATCACGCACAAAAGTTAAATGTATAAAATAGAAACCTACTTTCACATATTTCCTTTTAATAACAACATAATTTATATTTTTTCACATATATATATATATATATATATATATATATATATATAATACTATATTATAAATATATTATAAAGCATATTAGTCACATCTTGAATTTTAAGAGGTATAAATTACAAAGTTTTTTGTACACATCAATTGTGCAAAAATAGTTCATTAATACTTGACAAAAGTTTGAAAACTTGAATCAAGGAAAGTAATTAAAAATTTTAATTTTGATTTTTGTTTTGAATTTCCTAATTTCTTTGATTTAATGTTGTTGATTTTCAAGTAATTTGAAGAAGATTGAAGATGTCAGACCCTTGTTATGCTCAATGCCTTCAATTCACAAGTATGGGCTTTCCTTTCCTAAATCGACTTATGGTCTTGTTAGTAAATACGAATTGATTTCCCATCTTCATGTATAAATTAGTCTTTTTATATTTGTTCACGGGTTCATATTCTCCACAATCGCCATCACATGATCATCCATCACTCCTGTGACAACGATCTGACACCACTCCACCGGTCCTTGATTTGTAACCTTACTTATCTTGAGCAAGATTCGCAAATAAAACCCTTAGATCTAAGTTGGAACTATTAGATGCAGTACATCAAATGGTAGGGCTTCAAACTTTTTTGTATCTCTCCCTATCGCAACATATGCTCTTTTTTTTGGTTTATTTTGCAACAAAAGCATGATCGAGTCTGATTTTTAGTTGGAATATCTAGTAAGTTCGATTTTTGGTTTATTTTGCAACCAGTGGTGTGTCGTGTGTTAGGGAGTTCACGTTGTCCTCAAATGTTTCATTTTCTCCTTATTTTTCAATTTCTCATTGATTGACATCCATTGTTTTACCAAAGCAGAAACCTCATAATTTTTTTTTGAAAGGGATAAGTTGCCTGATAGTTTCATACTCAGTTTCCTTTCCTTCTTACGTCGCTTCAAGTTCCAACCCTGGTATGAAACTTAAATAATTTGAATTCCCATCTTCATTGTATATTTATAAAACTGAATTAATCTTTCTTAGATTTGTTGCTTTTTGTGTCGCACTAAAATTGGTTAATTTGTTCATTGTAATGACTGTGATGTTCATTTACTTCCTGTGGATAATTAGGGTTTGGCAACGCCAAACTAACGAGTCAAATTCCTCTACTTCATGGTAAACTTCATTTCACATTTCCACTTAAGAAAAGGTTTTTACTTTATTGTGGGAATTCAACGATAATTATTTAGTTTTTTTTCAGTATTTTTGTAGATTCAAGCTACAACTTTGGGAAATTATCTCAGTTGTTTTTTTTTAATATTTGCACCCTGGTTCTTTCAGATGATCTTAATGTTCTTTCAGATGATCTTAATGTAAGTGGTCTGCAAGGTGAATTAGGGACACATGCTGAATTAGAGAAAAAAAGGTGAATTGAATCTTCGTCCCTTTTATTGTCAAATTTATCCCTAACATGTTGGATTTCTCTTCATCTAGGTGCTCTACAGGACTCAACGACCACGATTTTTTGGATCGCACCAGGCACTACTGCCATGAGGACCTCACACTTCACAACACTCGCCTCATCCTCTTGTCATCCTTACCGCCACCAACGTTCTCTCCCCACTGCATAAAAGAAAAGACACTTATCAATTTGCAAAATGTCGAATGCTGACTTATTTTCAATCCTAAATCCTGTTTATCTTAATTTCACTGATTTTTTTGTCCATGCTATTTTAATGTAATTTAGGTCTGAAAACGGATGATCAGGTGCGTTAATTGACTAAAGGTCTAAATTAAACTCTTGACTCTTGAGGTAACCCTACTTCTTCATTGGCACCACTACTTCTAATTGGAAGAGGTAAATCTTAAATTATTTTCTTTTTGCCTTTTTTTCCTTATATGTAGAGTTAGGTATCAAGTAGTCTGCAAATTAAAGTTTGAAATGGTCATTTTTTTATTTACTTATTATGTGAAATCTGCATATTTTTGTTATAATCAACAGTACGTATTCAAAAAATATTTACTTGGTGTGCTTTTGGTATGATGCTAATTAAGTTGGAGCAGGAAAACTTACAGTTCTCCCTATGGGTTTGGAGGTGCAAGTTGGTATTACTGTAGGTACAGTTCTCCCCATGGGTTTGGAGGTGCAAGTAGTTAAAATTGTTTTTTTATGATAATGAATTGGAAAACTGCGAGATAATACCTGGGACGAGTATGAGTATGTGTGAATGGTAGTAGAGGCCTATACTACCGGAAGCACATGAATCACGCTTGGATCAAGAAAATTCAAAAGGTTACCAAGAAGCTAGTAGTTGATTCCGTTTTGTTCATGTATGTCATTACCATTGTTTCGGTAATGACTAAGAAGATGATTGTTATTCCGACCCTAGTGGTCATACCAAATTGAGTCCGATTACGACGAGTATGTAACGTGGTTTCGAGAACCAAGTTCGATGTAGCACCTGACTTAAGCCGGAAGAATTTATCAAAGCGATCAGTAGAGGTATCGCGACGATTGCTTGTAGCTAGAAATGCTACCTTTTAAGATGAGATTAGAATATAAAGGAAAGTATAGTCAGTTCTGGAAGACTCTAAAAGACCTGACTCCAAGCAATACATCATACGATGAGAGGTCATTAGAACATGACCTATCAGTCTATTATGATAATTGAAGGAGGAAACTTATCTCAAGTTTGTTAAAGAGGGATTCGCCAATAAAGATTGAGATCGTGACATGAAGATCACGATTGGAAGTCTAACATGAGATAAAGAGCGGGTCCAAGATCGGACACCGCCTGCAGTCAAGAAGTCTTAGAGTTAGATACTCGTTTGAAGAAACATCAAAGTTATGGTTATTACTTAGGATGAAGAGATAACGTATGGAGTCATCATGTGAGCCGTGTTTCATTGATGATTCCATGACGTACTCATCCTAAGGGGGAGGTAATTGTAACGTCCGTAGATCCGGGCTAATCAATTTAGAGATAATAGGGGTCGAAAAAGACTTTTTGACAAAAGATTATTTAGAATAAATAATCTTAACCGAGTTGTATAATATGTCTCAAGGGTTCCGTACATATAAAGAATGCCGAAATCCGGGTTATAACGAAGAAGTTATGTCCCGTCGAAGTTTTTCGGCAAAACCGGCACGACACTGGGAGACATAAATAGTGAATTTACGACAGAACGAATTTTAGCCTTAGTGATCTAAACTAAAGTCGTAGAATATGTTAAATCGAGAGCATCCATAAAAAGAGCGCCCAAATTTGACTTCGTATGAGGAGGTTATGAATTTTCTAAGATTTGGCATAGCAGTGCACGACCCGAAACTCGAATTTTAGTTCGAGCGGTTTTTGGCCTACGTGACCTAAATGAGAGTTGAAGATCTCATTAATAGGAACTCAACGATCAAAATGCAGACGAAAACGGAGTCCGTATGTGGAAGTTATGAATTTTACGCGGACATTTAACAATATAATCTCCTCCTACTCTTAAATTTAAGATCGATCGAGAATTAGCCGATGGAGTCAAAATGGAAGTTGTATATCTTGTTTTTACCTACGCGTGGATATAAAGAACGTCTAAAACGGAGCTCGTATGCAAAAGTTACGGGGTTTAGAAGTCAACAGGGTGCTGTGCGAAATCGGGTGACGTGGCTGAATATGGGCCAAGGCTTTCTCCCCAAGGCAAGCCACCAGAAGGTGACATGTGGCATGGAATCGACGAGCAGGAGGACCTACTCGATGAGTAGAGCTGTTTTCCAGCCTATAAATAGAAGTGTCGGGTTCCCTCATTCTTCACACCATTCCAACCTCTTCTCTCTCTCTCTATAAACTCTCTCTCTAGCCCCCAAAACCCCCCCCCTAAGCCTAGGTAAACCCCATAGCACCCGAAGGAAGCCCCGAGGCTCCCAAAGCCCCGAGAAAAGAGCCTTTCGGCTCGGGAATGCTGCTCTGGCGAAGCCCGGTTTTCGAGAAAACCCGCTGTAAGTGAGCTACATCTAACCTATCTTCAGTATAACTTATGTTTCAATATAGTAATGTTATTAGGAACTTATAATGAGTATTTGGGCTATTATTATGAGTTATATAAGTGTCGTTGTAATATATTTTTAACCACTCGCGGTACGGGGAATCTGGTTTGGAGGGCTGCTTGGGTTGCTGGATTCAGAAGTGCTATATGCCAAAATGATCCTGCCCTCCGGTGTTTCATGTCTGGCCCCTGTCTGTACATAGTGGGTGAAGAGTATTGTTTAACACTTATATAATAGTAATAATAGCAAGACTATTAATTAGTCTCGGTGAATGTTAGACTAAACTCTAGTGATAATGATACTAGGTTTTGTCCGAGGGAAATTGTTTTAACAGTAACAAAGTGTTGTCCGAGTACCGAGTCATCACCTTATCAGGTGAGTGCATGGTCCCTTTCATCTTACACGTACATATGAATTATTTTATATAAACTACGTGCTACTTGTGCATATTATCTTTATACTTGCTATATGTAGCACCTGATTTCTGGTATGTAAATCTTATTCGAATATTTCTTACTTTAGCCTTGGACTCGGCGAGTCATAGGTCCGACTCGCCGAGTAGGGACGTGACCCAGGACACGTTTTAAGTTGGCGACTCGGCGAGTCCATATCCTGGACTCGGCGAGTCGCCGTTGTTGGATGAAACCCTAAGTTTCAGGGGTTTGCACCCTATTTAAACCTCATATCCGCCCCTTGCCAGCCCCCATTCACCCCTCAGAGCTCCCAACCTCGTTCTAAGCTGCTCCTTGAGAGTTTGAGGCTATTGTGTGTGTTTTTGAAGGTTTGGAAGGAGGAAGTAGATCTAGAAGAAGGGAAGCCATTCAGGGCATTATTGTGTTCTTCCAGCAGTTCCTTTGAGGTATAACCCGTTTTCCCCATGATTCTATGCTTAATACTTCATTTGGGTCTTTCTTGGTCAAATCCCCAAGCTTGTATGTGCATTGCATGTCATAATAAGATGTTTGGCCTCTAGATCTAGGCGAGATTGAGCTCCAGGAGCTCAGATCTGTTAGCTTTATGGCCCCATGTTGCTTGTTAGCCCTAGATCTACCCTTTTGAGACATTTTGAGCCCTAAAATCCATATTGGTGAATATCCACACGTGTGATTCGTGTCCTAGAAGTCCATATCTATGAATGGCATGGACTGGAATCGAGCAAATCCGTGTATTTAGTAGGTGCATGGCAACGACTCGGCGAGTCATTCATATGACTCGGCGAGTCTGTTCGCGAGTCTCCGAATTGGTCCCTTTATGCTGTATCGAGTTTGAGCAGTGAGTCACAGGGGGTGACTCGGTGAGTTGGAAGCTGAACTCACCCATGGTAGGACTCGGCGAGTCCACGACAATCTTCATAGACCAAGAACAGACTCGGCGAGTTGTTCATGCAACTCGGCGAGTCTAAGCATGAGTGTTCATCGGATGAAGATGAACTCGACGAGTTGTTCATACAAATCGGCGAGTAGGACGAAGAACTTCAATGTCAATTTAGAAGAAGAACTCGTCGAGTCATAGCCTAACTCGACAAGTAGAATCAGGGACCCAGGACAATTGTCTGGATAGGGACTCGGCGAGTTGGAGAGCCAACTCGGCGAGTCGAGTCAACTGAAAGTTGACTCTGTTTTGACTTAGGGCTAGACCAGGGGTAAAATGGTATTCTTACCCAAAGGATAGTTAGCAGTGTGTGATTAAGTATGTTGTGGGAATTGCAGTCGGAGGAGTTCCGGAGCAGCAGCAGTCAGTCAGTTCCCGATCAGTTCAGCAGCTACTTTGAGGTGAGTTGCCTTCCAGTAGCGGTGGGTCTAAGGCCACAATGCCGGCCCACCAGTAGGAGATGTGTGATTAGATGATTGTCTTTGTGATATTCATCTAGGGTTGCTAGACTATGTGATATACGTGTTATGTGGTAGTAGTAGGGGGTGAAATAGTCCCCAGTATCCGGTCGAAAGGACCGAAGGGGAGGCCAGCACCCAGATATGCTAGGCAGTATCCGGTCGAAAGGACCGAAGGGGAGGCCAACACCCAGATATTCTAGGCAGTATCCGGTCGAAAGGACCGAAGGGGAGGCCAGCACCCAGATATGCTAGGCAGTATCCGGTCGAAAGGACCGAAGGGGAGGCCAGCACCCAGATATGCTAGGCAATATCCGGTCGAGAGGACCGAAGGGGTAGGTCGGGCACCCAGATATGCCTGACAAATTTATGTATGTTATGTGATTATGTAGTATGTGGTACAGTGGGGGAACTCACTAAGCTTTGTGCTTACGTTTTACAGTTTTGTTTTCAAGTACCTCTTCTTCGAAGGGGAAGGAGCTGGCGCGGTAGCGGCACATCATGCACACACTCTGGTTTCCGCATTTACGAGATTCACTGGGATTTGTACTCTGATATTTTGATGGGTTGTATGGTTTGGCTTTTAAACATGGTTTGCGTTGTGTTGTGGTTTGATCAAACAATGTTTTTAATTATTAATGTTTTCTAAAGTAATGTTTTAAAATGAAATTTTCGGACGTGAAAATTGGGTTGTTACACTATCTATGCTGGATGAACGATTTTATATAAGTTTTATATGATTTAAATTGTATATATATTTATATCTACATAATATGTTAGGTAAAACATGGGTAGATGAAATATAATTTGGATGATGAGTTGAGAGGTGATATAGACCGTGAGGTAAGGGTGAGAGGTGGACGATGTGAGAAACCTTGTTCCCAAATGTTGGCCCCGTCATCTAGCAGAGTATGGATGACAACCACAGACTATTCTAGACAGTCCAATGGAACACTAGTAGACTCGCAACCTGTAGGTATTGTGAACGATGTGTTCACCGGTGTACTCTAAAAACCCCTTGACCTGTATTGCGAGTGGACTCTCGAAAATGATATTGTCAATAAGCGAGATAACCCTGGTAGATGCGCCTAAAGGACTATACCGGCAGAAGCGCCTAATAGAGAACCTCATAACCCCGACAGATGCACCTAAAGGACTATACTGACAGATGCGCCCCATAAAGAACGTCACAATTCTGGCGGCTGCGCCTAAGTGATAATATTAGCAGTTGTGCTTGACAGATGTGTCATTAGCAACGATGGATTTCATTCCTATTCCTTAGGATAATCCTTAGGAATGAATGAACGAGGAATAGCTGATTCGTAGGGTAGATCCTTAAGAGTAAATAAGATAATGGGAATGGGGTGATTGGGTTAATTGATTGTTTGATAATTAAACATAATGATTATATTATTGTGGGTTGAAAACCCTATGTACTCACCAGGTTTCCCAATCTGAACCACTCAAGCTTATTTGAATCACAGGTGCCGATACGAAGTTACAATACATTGAGAGATTAAAGAGGTGTAGATCACTAGTGTAAATGAATGTAAGTTCTGTTTATGCTTATGTTTCTGTATTGAAGATAACATCCCAAATGTTTTAAAATGAATAAAAATACTTTTCTTTATAAATGCTTTGATAACGTATTTATCATGTTTTACTGGGAACAAATTCAACAACACTTTTCTGTAAAATGTTACTCTGATTTTCAAACAATCATAAACAAAATCGGTCTTTTCTGGCCGTGAAAATTGGGATGTCACAGTTCACCAAACTTAAGTGCGGCTTCGAGACGGCTACAACATGACTTGAGATATTTGTCATCAAATTCCTTCAATTTTTTTGAAAACAAGAAACCAAAAATATTTTCATACTCTTTGTATTGTTGAAATCTTGTTTTAAGAGAAGCACTCGCTTGATCAACAATATATAAAAAGTAATTAACTTTAAAGTTCTCCTCGGCTAAAAATACAACATCTTGATCACTTGAATTCTCATCGAATTGTTTTTTTCTACTAACCGCCCGCTTTTGAGAGAATATCGAATCAATATTCATTTCAACAGAAAGTTCATTCGCACCATCAATCGCCTTGGAGAACCCTGTTTCTCTAAACTCCTTGAAGTACTCAATTAGCATATTCACTTCGTTAATAGCAACATCGAGAAACATTAACATCATTAATCATCTTCAATGTCATCACCATCATCATTACCATCATCAACATCAACACGATCTCCATCGACATTAACATTATCAACATTAACATCATTAATTTGATTTCCTTGACATCAACACCCAAATTATCAGGAATATCATCACTATTTTGATTTTGAGAAGGAACTTTAGGTTTTTTTTGGAAAAACTTATCTAGAGAACCACTATTAGTCTTTGTTGATTCTTCAATTCTTTTTTCTTTTTAAGTTTTTGACTACCAGCTAAATATTTAGGAGATATAATTTCTGAAAATAAAATAACAATAATCAACCAAATACTTGATAAAAATTAAAATTATGATAAAAGAACTCTAGAAACATAATTGACTATATCAAAATGTTGAATGAGCAATACCCATAACAATGTAAACTAGAAAAAAATACCGACGATTATAAAAAGTAGTAATAATTATGAATTATAAATATTACCGTTAGAAGAAAAAAAATAAATAATAAAAAAACGAACCTGTTCTTAGTTCTTCCTTTGTCTGCCGAATTGCCCAAACTCAACAAATAAACAAAAGAGACTATGGACTAATATATATATATATATATATATATATATATATATATATATATATATATATATATATATATATATATATATATGAGAAAAGTGAATACGTGGTTGTTAGGTAATTAAGGTTGGGTGTAGAACCCTTTGATGCCGTCGTTTATCTAGAAAATCACCAAAATAAGTTTATTTTTCTAATTACTCTAATTATTCTAAATTGTTTCCTTCCAAAAAAATCTAATTCACATATTACGTTTGTTATTGATACGATTCTTTCTCCAACTCTAATCCCCTTGTTGATTTTCGGCGTTTTGAGGAAAGTAATTGAAAACGTTATGGAACTGAATGTTGTAAGTCGTCTTCTCCACTGCTACTTTATCACATTTATTTCTTTATCCTCCTTGATCACAATCCCTGTAACTAGTTTCATTGGGATTTTAGGCCACATATTTTTTTAATTGCAGGCTTACATTCAATTCTTCTTTTAGATTTGATTTTTCCCCCATAATTTGTAGGCTTGTAATCGCTAGTTTCATTAGCATTTTAGGCCACTTATTATTATTTTTTTGTTTTTGTAGGCAAAACAACCCCAAACGCTAAAAGATAATAACAAAAGAGCACCAAATGAAATCTAAAGAAATTACACAATAGGATGGATCAATGTTTTGAAATGTGTTATTATGCATTCGCATCTGAATCACCAAAAGGGTTGGAATAAACTTTAAATTCTTCAAATTCTTGAATTGGGCTCTGAAGCATAGAAGAAGCAAACCTAATTAGATCTGTTAACTTGAATTTTCAAAATTATGCAATTCTGTGTAAATGGGACGCCTAAAACTTCCATGCGGGATCGAGCTAGAAAGTTGAGACCTTTATTTGAACTGGACAAGCTAACTCCAAGTTATAAAACACCATTTATCCTCCAGAACCTTCAAAATTCAAAAGGGAAACCATTATTTTCAAGCTTCAATCTCAGAGTGCTTAATCTTCAACAAATCTACAATCACTAATAGAGTAGTACTTATAATAACAGGATTCTTAAAAGTTACACCATGTAGTGACTTGTAGAACGTTTGAGATAAAGCACTCTTGGGTCAATTATGAACAATGATTAATATAGACCCAAATACATCCAACAGCCAACTCGAGAAAGAAACAAAACCGTTCTAAATAATCAATCTGAGCTCAAGCACTTCATATGTAGAGATGGGTATTCATCAATGGGACCATTATGAAATTTTAACTGCAGCACCACTCGACCTCAACTAACGCAAGAACGAACTTAGGGCAAAAGGTGGGAACCACACGGTGATCTTGGAGTGAATCGAAACAAAGAGGAACGAAATCAAACATATAACAACAATTTATAGACCGAAATAAGAGACATAGCGTAGCTGAAGGAAAAACACACATCGATTGAGAAGGAAGAAAGCAAACATCGAAGACAGGGGAGGAAGACACCAAAAAATCTAGAAGCCAGATCTTGATGGAACGAATAACTAAGTTGTACAATGAAGATAACTTATTTTCCTCCAAAACGACGTAGTTATACATGTTCCACACCTAAACTTAAATACCCAACAACCACATATTCCATATATATATATATATATATATATATATATATATATATATATATATATATATATATATATATATATATAGGGAAAAGTGAATATACCCTTAAGGGTATATAAGCTTAGGTATCCAAACCCACCATAATACGTCGTTTTGTTTGATACATTCATTATAATGTTCTTAAACTTCAACCCCTGACTAGATTTACTTTCAAGATTTTCGAAATTTCACTATTATCTTCCTCTTACATCACATCTTTTTGCCGAACACTTACTAGGCTATATATATTATAGTTGAAAATGAAAATTATGTAAGAGGAACATAATTGTGAAATTTATAAAAATTTTGGAAGTAAATCAAGTTAGAAGTTGAATTATAAGAACATTGGATAATTACAATGTATATATATGATACAAAACGAAATAGTATTGTGAGTATGGGTACCTAAGCTTATATACCCTTAAGGGTATATTCACTTTTCCTATATATATATATATATATATATATATATATATATATATATATATATATATATATATATATATATATATATAGTAATTAATCGCGTGTTTGTGTTAGATACTAATGATATACTTAGTTTAATTGGACTTATATACTAATTTAATTGAAGATATGATTATTGACTTAGATAATTCCTTATGGGATACTAATTGTGTTAGATACTAATGATATACTTAGTTTAATTGGACTTATATACTAATTTAATTGAAGATATGATTATTGACTTAGATAATTCCTTATGGGATACTAATGGCGTGTTTGTTACGCTTGAATATAAGGATGGGCTGAAGAATTATGATACTAATGATATACTTAGTTTAATTGGACTTATATACTAATTTAATTGAAGATGTGATTATTGACTTAGATAATTCCTTATGGGATACTAATGACGTGTTTGTTATGCGGAATACTAATGACGTGTTTGTTACGCTTGAATATAAGGATGGGCTGAAGAATTATAATAAAAATAAAAAACAGAATTGCGTGCACCAAGTTTCGAACTTGAGTCTAAGTCATGAATGTCAGGCGCCTTTTCCATATCCACCACCAGCTTTTTATATACTTTAATCTCGACATCTCATATATATATATATATATATATATATATATATATATATATATATATATATATATATATATATATCAGGCCACCCAAACAATGTGGGCCCTGTGCGGTCGCACACCCGACATATGTTAAGGGCCGAGGTGCATCAAGTACATATCTTCATGCTGCTTGTTTTAAGGCAACTTAACTCATTTTGTTACTCTTTTCCATCTTTACAATCATTCCTCTCTCTACCATGTTCTTTCTTTTAAGTTTTAACTTCCTATTACATTTTGTGTTTTTCATTTTTGTGTGTGTGTGTGTGTTTTCATAAAAACGTAAGAAAAAAACTTTCCACAAATGTGACTTGATCAAATTGGAGAAAACTAAAGTTGTTGGTTTTTATAATGTTGATTTTCTATATGTGATTTAAGTTGTACAAAGTAAACTATAAGACTAATATTAATTAATGTAAATATTTGGTATTTTGAGTTGTTTTGATGGAAGAATGAACATCCAATAAGGGGATAATTCGTGAGGCTAATCAACCTTAGTTATTTATTTAGTACATCCAAGTTATCTTAGATACTATCAACTCTCTATATAAGCAAACCTGAAGAATGAAATAGTTAATATTTTATTTTCAAGTTTATTATGACATATTTTATTATTATTGAAATTGATTATAAAAAGTTATATTATCATGCACAAAAGTTAAATGTATAAAATAGAAACCTACTTTCACATATTTCCTGTTAATAACAACATAATTTATATTTTTTCATATATATATATATATATATATATATATATATATATATATATATGGGAAAATGGAATATACATTACAGCCCCACCTAAGCTTAGGTACTAAACCTCTTGAAAATACATTGTTTTACTATATAAAGATTACGGTTAGTGCATTCACGATTAATACTTGAAGATGTAAATTCAAGATCGACACAATAGGGTTTAGCCTTTAGGGTTTAGGGTTTAGTGTTTAGGGTTTAGGGTTTAGGGCATAGCATTTAGGGTTTAGGGTTTAGCATTTAGGGTTTAGGGTTTTGATAAGGAAGCAAAATATTGATCGTGACAGTGGAAAAAAGTAATGTTCTCTTAGGTGAAGTAATAAATGATACATTTTCAAGTGAAAGAAAGTAATAAATGGAGATGGTAAAACGATAATGAAAGAAAGAAATGTTATCGAGGATGGTATATTTATCGAGGATGGTATATTTATAGAGGATGTTATCAAGGAAATTATACTATTTCTAAGAATAGGTTAAATATAATAATATTATTTCTTAAGACGTACAAACCATTAAGCTAAGTATACAAGTAACCATCAATAAAATAATATAAAAGTTTAACTCATGTTTTGAATCCTAAAATATTGGTAGATTGTATAAAACATGAAGCGCTAAATACAAATTTTTAATGAATTGATATCTTTAATTCGGAGGCTTTTGACCCTGCATGCCGATGGAGTCTATGCTAAAATCCCGATATCTTTGCAATATATCTCTCTGTTTCTAGGCTGCCTTCTCATATATCCTCGTCTTGCCGATATCAAGTCTTCCAGGCGGCAAACTGTGATTTAGATTTGTTGTTCGCTTCATTGGAGTTTCAATCAAATTGGATTCAGGTAAATTGCATTCTCTTGTTATCAATAAGAGTTTATTGCCACGTGTCCTGTTTGTTAGAGTAGTTTTGAGTTTCAGTTATTTAGTTATTTTCATTACAATTATGTTTAAGTTCTTATATATGTAATGAACATTTTCATTAAAAGAAATTAATGAAAGAAAAGACTTTCTCTCTCAAAACATATTTTCTCTCCCTAAGTTTCAAATTCAATATGGTATCAGATTGAAATCGATCCATTTCACTCTTCTTCTTCTTCGTTCAATCACAATCATGTCTGAAACGATCTCATCTGATTCTCTGCAATCAATGTTTCCAGTCCATTTTACATCGGATCTTCTGATAATCTGAATTCCATTCTTGTCTCCACTGTTTTCAATGGAATCGGATTTCAATCCTGGAAATGATCGATGATTCTTTCTTTGTCTGCCAAAAACAAGCTTGGATTTGTAGATGGATCTATTTCGCCTCCTGTAATCAATTCTCCTGCATATTCGAATTGGCATAGGTCTAATTCAATGGTCATCAGTTGGATTCTTAATTCGTTGAACAAAATAATTGTTGATAGTGTTCTTTTTTACCAACTGCTTCTGAGATTTGGAATGAGCTTCATCAATGATTTGAACAATCCGATGGTACTCTTCTTTACAACACTCAACAACAATTGTTTTCTCTCTCACAAGGTACCGATGATTTTTCTACCTATTTCACCAAATTAACAAAAATTTGGGATGAATTGAGGATTGTTCAAGCCATTCCTTTTTGTACCTGTATTGCTGCTGCATCGATTCAGAATTTTTTTGAGGATCAACACATCATTCAAATGTTAATGGGGTTAAATGATTTGTTCGAGGGCAAATTCTTATGATGAATCCGTTACCTTCTCTTTTCGCTTCTTATTCGCTGATTATTCATGAAGAACGTCAAAGAACAATTTCCATTCCTTCAATAACAAACAATGATGCAATTGCCATGAACGTTACTTCCGAATCATCTATTTCCAACTCCAAGAAATCGCTTCTTTGTACTCACTGCAAGAAGACAGGTCATACCAAAACCAATTGCTATTGCATAATTGGTTTTCCTGCATCATTCAAATTCACTAAAAACAAAAAGGTTGATCCAAAATCAAGTGTTCAAAATGTTATTTGGACATCCAATTCTCCTTCAATCACCATGGAACAGTATGAACACCTTATTCAACTCATTAATAATCATAATTTGAATTCTTCTTCTTCCATCAATCAAATCAGTTCCTCTGTGACTACTGGTGCTATGAATGATGAAGGTAATCCTTTTTCATATCATCATTTTGTTGCAAACGTTTACAAATCTTCATCATTATTGCATACTAGTTTTTCTTGGATCATAGACTTAGGGGCAACGGATCATATTTGTTCTCATCGTGATTTGTTCTTGTCATTCACATCACTTAATCAACCACATTTCATTGGGTTTCCTGATGGTCATCATGCTACTGTTTCTTTCATTGGTGATATTCAATTGCATGATTCTATAATTCTTCATCGAGTATTATATGTTCCCTCATTTAAATACAATCTCACCTCTATTCCAAAATTCACAAAACATCTAAATACGTTTGTCATCTTTACTGATGAAGAATGTCTTCTGCAGGACCCTTCATCAAAGAATGAGATTGCCCTAGGTGTTTTTGGGAAGAAGATCAATGATCTATATGTTCTTGATCATCGAACCATTAAAGATTCTCTTTCATTTTGTTGTCCATTTCCTTCTAGAACATGTTTCAATGTAATCAATAAGCCATCTAACACTTTGGTATGGCATAAACGTTTAGGTCATCTTCCTTTTAGTAAACTCAAACAATTGTCTCTTGTTCCTTCACATTGTAATGAGTTTGTATTTGATTATTGTTTGACATGTTCTCAAGATAAACAACCACGTTTGTCTTTCCCTAAAAGCATATCTCATACTAATCATCCTTTTGATCTAGTGCACATTGATATATGGGTTCCTTATAAACATGCTACTCATGATGGTTTTAAATTCTTTCTAACCATTGTTGATGATTATTCTCGCCATACATGGATACATTTAATGAGTAATAAAAGTGCAGCATGGAATCTTATTAAAGCTTTTGTTTCTCACATACAAACTCAATTTCACAAGACCATAAAAATTATCAGATCTGATAATGCATATGAGTTGGGTTCCAGCAATGAAGGAGTTGAATTTTTTCAAACAAAAGGCATCATTCATCAAAAATCAACACCATATTGTCCTCAACAAAATGGTTTAGTTGAACGAAAACATCGCCACATTTTAGAAGTTGCAAGGGCCTTGTATTTCCAATCGGGACTCGGACACATCTATTGGGGCGAATTTGTCAAAACAGCTATTCACTTAATCAATAGAATGCCTACGAAAGTTCTTCAACATAAGACACCATTTGAAGTCTTATATAATGTTGTGCCAGATTTACAACATCTTAAAGCATTTGGGTGTTTATGCTATGTTATCACTCCAAGGACAGGAAGGGATAAGTTCATTCCTCGTACTCATCCATGTGTATTCATTGGGTATCCTTATGCTCGAAAAGCTTACAAGATTTTAAACTTAACCACAAATGAAATCTCTGTAAGTCGAGACATCAAATTTTTGGAAGATATTTTTCCTCTTCATTCTCACCAGAAGTCATCATCATTCAGTGACAGTTATCTTCCAATCTCTATAGCTGATCATTCTAATCATGAGTCTCATTCACCACAAAGTCATGAAGATCCACCTCATAACTCTTTTTCAGAAACAATATCATCCATTCTGCCTTTAAGAAGATAACAAGAGTCTCTCATCCTCCATCACATTTACAAGATTATATATGCAATCTTGTTTCTTCTACTGATCTTCATCATCATTGTGATCATACAATCACTAATCTTTGTATTGGGCTTGGTCATTCAATATCTCATCCTTCTATTGATGATACTCATACTCAACATTTTGCCTTTAATGTCACCAATCATATTTTGGAACCTACATTCTATCATCAAGCAAAAGGCGATCCAAATTGGGAGGATGCAATGACAAAAGAGTTACAAGCATTACAAAATAATGATATCTGGGATATTGTTAAACTACGAAAAGGCAAGAAGCCTATTTCATGTAAATGGGTGTTCAAAGTCAAGTATAGGGCTGATGGTTCAGTTGAGAGGCATAAAGCCCGGTTGGTAGCGAAAGGTTTCACCCAAAAAGCTGGTATTGATTACCATGAAACTTTTTCACCTGTAGTCAAATTCAACACAGTAAGATGTTTAGTTGCTTTGGCTGTCAAAAGAAAATGGAAAATCCAACAGCTTGATGTAAATAACGCCTTTCTTCATGGCGACTTACATGAATAAGTCTATATGAGGATGTGACATCCCCAATTTCACAGCCAGAAAAGACCGATTTGTTTGTGCTTTGTTTTTATAAATCAGAGTACTCTTTTAAAGAAAACAATTGCGGAATTTGTTCCCAAAACAAAATGTGATAAGAATTTATCAAAACATTTCTTTAAAGAAATGCATTTTCATTAAATAACAAAATCTCGGGATGTCATGTTCCGATACAGATCAAAAGCATAAACAATATAAAATAGACCTTACAACAGTCATTTATAACTACTGATCTATAATCCAAAATCTCTCGTCAAGTCCACCAACTTATACTCTTGTGCCATTACCTGTAATGCAAAGAAAACTGAGTGGGTCAGGCTTGGGAGCCTGGTGAGCATATAGGGTTTTCAACCCACAATAATATAATTATTATATTCAACCATCAAATAATCAACCCAATTACCCATCCCTATTATCATCTTTATTTCTTAGGATTTTACCCTAAGAATTCAATTACCCGTCATTCATTCATTCCTAAGGATTGACCTAAGGAATTAGCACACAATCTATTACTACATAAGGCGCATCTACCAACATCATCCTTTAAGCGCCTCTGCCAGGATTACGTCATACACTATGAGGCGCGACTGCCAGGTTTATGACATTCTCTTTTGGGCGCATCTGCCGACATTATCCTATAAGCGCATCTGCTAAGATTATCCTATAAGCACATCTGCTATTGTTATGACAATCTCTATTTGGCGCATCTGCCGACATTATCCTATAAGCGCATCTGCCAGGATCACGACATTCACTACTTGGTGCATCTACCGATATTATTCTCAAGCGCATCTGCTAGTTTTATGACATTCTTTAATTGGTGCATCTGCCAATATCATTCGTAATCATCTTTCATACCTCATCATTTTATCACATACCAACCATCTCATCTACACATGTTCTACCCAACATATTTGTAGATATAAAATACATATACAATTTAACTCATTTAAAAACTATATAAAACATTCATTCCACACTCATCTCAAATAAACAACAATATATAAACACATAGCACGTATTTTATAACAAATACTTCATATTTATGTGTTTAGAAGAAAGTAACCACACACTCACCCAAACATATACTTAATACATTCAAACAATACTTGTATTATACCCGTGTTTATGAAAGGGACTATACACCCACACATATAAACAACTTTATATTATACACATAGCACGTATTTCATAGCAAATACTTAATATTTATGCGTTAGAAGAAATTAACTACACACTCACTTGATCAGAAGATGATCGGACAACACTATGGCTTGTAGAAGTAGTATTCTTCGGTAGATCTGGAAGATCTTCACAAAAACCGGGCTCCTCGCGGGCAGGGCTTCGGCTCGGGAATCTCACTTCTCGGGATCCTCGGGGCTTCGGAACTTGCTTCGGGGCTCGGGAATGATACAGGGGCTTCGGGATATAATTGGCACGCAAAACGATGCAAAACTTAGAGAGAAAGGAAGAAAATTCGCAAGGGAAATAGCTGATCTCAGGTTCTATTTATAGGCTGCTGGGTCTGGGATTACGCTGGGCGAAATTTTGGAGTACGCTGGGCATACATAGAGTACGTTGGGCGTAATCTTCAGATAAGCTTTGGTATGTGTGCCACGATCTTCAAAAATTCATAACTTTCGCATACGAGCTCCGTTTTCGACGTTCTTTATATCCACGCGTAGGTGAGATTATGCTCTACAACTTTCATTTAGACTCCGTTGGCTAATTTTGACTTTATTTTTATTATATTATTTTTAGTAGGCCGGGATAGGAAAACTCCGTTATAAATTCATAACTTCTTCATCCGACGTCCATTTTTGCCTATCTTTTTATCTTTTCACTACAATTGACGAGATCTTAGATTCTCATTTAGATTGTTTCGGCTAAAAACCGCTCGATCTCAAATCGAGTATTCGGGTTGTATACCGCTAAGTCGAAACTTAGAAAAATCATAACTTCCTTATACGAAGTCAGATTCAGACGTTCTTTTTATGCACGCTCATGGTTTAATGAACTCTACGACTTTTGTTTAGGTCGCTAAGGCTAAATATCAATCTAACGTAAATTCACTTTTTACGTCATTCAGCGTCGTGTCGGTTCTGTCGCGAAACTTCGACAGGTCATAACTTCTTCGTTATAACTCGGATTTCGGCGTTCTTTATATGCACGGAAACCTTGTGACATATACTAAAACTTAGTTAAGTTTATTCATTCTAAATAATCTTCTATCAAAAATTCATTTATGACGCTTATCGTCTCTTAATTGATTAGCCCTGATCTACGGGCGTTACAGAGGATACCACCTGGAATCTCTACAATATCCCCTTCATATGTTTGTAAGTTAAAAAAGTACTTATATGGTTTAAAACAAGCATCCAGGCAATGGTATTCGAAATTGTCCGAAGCATTAAGAACAAGAGGTTATCATCATTCACCTAATGATTACTCTTTGTTTCTTAAAACCATATCTACTTCCATTGTTATTGTAGCGGTTTATGTCGATGACATATTAGTTACAGGAGATAA
This sequence comes from Lactuca serriola, assembly GCF_051521515.1. Lineage (NCBI taxonomy): Eukaryota > Viridiplantae > Streptophyta > Magnoliopsida > Asterales > Asteraceae > Lactuca > Lactuca serriola. The sequence continues at coordinate 233,360,633 of NC_136409.1, read as the reverse complement.
TCAAGATGAAATTGCAGATCTTAAATGCTTTCTGGATGATCAATTTAAAATAAAAGATTTGGGACAAATTCATTTCTTTCTTGGATTGGAGTTTAATCAGGTTCCTAATGGCATGGTTGTTCATCAGCAAAAATATATCAAAGAATTACTTCATACATATTTTGTGACTGAATGATGTATCCACTCCTCTTCCTTACAAGATTCTTCTAGTATCAGCTATGGAGAATCCTTTAGATGATCCTACCATGTATAGTCAATTAATTGGAAAGTTGAATTTTTTAATTCATACAAGACCTGATTTGTCTTACTGAGTACAGTACCTCAGTCAATTCAATCAAACGCCATCTCAAGCACATTATGAAGTTGCTCTACACGTATTACAATATCTCAAAGTCACATTACATCAAGGCTTGTTTTTTCGCCAAAATGACAATTATATCCTTGAGGCATATTGTGATTCTGATTGGGCCGCATGCCCAATCACCAGGCTGAATATCGATCCATGAGAAGATTAGTGGGTATTTTATCATGTTTGGAAATAGTCCTATTTCTTGGAAATCCAAGAAACAGATTACCGTTTCTTTGTCTTCAGCAGAGGCTGAATATCGATCCATGAGAAGATTAGTTGCTGAATTGGCTTGGTTAAGTCGACTTTTTCAAGAATTTCAAGTGCCCAATATTACGCCAATACCCCTCAAATGTGATAATCAAGCAACTATATATAGCCTCCAATCCAGTCTTTCACGAGAGAACTAAACATATTGACATAGATTGTCATTTAGTTAGAGAAAAACTCAAAAGTGTCCTTATCTCATGTTTCAACAAATCAACAGATTGCAGATGCTCTTACAAAGTATTTACCAGGACCAAAACAACAAGAAGCTACAAATCAAGGTGGGTCTTCAACCATATCCTCTAGCTTGAGGGGGGGGGGGGGTGTTATCAATAAGAGTTTATTGCCACGTGTCCTGTTTGTTAGAGTAGTTTTGAGTTTTAGTTATTTTCATTACAATTATGTTTAAGTTCTTATATATGTAATTTATATATGTAATGAACATTTTCATTAAAAGAAATTAATGAAAGAAAAGACTTTCTCTCTCAAAACATATTTTCTCTCTCTAAGTTTCAAATTCAATATCTCTGTCCCCTCTTTTCTAATCCTTGAATACTCAATTCACTTTTATTTTCTTTTTATTTTCGGTTTAAATTTCCTAATTTCTTTGATTTAATTTTGTTGATTTTCAAGTAATTTGAAGAAGATTGAAGATGTCAGACCCTTGTTATGCTCACTGCCTTCAATTCACAAGTATGGCTTTCCTTTCCTAAATCAACTTATGGTCTTGTTAGTAAATACGAATTGATTTCCCATCTTCATGTATAAATTAGTCTTTTGATATTTGTTCACGGGTTCGTATTCTCAACAATCGCAATCGCATGATCATCCATCACTCCTGTGACAACGATCTGACACCACTGCACCAGTCGTTGATTTGTAACCTTACTTATCTTGAGCAGGATTCGCAAATGAAACCCTTAGATCTAAGTTAGAACTATTAGATGCAGTACATCAAATGGTAGGGCTTCAAACTTTTGTGTATCTCTCCCCTATCGCAACATATGTTCATTTTTTTGGTTTATTTTGCAACAGAAGCATGATCGAGTCTGATTTTTAGTTGGAATATCTAGTAAGTCCGATTTTTGGTTTATTTTGCAACCAGTGGTGTGTGGTGTGTTAGGGAGTTCACGTTGTCCTCAAATGTTTCATTTTCTCCTTATTTTTCAATTTCTCATTGATTGACATCCATTGTTTTACCAAAGCAGAAACCTCATAATTTTTTTTGAAAGGGATAAGTTGCCTGATAGTTTCATACTCAGTTTCCTTTCCTTCTTACGCCGCTTCAAGTTCCAACCCTGGTATGAAACTTAAATAATTTGAATTCCCATCTTTATTGTATATTTATAAAACTGAATTAATCTTTCTTAGATTTGTTGCTTTTTGTGTCGTACTAAAATTGGTTAATTTGTTCATTGTAATGACTGTGATGTTCATTTACTTCCTGTGGATAATTAGGGTTTGGCAACGCCAAACTAACGAGTCTAATTCCTCTACTTCATGGTAAACTTCATTTCACATTTCCACTTAAGAAAAGGTTTTTACTTTATTGTGGGAATTCAACGATAATTATTTAGTTTTTTTTCAGTATTTTTCTAGATTCAAGCTACAACTTTGGGAAATTATCTCAATTGTTTTTTTTTTTTTTTTAATATTTGCACCCTGGTTCTTTCAGATGATCTTAATGTTCTTTCCGATGATCTTAATGTAAGTGGTCTGCAAGGTGAACTAGGGACACATGCTGAATTAGAGAAAAAAAGGTGAATTGAATCTTTGTCCCTTTTATTGTCAAATTTATCCCTAACATGTTGGATTTCTCTTCATCTAGGTGCTCTACAAGACTCAACAACCACCATTTTTTGGATCGCACCAGGCACTACTGCCATGAGGACCTCACACTTCACAACACTCGCCTCATCCTCTTACCATCCTTACCGCCACCAACGTTCTCTCCCCACTGCATAAAAGAAAAGACACTTATCAATTTGCAAAATGCCGAATGCTGACTTTTTTTCAATCCTAAATCCTGTTTATCTTAATTTCACTGATTTTTTTGGCCATACTATTTTAATGTAATTTAGGTCTGAAAACGGATGATCAGGTGCGTTAATTGACTGCAGGTCTAAATTAAACTCTTGACTCTTGAGGTAACCCTACTTCTTCATTGGCACCACTACTTCTAATTGGAAGAGGTAAATCGTAAATTATTTTCTCTTTGAACCCCTTTTTATGATAAATTTCTAGCTTTTTTTTTCTGTTTACTTTTTGCCTTTTTTTTTTTTTCCTGATATGCAGAGTTAGGTATCAAGTAGTCTGCAAATTAAAGTTTGAAATGGTCATTTTTTTAATCTACTTATTATGTGAAATCTGCATATTTTTGTTATAACCAACAGTATGTATTCAAAAAGTATTTACTTGGTGTGCTTTTGGTATGATGCTAATTAAGTTGGAGCAGAAAAACTTGCAGTTCTCCCCATGGGTTTGGAGGTGCAAGTTGGTATTACTGTAGGTACGGTGGGTAGATTGAAGAGATGGTGAGGGGAAAACCTTCTTTTTCTTTGATGTTGACGAAATTAACTCTTATTTGGTCCTCTATGCTTTGATCTTTTGTTTAGTTAACGATGCCATATTATCTAATTTCGGAGGATTGTAATATTTTTTTCGGAAATCACATCTTTACCCTTTATAGTTAGTTACTGTTGAGTGGTGGGATGGTAAATCTTGAAAACCTTCTTTATCTTCGAATTTGACAAAAATACTCACAGTTTGGACCTTTTGTGCTTTGATTATGTCTTTAGACAACAATGATACGTATACAAATATAGTGGATTGCATTTTTTGAAAATGACATCTTTACCCTTGGTGTTCCGTTAAATCTTCATATAAACTTGTAGTGATTGGTGTTGCTTCAGTTGGCTCTTAATCTATGATGCTATTCATGGTTTGACTTTCATCTTCCAGTAATTTATTATAGCACCCTACATTTTTTTTATCATCACATCACTATACTTTTGAAATTTTCACTTAGTTATAGAAACATCATTAACATCCAACTCAAAACAACTTTTTATGCCTAATAAAGATAATTATTGAAATTAAATGCTATATTTGGTAGAAAATCACAAACTACATCAAATTAATTGGAAAAAAAGAGTGAAAATGCATTTATGAAAATACTTGATCTTTCAAGTGGTTACTTGACAACTTTTTGATGCTTCATTCATATTGAATTTGTTTTATTAAAAGAAAATATGGAATGAATGCAAGAAAATATGAAGGAACTGGTTGGTATCAAGTTTTGACGGCATGTTTTTTTTAATTACACCTTTTAACATGTTTAGTAAAACATAAATGCATTAGAAAATAACTAATGGGCAAAAACATTTTGAAGCAATGACATTTAAAAAATATGTTAATCACAAGGGGTTTGTATTTGGAAATTGACGTTTGTACAACTTAAGGACCAAGATAGAGACCCTTGACATAATTAATTGGAAATTGATGTTTTTATTTTAATTTTATTCCATTATTATTTTTTATTTCTTTTCAAGATAATGTAAAAGCACCACTCCAACAAGTCTTACAAGATATTTCTAATTTGTTGCTCTCATTATTATTTTTGACTATTTGTTACTATGTTTGGTATATTTCTATTATTTTATAAATAAAAAAATCAAAGTGATTACTAAATTATACAAATATGATCATTGTTAGTAAAAGTCATTTTTTGGTAACCATAACAATACCTTTGTTTTATGGTGTGAGACATTGTTCCTATAAAAACATGTTAAAAATAACACCAAAGTTGGATTCTATTGTTTTGGATATGTATTTTCTTTTAGAACATAACATTTTTGTTAAAAAAAACATATTATCAAAAAAATCTGTTCGCCGCCGCCGCTTTGTGCGGGTAGATGGCTAGTGTGTGTGTGTGTATATATATATATATATATATATATATATATATATATATATATATATATATATATATATACACACACACTTTGTGTCTCGCTGTTGGTGAGTAAAGTGCTTAAATGGACGTCGCATATCGAAATAAAGGTGGCTACTTTGTGTGTAAATCTTCATAAAAAAAGTTAACACTAATTATCTTTGTGTTTCAAAAACTTAAACCAAGGTCTTTGGAAATGACCAACTTGTACTTCTTCTTCTTTGAATTAAATTAATGATTTACATTAAAAAAAAAAAAAAAAAAAAGTAAAACAAAATGGGCACTTTCGCATGCTTCTATCCTCCATACATCACCACACCCTTTCTCACATTCCCATGGTTACCGGTAAAATCAAAGTATCGAAGTGATACGATGTAGATGATAAAAACATGTGTACTAGTTTTATCGTAATTTTTAAAGAAAAACTGACTTTATTGTAAAAGAAAAATGTACAAATATACTAAATTTGAATTCTGAAGTCCGATGGATTGTGCTTTTTTTTTTTTTTATATGACTAATTGTTTTTTATCTAATATTATGTTAATTTCTTTCTCCCAGTCCAATGGATGTAGATCCCAAGATTCGTGCTCTTTTCGTTTGATTATACATGCCATACTTTCGACCTATTTTAACGGATTTTTATTTATTTATTACTTTTTTGTAAAAAAGCTAAAATGTACCAACCTATATTGCATCGTTTCGTTACACCAAAGGAGTCAACATGACATTTTATAATATGATATCCTCCTATCCTTTATGCATCAATGTGTAGAATACAAAAGATTGCTTACAAAATTAGGTGATGGTTCAAGCTAAAAGAATATACATATATATAAAGTCTGGATCCAATAAAACCCAAAACAATTAATGAAAACTTCAAGACCAACTCTCGATCACTATTATCATTATTATTAAGGGTAGAATTGTAAAACATAATTGCCAAGAGCAGTTGCAGAACTAGGAATTTTGATATGGGGTATAAACATCGTTAATATATTTTATATGTAGTTATCCAATATCGGACATTAAAAAACATGTTATAATGTAGTGTCCGTATGATATGAAAATATGTGGCCGTATTATAAAAGTGTGGCAATTGTGTACGGACTTTTGTTCCTTAAATCAACCATTTTATCCAATAGTGTAACGTTAAACCGTCAGTAGACACATTTATTTAGTAACTGTAGTGACTGTATATCACCAACTTGCGACATTTATGTTGTTTTAGTGTGGTTGTTTTCTGATATGTTGTCACACACTTAAAATTTATTAAGATTATTGTGTATCTTTTGTAAACATGTAATTACGGTGAGCATGATCATGTTCGCTAAATGGCCACATGTAATTAATTTCATAAGTGGCGATTTGCTAATAGCTAATCACAAAAACAATCAACTTTTGTGACTATTGGCTATCGTATAAAGACACACTATTAAGTGAAATACAATCATAAGTATTATAAAGACACATTTAATTAAAAGTAATGACTATTCGGTATCGTATTAAGACTATTGGGTATGTTTTAGAAACATGTAATTACGTTGAACATGATCATGTTCAGTAAATGGGCACATGTAATTAATTTTGTAAGTGACGATTTGGTAGTAATTAGTCACAACAATCAATTATGGTATTTATTTGCCACATAAATTGTTTTTTTTATGTTGTTATTGTTTAACTTAGTCAAAAAAACTTAAAAAAAAACATCATTTTAAAACAATTTTAGACTCATAATTCTTGTAATTATGACTATTGTTAACCATTTAGTCACACGTTAAAAAATGATGTAAAGTAACCATTGTATAATTTTAGAGACATTGAAAACCTATAAAACATGGCCAAATTTATATTAAAGCCACAATAATTAAATTTTTGTTACTTTTTCTACATTGTAGACACATTAGAATAATTTAAATTAAAGTAATCAAACCCAACAATATGAAACAATATCAAAATTCATAATTTGATGTTAGTAATAATTGAAATCCAAATCCATATATTAAATTCCTAATTAAAATACCAAAAAAGAAAAAGAAAATTGTACTAATTGCAAGTATTTAAATTATGGTAAAAAAAAGCAAACACAACATAAACTAAAACCTAGACATAACTAGGCATTCATCTTATTGATATTGCTTCTTGTCTTCTTGAGAAGGGTATCAGATGATATGTAAGTTGGTTTCCTTTTCTTTGAGTTTTGAAGTTGATGGTCTTGATGTGATATAATATTTGGTACCTATACAAACAACATTGAAATGAAAAAATAAGTTCATTCAAAACTTAGTATACCAGTTTATGAAGAAAAAAATTGTAATGCACAAAGAAGTTAGCATAAACAAACCTTTGAATTGACTTGCACAAGGTATTTTGGCCAAGCAACAAAACTTTTATATGTATCCTCGACTGTTGTGAATTGTCCAGTTTTATGGGGTAGAAATGCATCTTTTTTTACCAATTCATCAATGGAAACTTTATAGCAATCATCTTGTAGAGGAACTCCATGAACGAATTGTCTTTCTGATGATAAGTGAACGGTACCACGAGCAATGATGTTCCTTTTATACGTATATGATAGATTACACTTTATTGGCTACAATGATAAGTAACATTAGAATCAGAAAAAAAAGGACAGAAATATATATTTAGCATGAAAAAAAACATTGACCCGGTGAAGGTTTTTTTTTGGTGAAATTGTTGGTTTCTCAGGATTGATAGTGGTAGTCTTAGACTCAGCAGATTTTTTGGTGGCTTTTGTATTTGCTTAATATAAAGATTTAAGACAGATATATAAAATTATATTTTAATATAAAAGATAAATTAAAAGTATTGAAAACTGTAAAGTTAGTATATACTAGTGTTCCAGATTTCATGGAAAGCAATTATCTATCGGGAGTTGCAGTTGCAGATTTGGTTTGAACTGCTTTCTTAGTGGGTTTTGCAATTACCTAAATAAATTAAAGTTCCAAGTGAAAAAACAGAAATTAGTACTATATATATATATATATATATATATATATATATATATATATATATATATATATATATGTTCAGGTTCATTTGAGACCATTTTAATTTTGTGAGACCGTGAAACAAAATCTAAAAATAATTTTAAAATGCAAAATAAATGGAAAAATCCAAAAATTCTTTTTTTAAAATATTATTTTCGGAACTTGAATTAACTAAAAAAAATAAAAAATAAATAAATAAATAAAATCCCATTTTTTTGAAAAATACGTGAAATATTCTAATAGAATATTACACTGACATATTCTAAAAAGTAATTTTAAAATGCAAAATAAATGAAAAAATCTAAAATTCTTTTTTTAAATATTATTTTCGGAACTTGAATTAACTAAAAGAAAATAAAAAAAAATAAAAAAAAATCTTGTTTTTTTCGAAAAATACGTGAAATATTCTAATAGAATATTACACTGTACATATTCTAAAAAATAATTTTAAAATGCAAAATAAATGGAAAAATCCAAAAATTCTTTTTTTAAATATTATTTTCGGAACTTGAATTAACTAAAAAAAATAAAAATAAATAAAAAAAATAAAAAAATGCGTCTCACGGTCTCACAAAATTAGGTCATCTCACATAAACTTAACCCTATATATATATATATATATATATATATATATATATATATATATATATATATATATATATATATATAGGTTATATCGAGAACACATAAAAGGTTAAAAACGTAAGAACAAATTTCGACCATCTAATTACTTAAATCTAGGGCTATAACATGTAAGGGCCATTTTTGTAAATATCAAAACTGAAAATCTTAAAATGAAAATAAAAAGGTACAACAAAGGGTATTGAGGTAAATTGAAATGGTTTAATTTAGGTAGTGTAAATAAGAAAATAACGTAAATCTAATTTCCTTAAATTGGGCTTAATATTTGAATGTTGGCTCTGCGTGTTTGGGAGCGACTCTTGTTCTTGGCACAAAATCCATCACCTTCATCACAACCTGCCTTTATCTATCCCAACTTCTACCCCCTATTTATACTTCATATTAAGATTGTCTAATCCATTTACAACCCGATCTTCATTTTCCTCCCCTATTATGCTTCAATGGATCTTCATTTTCCAACAAAAAAGTAGCCGACACCTCGCTTAGGGTTTGGTCGCAATCGGCCATGGCTATCAGGTCCGCCTCCACACATATGTACGTTCGGATCTCACACTTGTATAGTTGCATTTAGCATCTGACACCCAATTCTCTCTCTAGACTTCGATGTACCACCGCCTCTCCATAGCAACAACTACCAGAGCATCTTCACTTCACTAGCATGTCGCCAACATCAATCCTATCCTATTTGAATAGATTAAATTTTTATCACGAATCTTTTTCCGAAGTCGATTCATCGTGAATTCTTAATCACCGTCAATGGAATCATAAGTTTATTGTCTTCTTCGTTAATCACGGTAACTCCACAAGTTGTTTCACGTGTCGATGTATTGTTTGAGACGATCGTTCCTATTTTTCGGTTTCTTCCTTATCGTATTTCTCTTTTGTGTCAATAGGATGAATTCTTAATGATTCTCGGCATTGATTCATATGATTTCTTAGTTTATGGGTTAAAGTTGGTCTCACTTTCACTGATCGGGTATGCTCCAATGTATTCCTCTTTTGTTGTTTAATCCGCATAATAGGGCTTATTATTATATCATAATCCTATACTGGAAGTGCGTAGATTTGGAAGTTTCTCAGCTTGATAGGAAATTTGCTAAGTTTTAGAATGTTTATTTCTTTATAGTTCTTTTGTTTGTTCAATTTTGGGTTCTTGTTGATCTTTTAACTTGAATTGTTTCCGTCATTTTGGTTTGACCTGTAGACTAGGCAAGATTACTAGTTTTGAAATCTGATTTGTACACCCAATTTTGCTAAGTAAAATGATGTATTTTTGGTTCATTTCTTAGTTTTCATCTTACAAGTCGATGTTTTTTATAATTGCTTTTACTATGCAGGTGTGGTGGAATTACACATTTACAGTCTCCATATCTATACATGTATCCTAAATTGATAAATGATTTCACTATAACTCGCCTGTTGGCAAGTGCTAAGAGATGCCAAATGGTGACCTCGAATCCATACTTTCTTTTCGGGGGCACCACCTTGATATTCATTTATGATTGTAGCTTTATCCATTAATGAATAAAATTTCTAGAATAATATATTTGAGCAAGTTGCATCCATAAATTGAAAGTCCTGTGAAAATGATGAACCTTGGTCACTGATTATGTGATTGGTGGGATATTGAGTTGGAGCTAAAGCATGTTAAATTACAAGGTGGGGGTTCTTGTTTCTAACGGATTTTTTTTCTTTCTTTTTTAGGTAATTGAATGAAAGACAAAAATTTATTATGCGTAGCAAATTAAAAGTTGCAATATACAAACCGCAAGACTACAAGAATCAGAGACAACAAAGAAAAATCAAAATAACAACTTCATTGGATAAGCCACAACACAATTTCTATATTGCAACTATTTTTGTGTCTTATTCATTTAAGATTAATGAAAAATACCTAAATTATGCATTGTAATTTCTTTTTTATTTTGTGTTATTCATTTATGATTAGAGGTATATTATAATTATTTGTACAACATATTTTATTCATTTATGATTATAGTTGTATTTGATTTTTATTTGAATATTATGTTTTATTCATGTATGATTAATAGTTTGTTTTTTATTCGGCCGTTGGTATATTTATGTATGATTAATAGTTTTTGGTATATTCGTGTATGATTGATAGTTTGCCTCTTATTCATTCATGAATTAAAACCGTATGAATCAGATACTAGAAATTTTTTTTATTTTTAATTTTGAAAGAAAAATTGATGATTATTATTTTTTTTATAAATGAAAAAGAAAAAAAAAAACATTTAATTATGTTTTAAATATTCATAAGAATCCAAAGAAAATATATTTATTTCAATATCTTTAATATTTGATTGATAAAAGTAAAAGAATTTTTTTTAAAATTATAATGTTAAATAATACTTTTTTAATTTCTTGTTAATTAAAAATAGAATCTTTATTTTCTTAAATCCTGTCTATAATTTTGGAAACCGATGGTTACATTGACATCCATTAATTACATATAACGTATTCATATTAAATTATGTTGTAAATTGCCTATTATGTACTTAACAAACGATTGGTCCACAATCATTCTTGCGTTCTCAACCTTATCGTGTTCTCAATATAACCTCTCCATATATATATATATATATATATATATATATATATATATATATATATATATATATATATATATATATAGAGAGAGAGAGAGAGAGAGAGAGAGAGAGAGAGAATCATTTGAAAACTCATAGTTTCCCGAGAACTGAAAGTGGAACGTTTGATCAAAAAAATGAAGGGCTAAAATACAAGGTGATGTTTTTATAAATAAGTAGAACCACCGAAGAGTTGGGGGTATCTTAATTAAATGAGAGAGGTGTATTATAGGAAAGAATAATATAATTAAAGTTTATGTTAATCTGTTATCTGATACAGGAAATTTACAAGACATCTATCTTTCACAAACCAACCCACGATCTGTTGTCCTCCTCCCAACAACCTTTTTCTCCGGTGCCTGCTTCAACAATCTGCTTTGCCGGCGTCGAATGATCTTTGATATTTCATCATCTCCACCTACTTCGCCGCCTTCGCCGATGTTTCGGTTATCGAGTGTTGCAATTTCTCCTAAAATCAACATCACAACGTCGTCCAGATCTGGAATTAATCACCGACCTAAATATGAGATTGTTTTTAACAGTCGATTTTGTTTTTTTATGGAAGATCGCTCCTAACCTGCCCTGCCGACGATAGATTTGAAACATCATCGTAATTGATTTGTCCAGTTAATTAGAAGAGAACGAAGATTGATTCCGAAAGATTCGAACAAAACTTTGTTACTCGTTTCCTCTGATTCCTACGACTCTGTAAGTTTCATTTTTCTATTGATTTTAATTAGTTGTTTCAGTTTTGAGGAATATTAATATTTTGTTTTTGCTGAATTGAAATTGTTGATATTGCATATGTAAGTTTCTTCATTCGTCAATTGTATATGAAACTAAAAAGACCACGCCTAATATGTAAATGCAGAAACTCTTATAGTACATTTACAATTATTTACAATCTATTTTATAAATGTCTTTTCTCTTATCAATTTCAATGCTCATGTTAGCATGTCTTGTTTATGGAGATGATGGTTTTGAGTTGTTACAAGGACATTAAGAATTTGAGTGACGGAATTTGTAAGAACTTGCTATATGGGCTTTGGTAATGAAATTAAGGTATATTCAACGATAATGTATCTATTAATGTTAGCTTTAAACTTATTTTATGTGTTGCATGAGATTCAGTGCTTTGTTTGATTTTTATATGTTTTTGGACACAAACAACCAAAAGAATATTTCTTACTGTATGTTCTAGGGTTCTTTAATGTCATATTTATTAGATTGCCTTCACTCAAACATAGGTGCTTGCTTGCTTTCTTATATATATACTGAGATGAAATACTATTTCACATGGCTGACAAACCATTAGATGACACTGTCAAACACCCAAAACAATGTGAAATGTAGGATTTTATAAGATAGATCATATATAGTATGATAAGTGGTTTCAAGTAATTGTACAAAATACGAATCCCGTACCGGTTTCAAACCGGAACCTGTCCCAAAATCACACCAATTATGTGTAACAGGTCCAATACCGGTTCTTTGATTTACATGGAATCAATATTCGGTGTTAACGGTTTCGGTACCAAGTAATTGTTTTTATTCTTTGATTATTTTTCTATTTTAAAAATATAAAATTTGAAAATCATTATGTTTTTGGAATTCTTTGAAGGGTTTTTGTTTTATAGAAATGAATTAATTATATAATTATATAAATTGAGATGTAGGTATTGTTTGGTAGGTTGAAACCTAAAAAACAAAAAGAATCTAGATATTTTTAAAGCCATTTAACTATTGAAAATGGCAACATGTTTACATGCTCTTTTACGTGAAGAATATTTGCACGTTATTCAATCTCTTTATATGTATATTAATGTATTGTTTTTCATTGCAATACTTGGAATGTATATGTTAATTGGTGATGTCGTAGTCAACCCCTGTGGCCCTGCCATTTCAGGTTCGCTTCTATATATAAATCTACTTAGATTTATAAAAAGTTTTTATTTATTTATTTATTTTATTTATTTTATTTTTTTTATTTTTTTTATTTTTGACCTTTTTCATATTGATTTTGTTTTTTGTTTCAAAAGTCCAATCAGCAATGGATGGCGGAACTGGAAAATTGAATTGCAAAAGATGTTAAAAACCTCTAACCAAACCCCCAAATCAATTGCTACTTTTGATCTGGAAATATTCGTGAATTTCATCGTTCAATCACTATTTTTATTCTTGAAGGCTCAATGAACCATTCTATAAATTGCAAATGGAGGATGTTAGGTGGGTTACTTCGTATTAAACCTCTTCATTGACTTTTGCTGTAGCTGGAATAAATCCTCAGAGAGTAATGTTTGCACATTATCCATCTCAATATATACATATTTCTAAAATTTCTCACTTGCAAACATATATCTTTTTCCTTTTTTTCATTGTAATAGGTTCTTCCTATCATGATTGATGTTGGAACCAATAATGACAACCTTCTAGAAAATCCCTTGTGTAACTTTTTTTCTTCTTTTCTTGATTTTTTTCCGAACCTTATTAAGTAAATTACATGTGATTCACATGTAAATCACATATGAATCACATGTGATACACATGTAATTCACATATGAATTACATGTTATTCACATGTAAATCACATGTTATTCATATAAGAATTAGATGTGATTCACATGTTATTCACATATCACATGTTATTCACATGTAAATCACATGTTATTCGCATATGAATCACATGTAAATCATATATGAATTAGATTTGATTAACATGTAATTTACATATGAATTACATGTGTTTCACATGTAATTCACATATGAATTACATGTGATTCACATGTAAATCACGTATGAATTACATATTATTCATATGTAATTCACATATTAATCACATGTAATTCACAAGTGAATCACATATCAATTACATGTGATTCACATGTAAATCACAAGTGAATTACATGTGATTCACATGTAAATCACAAGTGAATTACATATGAATTATGTCTATATGCACACATGCATTTTGTGTAAGTGTTCTTCGTTAATTAGTTTTTAAAATTTTCTTGTGAATTTCACATTTAAATCTTAAAAGATACAATCACATGTGAATATCACATTATATAATCACATGTGAATCTTACATGATATATACATGTGCGTGTTCTTGCATTAATCAATTTTTTTAATTTTCCAGTAGATTTTGAAGAATTTTTGGAAAATATTGAAGAGGTGAAAAGTGATAAATTGAAGAAAATATAGAAATCTTGATATGAAGAAATGATAACACTGTGAATCTTTGTATTTTTTTTTATATTTTATTTTGTATCGAATAAAATACTTGTATTATGTTTATAGATTGATTAATAAAAATGAGATTTTTTGTTAAAAAAAATGCAGTTTTGAAAAAAAAATTGTACTTTTTTAAAAAAACCGCAGTTTTTTTTTTAAAAAAAGATGCAGTTTTTTAAAAAATATTTTTTTTCATTTTTTTTTTGAAAAAAATTAAAAAATCTCAATTTTTTAAAAAAATCAAAAATTATTTTTCAAAAAAAAAAATCCAAAATTTTGAGTTACTTTGTTAATTTTTGTACATTTATATTAATATATTAAATAACACAAAAAAATTAAACATTAAATGAGATTGGTAAGATGACGATCAGGTCCTTAACGAATTACTTTTGATCCAACACTCCACTTTAATTCTCGGGTTCTCGGGAAACTTTGAGTTCTCAACCGATCTCAACCATATATATATATATATATATATATATATATATATATATATATATATATATATATATATATATAACAATGATGATCTTGTGAGATGATAATATACTGGTGTTAAATGTTTTGATAGTGTTGGAATAGTGTCTAAGGCTGTAACTATATCCGGTTGTGCATGGTCCTTTTGGGTTGCCTTCACCATAGCAACTTGATAGGATGATTTATTAAGAGAGAGTAAATATTATTAATATATTATGAGAATAATATAATGAATAATATATTTGTTATTTGATTAATATGAGTCATAGAATTAATTAGAATTAATTTGGTGACTTAAAGAGATTAATTAAATAAAGGGGTATAAACTGTCAATTGTTTGATAGTTAAGCTTTAGACTGTAAATCCATTTGGATATACTATGGACGGATTCTAAGAGGATTAGGAAAGCTAAAATCGTCCATTAGAGTTATCTAGGAATGGATTTGGATAGCCTTAAGAGAAGATTATCTGATAGGGACTTATCTGTAATCCTTAAGGAGTCTACAAGTATAAATAGACCCCATGGCTGATGGAATTCGACACTTGACCAAAAGAAAGGAACCTCTGGTCGAAATTCCTCTCCTCTCTCCCAAATCATCCTCCTTGCTTTGGTGTTTGTAAGCCATTAGAGGAGTGACATTTGTGACTCTAGAAGCTCCAAGACCTCAAGATCAACAAGGAACTCAAAGGTATGATTCTAGATCTATTTCAATGTTGTTATTTAAGCTAATTAGTAATTACAAGTCTTGGATTCAAAGCATGTTTATTAGAAAGCCTAGATCCGAGCATTAGGGTTTTGCATGCGCACATAGGAAAGTTCTTATGGCTAAAACCCATCAGTGGTATCAGAGCCTAGCTTGGTTTTCTGTAAATTGTTGCTTGATTAACTGAAACAAACCTGCAAAATTCGATTTTTGGTTTCTGAGTCATGGACTCGGCGAGTCTCAAAGTGGACTCGGCGAGTAGGCCTGACTCGGCGAGTCCCTTTGTGCACTCGGCGAGTCCAGGCGTCAGGAATGGCCAGATTCGGGATTTCTTTGTGTTTATCTTATCTTAACTTACCATAAACTAATTAGATCAACATTAATTCGTTTTTCTGATAAATATAACTGTTATCTTGATCTAGTTAAAGGTAATTATCAACTAATTAAATATTTAATTTCCTTATATGATAATTAATTAATTATTTTGATTATTTTGGTAATTATCTTAAAAAGAAATCTTGAATAAATCAAATATAGATAATTAGGATATTAATTGTTAATTGGAATTATTTGTTATTTGATCCTCCATGTTTTAAATGTTTAAAACCTACCCTCATGTTTTGAAATTTACTTTTGTGATTAAAAGTTTTCATTTAGACAACTTAAATTTCGAACCCTAGATTTTAAAAGTTTTAAAATACAACCCTATACTAATATGATATTACTAGAATAATATATATATATATATATATATATATATATATATATATATATATATATATATATATATGTATAACTAAATGCTAGTCTTACCGTTAGTAGGCCCCATTCACGAAGCCGATCTATGAGGTGGGTATAAGGTTGCGGCCTATAAAATGGCGCTTAATGGGTGTACACTCACACCTACCGCTTGCTTGATTGGTGGAGGGTCGTTAGCCGAACGGGTAGGATAGGGCTACCTCATCCTCTCATTAAAAGTATAATAAGAAATATAAAGTAACTATACATTATTTTAAAATTTCCCAATCCTAGTTACTTTAGGAAAAGTGAATTGATGCAATCCCATGAAATTACACTTTGCACCTTGCTAAGATGTTAGTGGAGCGCGTGTGGTTTACCGGCACACTAATTGGTTCTAAGCGAAGGTGGCAAAGGGTGATTCATTGTTTGTCATAGTTCGATGGAGCGTGTGTGGTTTACCGGCACATCGAATAGATGATCGTTACAATGAAGGCACCATGTGAATTTGCATGGTAATTCACACCCGCTTTGTGATCCTCGGCATCCCAGTCACAAACAAGAGGGGCATATCGAGATTTAAACATGCCATTGACTAGTTTCAATGAATCTCATCCGAACCTAGGAATTCTCAAAAACACTTAGGACTAATAGTTCAGGTTTTCGTGATGGAGAATTAGTGAATCGTCATTCACTTACCTTCAATTTATTTACATGTTAGATTACGGCATCCCTCTTCTAGTATGTAAATGTTATTGTTGGATCCTAGCCCTAATTTTTCTTATTGGGTGATAATTAGGGATTCATATTCTAATCTATCTTCGTCCTTTTCTAATTGTAGATGTCGAACGCAAACAACGCTGCTGCTAGTTCCTTCACATTGATGAGCCTTTGCCAAAAGGTCACCTTCGATGGAACGAACTTTAGTGAATGGATAAGATACATTCGCACCATTGCTCGATATGAGGACAAAGAGTATGTCCTTGATGAGAAGCTCGAGAAAATCAACACCGAAATCGCTACTCCAGCCGAAATCACCACCTTTGAAACTCATGAGCGAGATGCAACGAAGGTACATTGCATCATGATTGCCACCATGAACTCCGAATTCCAAAAGTCCTACGAGGACATGTACCCGTATGAGATGCACCAAGACTTATTGGAGAGGTACCACCAAAACGCGAGACAAGAGAGGTACGAGATTTTCACTAACATGATTTCCGCGAAGATGGGTCATGGAGAATCTCTTACCATGCACTTGCAAAAGATGCAAAGGTATGTCGACCGCCTTCGCAAGTTAAATGTTGACTTCGGTGAGGACATGGCGATCGACATGGTGCTTCACTCTTTACCTCCGATGTACAACCAATTTAGGATGACCTACCACATGAACAAAGAAGAGGTCACCCTAAGCAAGCTCCAAGGTCTCTTGAGGGTTGCTGAGAGCAACTTCAAAGACAAGTCTGTCGCACCTACTCCAAATCCGCCCGCTGCTCCTGTCTTGGCTATTGGACAAGGGAAGGGAAAGAAGAGGAAAGCTTCATCGAAGAACTATCGCAAGGTGAAAGCCCGAGATGGTGCCTCTTCTAGTGGGACCAAAGTTGATCCCGCTAAGCCCTGCTCTAACCCGAAGGAGGCAGAGTGCCACCACTGCCACAAGATAGGACATTGGAAGAGAAGCTGCCCAGATTACCTGCAAGCAATCAAAGAAGGAAAGATCAAGCCATCTTTCGCAGGTATATATACAATCAAATCTAACGATTCTAATCATGCTATTTCTTGGGTCCTTGATACCGGTTGTGGTTATCACATTTGTTCTAATGTGCAGGGACTAAGAAGAAGTAGGGATGTGGAGCAAGGAAGGATCAATCTAATCATGGGGAACAGAAGATCGTCGCCTGTGACCAAGATTGGAGTGTATTCCTTAGTGCTTAGGAATAGTTTAGTTTTAGATTTGAACAATTGTTGCTATTCGCCAGAAATGGCAAGAAACATCATTTCATTTCATGGTTTATATAGACAAGGATTTAGATTTTCTTTTAATAATGAGAATGGTTCTATTTTGGCTTATCTAAATGGTGTCTTTTACTTTGAAGCTATACCATGTAATGGAATATATGAAACCGTTATGATTGTTGATAACTTTGGAAATGATGTTTTGAATATTGATTCTTCCACTAGTATGGATAAAGCATCCTTGTGGCATTGTCGTCTTGGACATGTCAACAAGAAACGCATAGCCCAACTCCAAAAGGATGGAGTGTTGGAGTCATTCGACCTTAGGGAAGATGACACATGCGAGTCTTGTTTGCTTGGAAAAATGACTAAGTCGCCCTTCACGAGTACTTGTGAAAGGGGCGAGGGTCTGTTGGACCTAATACATACCGATGTATGTGGACCGTTTAGATCAAACACGAAGGATGGAAACCGCTTCTATGTGACTTTTACCGATGACTATAGTAGATATGGGTATATCTACTTAATAAAGCAAAAGTCAGACACCTTTGAAAGGTTCAAGGAGTTCAAGAATGAAGTGGAGAATCAATTGGGCAGGAAAATCAAGATGCTTCGATCCGATCGAGGAGGAGAGTACCTAAGTCTTTAATTCCACGATTATCTCAAGGAGTGTGGAATAGTTTCACAATTGACGCCTCCTAGGACACCGCAGTTGAATGGTGTGGCAGAAAGGCGTAATCGAACCTTATTGGATATGGTTCGCTCTATGATGAGTCGTGCTTCACTACCAATCTCTTTTTGGGGGTATGCCTTAGAGACTGCCGCCCATATCCTTAACCGAGTCCCTACTAAGAAGGTTGCCAAAACACCTCACGAGATCTGGACAGGGAAAGCTCCCTCGTTGGCACATATCAAGGTTTGGGGTTGTGAGGCTTTCGTAAGACGAGATACTCACGACAAGCTTGAACCTCGAAGTGAGCGATGTATTTTCATCGGCTACCCGCAGACATCCTTTGGATACCTCTTCTATAGACCGAAGGACAATGTTGTCTTCGTTGCAAGGAGAGGAGTTTTCCGAGAGCGAGAACTCATAAGCCAAGGAGACAGTGGGAGGCAAATCGAACTTGAGGAGATTCAAGATTCGATAGATGAAGGAACCTCTACCGCTGGCGTTCAAACCGAGGAGGAAACTCCAGTTGAACCAATTGACGAATCCTTACCTCTTAGACGTTCCGATAGAGTTAGATTTCATCCCCAGTTTTATGGCTTTCATATTACTACCGAAGGGGACACGTATATTAGTGATGGTACACTAGTAAATCTTGATGAACCTAATAGCTATGAGGAAGCCATGGAAGCCCCGGAGTCTGTAAAATGGAAAGAGGCAATGGATAGCGAGATCCAATCCATGTATGATAACCAAGTTTGGAATTTGGTTGATTACGTGCCCGGACGCAAGACTGTTGGGTGCAAATGGATCTTCAAGAAGAAGACCGACGTGGATGGGAACGTACACACATATAAAGCGCGATTGGTTGCGAAGGGCTTTACTCAAACTCCCGGAGTTGACTATGATGAGACCTTCTCACCAGTTGCGAAGATTAAATCTATCAGAGTAATGCTAGCAATTGCCGCATTTCATGATTATGAGATTTGGCAAATGGATGTCAAGACCGCTTTCCTTAACGGAAAGTTGGCTGAGGATGTTTACATGGCTCAGCCAGAGGGGTTTGTGGATCCGATGCATCCGGATAGAGTGTGTAAGCTTGAGAAGTCCATTTATGGACTTAAGCAAGCATCTCGCAGATGGAATCTTTGTTTCGATGAGAAAGTCAAAGAGTTTGGATTTGTACGAAGCGAAGACGAATCTTGTGTATATGTCAAAGCCAGTGGGAGTATAGTAAGCTTCCTCGTTCTATATGTCGATGACATATTACTCATAGGAAACGACATCCCGACTCTGCAGGAGGTAAAGTCCTGGCTCGGGAAGTGCTTCGCTATGAAGGACCTCGGAGAAGCTTCTTACATTTTGGGAATAAGGATAGTAAGAGAAAGAAGTAAGAGACTAATTGGACTTAGTCAGAATACTTACTTAGAGAAAGTACTAAAACGCTTTAGTATGGAAAATTCAAAGAAGGGAGAACTACCGATACAAAGTAATGCCAAATTGAGTAAGACTCAAAGTCCGAGTACCGAAGCTGAAATAGCAGAAATGAGCCGAGTACCATACGCTTCCGTAGTTGGCTTGATCATGTACGCTATGACTTGTACTCGCCCTGATGTAGCCTTCGCTTTGAGCATGGTTAGCAGATATCAAGGGAATCCTGGCAGAGCCCATTGGATTGCGGTGAAGAATATCCTTAAGTACCTTCGGAGGACGAAGGAATGGTTCTTAGTCCTCAGAGGGAGTGATGACTTGAAGGTGCGAGGGTATAGTGACGCCAGTTTTCAGACCGACAGGGACAACTACCGTTCGCAGTCGGGCTGGGTCTTCACCCTAAATGGAGGAGCAGTGACATGGAAGAGTTCCAAGCAGGAAACCGTAGCTGATTCAACGTGCGAATCAGAGTACATTGCAGCGAGCGAAGCGTCGAAGGAGGCAATATGGCTAAAGAACTTCATAGGTGATCTTGGAGTCGTACCTGCCATAAAGGAGCCCATGGAGATTTTCTGTGATAACGAAGGAGCGGTTGCCTTGACCAAGGAACCGAGGGATCATGGTAGATCAAGACATATCGACAGAAAATATCACTTTATCAGACATCGTGTAGAAGAAGGACAACTCGTAGTGAAGAGGATATCATCAGAAGATAACCCAGCAGATCCGCTTACGAAGGGACTGAGTAGGGTTAAGCACTTGCAGCATGCTAGGAGTATTGGGCTGAAGGATGATATTAGCATAGATTAGATAGTACTAGAAACGTGTAATAGATAAATGTAATTGACATTTGATGATTAAATAAAGGAGTTTTATTTATGAGTAATGTTACTATCTTATGTTAATTGTTTACCTATTGTTTCATTTTGCATGTTTTGACTTCCAGAATAATTGAGTTTATTAGGAATAATCAAATTATTCAAATGGTCCACAATCGTTCATATGTTGGGAGTAGATATGAATGAAGATTGTCATGAATTGGTGTGTAGAATGTCTAAATGGTGTTAGACATAGCAAAGGATTGCTGCAACGTTCATGAGTGCTTATGAACTAGTTTTGAGCATTGGAATAAACCCGCGCTTGCTGGAATCATCTTATGGAATACGATATAAAAGGTGATCGCAAGACGATAATATCATATAGTCTTAAAACCTAGATATATGGTTTATTATTTGTCAATTGATTGTACATTGATAATACGAAAACGCATCAGTAACTTGGTGTTATAAAACGTATTATTGTGTATAGTTGGTTAATGAATAAGTAAATGCATATAAGTCGAAGTTTATCTGTAACTTTTATCTAAGAAGGTAAAAGCGATATCTCGGCCGCTCGATGATTTGATTTGACTTATGTGCCGGGCCCGGTCAGAACTGAATTGATGTGTTCGATTAAGTTCTATGTCAAATAAATCAGAGATCGAGAAACCTAAATGCTTGACTAACCATTCCATAGGATTGTCAGCATGATATCTAACAGAGGACTGTACGTTCCCTTATCTAAAGGACAAGATTGATTAGATCAGAGTTGACAGCGTCTTTGAGAGCTACGATTGCAAACCGAATTGTACTTGTATAGTTACTAGACTTATCCAAGTGGGAGACTGTTGGAATAGTGTCTAAGGCTGTAACTATATCCGGTTGTGCATGGTCCTTTTGGGTTGCCTTCACCATAGCAACTTGATAGGATGATTTATTAAGAGAGAGTAAATATTATTAATATATTATGAGAATAATATAATGAATAATATATTTGTTATTTGATTAATATGAGTCATAGAATTAATTAGAGTTAATTTGGTGACTTAAAGAGATTAATTAAATAAAGGGGTATAAACTGTCAATTGTTTGATAGTTAAGCTTTAGACTGTAAATCCATTTGGATATACTATGGACGGATTCTAAGAGGATTAGGAAAGCTAAAATCGTCCATTAGAGTTATCTAGGAATGGATTTGGATAGCCTTAAGAGAAGATTATCTGATAGGGACTTATCTGTAATCCTTAAGGAGTCTACAAGTATAAATAGACCCCATGGCTGATGGAATTCGACACTTGACCAAAAGAAAGGAACCTCTGGTCGAAATTCCTCTCCTCTCTCCCAAATCATCCTCCTTGCTTTGGTGTTTGTAAGCCATTAGAGGAGTGACATTTGTGACTCTAGAAGCTCCAAGACCTCAAGATCAACAAGGAACTCAAAGGTATGATTCTAGATCTATTTCAATGTTGTTATTTAAGCTAATTAGTAATTACAAGTCTTGGATTCAAAGCATGTTTATTAGAAAGCCTAGATCCGAGCATTAGGGTTTTGCATGCGCACATAGGAAAGTTCTTATGGCTAAAACCCATCAGATAGTTCCTTGGTTTTGAGACTACAGGAGTTTCGCTACTTTCAACAATCTTATCACTTGAAATACCCTAGCAAATGTAAAAAAACAGGGAAAATGTATATTACAAATGCAATTTACAAGTAACATTGACAAGAAATGTTGTTAATAAGATGACTTACAAGTGTATGAGACAAATTTGGAAAGTCAGCTCCTTTTGCATTAAGATGAGCTAAAACTAGCTTTAGTGTTTTATCTTGTTCATTAACCTTCGTAGACAAAGCCTTGAGTTCAACATCTTTTTTCTCAAGCTTAAGCTTTCTATTCTGCAGTGCAACTTTAAGATCTTTAATTTCCTCCTTAGATGATCCTTTGCTGCGAGGAACATTGAAATATTTGTTGTAAGTGACTCCCGTGCCGACACCCTTTAAAAATACGCCATTTTCCTTGCTACAAAAAAGGTCATGGCATCCGTGCCTGGTTTAACATTTACTTGTCCTTCTTTTATCTGCTTTTCATGTTCCATCTAGCACACAAAATATTAATAATTACTGTCCTGAAAAAACTAATTCAAATCTTTAAAGTAAAAGTAATAAAAAAAATTTAGTCAAGTTACTAGTACTTGTTTATCCTCTAAGATTTTAACATCTTCATCCTTAAATTTTCCTTTACTTTCACGTCCTTTACACCACATAATTGACCTTGGGGGCATTTCTTCCTTTGAAATCAATTTGACATTTTCTCTTCTATCTTGATAAAAAAAAATTAAATTGTAAACAATATAAAACAAAATCCTGTTAACTACAATGCTATGAAGTTAATATAATAAGATCATGTAGCTAAAGACCGAACTTACCAACTTCCGCCTTAGAGTCGTATACCCCCATCATCCCATCCGATGAGCGTACTTTGACATCTTTCGTGCTTTGATAATCCTTTGTGACACAACCTGTCAAAAAAAAAGATTTGTCAAACACCTTTTGGTAAGTTTATGATAAATAAATGAAGAAGTTTTGGAAAAAAATTGTAACATTAAACTTTTCAGATTGCGTATATGTCACCAATTTGTTCCAGTCATCTTTTTCAATAATTAATGCATGATAACGAACGGAGATTTTTGCAAGCTTTTTGGGATTTCCTAGATGTGGCTTGATGTAATCTACATACAATTTCCTTCTGAAGTTCCGTAGAAGGATACCAAGCCTATTCATCACAAATTGTTTCCAGTTTCATCAACTTCAAAAAAGCGCTAAAATGAAACAATAATGAATATGTTTGTAATTAATACATGATTTGTAAATACAATATGAGATGCAGTTAAAAATAGTAAAAATAGTAAAAATAGTATTTACTGTAAAATTTTCCCTTAGTTTCTCCTTTACTTTTCGTTATTTATGTATACTACATCAATCAATATAATGAAGAACATTGACATCATAATCAAATACTATACTTACAGTTGAATTCATGGACAATGCGTACTTACTATCTATGTGTAATATGAAAGTAACTATACACTCACTTGTTAAAATGACGATTCATACTTCAGATAGCGCTTCGCTTCTAGCAATAGTCTTTTCCGTTGACGTAACCTAGTATTATTATCACTAAGTTTTAGTCTAATATTTATTGCGACTAATTATTAGTCTATATTCATCATTAACTCAAGGTCTACTTCATGATCTATCAAGTAAGGATCAGTCAGGCAGGACAGTTGAGAGGCAGGACCATTTCAGCGTATAGCTTTTCTGAAATCCAACAACCAAGCCAACGTGACCATTTTAGACACGTCTACTATAAGTAGATCAATCAGTATAGCGACTTTGAATCATCGATAAATCTTGTTTATAGGTTCGTAATAACGACAATGAACTTAAACATAAGATATACTTAAAGTAAGGTAAGCATAACTCACTTATAGGGGGTTTAGCGAGAAACTCGGCTTTGCGCGGGCATAACTTCTGATCCGAAAACTCTTCTTCTCGGGTCCTTTTGGCGCTCCGGGATTTACTACTAACACCTAGGAGGTTCTAGGGAAAGGCTTAGAGGGTTTGGGGGTGTTTGGGAGAGAAATGGGTGAAGAGGTGTGGAGAAATGAGGGAAAAACAAGCTCTATTTATAGGTTGGGAAATCTGCATACGCGGGGCATACTAAATGGGTACGTTGGACGTACTGCATGTTACGTTGGGCGTACTCATGCCAGGAGTCGAGATCTCGTGCAAATCCGTGGGGAAGAAGTAGTGGCCCAGATCTTGCCATGTGGTACTTCGAGGTTTAATCCAAACATTAATTATCTTCTAAAATTCGTCACTTTCGCATACAAGCGCCGTTTTTGACATTATTTATATCCATGCGTAGGTAGCGACGGGGTCTACAACTTCGTTTAGACACCGCCGGCTAATTTTGAATTTATTTTTAAAGTTATATTTTAATAGGTTTAGACAGTTAAAGCCCGTTAAAAATTCATAATTTTGTCATAAGACGTCCGTTTTCGACTGTCTTCATATCGTTGAGCTCCTATTAACGAGATCTTCAATTCTCATTTAGATTGTGTTGGCTAAAAATCGATCGATCTAAAATTCAATTTTCGGGTTGTGTACTGTTATGCTAAATCTTAGAAAAACCATAACTTCCTCTAACGAAATCGGATTTGGACGTTCTCTCTATATATGTTCTCGGTTTAATATATACTATGAATTTCGTTTAGATCGCTAAGGATAAAAAGTATTTTGTCAAAAACTTACTTTTTACGATACGCAGAACCGTGTCAGTTTAATCGTGAAACTTCAACGGGTTATAACTTCTTCGTTATAAGTCGGATTTCAACGTTCTTTATATGTACGGAATCATTGTGACATATTATAGCTTTGGTTAAGATTATTTATTCTAAATAATCTTCTATCAAAAAGTCATTTTTAACGCTTATTATCTCCAAATTGACTAGCCCGAATCTGCAGGTGTTACAAGGAGGAACCTGAAGCATCATTTGGAGTAGACATTTGAAAATAGAAGGTAGTTAGATAGGAATAATCTTTAATATAGAAATCCAAAATAAAATATTAAGGCTAGGATCCAACTATGAAATTCACAACTTAGAAAAGGGATGTCGTAAGCTAATTGTAAATTTTATAAAGGTAGGTAAATGACGATTTACCAATTTCACCAATAGAGAACGAAATTTAAAAGAAATTAAGTTAAGTGAAATTCCTAGGTCTTTTGAGATACATTTAAACTATTCAATGGCATGTTTAATCTCAGATTATGCTCTTCTATTTGTGAATTGAATACCGAGGATCACAAACAAGATTTGAATAACCATTAAAATGTGTTTGGTAACCTCATTGTCATTTATCATCGCAATTGATATGCTGGTAAATCACACACACTCCATCAACAATGATAAGTTATGAGATACCCATTACCACTCTTTATTAGTCACTATTAGTGTGCTGGTTAACCACACACACTCCACTAACGACCCATAAAGTGTAATCTGTAATTTCATAGGTTAGCATACAAATTCACATTTTTTTCCTAAAGTAATTAGATTTGGGATTTTAATAATAATTAATTGGCCTATCAAACTCGTTCGGCTAACGATAATTAATTGGCCTATCAAACTCGTTCGGCTAACGACCCCCTGCCACATAGGAGAGCGGTGAGTGAGAGTGGACACCCATTCAACAACCATTTTATAGGCTGCTTCCTTATGCCATCTTTATAGCATGGTTTCGTGAATGAGATCTACTATTGATTTGACTGAATTAATCTTATACATATAATAATTAAACTTTTAATTTTATATATAGTATAAGATATATTTTGAACTTTTCAAAATACTTGGTTTTATATTTTAAATTTCAAAATTAATATTCAATTAATTAAATTTAAAATAAATTGATAATGATTTAATAAATTAAATCAATTAAGGATTAATCAAATTAAATCAAACAATTAATTTAATTCTAATCCTTAATTTTCGAAAATTAGGGTATAGGATTATAATTTTATAATTATCCACTTTAATCAAATTAAACTAACAATTATCAAATAAGGAAACCTTAAAAGCCCTTACCATTTTTGAAAACTTGGGGAGGAAGGTTAGGGATTCCAATCCCTAGCCCTTAGAATTGAAAACTAATGGGGTGGAGGCTAGGGTACTTAAAACCCTAGCCCTTGTCGAAATTCAAGGCTCCTTAGGGTTTATTTTCAATAAACCCTAATTTATATATTCTATTATTATAGGACTTATAGCTATTTTATAGAACACAAACCAAACGCTCTGACACCACTTATGGTATTTAGGTAAACAAACAAAAATAAATAAAACCTTAAGTTTGTATGCAACCTAAATATGATCTATGTTTTCTCTATTGAACCTATACCTACGATCATCATCATTAAAAAAAAAAAAAATGGAAACGCTATGCAATCTTTGGAATCCACATGAGAGGGTTTTAGAATTACATACCTTTCTTGTAGATCTCTTGGAAGAAAGCACCATGATTGTCGTGCCTCTAATGGAATCACACACAAGCTAGCAAGAGAATGATTTAGGAGAGAGGAGAGAATTTTTGTCCAAGCTATGGAAGAGAATGGAGTGGCGTTTTCAAGGAGCTAGGAGCTTCCTTATATAGTTGAGGAAACTTGGTGCCAAAACTAGCGTATAAGGGATTCCATCGTTTGGTGACCAAGTAGCCCAAGCCCCTTTGTCCAAGGGGCCTTGGACGAAATCTTCTAGGGTTTCCCGAGGGATTTTCGTCCACCCCTTACAAGGAGTTCTAGAGTCTTCTTTTCTCAACTATTGATTAATAACAAATCAACTCATGTACTTTTAATTAATCCAATCAATCCCAAAATTATTTCTATTTAATTCCGATTAATTATTAATTAAATAATATGATTTCTAAGTAATATATTATTATCATAATATATTAATAAACCATTTATTCAATTTATTACTCATATAATAAATTAGTCTCTCTCTCTTTCTCTCTAAAATCATCATGTCCAATTTCTAGGTTTTAGGGCAACCAAAAGGACTATGCTACTATCAATTCAAGTATATACCAATTAAAGTTATGGGTTTAGACTCATAATCTAACAAATGATGGATATTAAACATGTTTATTTATAAACAAATGTTCATAGATTAACATGTATAAAACATTATATGAATTTATGAACATTTGTAATCCATGATTTCTCTAAGATCGTTGTGCCTTTGACTCGCTTGACCAAGAAGAATGTGACATTCCGATGAAGCTCGGATTAGCAATTGGCTTTCGATACCTTGAGACAAAATTTATGTGAGGCCCCAATTCTAGTGCTACCGGAGGGGCTAGATGATTTGGTGGTGTACTGTGATGCATCCATCTCCGAGTTAGGCGTTGTACTGATGCAGAGAGGGCATGTGATCGCGTATGCTTCGAGGCAGTTGAAGCTTCATGAGGCGAACTACCCCACTCATGATCTGGAACTGGGGGTAGTGGTGTTTGCCCTCAAGATTTGGAGGCACTATTTGTATGGAGTGCGGTGCACTATTTATACTGATCACACGAGTTTGAAGTATTTCATGGATCAGCAGAACCACAATGTGCGACAGAGGAGATGGTTGGACGTGTTGAAAGATTATGACTGTGAGATTTATACCATCTAGGGAAGGCCAACGTGGTGACCGATGCTTTGAGTCGCAAGAAGACAAGTTCCCCGATTGAAAATGTTTGTTTGAGGATGACGATGATCTCTCCACTGCTGGAGATGATCAAGGGGGCTCAAGTGGAGGGTTTGAAGTAAGAGAACTGGAAGATAGAGCGGATTTGGGGTCAGATTCCTTTGTTTGTTCGGGATGGTCGAGGACTTTTGACACAATGCGGTCGTGTATGGGTACCGGTGACTGGGGGAGTGAGACAGAAAATATCAGAGAAGGCGCATAAGTCCAAGTTCTCTATCCATCCGGGAGCTACAAAAATGTATAGAGACTTGAGGTTGAGCTACTGGTGGCCCTGCATGAAATGAGAGATCGCTTGGTTTGTGGAGCGGTGCTTGAACTGCAGGAAGGTTAAGGCCGAACATCAGCGGCCGTATGGCAAGGTTCAACAGTTACCCATTCCTATGTGGAAGTGGGAAGAGATGACCATAGACTTCATCACGAAGTTACCAAGGACAGCGAGGGGTGTGGATGCCATATGGGTGATCGTGGAAAGGTTGACGAAAAGTGCTCACTTTATTCCTATCTCCGAGAGCATCTCCGCTGAGAAATTAGTGGATATTTATGTGCAAGAGGTGGTGGATAGGCATGGGGTGCCGGTGTTAGTGGTCTCTGATTGGGATGTTCGATTTACATCTAGATTTTGGAAAAATTTTCACAAGGAACTGGGCACTCAGTTACATTTCAGCACGACTTACCATCCCTAGACAGATGGCCAGAGCGAGAGGACGATCTAGACACTAGAGGATATGCTTCGAGCATGTGTTTTGGACTTCAGAGGGAGTTGGGATACATACCTCCCACTGGCAGAGTTTTCATATAAAAATAGTTATCATGCTAGTATCGACCAACCACCGTTCGAGATGCTATACGGTCGGAAATGTAGGACCCCTGTCTGTTGGGGCGAGGTTGGGCACCGGGTTATGGGGAGCACCGAGGTGGTGCTCAGGACTACCGAGTTGATTCAACAGGTGCGTGACCGATTGCGAGTCACACAGATCCATTAGAGAAGTTATGCTGACTGTCGTTGATTGGATCTTGAGTTCCAGGTAGGGGACTTTGTTTTGCTGAAGGTATCGCCATGGAAGGGATTCATCAGGTTTCGAAAGAGGGGCAAGTTAGGGCTTCCTACCCAATTACGTGCCAACATGGTTCCAGGTGGGGGACTTTATTAAATACACAAGAAAAATTAATATTGTCCACATAAATCATATGTGATTAAATACATATAATCACCTATGATTTTTGCAAACACAATTTATTTTCGCATTTTTTATTCAATAGTTTGTCTCATGTATTTAACCATATGTGATGATCTATGTCTAATCATATATGATTTAAATGGACAAGATTCATTTTCACGTTCTCGATTCAATAGTTGTTCTCATGTATTTAATCGCATTTGATTATATGTGTAACACTCATAAAATATGGTCCCAAAATTTCATTTTTATATCATAAACAAACCATAGTTATTAAAAATCATCTCATCAAAACATAAATCATAGTATCTCAAAACATCATAAACGGTCTATCAAAACACATGTCAAATATATCAGAGTAAACATCCCAGGCTAAATATCATGGTGTGTGCAATTCAATCATTCCGAGCTCTTCCCTTTGCTACCAGAAGTATCTGAAACCAAAACTGTAAACCGTAAGCACGAAGCTTAGTGAGTTTCCCATACTACCACATACCATACACATAATCACATATTGTGGGGCCCACCCGACATCGGATTAAATCTAGCATCAGGTCCTGCCCGGAATCGAGTAAAGCTCGGTATACATATAAACATATCAACAAATACACATACAATAATCACAAAATGCAAGCATACAAACATTCCTCGGGCCCCGCCCGACATCGGACCGTAATCCGAAAAGCATATAAAGATTCCTCGGGCACCAGCCGACATCGGACCGTAATCCGAAAAACATATAAACATTTCTCGGGCACTGCCCGGCATCTAACCTTAGTCCGGAAACATACAAATACAGACACATGCAAGAATCACGAAGACATCAAGCATACAAACATTCCTCGTGTATTGCCCGGCATCGGACATTGTCCAGAAAGCATATTGTAATGCCCGCGTTTCTAGGCTAAGAATTATTGTTGATGTAATAGTCTAGGTTAACCTTTGTAACTCATTTTGAAGTAATAAAGAGGAATTATGTGAATTATGTGCTTATTTGCTTAATTATTATGATTTAATTAATTAATGATAAAATAAGCATCGAAAAATAAATATTAAATAAAGCTGTTATCTTTTAAGAAAGTTGTAGTGGCCGAAACAAGGATTCTGGAGATATAAAGAACGCCGAAATTCGAGTTATAACGAAGAAATTATGACCCGTCGAAGTTTCGCAACGGAACCGGCACGACACCGGGAGCGTAAAAAGTGAATTTACGATAAAATGCTTTTTAGTCTTAACGATCTAAACGAAATTCATAGTATTCGTTAAACCGGGAATTTTGATAAAAAGAACGTCCAAATCTGACTTCGTATGAGGAAGTTATGATTTTTCTAAGTTCCAGCTTAGGAGTAGACAGCTAAAAACTCGAATTTTAGATCGAGAGATTTTTAGCCGACACAACCTAAACGAGAATCGAAGGTCTCTTCAATATTAGTACAACGGTAAAAAGACTGACGAAAACGAACGTCGGATGAAGAAGTTATGAATTTTTAACGGATTTTCCTGTCCCGGTCTGTTAAAAATAATAATATTAAAATTAAAATCAAAATTAGCCGACGAAGTCTAAACGAAAGTTGTAGAGCGTAATTTTACCTACGTGTGCATATAAAGAACGTCAAAAACGGAGCCCGTATGTGAAAGTTATGGATTTTAGAAGTTTGGGACATAAAAACCGAGAAAAATCATTAAAATCGAGGAAATTCGCATGGCTGGGGTTCGGCCACGCCACCCTTGCATGCGAGCCTACGTGCTTCCCTTTTTGCTGACGTACCAGAAGTGTAGCCAAGTATGGATCCGACGCGTGTTCGCCAGCTGTCTCGGTCTCTCATGGCTATCCTCGTGGCCCCACCTCGCCACCTGCCCTTCGCGTGTCTGAACTTCGCACGAGCCACGTCTCCCCTTCGGTCAGAGCCTTGTAGCCGCTACGTGGAGCCTTCTCAACCATTCAGTCCTCGGTCTCGCACCCTATAAATAGGGGGGTTGCGAGATTTGCCGACTAATTTCAAGAAATTGCCATTTTTGGCCCCTCTTTCCATATTTTGACTATTTCGACTTTTCCCGAAGCCCTGGTATCATTTTCAACACCCGAAACACGTCCCGAAGTACCCGAAGACCCGGAAAATTTTATCTTTTCGGTTTTGAAGCTCCAACCTCTTAGAGTCCGGTTTTTCATTAAAGCCCCCCGGTTTTATCAGAAACGATCATTTTAAGAAACGAAGTGCTGTCCGATTATCATCTTATCAAGTGAGTGTATAGTCACTTTCATCTTACACATAAATATGAAGTATTTTATATAAATACATGCTATGTGTATATATATATATATATATATATATATATATATATATATATATTGATTGTTTATTTGAGATGGTTGTTGAATGAATGTTTTATACAAGTTTTAAAATGATTTAAACTGTATATATATATATATATATATATATATATATATTATCTACAAATATGTTGGGTATAAATGGGTAGATGAAATAGTTGGAGTGTGATAAAATGATGAGAGGCCTCGATGTTGTTTTTATTCCAGTCATCTAGCGGAGTGTGGATGACGACCACAAACTATTCTAGATAGTCCTGTGGAACGCTAGCAGGATCGCCACCTGTAGGTGTTAATGAAATTGGGTGTTTATTCGTTGTACTCCACCCCCCCCCCCCATGGTTGCCTTATTTAACATATATTGCTGGGAAACCCCCGAAGCATGTGTTGTCACCCCGATGAAATATTCTTAGACTAGGTCCCTTGTGTTAGTTGTTTTATGGACGTAAAGTGAGAATAACGGGAATGTGTAATTGGGTTATTGTTGGTTGATGAAATTTAAATAATTATTTATTGTGGGTTGAAAACCCTATATGCTCACCAGGCTCCCAAGCCTGACCCACTGAGTTTTCTTGTATTACAGGTAGTGGACCTAGAGCATAATTTGGATGATGATGAGGTATTTATGGATTATAGGCTAGTAGTTGTAAATAACTGTTGTAAGGCTTATAATGTACTGTTTATGCTTTTGATCTGTATCGAACATGACATCCCGAGTCTTTTTAATGAAATACATTTCTACGGAATGCTTTGATAAATCTTTATCATATTTTTATTTTGGGAACAAATTCCGCAACACTTTTAATCAAAGGATTACTCTGATTTTATTGTAAAAGCATAAACTAAATCGGTCTTTTCTGGTCGTAAAATTGGGGATGTCACAGTTGGTATCAGAGCATTAGTTTAAGCGAACTAGGAATTTGTAGAATTTCTAGACTTTAACTTAGAATGCTAAGCGATGATTGTGAGGTGTGAGCACTAGTATATTTTAGGAAAGATGCCTAAAATGTTTTTATGTGCTAAATGTTATGTGTTTGCCATACATGATATTATTTGTTCGGATCTTTGGTCTGTTGTCGACCGGATCTCGAAACCTTATGTGTGTAGGATTCTAAGCGTATGACTACGATATTAGAACTAGCATGTAAATGTTTCGGAGTCTATAGTGAATAAAGATCTAAATTCACCTTATTCGGTGTATAGATCAAGAATGGCAAGAACCCGCAGTGGAGGTGGGAATGCAAATGGAAATAGAAATCAACCACCAGTACTTGAGCAAGTACCTGTTGAAGGAGCTGCACCGGAGCCAATAACAATGGCTGGAGTGAAAATGATGATTCAGACAATGTTGGATCGTCAAATGGAGGAGGACAGGAGGTTACTTCAGCAAAATCGTGAAGAACCTACTATGCCTGTTGAACAACCCAAATTAAATGAAGGGCAGTCGGAAGGAGGAAACTTCAGTGGGACTGTTGGTCAAGCCAACCCACCGATAGTTAGACAAAATAACCAAGGTGGAGGAAATGATGGAATTGGATGCAAGTACAAAGATTTCCTGACTTGCAAACCATCGCCCTTCACTGGAAAGGAGGATCCGATCGGAGTCATGGATTGTATCTCAGAAATGGAGCTAGCCTTCATGACGTGTGGTTGCAGAGGCAAGTTGCAAACCACCTTTGCAGTACGTCAGTTCCGAAGAGGAGCAGTGTGCTGGTGGAACACCCTGGGGAAGACTTTGAGCCCCAATGAGGCCCTGCAGCTGACGTGGGCGGAGTTTTTAGTAAAATTCAAGCGCAAGTACTGCTCAGCCCAAAACTTGCTTGAGCTAGAGAACCAGTTATTGACCCTGAAGAAGGGAAGCATGTCGATTGATGAGTACACTAACAACTTCACAGAAAAGATGGAGTTTGCCTTGCGTCTTGTGCCGGATGAATTGACGAAAATCGACAAGTACGCCAAGGGACTCCCATGGGAGTATGCGGTGCCGGTACGTCAGGCACATACTCTGGAGGCAACTATTTGGGCTGCCAAGTCTGTGGAGGAAATGATCAAGGTGAGAACCGCCAACAAGGTTGAGGTTGGCGAGAAGAGAAAATTTGAGGGATCTGCAAGGCCCAACAATAAGAAGGGAAAGTTCAGTTCGAAGAAGTTTGGAGGAGGCGGGAATGAGGCAAAATGGTGTGAAAAGTGAAAGAAAAAACACTTTGGGAAATGTAGTGAGGAGGTGACTTGCTACAAATGTGGAAAAACTGGGCATTATGCCAGCGAGTGTCCGTCCAACAAAAGGATGTGCTTTGGATGTAACGAGGAAGGGCACATTTTGAAAGACTGTCCGAAAAAGAAGGAGGCAGCAAAACCCAACATTCCACCAAAGCCGAAGGCGAGAGCCTTACAGATGACACTTGAAGCTGCAAAGGATGAAGCTGATGTCGCTTCAGGTACCTTTCTCGTAAACAAATTGCCTGCCCAAATTTTTTTGGATTCTGGAGCCAACTACTCCTTTATTTCGCATGAATTTGGTAGAAAACTAGCTTTGCCTTTCGATAGACTAGATAATGCTTTAATAGTCGAGGTTGCTAGTGGCAAGTTCGTACCTGTTAGTGATCGTATTAGGAACATCATCATCGACTTAAAACGGAAATGAATTCCATGAGGAGTTATTACCCATAGAGTTGAACGGTTTTGACATCGTTTTGGGAATGGATTGTCTTAGCGCCAACGATGCTGAGATTCTTTGCAGGAAGAAGATAGTAAGGGTGAACCCACCCGGAAAAGAGTCATTTATGGTGTACGGGGAAAAACGCAGAGTGAGTTCTGGAATCATTTCCACAATGTAAGCCAGAAAGTGTTTGGCCAAGGGATGTACATCATATCTAGCATTCGTAATCGACGCTAAGAAGGAAAAGAAGGAGGTGCAAGAAATACCAGTGGTGTGTGACTTTCCGGAAGTGTTTCCCGAAGATCTTCCCGGATTACCCCATGATAGACAAGTGGAGTTTAGAATAGACTTGTTACCAGGAACAACACCAATAGCAAAAGCATCATACCGATTAGCACCAACTGAGATGAAGGAGCTTATGACGCAACATCAGGAGTTATTGGACAATGGTTTCATTAGACCTAGTTCATCGCCCTGGGGAGCTCCGATGTTATTCGTAAAGAAGAAAGATGGGAGTATGATGTGAATTGATTATAAAGAGCTGAACAAGGCAACAATAAAGAACAAGTACTCGTTGCCAAGGATTGATGACCTTTTTGATCAGTTGCAAGGTTCGAGTTATTTCTCAAAGATCGATCTAAGGTCAGGATATCATTAGCTAAGGGTAAGAGAGCAGGATATTAAGAAGATTGCTTTCAAAACAAGATATGGACATTACGAGTTCTTGGTTATGTCATTTGGACTAACCAATGCTCCAACAGCCTTCATGGATTTGATGAATAGGGTTTGTAAACCATTCCTCGATAAATCCGTGATAGTGTTCATAGATGACATTCTAATTTACTCGAAAAGCCAGGAGGAGCATGGTAAACACTTGCAAGAAGTATTAGAAGTATTGATAAAGGAGAAGTTGTATGCTAAGTTCTCAAAATGTGATTTTTGGATTCAAGAAGTCCAATTCTTGGGTCATGTGGTCAACCAAGATGGAATAATGGTTGATCCAGCAAAGATTGAAGTTGTAATGAAGTGGGAACAACCAAAAAGTTCCACAGAGATTTGAAGCTTTTTGGGATTAGCTGGATATTACAGAAGGTTTATCCAAGGCTTTTCTTTGATAGTTGCTCCATTGACATTTTTGACCCACAAAGGAGCTACTTATACTT
The DNA here is from genome assembly GCF_051521515.1 of Lactuca serriola. Taxonomy (NCBI): domain Eukaryota; kingdom Viridiplantae; phylum Streptophyta; class Magnoliopsida; order Asterales; family Asteraceae; genus Lactuca; species Lactuca serriola. Next base: position 233,325,153 of record NC_136409.1, on the reverse strand, counting down.
GGAGTGAAAGGCATAAGGAAGCCTTTGAGAAGTTAAAGAAAAAATTATGTGAAGCACCAATTGTTTCTTTGCCCGAAGGAGTTGAAGACTTCGCAGTCTATAGTGATGCATCGGGAGTTGGGTTAGGTTGTGTTCTGACCCAGCGGGATAAAGTGATAGCATATGCATCAAGACAACTAAAGGAGCATGAAAAGAACTACCCCACTCATGATTTGGAGTTGGCAGCGGTAGTTTTCGTTCTAAAGATATGGAGGCATTACCTCTATGGCACGAAGTGCAAACTTTTCACTGATCATAAGAGTCTCCAATATCTCTTTAATCAGAAGGAATTGAATATGAGGCAATGATGCTGGCTGGAATTACTCAAGGACTACGACTGTGAGATACTTTATCACCCCGGTAAAGCCAATATTGTTACTGATGCTCTCAGTCGGAAGGTAAACCTTGAAAAGAAAAGGCCAATAGTGTTAAGAATTGAAGTTGTCTCAATAATTATGGAGAGTATAAAGAAAGCTCAGGAAGAAGCTTTAGGGAAGAATGACCGAAAGGAAGAACGTTTGGGCAAAACGTTAGTGTTGGGTATAAACAGTCAAGGACTGAAGGTATTCCAAGATCGAATTTGGGTACCTAAGACAGGAGGAATAAAAGATCTTCTGATGGAAGAAGCTCACATGACCATGTACTCAATTGATCCCGGTAGCACGAAAATGTATAGGGATCTGAAACCCTACTATTGATGGCCGACGATGAAGTTCTATGTTGCAAAGTATGTGGCCGAATGTGTGACATGTGCAAGAGTCAAGGCACAACATCAGAAACTGTATGGGAGTTTAGAACCTTTACCTATACCCATGGGTAAATGGGAAGACATCACCATGGATTTTGTGACTAAACTGCCCAAGACAAAGAGCGGTCAAGACATGATTTGGGTGGTCGTGGATCGTTTCACCAAGAGTTCACACTTCATAGCAGCCAATGAGAAATGTTCTATGGATAAACTTGCTAATGCTTACGTGAAGGAGATAGTAAAATTTCACGGTGTTCCTCTAACAATTGAATCAGATCGTGATAGTCGTTTCATGTCACAATTTTGGAAAAGTCTACAAAAGGAATTGGGTACGAAATTGTGTCTGAGTACAGCTTACCATCCACAAACTGATGGTCAGAGCGAACGAACGATTTAAACACTGGAGGATATGCTGAGAGAATGTACCCTGGAATTCCAAGGGAGCTAGGATGAACATTTACCTTTGGGAGAATTTTCCTACAATAACAGTTTCCACTTGAGCATCAAAATGGCACATTATCACGCTTTGTATGGACAGAAGTGTCGAACGCTGTCATGTTGGCTGGAAGCTGGAGAAAAGCAGTTTATGGGACCTGAGATAGTCCATTAGACTACCGAAAAGTTGAAAGTGATTAGGTAAAGGATGTTAGCAGCTCAGGATCGTCAAAAGAGCTATGCTGACAAGAAAAGAAAACCGATAATATTCGAAGTTGGTGATTCGGTTTTGCTTAAAGTCTCTCCGTGGAAAGGACTTATAAGATTTGGTAAAAGAGGAAAGTTGAATCCAAGGTTTATTGGACCGTTTAAAGTTCTTCAGAGGATTAGGAATCAAGCTTACAAGCTAGAACTACCAGAAGAACTAGATGGTATTCATAACACTTTCCATGTGTGTTATTTGAGGAAGTTCACGGGAGATGTTCCCGACATAATTCCAATTTATGAGTTAAGGTTGGATGAAAACAAGAGGTTAATCGAAGAACCAGAGGCAATCGTTGACCGTAAGACTAAAAAGTTGCGATGCAAGATGGTCGATTTAGTGCTTGTGCAATGGAAACATACGAATGGGCCAAATCTCACATGGGAAATGGAGAGTGACATGATGAGTCACTATCCGCAATTGTTTGTTGATGTGTGATTCCGAGGACGGAATCATCCTAAGGGGGAGAGAATTGTAACGCCCGCCTTTCCAGGCTAAGAATTATTGTTGATGTAATAGTCTAGGTTAACCTTTGTAACTCATTTTGAAGTAATAAAGAGGAATTATGTGAATTATGTGCTTATTTGCTTAATTATTATGATTTAATTAATTAATGATAAAATAAGCGTCGAAAAATAAATATTAAATAAAGCCGGTATCTTTTAAGAAAGTTGTAGTGGCCGAAACAAGGATTCTGGAGATATAAAGAACGCCGAAATCCGAGTTATAACGAAGAAGTTATGACCCGTCGAAGTTTCGCGACGGAACCGGCACGGCACCGGGAAACGTAAAAGGTGAATTTACGATAAAATGCTTTTTAGTCTTAACGATCTAAACGAAATTCGTAGTATTCGTTAAACCGAGAATTTTTATAAAAAGAATGTTCAAATCTGACTTCGTATGAGGAAGTTATGATTTTTCTAAGTTTCAGCTTAGGAGTAGACAGCTAAAAACTCGAATTTTAGATTGATTGATTTTTAGCCAACACAACCTAAAAGAGAATCGAAGGTCTCGTCAATATTAGTACAACGGTAAAAAGACTGACGAAAACGGACGTCGGATGAAGAAATTATGAATTTTTAACGGATTTTCCTGTCCCGGTCTGTTAAAAATAATAATATTAAAATTAAAATCAAAATTAGCCGAAGATCTAAACGAAAGTTGTAGAGCGTAATTTTACCTACGCGTTCATATAAAGAACGTCAAAAACGGAGCCCGTATGTGAAAGTTATGGATTTTAGAAGTTTGGGACACAAAAATCGAGAAAAATCATTAAAATCGAGGAAATTCGCATGGTTGGGGTTCGGCCACGTCACCCTCGCATGCGAGCCTACGTGGTGCGCTTTTTGCGTGTTCGCCAGCTGTCTCGGTCTCGCATGGCTATCCTCATGGCCCCGCCTCGCAGCGCCACATGCCCTTCGCGTGTCCGAACTTCGCACGAGCCACGTCTCCCCTTCGGTCTGAGCTTTGTAGCCGCTACGTGGAGCCTTCTCAACCATTCAATCCTCGGTCTCGCACCCTATAAATAGGGGGGTTGCGAGATTTGCCGACTAATTTCAAGAAATTGCCATTTTTGGCCCCTCTTTCCATATTTTGACTATTTCGACTTTTCCCGAAGCCCCGGTATCATTTTCAACCCTCGAAACACGTCCCGAAGTTCCCGAAGACCCGGAAAATTTTATCTTTTCGGTTTTGAAGCTCCAACCTCTCAGAGTCCGGTTTTTCATTAAAGCCCCCCGGTTTTATCAGAAACAATCATTTTAAGAAACGAAGTGCTGTCCGATTATCATCTTATCAAGTGAGTGTATAGTCACTTTCATCTTACACATAGATATGAAGTATTTTATATAAATACATGCTATGTGTATATATATATATATATATATATATATATATATATATATTGATTGTTTATTTGAGATGGTTGTTGAATGAATGTTTTATACAAGTTTTAAAATGATTTAAACTGTATATATATATATATATATATATATATATATATATATATATATATATATATATATATTATCTACAAATATGTTGGGTATAAATGGGTAGATGAAATAGTTGGAGTGTGATAAAATGATGAGAGGCCTCGATGTTGTTTTTGTTCCAGTCATCTAGCGGAGTATGGATGACGACCACAGACTTTTCTAGATAGTCCCGTGGAACGCTAGCAGGCTCGCCACCTGTAGGTGTTAATGAAATTGGGTGTTCATTCGTTGTACTCCATCCCCCCATGGTTGTCTTATTTGACATATATTGATGGGAAACCCCCGAAGGGTGTGTTGTCGCCCTGATGAAATATTCTTAGACTAGGTCCCTTGTGTTAGTTGTTTTAGGGACGTAAAGTGAGAATAACAGGAATGGGTGATTGGGTTATTGTTGGTTGAAGAAATTTAAATAATTATTTATTGTGGGTTGAAAACCCTATATGCTCACCAGGCTCCCAAGCCTGGCCCACTGAGTTTTCTTGTATTACAGGTAGTGGACCCAGAGCATAATTTGGATGATGATGAGGGATTTATGGATTATAGGCCAGTAGTTGTAAATAACTGTTTTAAGGCTTATAATGTACTGTTTATGCTTTTGATCTGTATCGAACATGACATCCCGAGTCTTTTTAATGAAATACATTTATACAGAAATGCTTTGATAAATCTTTATCATATTTTTATTTTGGGAACAAATTCCGCAACAATTTTAATCAAATAATTACTCTGATTTTATTGTAAAAGCATAAACTAAATCGGTCTTTTCTAGCTGTGAAATTGGGGATGTCACACATATAAACATTCATCGGGCACTGCCCGACATTGGAACTTAATCCGGAAAGCAAATAAACATTCATCGGGTACTTCCCGGCATCGGTCCGTAGTCCAGAAAAATACAATCATACACACATATATACAGGCCGACATTGGTGCCTTAGACCCGTTCACTCAAGAAGAAGCTCACCTCACACTACTAAAGTCCCACGAATAAATCTCTGGCTGCTGGCTGACAGATCCCCGAACTGTCAACATCAAAACAAAACCCAATTAACCATTTGGGTTTCAACGCATAACCATAAATGCACACTTGGGGTAAAAGGACCATTTAACCCCTAACCTAGCTTGGTCCAAGACTAAGGCCCAAACTCACACAATGAAGGCCCAAAAACCGAATAACCAACCAAGGCCCAATTATGGACCAATTTTCCAAATTGGCCCAAACCTGTTACATGGGCCTTACCCTTAAGCCCATCCAATTATCGTAGTCCATACACTTGTTCTCATATGGCCCATCAATAACTCAATCACCAAAACCCAAAAGAAGTCCCAACTTGAAGCCCAAACATAATTAGAGTTTTCACATAAAATGACGGTTAGGGTAAAGTGTTCTTACTTAACCCATTAAGGACTTAATCCATTAATTCTAATATTGCATTAAGTTGATTGCAAAGGATCATTAATTAATATTTTAAATCTAGTAAATAGTTTCAGTGCGGGTCCCGATCAATTCCAAAATCAGGGTTTCATGATATTAGGGTTTTCTGAACCCTAATTATGGCTTCCTACCCAATTACATGCCAACATGGTTCCAAATTAGGTTTTTAGGTTAATTAGGATTTTCACTAGGTCGGGAACCACCCACTGCCACCTCGGGCAGTGGTGGTCGACGGCGGTCCACGACGGTAGCCACCACCTCACGATGGTGGTGGTGATTTTTGCCAAAAATCCATGCACTAACCCTACATGAACAATACCACACCAAAACACACACACACATGCACACAACCACCTAACATGGTGGTTGGCGATGGCAGGAGGTGGAAATCACCGCCTCACGGCGATGGTGATGGCTTTTCTTGATTTTTTGGCCAAGACACACCCACACAACGAACAACAACACTAGAATATACGCACATACTCACGACATTGAAGCTAAAATGCATACTGCAACCTCCCTCAGGGTGGTGGATGTTAACCGGAGCAGCAGGAACGAGTCATACGGGCGGCGATGGTCGTGACTGTGGCGTAACACCGAAGCAATGTAGAAGAATGGATGAGATCGCAATGACAGCAACAACAACGGTAGAAAAGGGTGCCCGCTAGGTCTTCATTGATGTCACACCCCCCGAACCAGACGGCGGAAACGTCCGGGGGGCTTGGGTGATTTATCTTGGGATATCACCACAATGCATATAAATGAAACATAACATTCTCATCACCACACATACAATAATACAACTTCCATTGTTTACATCAAGTATAGTATTTTAATTTACATGCCCAAAACATTCAATGTATGATGATTAACAGTACATAAAAGAAAATCCACATACTCTTGTTGACCCTTCCACTTAACGATTTCCTGAGTATAAAAGTTATTTTGAAAATGGTCAACATATATAATGTTGGTGAGTTCATAAGCATGTTTGAATGAAAAGTTTTTGTATAGTTCGTAAAACACCAGAAAATCTGATATTTTCTGTAAAATAGTTTGAAAGTGATATATCAAATTAAGTATTAAATGCATGTGTGGTTCCCGTTGTAGAAAATATGTAAGAATATGTAACCCAGAAAATCCTGTATTTTTTGTTGTAAGTAGAAGGTAGTGTATAAATGTATTTCCCCCCCCCCCCCCTAGAAAATCCGATATTTTCTGATTATAAAAGTATTGTGCTCTTAAAACCCTAAGACCATGTATTAGTGTATGTATGTTTTGTATTGTCACGATTTGTATTTGTATTCCATAATGTTATGATGATATTGGTCTCTATGTGATTCGTTATAACCATGCTTGATGTAACACCCCGTTTCCAAGACAAACCCTAAAATATGAAGATGCGTTTTAACTATCATTTTATTCCGGCGTATGAATATATTTAAATAAAGAATTTAGTGAAAAAGTGTATAATTGGCATTATAATTTGTTTTGGAGGTCTAAAGAATGCTTTCAGGATTCATAGTGGAAAGAATATTTGATAATATGTCTAAAAGATATTCAATTAGGCTCGTTTCGTAGTTTTTGGACTTATATTGAAATTATTTCGTAGAGGAGGGACTATTTGAGTAAATTTGGATGTAATTTGAAAGGAAAAGAGGAGGAAGGGCTAAATATGTCATAATTGAGATTTTGGGGTTAAAAAGGTAATTGTTGGATTTATTTTGCAAAAGATTCTCAAGTGAAGGGCTACTTGGTAAAAGTTGGACTTAATTTGTAAAGGATTTAAGAAGCAGGGGTTGACATGGTAAAATATGGACTATGTTTGAAAATGAATCTTGGAATGAGGGGCCGATAGTGTGAAGATGGGTTAGAGTTTGAGGATTCGGGTATATATGCTTTACGTGCCCTAACCCTAGCTGTGTTTGTCCAGCCACCATCCACACCTCTTCATCTCCCAATGTCGCACCCCACTTATGCCACCCTTCACCACCAGTGCTGCCATAGCTTATGGGGTCGGAAGAATTGTCGTCGTGACAAGTGTTGCTGCTGGAACCTTTCCATGGTGGCTGAAGACGGAGGCCGACGAGGACGTGTCATTTCAGTCGTGAGTGAGGAGGACTACACCACAGCCGCCCTGCCGCTGCGGTTGCTGTCGCTCGAAAACGAGCCATTCTTCGGACGTTGTGAGTTCTTTACCGGAGAAGCTAGCTGGGGAGGAGCCCTATCGTTGGTCGAAGTCCGCTGCCACCATTCTTCTTCTTCCCTTCTTTTGTTAGACGCCGCCATGGCAGTAGGTGACCGGTGTATGGACGTTGGGGTCATAAGGGGGCTGAAGAGGCGTTGCTCGATGCCGCTGCCGCCGTCGAGTGACTAATTCATGCACCCCGGTTACCCTCTGCCACTATCTTCCACTGTTACATTGCAAATCGCTGTCAACCGCCGCCGTTTTGTGCTGCTGCCATCGCCAGTCACCACAGATGGGTGATTTGTGTTTGTTTTTCAATCAAGGGGCGAGTATTCGTGTTTTATGGGCTGTGTAGCCGAAGAACCGAGGAAGACTGACTCTGCCACCACCGTGAGGTGGTGGCTGCCGCCGTGTACCACCATGGGTGGGTGTAGTTGTTGGATTAGTGTCTAAGGCTGTAAGTATATTTGGTAAGTACTTGACTCGATTATGCATGGTCCTTTTGGGTTGCCTTCACCATAGCAACTTGATAGGATGATTTAGAGAGAAGAGATATTATTATTAATGTATTATAGGAATAATATGTTAAAAGAATAATAATATTATTTGATTAATATAAGTCATAAATTAAGTAGGAATTAATTTGGTGACTTAAAGAGATTAATTGAATGAAGGGGTATAAACTATCAAATGTGTGAAAGTTGTATTTTGAGCTGATAACCCTTATTGATATGGGTTGGACGATTTTAGGGATATGGATCACCTAGAAATCATCCAAGGCCTTATCTAGAAGAGGATTTGGATTGCTTTGAGGCTAAGTTATCCAATTAGGGTTTTAGGGTGAAACCCTAGGAGCTCACAGTATAAATAGACCCATAAGGTTGAGGAAATCGGCCACCTTGTGATTGAAGTAACCCTAGAGCCGATTTCCCTCTTCCTCATCTCTCTCAAATCATCTTCTTGCTAGTTGGTGTTTATAAGCCATTAGAGGAGTGACATTTGTGACTCTAAGCTCCAAGAAGAAGAAGGTTTTCAGCAAGTAACTCAAGGTATTATTCTAGATCTGTTTTCATATGTTTTAATTGTTAGTTTACATTAGATCTAGCCATGAAAGTCTTGGATATGTTGCATGTTCAATTATTGAAACCTAGATCCAAGCTATAGGGTTGTATGTGCACATAGGGAAAGTTCTTATGTCCAAAACCCATCAGTGGTATGAGAGCCATGATTGGTTTCAATTGAATATGATGCTTAACTGTTTTGCTTGCTGAAAATCATTTTTTCTTGCCCTCTGTCGACCCAACTCGGCGAGTCAGTGTTTGGACTCAGTGAGTTGACCCTACTCGGCGAGTCCAAAGCTTGACTCGGCGAGTCCGAGCGTCAGACAGAGGATAATTCGGGATTATGTTGCTGTTTTGTCTTGGATTGATACCTAAATCGTTTTATTATGTAAAAATCCGAATTTTAACTTAATTTAATGATTATCCTTGACATAAATATAGATAATTTCAAATCTTTTAAATATTGATTATTTATATGATAAATATTGGACTATTTAAGATTATTTGGTAATTATCTAATGACTAAAAATTAATTAGGTCAAATATGGATAATTATGAAATTAATTGTTTAATTTGAATTATTTGTTATTTGATCCCTATTGTTTTGAAAAGTTCAATTTTATCCCGAAGTTTAGAAATTTGAATTTTGTGATTAATAGTTTAATTTAGAAGAATTTAAATTTCAACCCCTAGAGTTTTACAAGTTTAAAATTCAACCCTATACTATTATATTATTAAAACCTTAATAAATATATAAGTAGAATTAAAATGCTAGTCTTACCGTTAGTAGGCCTCATTCACGAAGTCGGTCTATAAGGTGGGTATAAGGTTGCTGCCTATAAAATGGCGCTTAATGGGTGTACACTCACACCCACCGCTTGCTTGACCGGTGGAGGGTCGTTAGCCGAACGGGTAGGATAGGGCAACTCTCTCTCCTCATTAATAAGTATAATGAATCTATAAAGTAACTAAACTATTTTATAAAATTCCCAATCTTAGTTACTTTAGGAAAAGTGAATTGATGCAATCCCAAGAAATTGCACTTTGCACCCTTGCTAAGAAGTTAGTGGAGCGTATGTGGTTTACCGGCACACTAATTGGTTCTAAGAATAGGTGGCAAAGGGTGATTCATTGTTTATCATAGTTTGATGGAGCGTGTGTGGTTTACCGGCACATCGAATAGATGATTGTAACAATGAAGGCACCATGTAGATTTGCATGGTAATTCACACCTGCTTTGTGATCCTCGGTATCCCAGTGACAAACTAGAGGGGCATATCAAGATTTAAACATGCCATTGAAGAGTTCAATGAATCTCTAAAATCTAGGAATTTTCAATAAAACTTAAGGTTCTGTTTTCGTGATGAAGAATTAGTGAATCGTCATTCACTTACCTCCAAATTATTTGCATGATTGGATTACAACATCCCTTTTCTAATATGTAAATAATGTTGTTGGGTCCTAGCCCTAATTTTTTATTTTGGGTGTTTAATTAAGGATCCAAATTCTAATCAAACTTTGTCCTTTCTATTTGTAGATGTCGAACGCAAACAACGTTGTTGCTAACTCATTCACGTTAATGAGTCTTTGCCAAAAGGTGACCTTCGATGGTACGAACTTTAGTGAATGGATAAGATACATTCGCACAATTGCACGCTACGAGGACAAAGAGTATGTCCTCGACGAAAAACTCGAGAAGGTCAACCCGGAAATCGCTACTCCCGAAGAGATGGCTGTCTTTGAGACACACGAACGTGATGCAACGGAAGTCCATTGCATCATGATAGCCACTATGAACCAATAATTCCAAAAGTCCTATGAGGACATGTATCCGTATGAAATGCATCAAGACTTGATGGAGAGGTACCACCAAAGCGTGAGGAAAGAGCGCTACAAGATCATCACCAACATGATCACCGCTAAGATGGGAAATGGAGAATCGTTGACTGTGCACTTGCAAAAGATGAAACGATATGTTGATCGTCTTCGCAAGTTAAATGTTAATTTTGGGGAGGATTTGGCCCTCATGCTACAATCAATTTAGGATGACCTACCACATGAACAAGGAAGAGGTCACCCTAAGAAAACTCCAAGGACTCCTAAGGACTGCTGAGAGCAATCTAAAGGACAAGTCTATTGCACCAACTCCCGCACCAACCGCTGCTCCTGTTTTGGCAATAGGGCAGGGAAGGGGCAAGAAGAGGAAGGCTCCGTCAAAGAGCCACCGCAAAGGAAAGTCCCAAGATGGTTCCTCTTCTAGTGGGACCAAGGTTGATCCCGCTAAGCCCAACCCAAACCCGAAGGAGGCAGAGTGCCATCATTGCCACAAGATAGGGCATTGGAAGAGAAGCTGCCCGAAATATCTGCAAGCCATCAAGGATGGAAAGATCAAGCCATCTTTTGCAGGTATATACACAATTAAATCTAGTAATTCATCTCACACTATTTCTTGGGTTCTTGATACAGGATGTGGTTAGCATATTTGTTCTGATTTGCAGGGACTAAGAAGAGATAGAGATGTGGAGCAAGGAAGAATAAATCTAATCATGGGAAATAGAAGATCGTCGCCTGTCACCAAAATTGGAGTGTATTCTTTAGCGCGTAGTAATGGATTAAGTCTAGATTTAAATAATTGTTGCTACTCGCCAGATATGGCAAGAAACATCATTTCATTTCATGGTTTGTTTAGACAAGGATTTAGATATTCGTTTAATAATATGAATGGTTCTATTTTTGCTTATCTAAATGGTGTTTTATACTTTGAAGCAATGCCTTGTAATGGAATTTATGAAACTGTTATGGTTGTAGATAACCTAGGAAATGATGTGTTGTGTATAGATTCTTCCAATAGTATGGATAAAGCATCTTTGTGGCATTGTCGTCTTGGACATGTCAACAAGAAGCGCATAGCCCAACTCCAAAAGGATGGAGTGTTGGAGTCATTCGACCTTAGGGAAGATGACACGTGTGAGTCTTGTTTGCTTGGAGAGATGACCAAGTCACCCTTCACTGGCACTTGTGAGAGGGGTGAGGGTTTATTGGATCTCATACATACCGATGTATGTGGACCCTTTAGATCCACCACAAAGGATGGAAACCGCTTCTATGTGACCTTTACCGATGATTATAGTAGATATGGGTATATTTACTTAATCAAGAACAAGTCTGAAACCTTTGAAAAGTTCAAAGAGTTCAAGAACGAAGTGGAGAATCAATTGGGCATGAAAATCAAGATGCTTCGATCCGATCGAGGAGGAGAGTACCTAAGTCTTGAATTTCATGACTATCTCAAGGAATGTGGAATAGTTTCACAATTGACGCCACCTAGGACACCGTAGTTAAATGGTGTGGCAGAAAGGCGCAATCGAACCTTGTTAGACATGGTCCGTTCTATGATGAGTCATGCTTCACTACCTATCTCATTTTGGGGGTATGCCTTAGAGACTGCCGCCCATATCCTTAACCGAGTCCCTACAAAGAAGCTTTCCAAAACACCTCACAAGATGTGGACAGGGAAAGCTCCCTCGTTGGCACATATCAAGGTTTGGGGTTGTGAAGTTTTCGTAAGACGAGAAACTCATGACAAGCTTGAACCTCGTAGTGAGCGATGTATTTTCATCGGCTACCCACAGAAATCCTTTAGATATCTCTTTAATAGACCGAGTGACAATGTTGTCTCCGTTGCGAGAAGAGGGTTTTCCGAGAGAGAGAACTCATAAGCCAAGGAGACAGTGGGAGGCAGATCGATCGTGAAGAGATTCAAGAGTCGAATGATGAAGGAACCTCTACCGCTGGCGCTCAACCCGAGGAGGAAACTCCGGTTGAACCAATTGATGAGTCATTACCTCTTAGACGTTCCGAAAGAGTTAGAGTTCAACCCCAGTTGTATGGTTTTCATATTACCACCGAAGGGGACACGTATATTAGTGATAGTACACTAATAAATCTAGATGAACCTAATTGCTATAAGGAAGCCATGGCAGGCCCGGAGTCTGCAAAATGGAAAGAGGCAATGGACAACGAGATTCAGTCCATGTATGACAACCAAGTTTGGAATTTGGTTGACAATGTGCCCGGACGTAAGACGGTTGGGTGCAAATGGATCTTCAAGAAGAAGACTGACATGGATGTGAATGTGCACACGTACAAGGCGCGATTGGTTGCGAAGGGCTTTACTCAAATTCCTGGAGTTGACTATGATGAGACCTTCTCACTAGTAGCGAAGATAAAATCTATTAGGGTGATGCTAGCTATTGCCGCATTTCATGATTATGAGATATGGCAAATGGATGTCAAGACCACTTTCCTTAATGGGAAGTTGGGTGAGGATGTTTACATGGCTTAGCCAGAGGGTTTTGTCGATCCGAAGCATCCAAATAGAGTGTGCAAGCTTGAGAAGTCCATTTATGGACTTAAGCAAGCGTCTCGCAGATGGAATCTTTGCTTTGATGAGAAAGTCAAAGAGTTTGGATTTGTATGAAGCGAAGATGAATCATGTGTATATGTCAAAGCCAGTGGGAGCATAGTTAGCTTTCTCGTTTTGTATGTCGATGACATACTGCTCATAGGAAACGACATCCCGACTCTGCAGGAGGTCAAGTCCTGGCTCAGGAAGTACTTCGCTATGAAGGACCTCAGAGAGGCTTCCTATATTTTGGGAATACGGATAGTAAGAGAAAGAAGTAAGAGACTAATAGGACTTAGTCAGAATACTAAAACGTTTTAGTATGGAAAACTCGAAAAAGGGAGAACTACCGATACAAAGTAATACTAAATTGAGTAAGACTCAAAGTCCGAGTACCGAAGCCGAGATAGCTGAGATGAGCCGAGTACCTTACGCTTCCACAGTTGGCTCGATCATGTATGCTATGACTTGTACTCGTCCTGATGTGGCCTTTGCTTTGAGCATGGTCAGTAGATATCAAGGGAATCCTGGTAGAGCGCATTGGATTGCGTTCAAGAACATCCTTAAGTACCTTCGGAGGACCAAGGAATGGTTTCTAGTCCTTGGAGGGAGTGATGACTTGAAGGTGCGAGGGTATAGTGACGCCAGTTACCCTTAATGGAGGAGCGGTAACTTGGCAAAGTTCCAAACAGGAAACTGTAGCTGATTCAACGTGCGAATCAGAGTACATTACAGCGAGCGAAGCGTCAAAGGAGGCAATATGGTTGAAGAACTTCATTGGCGATCTTGGAGTTGTGCCTGCCATAAAGGAGCCCATGGAAATTTTCTGTGATAATGAAGGAGCGGTTGCCTTGACCAAGGAACCGAGGGATCATGGTAGATCTCGGCATATCGACAGAAAATATCACTTTATTAGGCATCGAGTAGAAGAAGGACACCTCATGGTTAAGAGGATATCATCAGAAGATAACCCAACAGATCCGCTTACGAAGGGACTGAGCAGGGTTAAGCAAGTGCAGCATGCTAGGAATATTGGGCTGAAGGATGATATTAGTTTAGATTAGATAGTATTAGAAACATGTAATAGATAAATGTAATTGACATTTGATGATTAAATAAAGGAGTATTATTTATAAGTAATGTTACTGTCTTATGTTAATTGTTTAGCTATTGTTTCACTTTGCATGTTTTGACTTCCAGAATAATTGAGTTTATTAAGAATAATCGAATTATTCGAACTGTCCACAATCGTTCATATGTTGGAAGTAGGTATGAATGAAGATTGTCGTGAATTGGTGTGTAGATTGTTTAAATGGTATTAGACATAGCAAAGGTTTGCTGCAACGTTTATGAGTGCTTATGAACAAGTTTTGAGCATTGGAATAAACCCGCGCTTGCTGAAATCACTTTGGAGTGATCGCAAGACGATAATATCATATGGTCTTAAAACCTAGATATATGGTTTATTATTTACTAATTGGTTGTACATTGATAATGCGAAACCGCATCAGTAAATTGATGTAATAAAACGCATTGTTGTGTATAGTTGGTTAGTCGATAAGTAAATGCATATAAGTCGAAGTTTATCTGTTACTTTTATCCTAAGAGGGTAAAAGCGATATCACGGCCGCTCGATGATTTGATTTGACTTATGTGTCGGTCCCGGTCAGGTCTGAATTGATGTGTTCAATTAAGTTCTATGTCAAATGAATCAGAGATCGAGAAAATAGTTGTTGGACAATAAGTATGACAATGTTTCATGAAATCATCTGCACGATATCAAAACAGAGGACCGTACGATCCCTTATCTAAAGGACAGGTTATTGATGAGATCAAAGTTGACAGCGTATTTGAGAGCTACGATTGCTAATCGGATTGTGTTTGCGTTTATAGTTACTAGACTTATCCAAGTGGGAGACTGTTGGATTAGTGTCTAAGGCTGTAACTATATTTGGTAAGTACTTGACCCGGTTATGCATGGTCCTTTTGGGTTGCCTTCACCATAGCAACTTGATAGGATGATTTAGAGAGAAGAGATATTATTATTAATGTATTATAGGAATAATATGTTAAAAGAATAATAATATTATTTGATTAATATAAGTCATAAATTAATTAGGAATTAATTTGGTGACTTAAAAAGATTAATTGAATGAAGGGGTATAAACTGTCAAATGTGTGAAAGTTGTATTTTGAGCTGATAACCCTTATTGATATGGGTTGGACGATTTTAGGGATATGGATCACCTAGAAATCGTCCAAGGCCTTATCTAGAAGAGGATTTGGATTGCTTTGAGGCTAAGTTATGCAATTAGGGTTTTAGGGTGAAACCCTAGGAGCTCACAATATAAATAGACCCATAAGGTTGAGGAAATCGGCCACCTTGTGATTGAAGTAACCCTAGAGCCGATTTCCCTCTTCCTCATCTCTCTCAAATCATCTTCTTGCTAGATGGTGTTTGTAAGCCATTAGAGGAGTGACATTTGTGACTCTAAGCTCCAAGAAGAAGAAGGTTTTCAAGCAAGTAACTCAAGGTATTATTCTAGATATGTTTTCATATGTTTTAATTGTTAGTTTACATTAGATCTAGCCATGAAAATCTTGGATATGTTGCATGTTCAATTAGTGAAACCTAGATCCAAGCTATAGGTTTGTATGTGCACATAGGGAAAGTTCTTATGTCCAAAACCCATCAGTATTTTCGTGTGAATGTGTGGTTGTAATTAGATTAGGGTGTGTGTGTTGATCGGATGGACATTATAATTGTAACAAATTGGAATAGTGAAAAAGGAAAGATCAAACCACCACTGTGAGGTGGTGGCTGCCGCCTCCTGCCGCCATGTCGAGTGGCGGTGTGCCTCGTTTGTTTGGTGACTCGTTTGGGATGTTTGGACAAGGGACTAAAACCCTAGTGGGCCTTGTAAGCCCTAATGGGCCCAATGAAGCTTAATGGACCCTAATTAACCCAATAAAATCCTAATGGGCTTAATGATATTATAGTGGGCCTAATAGGCCCAATCAAGCCCTAATTGACCTAAAAGCCTGACAAGTTAATAATGGGCTAGTATTTGAATTGGAAAAACCCAAATGCCAATAAAACCTTAATTTGGGGAATTAATCGGGACACACGGGAGTTATTTAATAACTGGAGATATTAAATAACAACCATTGACAAAAACTAATCTAAGCAATATTGGACTTAATGGATTAAGTCCTTAGTAGATTAAGTCCTTAATGGGTTAAGTAGGACACTTATCCCTAATCATTATTTTATGAGAAACCCTAAGTTCACTTGGGTTTATTATTGGGCCTTGATGATTGGATTATTAATGGGTCATCCAAGAATAATCATATGGACTAAAATGATTTAATGGGCCTAGGGTAAGGCCCATGTAAGGGGTTTGGGCCCAATTTGGAAAATTGGGCCATATGTTGGGCCTTGATTCCTAGTTGGACTTTGGGCCTATGGATTGGGCCTTGGGCTTGAATAAAGCCAAGCAAGGGGGTAATATAGTAAATACCCAAAGTATGTATTTATGGTTATATGTTGGGACCTAATTATTAATTGGGTGTTATTTTGGTGTTGACAGTTCAGGAATCTGTCATCCAGCAGCTGGGGTTGAGTATGCAGGACTTCAGCAGTGTGGGATTGTTTCTACGGGACTTCAGCAGTGTGAGGTGATTTACCTTCCAGTAGCGGTGGGTCTACGACCACAATGTTGGCCCACCAGTAAGGATTGTATGGTAGATGTTTGTCTTTGTGATATTCATCTGTGTTTGCTACTACCTGATATGTTATATGCTAGCATGATTTGATATGTGATAGTGGTAGAGTTCGGTTGTTAGGACCGAAGGGTAGGTTAGGCACGCCATATATGCCTACCAGTATGTTATGATATGTTTAGCTGCTAGCATGATATGTTATATGAGATAGAGGTAGTAGGAAGGGGAATAGTCCCCGAGATTCGGTTGTTAGGACCAAAGGGTAGGTCGGACATCCCAGATATGTCTGACAGTAGATTATGCTATGATATATGTGATAGTAGTAGTAGGGGGTGAAATAGTCTTGGCAGTATGTATGCTATATGATTGTATGGTATGTGCTAAGATGGGGGAACTTACTAAGCTTCGTGCTTACGGTTTATAGTTTTGGTTTTAGGTACTCGTTTTCAATGGAAAGGAGCCGGTTCGATCGCAGCGCCTCACACTATGGTTTTCCGCACATGAGATCTTTGGGATTACACTCCGACATTGTTTTATGATAACATGTTTTGATTATTTCTACTTTGGTTTTGACATGACATGATATTATGGATGTTTTCTTATAATGTTGGTTTTATAATAACTTATTTAAAAATGAAATTTTTGGCCTTCAATTTTGGGACGTTACAAGTTGGTATCAGAGCCTTGGTTTGAGGGATTTGGGCACACTCTCGGGTGTGTCTGAACTCAAACTAAGGACTTGGTATGAAAATTTTCAAAAGAAAAATCATTTATTAAAAAGAAGTTTGAAAAGAGAAAAGGACTTTGAAAAGAACAAGGTGTGTGATGCGTGCAATCAGCCGAGCTCAAGTAAGTTTTCCCTAAGATACCCATACATGTTATGATATGTTATGTTATGTTATGATATGATTATGAGAACTGCATGCCAGATTAGGGCTAAGGATCTAGGAGGATGCCTTATATGCCTATTATACGTGCTTGTAGACTTGCATGCTAGTACTGATCAGTTAGTGATAGGATAACATGTTTAGGTTATGCCTGATTGTATGAGCCTTTGAATTGCATGTACAGGTTCCTGATTAGAGGATAGAATGGTTTGATTGAAATATGATGGTTAGATTTTCCTTTTTGTCTGAATGTTGCTTGTTCTGTGCTTTGGGGGAATCTAAGTAATGGGAGTTAGCTATTAGGTGAATACGTTAAGTCACATGTAATCAAGGTTGAATAATCTTAGAGTATTGGATTTGACCCTATTGTATAGCTCTCGTTTGAGTATTAACCGTTGTAGGGATGTGTCCCTTACTTGAAGGATTATCCGAGCCTCGTTACATGTGATGGTATTCAGGTGGTGGCTAATTGGCATTACGAGGAGGCCTTCAGCGGCTGAGGACTGGTTTGGGGTTGGAGATTTCCCTAGGGTAAGCCTAGGATATGTTTCAGTGGGTTAGTAGTGAGGCTCAGTGAGACTTGGGTCTACCAGTTTGAGGAAGTGACTTGGAGGATTCGGGAGGATTGCTGAGGAAAGTATGGATAGGTGTGGAAGGTAGTATTGGGCCCGTACTACTGAAAGCACAGGATCTATACTCGAATCGGTGAGAGTCTTGGAGAATCTGAGAAGCTTTGGGGAGAAGTTTGTGACCTGGTTTGGGGACAGAGGGTGTTCCAGTTGTTGCAGCTTAGCCATTGGCAAGTGAGTTAGTGAGCGCGGCAGGGTGTCAGACCCTGAAGGATATGATGTCCAAGAAGTTGCAAATGCGAGATCGAATTAGAGCACCCTGGAAAGAGAGGGTCGTTCCAGGTGTGTATAGTAGAGGGTTCTGAGAAGAGACCCATGACTTCTGATGATCGGGTGAAAGGCTAGCAGGGCCGGAGTCAGTGCAGCACGTACGGGAAAGTGCACAAGGGAGTTTGTCGCTCCAAGGGTTTAGGCTGCTGCAAGTGTAGCGAGGTTGATCAAGTCAGCTGAAGGTGATCAGTATTCCTCCAGATGTTGCAGGTATGTCATCTTCTACTAGTATTAGATGGATGTTGGGATTACGTATCGCTTTGGAATTTTGAGTGAGTTTGGATAAGTCAGATCTCGGGCCGGTTTCTGCTAGTGTTTGGGTTATCTAGGATCATATATGCCATCCTGCATGCTGAAAGGTACTTGATGAACCCACAGAGTGATGCATATTGTGAAGTAGGTTCCGCGTGTACCGTTATCATCCCGAATCTTTGTCGGGATTTGTGAAGGAGTACTATTTAAAGGATACTCGGTCAGGGTTATAGTGATAGTTCCCCAGTGAAGTCACCGTTCAGGGGTTCTATCATTGTTCAGGTGTGGTCAACAATTGTCTATGGATGAACTTTGGAGTTCAAAGCACTACCGTCGCTAGGACAGAACTGGTAACTTGAAGAGGGTAGTGTCAGTTGCGAGTGTTAGATGCATAAGTGGTTGGTCATTGGATGTTCAAGAGAATTGTATTTTCACATAGGTTGTGTACGGTTAGATTTCAGTGTTGCTGCGAGATTGGAAGCGGGAACAAGGACTCGTCAGCCAGAGTGAAGATTAAAGCCTCTAGTTGTCAGCATGGGAGGTGGATTGAGATGTCAGACTGTACCAGATTTCAAGAGTACTCATCAAGATTTCCGAGTATGGGCGATCTTAAGGTTTAACCGGTGATTAATCGCTAGCTTTGGTAAGCACAGGCTGTCATCAGTGGGATATTAGAAAACGAGAAGGATTGGGAATCCTTCAATTCTTGCGTGCCGTGAAGACTTAGTTGAATCTAAGTGGGGGAGAGACTTTTTATAAATTCCTCCAAATGTGAGTTCTGGTTGCGCGGGGTGAAATCTATTGGGCATCTTGTCAACCAGAAGGGTATTTTAGTCGATCCGGCCAAGATAGAGGCCGTGATCCAGTGTGAGATTTCGAGGTCTCCATCTGAGATTCGGAGTTTCCTGGATCTAGCAGGTTATTACCGGAGATTTATATGAGACTTCTCCGAGATTGCGGTTCCTTTGACCAGACTGACCAAGAAGTCGGTGGCCTTTTGTTGGGGGCCTGAGCAGCAAGCAACCTTCAAGACTCTCAGACAGGGGTTGTGCAGGGCACCGATTCTCACCCTGCTAGAGGGTGTAGATGATTTCGTGGTTTACAGTGACGCTTTGATCACGGGCATGGGTACAGTACTGATACAGTGGGGTCACGTGATAGCAGGTTTCGGGAACCAGGTTAAAGTTCCGGTTAGGGCTCTAGTTCAGTGATGTGTTAGGTCAAGTGCGTGTTCGACCCGATTTGGAAAGTGTTGTAAGACTACGGGGGTAGCCGTAGCATTCACTAGTAGTCAGATAGTATGGAAAATGTTGTAAGACTATGGGGGTAGTCGTAGCATTCACTAGTGGCCAGTTAGTATGGAAAGTGTCGTAAGACTACGGGGGTAGCCGTAGCATTCACTAGTGGTCAGTTAGCATGAGAAGTGTTGTAAGATTGCGGGGGTAGCCGTAGCATTCACTAGTGGTCAGTTAGCATGGGAAGTGTTGTAAGACTACGAGGGTAGCCGTAACATTCACTAGCGGTCAGATAATGATAGAGTGTCGTGAGACTGCGGGTAGCCGTAGCATTCACTAGGTTGGTAGATAGCTTGAGCGTGTTGTTAGAACACGGAAGGAACAATAGTACGCACCAGTTCGGGTGTAGTAATGAAGATATGGAAATCCACGGATAGGATTTTGGAATTACCCAAAGGGGTTAGATCTGGTTGAGCCAGTGATAAGACTGTAGGAACGTCCCTACAGTTATGAGATCAGGGAAGCAATGGACTGCTTAGGTTCGTGTATGATATAAGGCTACCATTGGTTGGGTAGCAATCACTTTTAGCCTTGGATTCGGTAATATTAGAATTCGACGCATGGAACTGATTGGTTAGATCAAAAAGTTTTTAGAGTCACAGTGGCATGGTAACTAGTTGCAACTAGTTCCAGAGAAGGATTTCATTCAGAAGTCGTGTTAGGCGACTAAGTGGGAGTCCTTTGGCTCCGCAGCCGGGTCGGAATCCGGTATTTTCAGATGATGGGCGGGCAAATTGAGACCAGGTAGGTCCCGTCAGATTTTGGGAAAGCAGCCATGTGGCAACATACTGCTTCAGGTAGTTCAGTGTTCGGGCAGTTTATGCGTTTGGGCAATGTTAGTATTTTGTGTTTTAGGTTGCAAGTACGGACGAAATAGTTGGTTGATTGGGAAGTGACAAGTCACTCACAGCGGGATTAGCTGAGCCTTGGCCAAGTATACGTGATCTACAGGGATAATTGGGTCTGTGATTTTAGTTTTCTAGTGGGAGCCGCAGGCTATCAAAGTTGAGTAGTCAGTTGAGGGATAAACGGACTGGATTCAACGATAATGGTTCAGTATGAATGGTCTATTAGAGAGTCAGACTATCTCAAGACAACATATTTCAGATGAGTAAATGTGGACTTGTTGTGAGGAATTCGTTCACCAGTGGAATTTAAGGCTTTAAGAAGATTGGTCATGGCTACCCTGAGAAGGATAGGGTGTGCCCAGGATTTTGGCCAGGTTACTTGAGTGGGTTAGTATGTAAGGAATGATAAGTGTTGATTTCGAGGACGAAATCTAATTTAAGTGGGGGAGAGTTGTAACACCTCGTTTCCAAGACAAACCCTAAAATTTGAAGATGCGTTTTAAGTATCATTTTATTCCGGCATATGAATATATTTAAATAAAGAATTTAGTGAAAAAGTGTATAATTGGCATTATAATTTGTTTTGGAGGTCTAAAGAATGCTTTCGAGATTCATAGTGGAAAGAATATTTGATAATATGTCTAAAAGATATTCAATTGGGCTCGTTTTGTAGTTTTTGGACTTATATTGAAATTATTTCGTAGAGGAGGGACTATTTGAGTAAATTTGGATGTAATTTGAAAGGAAAAGAGGAGGAAGGGCTAAATATGTCATAATTGAGATTTTGGGGTTAAAAAGGTAATTATTGGATTTATTTTGAAAAAGATTCTCAAGTGA
The DNA here is from genome assembly GCF_051521515.1 of Lactuca serriola. Lineage (NCBI taxonomy): Eukaryota > Viridiplantae > Streptophyta > Magnoliopsida > Asterales > Asteraceae > Lactuca > Lactuca serriola. The sequence continues at coordinate 233,303,845 of NC_136409.1, read as the reverse complement.
AGGGCTACTTGGTAAAAGTTGGACTTAATTTGTAAAGGATTTAAGAGGCAGGGGTTGACATGGTAAAATATGGACTATGCTTGAAAATGAATCTTGAAATGAGGGGCCGATAGTGTGAAGATGGGTTAGAGTTTGAGGAGTCGGGTATATATGCTTTACGTGCCCTAACCCTAGCTGTGTTTGTCCAGCCGCCATCCACACCTCTTCATCTCCCAACGCCGCACCCGACTTGCGCCACCCTTCACCACCGGGGCTGCCATAGCTGATGGGGTCGGAAGAATCGTCGTCGTGACAAGTGTTGCTGCTGGAACCTTTCCATGGTGGCTGAAGACGGAGGCCGACGAGGACGTGTCATTTCAGTCGCGAGTGAGGAGGACTGCACCACAGCCGCCCTGACGCTGCGGTTGCTGCCGCTCGAAAACAAGCCCATCGTCGGACGCTGCGAGTTCTTTACCGGAGAAGCGAGCTGGGGAGGAGCCCTATCGTTGGTCGAAGTCCGCTACCACCATTCTTCTTCTTCCCTTCTTCTGTTAGACGGCGCCATGGCAGTGGGTGACCGGTGTATGGACGTTGGGGTCATAAGGGGGCTGAAGAGGCGTTGCTCGATACCGCTGCCGCCGTCGAGTGACTAATTCATGCACCCCGGTTACCCTCCGCCACTCTCTTCCATTGTTACATTGCAAACCGCCGTCAACCGCCGCCGTTTTGTGCTGCTGTCGTCGCCAGTCACCACAGATGGGTGATTTGCGTTCATTTTTCAAGCAAGGGGCGAGTATTCGTGTTTTATGGGCTGTGTAGCCGGAGAACCGAGACTGCCGCCGTGTACCACCATGGGTGGGTGTATTTTCGTGTGAATGTGTGTTTGTAATTAGATTAGGGTGAGTGTGTTGATTGGATGAACATTGTAATTGTAACAAATTGGAATAGTGAAAAAGGAAAGATCAAACCACCACTGCGAGGTGGTGGCTGCCGCCTCCTGCTGCCGTGTCGGGTGGCGGTGTGCCTCGTTTGTTTGGTGACTCGTTTGGGATGTTTGGATAAGAGACTAAAATCATAGTGGGCTTTGTAAGCCATAATGGGCCAAATGAAGTTTAATGGACTCTAATTAACCTAATAAAATTCTAATGGGCTTAATAATATTATAGTGGGTCTAATAGGCCCAATAAAGCTTTAATTGACCTAAAAGCCCAAGTTAATAATGGGCTAGTATTTGAATTGGAAAAACCCAAATGCCAATAAAAGCTTAATTTGGGGAATTAATCGGGACACATGGGAGTTATTTAATAACTGTAGATATTAAATAACAACCATTGACAAAAACTAATCTAAGCAATATTGGATTTAATGGATTAAGTTTTTGGTAGATTAAGTTCTTAATAGGTTAAGTAGGATACTTATCCCTAATCATTATTTTATGAGAAAACCTAAATTGATTTGGGTTTATTATTGGGCCTTGATGATTGGATTATTAATGGGCCATCCATGAATAATCATATGGACTAAAATGATTTAATGGGCCTAGGGTAAGGCTCATGTAAGGGGTTAGGGCCTAATTTGAAAAATTGGGTCATATATGGGCCATATGTTGGGCCTTGATTCTTAGTTTGACTTTGGGCCTATGGATTGGGCCTTGGGCTTGAATAAAGCCAAGCAAGGGAGTAATGTAGTAATTATCCAAAGTATGTATTTATGGTGTTGATAGTTCGGGAATCTGTCATCCAGCAGTTGGGGTTGAGTCTGCGGGACTTCAGCAGTATGGGATTGTGTCTACGGGACTTCAACAGTGTGAGGTGATTACCTCCAGTAGCGGTGGGTTTACGGCCACAATGCTGGCCCACCAGCAAGGATTGTATGGTAGATGTTTGTCTTTGTGATATTCATCTGTGTTTGCTACTACCTGATATGTTATATGCTAGCATGATTTGATATGTGATAGTGGTAGAGTTCGGTTGTTAGGACCGAAGGGTAGGTTAGGCACCCCAGATATGCTTAACAGTATGTTATGATATGTTTAGCTGCTAGCATGATATATTATATGAGATAGAGGTAGTAGGAAGTGGAATAGTCCCCGAGATTCGGTTGTTAGGACCGAAGGGTAGGTCGGACACCCCAGATATGTCTAACAGTAGATTATGCTATGATATATGCGATAGTAGTAGGGGGTGAAATAGTCCCCGAGGTTCGGTTGTTAGGACCGAAGGGTAGTCAGCACCCCAGAATGGCTTGACATGGGTAGGTCAGCACCCCAGAATGACTTGACACGGGTAGGATGGCACCCTAGAATGGCCGCATGGGTAGGTCGGCACCCCAGAATGGCCGTACCGGGTAGGTAGGGCACCCCAGAAATGCCTGGCAGTATGTATGCTATATGATTGTATGGTATGTGCTACGATGGGGGAACTCACTAAGCTTCGTGCTTACGATTTATAGTTTTGGTTTCAGGCACTCGTTTTCAATGGAAAGGATTCGGTTCGATCGCAGCGCATCACACTATGGTTTTCCGCACATGAGATCTTTGAGATTACACTCTGACATTGTTTTATGATAACATGTTTTGATTATTTCTACTTTGGTTTTGACATGATATGATATTATGGATGTTTTCTTATAATGTTGGTTTTATAATAACTTATCTAAAAATGAAATTTTTGGCATTCAATTTTGGGACGTTACACTTGATAGTGACTAATTCGCCTGTCTTGGTGTTTTCAGACGTCGGGCTGTAAAAAGGTAAGGTTTGTCACCCTATACTAGCCTAGTCTAACTGTAGCGAACAGCTCAGGTGTGGGGGTGTCACCCCTTATAGATCTATACACAAACTCTCGCTCTCCCTCCAGGAGACTCTGGTAATAACTACAGGCTACGATTGTATACTCAAATGTGTCAAACGACATGTCTGACTAGATCCTTAATTGTTTTCACGCGAGTATTGAATCACACTATGTATAATGTTTTCCTATACATATTAAGATATGCAAAACCCAGAAAAAGTATATATATGAATGTATGTGGGTCAACAGACATGAAAAAGGGCAGCTATGGCCCGTTAAACATATAAGTTATTTCCGGGCCTAATAAGCATGTAAATGGACCACTAAGGTCCAATAAACATGTAATGTATAATTCAGGCCCAATAAACATGTAAATGGACCACTAAGGCCCAATAAACATGTAAATGTATGTATTAGACCCAATAAACATATAAATGGATCACGAAGGTCCAATAAACATGTAATGTAAGTATTAGGCCCAATAAACATGTAATTGATGTATTTTGTTTGTTTGTTATAACGTTGTTCATTTTAGCTTGATGGTTTACCAAAATGACGTAAAATACCTACTTTTTGTAATAATGACATTTTTGGCCTATTAAGCCGTAACTTTACAATTTAGGCTTATTTTTAGTAAGATTGAAACTTTAGGTCCCTTAAGACCAAAAATATAAATTTATGGGCTATTTCAAATAAAATGACATTTTTAGCCCACTTTGGTTAAAAGTAACATTTTTGGCCAAATATCATGAAAATTGACATCTTCGGCCCAATTATCTATAAATTGACATTTTTGGCCCAAGTATATATAAATTGATGTTTTCGGCCCATTATTGTAAAAGTTTACATTTTCAGCCCATTTTTGATAAAAATGACATTTTCGGCCCAAGTTTTGTGAAAATAACATTTTAGGCCCAAATTCGAATGAAGTGTCATTTTCAACCCATAAAACCGTGAACTTACATTTTTGGATCAAATTTGTACTAAATGACATTTTAGTCCATAAAAACCATAAATTTACAACTTGAGCCCAATAAAAACGTAAAGGCCCATATTATGGCTTATTATGCGAAAAATTACACTTTTGGCCCTTTTTAAAATCATGAATATCATAAAGATCCATTTTTATAATAAAATGACTCTTTTGGCCCTTGTAAAACCGTAAATGTCATAAAAGTCTCATCTTTTGTTTATTTGTCAAAAATCGTCCTTTTACAAGATTTTGTTTAGTTTTTCAATAACCTTCACATGTTTAACACTTTCAACTCCATAGTATGTTGTATAAGGTGTTTTAGTTTACAAATATCACCAAGTTTTGTTAGAGTTTTCGAGATCTATAGTGTTTCATCACATTTTCACAACTTATAATAAGAAACACACACATAAACATGCACAATACATAGATCTACCATATAAGCAACTTGTATTCTCCCCCAAAACATAGTAAAACTGAAAACAAGGGGGTATGAGCTCACTTTGGGTTGTTGTTCTCGGTTTGATGAAGAGATGGAAGGAGTTTTCAGCTTTTGATGATGAAATGAGAAGATCTCGGCCCTAGCAAGCTTCTTGAGATGATTTTCGAGCTCTAAGGTGTTCTAAGAGCATAAATCATAAAATAATGTGGGTTAAGAAGAGATTTAAGGTGTAAACTTGAAGTTAATCTTCTTGAGTAAGAGTGGCTTACCAAAATGGATGAGTTTTCGATGAAGTTCTCTTGAAACACCCACACAACTCACGAAAATTTGAAGGAAATTATGAGAGGATTTCTTTGAGTTTTGAGAGGAAAAGATGAGAGAAAATGAAGAGTGATGGTGGAAAGGCCTTATGGCCGTGATTTTGAAGAGGGGAGAGGGAGAGGGAAATCCTTGCATGGATACATGAAACTTGCCTTGTTGTATGGTGGTTATTGTGCATGGATGACCACCATGCAACATTGAGGAGGCATTTGCAAGTTAAATCTCTTTTTTTTTTTTTTTTATTTTTTTTATTTTTTTTATTTTATTGGGCCGAGAATGGTTTGGAGAAAAAGGAAGTGAGATAGTTTGGGCCATACCTTGGCCTAGTTCGAAATCATGAGGCTCAAAATAATATTTTTCGGCCCATTGGGCCCTTATGAGGGTTCACGGTAGGGATGAGCAACGGAAGCGGGTACCTGCTTTCGGAACCAGAACCGCCTCGGAACTGCCGGTTGTGGAACCGAAACTGCCTTAGGCGGTTCCGGTTCCTAAAGTCTAGGAACCGCCTAAGGCGGTTCTGGTTCCAATTCTCATTTTTACGAAACCGATATCTGCTGGATACCCGCCGGTTCCAGTTCCAGTACCGGGTACCCGGAACCGGTTCTGACGGGTACCCGCCTTTTTCTACAAAAATATATATTAAATTTTTATATTTTGGTAATTATGTTTTTAAAAAATAGGGAAAAAAAGTTATACCGATTACCGTAGACCTAATTCGTTTTTAGGGTTTTTGATTTTCATTCTTAAGAGTATTAGGTGTGGGTAACAAGGTGCAACGCCAAGTTGTGTCACCTCACATGCCACATAAGCAAATGGTGTTATAACACCAAGTGGGGAAATGGGCAACAAGATGCAACACCAACTTTTTGAAAATAAATATGTTTTATCTTTTACTTTTTTTTTTCGAAATTGTTTTTTTTTCCTTTTCCTTTTTAATTTTTTTTTTACTTTTTTGTTTTTTTTTGTTTTTTTTTTCCTTTTTGCGTTTATTTTAATAACTAACATGAATATATTTTTTATAAAACATAAAATTTTAATAACAAAAAAAGACATAATATTTAAAATCTAAAATTACGATTACAATTAAAAAAACATAATTTCAAATTACTCCTAAAACCACACAACAATCCTAATTAAACCAAATATTTCTTCATAATTTGTTCCTTCATCGCTTGTAGCACCGCTAGATCAGCAGACGCCAAACCCTCCTCGCTAGTCCGAAGAATTGACAATTGTTGTGTCATTAACTCTCTATCTTTTTGTTCCCGCTTCTCCCGTGCCTTCCTTTCCAGGAACTCCAAATGACGACGTTTCAACTCTTTTTTTTTCTTTTATTAATAAATTGTGCTCGTCGAATTTCGCTCTCATTTTCGCTGCCTCTTTTGATCTCGACTCCCCCTCCTCCGCATGTCTTGCAACGCGCCTTGCTTTGTCGCGTCCGGGCGATCGTCGTGGTGGGGATATCTCTTGGATATCATCCGGGATGTCATCATCGTCGGCGTTTAGGTCGATGTGAGTCCGTACGTTCGACATGTCGACCGAGCTAAAATTGCGAGACCGTTTGGATTGAACCTTTGATGTAGGCGTTTTATTCCACTTTGGATCCGCTCGCAACAACTCCCATGATTTTTCAAAGTCAAAAACTTGACCCATTTCGACTATATTGTTCCTTAGCAGATTTGAACAAATCGAAGTTGTTGGTTCCGCTTTGTTGTTGTGCCTCAAGTCGTTTGTAAATACCGTTGAATTTGCTGCACCGCTTAGTTATTTGACCCCATTTGTTGCTCAACATGTCATTGTTGCGATACGGATTTTTATTCAAAATAGCGTGAAACTTGTCGCGCACCGCCCTCCAATAAGCTCATTTCTTCATTCCATTTCCGTGTAATTCATCTTTTGAAGTAGCACACCAAGCTGCCGTTAAAGCATATTCCTCCTCCGGTGTCCACTATTGTGGAACGTGTGCATTTTCTGTTTCAACCACTATCGTTTTCCCTTTCGATTTTCATTTCCCTTTCCCTTTCCTACTACCTCCCGCTTCCACTTCAACCGATTGTTGTGTTGTAGGCGATGGTTGGTTGGTTGTTTGTTGCGTGGAAACAAAAGTAGAGAAAAGATTTTGTTGTAAATTTGGGTTATTGTTGAACGTTAAGTGAGTTGGGAAACTGCAGTGGCGGTGAAGCGGGATTGAAAGCGGCGCCATGGTATGGGATTTGTGGTGATCCTTGAGACGATAAAAGGTTGAAATAATTTTCATAACCCGCGAATCCGAGAGACGAGGTTGTGTTGGGTTTGATGATGGAGGGGGGTGTTTGGGTTTTGCTCCATTTTTTAAAAATTTTAAAGAAAACATGTGTATAAGATATAGAGAGAATGAGAGAAAGGTTTAAAAAAATGGTTTAAAAGTAGTATTTATAAGGATAAAAAGGTAAAAAAAAATTTATTTAATTTTTCCCGTTTGCAAACGATCGAGTGAATAAACGTTCGAATTTTAATACGTTGCAATCCGTCGTAACGCCCACGACTTTCGCCATAACGAGCATCAACGAGTTTGGGGGGGGGGGCGGTGTTCCCCGCGTCTTGACGCCTTTTCGCTCTTCCACCTCAGCTCCATTGCTGCTCGTTCTGGCCCATACTGGATGCTCTAAAAAAACGATGTGTTCTCCTCATCACTCTCCTCTCGAACCAGTAATCGTTCAGTTAATTGAAGCTTCAATCGCTCCAGTCGTCGTTGTGTTGATTCCCTGGAGTAGACCATCACGAGTACCACATCGATTAAAGAAGGGTAGAAGACGACGGTGGACCATGTCGATTGATTTGCTGGAGTAGACCATCGCGAGTACCACATCGCTCCGATCATCCCTACTTAGGTTCTCCCTTGTCTCTATCGTCACGAAAACTACTCTGCCTTTGTACATACATCAACAATGGTGTCTGCCATTTTACATTTGGTACGTAATCCATACACGTTTTATTAAATACTTGTTTTTCATCTATCGAGTAAGCTCAAATCATCTCTAAAAATATTGCTCTTTCCCCTTGCTTTTGGGTTTAATTTGGCTCAGTTCAATGTCGCCTTCAACTTTTTGGATCCATTGATGCTTTTGTAATAGTAGTTAATTCTGATGTTGTGATATATGATATGTGTTTTTTATACATATTTTTAATACATTATATCTTAGTATTTTAGCCTTTATTATTCTTATTTAGAACTAAAAGGTACTTATAATACTTTGAATTATGATTTACAGCTATTAGTTGCCAATAGAGCGGAAAAGAAAAGATTGGAGCGGAAATCGGGCTTAGAAGCAAAAAGAAAGAAAATGCCGAACGATGCAATTACGTCCAGCGTAATGTTAAGTACGCTAAGCGTACTGGTGAGACAAAGATTACGCCTAACGTAGATTTACTTACGCCCAACGTACTGGGATTGCATCCAGACTTCCTTATCGCGATAGAATTCCAGCTATGCCCAGCGTAATTCGACCTACGCCCAACATATGTAGGTCGGTTCTAAAAGCTATAAATAGAGGATATTGGCCAACCAGAAGAGAGACTTCGACATCCATCGATCCTTAGTCGATAAATAACACATATTTGACCATTTTGAGGGTTTAGAAGGTGGACGGAAGGCTGTTAAGCTGACAGGAGCGAAGATCTGAAGGATTAGAGAGTAGATTCGTGTCGGTAATCATGTGGTTTGTTAATGTGACCATGTTCAGCATTCTGCTGTGATACTATTATGTGTTTACTTTCTGATTTAGGTGTAAAAACCTTTTGCTTTGAGTTTATGATTAAATAAAACCTTGAATATTGGATTAATTGCTATATTAGATTGTTTGATTTATGTTTAATTTATCTTGCCAAGCTTGTTAAAAGATCCTTATGTGTTAATGACAATTATTTAATGTTAATTGTTAAGTATATTGAGTTATATGAACATCTGCTTGATTGCTTATCTCTTATGATTTTGATTACCATCAATATTATATGACTAGGAATAACGAACGTGAAACTAGGGTTAACTAGGAAATAAGTAAGTTAATATGTGAGCCTTGTGTGAAAAACCATCAACAAGAGGTTAAATTGAATTAGTAATTTGATTAACTATTATTACAAGTCTTGCTTGATACGAACTGAACACTAGGAAGCATGTTAGTTTAATCAAGTGATCACTGTTTGAATTGACTTGTTCGCTAAAGGACTAGTAATGGTGAATGCAAATCTAATCATTCTAGGAATCGGTGAACATGAATAAATAAATATGTGTGTGCAATTGTATACGATTTCAAGATGTAATTTGTCTGAACCAAAGTACCTGAAGAGATTTGTCTTCCTGTTAGTTTATCGAGATTTGCTATTTATTTGTTTGTTTGAGATTTAATTTAATAACCATTTCTTTTTTACTTTTGTATGTTTTGTAACCTATAATCAAATATTTTAAATTAATTCACTACCGTTCCCCTTGTGTTCGACACCCTTACTTATCAAAGCTATACTATACTCGAACGGGTTCACTGCCTGTAAGGTGTGGTTTAGATGCGATAAATTAGGAATTATAAATAAAAAAACTAGTGCATTAAATATTCACATAAAGTTTTTGGCGCCGTTGCCGGGGAACAGTTTTCAATTAATTTAGTTTATTTGATTATTCGTTATTTGTTTTTATTTTTATTTTATTTTCGTTGATATTATGTCACTTGTCGGGAAGGTTTTTGTTGTTTTGTGCAGGAATTTGTGATCATACGCATTGTTTGGTTTTACTTTTTGCATGGGTTTCGAGATTGCAAACGATTAGAGAAATCTTGACCTGTTTAGCCTACTAATTTGGTGATTTGTCCAACTCAATCCACGAGGCGTAGTATAGCAAGACGTATTGTGGTGGTTAAGTGGAAGACCAAGCTCTTGTTATTCTTGACTAGTTAGGTCAACTCTTGTTCTACTTTTAGTTAATGGTGCAAAGAAAGCAAAGGAAATGGCCTAACGGGTCCTGAAAGTTGTTGTTTTCACGAACCATTTCTTGCATGCAAGGGATTTAATCAACAAATGTTGTTTGATTTCGACGAAGACGAGTGATCATGATATCCCGTTTATTTTTTAGCATAACGTGTCACGTTTCGGAAAGTTGTCGCTGTTGTTTGCGGAAATTAAGATGTTAAGAAGTCCATAATTGAGTTAGATAGAATAAAAAGGAAATTAACATAGGTAAAAAGAATAAATACAGTAAAATTACGCCCAACGTAATTGACATTATGCCTAGCGTACTAAAAGGATGATCGCGACCAGACTAGTCAGGGAATTGGAGTTACGCCCCACATAATTTGGCTTTACGCCCAATGTAAATCGTTGACAGGTTATATCTTTCCTCTTTGAATTTTTGTTCTTATTTCATATTATACTTCATTCGACTTTGGCGACTGGAAACCTCCAAAAAGCTTCGATTTCCTTCTTTTCTTGTAGAAATTGTCAACAAGGTATGTTATTCGGTTACTTAATGTCTTTAAATTTGGGGTTTAACTCCATGAAATTACGACATTATGTCTAAATCGGAATCTAGGGTTTGTACACTTCATCAATTTGGGCCCGATTTTACATGAATTTGTGCTAGCTTATGTCTTAATAGACCAATTTCGATCAATGGACTAAACCCTTGGACTTAATTTGGCCTTAATCTCGTAAGATAATCATCAATTCGACCTTATGGATGTACGCCTAGCGTTCGCTGGACGTATGCCCTCTGTTGATCACGTATTTTGATTACCCTCGATTTTTGACTGCCCCTGCGTACTTCCCCTGTGTATACTTGTTGAATATTTTATGATTATGGATAAACAAAGAACGAGCAGAAAACATGTTTGAGTTCATGGACATACGCCTAGGGTTGGTCCCGTCTTTTGACTGCCTTGTATAAAACTCCTGCGTGTATATATATATATATATATATATATATATATATATATATATGTATGTGTGTGTTATGGTTTATTATGACCTTAGAACAAACAGGGGACAGATTCGGGTTCATGGACGTACGCCCAGCATACGCTGGATGTATGCCCAATGTAAGTTCTTGCTCATCACACTTCTTTTTCATCTAAATCTATTAATGTTGTGATTATTTTTCATCTAAACCAGTGTACAGACCTTGCACAACTTTCTGTTTTTCATTTAAATTTTGTTTAATGCAGTGGGTATTGTTGTTTTGGTTTTCTTTGGTGTTTATTTGTGCAGGCTATGGCTCGTAGAACTCAAAGAACGAACCCACCTGAGGACGTGATCGATCATCGTTTTTTGCAATTCCCACGCAGCCTAAATGATGAAACCCGGGCCAAATATGTGAATAATTCGAGTTTGCTGCTTACTGAGGAGATTGATATCGCACCTTCATTTGATTGGGGATTGGTGGCCCGAACTGGACTTGATGAGCTGATCCAGAATTTTTTGCAATACACCCACTCGGACGTGAGTGGTGTGCCTTTGTTCGTATGTTAGGGTTGGGACAGATTGTTCAGGATTCAGAAGCCTGTTTATCGGGAATTTTTGCTGGAGTTTTATGCTACAGTTTCCTATGATCCGAGGAAGACACCCGACAACTGGACAACTTTTTCCTTTCGACTTGGAGGTGTGAGTCGGGAATGCAACACGATTGAGCTTGCCACTCGAGTTGGGATATATACAGTAGACGATATGAGGAGTGTTCACTTCCCGACATTCCTTGCTGATTGTCTCACGGGCCGGCCAGATGACTACAATGAAAATACTTTCTGCGCGGAGATTACTAGGGGAATGTACACACCATCTACTCCTCGGGGGAGGATGATTACTAGGCGTAGACTTGCTCCTCGAGGAGATTACTAGGTGTAGACTTGCTCCTCGAGGAGCACAACAGGGACCCGCGCCAGAGATCGACATACGTTACTTGGCCCAACGCGTGGACGAGGGATTTCAGCACATAGACGAGCGTTTTGATATAGTAAAGAAGAGACAACAGTGGTGTGGGGATGCATTGACCACATTCTTTGCCCATCAGGGTTTTCAGTACTTGGTTCCTTTTCCTCCACCATACCAGTCGCGACATGATGGAGCAGGCACATCAGGGACGCAGCAGCACGACGACAGGGATGAGTGACATAGTTATCCTTTTTATTTTATATTTGGTTTGTTAGACTTATTAGTTTTTATTTTTATTTTGGTGTGTTTTAATTAGGATGTTTGTTTATTTTTAGTTTATGTAGTTATGTTGATGCTCTTTGATTGTTTTAGATCTTTGCAGATTTTTCACCCTTAGAAAGCTGGCAGTAAGTTCAACAGCTAGGTCCGACTGTTGCTAAAGAGAGCCGTGTGAGCATTTGAAGTTTATAGTCAAGACCCTGGATTTTTCATAAGTGTGGGGTGCGAGTCGATATTGTGAGAGTATATTATTTAGAAGAGTGACGTTTCTACTATATTTTGATTCCTATGGTATGGATGAGCTGTTCCCACACCATAGAGTTTTATTTCGACGCGAGGCACAAGTATCATCCTGACTGCCATGACATGGTTGACACTTTCCTATGTCGTGAGGGAGTTTTTCATCATGAGAGGAGGCTGTCATTCTTGATATGACGACGTGACCACCAATTTTCACATCGTGACCATGTTATTATTCGCAATAGAGATTTCACATCACTCGACGAGACGACGTGGTTGACACTTTCCCACGTCTAATTTAGAAGTCGGCATCTTGATTTATTTTTCCGGCAAATTCAGAAGCAGCAGTTCCAGTTTCCAGTCTTCCAACAAATTTATGGAGCAACTTTTAGCAGCCCCATTCGATCTCGCCACAACTACCCTAGGGGAGTCTGTTCCTTTTTCTCCCTTTTTATTATGCGCTCAATTAGTTTTATGCATACAATGAGGACATTGTATGAAATAAGTGTGGGGTAGGGCGTCGAAAAAGTAAATTGTTAAATTGCTAGAATCTAGGTAAATTTAAATTTTTTAATAGGTTTGAAATAATAATCTAATAATTAATCTAGTAATAATAATTTGAACTATAGTTGCTAGTGTTATATGGGATAATCTGATGAGAGCTCAAATGTTTAGTTGAGCCAATACAAGTTATAGTGCATTTGTGGCCTTCCTTATTCTAGTGAAATCATGGGACAAAAACACAACCTCACTTAGTTTGAGGGTCGCAATATGTTTAGCATCGTGTACCAGAAATCTATCCAGGAAAGCTTGTATCTTAACCAATAAGGGTTGAAGTTAAGCACCCTTGCTTAAGCATATAGGATTTGAGAGAAAAAAGTGAGATATGTTGGATTAGGTGTCTAACCCATAACTATAATTGGTATGTACTTGAATTGATAGCAGCACAGTCCTTTTGGGTTTCCCTCAAACCTAGCAACCGGACAAGGAAAGTATGAAAGGAGAGATATTGATTTATTATAAGATTAATAAATTAATATAAATGATTTATTAATATGTTAAAAGATTAATATATTAATTATAAATCATAATGTTTAATTAATAGTTAGCCATAAATTAATTAGAATTAATTTTGGGGTTAACTGTATTAATTATAAAGTGTAGGGACTAGTTTGCAATTATCTAATAGTTGAGTGGAAGGTTCTAGAACCTCCATGGAAGGGGGTGGACGAAATCTATAGGGGAAACCCTAATTATTTCGTCCAAGGGGCTTGGATAAGGCCTTTGGATAAGCTTAGGCCCCAAGCAAAGGAACATTAGGGTTTTCTCTAAACCCTATATCCCTCAGCTATATAAGGAGCCTCCTGGCTCTCAAAATTGGTCACTCCTTCTTTGAAGAAACCCTAGGGTCGATTTTTGCATACCCTAACCTCTCTCCTTCAAGTTTCATTCTTGCTAGTTTTTGGGTGCGACTCCATTAGAGGCATTGCATTTGTGGTGCTAAGCTTCCAAGAAGATCAATATCAAAAGGAATATCAATTGTTTGCTATAACAATTGAAAGGTATGTAACTCTTAAACCCTAATTGGTTATTTTTGAAAACAACCTCTCTCCTTAGGGTTCTTGTCTTGCAATTCAAAGTTATTTGTTCAATAGTTAAAACATAGATCCAAAGTAGGTTGCATGTGAACTTAGGAATTGTTTTTCTAGTTTATTTGTTTTACCTAAAACCCATCAGTGGTATCAGAGCCATTGTTTTTGTTTTAAATTGAATTGCTATAATAGTCGAATTGCAAATTAGGTTTTATAACTATTAAACCCTAAAAGGCCATGGTTTCGTTTTTAGGGTTTTTTGGTTCAAAGGGTTTTTCGAAAAACCCTAGCCTCCATGAACCCTAATCGAAATTAGGGTTAGGGTTTTGGAAAACCCTAGCTTCCTCCCTTGAATTTCGAAATTTGCTTCTTATTTTAGGGTTTTATCTTATTTTGGATAATTATTGCTTTATTGGATAATTATTGCCTAATTGGATAATTGAGAAAAATAAGGAAATTATCCGTTACCCTATTTTTCGAAATCTAGAGGGATAAGGATTAAGATTAAATTAATTGTTTAATTTGAGTAGATAATCCATACAAGATTTAATAAATTAATTAAAAGTTATTGTAACATCTCAAATTTCAGAAGTATAATTTAAGGACTTAAAGTGTAAATTTGAAGAAGGGACTCAACGATTAGGCTCGCTTACTCGTCGAGTCGGAGCGGGTTTGGGTCGCGGATTAAGTGACCAACTCGCCGAGTCGGAAACTGGACTCGACGAGTTGGTACTAAAAAGAGAAAACCCTAATCTCAAGGGTTGTGCCCTATATAAAGAACATTATATTCCTCCCCCAGCCTCTTTACACCCTTTTGAGATCCAGAAACCCTAGAAATTGAGTGAGCTTCCATTGATTGAGAGTATAAAGCTTTGGGAGGAGAAATCTTTGAAAGGAACTTGAGATTTAGAGGATTACTTCAAAGGAGAGGTGTAGATCCGAGATCTACTTCAGTTTGTGCTCATCTTGGAGGTAATAAGCTGTTACCTTCACTCATTTGCATCTAGATCTATTATTGTTATGATATTTGGGGCAATTATGATATGATTGAGATCTATTTCGGGTTTGGGGCTTAGATCCGAGGTTGCTACTTCAGATCTAGAGTTGTGTTGGTCCAGAATGTCTTAAAGCATCATTTATTGAGTAGTTGGTGAAGCCCCTTTGTCTTAAAACCTAGCCCTAGAGTGTTTTGAGCCTAGATCTCCTTAGTTACACGTAAAGTTTGCAACTTTACATGGGGATTGGAATTTAGAAGTAAGGATCTATGGTTTGGAGCCCCTGCATGGCTCGAAAAGTCACTGTATGGATGAAGGACTGAAGAGACTCGGCGAGTTGAATGAAGTTGGGTAGGGACTCGACGAGTTGGAAGAACAACTCGGCGAGTCTGTTGAAGATTGCCTTGGACTCAGCGAGTCTGTTCTTGGACTCGGCGATTCAGGTCGTAGAACCCCAAACCTCTTCTGGTTAAGACTCAGATCAGTGAGTGGAGTGGTGACTCAGTGAGTTGGACAGGATGGGACTCAGAGATCGTTGAACTCGATGAGTCTTAGGGTGACTCGGCGATTTGAGTCGTATTATGAGAGTTTCTGAGTTTAAGAACTCGGCGAGTCTATGGGTTGACTCGGCGAGTAGGGTCAATCAGGAAGGTTGACTTTGGCCAGGACTTTGACTTTGACCGGTTTGAATTCAAGGGTATTATGGTAATTTGGGTATTTATGTCAATGGTTCATTGATGGCTATAGGTGTTGGGGTTTGAAGCAGTGATTCGGGATTGTGCTTTCGTGGTTCAGCTTCAACAACATGAGGTGAGTTTCCCTTTTGTGTGGATGGGTCTACGGCCACAATGCCGGCCCATGTAGTTATGAGTAGGAAGACCCGAGGGTTACCCTAGGCACAGTATGCTAGTACGATATTCGAGACCAAGGTCCAATGTTAGCGGGCGGGTGCCCAAGGAATGGTTTGCATGATAGTTATACTTGTTGTCTGTGTGATACATGTATGTGCCTCGTAGGGAGGTGAGTGTGGGCGAGGTCCCGTATCTCACCAATAGCAGAGTGTGGACGGTGTTCCATATCTCATTAGCAGTAGAGCAGGGGTGAGGCCCAAGTTGGGAAAAGAGTGAGTGTGGGCTGGGCCCGTATCTCATTATCAATAGGAGTGTGGACGGGGTTCCATGACTCATCGGTAGCAGGACAGGGGCGAGGCCTTAGTACAGGAAACCAGTAGAGTATGTTAGTCTATGTGTTATGATATGATTGTATGTTAGTATATGTTAGCGGGTGAGGCCCAAGGACAGGCAGGGCCTAAAAGAAACAGATCTGTATCCGAGCAGGGCTCGAAGCCAGGCAGGGCCTGGGGCAGGTTGGGCCTGTTGTAGCGGGCAAGGCCCGAGGTATAGGGCGTGGCCCAGTATGTGCAGTATGCAGCTATGCGTATGGTATGTGGTAGGTTAGGAACTCACTAAGCTTCGTGCTTACGGTTTTCAGTTTTGGTTTCAAGTACTTCCGGTAGCGGAGGGAAGAGCTCGGAGTGATCACATAGCACACACCATTATTTAGACAGTCTGGGATGTTTTACTCTGATAATGAAAATGTGTTTTGGAATTAATACTCTGACATATGTTATGATTTCGTTTATGGTTTGACAATTATGTTTTAAGTAACGTTTTAAAAATAAATTTTTAGTCATGATTTTTGAGTTGTTACAGCTATTTAATAGATAAGTATTAAATCTAGTTATTTTGTTTATTTTAAATTTAAAATTAATAGTTTAATTTTTGAAATTTATATAAACCTTAAAGTTTTAAAAGTTTAAAACACACCTTATATATGTATTATAATTAAAAGTTAAATATTATATATGTATAAGAATATGGTCAGTCAAATCGCTAGTATGCCTCATTCACGAAGCTAGTCTATAAGGGGGGTATAAGGAAACTACCTATAAAATTGTAGTTGAATGGGTGTCCACTCTCACCCACCGCTTCCTTGATTAGTGGAGGGTCGTTAGCAGAACGGATTTGATAGGACAACTACATCTCATTAGAAGTATAATGTTATTAAAGAACGTACTAGAACATTATTTTACAAAAATCCCAACTCTAGTTACTTTAGGAAAAATGTGAAAAGTATGCTAGTCCATGAAATTACACATTATGCTTTATTGGTCGTTAGTGGAGTGTGTGTGGTTTACCAGCACACTAATAAGCACTAATAAAGAGTAGTAATGGGTATCTCATAATTAGCATTTTGATGGAGTGTGTGTGGTTTACCGGCACATCAATAGTTAATGATAAAGATAATGAGGTTACCAAGCACATTTGCATGGTTATTCACATCTTGTTTGTGATCTTTGGTATCCTAATCACAAATAGAAGAGATTAATTCGAGATTAAAACATGCCATTGAATAGTTTAATGTATCTCAAAAGGAATTAGGAATTTCACTTCGTTTGGTTCGTCTTATGGTGGAATTGGTGAATCGTCATTCACCTACCTTTATGAAATTTGCACTTGGATCTCGACATCCCATTTCTAAGTTTTGAATCATCATAGGTGGATCCTAACCTTGATATTGTATTTTTGGGTTACTATATTAAGGTGTCTTGAAATCAAACTAAAACTATCTTTCTTTTTAGATGTCTACTCCTGGAAACACTTCTGCTTCATCATCCTCCAGCCACAACTTCTCTTTACTCAACATTTTCTCCAAAGTCGTGATGGATGGATCTAACTATAACGATTAGATGCGTAACATCAAGATGGCGCTTCGATTTGAGGACAAAGAATATGTCCTTGAAAAGGAGCTCAAAGAACTTGATGAATCCAAAGCCACTCCCGAAGAATATGCTCCCTACAAGAAGCATTATGATGATGCTACCAAACTGGCATGCATCATGGTCGCAACCATGTCCCCAGAACTGCAAAGGTACTATGAGGACTACTGGCCTTTTGAGATGAACAAGGACCTTATGGGAAAGTACTAGAAGTGAGCTCGTCAAGAAAAGCTTGAAGTAGTCAAGTCACTCATGGCTTGCAAGATGAAAGAAGGGGAGTCGGTTGTATCTCATGTGCAAAGAATGCAACACTACATAGAGTGTTTGGTCAAACTCAACATTCACTTTGATGAGGAATTGGCCATTGACATGGTCTTGAACTCATTGCCCGATTGTTATGGTCCGTTTATCCTAACTTACCATTTGAACAACACTGAGCAAACACTAGCCCAATTGCACAACTTGTTGCAAACTGCTGAAGCAGGGATGAAGGGTAAAAGTATAGCCTCCACTCCTGCATGTGCTCATGTCTTAGCTATTGGACAGGGAAAGGGGAAAAAGAGGAAAGGTCCTCCTAAGCAAAACTGGAAGGGAAAGGTCCAAGTTAGGTCATCTAGCAGTGGCCCAAAGGCTAAGCCCAATGCTACCATTCCCCATGTTTCTGATCCAAAGGATGCGATTTGCTTTTATTGCAATCAAAAAGGGCATTGGAAGAGAACCTGCCCACAATATCCGCAGGATATCAAAGATGGCAAAGTGAAGCCATCTTCGGCAGGTATTTACACTATTTCTTCTAATAACTCATTATCTTCTCGTTCATGGGTCCTTGATACAGGATGTGATTTTCACATCTGCTCTGATTTGCAGGGGCTAAAGGAAACTAAGGAGATAGAGTAAGGAAGGATAAACTTGATCATGGGAAACAAGAAGTCTTTACCAATGACCAAGATCGGAGTTTATCAACTTTTGCTTTGTAATGATGTTAGATTAGATTTATTGAATTGTTGCTATTCATCTGGGATGATGAGAAACATTATTTCATTTCATGCATTGTTCAAACAAGGTTTTAAATATTCTTTTAATGATTTGAATGGTTCAATTTCTGTTTATAAGAATGGTGTTTTCGTGTTTGAAGCTTTACCTTGCGATGGTGTGTATGAAACAGTGACTTGTGTTGATAACTTAGGAAATAGTGTGTTTAATATTGACTTGTCTAATAGTGTAGACAAGGCATGCTTGTGGCATTGTCGTTTTGGACACATTAACAAAAAATGCATAGCCCAACTCCAAAAGGATGGAGTGTTGGAATCATTTGACCTAAAATCAGATGATATGTGTGAATCTTGTCTTTTTGGAAAGATGACAAAATCACCATTCATAGGGTCTTGTGAAAGAGGTGAAGGTTTGTTGGACCTCATACATACAGATGTTTGTGGACCCTTCAGATCAACCACAATAGATGCTAATCGATATGATGTGACTTTCAATGATGATTATTGTAGACATGGTTATATATACTTAATCAAACATAAGTCAGAAACCTTTGAAAAGTTCAAAGAGTTTAAACATGAGGTCGAAAATCAATTTGGCAGGAAAATAAAGATACTTAGATCTGATAGAGGTGGAGAGTATCTTAGCATTGAGTTCAATGACTATCTAAAGGAATGTGGGATAGTCTCACAATTGACTCCTCCTAGGACACCACAGTTAAATGGTGTGGCTGAGAGGCGTAATCAAACCTTGTTAGACATGGTTCGTTCTATGACGAGTCTTGCCTGACTTCCAATTCATTTCTGGGGCTATGCCTTAGAGACAGCCGCCCACATCCTCAATCTTATCCTGACAAAGAAGGTTGCCAAAACACCTCACGGAATATGGACATGGAAAGTTCCCTCGTTAACACATATTAAAGTATGGGTTTGTGAAGCTTTCGTAAGACGAGAGACTCACGACAAGCTAGCAGCAAGAAGTGAGAAATGTGTTTTCATTGGTTACCCAAAATAGTCTTTTGGATATTTGTTCTACAGACCTAGTGAGAACGTCGTTTTTGTAGCACGAAGAGGAGTCTTTCTAGAAAGAGAACTCATATTCAAAGAGGACAGTGGGAGTACCATTGACCTTGAAGAGATTTAAGAGTCAACTGCTGAAGGAACCTTAGATGACACTAACACTCAACCAGAGGAAACAGTTCCTGTTGAACCAGTTGATAAATCTTTACCTCTTCGAAGATCCACTAGGGTGAGTGTGCCACCTGAGTTGTATGATTTTCATATTACTTCAGATGGTGACACATTCATCAGTGATAGGACACTGGTGAATTTAGATGAACCAGTCTCTTATAAGGAAGCAATGTCAGGCCAAAAGTCTTGCAAGTGGAAAGAGGCAATGGACAGCGAGATAAAGTCCATGTATGACAACCAAGTTTGGAATTTGGTTGATAATGCACCAGGTCGTAAGACAGTTGAGTGCAAATGGATCTTCAAGAAGAAGACAGACATGGATGGGAATGTACACACATTCAAGGCTAGACTGGTTGTGAAAGGTTTCACACAAACCCCAGGGGTTGACTATGATGAAACCTTCTCGCCAGTAGCCAATATTTAATCTATCAGGATATTGTTCGCCATAGCTTCCTTTCATGACTATGAAATCTGGCAGATGGATCAAGACTGCTTTCCTTAACGAGAATCCGGCTAAGGATGTTTACATGAATCAGCCGGAGGGTTTTGTTGATGCAAAGTTTCCCAATAGAGTGTGTAAGTTTGAGAAATCCATTTATGGATTGAAACAAGCATCTCGCAGTTGGAATCTTTTCTTCCATGAGAAAGTAAAAGAGTTTGGCTTCTCTAGGAGTGAAGATGAGTTCTGTGTGTATATCAAGGCTAGTAGGAGTATAGTGACTTTTCTGGTGTTATATGTCAATGACATATTACTCATTGGTAACGACATTCCAATCTTGAACGAAGTTAAGTCTTGGCTTGGAAAGTGTTTTGCCATGAAAGACCTTGGAGAAGCTGCCTATATTCTTGGGATTAGGATACTGAGAGATAGAAAGAAGAGACTAATTAGACTTAGTCAGAGCACATACTTGGATAAGGTACTAAAAAGGTTTAGTATGGAAAATTCCAAGAAGGGAGAGCTACCTATCCAGAGCAACACAAAATTGAGTAAGACTCAATGCCCTAGTACAGATGAGGAAATAGCTGACATGAGTCGTGTACCTTATGCTTCCACTGTCGGATCGATAATGTATGCTATGACATGTACTCGCCCTGATGTGGCCTATGCTTTGAGCATGGTCAGTCGCTATCAGGGAAACCCAGGTAGAGCTCATTGGATAGCAGTAAAGAATATACTCAAGTATTTGCGAAGAACGAAGGACTGGGTCCTTGTACTTGGTGGCAATGATACTTTGAGAGTAGATGGTTACAGTGATGCCAACTTTCAAACGGATAGAGATAACTTCCGTTCTCAATCTGGATGGGTATTTCTACTGAATGGAGGAGCAGTTACTTGGAAAAGTT
The DNA here is from genome assembly GCF_051521515.1 of Lactuca serriola. NCBI lineage: Eukaryota > Viridiplantae > Streptophyta > Magnoliopsida > Asterales > Asteraceae > Lactuca > Lactuca serriola. The sequence goes on along the minus strand of NC_136409.1, from coordinate 233,283,038 downwards.
CCAAGGAAGATACGGTGGCTGATTCTACTTGTGAATCAGAGTACATAGCAGTGAGTGAAGCGTCTAAAGAAGCAGCTTGGTTAAAGAACTTCATCGGGGATCTTAGAGTTGTTCCAACCATCCAGGAGGCTATGGAACTGTTCTGCGATAATGAGGGAGCGGTTGCCTTAACTAAGGAACCCAGAGACCATGGTAAAACCAGACATATCGACAAAAAGTACCATTTCATCAGACATAGAGTAGAAGAAGGCCATCTTGTTGTAAAGAGGGAGTCATCTGAAGATAACCCAGTAGACCCCCTCACAAAGGGTCTGAGTAGGGCTAAGCATATTCAACATGCTCGAAGCATAGGGCTAAAAGATGATATTATTTTTAGTAGTTAGATTATTCTGGTTTAGAAACTTGTTACAAAGTAATTGTAATTGACTTTTGGTGATTAAATAATAAGGTATTATTTATGAGTTTGTTTACTGCTTTTTGTCAATCGTTTATTATTGTGTTTCATATTTTGCATGTTTTACTTCCCAAATAATATGATTGTTCAAACTCCACAGTCGCTCGCACTTTTGGAAGTAAGTAGTGAATTAAGACTGTCATGAATTGGATTGCAGATTGTCTAAGGATAGACATACCAATAGAATTTCTGCAATGTTCATGAGTACTCAAAAAGTGAGATTTGAGTATTGGATAAACCCACGCTCAAAGTATTACTTCATGGAATTCATCACGAGTAATACTGAGACAATAATATCTATGATCTTGAAACAAAGATATATGAGTTGTAATTTGCAAGTCGGCTATACATTGGTGATACGAAAACGCATCAGTAACTTGGTGTTATAAAACGTATTGTCATGTATGGTTTGATGAGTAAAAGATACAAGCATATGAGTCAATGTTTATTCGTTCCTTTTTCTCTATCGGGAAAAGCGATATCTGTAGGCCCCTCGATGATTTGGTGTTGACTTTTGTGCTCGGCCCAGCCAGGACTAAATTGATGTATTCAATTAGAAGTCCTATGTCATCGCAAATCAGAAATCAGGAAACATAGATCCTGGAAAAAGAGATTGATTATATTTCATGAATTATGTCTAGGGATATCTAGTAGAACGAAGGGTCATGTGATCAGTTATCTTAGGACACGTAACTGACCGGGTCAGAGTTCGACAACAGCTTTTGGAAGCTACAATTTCCTGGTTAAATTTAGAAGTCATACTAGCAATTTTAGTTATAGACTTATCCAAGTGGGAGACTGTTGGATTAGGTGTCTAAGCCCATAACTATAATTGGTATGTACTTGAATTGATAGCAGCACATTCCTATTGGGTTGCCCTCAAACCTAACAACCGGACAAGGAAATTATGAAAAGAGAGATATTGATTTATTGTAAGATTAATAAATTAATATAAATGATTTATTAATATGTTAAAAGATTAATATATTAATTAGAAATCATAATGTTTAATTAATAGTTAGCCAGAAATTAATTAGAATTAATTTTGGGGTTAACTGTATTAATTATAAAGTGTAGGGACTAGTTTGCAATTATCTAATAGTTTAGTGGAAGGTTCCAGAACCTCCTTGGAAGGGGGTGGATGAAATCTATAGGGGAAACCCTAATTTTTGTCCAAGGGGCTTGGATAAGGCTTTTGGATAAGCTTAGGCCCCAAGCAAAGGAACATTAGGGTTTTCCCTAAACCCTAGATCCCTCAGCTGTATAAGGAGCCTCCTGGCTCTCAAAATTGGTCACTCCTTCTTTGAAGAAACCCTAGGGCCGATTTTTGCATACCCTAACCTCTCTCCTTCAAGTTTCCTTCTTGCTAGTTTTTGGGGGTGACTCCATTAGAGACATTGCATTTGTGGTGCTAAGCTTCCAAGAAGATCAAGATCAAAAGGAATATCAATTGTTTTCTATAACAATTGAAAGGTATGTAACTCTTAAACCCTAATTGGTTAATTTCAAAAATGGCCTCTCTCAGTTCCTTAGGGTTCTTGTTTTGCAATTTAAAGTTATATGTTCAATAGTTAAAACATAGATCTAAAGTAGGCTGCATGTGAACTTAGGAATTGTTTTTCTAGTTTATTTGTTTTACCTAAAACCCATCAAGATATACATGTAAAAAAAAAGAGAGAGAAATTACCACGAAGTTGAAGAATTTTTGGAGCTATAAAGCATAAAGTTTAAAGATCAAAGATCAAAAATTATGAAGAAATTCAAAATTCAAAAATTGAAGATACCAAAAAATCACACAAAAAGGTGATGAATTCAAGAAATCAAATTAAAGATCAAATATAAAGAAAGTGAAGAATTCAAGAGCTCCATTGTGGTATCTAAAAGTTGTAATTCTCTAGATTATGTATGCTTGGGTAGCTTAACAAAAATACCTTGAGGTTAAGGAAGTTTTCTGGGGATTGATTCGGAGGGATGGATAAAATGAGCGTTGTTCGAAAGAAGTGGGCTAGTGTTTATGAGGATTGTGAGTATTTAGAATATGGGGGTCCTTTAGGAAAAATTTTAGACACAAATGCATGCGTTGAGGTCTTGGCATAATGGCTGAGCTGGAGTTGGATTGTTCTATGTGATGCTAGTGATATAAGTTTAAGTTAAAAATAAGTTTGCTTGGGGCAAGCAAAGGCTAAGTGTGGGGTATTTTGATATGTGTTTTTTATACATATTTTTTTTTATTATATCTTAGTATTTTAGCCTTTATTATTATTATTTAGAACTAAAAGGTACTTATAATACTTTGAATTATGATTTACAGCTATTAGTATCCAATAGAGCGGAAAAGAAAAGATTGGAGCTGAAATCGGGCTTAGAAGCCAAAAGAAAGAAAATGTTGAAGGATGCAATTATGCCCAGCGTAATGTTAAGTACGCTAAGCGTACTGGTGAGACAAAGACTACGCCCATCGTAGATTTACTTACGCCCAACGTACTGGGCTTGCATCCGGACTTCCTTATCGTGATAGAATTCTAACTACGCCCAGCATAATTCGACCTACGCCCATCATACTTAGGTCGGTTCTAAAAGCTATATATAGAGGATATCGGCCAAACAGAAGAGAGACTTCGACATCCATCGATCCTTAGTCGATAAATAACACATATTTGGCCGTTTTGAGGGTCTAGAAGGCGGCGGAAGGCCGTTAAGCTGACAAGAGCGAAGATCTGAAGGATTAGAGAGCAGATCCATGTCAGTAATCATGTGGTTTGTTAATGTGACCATGCTTAGCATTCCACTGTGATACTATTATGTGTTTACTTTCTGATTTAGGAGTAAAAACCTTTTGCTTTGAGTTTATGATTAAATAAAACCTTGAATATTGGATTAATTGCTATATTAGATTGTTTGATTTATGTTTAATTTATCTTGCCAAGCTTGTTAAAAGATCCTTATGTGTTAATGACAATTATTTTCTGTTAATTGTTAAGTATATTGAGTTGTATGAACATCTGATTGATTGCTTGTCTCTTATGAATATCCTGGAAAATTTAGGTTCTCAAATCTGGTGTAAATGTTGATTTCACTATTATTGGGGATTAAAGGGATCTGATGTAAGTTCATTTTTATTGTGGATTTTTGATACAATGTAGTTTGCTTTTGCTGAGTATGTTGATACATATGTTCTCCTGCTGGGATATCTTGGTGGCTTGGAGGCTAGTGCTCTTTGATGGGTTTTAGCCATAAGAACATCCTATGTGCTCATACAAACCCTAATGCTTGGATCTAGGTTTCTCTATTGTACATGTAATTCATCCAACACTATAAACCCTAGATCTAATATATGATAATCAATATAACATATAAATTAGGGTATAGATCATACCTTGATTTTTATGTAGCAATAACAATCTCAAATCCTTCTTGTATTGACTTTAGAAAGCTTAGAGTCACAAATGTCACTCCTCTAATGGTTCACAAACACTAAGAGCAAGAGGATGAAGAAGAGAAGAGAAGGATGCTACCCAAAACGTGTGGAAACCCTAACCAATTAGTTCACCACGTTTTTGGGGCATAAGGGTTCCTTAAATAGTGAGGCTATTAGGGTTATCTAACAAGGAAACCCTAATTTGGATGCTTAGGCCCTAAGCAACCCATGAACCCCTTTCTTAAAGCCCTTTGGACGATTTCTAATGGGTTTCCTCATAGAATTCGTCCACCCCTTTAATATAGAGTCCATTAGCTCAATATTCAACTATCACACAATTGACAATTCTAGTCCCTTAAGATTAATTAATGTCTTTTAGCCACAAACTTAATTCTTATTAATTCTTGACTAATATTAATTAAACAATATGATTTCTCCTTTAATATATTATTCTCATAATATATTAATAAGTCATATTTAATCCTTTCTCTCCATAATTCATCCTATCAAGTTGCTTTGGTGAAGGCAACCCAAAAGGACCATGCACCATCGGGTCAAGTACATACCAAAACAGTTATGGACTTAGACACTAATCCAACAGTCTCCCACTTGGATAAGTCTAATAACTATTCTGCGTATGACTTCAGATCCAGATCTACAATCATAGCTTTCCAAAGCCGCTGTCAACTCTGATCTTATCAGATACGCGTGTCCTTTAGATAAGGGATCATATATTCCTCCATTCTAGATATCATCGTATAGACTGAGACATGGATCTAAATCATTCTCTCTGTCTATGTGCTGTTTCTCGAATTCAAATTTATGACGACTGACAACAGACTACAATCGAACACATCAATTTAGTCCCGGCTTGGCCAAGCTCTTAGGTGCCATCACTAAATCATCGAGGGGCCCACAGATATCGCTTTTATCCTACTTTGGATAAAAGGAATGGATAAACTTTGACTCAATGCTCGCTTGCACTCACTCACCAAATCACACACAACAATATGTTTTATAACACCAAGTTACTGGTGTGTTTACATATTATCAATGTGCAACCGACTCGCAAGATACAACTCACACATCTCGGTTTCAAGAATATAAGATGTTATCGCCTCACTAATCACTGGTGATGAAATCCATGAAGTGATCCAAGTGAGCGTGGGTTTAATCCAATGCTCAAATCATATTCATAATCACTCATGAACGTTGCAACAAACATTTGCTTATGTCTAATGCTCTTTAGACAATCCACACACCAATTCACGACAGTCTTCATTCATATCTACTTCCAACATATGAATGACTGTGGCCTGTTTGAATAATTTGACTGTTCTTAACCAATTAAATTATTCAGGAAGTCAAAACATGCAAAGTGAAACACAAGAATAATACTAATCCCATATGGCCTCAACCTTTGAGTATAAATAAAACACATTTTATTTATCACCATATCGATTACTCATTATTTGTCGTTTCGGGTAATCAACTTCTTACTTGAATTATTACCACACTTGTCCCATGCTCTTAGCATACACACAATGTTTACCTATGGTTCTTAATTTGTGAAATAGATCAAATGAACACATTACCAATCATACTCATTTCACAACTCCCAATCCTTTCTACAAGTGAAAGAATATCAAATTCTTGCTACTTATAGAATATGCTAGATTCTAACATTTTATGCAATGATCCTTTTGTAATGTCACTGCACTAAGGTCACAAAGACTATTGCCAATGAATTACAAAGCTCTTTATCAGACATTGTTACAAGACAATTCCATAGATGTGATGTCTCTCATTCAAAGTACATTCCTTTGAACATCCTTTTGCATAAAAGTTTCTAATCTAAACATAGATTTCTCAATATCCAACTCCCAATATGAAAACATTTCCATATTTTTCCATATGACAACTCATTCTTAATAGAATCTTACCTATTCATAATAATGTCGATATGATCCATTCAATATCATACTTCCAACTACTCACAAGCGACCAATCCTTAGCAAGCTTTGGATCGTTCTTTGATAGTTGTTTAATTATCTTAGTCAATATCGATTCTAGTCCTTTTTCCCTCTAAATGCGCTATACATTTGGAAAATTTTAGAATGGTCAAATGTTATAGCACTTACAATTGATCCTATACCCGAAGCGTATGGGACACGATGCATAATGTCTTACATAAAGATTTGATACTTTATCAATCTTCTGCCATAATATTTTATGTGCTACGTTCTTATAATTCGAAATATGAAGAGGAATGCCGTAATCATAATCGAAATTTAAGAACACACTATGTATCCTTGACTAAATTTATTAACATTCCACAACCTAAGCCTTTAGTTTTTAAATGAAGTACAATATTCTCTCCCTTAAGTATAGCAAAACAACTTTTCAACCCTTACGACTTTGCAAGGTATAACTCTTGTTTTCTATAATTAATATTGCTAACTTGCAATACTTGTCTTAATAATCATACAATCATAACATTTATGCTCCCACTATCATGATGATTATTATAAACATAACACTTATGCTCCCACTAGCTTTGACATGTATTCAAAAACAGCTTAACTTTCAGAAAAACAATGCCTATTGAATTTCTTTAAGTTCATATTTCTAATACCCAATGCTTTGATAATATTTTATCAAGGCTTTATAAACTTATACACCTTTGACTTAGATAGTTCATGTGTGTGTCTAAACAATTAAGACTAATTGCAAATCTCATAATTGAATCATGGAAAGGGATACCGTAACCATAATCAAATTTAAGAATACAATTTCACAATCACTATCTTCTTAAAATCTTCCTTAGTGAAAGCATTTCCTCACAGTCAATTTAATGAGGGAGGAAATCTTATGACACTTCGATTTTAATGGTGTATGTGTTCCTATCCTTGTGAATTTGTTAAAACCAAGGTTTATGACAAATTCAAACTCATATGGATCGAGCCTTCTAAATCTTGATTTCTTGCCTTATGGTAACACGGCTGCCCACCATGTCTTCCAAGTAGTTAAGCAGCTCACCCTTTCCAATCAATGTACTTTCCATTGATCGAGGTGCTTGCCTTTTATGCATTCAAATGAGAACCCATAGGGCTCACATGCATAATTAACTCAATTGGAATGGTACAGAAAACAAGATGATGTCAACACGATAGGTTGTAAACCTCAACTCGTGTGATAGTGATGATCGATAAGGTTTATTTTGATTTATTCTTGAAACCTTTCAAGACCATTAAGACTCCCACTGACTCCTTGACATATAATATTCTCTTGTCAATAAGGATTTCTTGACAAACAAATATTCAAGAGTTAGTGTAGCTTTTATCAAGATAAAACACTTCATAAATTGGTCCTAGTTGGTCTTTATCTTATCCAAGACATCACAACTTTCCAATTTCAAATGTGCAAGAATAAGAAAACCTTTTTCCAAATTCTACATTTGATGTATGTTATAAACCTTCTTAAGACTTGTTACTCAATGTCACAATCTTAACTCTAAGATTTGGTTTTGGAACGAAGTATGATTGACTTCTTGATTTAACCATTTCTTCAATTCTCGATTCCTCTTCTTAGACATACAATTGCACAAAGATTTATTTAGAGGATCAATTGAGATATGGTTCTTAATCATTAAGACCTATCATAAAGCATAAAAGGTACTCTCCCTTCTTCTTAGAATAGAGAAACTTTTATCTTTCTGCCTACTTGATTCTTCTTATTCGTTCTGCTATTGATTTAAACCTTTTCAATCAATTCAGAATTACACTTAATCTTATAAGTATAATCATATTTACTAAACCTTTAGTAAACCATGACAAATGTCTTGTTACTCTTGTGGTGGACTTGATCAACACACAACTTTGTGTACTCGATCTCCTAGTCCTTCACTTGACACGTCAACGAATTAGTCTAATTTCCAAATATGAAATTTCTCATTCATCGTGCAACCAAGTTGCATGATTCCAAGTTTCTGTCCAATTGAAACTTGGGCGATGAGAAACTTTCCCTATTTGGTAAATTCTTGACATTTCCACAATTAACATAATTAAGAATCACATCCATTCGTTGTAGAAATATGCAAACATCAATTTTTCATAACGATTTTATTGCAAGGAAATAATAAAATAAATAAATACGTCAAATAAAATTTATTTTATTCATAAAAGCAACGGAAAACATTTGTCCTTACAATTCAAAATCAACTGAAAAACTATGTAATCAAATATTCCTAACAACTCTATCATAACTTTCAAAGCTCAAAATCTAATCTTCAAATCCATTTCTTCGTGATTAGACTCATCTTGCTCTTCCATCAAGCTTCCTCTCTTTTCCCTGATCCTGCAAAACATTCAAATGCAATCTTATCACATCATGTATTAAGAATCAACGAATAGGAACTTAATGGAGTTAGATAGTGGATTTTACCTGAAGCACAGCCATACTCTTTGGCTCTCCCATCTTCTGGACTCTTCAAGCTTTTAGGGCAGACTTGTATCCAACGCCCTTTCTTTTGGCAGCAAACGCATGTCGGTTCTCCTAGAACGTCCTTGGAAGCATGGTTGGTTGACTTTCCCAACAAATGTGCTCCATTGCTTTGCCAAATCATTTCTAATTCAGCAGCAATGAGCATGTAAGTTAGGTCAATGAGGTTTGCATCATGATCCATCATATAATACTTTCTTTTAAACTCATTATATGATTCAGGGAGTGACTGTAGAACCCAGCCTATAGCCAACTCATCAGGGAATGACACACCCAACATTATCAACCTATTAATGTGTGATTTCATTCCTAGAACGTGGGCACACACGGGTTTACCATCTTCATGTTTCATTTCCAATAGGGCTTTAGTGACATTGAACCTTTCAATTCTTCGATCTTGTGGGTTAGGGAGAACAACGGGAGGAGGAGGAGGAAGTGAAGCATGATTTCTTGTTCCTCGATCGAATCGTGGAATATCATCTTCATGTGGAATGCTTGTTCCATGGGATTTGGGAAGACCATAATTATCGTACTTTGACATCTACAAAATAGGAGAAAACAAATTCAAGTTAGTTGATTTATTGAGTCCTTAGTAAATCACCCAAATGATATACTAAGGCTAGGACCCAACACAATATTCTACAACTCGGGAGAGGGATGCCGTAACCCTAATTGTAGAACATTTGAAGGTAAGTGAATGACGATTCACTAATTTCCACCATGAAAAACGAAAAAGAAATTTAAGTTTTAAATCTATGAAAACTCCTAGATCCTATGAGATTCATTGAACATTTCAATGGCATGTTTAAATCTTGATATGCCCCTCTTGTTTGTGACTGGGATGCTGAGGATCACAAAGTGGGGTGAATAACCATGCAAACTTACATGGTGCCCCCACATGTTACATTCACCTATTCGATGTCCCGGTAAACCACACACGCTCCACCGAACTATGACAAACATTGAGTCACCATTTGTTACCTTTGCTTAGAACCATTTAGTGTGCCGGTTAACCAAACGCACTCCACTAACGTCTTCGCAAGGGCACAAAGTGTAATTTCATGGAATTGCATCAATTCACTTTTGCCTAAAGTAACTAAGATTGGGAATTTTATGAAAAAATTTAGTTACTTTTATAATTCATTATACTTATAATGGAAGGCTTCTGTCCCATCCTACCCGTTCGGCTAACGACCCTCCACTAGTCAAGAGTGCGGTGGGTAAGAGTGGATACCCATTCAATTGCCATTATATAGGCAATTTCCTTAAACACCCCTTATAGACCAGCTTCGTGAATGAGGCCTACTAATGGTAAGATTGACTTTTACTCATACATATATATAATGTTAGACTTTTAATGTTATATACAGTATAGGGTGTATTTTACACTTTTAAAATACTAGGTGGTCAAATTTGACAATTATACTTTTAATTCAATTAATTTGTAAACCAAAACTTTTATGGATTTATTAAACCCCTTTAATTATACACCTTAATTAATTAATAAAACCATAAGGGTGTGATATGAACTTTTCAAAACATCACTAGGGTTTTAGAATTTAACATTCCTAAATTAAACTTTTTAATCAACTTTTAAATTCCAAAACTTGAGGGCAAGTTTTGAAACATTTCAAAACATTAGGGTTTAGAATTTAAATATTTCAAAATCAAACCTTTTAATCAAAAATTTAAATTCCAAAACTTGAGGGAAAGTTTTGAAACCTTTCAAAACATTAGGGTTTTAACTATTTAAATTTCAAAACAAAACTATTAAGTTCAAATTTAAACTACAAAACCTAAAGGGGAAAAATTAAAACTTTTCACAAGATAATTCAAATCTAAATTACAAATAATCAAATTTTATCTAATAAAACAAGTGATTATCTAAAATTTGACAATTATCTTCTATTTAGGTAAGGATAATCACCAAATATTGATAAAATTCGGATTTTATAACAAAAACATATTGATGGTAATTATCCAAACCCAAAACAGGAAGAAAATCGTGAAAATTAGCTGTCAGACGTTTCGACTCGTCGAGTACACCTGACTCAGCGAGTCAAACACTCAGAATAAAAAATTATCGATTTTTAGTGCTGATTTCGATCAAATATGCATCAATACAATAGAAACCAATCAAGGCTATGATACCACTGATGGGTTTTAGCCATACGGACATCCTATGTGCTCATACAAACCCTAATGCTTGGATCTAGGTTTCTCTATTGTACATGCAATTCATCCAAGACTATAAACCCTAGATCTAATATATGATAACCAATATAACATATAAATTAGGGTTTAGATCATACCTTGATTGTTATGTAGCAATAACAATCTCAAATCCTTCTTGTATTGACTTTAGAAAGCTTAGAGTCACAAATGTCACTCCTCTAATGGTTCACAAACACCAAGAGCAAGAGGATGAAGAAGAGAAGAGAAGGATGCTACCCAAAACATGTGGAAACCCTAACCAATTAGTTCACCACGTTTTTGGGGCATAAGGGTTCCTTAAATAGTGAGGCTATTAGGGTTATCTAACAAGGAAACCCTAATTTGGATGCTTAGGCCCTAAGCAACCCATTAACCCCTTTCTTAAAGGCCTTTGGACGATTTCTAATGGGTTTCCCCATAGGATTCGTCCACCCCTTTAATATAGAGTCCATTAGCTCAATATTCAACTATCACACAATTGACAGTTCTAGTCCCTTAAGATTAATTAATGTCTTTTAGCCACAAACTTAATTCTTATTAATTCTTGACTAATATTAATTAAAAAATATGATTTCTCCTTTAATATATTATTCTCATAATATATTAATAAATCATATTTTATCCTTTCTCTCTATAATTCATCCTATCAAGTTTCTTTGGTGAAGGCAACCCAAAAGGACCATGCACCATCGGGTCAAGTACATACCAAAATAGTTATGGACTTAGACACTAATCCAACACTCTACTCTCTCTGGTAGGGTTGTTTGCTTTTAGTGGTTTGCATTGATGTTTCTTAGATATTGCTCTTAATACGTGACTCTAGATCCATTGGTGGTGTCTTGTATTTTCATTGATTATTTCTTTTGTTTTTAGTTTGTATATTTTTCCATCCTATTTCTAGTTTCACTATTAATATAATTGATATTTGCTTTGCCATTAAAAAAAAGAATGATGACATGAGTGATAATATATAATAATATAAAATTGATGTAGCACTGATTTAAGTCAAGGTTTAATCTAGTTTCATTTTTGGTTTCAATTTAGAATTGATTTTAGTCAGGTTTTAAACTTGATCTTGAATTACAATTATGATTGCTTAGGAATCAAAGTATCCATTCCTTTTAGGACCGATTTTGTATCAATCAATTACAAGTTTTATAGATTTAGATTGTTTTGGGTAGCTCTAGTTTCATTATTCTTCTTTTAGTGAATAACTTCTTTTTTAATATGTTAAATAAAATGTTAGAGCATTGCTTATGGGCAACATGTTATAACACAAAAAGGTGCCACCTCACATGCCACATCACAAATGATGTTATAACACATTATGTGAAATGGTCACTATGTGACAACACCCACTAATTTTCATGTCATCATTTCTTTTCACTACTAGAAAAACTGCCTATTATGACACACATTGCGTGTCATAAAAGGGTACAAATAACACATAAATGTGTGTCATGAAATCCCATGTCATAAAGGAAGGCGACACACAATTGTGTGATAAGCTTATGACATGCATTTATGAAACACATTATGTATAATTAAAGCCCATGTTGTAAATGAAGACATCACACATTTTTGTGTCATAATTTGAAGTGTTTTAATTTTTTAATTGATTTATTAATTTTCAAATTACACCTGCCATAAAGGAAGATGCAACACATTTAATGTTTCATAATATAAAATAAAATTTCATACAAAAAAATACAATCCACAAATTATAAATTTCGTACAAATAATCATTCAAATGATAAACAAAAATAATACATTGCTAATATCGGTTACATATTCCTATAAAACTGACAACCCTTGGTGACCCTCATCTGGATCAAAGTCGACATGGATCAGTGGCGACGATTGGATTTTAGATACACTCTTAGAAGATCTAACAGTTATGTAACTTATTATTTTGTTTTCTCCAACTCTTTCTTAATCTTATCTTGATAAACATGTCAAAACATGATGGGTACAAAAATTAGATACACCCTAAGATAATTTCCATAGGAATACTTTAAATGATATTCTAACACTATTACAAAAAAATTTAGCATTTATTGGTAAAACATATTTTTTTTAAACATACAAGGGTATTTGGGTTTATCCCTTGGTTTGGCCTGATGTGTACGAGATGTAATGGCTAAAATAGACATTAAGTCGTAGACATAAACATAACTTCGTAAAAATAGACATTAAGTCACAAATAGGGGTATTTTGGTCAAATTTAACACATGGGGGTATTTTGGTCAATACCTTTGAAAGGACATACTTTTGTGGTTTGGGCTATGCATTCCCTTGTATAGATCTTGGTAGGGTGGTAGTTTATGTAATGTAGTGGTACTATGGTTTAGACTTTGTATGTGTGCAGCCATACACGTGTGTGCGGCCGTACACGCTGTGTGCATCCGCACATGTGTGTGCAGCTGCACTCTAGTGTGCTGACATGGGTGGTATTTAAGGGGCTGTCAGCTTCTCAGTAGGTACGAATGAATAGTGACGTATGTGTGTGTATTTTCAAGGTGTACCTGACATTTATGAGTAATAGATGTGTGCATGCTTTATGTTATTTCTCTTTTACTCCTTCTACACTCTAATTGACTGCTGTTACGTCATTGATTACTGAGTTGTATCCTTAGTTTGGGACTTACAATTGGTATCAGAGCAAATTCAGTATCAATTTGAAGAATATTTTAATGTGTGCGGTTGAGATTTTTTTGTGTGTGCGGTTAAGATTTTGGATGTACGATTGAAGACATTGAAGGTGTGCGGTTGAGAAAATTTGAAAGTGTGCAGTTGAGTGTGTACGGTTGAGTGTGCAGTTGAGTGTGTGCGGTTGAGTGTGTGGTTGAGTGTGCTGCCGTGTGTGCGGTTGAGTGTGCTGTTGTGTTGAGTGTAAAGCTGCGTGTACGGCTGTGAGTGTACGGCTAAGTGTACGGTTGTGTGTAGTTACTTTTTGTGATTGTGTGTGCGATTGTAGTGTGTCGTCTCAATTCTCTAAATTGTTCACAATTTTAAACATGGAATCTCAAAGCATGATAGTACATCAAGAACTTGACTCCATCATGGGAACAACTTCTCGAATTCCCCGACTCTTGAATGCTGAGGGCTTTCCAGAATGGAAATACCGAATCGAAAAGTATATTAAAATGAGAGATTTCAAGATTTGGCGCAGTATACTTAAAGGACCAATTCGTATTACTACTGTAGTGGATGACACAATTGTCGACAAACGAGTTGAAAACTATACGGATGAGGATTTTGAAAAGGTCGAAGAACAAGAAAAAGCCCTTGCTACGCTTACCATGGCATTATCTCCAGAAATTGCTCAGGGTTTCCGTAAGTATACATCTGAAAAGGCTCTTTGGGAAGCATTGATAGAAGTCTATGAGGGTAATGAGGATATGAAGCAGAGTTGTCAGGATATGCTTCGACAAAAATTCAACATGTTCAACCATGTTTTGGGCGAAACACTTGAAAACAAGCTCTAGAGGTTCATTACTCTCACAACAGAAATGAGTTATGCAGGTGTTTCAGTAACAAGAACAAAAATCAACAAGAAGTTGTTAAACTCCCTTCCAAAATCTTAGGATATGAATGTCTCAGTGATCAAGAAAACAAAAGACTTAAACAGGTTGAGTCTTGCAGAAACTATGGCTATCATCAAAGCTTGTGATCTTGATGACAAGCAGAGGGAGATTAATCATGTTAATTCTTATTCCACTGCAAATCTAGGGATCCAAGCTACAAACAACAATGCCTTTTCAAGCTTCACTGCTGCACAGGCTCCTCAAGTTACTCCTACTCCAAACATCTCACAAGTTCAACCTTTTATGACTCATAAATCGATTCAACCTACATCCTACGTTATCCCTCCCATGCAACAAGTTTCAGTCTCTCAACCTTAGAACATTTCTCAACACGCTAATCTCAATGCTGGCTCATCTAATGTTGTATCTGCTCAGTCTCATGGTTTCAGTTCTCAGATGTCTTCCACGAAAGAAAAGGAAGAAAATATGGCTCTTGCCATGGGTTTGGTAAATTGCTACAATGCCTTTGTGGCTGGAGAACTTTCCCCATAACTCTCATTTGCAGACCTTGATCAGATCCATCCTGAAGATGTAGAAGAGATGGATATAACCTGGCAGATGGCCATGGCTGTGTTCTGGGCAAAGCAGTTTTCTAAGAAGACTGGAAAAAACAACTGGAGTGTGAATTCTGACAAAAATGTCGTATTCAACAAAGGCAAGCTTCGCTGCTATAACTGTCATGAGCCAGGGCACTTTGCTAGGGAATGTCCAAAGTCGGATAGAAGGGAAAATGCTAATCGAACCGTGGTGCCTGTTACCTATGTCCACAGCAACAACAGAGGATCTTCATCAACAAATCAACCTGCGAACCAGGCAATGGTAGCTCAATCCTTTGATTAGGAAGATCAAATTCAGGACCTGAATATTTCAGGACATGAAAATGCTCATCTGGCCCAGATAAAGGATCGCAAGGAGAAAGAAACTGAAATAGATCCCGAAGAAGATATGATGAATCTTCAGTTTGCATTCATGGTGCAAACCACTCCTGACTCAGCTAAGCCCGAGGTAAGTGAATCTGGTTGTTCTCCATCTTGCGTTAAAACTATTAAATTCTTACGAGAATCGATGGAATTAATCAAGAGAGAAAATGAGGACTTGAAATATGAGGGATACACACTTAGAAAAAATCAAAAGCCCTTAAAAACTCAACTAGAAAATAAGATAAAAGACTTTAGAAAATTACAAGAAGATTACAACAACAAATGCGAGAATTATGATCATATCAAATGCAAATTTGAAGCTGTGACCGCTGAACTTGACTCATTAAAATTACGATTTGAAAATGTTGAATTCAATTTTAAAAAATTTGATGGGTCAAGCGAAGTCGTTGCAAAAATGATAGAAAACCAAATGCAATGGAAGGATGTCACTTGTGGAAATCAAAAGAAAGTAGGAATAGGTTTTGAGAGTGTCCCCCTCCCTTCAATCATAATTATACCGCTATTCCATTATCTCAAGAAGAAATAGATCGAGAACCTTTTCTTGTGTATGGAAAACCTGCTTCTGAACAAGTTTCATGTTCAAATGATAAAGTTTTGGATACTAACATTTCAAATTTGAGTGCATATAAGTCCATAGCTCAGGGGGAGCAGGAAGATAAAAAGTCTGATGTTTTTAAGTTCAATAATAATGATTTGTCAAAGTTTGGTGTCAATTTGTGTGATGAGTCTGTCTTAAATTCGAACTTAAATAATTTTGTGTCGGGTGGTATGTTAAATCCTGATGATAATGTTGTTATTGATACTGTCTTTTCTGGTAATGTATCCTCGTCCAATTTAGATGCTTCCACATCTTCCACATTTGCTTCAAAATCTTGTGATTGTTCTTGCAAATGTGAAAGTGCTAGAAATGAAAACAAAAGAAAGAAGCCCGACAAAAGCAGTGCCAAAACCATTGATAAGAATAAAATCTGTTTTAATTGTGGCACTGCTGTACACATTGCAAGAAACTGTTTGAACCGAATGTTTGTGTCTCACACATCAAAAAGAGGAGAGAATGAATCTCGGGGACGATCTTTAACTAGAAAATCTCCCAGATCTCGTTCTCAAAATGGTGACTTGAACATAAATCCAAATAAGAAATTGACCCATTTTCAAAAGAATAAACAGGTTTTCAATAAATTCAACAATAGTTTGCCAAAATCAACTCAGGCTAAGCCTAAGTCGATCTTGTCAAAGGGTAGGACCGGATCTTCAAACTCTTCGAGTAGAAAATCCACCGGCTCGAAGAAAATTAACAAATTTTCAAAACCAAACTTTAAGTGGGTGCCAATCTTGAATTCTGATCAGTCACCATTATCCTCGAAATCAAGTGAAAAATCTATGAAAGTTTAGGGAAAACCCAGGATTATGATGACCTGGGTTCCCAAATCTAAATGATTCCACTAATCGTGTAGGGACAGTTGTGGAGGAATGTCGTCAGACCTTGGTATGTCGACAACGGCTGCTCCCGGCATATGACTGGAGATATATCTCAATTACGCGACATTCACACATTTAATAGGGGGGTATGTCTCTTTCATGGGCGGAGAAGGTGGAAAGATAACTCAGAAGGGAACAGTTACAAATGGAGTGCTAAGTTTTGAGAATGTTAACTATGCCCCTGAACTAAAACATAGCTTGCTGAGCGTATCCCAGATTTGCGACAAAGGATACTCAACTCATTTCATCGATAAAGAATGTCTGATCTTAAAACCATGCATTTTCATTTCGGAGGAGTGGATTCTTGTAAAATCTAAGCGGGATGGGAATGCCTACATCATAGACATGAACAACAATATCCCCGATGAAGTCACTTGTCTCTTTTCAAAAGTCTCCGAACTGAATGCAATGTTGTGGCATTGTCGTCTCGGTCACGCTAATGCAAAGAATCTGAATCGTCTTGCAAAAAATGAAATGCTTCGAGGTCTGCCTGTCAGAGATTTCATCACGTTTGAAAAATGTGTTTCCTGTGCTCAAGGGAAACATCATTGAAAACCACACTTTCCAAAGCAGGTTAACTCCATCAGTCAAGTGCTCCAGCTGTTACATATGGATCTTTTTAGTCCGGTTAACGTTCTCAGCATCAACCGCAACTCATATTGCCTCGTTGTGATAGACGACTTCTCTCGTTTCACTTGGGTCTTATTTCTGTCTAACAAAGCTGGGATCGCTGACCTCATCAAGAAATTCATTGTGATGATAGAGAATCAGACCAACAACCAAGTGAAAGCGCTGCGTACTGACAATGGAACGGAGTTCAAGAACGCTGTTCTTGACCAATTTTGCGCTGAGAAATGGATTGTGCGTCAATTTAGTTCTGTTCGCACACCTCAACAAAATGGTGTTGCTGAACGACGGAATCGAACTCTTAAAGATACCGCAAGGACGATGCTGTGTGACTCCAAACTTCCTATGTTCTTTTGGGCGGAGGCGATTAACACGACGTGTTATGTTCAGAATCGTGTGCTGATCAACAAAGCTCAAATGAAAACACTGTACAAAATTCTATATGGAAACAAGCCATCTGTCAGCCATTTCAGAGTATTTGGCTGCCCTTGCACTCTTCTCAACTTGGAATCCAATCCCAAATTTAATGCAAAAGCTGATGATTGCTACTTTATTGTATACGCGACTCATACTGCGTATAGGGTTTATAACAAGAAGAAGAAACAAATTGTGGAGTCTTTCGATGTTCGTTGGCTTGAAGAAAATGAAACAGATGCCAGAGTGGGTCCAGATTGGCTGTTTGATTACACATCTCTTTTCAAATCCTTTAATGTGTCATCGAATAATCAAGTAGGGTCTGCGTCTAGTTCAAAGAATCCGATAGAAGATGAAGAGGAGGAAGTTGTTTACAAACCACCATTGGTTTCTTCTGTACCTCTGTCGGTGCCTTCAGTTCAAACTGATTCTTCTGAGCCCTCTCCTCAACAATTTTCTCCTGATGCTATTGCTACTCCTCTAACTCCGGTGGAAAGAGAGTTCATGAACCAAGAATCTTCCGCTGTAACTTCAAATCTGATGGATCTTCTCTTTCCGAAAAGAATTGCTGAAGAGTTTGTAGCAGATCCAACAATCGAACCTAGTTTATCTACTGTGGATCATACAACAAATGATGGATCAGTTAACATCAATAATCTTCCAGTCTCTATCAATGACATCAGTTATGAAATTCCCTCTTGCATACAGTGCGACCATCCTATAGAGAATTGAACGTCATTGGCCAGCTGGGCGACGGTGGTCAAACGCGAAGTCAGAGTGGAGATGTCAACACGTGTCTCTATTCTTGCTTTATTTCTCAGATAGAGCCCAGGAATGTCGAAATGGCTCTGAATGAGCGTAGCTGGGTTGACGCCATGCATGATGAGCTTAATTAGTTCGAAAAACTCAGGGTTTGGAAGCTGGTGGAACTACCCAAAGGAAAGAAATCTCTTGACACCAGATGGGTCTTTCGGAACAAGCAAGACGACTCGGGTGTCATCGTGCAAAATAAGGCGAGATTAGTGGTTCACGGGTTTCGTCAAATTGAGGGTCTTGATTGTACGGAGGTTTATGCTCCGGTGGCACGCCTGGAGGCTATTCGTATCTTCCTTGCATATGCTTCCTACATGAATTTCACTGTATACCAGATGGAAGTCAAGACGGGTTTCTTGTATGGCAAGGTCAAGGAGGAGATTTATGTTGACCAACCTCCCGGTTTCGTTAACTCAAAGCTTCCCAACCATGTATACAAGTTAGACAAAGCTTTGTATGGGTTGCATCAAGATCCTAGAGCTTGGTATGCTACCTTAACTCAGCATTTGCTCGAACATGGCTACTCCCGAGGCACCATTGATTAGACCTTATTCATCAAACATGTCGGTCCAGATCAAATTCTTATTCAAATCTATGTGGACGACATTATATTCGGGTCGACAAGCCAACAACTTTGCAAAGAATTCGAAGACTTGATGAAGAAACGGTTTGAGATGAGTTCATTAGGGGAGATGACCACGTTTTTGGGGCTTCAGGTCAAACAGTGTTCAGCCGGAATCCTTATTCATCAAGCCAAATATGTGGACGATATGCTCGAGAAGTTCGGGTTCAGAGACGCTAAATCTGCTTCGACGCCCATGGCGGAGAGACCACTGCTAACTCTTGATCTCAAAGGCGAATCCGTAGATCACACATAATACAAATCAATGATTGGATTGCTGATGTATCTGATTGCGAGTTGCCCAGACATTATGTTTGCGGTCTGTCAATGCGCGCGTTACCAGGCTAATCCTAAACTGTCTCATCTTACTGCTGTTAAACGAATTTTTCGGTATATCAAAGGCAGCCCGAAATTGGGTCTTTGGTATCCGAAAAATTCCGAATTTGACCTTTACGCTTTTGCAGACAGCAATTATGGTGGTTGCGAGCTTGACAGGAAATCGACTTCAGGCGGATGCCAATTTCTTGGAGACAGGCTGGTGTCTTGGCAATGCAAGAAGCAGCATACAGTTTTGACCTCAACAGCAGAAGCAGAATATGTAGCTGCATCTGCTTTTTGTTCTCAATTCATATGGATCCAACATCAGCTGTTGGATTACGGTTTGAATTTTCAAGAAACCCCTATATTTTTTTGATAATGAGGCTGCGATCCAAATTGCTAAAAATCCAGTCCTGCACTCAAAAACCAAGCACATCTATATCAAAATTCATTTTATCAGAGAATGTTATGAGCGCTTGCTCATTCGGCTAGAACAGGTTCGCTTTGATAATAATATAGCGGATATGTTCACCAAGTCATTTAACAAAGCTCGATTCGATGTGATGGTAAACCTTTTGAAAATGATTCGGTTTGAGGATTAATTTTTGTCTAACTTAGTTTAAATTTGCGCATTTTTTATTTTCTCTTCTATGCACAAATTTAGGGGGAGAAATAAACAAAAATCCAAAAACATTAGAAAAATTTTAAAAATTTCAAAAACATTAGAAAATCAGAAAACCCAAAAAAAAAACATTAGAAAAACAGAAAAATCAAAAATATTTATGAGCATTGATATGTTGGGGAAGTGATATCAACAAGTGATAACAGGCAATCTGAATCTGTGTAAGGTACCAAAGCTGAATTGTCTAGGCTCTATGTTCGATGCGCTGGTAGGCACGAAAAGTTTAATGGACTTGACTAGGTGCAGTTGAACTTAAAGAATTAAATGACTTGATAATTCTTGACCTAGATAGTTCCGTTTAGCCTGACAATATGACACTTGGGTAGGTTGAGTAGGGAGATATACAGAGGATCCATTCATCACATTAATAGAACCCGTATCTAGAACTGTGGATTAACTTTTCCTCGATGTACGGATTCTGTCCTTAATTCCGGTATTGGTAGGGCGACTGGGGAATTCCGATAAAATAGGTCTGTAGAAAATTATTTTCTTTTCTTTCTTACTGTCAGCCATATGTTGCCTCCTCTGTGTGATCGAAAGATCCGACCTGGACTGCAACATATGCAACTCTGTCTATATGAATCTTATATGTGCTTCTCTTCCTGTCTGTTAGCCATATGTTGTCTCATTTGCGTGATTCATAATCCGACCTGGTTCACAACATATGCAATCTTCTGAATATAAATCTATATAAATCTCAAGTGAATAATGTGAATTATAAATCTACTCTTTCTCTTAATAACTGTCTGCTCACCTAATGTAAGGAGTATCTTGGAAGTTCTTTATTATTGGGGTATATCAGGAAGCGGGAAACACGTTCTAGTACACTTAAAATTGAACCATCATAGATTGTCTGTAGATCCCGCTGCTCAATTTAGGTGGAAAACAATATCCTTGGTGATCGTCAGATGAATGGTCCTTAAGAATTTTTATTTAGGAACATAGGATCAACCTGTCTTGTCACTTGTAGAATGTCCAAATATTTGTCACCAATTTTAGTGCTTAAGTGGACCACAATACTGGCGATCGACCAAATCTATTCATGAAAGGAGAGGTACGATAAACGGCAAACGATTGTCTAACAACTATGATCCCACATCACAAAAGGTTAATCAACTTCTAGTTAGAGGACTAGTGTTTATTTAGAATTAAAATTAAATTAGAATTAAAATTTTGCCTTTACTTTATTTTATCTTTATTTTTACTTTTATTTTTATTTTTATTTTTATTTTTATTTTTATTTTTGTTTTTTTTTAATTTTTATTTTGGTTTGGTAATTTTTAGGTTAAATATTTTATTTTATTATGTTATTTTGTAATTAATCCTCAAAAAGTTTTATTTGTAAATATATTAGAGTGTTGGCTCTTCATCTTTTAAGGAGTGGTAATTTTCAGCCCAAATTTTGATGTATAAAAGGGGTGTGCGGTCATAAATCTTTTACTTTTTCATCCTTCGACCACACACTGCCCCTCCCCTTCTCTCTCTCTCTCTCTCTCTCTCTCTCTCTCTCTCTCTCGATAAACCTCATTATCCATTATTCTTCCTAAAATTGAAGCTTTATAACGGTAACATCTATAGAATCGAGACCTATAACACGTTTTTTTGCATAATCGATCAAGAAAAAGAGGTCAATTGAAGGATTTTCCCTCCGACTGTGTTTGAACGACCGCACACGGTGTGTGCGGCTGAAGCATGTACGACTGCACACTAGCTGTGCGGCTGGACTGTGTGCGGTTGTACAAGACCTGTGCGGCTGGACAATGTGCGGCTTGTGACATGTGCGGCTGCACACATCTTCATGTGCGGTTGCACATTTAATTGTGTGTAACCAATCATGAGTTGTTGGAGTAAATTTCGGTTAAAAATTATTTTACCCTAATGTATGCATGTATTTCTTTTTAAGGTTAAAATGGGAGATCTAGAATTCGCAAAAGTTCACAACTCAGCCATTTTTCTTGAAGATCCTCCTGCTGCTCACAATGATCTACAATTCATTGTTGAAGGTCTGAAGAAATGTTTTCTGGTTCATGCCTTGACAACCAGCCCGATAATTTATCAGAATTTGATCAAGGATTTCTGGAGAAGTGCAGTCGTGAAGACAGATGACGAAGATGAAAAATACCTTGAGGCCACTATATAAGGAAAGAAGATTCGAGTTTCAGAGAGTATTGTTCGAGAACCACTCCACATCGTTGACAGACCAGAATATTCAATGGAAATTGATATGCATCAAACTCAGGATGTTCTGGACCATATGGGGTATGAAGGAACATTTCCTCCCACCATCAAGAAACTGCTTCCTCCCTGCTGGAAATACTTAGCTCATGTGTTTGTGAGTTGTATCTCTGGTAGAATATCTGGTGCAAATGAAATCTCTCTATTCAATACAGGAGCCATCATAGCTTTGGCTTCGGGATTTGAGTTTAATTTCTCAAAGTTTATCCTGCACGAACTGGTTCTGAATATTGAAGGAAACAAGAGACACAAATTCTTGATGTATCCAAGATTTCTTCAAATCATCTTCAATGTCATGCATCCTGAGCTACAAAGAGAAATGAGACATTGGATCTTAAATCTGTCGGTCCAAGTGCATTTGGTTTGATGAAACAGAAAAGGGGAGGAAAGTTTGTCTTTGAAGGGAAATTTCCATTAATAAAATTTGGAATTTTTGCTGAAGAAAGTGGTCAGTCTGAGTCAGACAATCAATCAAATCCTTCAGCAACTGATAATATTGCGATCTGAAATTTAGAGCCGGAGACTGAAGATGTTCATATTTCCCCTGTAGCGATCATTGCAGAGGAACATGATCATCTACACAATGTGAATGTTGAGTCTATGTTTGATCATGATGAAGGCAATGAGGATCTTCATAATGATGATGATTTTTTGAACGATCTGGATTTTACCGGGATTGGCAATGATATCCCTTCAAACATTGAACTCGAGCTTGACGATGACGAGTTTGGTTCATTTCCTGGGTTCAACAACAGCCGTTTTAGGAAGGTCAATGAAGTTGCTCATTCGGCAACCAAGACTTGGGCAGACGATAATGGTCTCAAAATTAGGCTCTCCACTTCCAAGCCCACGGAGGTTTCTTCAAGTCAAGGAGATGTGAACTCAGAGATTCCTCCCTCTGTTTCAATTGTCTCTACTTTTGCTTTGCTCATTGTTGAAACATCTCAGCCCCAATCCTCCTAGTCTTCTTTGGAAAGAAGCCAATTAAATGCAAGCCTGGAGGAGCCCACTGTCAGCCTTGCACCTCAGGTCGTATCCACTGTTATCACTATTACTGTTTTCACTTCACCTCTACAGTCAGGTGAAGGTCCAAGCACAACATTTGAAGCAGGTGGTTCATCCTTTATTCTAGAATATTCTCCTACTAGACCCTCACTGGATGATGCCTCAATCAGATTGGCAAAGCGCCTTGATCAAGACAATCCAACCTCTTCTTCTCGTGGCAAAGGTATATCCTTCAGGGAAGAGCATTCAGATGCTGACAAGTCTTCTATATCAGAACTATGAGAAGAAATTGGTGTTCTCAGACAGGAGCTTATAGAGAAGAACATTCAACTGGAACAACTCGCTTCTCATATAGAAGATCTTAAAGAAAGGGATGAAGAAAAGTCGAAACAAATTAAGGATCTGCAGTCGAATCTTGGCTCTGTGACGACTTTCTACTTCAATCTGAAGAATGTTCTGTATGATGCCTTCGGAGATAAAGTCAAAGCTTTGTTTTAGCAACCGCATGGAATTGAGGATCCTCCCGTGGCTCCCACCCAACCTACAGTAGACGGCCTCCCAGTTGATCCACCTCCTCCTAGAACAACTACAATCATAGATAGATTTGAAAAGGAACCTGTGGGAAGCAGAGCTCGCATTACAAGTAAACAGGGAAAGAAGACTGTCACTGCCAACACAAAGGAAGGATTACTCTTTATGAAAAACTCAAAAGAAAATCACAAAGCTAAAGATCATGTTCTGATAGTGACTGATCTCAAAAAGAGAAAGTTTGGTGACATGTATGGAGACAGATCTGGAATTAAGATGTGGGCTTTTGATCCTGAGGTGAACATGTGGGTTGTTAAAAGGAACTCAAGAATTCCTGAGTATTACAAGAGTGTTCATGACTTCAACTCATGGACAAAAGTTGATCTTGCTGAACTCTCAAGAGCTCCATTTCATAATCCCTCGGAAGATCCAAGTGCGACAACCTTTAAAAGATTTCTTGATAGGCAGGTCAAAGAAAACTTCAAGAAACTGAAGCCTGCAAAGGCTGTGTATAGGAAAGATAAGGAGATTATGGACCCTGAAACCGGCGAGCCCATGAAGATTATTCTATGGCCGGCAATGAAACAGTTGAAATAGATTCCTATTCCTCAACATTTTCTTGAAGGATATCTTGACAATATGGAATACTGGGTGTATAATGATGTAACTGCCACTGCTGCCATCAAATTCAAGGATAAAGATCAGGTCTTAAGGTTGATTACTGCAACGGATCTTCTCAGATTTCGAGAAAGAGATATCCGTACTCTGTCTCGTCACCAAATCATCTGCAGAAAATACATCATGGAGGCTGCTAAAGAATTCACTGGGATGGTCGCCTCAATCATCAATGAGAAACTTTGGATGGGATCCATGGGAAAGTCTGATGTGATGTTGGCTAAAGGCCCGGAGATTGAAGAATAAATCCATGATAGCCTGAAACCAAGGGGGAGATTGAAAGGACATACTTTTGTGGTTTGGGCTATGCATTCCCTTGTGTAGATCTTGGTAGGGTGGTAGTGTATGTAATGTAGTGGTACTGTAGTTTAGACTTTGTATGTGTGCAGCGACACACGTGTGTGCGGCCGCACATGTGTGTGCAGCTGCACTCTAGTGTGCTGACATGGGTGGTATTTAAGGGGCTGTCAGCTTGTCAGTAGGTACGAATGAATAGTGACGTATGTGTGTGTATTTTCAAGGTGTACCTGACATTTATGAGTAATAGATGTGTGCATGCTTGATGTTATTTCTCTTTTACTCCTTTTACACTCTAATTGACTGCTGTTACATCATTGATTACTAATTTGGATCCTTAGTTTGGGACTTACAACCTTGGTTTTTCTTTGATGCATAAGATATAAGGGTTGAAATAGGCATAAAGTCACATACAAAACTTGTAGTAATTATAGTTTATAAGATCAGATGCTACCTACATGACAATCCAAAACACAGGATAAGCAGAGTAATCAGTCCATGAAGTAGATAGAAAGAAAATACAGAAAAAGTATATAAGTAGGAAGAAGGTAGGGTAGAAAAGTAACACTTTCATTGCTATGATGTCTAAATAGAAAAAAAGGGATTACAAGATCAACATTAGGCACATAAAGATTACGAGCAACAACATCAATGGCTACTAAAACATTGAAATGACCATATCTAACTCCTAAAATATATCAAAATTTTACAATGAAAATCAAACCTTCTCTTTTCTAACTAGTTTACAACCTTCCAAAGCACCAGTGCTCTATCTGCACATACAATGTAGTAAAATATTGAATGAAAAAGGTTAATAAATGTCACATAATATGTGAAGAATGTAATAATTAAATGAATAGTAGATAGGGAACATAACATACTACTTCTTCAAGTCTTGTTGAATAGTTGTTGCGCTCTAGACATCTATAAATTATAATTTGTATAATCAATTAGATTTATAGATGATAATACCAAAATTTGAATGTGGAGATGGATTGACTTACTGTTCATCCACAATCACCATCACCTACTTTTTTGTCCCACTTATTTAAATTTCATTTGAGATCAATAATTGCCGACACTGTTGCTTCTATAGCCACCACCAGTGCACAACCTTGCTCAGTCAGCTGCTCTGGTTGAGTCAATACCAAAGTGATAAAACAAAACATGCATTTGTATGGGAATTAAAAATAATAAAAAACTACAAGGGCCAAAGGACAAAAAAAAGTTTTGGTTATCAGTAAGAATCATGAAAAGTAACTCAGTTAGGCAACGTTTGTTTAACTTATCAGATCAGAAAAACTCAAAAGTTATAATTTGAATTAACCGGAGATAATTTTATAATCTCCTAAAAAGTGATAATTTGTTATTATAATTTAAAATACAATAAAACAGGATTTTTTTCACAACAACAACAACAACAACCTCATCATTTTTTTTTCCGAACGAGAAAGAAAAACTGGAACATAAATCTTGGAAGGTAGGTGATCACCTACAAGTAACTACAACTATTGAGTTCCATTATCATTCATATGTACAAATAAAACTTCTATCCACCATCTGTCACTTTATAAATCAATCCATGTTTTTTATATCCACCACACCACGCCACACCATGCAAACCATATATTTTACACTAATTAACACTAAAACTGTAATGACTCGAAAATCCTTCCTTTTAACGATGTTATTGTTCTGTTAAAAGAATATTAAGCGATGTGAAGTTATTTTGTTTCTATGAGAGTAAAAAAATTAAATAGATTAAATAAAAATGGTAAGTAATATAATTGTAGAGCTTTTGATTATATGTGATTGAAATTCAGCCACTTTGATGGTATTTTCAATGTCTAATTGTTGTAAAAAAATCTTGTTATGAACGCCCTCAAGCGTGTTATTGCTCATGTCCATGAATTGCTCCAATTTTTGGAGTCATTATCTTCTTTGTTGCTGCTAGAACTCTTGTTAATTTCTATATTAATTCTAGTGAGTATTTTTATTAAAAAAATATCATGTTTTGAACCATCCAAAAGGTCTTCAAAACAGTCCCTAAAGGTATTTATATGTGGCTTAATGGTGGAGGAAACTCACGATCTTAATGGTGTTTTCTCTTTTAGCAATGTACTTTGTTTTTCCCTTAACAACAATGTACATTGAGTCATGGTTTGAAATTGAAATTGTCCTTTTGACTCCATGAAATGTTGCTATTGTTAAAAACTCAATTTTTAGCTTGATAGTCATTTTTGGTTATGGCTTAATGGGTAAGCTGTCAATTCACCCTTAGAACTCAAAGTTAGGAACTGTCCCTAATTTTTCCCAGGACCTGATGTTGTCTTTAACCAAGGTGAAAATTTTCATTTTCACTGATTGGTCAGAAATTAGCTGCATGGATATGCAATTTTATAAAATTCATACTAAACTCTAGAAAATCCGTATGGACCTGTACGAGCACTTCCTGAAAAGATCAAATTCTATAATATTAGAATATGAAAAAAAATGTATTTTTTATAGTTTTTGGTGGTGATAAGTGGCCTTGAATAGGCTGGTGTTTCAGGTCAAATTTGAGAATTTGGCCTAGTAACTAGTTTGCATGTTTGGGGTATAGATTTACTATTTTTGATATTGTAGACTTCTAGTAATCTACTTATTTGTGTTGTAACATCGGAAAGCATGATATCTAGTAATCTTGTAGACTTATAATAGTAGTTTACATGTTTACATATGAAGAACTTGTGAATTAATATGCTAGTAAAAGATGATAATAAATATGCATGATTACTTACGGACGTGAAATGTGTCAATTCCTTATAGGATGGGTTAATACCTTATTAAAAAAATAAGGGATACACATAGAGGGGTTAAGGGTAGAAATCTAGACTTAGGTGTATACCCTATCTGGATTTGTAAGGTGGTCGTATGGGTTGGAATATACCTATAGGATAAGAGCTTAAGACAAAGAGGCACCGAATGGGTTTTCTAAAAACCCACTCGGTACATGGTCTTTGAGGTGGGTGGACTGGAATGATGTTAGCATTGAGGTGAAACGAACGTAAACATCACGTGTGATTTGGGAGGTGTAAAACGATGGAATTGGCATCACTTGTACTAATCCTTAATGACAATGCGTGTGCTAGTATATGCAACGTCGGAGTAGCAAACACATCGAATTTGGAGCAAAGTTACGGGTTTGAGTCGCACCTCAGCAAGTGCATTGGGTCGTTTTCGGTCACGTTAGTAGTGAATAGGATACTTGCCTTGGGGTTTCTGATGAATAATTAGATCCATAAATAGGAAGTATTATATATATAATAAAAGTACAATGTTCTTATGAATAGTGCATACGGTCATTTTTTTGCCATTTTCAATTTGCCTGGCTAAAATCGTGAGTCATTGACTCCCCTATCACATTGTCTCACTCTTTAGTCAAATTTCATCCACAACTTCCACTGCCTTCTACTGCTTTCATCCCGTCGACTGCTTCTCTCTCCTCTTACGACTTCGTTAATTACACCTCCTCAGTCCCACCAGTCCCCCCTCTACTCAACCATCGCTATCAATTCCCATTAAAACTTCTTCTGTCGTTTTCAATTTCCGATTTTTGAGACGTGACTTCGTTGTGGTAAAATTGAAGAACTTGTTCAAGAACCTTAGGAATAATTAATTTCTTACTTCATTCTGTTTCTGTGTTTTTAGTTTTAGGCTAAAATTTGAGTAATTTGTATTTTTCCTGTGTGAATCAGACATCGAGATAACATTTTTACTGTTTCTCGGTGTTTGCTCCTCAGTGGACTCTCGCTCCCCATCCAAGCTCTAATATGTGCTATCTCTAAATCGATTCATCTAGAATCAAAATCGTTATATAAAAATCGATTTCACTGCATTTAAGGTTTGTACCAGGTGCTTGATCGTGGACATTTTATGATATATCAGGGGATTATGATCGATTTATTTTTCAAGGGAAAAACATGAGTTTGGAATTTAAAATTAAAGATGTTATTTCAACTTGTAATCTATCATTGAATCAATATTGCATCTATTGTTTTAATTGGATATTGATATGGAAATCATGACTACGTGCATATATATATATTTTCATTTCTTTCTTAAAAGTATGTTGAAAAGGGTGTGGTTGTTGGAAAACCTTACAACAACATTCATGTTAAAATCCATAAATCTGAAATCAATTTAAGTGCTTTCTTTGTTTTTAACTTCGACAATGATGCAAGGTGTGAGAGAATGGAGAAGAAAGGCATCAGGATTGGATGGACCGGTTCCACTACAAGAAAAACATGATTTTGCTAGGGAAGGGCGCTATGGAACGTATTTTCGTTGTTAATCTGCAATGGATCGTGCTATGGAATGTCGTTCCATAACAAGGTTTCAATCACATTGTCTACGAAATTTATTTCCGGTAGCGAGCATGGGACTTGCTAGGGAAAAAGCTACCGACTTCGTATCCGTTGGTATAATACTACTGATATTTCTATGGTAAAAACATTCGTAGCAATTTTCCAACTAAATTTTTTACGAATTCACTTTCCATTGTACTGCTGCTATGGGATTAATTATCGTGGTTACTATGCAACAAACTTTTTCAACAGAAACCAATTCCATAGTTGCTTTGCTATGGAAGTACCATTCGTAGGTATTTTCTAGGGAATTCTGCTATAGAATTTGATTTCCTTTGCTTGTTTTGCTATGGAACAAAAAGCCTACCTAATTTGTGACGACATTTGGGACGAAATTATATTCCATAGCAACATTGATAAGGAGTAGTTCAAATTCATAGATATTTAGCTATGGAAATTTGCAACGACAATAAAACTCGTGGAATTTTTAGTATTGAGCAATTATATGTTGCAACTTTTGTTACAAATTTTGCTAGGAAATAATTTTTGTAAAGTAATTATGTTTATGTTATCTTGAATAATTTTTACCATTTCAATGTAAAAAAGTTGGATGATAAAATATCTCAAAAACACAATTCCCCTTTTATTAAATGCTTTCAATGTACCAAAGAATGATAAAATTTCATTTTATTTAATTCTCATGAAGGACACTAATACATAACATCACATTTACCAATTTTCATGCAAAAACTAAAAATTAGACAGTGTAACCATCCTTCTATAAAGAAACAAAAACATCTCGTCAATATCTTCTTCCCCCTCCTCTTCTTCCTCCTCTTTTGCTTCATTGCTCGATGTACTACACTCATAACTACCTCCCTGTCAGGAATACCATCATTGTCGTCCTCATGAATTTCACCTTCTTCATCAATGTTATTTTCATTATCTGAACCGCTGCTTGACATGTCGTGATCATCATAATTGTTTGTATCGGATGTAGCTGGTATAATGATTTCATTTGATTCAACTTCATCTTCTTGGAAAGCAACATCTATCTGAGGATGGTTTTCACGTACACCAGTCCAACCACGAGGTTTAACTTTAAATACAACCCACCGGTCCAAGTTGTTTGTTTTCAAACTTGGGTAAGGAATGTAACACACCTGAGTGGCTTGCATGGCTAAAACAAATGGCTCGAACTTGTTGTATTTTCTTTTGACGTTTATCTCGACCAAGTTATATTGCTTGTGAGCTCTAACTCCTATGTTAGGTGTTGGATCGTACCAATACATTTAAACAAAATTGTGGTTTTAATTGGGTAACCAAGGTACTTGAGTTCTAAAATTTCCTCTACCTTACTGTAATAATCACCTCCTTCGCTACTAACACACAATCCACTATTGATTGTTGATTTTTTCAGACCATGAGCTTCCGTGTGAAACTTGTAACCCTTGACAAAGTATACGCTATATAATTTCACTCTATTGAATGGCATTTTGGAAAGATCAGATATATACATGTTGTTTATCTGGATCGTACGTGCCTATTTGAAAAATGGTAATGCACTTAATTAGATCTAACTATAACCATAACAAAAAATAATAAAATTAACACCTACATAGTTTTGAAACCATACCGCAAAGTTCTTCTCAACTTCATCTGCAAGCTCCTGTTCATCCATATCCCCAATAAGTTCATTCAAATCTTCTTCAAATATTTTGTATTACCATTGAAATAACATTTTTAAAGTTACTATGATTTAATAAACAAAATCATGCATGTAAATGTTATTCAGAGCAATTACACAATAAATGATTATTAGTTATAATTAAAAGTAAAGTATATGTTACTTACCTGATGTAATGTTTGATCTTATCTTCATTAAGGAGTATGTAAGTTTGGGCAAGGTGCAATTCCTTGTAACACCCGTGTTTCTAGGCTAGGAATTAATGATGACGTAATAGAGGTCAAACTTTGTAATTTGTTTTGAAATAATAAAATGTATTATTTGATTATTATGTTTTTTATGCTTAATTATTATAAATTAATAAGTTAAGGATAAAAATAAACGTCGAAAATAAATATTAGATAAACCCGATATCTATGAATAAAGTTGTAGTGGTTGAAATAAGGATTTTGGAGATATAAAGAATACCGAAATCCGAGTTATAACGAAGAAGTTATGACGTGTCGAAGTTTCGCGACAGAACCGACACGACGCTGTGTGAAGTAAAAAGTGAATTTACGATAAAGTGCTTTTTAGCCTTAGCGATCTAAATGAAAGTCGTAGTATATGTTAAACTAAGAGCGTGCAAAAACAGAATGTCCAAATCTGACTTCGTATGAGGAAGTTATGAATTTTCTAAAATTTGGCATAGCAGTATGCAGCCCGAAACTCGAATTTTAGATCGAGTGACTTTTAGCCGAAACAACCTAAACGAGAATCAAATATCTTGTTGATAGTAGTTCAACGGTAAAAAGACAGACGAAAACGGATGTCACATGAAAAAGTTATGAATTTTTAATGGACTTTTCCTATCCCAGCTTGTTAAAAATATAACTTTAAAAATAAAGTCAAAATTAGCTGACAGAGTCTAAACGAAAGTGTTAGAGCACGGTCTCACCTGCGCGTGGATATAAAGAACGTCAAAAACGGAGCTCATATGCGATAGTTACAAATTTTTGAATTTTGAAAATTTGTAGTACGCCCAGCGTACTCGTGTAAGTGTTCCGGAGTCAGTCACTCTCCCTATCTCTTCGCATGAGAGACACGCGTCATAGCCTTGACGCATCCGATATGATCCCTTCGTACGCCCAACGTACTCGATTTATGCCCAATGTAGTAGCTGAAGAAGGAGTACGTCCCACGTACCATAAATTTATGCCCAACGTGACTCGAGTGTTCAACCACTATAAATAGTGATCAAAGCCAGCCGATTTTTGGTTACAAGATTTCACTCCTCTCACCCTCTACTTTCCTTTTTGCTACACTAAATACCCCCAAACCTATTATATCATCCAAGCATCATAAGCAAGCCCCGGAGAGCCCGAAGATCCCGAGAAAAGAGTTTTTCGAGACGAAACTCTGCCCGTGTGAAGCCCGGTTTTTGAGAAAACATCCCGATTTCATCGAAAACGATCATTTTAAGAAACAAAGTGCTACCCGATTATCATTAAATCAAGTGAGTGTATAGTCACTTTCATCTTACACATAGATATGAAGTATTTTCTATAAAATATGTGCTATGTGTAATTATATTGTTTGTTTATTTGAGATGGGTGTTAAACATATGTTTTATACATGTTTTAAACCGTAAATGTATTTTTATCTACAAATATGTTGGGTAAAACATGGGTAGATGAAATAGTTGATGTGTGTTAAAATGATGAGAGGCCTCGATGTTATTGTTGTGTAGTCATCTAGCGGAGTATAGATGACGACCACGGGCCTTTCTAGACAATTCGGTGGAACGCTAGTAGGCTCGCAACCTGTAGGTGTTGGTGAACTATATGTTCGTTGGTGTACTCCATCTCCCTCATGGTTGCCTTAAATACATGTATGGCTAAGGAATCCCCTTAGCAGTAGTGTCCACCTCGATGAAAATCCTTAGACTAGGTCATTTATTATAGGCGTTTAGGGACGTAAAGAGAGGATAACGGGAACGGGTAATCAGGGTTATTGTTGGTTGATTAAATTAATAAATTTATTGTTGGTTGATGAAATTAATAAATTTATTATTTGTGGGTTGAAAACCCTATATACTCACCAGGCTCCCAAGCCTGACCCACTCAGCTTTTATATTACAGGTAGTGGACCCAAAGCATAATTTAGATGATGACGAGGGATTTTTGGATTATAGGCTAGTAGTTGTAAATAACTGTTGCAAGGCTTATAATATATTGTTTATGCTTTTGGTATGTATCAGAACATGACATCCTGAGGTTTTTTTATATAATGAAAATACATTTCTTTAAGAAATGCTTTGATAAATTTCTTTTTATCATATTTTGTTTTAGGGACAAATTCCGCAACTTTATTTGGAAGATTACTTTGATTTTATTTTAAAAACATAAACTAAATCGGTCTTTTCTGACTGAGAAATTTGGGGATGTCACATTCCTCATCAGACAACATTCTATTCCTAAATCTTCCATCATGAAGACCAGGATATGAAAATACATCTAAAATTTCGTTGTTATCAACAGGTTGATCTTCTCCTCCTCCATCATCATTTCGAGGAAACTTTCTATTACGTGTGGGGACACCAGTCTCGAAATAATGAGAGCAAAATATTGATGCTTCACGAAGCAAGTACGCGTTAACAACAGACCCTTCCACCCGAGCTTTATTTTACACATCTTTTTTCAACTGATTTACATATCTATAGTAAAGAAGATTTAAATTAACTTACAAAAATAGCAACATACATTTTGATGTAACATACAAACCTTTCAAATGGATACATCCACCGATATTGCACGGGACCGGCTATCTTCGCTTCGTATGACAAATGTACTCGTAAATGGTCCATGGAGTTAAAAATACCAGGGAAAAAGATGGTCTCTAATTTACATAGAATTATTGGGACCTTGGCTTCAATCCTTCCCATGTATTTTTTTGTGATTGATGTTGCTGTTAATGTTTTGAAGAAAAGACTCAACTTTGTTAATGCTTCCCACACATTTTTTGGCAACATCTCACGAAATGCAATTGGCTTCAATCTTTGCATAAAAACATGACAATCATGGCTTTTCATTCCGAACAGTCTACACCCGGTTAAATCAACACACCTCCCCAAATTAGAAACATAACCATCGGGGAAATGCAATTTCTCCACCCATTCACATATGTATTTCTTTTGATTCTTGTCTAGCGTATAGTATTCTCTTTGATCATCTTCGACTCTTTTTCTCTTCCTACAATAGAGTTTCATATCTCTTCTCGCTGCTACGTTGTCCTTCGTCTTCGCTTTGACATGCATTACTGTGTAAAAAGTAGTTCTCAAATACATTTTTCACAATATGCATAACATCTAAATTATGTATAATGAGGTTTGTTTTACAATATGGTAAATCACAAAATATTCTTTTCTTTTACCAACCATGATTGCCACATGCTTTGTTTACATCATCAACATTTAGTTCAGTCACTTTTACCAAACCTAATTATTCAATTTCCCTTAAAGTTTGTTCACCATTCTTACTTGGAGGAGGACCTTCTGTCACTTCATGATTCTTCTTAAACTTATTTTTATGCTTTCTATATGGGTGATTTACTTGTAGAAATCTTATATGGCAGACAAACCATGACATCTTATTACCATTCTTTAGTCTAAATGCTTGTGTATATTTCCCACAATGTGGACATGATAGCATACATGCTATAGACCATCATGAAAACATTGCATATGCTGAAAAATCGCTTATTGTCCACATCAAAGCTACTCGTAAATGGAAATTTTGTTTTAAGGATATATCATATGTTACTACACCTTCTTCCCATTACTATTCCAATTCTGTAACAACTGGTTGCAAAAATACATCTATTTTATGCTTAGGGTTTGATAGTCCTGGCACAAGTGCGGTCAAAAACATGTAAGGCTATTTCATGCACATAGAAGGTGGCAAATTATAAGATGTTATAATAATAGGCCAAGATGAATATTATTTTCCAAATGCTCCATGTGGTGCAAACCCCATCTGTACTTAAGCCTAATCTAACATTACGTATTTCTGCTGCAAATGAAGGATGAATTTTTTCAAAGTGCTTCCAAGCTTCTGAATCGAATGCATGACACATTACTCCAACATCATGTCCATGATCCTCGGAGTGCCATCTCATGGAAGAGGTTGTGGCTTATGAAGTATAGAGTCTCTTCATCCTTGGAGTCAACGGAAAGTAATGCATTCTCTTAAAGGATAAGCGATAAAATCTGGTCAAATTTTTTGACCATTTGTACTTATCTGCATTGCAGAATTTGCACCGATAAAGATCTTTGTCTTCCCTCCAAATATATCATATGTCCAGATGTGCAGCAGTCAGTCATCTCCACAGACAAACCTAGTGCTTGTATTAACTTTTTTCTCTCTTATAAACTACCTACAATATTATTCTCCTCTGGTAACACATCATTTATCAATTGGCAGATATCATCATAACTTTGTTCAGGTATGCGATACTCTGATTTTATATTCAATAATCTAGCTAGAGCAGACAGTTGTGTGTCTTTTTTACATCCAAACCACAACTCTTTATCGGATGCCTATTGTAGTGACATAAGAACATGGTTTGGCGTGCGGAATTAAAGATTGCACAATGAACATGGTGATTTGGGTGTTCAAGAGATGTATTGATTATGTATGGTGTTACAAAAAAGGATCTAGATCTAGTTAACATAAATAACACACACTTACACACTCAACTTTTACACCTCTCAAGCACACCTCTACAAGTGGACAAATCCACCTTTTATAGAGGTGTTTACACCTCTCAAGCACACCTCTGCAAGTGGGTTTTACAAAAGTCAAACATTTACAAAGTCAATAATGAATAACTTTGTACCCCAACATTCTCCCCCTCAAAGTTAGGAATGAATGACCCACTTCAAGTCTTCCAAAATCGAGCAACTACGCGATCGGAGCCTCAAAGGTGACACATGTCGAAACGAACTTCAATCTTCAATTCTTCCATGATACTTCAATTTGGGCTCTAGGATGTGAGACCATACAATCCGAGCATCAACGAATGATCACGAGCTTCTCAAACTTTAAATTGATCACCAAAAGTTGAGCGTAAAGCACACCCCAAAAATTCTTCAATAAAACCAAACCCATTTCGAATGCTTCACTTCCGAACTTCCAATTGCATCATTTCGTAAGTTTCAGAAATTCTTGGTCACTTCGGTCTTCAAATTCGCGTAATATGAAAAATTCATGTTCGAATTTCCATATAAATTTCTCCCCCTTTTTATAATCGAAAATTGATTATAAAACCTTCAAGGAATGAGAACGTGCTCTATTCGGAGTTTTTCGTATCAAAACTCCCCCTTAACATGTGGCATAAACTTTGTGCTTCAATCCGGAAAATCCAAAAAATATTGAATTTTTACCTTCGTTCACGGATCGCCTTTGACAAAATTTCTCAAAAATGGGTAGAAATTGTCAATTTCAAAATTCTGCAGTGACCCGGTGCGCCCAAAACAGCAAAATATGCAAAACTCTCCCCCTTTTCCAAAGCTGGGTAGAAAGCGTCAATTTGCACAAATTGCAGGGGCTTGAAATGCATTTTCTTCAATTTTCAACAAAAACAGTCCTTTTTCGAATTTGGGTATGAACCGCCAAACATTCGAAGCCTCAGGGACTATTTTCGAAAATTCTACCCTTTTTGCTCCAAACATACAAAGAGTTACACCAAACCAAACATACAAAGCTTCAGTTAATTTTCGAAGTTGGGTGAAAAGTGTCAAACATCCGAAACTTCAATTAATTGTCAAGGTTGCCAAATATTCGAAGGTTCAGGGACTGAAGTTGAAAATTTGCTTTTCTTCATCAATTCATACGAAGACTAGGCCGATTCATACGAAATATTTATCAATCATACGAAGATTTTTTCCATTTGTCAAACTGTCAAAACTTGAGGGACTACATTCAAAAATTACCTTTTCTTTTTCGCTTCGTACACAAACAACTATACCCTTCGTGTGAATTCTTATTCTTTCCCAAAACACCCTTCGTATGAAATCCAAATCACCCTTCTAATCAAATCACAGTACCCTTCGTACGGATTCATTCGCATCATATTAACCATTTTTTTTCAATCTAACGAACCTATCCAATGAACAGTAATGAACAGTAACCCTTCATTAACCTAGTTCTTACAGTTCTTCTATCATCGACTCCGATTCAGTAACCCTTTGTTCATAAACATTCCTAGTTGACTATCTGCAAACAATTTCCAGTGAACC
This sequence comes from Lactuca serriola, assembly GCF_051521515.1. Classification (NCBI taxonomy): domain Eukaryota; kingdom Viridiplantae; phylum Streptophyta; class Magnoliopsida; order Asterales; family Asteraceae; genus Lactuca; species Lactuca serriola. The sequence continues at coordinate 233,245,919 of NC_136409.1, read as the reverse complement.
ATGGATTCGTTCGTTTTCAAGAAATTTGATCCCTAGATTCCATCGATTCCAAATCAACGAACACAGACTCCAAACATTCGAAATCAACAATCAAATCTCTTCATCTGTTCGTTCTTCATCAATCCAAATAAAATCGATTCATGTATACAAACCCAACACCCAATCGATCCTCAATACTCGACTCCCAATCACAAAAATTGATCAGATCGATGACTTCAAGAATTACACATCGAATCCAAGTCGTTTGACTCAAACCATATAACACACGAATCTGTTCACTGTTACCATTCCTTCGAAATATTGAAATCAAATTCTAGCCAATCACTATCAAACCAAAACAAATTCGATATCAAGCCTTCAAAATCAATTATCGACTCCTAATCATCGACTGTGAAACCCAAGTGATCGACATTCACAACAAACCAAACTTAATTTTGACTTTTATGAAGCTTTGACTTTTCAAATCGTCGATACTAACTATCAAAATTGAATTCAATTCCAATCCAACATCAAATAGTTCGACATCTAACCCAACATAATGATTTGACTTCAAGTAAACTGTTTCCAACAAATTTATCATTCAAAATCGCCTTTGACCCTCAAACTCGATATCAGATATGCACAATCAACACACGAATTCGGTTTTCAAAAATAAGAGAAAAGAACAATTGATTTTGAAATCGATACCAATTGATTTTGGAGTATACGATCTTTTATTGAATCGATTGACTGCGATACGGCATCAAATCAATTAATCGATGATGTCAATAAATTGATTTGGATGGAAAAATAAATAAAAACGATGAATATAAAGTGGATTTATATGATCGATCATGAATAGTGATCGTTAAAAGACTTTGGGCTCAATTGAATGAACAGTAACAGACTATGAACATTTGGGCTTCGAATTAAATTGGACTTTCAAGAATATTATATGAACAGATATTGGATTGATGTATAGTAACGAGATTTTGTTCTTAGGCTTGATCTTTAAAAAAAATTATTGGATCAACAATGAGATTTGAAACGAATTACATCCAATGAATCAAAACGATCAAAAATCAAAAACGCAACACACGATTCAATGAGATTAAGAGAGATCATAGAGAGAGACTCACCAAAATTGCTCCAATTGTGAAAAATTTTGCCAAACCGAGAATTGTTCTTCAAAAATCACCTTGATCTTGAAGACCCGCTCTGATACCAATTGTAGTGACATAAGAACATGGTTTGGCATGCGGAATTAAAGATTGTACAATGAACATGGTGATTTGGGTGTTCAAGAGATGTATTGATTATGTATGGTGTTACAAAAAAGGATCTAGATCTAGTCTACATAAATAACACACACTTACACACTCAAATTTTACACATCTCAACCACACCTCTACAAGTGGACAAACCCACCTTATATAGAGGTGTTTACATGTCTCTCTCTCACTCTCTATCTCTCATGAGTCTAAAGGATAATACACCACATGCAAGTGGGTTTTACAAAAGTCAATCATTTACAAAGTCAATGATGAATAACTTTGTACCCCAACACTATAGCATATCAAAGAATTTTTTATCTAGTGCATTTGGATCCTCCTCAGGAAAACTAGTATTAAAATCAGGAGCCATTGCATCTATGACCATTTCTCTATAAGTACATTCACCTTCATTCAAATTTTTGCTTGAACCATCCACCCCTAAAGACGTATTGTCATCATCAATGAATGTTTCGCCATGTTTATCCCAAAACCAATATTCCAGAACAAACCCTGACTTGTACAAATGATGCTGATCAGTATCAGAGTCTCTATATGGTATGTTATGACATTTGATGCATGGGCATTTGATTTTATCTTCGTCCATGAACCTTTGTTGACTGGTAGCAAAGTCAATGAATTTTGTCACTCTATGTATGAGAACAGACAATACACAACCATGATTATCTTTCTTTTCATACATCTACGTTCTATTGGGATTCTTCATGGTGTTAAATCTGTAAAATATACATTTAAATAACACAATATTATGTTCATTAATGTTTCTTCGAATTAATAGATGAGATTTGAAGTAAATATTTATGTATAATATAAATATTGCAAAGGTACCTTTACAACAAATCGTTTCACAAAATTAATGACCGAATGATGAATCGATCTTCAAATGTTTCTCATTTGAATGGATGAATCACTTTGATTATTTGATGATGATGTAGAATATTTGTAGAATAGTTTAATTGAATTTGAGAATTGTACAACACAGATTCAAAGAAAGAGTGTATGAGGGAACCTTCGACAACCCTTGATTTCGATGTGGTGAATGGATACTAGGTGAAAGTATTTGGCCGATATTATTCAATACTAGGTTAAAACCCGTGTAGTACACGGGTAATAAATTTAAATAACTTGCATAATAAATATAGATGTATAGCTAATTAAATTACATATTCTATATATATATATATATATATATATATATATATATATATATATATATATATATATATATTTATTAGTAACGACTTGAATACCAACTTGTTTTTAAGTCCATTAACCAAAAGTTACTTGAAAATTAAATTTATTTTAGTTTTTAATTGTTTACGACATACACTTTATCGTGTATTTTACTTGTTTACCAAAAAAGATTTAAAAGTAATAGCCGATTGTTTATTTCGATTAATTAAATGATACGTATTTGATTGGTTCCAAATCTTTCTTATCTAAAACATAAATATCATAAGTTGTAATGTCCATCATCAACCATATCATAACAAAATGACCAAAATATCCATTATCAACCATATCTATATTTAAGAAACCTACAAAACCTAACGTACTCCACATACCAACGGTAAACCATGCAATACCTTTGTGGATCCTCATCCTCTTCAATGCCTACCACAAACGCCCATTGAACATAATGATGTGCCTCTTTACATTGGAATGTGATGTTATTCGTTGTAGGTATATTAACAACATCAAAAGTCATCAACAAATCTCTGACACTATCAACAACATCTGCATACTCCCCATTATCCGGAATTGTCGAACCAAAATAAGCATCAAGTAGTTGTAAGCCTACACATTAAAAAAACTATCAGTTAATCCAATGTAGTCGTTTCAACACAACAGTAAAAATTATACAGCACAACACTAAATATTAACCCCAAACTGTAAACATGTATTAACTAACTATATACAAAATTTAATGTACATATGTATACCATACAAACCTTGATCACACAGATGAGACCCTCTTGAAATGTAGATCATTCAAAGCAAATAAATTGCCTCAAAATGATCCTCATCTGCTACCTCTCTCAACAAAGCCATTACGACATCAGAATTGCCATTACATAAGGACTCCTCCTTTTAACAGAATAACAATATCATTAACATCAATAACATTAAAAATTAATAAATGAAATCAAATTAAATAAAATTACTGAAATTACACATACGCTCCTTGTCTAAACATGGCTTCAATGTTATTATGCACTGCACATCTGTGTATAAATAAATCAGCATTAAGATGTTTGGGACCCATCCCTTCACTCATGTGGAGGGATGCTGTTCTGAACACTTGAGGATCACCCCCTGCTGCATACATCTTTTTTGAACTTCAAAAATTGAAATGCACATTAAATAACTAATAAATCAAGTTATATTTCATCGAATATACATTCATTAGTTGATGTTTATTGATAATTACCAAAGTCTTTTAGAGATGATCCCTTTTGCAGATTCTAACCCTAACATTTGAATAATCTAACTCAAAAATATCCATTGGAAGATCATCCAACGAACTACAACTTCTTGTATTCGACATTCAACTTACAAAATACACATTGTATTAGTTGATTTCAATTTTTTAAAAAATTAGGCGTAATTGTGAAAAACGGTGTAAGGAAAAAAACCTTACTTTATGATGCTCTGGTCGTGGACTAAGTACCAGGGTCAATATTATCGGGGAAAATCGATTACCTATCGACGATTTGGGGGTTTATATGTTCGTCTATAACTTTACCATCGGGAAGATTTGAGATGTTCTGAATGGTTGAAGAAATGAAACGACGTCATGACGTCGGAACCATCATGGAGCATGGCACCTAAACGATGTAGAGTGCAAAAAGACCAAAGAGTCCTTGAAATCATTCCAAATATGTGATTACTAAGGGTATTTGTGTCAAAACAAATTATTCAAACATTATAACCTTTCATGGGTCAAAGTGGAACTTTAACAATTAAAATGAAAAATACTAAGTTAAATAAAAAGATTAAAGGAAGTAGGATTAAAACCTCCGAGTTCGGGAAAGAAGAAAGATGTGCCATCCGGCTGAACTAAAGTACCATATGTTTCTCAAAATTGAATAACTTTAATATTATCTTCATTAATGTGGCCTCAAATTAATTAAAGTAACAAACACTAAATTAACATATATGTTATCCATTATCATTAAAGTAACATACACTAAATTAACATATATGTCATCCATTATCATTAAAGTAACATACACTAAATTAACATATATGTAAAAATTTGATAATTATAACACAACCATTTAATTTTACTAACTAATATGTATGTATATTAAAACTTGACCAAGTCATGAATATTAAGCTTTTGTTGACTTTCATTTTGCCACACGAGTTTCCAAACATTTACACTTGTAGTCCCTTATTAACAATACAACACATTTACTAATCAAGTAACAACATCAACTAAATACTTATCAACTATCTTGCTTTACTTCCAGATATTAACCAAAAGAGTGTACATATCATTAACTGTCAGAATATGAAAGTACATATCAACAAACTACTCATAAATAATCTCAAACTCCCTAGGAAACCTAACGAAACAAGCCTCCCACAAACAAATTTCACACCTAAACACCCATTTGTATCCATTAACAAAAGCCTCGGACACACTAATCACAGAACTATGCATTACACAAGTTCTATAGAAGCCATAGAAGTGTACATGTTTTCTCACGTCCCTATTTAAGTGGAGATGAACCTTGGAACAAGTTTCTCTAAGATTCCAAGTACCTTTTGTTCTGCGGTAAGCATCGTTCAACATGTCCAAAGCTTCCTGCATCCTCTGTCTGCCTTCTGCCATCATCATCATTCCTAGGACAAATGTTGCATCCAAATGTCCCAATGCAGATGCTTCTTCAAGCATCGTTTTCCCTTCATCACCTTCCAAGAAAATAAATTCATCTAAAAAAAAAACACACACAATTTCTGGTTAAAGTAATGCAAAATAAGAAACAAATTAGTACTAGGCAGCTAACAACATACCAATCCATCCCTAAACAGAATATTTGGGTTTCTCAACTCTTTGCATTTGTTGACAACTGCATATTTCTCATCAGCCAACAACGAAAACGTAATCCATCTATCTCTATCTGTTTGTATATTTCTTCTGTTTTTCCTGCCTCGTTCAAGATTCTGCAATTGAAAACTGAACACAATACTGGCCCCTTATTGTAAGCACAAATCAAATATACACGTGTAATAAAAGGAATGAAGAGAAAACTTACACAACCTTTATCTTAAAAACGTTGACTGCTGAAATTTTTCCCACCTCGACTATTATCTTCTCAATCACTTCCAATGGCATGCCAGTTAGCGTTTTGCTTTGCTTTTTTGGTTGCATCTTCGAAGAAGTACTCGCTTCCATAATATTATTCCTCGACTAAGACACCGATTCTCTAAAGACGATTTTAGGGTTTTTTTACGACCAGAATTTTGAAAGTGGGGTTATGATGCAGCGTACAAAAGACCAAAGATAAAAACTGTTGATTCTAAAAGAATACCCAGGATAATCTTGCCCAAACCACGTTGATTCTATGAATACCGTGGGATTGGCTTCAAAATTCGGTAAACACACACGAAATTTTGAGAGAAAAATGAAAGTTCTTTAAACTGATCAATGACCATCCAGATTACATCAGAAAGACTTAAGTAAGAAGCAGAATTTTAAATGAAACCCTAAAGAGACATGGGCAAAACACAAGCCCAAAAACAAAGTCCAAAAATTATGAAAAAAACATAAAAATGTCCATAAGTCCAACTTAGAAAGTGATTTCAGGACTCAAGAATGGGTAAGTCCCCTTTGGGGACTTTTCTAGACGTGTTCCTTGCTTCAAGCTTCGATTTAACTGGTCATAGGCCCAAAACGAAGATCCGTAGCAAAAGTTATGGCCATTTCCGTGAAGCCCCTTTAGTTACACGATCGTGGTCCTCCAAGAACGCAAGGGCCCGATCCTCCACACTAGGGCCCGCATCAGGTTGATTACAAGTGACTGAAATAAGATTGAAGAACTGAAATGACGTGATTTTTCAGAAAAATTATGGCGCCTACAAGATGTTGACTATAAAATAACCTAATTACCCTCATACATACAATGACTCATATTTGATTAGTAAGGGTAGTTTTGTCAACAGTCAGTATTAAAAAAATCAACCTATTTTAAAACACAACCGGCACAATTGATATATGCCTTTTTAATATAGCAACAACCACATTGACCCATGACCTATACGTAATTCATGGGTATTACCATGCCACTATAAGCAACTACCACATTGAACCATGACCCATATGTTATCCATGGGTATTATCATGACATTATAAGAAACTACCACATTGACCAATAACACATATCTCATTCATGGGTATTAGCATGACATTATAACCAACTACCACATTGACCCATCACCCATATGTCATCCATGGGTATTACCAGGCCATTATAACCAACAACTACATTGACCCACGAACCATATGTGATCCATGGGTATTAACATGACACTATAACAACCTACCTCATTGACCCATGACCCATATGTCATCCATGGGTATTACCATGACACTATAACCAACTACCACATTAACACATGACCCATATGTCATCCATGGGTATTACCATGACACTATAAGCAAATACCACATTGACCAATGACCCATATGTGATCCATCGGTATTACCATGACACTATAACCAACTACCATATTGACCCGTGACTCATATGTCATCCATGAGTATTACCATAACACTATAACTAACTACGACATTGACACATGACCCATATGTCATCCATGGGTATTCCCATGACACTATAAGCAACTATCACATGACCCATGACCAATATGTTATCCATGGGTATTACCATGACATTATAAGCAACTACCATCAATGACCCATATGTTATCCATGGGTATTACCATACTACTAGATTGACCCATGAACCATAAGTCATCCACGGGTGTTACAATGACACTATAAGCAAATACCATATTGACCCATGACCCATATGTCATCCATGGGTATTACCATACTATCATATTGACCCATGACCCATATGTCATCCATGGGTGTTATAATGACACTATAAGCAAATACCATATTGACCCATGACCCATATATCATCCATGGGTATTACCATGACAATATAAGAAACTACCACATTAACCTAATACCCATATATCATCCATGGGTGTTACCATGACACTATAAGCAACTGCCATATTGACCCATGCCCCATATGGAATCCATGGGTATTACCATGACACTATAAGCAACTACTGATGGGTTTTGAGAATTCTAACACTTCCTAAGTGTACATGCAACCCTAATAACCTTGGATCTATGTTTGTCTAATTATCATGAAAAGTTGATTTCCAAGGTTATGTTCCTATCTAGCATACATGGGGAACAATTTTTCTTTGAATGAAAGATAGAATTACAAACCTTGTTGTTGAAAGTGTTCCTTGAAACCTTGTGAGCCTAGCACCTCAAGTGTGATGCCTCAAATTCTTCACACAACACCAAATGCAAAGAACAAACTTGAGAGAATATTCTAACACATGCAAAATCGGCCAAGCCCTCTTGTCTCTCCTTCCTGTAGCCGATTTTGGGGAGAGTTCACTTGTTTATATAGTGTGTTGCATTAGGTAAACCCTAATGTAACATGACTCTTCATTTCATGATCCATGGGTTTTCTCCATGGAGCATCCATGCAGCATCCTATGGGTGAAACCCAACATGATAATCCATGGAGCCTCTTAGCCCACTATATAAGATATGGAAGATTTACATAATCTACCCATATATCTAATTAGTTATATTTTGATCACTTAATTTATTCTAAATTAATTCTTGATCAAAACTAATTAAATAATATTATTAATATATTAGAACTTATAATATATTAATAAACCATATGTGTTATTTCTCTCATTTAGTTTATTCAATTGCATGATGCCATGCAACCCAAATAGACCATGCCGGGTCGGGTCAAGTACATACCAGAAATAGTTATGGACTTAGACACCTTATCTAATAGTCTCCCACTTGGATAAGTCTAATAACTATAACTGCAATACTTCAGGAACCGATCAGCAATCGTAGCTCTTTCAAGGTTTCTCAGAACTGAGAAGATGTTGATACGCCATTTAAGATAAGTGATCATATAATTCTCTGTTCAAGATATCAGCCGGGCAAATACATGGAACAATGTCTAACTTATTGTCCAGCAGTTTGTTTCCCGATTTCTGATTTGTTTGACAAAGAACTTAATCGAACACATCAATTTAGTTCTGACCGGCCCCGGTTCATAGGTCAAAACAAATCATCGAGGGGCCTAGATATCAGCTTCTAATCCAAGAAGGAACATATAATTTCGACTCATATGTTTGTTCTACTACTAGTTGAATCATACACAAAAGCACGTTTTATAACATTGAGTTACCAATGTGTTTTCGTACAATCAATGCATAACCAATTCATAGGCAATAAATCATATCTCTAGGTTTGAAGACTTATATGATATTACCGTCTCACGATCACTCGAGATAAAATTCCATGAAGTGATTCCAGTGAGCGTGGGTTGATTCCAATACTCAGAACTTATGAGTACTCATGAAGTGTTGTCCTTAAACTTGACACCTACAACCAACTTCATGACAGTCTTAATTCATATCTACTTCCAACATATGACCGACTGTGGAAATTTGAATAATATGTAAAACACAACATAATATTCTGGAAGTCAAAACATGCAAAAGAAATTATAGTAAACGATTGACAAAAGATAGCAACACTTTACTCATAAATAAACAACCAACTATTATTTATCATCAAATGTCAATTACACTTTACAAATTTCATAATTTATCTAACTACTAAAACTAATATCATCCTTTAGCCCTATGCTCCGAGCATGCTGATAATGCTTAACCCTACTCAGTCCCTTCGTGAGGGGATCTGTTGGGTTCTCATCTGATGATACCCTATTTGCCACGAGGATTCCTTCATCTATGCGATATCTGATAAAATGATATTTTCTGTCGATGTGTCTGGATCTCCCGTGATCCCTTGGTTCCTTAGCTAAGGCAACAACACTTTCACTATCACATAAAATTTCCATAGGCTCCTTTATAGCTGGTACTACTCCAAGGTCCCTAATGAAGTTCTTTAGCCATATAGCCTCCTTTGCTGCTTCGCTTGCTGCTATATATTCTGATTCACAGGTGGAATCAGCCACTGTCTCCTGCTTGGAACTCTTCCAAGTGATTGCTCCTCCATTTAGGGTAAAGACCCAGCCTGACTGAGAGCGGAAATTATCCCTATCAGTCTGAAAGCCAGCATCACAATACCCTACAACTCTCAAGTCATCACTCCCACCGAGGGTAAGGACCCAGTCCTTAGTCCTCCGTAGGTACTTGAGAATATTCTTTACCGCAGTCCAGTGAGCCTTACCAGGGTTCCCCTGATACCTACTAACCATGCTCAAAGCAAAGGCCAAATCAGGTCAAGTACAATTCATAACATACATGATCGAGCCTACAGCCGAAGCATAAGGTACTCGACTCATTTCTGCTATCTCAGCCTCAGTACTTGGGATTTGAGCTTTACTCAATATGGCGTTACTCTGGATAGGTAACTCTCCTTTCTTGGAGTTCTGCATGCTGAATCCCTTCAACACCTTTTCCAAGTAGGCACTTTGACTAAGTCCAATTAGTCTTTTACTCCGGTCTCTCAAAATCCTTATCCCTAGAATATAAGCAGCTTCTCCTAGGTCTTTCATAGAGAAACACTTCCCAAGCCAGGACTTAACTTCCTGCAGAGTTGAGATGTCATTTCCTATCAGTAGTATGTCATCCACATACAATACCAAAAACCTAACTATACTCCCACTAGCCTTGACATATACACAAGATTCATCTTCACTCCTAGAAAAGCCAAATTCCTTGACTTTCTCATCAAAGCAAAGATTCCATCTGCGAGGTGCTTGCTTTAATCCATAAATGGATTTCTCAAGCTTACACACTCTATTAGGGTACTCATTACTGACAAAACCTTCTGGCTGGCTCATGTAAACATCTTCAGTCAACTTTCCATTAAGGAAAGCGGTTTGACATCCATTTGCCATATTTCATAGTCATGAAATGCGGCTATGGCTAACATAACCCTAACAGAATTAATCTTGGCTACTGGAGAAAAAGTCTTGTCATAATCAACTCCCGGAGTTTGAGAAAAACCCTTTGTAACCAGTCGTGCCTTATAAGTGTGTACATTACCATCCATGTCGGTCTTCTTCTTGAAGATCCATTTGCACCCTACAGTCTTACGACCTGGTACATTCTCAACCAAGTTCCAAACTTGATTGTCATACATGGATTGTATCTCGCTGTCCATTGCCTCTTTCCATTTGGCAGACTCGGGGCCTGCCATGGCTTCCGCGTAACTGTTAGGTTCATCAAGACTTGCTAGTGTCTCATCACTAATTAGTGTATCACCCTCCGCAGTAATATGGAACCCATAGTAATGCTCGGGTGCATTCCTAACTCTTGTGGAACGCCTTAGAGGTACAGACTCGTCAATTGGCTCAACAGGAGTTTCCTCCTCAATTTGAGGGCTAGGGTTTGAAGTTCCTTCACCACTTGACTCTTGAAGTTCTTCAAGGTTAATTTGCCTCCCATTGTCTCCCTGGCTTATAAACTCTCTCTCACAAAAGACTCCTCTTCTTGCTACAAAGACTTCATTGTCACTGGGTCTGTATAAGAGGTAACCAAAGGATTTCTATGGGTAGCCGATGAAAGTAAACCTCTCGCTATGGGGTTCGAGCTTATCATGAGTCTCACGTCTCACGAAAGCCTCAAAACCCCAAATCTTGATGTGGTCTAGTTTAGGTACTTTACCAGTCCACATCTCATGTGGAGTTTTGGCAACTTTCTTTGTAGGGACTAGATTAAGGATATGGGCGGCAGTCTCTAAGGCATACCACCATAATGAGATTGGTAGCGAAGCTCGACTCATCATGGAACGAACCATATCCATCGAGGTTCGATTACGCCTCTCAGCCACACCATTCAACTGCGGTGTCCTGGGAGGTGTCAGTTGTGAGACAATCCCACATTCCCTAAGATAGTCGAGGAACTCAACACTAAGATACTCACCACCTCGATCGGATCGAAGCATCTTAATGTTCCTGCCCAATTGATTCTCGACTTCCTGTTTAAATTTCTTAAACCTTTCGAAAGTCTCTGACTTATGCTTGATTAAGTAGACATATCCATATCTACTATAATCATCAGTAAAATTCAAATAATAACGATTAGTATCCCTTGTGGCATGTTTGAAGGGTCCACACACATCCGTGTGTACAATATCCAACAAACCTTCACGCCTCTCACATGTACCTGTGAAGGGTGACTTTGTCATTTTTCCAAGTAAGCATGATTCGCAACTGTCATCCGACTTTAGGTCAAATGACTCCAAGAATCCATCCTTTTGGAGTTGGACTATGCGTTTCTTGCTTATATGTCCAAGACGACAATGCCATAATGATGCTTTATCCAAGTTATTATTAATAATAGAATCAATACACAACACATTATTTCCTAAGTTATTTACAACAGACACAGCTTCATACACACCATCACAAGGTAATGCTTTTAAATAAAGAACATTATCAAAGAAAGCATTAATAGAACCAACTTCATTATCAAATGAAAAGGTAAAACAGTGTTTATATAAAGCATGAAAGGAAATAATATTTCTTGCCATTTCTAGCGAATAAAAACATTTATTCAAATCTAAACTAAACCCACTACTTAGCGATAAAGTATAAACTCCAATCTTGGTGACAGGTGATGCTTTCCTATTCCACATGATCAAGTTTATTCTTCCATGCTCCACATTCTCACTTCTTCTTAGTCCCTGCAAATAAGAACAAATATGAATACCACAACCGGTATCAAGGACCCAAGAGTTAGAATAGGGTGAGTTATTAGATAAAATAGTGTAAATACCTGCATGTTGGGTTTGACTTTCCCATCCTTCACATCTTGCTGGTACTTTGGGCAGTTCCACTTCCAATATGCCTTTTCATGGCAATAGAAGCATTCAGCCTCTTTAGGGTCTGAAGAAGGAGTGACGAAACCTTTCTTGGTTCCGCTAGAAGAGGAGCCTTCAAGGGTCTTAACCTTGGTACCCTTCGAGGGGCTCTTTCGCTTCTTCCCCTTCCCTTTCCCGATTGCCAAGACAGGGGCGGAGTTGGTAGGAGTAGGAGCAGTAACAGCCGCCTTACCCTGAAGACCACTTTCCACGGTCTTTAAGTGTCCTTGAAGTTTGCTGAGTGTGACCTCTTCCTTGTTCATGTGATATGTCATGCGGAATTGATCATAGCACGATGGTAAGGAGTGCAACATGATATCTATTGCAAGCTCCTCGGGAAAGTTCACATTAAGCTTCAGCAAATGGTCCACATACCTTTGCATTTTTTGCATGTGGCCCGTGATGGGTTCTTCATCCTTCATTCGGGTTGTTATCATGGAGGATATGATTTCATACTTTTCTTGTCGTGTACTTTGATGGTATCTTTCCATCAAATCTTGGTGCATTTCAAAAGGGTAGAAGTCCTCGTAGGACTTTTGGAGGTCGGCTGTCATAGTGGCCATCATGATGCATGCCACCTTGGTAGCATCCCTTTCATGTTCCCTAAAATCACCGATCTCTTGAGGATTAGCAACTGTCTCATCAATCTCCTTAAGCTCCTTATTGAGGACATATTCTTTGTCCTCGTAGCGGGTAATCATTCGGATGTTTCTGATCCACTCATTAAAGTTGGATCCATCAAAAGTGACTTTCCCACACAAGTTCATGAGAGAAAAGGAGCCAATAGGATTAGAGCCAGAAGCAGCATTGTTTGCAGACATCTGAGAAAGAAGAAAGAAAAGATTAGTTTAGATATAGAGATAGTCCTTAATAAAAAACCCAAATGTAATATTAAGGCTAGGATCCAATCACAATATATTATACTTAGAAGAGGTATGCCGTAATCTAAGTAATAACATATTTGAAAGGTAGGTGAATGACGATTCACCAATTTCCACCAAAAACGAAATATTAAAATATTAAGTTTTAATTTTGGTTCTTAGAAATTCCTAGATTCTTTTGAGATTCAATGAACTATTCAAATGCATGTTTCAATCTCGAGTGTGACCTCCAAGTTTTGTGACTGGGATACTGACGATCAAAAAACGAGGTGTGAAGTAACCATGCAAATTACTTGGTACCCTTAATGTTTATTACTCAATCAATGTGTCGGTTAACCACACGCGCTCCACCGACCTATAATAAACCTTAAGTCACCCTTTACCTACCTTGTTAAGTCCAAGTTAGTGTGCCGGTTAACCACACACGCTCCACTAACGACTTAAACAAAGTGTAAAGTGTAATTTCATGGATTAGCACCTTATTCACATTTTCCTAAAGTAACTAAGATTGGGAATTTAATAAAACATTTAGTTACTTTATAATAATCATCAATTCATCATACTTTTAATGAGGATTTTTTAAGTCATTGTCCTACCCGTTCGGATAACGACCCTCTACCGATCAAGGAAGCGGTGGGTGAGAGTGGACACCCATTAAGTTGCCATTTTATAGGCAACAACCTTATACCCCCCTTATAGACCGGCTTCGTGAATGAGGCCTACTAACGGTAAGACGACTTGATCTTATACATATATACATATTATTAACTTATAATATTAATAAAGTATAAGGGTTGAATTTTAACTTTTAAAATTCTAAGGGTTGGAACTAAAGTTTAATCATGACTTTACTTGTTCCAAAACTTGAGGGAAAGTTTTGTAAACTTTCAAAACTTTTCATTTCTTATAACTTATGAGTTAATAGAGTATTAAAAATGAGGACTCATCATTTTTATAACTCATGTGTTCTTTTAATGGTTTTTAAACAAAGTGACTTTGGTTTTCCATAACTTGAGGACAAGTTATGGACTCCATTAAAACACATAATGATCATGAATTAAACTACCACATAGGTTACAAACAATTCCTATGATCATCTAAACATCATAAGTTCAAGAACATGAATATGAACACTTTCAAGAATCAAAAATTACACTTAAAAACTTTGTAATTTTGATATTGTCATTTTAAATGGATTAACATGAACATTACACCAACTAAAACAAGTTTTAAAACACCAAAAACAGTATAGGGTAATGTTCCTAGTCTACTATATAAGATATGGAAGATTTACATAATCTACCCATATATCTAGTTAGTTATCTTTTGATCACTTAATTAACTCTAAATTAATTCTTGATCTAAACTAATTAAATAATATTATTAATATATTAGAACTTGTAATATATTAATAAACCATATGTGTTATTTCTCTCATTTAGTTTATTCAATTGCATGATGCCATGCAACCCAAATGGACCATGCCAGGTCGGGTCAAGTACATACCAGAAATAGTTATGGACTTATACACCTTATCCAACAACTACCACATTGACCAATGACCAATATGTCATCCATGGGTATTACCATGAAACTCTAAGCAACTACCACATTGACCCATGACCCATATGTCATCCTTGGGTATTACCATACTACCACATTGACCCATGACCCATATTTCATCCATGGGTATTACCATGACACCATAACCAACTACCATGTTGACCCATGACCCATATGTTATCCATAGGTATTACCATGCCACTATAAACAACTACTACATTGACCAATCACGCATATGTTATCTATGGGTATTACCATGACACTATAACCAACTACCACTTTGACCCATGACCCATATGTCTATTATATTTGATGCTTGGTTATTTTTCAAAGCTGAAAAAATCAATTTTCTGGCATCTGACTTATGAACTCGCCGAGTCCATGATTTGAGTTGACGAGTTCACTCACTAAAAGGGCAACTCGACGATTCTAGTTCATGCACTCGTCGAGTAGAGCCTTCTTTGTGCGGAATTTCGGGTTTTTGGCCTATATTGGATTACGATCACTACCACAAACTGTTTTGTATCATAAAATATGTTTTTTATATGGTAATGATTATACTAATAGAATGAAAATATAATTGTCAAAATTTTAAGATAATTGTTGGTTATATGATAAAAAAAGTTACTTCTAAATTGTTGATTTGATATTATCTTGCTATATGAGTTTAGTTAGATCAATCATGAATTATATGATAATTTTATTTGTTGAAATTGATCTAAATGTTTTTAATGAGTTTCATAACTTGTCCTCAAGTTATGGAACATGAAAAGTCTTATCCATTAAAATAACATTAAACTCACAAATTATGGAAATGAAAAGGTTTTCAAGAGTTACAAAAATTGTCCTCAAGTTTTGGTATTTGAAAAGTCTCAAATTATGAAAACATTAACTCTTGTAATTGAAAGGTTTCAAAAGATGCAACTCTTGGGTTCATAACTTAAAAATTAATTAAATAGTTTTAGTTTTGAATTTTTAATAACCTAGATGCTTTAAAAGTTCATATACACCTTATGGACCTTATTAAATTAATTAAAGTGTTTAATTAAAAGATATGTTTAATAAATCCATAATAACATGGTTTAAGATTAATTAAATTAAAGTATAATTTAGTAATAGATTAAACCACCAAGTATTTTAAATGTGTAAAATACACCCTTATACTATATAAAATTAAAAGTTGTATATATATATATATATATATATATATATATATATATATATATATATATATATATATATATATATATATATATATATATATATAAGTAAAAGGTCAGTCTTACCGTTAGTAGGCTTCATTCACGAAGCCGGTCTATAAGGAGGTATAAGGTTACTGCCTATAAAATGGTGGTTGAATGGGAGTCCACTCTCACCCACCGCTTCTTTGACTGGTGGAGGGTCGTTAGCCGAACGGGTAGGATATGACATTAACACTCATTAAAAGTATAATAAAATACCAAGTAACTAAATAAGTTCCTAAATTCCCAATCTTAGTTACTTAGGAAAAATGTGAATTTGATGCTAACCCATGAAATTGCACATTGCACCTTCTTAGTCGTTAGTGGAGCGTGTGTGGTTAACCGGCACACTAATATGGGACTAATGAAGGATGGAAATGGGTAGCTCGATGTTAATCAAGGATCAATGGAGTGTTTGTGGTTAACCGGCACATTGATTAGGTGATTTGTAACATTAAGTGTACCAAGCTAATTTGCATAGTTATTCACACCTTGTTTGTGATCCTCGTCATCCCAGTCACAAACATGAAAGGCATAATCGAGATTTAAACATGCCATTGAAAAGTTCAATGAATCTCAAAGAATCTAGGACTTTCAATTCATTTAAAACCTAAAATTCATTTTCGTTTTTCATGGTGGAAATTGGTAAATCGTCATTTACCTACCTTCAAATATTTTACAATGGGATTACGACATCTCTCTTCCGAATTGTAGAATATTGTGTTGGGTTCTAGCCTTAATATTTCATTTGGGTGTTATATTAAGGAGTTAAATCAACTAACTTGAATTTCTCCCATTATAGATGTCTAGGTCTGACAACTATGGTCTTCCTGAATCTCATGGAAAAAGCTTTCCTCATGAAGATGATGTTCCCGGAAATCCTACTTCACTTCCTCCACCCCCTCTAATAATTTTCCCTAACCCACAAGTTCAAAGACTTGAAAAGTTCAAGGTCACTCAAACCCTATTGGCTAGCAAACACCAAGATGGAAGGTCTATGTGTGCACATGTCTTGGAGATGAAGTCACACATTGACAGGCTGGGAATGTTAGGAGTCGTTGTGTCGAGGAAATTGGCTGTTGACTGGGTTCTTCAATCACTTCCTGAGTCATATGGTGAGTTCATTAAAGATTACTATATGATAGACCGCGACATGTCCCTTATCAGTCTCACATATTTGCTAATTGATGCTAAATTAGCAATGATTTGGTGCACCGGTAATGTAAATTTAATTGGAAGATCTACTTCCCAAACTTCCATGGACATTGACAATGGAAATAGTGGAAGTCCAGAAAAGATTTATGTTTCCAAGGGAAAGGGAAAGACTAAGTCTGTGATTATGATGTGTACCATTCCAAAAGAGTCTGTTTGCTTCTATTACCAAGAGAAGGGGCATTGGTTGCGAAGCTTCCCTAACTACCTGAGAGATCTAAGAGATGGTAAAGTCAAAAAGTTTGACTTTGCTTCAGGTAAGTCCACTATCTAACTCCATTAAGTTCCTATCTGGAGATTCTTAATACATGATGTAATGTATTTACAATTTGATGTTTTGTAGGATCAAAGGAAGCTTAATGGAAGAGTATGCTGAGTCTGATCGCGGAGAGGTGGATTTCGATCGCATGATTCGATGATCGGATTTTTGAGCTGCTACTTAAGAGTTATGATAGATTTCTTTGAAATATGTAGTAACCTAGTTTTCATTTGTAATTTCATTGTAGGGAAAAGTTTTCCGCATATTCTAAATAAAGAAAATTTTGAAATTTATCTTGTTTTATATTTCCTTGCAATGACATTTGTGAAAATTGATGTTTGTATGTTTATAATTTTAGCAATATGGATTTGATTCTTTCGTTTGTGGTAGTGTCAAAATTTACCAAATAAGGAAAGATTCTCATCACCCAAGTTTCAGTTGGATAGAAACTTGGGATCATGCAACTTGTATTGTATGCTGAATGAGAACCTTCGTCTTTGGGAAATTAAGACTAATTCCTTGTTCACACGTATATGTGAGTCAAGTGAAGTACTAGGGGATCCAATACACTTGGTGGTGCATTGGTCAGGTCAGGTCCACCACAAAGAACGATAAGACTATTCGTCATGATTTAATAAAGTTTAGTAAATATGGTTATGCTTACAAGATTAAGTATAATTCTGAATCATTGGAAAAGTTTCAATGTATAGCAAATCGAATAAGAAGAATCAACTAGGCAGAAAGATAAAAGTTTCTCCAATCTGAAAGGAAGGGAGAGTACTTGAGTATTGTGTTTTATGATTATCTTAGTGATTAAGAAATCATATCACAATTGATCCTCTAAGGGCATCTTAATGCATTTGTATGGCTGAGAAGAGGAATCGTAAATTATTGAAATGGTTAAATCAAAAGATTAATCATAATTCGTTCCAAAATCAAGTCTTAGAGTCATACTCCAAGATTGTAACTTGAGTGACATAATCTTAAGAAAGGTTTATAATACTTATCAAATGTAGAGTAAAATGTTTCTTACTCTTGTACATTTGAAATTAGTAAGTTGTGATGTTTTGGATAAAACAAAGATCAACTAAGACCGATTTTCAGAAGTGTTTGTTTTGATAAGAAACTGCACTAACTCTTGAATATTTGTTTGTCAAGTAATGTTTCTTGACAAAGAGAGTCTTATATGTCAAGAGGTCAATGGGAGTCTTAAAGATCTTAAAAAGGTTCACTAATCAAGAATAAACCTGTTATTAATCACTAGCACACAACTTAAGGTTTGTAACCTATCGTGTTGATATATTCTTGTTTCTGTGCCCATTCCAGTTAAAGTTGACTATGCATGTGAGTTCTATGAGTACTCAATTGTTTGCATAAGGCAAAGCACCTTGATCAGTGAAAGTTCATTAATCAGTAAGGGTGAGCTCTCAACAACTTGGAAGACATGGTAGGCCCTCATGCTACCAAGTGGCAAGAAATTAAGATTGAACAAGTTTAATCCATATGAATTTGGATTTATCACTAACCTTGTCTTGTGATTATGGTTATGACAAATTCACATGGATAGGAACACATACACCATAAAATGTAAGTGTGATAAGGTTTCTCTCCAATTCACGAAAATGATTGTGAGGAAATGCTTTCAATAGGCAGATTTTAAGGAGATAGCAATTGTGATATTTTCATTCTCAAATTCGATTATGATTATGGCGTCCCTCTTCATAGTTTGGATTGTGAGAAATGGAAAAAGGTCTAAACATTTGGAACTTATGCTATAAGTTCTAAAATTGTTTAGACACACATGTGAGCTATATAAGGAAAGGTGTATGAGTTTGAGAAGCCTAGATAAAGTCTTATTGAACCGTCTTGTATCAGAAATATGAACCTTGGTAAGAAAGTCAACAACTATAGATTTCTAGAAGTCCAACTTATTTCTGGGTACATGTCAAAGCTAATGGGAGCATAAGTGTTATGCTAGTAAGATAATAATTATTATGCTAGTGGGGGCATAATTATTATCGTAAGTGTTGCGAGTTAGCAATGTTAATTATAGAAAAAAAAAGGTTTCAATTTGCAAAGTTGCAGGGTTTGAAATGTTGTTTTGCTATAATTAAGGGAGAGGAACTTATACTTCATTTCAATTCTAAAAGTTTAGATTGAGATTTTAATCAAATTTAGTCAAGGATATATATATATATATATATATATATATATATATATATATATATATATATATATATATATATGAATGTTATGTTGAAAAGGTTCGACATAAGGAAATTCTATATATGGAAATGTTATAGGAAGAGACTGGTAAAGTATCAAGTATTTACGTAAGAAATTATGAATCGTGTCCCATATGCTTCAGATATAGGATCGATTTTATGTGCTATAATATTCTCCTGTTCTAATTTTCCAAATGCCTAGGGCATTAAGATGGAAAAAGGACTAAAACCGGATATGACAAAAGTTATTAAAAAACTGTCAAGGATGATCTGAGGTTCGTTGAGGATTGGTTGTTTAAGGATAGTTGGAAGTATAGTAATGAACGGACCATATTGATATTGTGACATCCCCATTTTTACGACCAGAAAATACCGATTTTGTTTATGCTTTTATAATAAAATCAGAGTAATCTTTCAAAGAAAAGTGTTGTGGAATTTGTTCCCAAAACAAAATATGATAAAAATATATCAAAGCATCTCTTAAAGAAATGTATTTTCATTACATTACAAAACTCGGGATGTCATCGTCAATATATATCAAAAGCATAAACAAAACATTATAGGCCACAAAACAAAATTGGCCTCAAAACAATATAGGCCTTACAACATTCTATTTATATTATATTAGCCTATAAAGCCATAATCTATCATGAGTTCATCCAACTATGCTTTTGTCACTACCTGTAATACAAGAAACTGAGTGGGTCAGGCTGAGGAGCCTGGTGAGCATATAGGGTTTTCAACCCACAATAATAAGTTCATTATTTGTTTTCATCAAATCATTAACCTGATTACCCGTTCTCGTTATCCTCACTTTACGTCCCTAAAGCATCTATTCTAAAGGACCTAACCTAAGGATTTTTCTTCGGGGTGACCTAAGGATTTTTCTTCGGGGTGACAACACTGCTTAGGGGATTCCTCAGCAATACATGTCAAATAAGGCAACCATTGGGGGGGGGGGGGTGGAGTACATCTTCAAAAACACCTACAGGATGCGAGCCTGCTAGCGTTCCACTGGACTGCCTACAATAGTCTGTGGTCGTCATCTATACTCCGCTAGATGACTAGATCATCGTAAACATCAAGGCCTCTCATCATTTTACCACACATCAACTATTTCATCTACCCATGTTCTACCCAACATATTTGTAGATATATAATTACATATACAGTCTAGATCTGAAAAAAGTTTAAATCTTTCATACAACATAGATTTCAAGTATAAGTTATATATATATATATATATATATATATATATATATATATATATATATATATATATATATATATATATAAAGTCTAAATCTGAAAAGTTTAAATCTTTCATACAACATAGATTTCAAGTATGTGTGTGTGTGTGTATATATATATATATATATATATATATATAAAGTCTAGATCTAAAAAGTTTAGATCTGAAGTGTGAAAGTCTAGATCTGAAGGAAAAACTTTAGATCTGAAGGAAAAAACTTTAGATCTGAAGGAAAAACTTTAGACTTGAAGGAAAAAGTTCAGATTTGAAAAGAAAGAGGTTCATATCTTTCATCCAACAAAGATCTCAAGTAAACAGATAATATATATACACATAGCACGTAATTTATATAAAATACTTCATATCTATGTGTAAGATGAAAGTGACTATACACTCACTTGATAAGGGGGTGATTCGGACAACACTTCGTTTCTTAAAATAATATTCTTTGATGAAATCGGGAGGTTTGCTTGAAAACCAGGCTCTGCGCGGGCAGAGTTTCAAACCAAAAAATTCTTTTTCGTGGAGCCTTCGGGTTCTCCGGAACTCGCTTCTAGCACTTAGGAAGTACTAGGGAATGGAAGAGAGGTTTTGTGGGTAATGGGAGAGAAAGATTATGAAAGGTGTGAGTTTTGGGGGTGATTTACACCTCTATTTATAGGCTATCTAGGCCGATTCACATCGTAAAAAAGGGTGCTCACATCGTGAGCCTTGCGTAGGCTCCAAGGCGAAGTCTGGTGCTGACACGTGGCGTCGGACGCAGGTAAAGCAGCCAATCTTTAAAAATTCATAACTTTCTCATACGAAGTCCATTTTTGACGTTCTTTATATCCTCACGTAGGTAAAGACAAGATCTACAGCTTTCCTTTTGACTATATTGGCTAATTCTCGATCGATTGTAAATTTAACACTATGAGAAGATTATACTGTTAAATGGTTGCGTAATATTCATAACTTCTACATACGGACTTCGTTTTCTTCTGTCATTTTATCGTTGAGCTCCTATTAGTGAGATCTTCAATTCTCATTTAGGTTGCATTGGCAAAAAACCGATCGATGTAAAATTCGAATTCCGGGTTGTGCACTGTTATGCCCAATCTTAGAAAAATCATAACTTCCTCATACGAAGTCAGATTTGGGCGTTCTTTTTATGCACAATATCGTTTTAACGTATATTACAACTTTCATTTAGATTGCTATGGCTAAAAAGTATTATATCGTAAATTCACCATTTACGTCACGCAGTGTCGTGCCGGTTTTGTGCGAAACTTCGACGTGTCATAACTTCTTTGTTATAACTCAGATTTCGGGGTTCTTTTATATCTCCGGAATCCTTGTCACGACCACTACAAATTTCTTCATAGATATCAGGTTTATCTAAGATTTTGTTTTTTCCGCATATTTTTATTATATCTTTACAAACAAGTATATCATCACATAATTCACTTAATATTCAAGTAATTCATCTTTATTACTTTAAAATAGGTTACAACGGTTAACGTAGACTATTACTTCGTCACAACAATGCTTAGCCTCGAAACACAGGTGTTATAGATATGATTTTGAATAGATAGGATTCTATTAAGAATGGATAGTCATATGGCAATTATGGAAAAGTTTCCATAATGGGAGGGTGATATCAAGAATCTATGAGTAAGTTAGAAACTTTTATGCAAGAATGATGTTCAAAGGAATGTTCTTTGAATATGAGACTTCGTATATATGGAATTGTCTTGTAACCATCTCCAATGGAAAATTTTGTAATTGGCAAAGTCTCTGTGATTTGTGTGCATAGTCATTACAAAAGGATCACTGCATATAAGCTTAGAATCTAACAAACTACAGTAAGTGGCAAGGACTTGGTATTCTTACACTTATGATAAGGATTTGGAATTGTGAAATGAGTGCATTGGAAATGTTTACAATTGATCTATTTCACAAAGTAAGGACCATTAGTAAACATAGTCTGTATGCTTGGAGCATGGGATAACTATTGTTTTAATTCAAGTGTAATGTAATCAATATGGTGATTAAATAAAAGGTGTTTTATTTATATTCAAAAGTTTTGAGACCATATTGGATTCGATTATTCTTGTGTTTCACTTTGCATGTTTTGACTTCCCGAATAACTAGGTTATTCAAACCATCCACAGTTGATCATACTTTGGAAGTAGGTATTGAAGCTAGACTGTCATGAATGGGTCTGTAGATTGTCTAAAGGTGTTTAGACATAGCACAAGTTCGTTGCAGTGTTCATGAGTACTCCTGTAATAAGATTTGAGTATTGGATTAAACCCACACTCATCTGAATCACTTCATGGATTTTATCACGAGTGACTGTGAGACGATAATATCTTATATTCTTGAAACCAAGACATGTGAGTTGTAGTTTACAAGTCGGTTGCACATTGACATATTTAAACGCACCAGTAATTTGTTGTTGTAAAACGTATTGTTGTGTGTGGTTTGATGAGTAAGTACAAGCAAGCATTTGAGTCGAAGTTTATCCATTCCTTTTACCCAATGTGGGATAAAAGCGATATTTGTGGTCCCCTTGATGATTTGGTGATGACAACCCTAACTGCTTGGCCAAGCCTGGACTGATTTGATTTGTTCAATTAGTCAGTCGTCATAAGCGGAAATCGGGAAACAACACATGAACAGAGAGAATGATTATAATCCACGTCTCAGTTCATACGATATCTAGAATTGAGGAATATAAGATCCCTTATCTAATGGACACGTCATTGACTAGGTCAGAGTTTGACAACGGCTTTTGACAGCTACGATTGCTAGTCGGGATTTTAGAGTCATACTTGTAATAATAGTTATTAGACGTATCTAAGTGGGAGACTATTGGATTAGGTTTCTAAGCCCATAACTATAATTGTTATGTACTTGACCCGAGAGTAGCATGGTCCATTAGGGTTGCCTTCACCAGAACAATCTGATAGGATGGATATTTGAGAAAGGGTTATTTATGATTTATTAATATATTATAAGTACAATATATTAATTGTGAAATCATATTATTTAATTAGTATTGATCAAGAATTAATTTGGAATTTTTTTAGTGATCAAAACAGACTAATTAAATTAATCGAGACTGATTATGTAAATCAGTGATATATATATATATATATATATATATATATATATATATATATATATATATATATATATATTGTTTGGGCTGTTGATCCATGTTGGGCTAAGTTTATGTAAGTATCCATGAAGAGTTAGCCCACATGAGATATAGACCATAACCTAAGTGTATGGATTAGGGTTTACCCATGACTCTCGGAATCCTACACTATATAAATGTCACCCCTAAGCCAAAATCGGTTGAATCTAATGAGTTCTAAGAGGACCCTAGCCGATTTTGGTGGTGCTTAACCTCTCTCTCAAAGTCCTCCTTTGTTCATGGTGTTTGTGAACCATTTGAGGCATTACTCTTGAGGTGCTAAGCTCTTGAAAGTCCAACAAGTACAAGCTACAAATAAGAGGTATTATTCTAACTAGTTTTATGATTCATGTACCAAATTAGTATGCTAGATAGGTTTTATGCTTTGGAAATATTATTGCATGTATAACTTGTGAAAACTTAGATCCAAAGCTATTAGGGTTTTATATGCACCTTAGGAGTGTTATAGTACTTAAAACACAACTACCCTATTGACCCATGACCCATATGTCATCCATTGGTATTACCATGACACTGTAGGCAACTACCACATTGACCAATAACCCATATGTAATCCATGGGTATTACCATGCCACTATAACCAACTACCACATTGATTAATGACACATATGGCATCCATGGGTATTACCATGACACTATAACCAACTACCACATTGACCAACGACACATATGTCATTGATGGGTATTACCATGAGACTATAACCAACTACCACATTGACCCATGACCCATACGTCATCCATAGGTGTTACCATGACACTATAAGCAACTACCATATTGAGCCATAACCCATATGTCATCCATTGATATTACCATGACACTTTAACATCCTACCATATTAGCCTATGACGCATATGTGATCCATTGGTATTACCATGACACTATAAGCAACTACCATATTGACCAATGACCCGTAGGTCATACATGGGTATTACGATGATGCTATAACCAACTACCACATTGACCAATGACCCATATGTTATCCATGGGTATTAGCATGACACTATAAGAAACTACCACATGATCAATGACACATATGTCATCCATGGGTGTTACCACGAGAATATAAGCAACTACCATATTGACCCATGAACCATATGTCATCCATGGGTATTACCATGACACTATAAGAACCTACCACATTAAACCATGAACCATATGTCGCCCATGCGTGTTACCGTGACACTATAAGCAACTACCATATTGACCCAGGACCCATCTGTCATCCGTGGGTATTATCATGACACTATAAGCAACTACCACTTTGACCAATGATCTATATGTCATACATGGGTATTACCATGACACTATAATCAACTAGCACAATGACCCATGACCCATATGTCATCCATGGGTATTACGATACTACATCATTGACCCATGACCCATATGTCATCCATGGGTATTAGCATGCCACTATAACCAACTACCATAATGACCCATGTCCCATATTTCATCCACGAGTATTATCATGTCACTATAAGCAACTACTACATTAACCAATGACACATACGTCATCCATGGGTATTACCATGACACTATAACCAACTACAACATTGACCCATGACCTATATGTCATCCATGGGTATTACCAGGAGACTATAAGCAAATACCATATTGACCCATGACCCATATGTCATCCATTGGTATTCCCTTGACACTATAAGCAACTACCACATTGACCAATGACCCATATGTCATCCATGGGTATTACCATGACACTATATCCTACTACCACATTGACCAATGACACATATGTCATCAACGGGTATTACCATGACACTATAACCATCTACCACATTAACCCATGACCCATATGTCATCCATGGCTGTTACCATGACACTATAAGCAACTACCATATTGACCCATGACCCATATGTCATCCATGGAAATTACCATGACACTATAACCAACTACCATATTGACCCATGAACCATATGTCATTCATGGGTATTACCATGACAATATAAGTAACTACCACATTGACTAATGACACATATGTCATCCAAGAGCATTACCATGACACTATAACCAACTACCATATTGACCCATGACCCATATATCATCCATGTGTGTTACCATGACACTATAAGTGACTACCATATTGAACCATGATGCATATGTCATCCATAGGTATTACCATGACACTATAAGCACCTACCACATTGACCAATGACCCATATGTCATCCACGGGTAATAACATGACAATATAACCAACTACCACCTTGACCAATGAGACATATGTCATCCATGGGTATTCCCATGACACTATAACCAACTACCACATTGACCAATGACACATATATCATGTATGGGTATTACCATGACACTATAACCAAATACCACATTAACCCATGACCCATATGTCATCCATGGGTGTTACCATTACACTATAAGCAACTACCATATTGATGCATGAACCATATGTCATCCATGGGTATTACCATGACACTATAAAAAAAATACCACATTCACTAATGAACCATATGTCATCCATGGGTATTATCATGGAACTATAACCAACTACCACATTGAACAATGACCTATATGTCATCTATGGGTATTATCATGACACTCTAAGCAACTAGCACATTATCCATGAGCTATTTGTCATCCATAGATGTTACCATGATAATATAAGCAACTATAACTTGATCCATGACCCATATATCATCCATAGGTGTTACCATTACACTAGAAGCAACTACCACATGGACCTATGACCCAAATGTCATCCATCGGTATTACCATTACACTATAAGCAACCCATGACCCATATGGTATCCATGGGTGTTACCATCACACCCATGACCCATATGTCATCCATGGGTGTTACCATGATACTATAAGCAACTACAACTTGATCTCTGACCCATATGTCATCCATGGGTGTTACCATGACACTATAAGCAACTACAACTTGAATCGTGACCCATATGTCATCCATGGGTGTTACCATTACACTATAAGCAACTACCACATGGACCTGTGACCCAAATGTCATCCATGGTTATTACCACGACACTATAGGCAACCGATGAGCCATATGTCATCCATGGGTGTTACCATCACACCCATGACACATATGTCATCGATTGTTGTTACCATGACACTATAAGCAACTACCACATGACCCATGACCCATATGTCATCTATGGGTGTTAACATGACACTATATGCAACTATCACATGAACCATGATGCATATGTCATCCATAAGTGTTATCATGTCACTATAAACAACTAACACATCGACCCATGACCCATACATCTTTTATATATAAATTTTGGTTCAAACATAGCAACATAAAGATATCTAGTTTATTATTGTTTAATTCTCATTTATAAATTTAAATTAAAATTATGGTATGAACACCCCGTTACTCTTTGTTCTTTCTTAACGTTATATACCCTTTCCTATCAAGATGGAACTACTTTAAAAAATTTGAACTACTAAATATTTAGCGCTAATTTGTATAGTTTGAATTTTTCATTAGTGGAGCTTCAAAATATTTCGCCATTTTTCATCAAGATGGGGTTGCAGAACTGATAAAGAAGTTCATTGTATTAATTGAGAATCAAACGAACAATCGGGTGAAGGCGCTTCGTACCGACAACGGAACAGAGTTCAAGAATTCTATCCTTGATCATTTTTGCGATGAAAAAGGGATTATGTGTCAATACAGCTCAACTCACACACCTCAACAAAATGGTGTTGCTGAAAGAAGAAATAGAACCTTAAAAGACGCTACAAGGACAATGCTGTGTGACTCCAAGTTACCAGTCTTCTTTTGGGCCGAGGCGATTAACACTGCATGCTACGTTCAGAATCGTGTGTTGATCAAGAAAGCTTAGATGAAGACAGCGTATGAAATTCTATATGGTCACAAGCCATCAGTCAGTCATTTTCGTGTTTTTGGCTGCCCTTGCTCCCTTCTTCACCTAGAGTCAAACCCAAAGTATAATGCCAAAGCCGATGATTGTTACTTTGTAGGGTATGCTGCACGCACAGCATATAGGGCTTACAATAAGAAGACGAAGCAGATCGTGGAATCCTATGACGTGCGCTGGTTGGAAGAAAATGAAACGGATGCTCGAGTGGGTCCGGATTGGTTATTTGATTACACATCCCTTTTCAAGTCCATTAATGTGTCTTTAGATGGTTCATCTGGGTCCCCCTCTGGCTCGAAGATTGTTTGTGAAGATGAAGATGAAGATGTGGTGTACAGACCTCCTACAGCACCCTCGTCATCACTTGAGGGGGAGTCATCTGTTGTACCTAAGGGGGAGTCCTCTGCTCCACCTAAGGGGGATTCATCTGTTCCATCGAATAGTCCAAAATCTCCAGTCAAGAATGACACTACTGATGCTGAGGCTACACCACTCACTCCTGTCGAAAGAGAGTTCATGTCCAGAGATGCTTCTGCTGTCACTCCAACTTTAATGGAACTACTCATTCCTGAAAACATTTTTAATGAGTTTGTAGCAGAGTCTTCTGGTGTGGAACAATCAGCAAATGAAGAAGGTGTCAACATTCACAATCTGCCCGTCTTAATTAATGATATCATCCAGGAGATACCCTCAAGAATTCAACACGATCATCCGGTCGAGAACATCATTAGTCAGCTGGGTGACGGAGTTAAAACTCGAAGTCAGAGTGGAGATGTCAACACATGTCTCTACTCTTGCTTTATCTCTCAAATAGAGCTAAAGAACGTTGAAATGGATTTGAATGGGCCTAGTTGGGTAGATGCTATGAATGAAGAGCTAAATCAGTTTGAAAAACTCAAGGTTTGGAAGTTGTTGAGTTACCAAAGGGCAAAAAGTCTCTTGACACACGCTGGGTCTATCGAAACAAGCAAGATGATTCAGGGGTTATAGTGCGACATAAAGCTAGATTGGTGGTTCGCGGGTTTCGACAAGTCGAGGGTCTTGATTATACTGAGGTCTATGCTCCGGTGGCTCGATTGGAGGCTATTCGTATCTTTCTTGCGTATGCTTCCTATATGAACTTCACGGTGTACCAAATGGATGTCAAGACAGCCTTCTTGTATGGCAAGGTGAAGGAAGAGATTTATGTTGATCAACCCCCTGGGTTTGTTAACTCGAAGTTTCCTAATCATGTATACAAGCTGGACAAGGCGTTGTATGGGTTACATCAAGCTCCGCGGGCGTGGTATGCGACTCTCACAAAGCACTTGCTCGAACATGGATACTCTCGTGGCACTATTGATCAAACTTTATTTATCAAGCATGTGGGTAATGATCAGATACTAGTTCAGATCTACATGGAAGACATTATTGTTGGGTCTACATGTGAACAACTTTGTAAAGAATTTGAAGGTGTTATGAAGAAAAGGTTTGAGTTGAGTTCGTTGGGGGATATGACCATGTTTCTGGGGCTTCAGGTCAAACAAAGTTCAACTGGAATCCTGCTACATCAAGCCAAGTATGTGGAGGATATTCTTAAGAAGTTCGGATTTCAAGACGCGAAAATGACATCGACTCCAATGGCTGAAAGACCTCTATTGAATCCAAATACTGAAGGCGAATCCGTAGATCAGACACTCTACAGATCGATGATCGGTTCGTTGATGTATCTTACTGCAAGTAATCCAGATATTATGTTTGCAGTTTGTCAATGCGCACGTGATCAGGCTACTCCTAAACTTTCTCATCTTATTGCTGTCAAGAGAATTTTTCGGTATATCAAAGGCAGCCCAAAATTGGGTCTTTGGTATCCGAAAAACTCTGAATTTGATTTATATGCTTTTGTTGACAGTAATTATGGAGGCTGTGAGCTTGACAGGAAATCTACGTCAGGAGGGTGTCAATTCCTAGGAGACAGGCTGGTGTCGTGGCAATGCAAGAAGCAGCACACTGTTTCAACCTCAACAACAGAAGCAGAATACATTGCTGCCTTAGCCTGCTGTTCTCAAGTTATCTGGATCCAACATCAGCTGTTGGATTACAATTTGAATTATCTAGAAACCCCCATATATTGTGATAATGAGGATGCCATACAGATTGCTAAAAATCTTGTCCAACATTCCAAAACCAAGAACATTGATATCAAAATTCATTTTATCAGAGACTGCTATGAGTGTTCGCTCATCCGGCTGGAACAGGTTCCCACTGCTAACAATGTGGCGGATCTGTTCACCAAGCCTTTTAACAAAGCTCGATTTGATGTGCTTGTGGGATTTTTGAAAATGATACGTTTTGAGGATTAATTTTATTTTTTACTTAATTTAAGTTTATTTTTTTTAATTCTCATCTTCCATTTTTTAACTTAATTTCATTTTATTTTTAGTTTATTTTTTTATTTTTTATCTTTATTTTTGGTGTCTTAGTTTAAATTTATGCATTTTCGTGATTTCTTTTTCACCCATGCACAAATTTAGGGGGAGAAATAAACAAAAACCAAACAAAAATAAGAAAAATTCAAAATTCCAAAAACAATAAAAAAATTTCAGAAAAACAAAAATATGTTGCTAATTATCTTGTTTGTAGGTGTTGTGACGGGAAGTGATATAATCATGTGATAACAGGCAATCTGAGTCTGCGTAACGTACCAAAGCTGAAGTGTCTACGCTCTGTGCTCGATGCGCTGGTAGGCACGAAAAATGTTGAATAAATCTAACTAGGTAATATTGAACTTTAGAGATTTAATGACTTGACAAAATTTAATCTAGTTAGAACCGTTTAGCCTGACAATAAGACACTCGGATAGGTTGAGCAGGGAGATATACATGGGAATCTACTGGTCACATTAAATGAACCCGTATCTAGAACATTGGTTTCACTTTTCCTCGATGTGCGGATTCTGTCCTTAATTCCAGTATTGATGGGGGGATTGGGGAATTCCGATAAATTAGGTCTGTAGAAAATTATTTTCTTTCTTTCTGTCTGTTAGTCATATGTTGCCTCCTCTGCGCGATCGGGATCCGACCTGGACTGTAACATATGCAACTCTATCTCTCTGCATCTTTTATCTATGCAATTCTTTCTAATCTGTTAGCCATATAATGTCTCCTTTGCGTGATTTCCAATCCGACTTGGAACACAGTGTATGCACCATTCTTCTTCTCAATCCCTCTAAAGCTTCAGTTAGTCATATGTTTCACCCTCTGCATGATTGGAAGAGATCCGACCTGGGTGTATATCATAAGCATTCTAAATGTATCTTCTCTCTCAATAATTGTCTGCTCACCTGATGTAAGGAGTATTTTGGAAATCCTTGATTACTGGGGCATATCAGGAAGTGGGAAACATGTTCTAGTACACCTAAAAATTAACTCTTACAGGTTGTCTGTAGATCTCGCTGCTCAATTTAAGTGGACAACAATATCCCTGGTCGTTGTCAGATGAATGGACTTTAGGAAATATATTTAGGATCATAGGATCAAAATGTTTTGTCATTTTTAGTTTGTCCAAATATATCACAAATTTTCCGTGCTTAAGTGGACCACAATACCGACGATCGACCAGATGTAGACATGCAGGTAAAGGTACCGAAAAGTGGATTAAGGTTGTCTAATAACTTTGATCCCAATGTCAGAAAATAATTTTAAGTGTAAATTGAAAAAAGTTCAATTTGTGTTATTTTTATTTTTAGTTTTATTTTTAATTTTATTTTTAATTTTAATTTTATTTTTATTTTTAATTTAATTTAATTTTATTTTATTTCTATTTTATTTTAAAATATGTCAATATTTAAGATTTTAAATTTTAGAAATTTTTATTTTTATTTTATTTTTATGTTAGTTTTAATTTTATTTTTTAATCCTCAAAAAGTTTTATTTTTGAAATTTTTGAAATTGGACTGTGCCTTATACTGTGTGGACAGCATCTAAAGTCAAAGAGGTATAAATTGAGAGTTTACAGCCAGAAACCCTCACAATCTCACATTTCCGGCCGCAAACTCCACATTCTCTCTTAACTCTCGAATTTTTTTTTCTCGATTTTTGTGAAATTGTTCGGTTCATCTTACAGGTATGAGGATCCGACCATGGATATGCAATTGGTTCACGAAAACACTGAGTTTTGAGGCCAAAATCAACGAAAAACAATGTGTCGGCATTTGCGGTCCAAGCTTACGGCCAGGGCTTACGGCCGTAAACTCAGTTTACTGCCAGTTGCTTACGGCCTGTCTATGGCCGCAAACTTATGTTTGACCGTAAACTCGTGTTGACCGCAAACTTGACTATTGTCAAATGATTTGGTCTTTTTGGGCTATTTAATCTTAAATAAAAAAATATTAATTTTATAAAATAAAGACATTAATTGCTCAAATATCATTGGTTTCTTACTTGGCTCATTTTAGTGCAGATCAAATGGCAAATCTCAAATTCGTAGATGTGCACAATCTGGCTATTGTTTTGGCAGATCCTCCAGTTGCACATTCTGACTTCAAGTCAATGATCCACAGGCTAAGGGAATGCTGCTTGGCATCAACTATCACTGTTAATCCAGTCATCTACCAGAATTTAATCAGGGAGTTCTGGGCGACTGCTAAGATGGAAATGAATGATGCTGGTGTTGTCACTGTTAGAGCTGCCGTGAAAGGACGAGAGGTTGTAATTGTTGGATTAGTGTCTAAGTCCATAACTATTTTGGTATGTACTTGACCCGATGGTGCATGGTCCTTTTGGGTTGCCTTCACCAAAGCAACTTGATTGGAGAAATAAATAAAGAGAGAGAGGTTATTATGATTTATTAATATGTTATAAGAATAATATATTAAAGGAGAAATCATATTTGTTTAATTAATATTGGTCAATAATTAATTGGGAATTAATTTTATGATCAAGTGTAATTAATTAAACTAGAGGGGCTGAATTGTAATTATGTGATAGTTACAAAATAAGGTAAGGATTATCTTATATATATGGTGAACGAATTTGAGGTATTAATCCCTTAGAATTCGACCATGATAAGGATTCAAGGATTATCTTATGGGTTGCTTTGTGGATAAACAACTAGATAAGGATAATGACTGAAACCCTATCTCTACACCTATATAAAGACCCCAAGGCTTATGAATTCGTGTATCCCTTCCCAAGAGGTCCTAGAGACGAATTCTTATACCTCTCCTCTCTCTTTATACCTTCTCCATTTGCTCTTGGTGTTTGTAAGCCATTAGAGGAGTGACACTTGTGACTCTAAGCATTCCAAAGTCAATTCAAGGTGGAATTAGGATTGTTATTGCTACATAACAATCAAGGTAACATTATAAACTTATTCTTATGTTAATATGATTACTTGTATGCTAGAATTAGGGTTTATAGTCTTGGATTCAAAGCATGTACAATAGAGAAACCTAGATCCAAGCATTAGGGTTTGTATGAGCACATAGGATGTCTTATGACCAAAACCCATCAGTAATTACTGAGAATTTCTTCAGAGAAACTTTGATGATTGATGATCAATCCAGTTTTCCTACGGAGATTGGGATTGAGGATGCTCAGAAGATTCTGAAGAAGATGGGATATGAAGGCACCTCTCCTCCAACTGTGAAAAAGCTCTTACCTCCATACTGGAGATTCTTAGCTCATGTGTTCGTTAGTTGCATTTCTGGAAGAAGATCAGGAGCTGATGAGATTTCCCTGAGGAACACTGGAGCGATTGTTTCTCTTGCTGCTGGAGTAAAATTCAACTTTTCAAGATTCATTCTAGATGAGTTTTTGGTAAACATCAATGCCACAACCCGGGATACTTTCTTGATGTATCCTAGGTTCATTCAATTGTTTATCGATACTCAATTTCCAGATATGGTGAAGGAAGGAGACACTCTTGATATGAAATCCCTGGGTCCTCACACTGTAGGGTTTATCAAGCAGAATCGTAGAGGAAAAGTTATCTTCCAAGGTAAGTATCCTCTAGTCAAGTTTGGAAAGTTTGTTGAACTGAATGAGTCTTCGGAATCTTATGGATCCTCTGATAAGGTGTCCTCTAAGCCTGCATCTTCAGAGAAAGTGACTTCAAATGACGATGTTATTACAGTGTCTGACAATGAGAATGACGAATAAGAAGAGACTCCAACTCCTAAAGCTATTGTGGCAGAAGAACATGATTTAATATCTGCTCATGTTCAAAGTGATTATGAAGGAAGGACTGTGGAGACTGAGATGGAGGCTGAAGGAGATGAAAATGATCCTTATGGCAATATTCATCTTACTGGATTTGACAACGATGATATTGTTGCGTCTCTTGCAAGTAGTGCTAATCTTGTGACAAATGAGAATCTTTACTCAATCTTCAACAACGTCAATGAAGTTGTTTATCCAACAACAGAGACAAGGGAGTCTGATGAAGTTATTGAAGCTACACCTCCTACCTCCAATCCAATGGCAACTGCTTCCAATCCAATGGAGAAAGTTATAGGAATTCCTCCTCCTGTTTCTGTTCCTCCTACTATAGAGCCATTTGTGAGTGATCTTACAGCAACACAGACTGTTCAACCCCCATTGAAAAGAAGGAAAAGGGATCCAAGACAAGGTGTTTTGATTGCAAATCTTGTTAGTGGCCTTCCAACACCACCTACCATTACTCCTACTATTGTTGCAACCGAACCATTCACTGAAGGACCGGGTTCCACTTTTGAAGCTGGTGGATCTTCTATTCCACCATGGTTTTCTCCTCCCAGGTCTGATCATGATGCTTCTTCCGCAAGGCTAGCCATGCATTTGGCAGAAGAGCAATTCTTAACGCTCCCTCTCGTGCTAAAGGCATATCTATTGGGGAAGGTATTTCTGGAGGAGAGAATCCCTCTATCCTTGGTTTACAGAAGGAGATCTCGGTGCTTAGGCAAAAGAATGTAGAGCTTGATATTCAAGTTTCAGATCTTCAAATGGAAAATACAAAGGTCAACGTTCAAGCTTCAGATCTTCAAGCAGACAACACAAAGCTCATCGTTCAAGTTGTTGATCTTCTTGAAGACAAAGCTTTAAAGTCAAAGCAGATTTCTGATCTTCAAGACCATTTCAATCTCTTGACTTCAAGTTATTTTGAGCTAAATAAGAATCTTGAAGGAGATCTTGGTGAAAAATACCAAACGTCTGCTGATGAGTATAGAATTAATCTACATGCTCAATCCTTTCCTGTTACCACGCCAACCGTTCAAACTTACAGGGTCGTTAATTGTTTTGAGGTGGAGCCTTATCAAGCTCCTCATATTTCGGCAAGAATATGTGATACACAGACTGAAGCTGCTAATAGGGGACAAATCTTATTTAAGAGGAACTCTAACCATAATGCTTCTTGGGATCAACCAATAGTTACTGTTACGGATCTGAAACTGTTCGGTTTAGAGATACGTATGGTGATAGATATAGGATTGTTTCTTGGGGATATCATGATCCTCTTAAGATGTGGATTGTGCTAAGAAAGAGTGGCAACACTAAGCTTTACAAAGATCATCATGACTTTAACTCGTGGACTAGGGTGGATTTAATAGAGTAGTCACGAGCTCCTTTTTCAAATCTCACGAATAATCCACAGGCAACTCAATTCAAGCACTTTCTTGAGGATCTGGTGAAAAAGGGTTTTTCTTCAATGAAACCTGTTGAGTCCGTTATAAAGCTGTATCCTGATGTTGAAGATCCCAAGACTGGTCATCCTCTTCAGGTGGTGATGTGGCCAGCAACTACTAAGGTTAAACAATTCCCAGTGCTTCAAGATTATCCAAATGGATCTCTAGGCTCAATGGAGTGTTGGGTCTTCGATGAGACTACATCATCTGCTGTGATCAAGCTTAAAGATGGATGCATCCATCTTTATGATCGAAGGAATTTGTTGCAATTCAGAAAGTGGGACATTCATCATCTGAGCAATTTTCAGATAAAAGTTGTTGAGGACCTTTTTGAGGAAGCTGCGAAAGTGTATACGACTATGGTTGCTGAGATCCTAAATAAGCGCATGTGGAACGGGGTGATGGGGAAAGCAGATGTGTTGGTGGTCAACAAAGATTAACTTCAAGCTAGCACTAAATCAAGGGGGAGATTGAAGGGTCCAATTAGTGGTTTGGTCTAGGATTTGCATTGTAATAGTTGTTTTGTCTAGATAGGGTGTTTTGGTAGGACAAATAGCCTTTTACGGCCATGTAATGAGTTTATGGCCATAAACCCCTTTACGGCCGTAAACCCTGTTTCCGATCGTGGTTCCCTATAAATAGAGGGTTAGTCAATCTTTATTAGTTGTTGATGCCATAGAGTTCACGGTCATTGTAACCATAAGTTGTACCAGACATTTTTCGTGCAATAAACGTGTGCAAGCTTGTTCTCTCTACTCGATTCTTGTTATTATTGTTTGTTCGACTTATTTGATCACTGGTAAGATCCGTTTTAGGACCTTACAGAAGCCCATTAGAAATCGTCTAAGGCAGGTTCCAGAAGGGGTCCATGGGTTGCTTAGGGCTTAAGCAGTCAAATTAGGGTTTCCTTGTTAGATAACCCTAATTACCTACCTATATAAGGAACCCCTTATACCCATAAACATGGCTAACACTTGGATTAGGGTTTCCAGCCGTTTTTGGTCCCTCCTCTCTCTTCCTTCTTCATCCTAGTTGCTTAGTGGTGTTTGTGACTCCATTAGAGGTGCAACACTTGAGGCACTAAGCTTTTTGAAGCCAAGGATTGAATGTTATTGCTATATAACAATCAAAGGTAAGATCTAAAACCCTATTTATGTTAATATGATTAATTGTATGCTAGATCTAGGGTTTTTAAGTCTTGGAAGTTTATTGCATGTTCAAAGTAGAAAACTAGATCCAAGCAATTAGGGTTGCATGAACACCATATGATTGATGTTATGCTCAAAACCCAACAGATACCACTTTGGACATGTCGTTGAGTTTTCATCTACTTTTGTTTAAGAACTTTTTTTTGGTTGGTTTTATAAACTTTGAGTTTGATGAAGGTTGTTTTTAGAATAAAGTAACATTGGTGATGTTTTCATAATATTTAAAATAAGACTTCTGCTTATGTATTTTGGTTACAAATTGTTTAAAGTAAAAAAAGAAATTTTTGGGGGAACAATCATGATGTTACAAGTTGGTATCAAATCCATGTTGTGAGCAATCTGAATACAAATGTCGATGCTTAGACTCACAATGTAGATCGACTTAATTAGGTTGGTTTAGATTCTTCAGGGGTGGGGGTAGGGGTGTGATGAGTGTTTTATGTGCTTAATAGCTTAATAGCCTTTATAACATTTATCCTTTATTATTTTACTAGAATCATTCCTTTTGTTATCTAGTAAATTTTAATTCCTTTCTTCGCTCTGAGGTATGTCTCACCACAAGATAACATCGGTACCAGAAACGATTAGAGTTACAAATGCTATCAGGGAGAATATGTGTCCCAAACGCTTTAGCTAGATTGGAAATCCCAAGTGTGACCGCTCATGGGAGTTCATATTCCATCCATGGCTGGACGCCTTGAGAAACTAAAGGAAGAAAATAAGGTTCATTGGGTTGGAATAGAGGAGATGAATCAGGTTCTACGAGCTGCGGGTATGATGTCTGACAAGGATGGAAATACTAAGGATGTCATGAAACTCGAGGCACATAATTTTGGGGTGGATATTTCAACACCGAATCATGAAGTCATGCATGATGTGAGAATATAAAAGGTGTAGGGCCAATTTGAGTCCTCAAAGAAGAAGTAGAAGGGCCATCAGGTTGTAAAGGGTGACAAGGCAAGCTTTTATATGAAGTGCCACCCCTCATATAAAGGGTAATGTAGTAGCAATACTTTTACTTGTAGGTGTTGTGGCAATTCGGGCCACAAACAGGTTGATGGTAGGAGCCCGAAACATATATGCTCTAACTATAGATACATTGGTCACGAAAACGGAAAGTGCCCTAACCCAAAGATTTAGGGTGACGCGGGTAGTAGGAAGACTGAGGCGCCTAAAGGGGCAGCTCGCGCATCTCAGATGACCGCCAAAGAGGCTAGATACGATGATGTGGTATTGTCAGAACTTTTATAGATTGCCTTTATTTGCTACTTTCTATGCTTGTTTTTTGTTACTTTAGATTTTTGTGAATTCCTATGTAAAATATTGTAGTAGCAGTAGGGAATCTTGTTTTCCAACTTTGGGAAATGTTTGATGAGTGTTCTATTGTGGTAGTTGGACACACTTTTTCCCTCTGACTTAGACTCTGATCACGATCAAGTCATGTGATGTTATCGCTGATATGTTTTGGATGTCTGCCATCCAGACTGAGATCCTCTATGCTAAAAGCGGGTGAGAATTACATGCATTGTGTGAGGGTATGTATTCTTATTAAGGAGATAATTGTAGAGTTTGTTTATATTATTTTTCTTTATGGTGAGCAAGTTTCTAGTGAGGAGTTGGGGGGGGGGGGGGGGTGTTTCCTTGGCTCATGTAGTGGAGAGCTCAATTATGTTAGGTAGAGTTCCAGATTGACCCTATTCCTGGTGTGACTCCTAAATCCAAAACACCCTTTAGGTTGGTTTCTCTGGAACTAAAGGAGATGTTGTCGCAACCCCAAGGTTGATTGAGCGAGAGTGTATTCAATCAAGTTATCCATCTTGGGCAGCGCCAGTCCAATTCGTTTAAAGAAAAATGATGCATGCGGTTGGGTATCAAATATCTAAGCTTGAACAAGATCAAGATGAAGAAAAATAGTTATATACGACCTATTCTTGTTTGGGGTAGATGCAATGAGGGAAGGTTCTTGTGTATGCTTCCTAACAGACAAGGAGTACCAGAGTAAATCATTTTGTGTATGGTTAGGAGTTAGTGGTAGTTGTTATTACTTCTAGGTTATGGAAATTGTATTTGCATGATACGAGGTGTGTGCTATATGCATATCGAACGATCTTATGACACATCCAGAAAAAGAATGATCTGAATGTGAGGTAGCGACATTGGATTGAGCTGGTTGTCGATTATGTTTGCAAGATAAGTTACCACACTAGTAAGACGAATGTCGTAGCTAACGCATTGAGCCACAAGGAACCCATATCCTCATGCTATCTAAAAAAATATAGGTATGGTGGTTGTTCTTGGTATTTTCCAGTAGGTTCAAGCTGCTCATGTCGAGGGTTTGAGAGAAGATTTGATGAAAGATGAGGGGATGGTGAAACAAAAGGCTTATTTAGAGGGGGTATTCAAGGCCATGGGACCTTTGAGGGTGAAGTTGGGTCCCTAAGGTCGGTGGTATTCGTGACACATTGATATGGTACATGCACAAGTCAAAATATTTGGTTCACCCAAGAACTACTAAGATGTTTCGTGACTGAAACCTAGTTATTAGTGAATAGGGATGAAAAGTGGCATGGCGACATATGTATCAAAGTATGTGATGTGTTTGCAAGATAAGTCATAACGTTAGGAATTGTACGGTAACTTCCCTCTATTGGAATTGAGTTAGAGAACATTACCTACGACGAGGATGGCACATGAGATGTAAGGTCTACTAGAGGTGCCTTGTATGAGAAATCACTAAACCTATGAAAACCACATCTAGTTAAAGTGTTTGATAAAGTATACAAGGTTTTCATACAAAGTGTGAATCGTGATTAAGTATGGAGGATAAGTTAAGAATGTGATCTAAAATAAGATGATTCATTGGATTATAGATTCCTAAGATGAAATCTACTTAAGGAGGAGAGAATTATAGCTACCCGAAAATCCTTCCTTTAACGATGTTAGTGCTACGTTACAAGAATATCAAGCGATGTGAAGTTATTTCATTTCTATGAGAGTAAAAAATTGAAATAGATTAAATAAAATTTGCGTCAATTAACACCTAATATAATTAATCGATATGTTTAACAAGTATATAATTTTATTTAATGGTTTTGTGGGAAAATATGGTAATTATAGTTCCTTAAGGGTATAATTAAAGTCCAAGGGTTATAATGTCATTTTAGAAAGTATTATAATTGTAGAGCTTTTGATTTTGGTGGTTGAAAATGTCATCATTTCAAAGTGGAGGGGATAAAATGGAAAAATCATATTAGGAAACCCTATGGAGTCGTAACCCCCTTTTCTATGCATCATTTCTTTTTTTTTTTCATCGTCCATGACCTCATGATTGGGTTTCTAACCTCAAAGACTTCACTCCCCACTCCTTGGGCTATTGTGCATCGATGATCAGGAGAGAAAAAAAGGGATCGCAAGTGTGTTTCTATTATTCAACTCGAAAGTTCGCATCAAAGGAAGAAAAAAAACAAATCCGATTTGTGGACTTGTTGTGCATACATGAAGAATGAGCCAAATCAACTTGTGGGTTGTTGCTATGTGTTTGTGTCAATCGGCAGTAGGAAGAAAAACAAAACGAACATGAAGTAGAGGAAGAAGGGTTGATTGCAAGGTTGTGGATGTTGAGGTTGACGGGTTGTGTAACAACTCAGAGAATACGTCACCAGCCGTCGTTAATATTTAACGATAGGACGAAAAATGTAATTGGGACATCATTTTAATCACACAATATATTTTAATATATTCCAAATTTTCATCTCTAATTACGCCAACTATTAGGCTCAAAAATAAGTGTACATGATGTCGCGTCACTTTGAGAGCGGGTTAACATATTTAGACTCTATAGGTTACCGCGATTCTATAAATATAATATTCGTAAAAATCCGACATAGTATGGCTATGATATGGTGTCTATGGTAAATAAATATCTAGTGTACTTAAAAAACTACAATGACGAAAACTACAAGGAGATTGGTTCACTTTTGGAGAAAATCACCAACTAGACAATCGTAGTACTACTTAAAGTAGGAATTATGAAGCAAGGAACTCCTAAAACAGACGTTGTATGAGAAAGTTATGGTTTTCATAAAATCATAACAATAATAAAAACACGTCGAAAAACGAAAGTCAAAACAAAACAAAACAACCAAAGGGAAATTTGTAGAGAATGACACAGCTATATCAGCCCTTTGCCCAAAATTTGTGACCGTGAGTACAAGAAAGTGGAAAAGTACATATGGAGATTGGTTCAAACCATTAAAGGGTTGGTCACAGCTTCATGGCCATCGACATACGTTAGCGCCAAAAGATTGGGGTTCAGCCTGATGAAACAGGAAATAAGATGAGGCACGTTGGTATAGAAGACCGACATCCTGAGGTCAAGGGTAAAGAAGTGCAAATCTGGAAGCAGATTCAAGGGTACCTCCAAGCAAGCTCTGAGCAAAAGATAGGAAATTATCATGGCATATTCCATCAGTCCGGCCCTATCACCGATTGTAGTCCCCGCATCCCAAGGACAGTACGTGAGAAAATACCCGAAGTGCAACTCGTGTCACTTCCACCACTTCGGCAACTGCATACACTATAATAGGTGAAATTGTAGAGGTGGAAACTCGTGACTGCTCCCATTGCCATAACCAACCCAAGCATGGTTGCCTTACCAGAAAATTAGGCCTGCTTTGAGTGTGGTATTGTCGGGCACGTCAAAAGGAACTGCCCAAAGCTGTGGAATGAGGGAGGAAACTCCCAGGGAAGAGCATTTGGGATTGACACTAAGGATGCCATTCATAACCTAATCGTTATGACATGTACTTTTCCTGTTAACAGTTTATACGCAAATATACTCTTTGATTCTGGTGCTGAAAGACGTTTTATTATGCCTATGTTTAGAAAACTTTTAAGCTATAAGTCTAGGAACTTAGATGAGCTTTATATAGTAGAAATTGCTAATGGAGAATCCGGTAGTACTCAGGAATTATTAGAAAGTTGCCTTCTAACTCTTAATCTCCACACTTTTCATGTCAACCTCATGTCCATGATCATCAATAGTTTCGGTGTGATCATTGGCATGAATTGGTTATTGCAACACTGAGCAAAGATCTTATGCTACGACAAGGAAGTATGATTACCCTTACCCAACAGAGATAAGACCAGCAAAGGCCTCAGAATCATCTCTTGCTTGAAGGCACAAAATTACCTCCACAAGAAGTATCATGCTTTCTTGGACTACATCGTAGACAATAAGGGTAATAAGAAGGAAATCAACGACGTACCCCAAGTATGTTATTCTTCCTGATGTATTTCCGGAGGATGTGCCCGGACTACATCCAATTCGCAAAGTAGAATTTTAAGTTGACCTAGTCCCAGGGGCAGCTCCAATGGCAAAATCTCCCTACCGATTAGTCCCTTTAGAAATGCAAGAGTTGTCCAGTCAACTTTAGGAGATTTTGGATAAAGGATTTATAAGACCAAGTTTCTCACCTTGGGGAGCCCTGTTGCTATTAGTCAAGAAGAAGGAAGGAACCTTCAAAATGTGCATCAATTATCGCGAAATGAATAAATTCACGATCAAAAACATATACCCACTATCTATTCGATAAACTTCCAGGATCCAACTTTTACATAAATATTTATTTAAGGTCAGGGTACCATCAACTTCGAGTTCAAGAGGACATTCTGAAGACAACATTTAGAACTCAGTATGGCCACTGCAAGTTCATATTTATGCCTTTTGGCTTAACTAATACTCTAGCAGTCTTCATGGATCTAATGAACCGTGTCTGTACGCCCTACCTTAATGAGTTCATGATCGTATTCATCGATGATATATTGATATACTCACGAATAGAGGAGGACCACGCCCAACATCTTTGAACCATTTTGGAGTTTTTGAGAAAATATAATTTGTATGCAAAATTCTCGAAGTGTGAATTTTAGCTCAGAGAAGTACACTTTCTAGGATAAATGGTTAGTGACAAAGGTATTCACATAGATCCTTCCAACATCAAATCCATGAAGTATTAGGAAGCACAAATGATGCCAACAGAGGTGCATTAATTTCTAGGATTGGTAGGCTATTATAGGAGGTTTATAGAAAATATCTTAGAATAGAAAAACCCCTCACAATACTTACATAGAAATATTCAAAGTTTGAATGGAAATAACAGCAAGAATCTTCATTTCAGAAGTTGAAACTCATGCTATGTAGTGCACTGATCCTTTCACTTCTAGAAGGAACCGAAGATTTCATTGTCTATGATCATGGAACACATCGAGGCATGGGATGTGTACTCATGCAAAGAGACAAAGTGATCGCTTATGCCTTGCGCCAAATCAAGACTCACAAGAATAATTATACCACCCGTGACTTGGAACTGAAAGCTGTAATTTTCACCTTAGTAATATGGCGACACTACTTGTATGGCATGAAGTCTGTCATATACATGGACCACAAAAGTATTCAGCACATCTTCAACCAAAAGGAACTCAACATGATACAACGAAGATGGCTTAAGCTGTTGAACGACTACGAGTGTGAGATTCGATACTACCCAGGAAAAGCTAATGTAGTAGCCGATGCCCTAAGTAGGAAGAAGTGATTCAAACCTCACAGAGTGAAAGCGCTCACTCTAACTATCTAGTCAAACCTTCTTGTTCAAGTAGAGGCACTTAAAGAAGAAAACAAGGCAGAAGAATTCTTACGAGGTATGGAGAAACAATTTGAGTCCAAAAAAATGGAACCTTCTGTTTCATGGACCGAACTTGGTACCAAAATTTAGCATCAGGGAGTCCAGTACTCAACGAAGCTCACAATACAAGATACACAGTTCACCTATGATCTGATAATATGTATCTTGACTTAAAGAAATGGTACGGGTGTCTAAACTTTAAGGTAAAAATC
The DNA here is from genome assembly GCF_051521515.1 of Lactuca serriola. Taxonomy (NCBI): domain Eukaryota; kingdom Viridiplantae; phylum Streptophyta; class Magnoliopsida; order Asterales; family Asteraceae; genus Lactuca; species Lactuca serriola. The sequence goes on along the minus strand of NC_136409.1, from coordinate 233,202,047 downwards.
GCCACCTACGTAAGAAAATGTTTAACATGCGCTAAGGACAAGGCAGAATACCAAAAACCATCAGATTTATTACAACAACCCGAAATTCCCAAATGGAAATGGGAACAAGTTTCCATGGAATTTATCACAAAACTACCCAAGACGTCTACCGGTTATGACAAGATTTTGGTAGTAATCGATCGTCTGATTAAGTCCGCCCATTTCCTACCCATTAAGAAAACAAACAAATTGGAGAATTTAGCCATGACTTATGTCAAGGAGATAGTTTGGATACACGACATACCAACATCGATCATTTCAGACAGAGACAACTGATTTACATCCCTGTTCTGGAGAACATTACAACAGGCACTAGGAACCTGACTTGATATGAGTACCGCTTATCGCCCACAGACAGATGGTCAAAGCGAGAAAACCATACAAACCTTGGAAGACATGCTCATAACATTTATGATAGACTTTGGAGATGCATGGGATACTCACCTATCGTTGGTTTTCTATTATAAAAATAATTATCACACGAGTATAAAGGTTGCGCCATTCGAATCACTTTATGGTAGAAAGTGTCGTTCACCGTTCTGTTGGGTAGAATTCGGTGATACCCAACTAGCAAAGAAAAACGTTGGTGAAAATTAAGGAACGATTGAGAACTGCTCATGATAATTAAGGAACGATTGAGAACTGCACCATTCGAAGCACTTTATTCATGAAACAACCGAGAAAATTGTGAAAATTAAGGAACGATTGAGAGCTGCCCATGATAGTCAAAAGAAATACGCCGAATTTCGACGAAAACCACTTGAATTTCAAGTTGGAGATAAGGTCCTGCTAAGAGTATCTCCTTGGAAAGGAGTTATATAATTTGGTAAAAGGGGTAAACTCAACCTAGAATACATAGGGCATTTTGAGATCCTAGCCAAAATAGGCCTAGTAGCCTACCAACTTGCTCTGCCCCAAGAGCTCAAGCTCATGCACAATGTATTCCACATTTCAAACCTTAAGAAATGTCTCTCTAAAGGCACACTAGTTGTACCTCTTTACGAAATCCAGATCGACACAAAACTCAATTTCATTGAGGAACCAGACAAGATAATGGATCAAGAAGTCAAGAGACTTAAGCAAAGCCACAATCCTAGAGTCAAGGTATGACGAAACTCTAATTGAGGATCGGAATACACATGGGAATGCGAATATCAAATAAGGAACAAGTATCCCCACTAATTTGAAAATGCCCCAGCTACATGCTAAATTTCAGGATGAAATTTCTTTTAACGGGGGGAGGATGTGACAGCCTAGAGAATACGTCACAAACCGCCATTAGCATTTAGCGATAAGATTTAAAATGTAATAGGGACATCCTTGTAATCATGCGATATATTTTAATATATTCGAATTTTCCATCTCTAATTACGTTAACCATTAGGCTCAAAAATAAGTGTGCAACATGTCGCGTCACACTGAGAGCTGGTTAACATATTTAGACTTTATAGGTTACCGCAATTCCAAGAATACAAATTTCGTAAGAATCTGACACAGTATGAGTAAGATAGGGAATTCATGGTAAATAAATATCTACCATACTTAAAAAGCTACAATGACGAAAACTACAAGGAGATTGGTTGACTTTTGGATAAAGTCACCAACTAGACAATCATAGTACTACTTAAAGTAAGAATTATGAGGCAACGAACACCTAAAATGGACTTCATATGAGAAAGTTATGATTTTTATAAAATCGTAACGGTAATAAAAAAACATCGAAAAACAAAAGTCAAAACTAGAGAAAATGAACAATCGTACAATTCACGCGCATTTGCGCGGTGCATGCTCCAATAATAGCTATAAATAGCTGGTTTTAGTAACTCATTTTCCTCATACCCTCTTCTGTTTTCACTCTATGTCATTTCGCATGCCACCTCCCCGAGCATCTCTTGAAGTGAAAACTTGTGATTTTTACCCTACCACAACGTTTTCATAACTCATAGGTGAGTTCACGACCCCATTTTCCAAACCTTTTGGGGGGAAATGCATGTCTAAAATGCAACTTTACATAGTTATTACTAATTATAGTTAGATAATTATTCCCATAACATTAGGATGATATTATGCCCGGTAGTTACTCTGCCAAAACTATTTAGCTAATATTATGCCTAGTTCTTATGCTAAACCACTATGACAGATTAGAACGTATCTAGTTGTCACGTTGACCAGTTGCCAGGAAATGCTGAAACTCGTTACTTTAGCCACCCTTTGGATAATCGTAGTACATATTGTTACTCTGCCTAAATTCCCAGCTATGCAAACACACTAATTATATATATATATATATATATATATATATATATATATATATATATATGATAAATAATCTACATAATAAAAAATGTATAAATACAATACGAATAACAACACGACTGGCGAGGGGAGGCCCCCGCGACAAGAGTTACATGAGACACGATCCATCAACATGTTGATAGATTCTCAACTAGCGCCCGACATATAATCGTTAATTGATAAGTATTAGAAGAGACATGTTTCATCTACACGGTAAGTCGAAGTAGGCATAACTTTCTAAACATAGCGACGTTCGATGAAGTGTCGTGTATTTTTCGAGATCAACAGTCATAGCTCAATTATAGGAACTCGTCATAACTTTGTAAAACTAAAACTAGCTATCATAAAATACTACTAGGAACTACCCTAATTACGTAGTGATAGTACACACAAACTTGAGGAATTGAGTTTAATTGAACAAATATCTAACTATCGCTGACTATCACTAGGAACCTACATATGGTAGTAGTTACTCACAATCTAAAAGAAGTGAGTTTAGGATAAAACAAAATAACTAAAATACCTACACATTTTTCACAAAAATAAAACCTATAGACTCATCAAAATTATTTTGACCTCTCAAACTACATGTATTCTCAGGAGAATGAACCCATCTAAAGGAGGAGATAACCCTGGTGATGCAGCCCGAAGTCTATGTGCTTTACTTTTATATTTTACTTTCATAAGCTACTTGTAACTTGAACAACTATGTAACATATTTTATTTAATGAGTAAATAGCTATGTTGTTTAATACATCCTGTATATTTCTCAATGTATATCTTTGGCTTGAAATCCCAACATCCTAACGTCGCACAGCCTAGCGCTTCTGTCGGCGGCTAGGGATGTGAAAAGTTTGAATATTGTTTGAAATTGAGGATTCAAATAATCCTTAATAATTAGTATATTCTTGATTCTTAGTTTCTCTTGTTTTCTTATCTCAATTACTTGAGAATTAGTGCAAAACATGGGTGAATTTCTTGTTAATTGCTTTCATTGATCATGTTCCGTTCACTCTTAATTCTTGTGATTATATGTGATAAAGCTTTAGTCACTTTGATGGTATTTTTGATGTCTTATTCCTGTCAAAAGCATTTTATGAACATCCTAAAGAGTGTTATTTTTCATGTCCATGAATTGCTCTAAGTTTTGGAGTCATTATCTTTTTTGTTGTTGCTAAAACTCATATTGATTTCTATCTCAATTCTAATGAGTATTTTTTTGTAAATATCATTTTTTGAACCTCCAAAATGTCTTCTAAAAATCCATAAAGGTCTTTATATGTGGCTTAATGGTGGAGGAAAATCAAGCCCTTAATTGTGTTTTCTCTTTTAGCAATGTACTTTGTTTTTCCCTTAAAACCAATGTAGTTTGATTCATGGTTTGAAATTGAAATTGTCCTTTTGACTCCATGACATGTTACTATTGTTAAAAACTCAATTTTCAGCTTGATAGTCAATTTGGGTTATGTCTTAGTGGGCTAAGTTGTTAATTAACCCTTAAAACTCAAAGATAGGAGTTGTAGGAAAATGCCTATTCTACCCATGTTTTGTACAAATCTAGAAAATCATCGGGAGTCGAATTTAGGATTTGTAACCTCTCAAAGTTAAAATTTTGAGTCTAGTCTGTCCTTGATTTTTCCCAGGACCTGATGTTGTTTCTTACCAAGGTAAAAATCGTCATTTTCACTGACTGGTCAAAAATTAGGTACACGGATATGCAGTTTTGTAAATTTTATAGAAAATTACAAAAAAATTGTATGGGCCTGTACAAGAACTTATTGAAAAGATAAACGTCTAAATTACAAGAATATAAAAACAATTATAATTTCATAAGTTTTTGGTTGTGATAAAGTGGTCTTAAATAGGTTGATGTTTCATGTCAAAATCTGAGAATTTGGCCTAGTAACTAGTTTGCATATTTTCGGTATAGAATTGCTATTTTTGATCTTGTAGACTTATTGTAATATACTTATTTGTGTTGTACTAGGGGAAACTTGATATCTCAGTTCCTACAAAAATTTGAAGTGTGGAAAGGACACGTTTTGACAAATGTAAGTTAATCTTTATGGTGTTATGTACTTTGTTAGGGAATTCTATGTCTTAGATGGATTGGAATGAACCTCGGTTGTTTAGGTTCCATGTACCCCAATTGTGTGTGATATACTATAGCTTACTAGGCTTCCTTATGTGTATGAGAATTTATGATGCATATGTACTAGATTCTTATTCTTTTGATATGAGAGGTGTGTTACAGCCACGATATAAAGAGTGCCTTATGTTGATTTTATGTGATGTGTGCATGCCATGAATTCTTGGAAATATTTGCATGTGATGATTTAGGACAAAGCATTCTAGAGAGGTGATATCCATAAAGATGATATGTGCATGAAAATTGGAAGTGATGTAAAATGTTATAACTTATAACCAATAGTTTGCATGTTTACATAATAAGAATTTGTGAAGTAATAAGATAGTAAAAGATGATAATAAATATGAAAGATTACTTATGAAGGTTAAATGTGTAAATTTCTTATATGATGAATTAATAACTTATTAAAGGGGAGGGGGTACACATATTGGGGTTAAGGGTAGCAACCAAGACTTAGGTGTTTATCATATCCGGATTTGTGAGGTGGACCTATGGATTGGGATATACCTATAGGATAAGAGTTTAAGCCAAAGAAGTGTCGAGTGATTTTTCTATACAACCACTAGGGACATGGTCCTTGAGGTGGGTGGGCTAGAGTGAGGTTAGAATTGAGATGGGGCCATCACAAACTTCACGTGTGATTTGGGAGGTGTAACACGGTGGAATTGGCACCGATTGTACCAATCCTTAACAACAACGTATGTACTAGTATATGAAACGTCGGAGTAACGAACACAACGAATCAGGAGTAATGTTATGGGTGAGATTCATGTCTCATCTAGTGCATTGGGTCATGCCAGTCATGTTAGTAGTGAATGGGATACTTGCCTTGAGTTTTCTGACGAATAAGTAGACCCATGAATATGAATTATAATTATAATAATTACAAAGGTGACTAGCGGAGGGTAATTATTAAAGATGAAAAAGAATAGTAATATTATTCCATAATATTATTGTGATGAATGAAGTAGGAATTAGTTACAAAGATGAATAAAGAAGAGTAACTAATTGTAAAAGCTCTAAAAGAAGAAATATATTACTTGAGCAGAATTATGTTGTTTTGTGATGTATGTGATGTAATGTTATGTGGGTGTTTAAATGCGTGATTATATGATGTCTTGTCTGACCCATTTGGGATATATGGGTTCCATAACATTCTACTTATGATTGACTCTCTTAGTGTATGTTGACACTTTTTCTTTGCTTGTTATTTTTCCTTGCATTGGAGCAAGTAGCATGATATGATGTCTTGTAGAGGATTGGGACTTTTGGGGTATGTTGACACTTGCTTCTTTTCTTATTAGTGTATGAACTTTGATTTTGATGATGGTTGTTTTTTGTAATAAAGTAACATAGGTAATGTTTTCATAATACTTAAAATAAGAGTTTTGCTAATGTATTCTAGTTAAAAAGTGTCTAAAATAAAAAGAAACATTTGGGTGAAATCACGATGTTACAAAAACATATTCAAATCAAATGTAATTACCAACCATCAAGACCAATATGCCAATGTGGAGCCTTAGTTGCAGCATTCAGGAATTGCAAAATTGCTTGCTCTGCCTTCATTATAGATATTGAAAACCATGCACTACAATATAATACAATACAAAAGAGATATTACCACTAAAGAAAAGCATCACACCACTTTACTTGTTTTTCATCACAAAACAAAAGGAACTTAACAAACCTGCCATATCAACAAAAGTCATGAACGACCCTATATATACTATAACAACTGCTACTCCATGTTCTAGATCTAAAATATGAACTATGTTTCAAGAAGAAATCATTAGTTCCATTACAGGCGTCCCCCCTAATATGAGATTTACAATTTACTCATTTCAAATCTCAAATATTTTCACTTCAGTTACGCTTACACAAATCCAATTTCTCAGAAAGAACTACACAATTAGAAATCTTATTTACATCGAAAAATATAATATATATATATATATATATATATATATATATATATATATATATATATATATATATATGCATCTAGATAACTTCTAACTTCCCTTAAAATATTAACACCGTAAATATGTATTCCAGGGTAAGATCACACTTATCAAAAGGCAAGAAGAAAGAGAGATTAAATTACATACCCATTAACCATGAGTACAATACAACTCTCACATTTAATTGGAACATAGTTAGTTTCCTGAAAAGACAAAGACAAGTTACCATTAAGTTCAAAACAAACTAAAGAAAACATATATTCAACACACGAAAAACATATCCAAGTTTAATAAAACTTAAATAACATTCCCCTAGTTAAGGAACTTAAACTATTCAATCCCCAATAATGACTGGACAATCATTAACAAAATACTCCAACTTGGCATGTAATAGAGCCCTTTGAGGAACAGATGAAGAATAAACCATATCAAGCAAGACAGTGTATAATATAAGAATAAACATATGAAGAAGAAAACAAACATACATTCTCAAGGGTGGAGGGCAGAAGAGTTAGGTGAGATAAGAGTGACACAGAGCTAAGCATTAATGAAGGGCACAAACCATAGATGAGATGTGATTCTCTTTCACAAAATTTTGAATCGATAAATTATGGGATAAATAGTGGGGTTTTCTACTTTTGACGATGAATCGAAGCTGGTATCACAAATTCACTTTTAGTCGACCTCGAAGAAGACATACGAGCGGAAGAAACTTGAGGAATTCCCAATCATTTCCCTATGGTGGTAAACGACGTAGGTGGTGACCGATGTCTGTTTAGGGTAAGGGAGAAGAATCATTAAGGGCCAAAAGGATATGGAAATGAGTGAGAAAAGGGGAAATTCACAGATTGATCTATGTTGAATGAGAAACTAAGAAATGCAACTCATGATTATGAAAAAGGGAATCTAATATTTCTAACAAAGGCAATTCTTGATTGTTAGAAAACGAATATGAGATGGTTTGATGGTGGTGGTCGCGACTTAGGGTTTATAGAGAGAAGAGAGGGTGAGAATGAAGGTTGTCAGAGAGGAGAGAATGTGCAGAGGCAGAGGAAGGCAGAGCTTCAAAATTCTTGGGATTTATTTTCCCCCTTATAGAATGTGCATTGCTAAAAAAAATTATAAAATCACAACCAATTTTATGACACGAAAAGTGTGTGTCCTAAATCCTTCAGATTTTGGTATAGATAACATTATTTTTAGGACACACACTTTTGCATGTCATAAACTAGTATGTGTAATGGTTCGTGTGTTATTAAAGGGTTGTTTTCTAGTAGTGTTTATATTTTTATTTTTCTTGTTTTTTTATTAATTATTAAAACAAATATAATTTTAAACATACTATTTAAATAAAACATAATATTTAAATTAACATAACATCTAAATTGAAAAAAAAAACATTACAAGACAAAAAAATACATATTTTTTCCTAAATAACACAATTCATCATCATCGTACCGTCGGAGATATAATCTGTCCAGTCTTCTCGAAGTTGCCTGTGTTTTTATGCGCATTGGATATCAACGATTCTATGTAAATATTCTACTGTTCCCGATTGAAATTGAATGTGTATGAGATTTGTTGGGATATAGTGTGCAATATTTTGTCATTTATCTTCTACTTCCATGTTATGCATTATGATAATGCATATATAATATATCGTAGAGTTTCTAATTGCAATGGTTGTGTCGCATCTTCTACTATGTGCCACTTCGACTTTGTAACATCCTATTTCTGAGTAACCCTATGTATTTATTTTATTTTTTTAATTTAGCCAAAAAGTCGTATTAATTTGATGGGGTGTTCACTATCAGGACTTAAATTTTATAAATTCTAGAAATCGGGGGTTAAAGTGTAACCATTAGACCAGTTATGAATAGATTTGTGGAAGCCGTGGGCTGTTTGGTAACTTTTGGACTTGAATTGAAAGGATTTTTGGAAGCGGGAGGCTATAGAGTAATTTATGGATTTAATTTGTATCTGAATTGAGGAGGGACTGAAAGTGTAAAAAAAAGATTTATGTTTGAAAGAGAGGAAAGACTTAAACCTGCTTCCCCGACACTCTCTTGCTTCTCGGCTACAACACAAAACCATAACCCTAATTTTAAATGTAGCCTCCACCTTATTCTCCATCCGTCGCCACCGTTTTCCTTGCCTTTTCGATCGGTTGGAGACCACTTTCAACCTTGATGTCGACGATGAAGAGTTTGGGGTAAAATATCACTAGATTGAGTCGGGTTTATGGCTGCAACCGTACTCGATAGCGGACGCAAACCTCCGTCTCTCCACTGCAAACCGCTCCTTTTCTCTCTCCACTTTCATTCTCTTCCACTACATCTAGCTAGCGTTGTCGCCGTCACCATTCATGCGACTCCTCCTTCTATTGCTCCGGTCGTCGTTTACCACCCCGGAGGAGGCTGCTATGGGCATGTTCGTGTGTGTGTTTAGCATGTATGTGTGTACGGCATTATTGTTGCTCGTTGTATGTGTGTTGTTGGCCGAAAAAACGAGTAGAAAACCACCATGGCAGCCAACCATGGTAGCTGTCACGATGCTGCCCCTTTCTGCCACCACCAGCCACCGCGTTAGGTGGTTGTGTGCATGTAGCAATACATGTATGTGGTTGTTCTGCTCAAATAACGTAATAGGTGCTGGTTGTTGGATTTTTTTACTCGAAAATCACCACCACCGCCATGAGGTGGTGTATACCGTCGTAAATCACTGTCGACCACCACCGCCCTGGGTGGCAGTGGGTGGTACCCGACCTATTGAACTCTAATTAACTTAAAAACCTAACCTTGAACCAAACTGGCATGTGTTTGGGTTCGAAACCCTAACTAGGGTTTAGAAAACCATAATCTTGGAAACTTTAGTTTGGTACTTTCCGAGACCTACATTTTGGATAGATGATTTGGAGTTATGAATTATACCCGACCACATTGTATGATTGACCTATTAGAGAAATGGGGTTAATGGAATAAGCCCGTAATGGGTTAGGTGTGGAACCCTAACCCTATATATTATTCTATATGAGAAACCTAGAGTAGGAAAATTCTAATATTGGACACGATGATTAGGTATTGACTCAAGTGTCTTCCTGTAGGTGGAAGGAAGTGAGTTGAAGATAGAGGAGTTATTTGTTACTACAGTGGTAACCAAAGTTGTACAAATCGCTCGACGGTAGCTCGACGGAACGACTCGTGTTAAAGGATGAATCGGTCTTGGCGGAGATTAATCAGGGATACGTGGGCCATAAAATTAATCAAAGATTAACATATTTTATGAAAAATAAGTACTTCAAAAATAAAAAATAATAGAATTGGTAATTTGGAATTTTGAAAATATGAAAATATGAACATTCTGGTATAATATTTTGAAATTTGGAAAATTTTGGAGTAAAAAAACTTTAGTTTTTTGATTTTTTTGACTTTTTTTTAAAACCTTTTTTAACTTTTGTTGACCGATTAACCCCGCCAATACCGATTAATCCCGTCAAACCCGATTAATCACTAAATTTTGTCAAACACACTAATCCTAGTCTGTTGGAGAACGCCAAACGATTAATCCCGATTTCTGCAACCATGATGGTAACTTACGCGCATATCGAGGTAAGTTTCCTCACTGTTCTTGGGGGTCGAAGGCACCAATGTCGGCCCCTTTAGTTATGTATCCTGGTATATAGGATGTTGTTATATGGTAGTGATATGTAGATCTGCCTGCTAGTCTATTAATTGGTTATATGATTTTATGTTGTTGGATATATGTTATTTGTTATCTATTTGTGGACATGATATGGTGGGGTTGAGACTGTACTGCTTTGTGTTATCAGTCAACAGACCGGGGCACTCGAACCGAAAGGTTTTGGGCCAGGGCATTGCAACCAGAAGGTTGTATGTCGGGGGTAATCCAACCAGGAAGTTGTGGACCCATTATGTGTAGCGAAAGCCAACCGAAAGGTTGTGGGATGGGGCATTCCAACCAGAAGGTTATGGGTCGGGGGTAATCCAACCAAGAGGTTGTGGACCCGTTATGTGTGGGGTAAGCTAATTGAAAGTTTGTGGGCCATGGCATTCCAATCGAAAGGTTGTGGGCCGGTGGTAATCCAACTAGGAGGTTGTGGATTCGTTATCTGTTTGATTATATGTTTGTGTGGAGGTACTTTGGGGGACTCGGTAAGCTTTGGCTTACAGTTTTAGCTTATGGTTTAAGGTACTTTAGACGATCGTGGGAAAGCAAAGGCGTGATTGTGCATAAGTTTCTGTTTTTATGGCTTGGGTCTTGGGAAACTCTGATTTTTAAGTAATGTTTTTGGAAACAATGACTCTGTTGTAAACAATGATGTTAAATGGTTGATTTTGAAAATTTTAAATTTCTTTGATTGTTGGAGTGTTACAAGTTGGTATCAGAGCCTTGGTTTGAGAGAATTAGATGAACATTTGTGTGAATCCGTCATCAAACTATGAACTGCAAAAGTTTTTTTAAAGGGTTTTCAAAATTATTTTAAAATATAACCAAGGAAGGATGCGATGTGTACGATCGGCCGGAGCAAGAGAGTCTACTCCAAGTTACCCACACTGTTATTTCTTATGATATGGTAGACATCATGATAGTTGTAGGATTGGGATCTTCAAGAATTGCATGATAGTATTGCTTGATGTATGATGCATATTCCTGTAGAATTTTCTTGCTTATTGTGTGTAGAACTCTTTCGGGTGTGAATTAACTATTAATTGAATACGTTAAGTCACATGCTGCATAGGTTAAATAATTTTAGAGTGAATGATTTGGTCCTATTATGCAACTCTTGTTTGATTCCAATCGTTGTAGCATCGAATCTTTTAATCTAAGATTATTTAAGTTGTGTTGCATGTGATTGCATTCATGTAATACTTATATGGAACCAATCAGGTTCGTTTGGCAGTTTATGGTAGGATCAAGTGTGGAACCTAGGATAGCCTATAAGTATGTAGTACTCATGATGTGCTTTTATCAAGTGTTGGAAGTTCCATGGATGAACATATATGTGAGAAGCCGACCAATTGAGGAATGTTTAGCCATTCTCTAAGAAGTGAGAATAGGATGCATGCATATCCTAGTTGTTGTATTTGTTTTAGGTGCTCTTGATGATCCTTGAGATGAATACGGGTAAGCGTGGAAGGTAGTATGGGCTCGTAGTAATTAAAGCAAAGAACCCGTACGCATCGCAAGAAAGTCACGAACCCCAGGGGGTAGTCTCATTATGTGGTTGTAGCAATGTGTATTGTGGCATTCTGAAGCATTTTTGTTCGATTTAGTATGGATCTCATTCGGGGATTTGATTTAGGATCTGGAGCTGAGGACTAGGATAGGCCAAGCTTGATTGTTGATTCGATGTGAGAGATGAATACCATTGAGGTTTCACAGATATTGCAGGAAGAATTGTATGGAATCGTGGATTGGATCACTGGCAGGCTAATTGTCAGGTTCGAGGAGCGAACTGCAGCTTTGCAGACGGTTAGGGGGACTTTTGAGATGACTACTGGGGAATATAGCATGGTTTGATACCATGAGTCGTGGTAGTGATTCCATTTTTGTTGATCTTTGGTTATGGCTGTTCAGGCATGAGAATGGGTCTGGTGATTGTTTGGACCTTAGTCGTCATGTCAGTTTGGGTGTAAAAGGTGCTAACCTAGGTAAGTTAGTTGAATTTGAGTTGTTGAGGGACTTTCTCGAGGCAATGCAATCTGAGTCACAGGACTCAAGAAAGAAGCAATTTTTATGATCGGCTCGGGGATTTCATCCGGAAGCGGAATAAATGGAAGATGGGTTGGAATGTCCTATATACGACGGAGGCTATTTCCTTTCAGCTTTCCGTCACTCGAAGGAAAGAGACTGCGAGCATGTAATCTTCAGAGATGAAATTGAGGCCCTGTAAGGGGCTAGGTGATTTTGGTTTTAGGCCACAATATGGTGGTGTCGGAATGCACAAGAGGATCCTTGTCGTATGGTTGCTTGAGGTGACATCAAGGGTCTGTTTTCTTTGGATATAGGCATGTCAGGTGCTAGTTGACGGTTTCAGGCAAGGATTGTAGTAATCCATTTGTTTCTAGATATGAAGATGGTGTTTGCTTGTGCATTTGTAGGGAATTCGTGGTGTTAGAGGCAACCATGATTGGTGAGTTCCCGAGGCCTCCATCTGAGATTCGAAATCTTTTTGAGTTGCTTGGTCTCTATCTGGACAATTATCTTTCATTGAGATACATCCCAAGGATTAGGGATGATGTGTATCTGGGTGAGCCGATTAGGATTATTGGTTGTTTGCAAGGTCAGTTGGTGGTAGTTTGAACCTAAGTTGGGGAGAGCTGGATGTTTGGTTTAGAGGATCAATGACATGATTGAGTTTTGTTTTAGAAGAATGGGTCATAGGGAATTTTGGTTCAGGTATTCGAAGCTTATGTGGATAGGAATCCAAGAGTCGTCTTCGCGACAAGGAGATATTGGACAAGGTGCTCATTATAGCCAGTGGCTACTTTCGAAAGCATCGAGGAATAGACCAAGAGGCATTTTAGGTCGCTCATGTTGAGTATCGATTGATGTGGGATTTATCAGTTCGTCGTAGAGATTTCAAACCTTAGTCTAGAATGAGAAGATATGATTTGTCAATCAAATTCAGAGTTTGGTATGTGTAGTTCCTCATGGGATGGATTCAGTAGTGTATTGGACCCGTGGATTATTGGTCAATGCATTCTTGATCATCGGTATTTTCATTCATCGTCATCAGCTGAGATTCTTCGAAATTTTCAGCAGTATCACTGGAAGCTTAATGAATGCATCAACCTATCGTCAAGATTTGTACAATGTACTTTGTGGTTTTCGGTATGGGTGTAACATCCACAAAATTTCATAAAACTTAAACTTTTCAAAACAACCCTTTTTCTATAGAAGTGTTTACAAAAATCGTTGTTCTCAAAACATTACTTAAAAATCAGAATCTCTTTTAACATAGCTTTCAAAACATTCACATTAACAGAGTTTCCATAAATCATAAGTCCAAAACGCGAGGATGTGTACGATCACGCCTTCTATAACACCCCGATTCTGGTATGTTATTTAAATGTTTATTCTTTGAGTTTTCAAGAGGGACTCGACGAGTCAGTAGCCCGAATCGTCAAGTAGAGACGGGATTTCGAGCAGGTGTAAGTGGGCGACTCGACGAGTCCATATTCGGGACTCGGCGAGTCCTCCAGTCTGGATGAAACCCTAAATCCACGGGTTTTGCACACTATTTAAACCATGTTATGAGCCCCGCACTCGCCTCCTTCACCCTCAGAGTGTCTTTTAGCAAACCCTAACCCTCTCCTTGTGATTTGAAGTGTTTTTGTGCTTATTCTTTGAAGATTGAAGAAGAGCAAGAAGGAAAGACCAAAAGAGAGGGTAAAGAGCAAGGATCTAGGACCTAATCCAGAGTTCATTGAGGTACATCTCGGATCAATTCTATTTCTATGCTTAAATCCCCATTAGATGACCATTAAAGCTATTCTTGAACCATTTCCAAGCTTGGTAGTAGTATATATATCTTAATGGGTTAAATAGCCACTAGATCCATCCATATAGGAGCTCTAAAGCCCATATCTACTGTCTTTATGGAGCTATTTTGCATGAAAGCCCTAGATCTACCATTTTAGTCTTTGATAAGCCTCTTAATCCCAATTTTATGCATGTAAACATGTAAAGTTGGAAACTTTACGTGTAAAACCTACCCTAAGAGCCCAGATCTATGAATGGTTTGCACTGGATTCAAGCAGAATCGAGTTTATAGTAATTGCATGCATACGACTCGGCGAGTTGTTCTTCAGACTCGGCAAGTCGAGTCGCAAGTCCCCGATTTTCCCCTTTTGATTGATTCCGAGTGGGGCCAGTGAGTTATAGGGTGGACTCAGTGAGTTTGAGGTCGGACTCAGTGATGGAGGGACTCGACGAGTTGTTCATACAACTCGGCGAGTCACATCCAGAGTGTTCATCTGTTGAAGGAGAACTCGACGAGTCGGATGCAGATTGACTGAGTGTTAGTATTGAAGAGGAACTCGTCTATGCCAAACTCGACGAGTAGTAGCGGGCAGGGATAAGAAATGAGAGTAAGGACTCGACGAGTTGGCGGCCGAACTCGATGATTCAAGTCAAGATTGTTGACTTTGACCAAGAGAGTTGACTTTGGCCAGGGGTAAAATAGTCATTATACCCTCAGTATAGTTATCAGTATTTGATTGAGTTTGCTTATGGAAATTGTAGCCGGGGAGATACCGGAGCAGCAACAGATAGTTTCCAGAGCAGTTCATTCAACAGCCAGATTACGAGGTGAGTTTCCTTCCAGTAGGAACGGGTCTACGGCCACAATGCAGTAGCTCAGTATGCTTGATGTCTTTGTGATTCGAGTAAGGGTTTGTGTTATGTGTTCCGGACTTCGGTCCGATGCAGTATGCAGTACCAGTTTTGTGCTATTTGCTATGTATATGCTATGTTATGTTCAGTCAGTTTCCGGACTTCAGTCCGATGCAGGGGACAATGTCCCAGTAGTTCTAGACTTCGGCCCGATGCAGTTTCCGGACTTCGGTCCGATGCAGGGGACACAGTCCCAGTTAGTTCCGGACTTCAGTCCAATGCAGAGCGCAAGGCCCTGGTTAGTTTCGGACTTCGGTCCGATGCAGTTCCGGACTTCGGTCTGATGTAGTGGGTATGGCCCAATATTTGCTTATATGTGATTGTATGGTATGTGGTAGTTTGGGGGAGCTCACTCAGCTTCGTGCTTACAGTTTCAGTTTTGGTTTCAGGTACTTCCGCAAGCAAAGGGAAGAGCTCGGGATGATAGCATCGCACACACCACAGCTTCAGCAGTTTCCTAGGAGTTTGATTAGGCATTTTTATATGTTTGATTCAGTTGATATGATACTTTTTTTATGTTTTGAGATTATGACATACACTTTACATTATGGCTTTTAGTGTCATGATTTTTAGCATTTTTCAACAAATTTTTTTTGGGTCGTAATTTGGGATGTTACAAGTTGGTATCAGAGCCTTGGTTTGAGGGAATGAGGCACACTTTTGGGTGTGTCTAGACTCAAACTAAGGAAAAGGTAAAAAGATTTTCAAAAGGAAAAATGTTTTCGAAAGATTTTTTTTGAAAAGAACTGAGAAATAAAAGAGTTTTGAAAACAAGGGTGTGGTGCATGCGATCAGCCGAGCTCAAGTAAGTACTCCCAAATTACCCATACAAGTTTATGTTATGATTATCAGTTTCAGTAGAACAGCATGCTAGTATAGGACTAAGGATCTAGGAGGATGCCTTATGTGCCTGCTTTATGTGTTTTAGTTCTATGAGAATTGCATGCTAGTATTGAGTAGATAGTAGTAGGGTAGCCTTTTTAGGTTATGCCTGGTAGTATGATCTTAGCATTGTGTGCTAGTACAATTTCCTGTGATGAGAATAGATTTGCTTGAGTAGTTTCCTTTGTCTGAA
Source organism: Lactuca serriola (assembly GCF_051521515.1). Classification (NCBI taxonomy): domain Eukaryota; kingdom Viridiplantae; phylum Streptophyta; class Magnoliopsida; order Asterales; family Asteraceae; genus Lactuca; species Lactuca serriola. Next base: position 233,186,110 of record NC_136409.1, on the reverse strand, counting down.
TGCTGCTTGCTTTGTGCTTTGTGGGACCTTGAGTGATGGGAGTTAGCTGTTAGGTGGATACGTTAAGTCACATGCAATCAGGGTTGAATAATCTTAGAGGATTGGGTTTTACCCTATTGCGTAGCTCTTGTTTGAGTCCTAATCGCTGTAGGGATGAGTCCCTTACTCGAAGGATTATCTGAGCCTCGTTGCATGTGATGGTATCCATGTGGTGGCTAATTGGCATTATGAAGGGGCTTTCAGCAGCTGAGGACTGGTTTGGATGGGTTAGAAGCTTTCCCTAGGGCAAGCCTAGGATGAGAGTAGCAAAGATCAGTAGCAGTAGAGTGACTTGGTGGAGTCAAGGCAGTTCTTGAGGAAAGTACGGATAGATGTGGAAGGTAGTATGGGCCCGTACTACTGAAAGCAGAGGATCCGTACTTGAATCAAGGAAAGCTGAGACAAGACCAGGAAACTTGTAGTAGTAGCGATCCCTTGAGATATTTCAGTAATTATGACGTTTGTCATGATGTGTTTTCAGAATGGTGGTTTTGCGACCGACGCCAACAACCGGTAGTTCAGGTGCCGGGGAGGGATCAGGAATAGGCTCAGGAGCCGAGCATTTGGATGAGCAGACCAGGAGGTTTCTCTCTTCAGAGATTACTCGCATCATACTTGAGCAGACTCATGTGATCTTCGGTTCGATCAAGGAGGGCATTCTTGAGCTGATGGATGAGAGGTTGGGCACTTTCGTGCCGAGGTGGCGGCTATGATGGGGTCACACACGCTTACTTTCAGGGAGTTCCGGGCATGTGGAGCTCCAGACTATCACGGGGCACGGGACCCCATAGCGAGTACTAGATGGTTGGCGGATGTGGTCAACGCTTTCCGCACGAGCAGGTGTCCCGAGGGGGACAAGGTTAGATTGGCGTCCTGTCTTCTGAAGGATAGGGCACGGGACTGGTGGGAGGAGGTCGGACATGTCATTGGAGATGACACAGCTTTGGATGCGATGACCTAGGCTGATTTTAGTGCCAGATTCAGGGTTGAGTTCGCACCGGTTATTGAGGTGCAGCAGTTAGCTAGGGAGTTTCAGGACCTCACCCAGACGACAGAGACAGTGGCGGAGATCACCGCCAAGTTCAGGGAGAGGGCACTTCTCGTTCCTCAGTACGCAGTTGATGGGGAAATGAAGAAGGCCCGTTATCATGAGATGCTACGGAGTGATATCCGCCAGTTTGTGAGCCGGTCCAGCTGTAAAATGCTGGATGACATGATTGCTAGGGCTCGGGAGAGAGAGATTGACCTTGAGATGGAGAAGAAGAGGAAGCCGGAGGCGACTTCAGGTACAGGGAGTTCTTGCAAAAATCCCAAGGTTTCAGATCACAGGTCCAGAAGTCAGCAGAGTCACGGTCGGTGTGGCAAGTGTGGGAGATTGCACGACGGGACGTGCAAGGCAAGGAGTTCCGGCTGCTACAAGTGCGGTCGGACTGGGCATTTGAGTAGAGATTGTACAGCCACTTCTACCACCATTGCATCATCAGATCTGATTTGCTGTCATTGCAATCAGAGGGGACATAAAAAGTCCCAGTGTCCGAGTTTAGCTGTTGCAGGGAAGGTGGTAGCACTTGCCCCTGCTACCTTGAGGATTACAGATGGCCGTCAGGGCCGAGCTGAGACGCCGGTGGCAAAGAGTAGGGCTTTTCAGCTGACAGCAGAGGAGGCGCGAGCGACTGCTAATGTGGTGATGGGTATGTATCTTTATTTTATCTCTGTATCTATTATTGAGTGTTGCGTATGGTTATATGTTTTGTATAGGGTCATTCTCAGTGAACGACATTTCAGGTACAGTATTGTTTGATTCGGGGGCTACCCGATCGTTTGTTTCACTTGCGCTTAGCAAGAGGTTTAGAAGAGCTCCGGGGGAGCTGGATTGTCCACTTGAGGTTGAGATAGCAGATGACAGGACCCTGAGAGTACACAGAGGATGTTCTCTACAGTTATTCGATGAGCAGTTTTCGGTGGACTTGGTCCCTCTTCCTCTGCGAGGGAATAAGGTTATAGTAGGCATGGATTGGCTGAGCCCCAATGAGGCGGTGATAGATTGTGAGCTGCAGTTAGTGAGGGTTCGCACTCCCAGTGGGGGAGATTTAGTGATTCAGGGAGAGAGGCCACAGCGCAGACCAGTTCTTTGTTCAGCAGCGAGAGCGAGGCGCTACTTCCAGCAGGGTTGCGCCGGTTATAAAGCCTATGTTTTAGATGACCGGGAGAAGGGCAAGGCGACAGTTGATGATGTTCTGGTAGTGCGAGACTACCGGATGTATTTCCATAGGATTTGCCTGGAATACCTCCAGAGAGATAGGTCGAGATCGGGATTGACTTGATTCTTGGTGCGGCATTGATAGCTAAGGCACCATATCGGTTGGCTCCCCCAGAGAAGCATGAGTTGTCTATGCAGCTGCAGGAGCTGCTAGACAAGGGTTTTATCAGGCCAAGCAGTTCGCCCTGGGGAGCACCGATTATGTTTGTGAAGAAGAAGGATGGGTCGCAACGTATGTGTATAGACTACAGGGAGTTGAATAAGGTAACGGTGAAGAACCGTTACCCACTCCCGAGGATAGATGATTTGTTTTATCAGCTGCAGGGAGCGTCGTGGTTTTCCAAGATCGATTTGCGCTCCGAGTACCACCAGATGCGAGTCAGAGATGAGGATGTGCAGAAGACTGCTTTCAGGACCCGCTATGGTCATTATGAGTTTGTGGTGATGCTGTTTGGGCTCACCAACGCTCCAGCCGCGTTCATGGACCTCATGAACCGCGTATGCAAGCCAATGTTGGATCGATATGTGATAGTATTTATAGATGACATCTTGGTGTATTCCAAGACTCAGGAGCAGAACGAGGAGCACCTGAGAGAGGTGCTAGAGATTTGAGGAGGGAGAAACTTTTCGCGAATTTCTCCAAGTGCGAGTTCTGGTTGCGCGAGGTGAAGTTCCTTGGACACCTCATCAACCAGAAGGGTATTCTGGTAGATTCGGCCAAGATTGAGGTCGTGATGCAGTGGAAGGTCCCGAGGTCTCCATCTGAGATTCGAAGCTTCCTAGGATTGGCAAGGTACTACAGGAGATTCATCCAGGATTTCTCCAAGATAGCAGTACCGCTCACTCGACTGACTAAGAAGTCGGTGGTGTTTCTCTGGGGGTCTGAGCAACAGGCAGCATTCGAGACCCTCAAGCAGAAATTGTGCGAGGCACCAATCCTTACCCTGCCAGAGGGAGTAAAGGACTTCGTAGTTTACTGTGATGCCTCAATCACGGGTATGGGAGCCATGTTGATGCAGCGAGGCCGTGTGATAGCTTACGCCTCTAGACAGTTGAAGCCTCATGAGGCTAACTATCCTACGCATGATCTAGAGCTGGGGGGTAGTGGTATTTTCCCTCAAGATTTGGAGACATTACCTTTATGGGATCCGTTGTACCATCTACACGGATCACAAGAGTTTGAGGTACCTCATGGATCAGCCGAATCTTAAAATGAGGCGGAGACGGTAGTTAGATGTTCTGAAGGATTATGATTGTGAGATCCTTTACCACCTAGGAAAGGCCAACATAGTGGCCGATGCCCTGAGACGCAAGGCGGCAGTGGCCCCTATCAGAGACATATGTCTGAGGATGATAGTGATTACTCCATTGTTGGAGCAGATCAGAGAGGCACAGGTCGAGGGCCTCAAGGAGGAGAGGCAGAAGTGTGAAAGGATAGTGGGTCGGGTAGCTTCTTTTGACTATGATAGTCGAGGGCTGTTGACTCTTCATGGGAGAATTTGTTGGATTAGTGTCTAAGTCAGTAACCATATTTGGTATATACTTGACCCGAGTGTGCATAGTCCTTTTGGGTTGCCTTCACCAAAGCAACTTGATAAGGTAATTTGATATGAGAGAGGAAATATTATGATTTATTTATATATTATAAGAATAATATATTAAAGGAGAAATCATGTTTATTTAATTAGTATTAGTCATAAATTAATTAGGAATTAATTTGGTGACTAAAAGAGATTAATTAAATAAAGGGGTATAAACTGTCAAATGTGTGATAGTTGAGTTTTGGGCTAGGATACCTAATGGACTAAGGGGGAACGAAATTATGATGAAGGATCATCATATTTTCGTCCAAGGCCTCATTCCATAAGGTTCCTTGGGCTGCTTGGTGGCTAAGCTTTCAATTAGGGTTTAGACTAAAACCCTAGCACCCTATAGTATAAATACATGCCCTATGCTTCAATTTCAGGCCACGTGATTCCAAGGAAACCCTAGGGCCGAAATTAGCATCATTCCCTTCTCTCTCTTAGTTTCCCTCTTGCTTCAAGGTGTTTGTGAGCCATTAGAGGCACTACAATTGTGGTGCTTGCTTTCAAGAGTTCAAGAGAGTTCAAGAGATCAAGGAAACTAGTTGTTATTGCTATATAACAACAAAGGTATGTCTACTACACTTCTATGTAATTTTCGAAAATCATAGAAGCATGCTAGGGTTTAATTTTGTGTTCATAAAGTTGTATGTCTTATAGTGAAAACATAGATCCAACTAGGGTTGCATGCACACATAGGATTGTTTGTATTAAACCTATCAGTGGTATCAGAGCCATTGGTTTTTTGTTTTCAATTGGATTTGATACATATTATGAATTTGACAAATTAGGGTTTATGGCAAGTAAACCCTAAGGCTTGGTGATTTTCGCAAATTAGGGTTGCAAAACCCTAGTTGGCGATTTTTGATAGGGTTCTTAAACCCTTTTTGCCTAGCCTCCAAATTTCGAAATTAGGGTTAGGAAACCCTAGGGATTTCGAAAATCCCTTGCCCCCCCAAGATAAGATCCCAAGATTTTAGGGATTTGGATATTGTTATCTTTGTGATTATCAATTTTAATTGTTTAAACTAGATAATTGAAGATCTTGTATTATCCTTTCCATATATTTAAAAATAAAAAATCTAGGGGATAAAAGGATTAAATAAATTAATAGTTTGATTTTATGATAAACCTTAAAGATTTAATAATTCAAATTAATTGTTTGATTTTGATAATTATTAAATCAAAGTTTTTTTTTTGGTGTTTAAAATTTTAAATTAAATAGCCTTAATTTCGAAAATTTTAAATACACATTAAGATACTAGTATTTTGAAATGCTTTAAAATACACCCTCATACAATTATGATATTATAAGATTAATTATTATATATGTATAAGAATAAGCTAGTATTATCGCTAGTAGGCCTCATTCACGAAGCCAGTCTATAAGGTGGGTATAAGGTTGCTACCTATAAAATGGCGCTTAATGGATGTACACTCACATCTACCGCTTGCTTGACTGGTGGAGGGTCGTTAGCCGAACGAATAGGATAGGGCACTTAATTCCTCATTAAGAGTATAATGGAAATATTAAAGTAACTACATTGTTTTACAAATTCCCACTCTTAGTTACTTTAGGGTAAAATGTGAAAATGATGCTAATCAATGGAATTACACTTCGTACCCTTGTCAAACATTGATGGAGCGCGTGTGGTTAACCGGCACATCAATTTGGGGATGACATTGGTAGCGAAGGGTGACTCGATGTTTGTCATAGATCAATGGAGAGTGTGTGGTTCACCGGCACATTGATTAGGTGATAAAGACATTGAGTGCACTACGTTGATTCGCATGGTTATTCACAAATTTGTTTGCGATCCTCGGCATCCCAGTTGCAAACTTGAAATGCATATCGAGATTTAAACATGCCATTGAAAATTTCAATGAATCTCAAAGATCTAGGAGTTTTCAATACATTTAAAACCTAAATTGCTTTTTCGTTTTTCATGGTGAGAATTAGTGAATCGTCATTCACTTGCCTTCAAATTATTTACTTTTAGAGTACGACATCCCTTTCTAAGTTGTAAATAATGTTGTTGGATCCTAGCCCTAATTACTCATTTGGGTGTTTAATTAGGGATTCATTTCTAATCAAACTTTGTTCCTTTCCTTTTTCAGATGTCTGCAAACAACAACAACAACAACAACAACGCTTCTGGGTCATTCTCGTTGATGAACTTGTGTCAGAAAGTGACATTTGATGGTTCAAACTTCAACGAGTGGATGAGGTATATCCGCATGATCACACGCTACGAGGACAAAGAATATGTCCTCGATGAAAAGCTTGAGAAGATCATCCCAGATGTTGCTACTCCTAAGGAATTGGCCGCCTTTGAGGCCCACGAGCATGATGCCACGAAAGTTCACTGCATCATGCTGGCCACCATGAACCTCGAACTCCAAAAGTCCTATGAGGACATGTATCCATATGAAATGCATCAGGATTTGCTGGACAGGTATCACCAAAGCGTGATCACCGCTAAGATGGGGAGTGGAGAATCCCTAACCTCTCATTTGCAGAAAATGTAGAAGTATGTTGATCGTCTTCTCAAACTTAATGTTAAGTTTGATGAGGATTTGGCTATCGACATAATACGCCACTCCTTGCCCTCCTGCTACAATCAGTTTAGGATGACCTACCATATGAACAAAGAGGAGGTCTCCTTGAGCAAGCTCCAAGGACTCTTAAGGACTGCTGAGAGCAACCTCAAAGACAAATCCGTTGCACCGTCACCTACTGTGGCCGCTCCTGTGATGGCGATAGGTCAAGGAAAGGGTAAAAAGAGGAAGGCTCCATGTAAGAGTCACCATAAGGGGAAACCCCGTGATGGTTCATCATCAAGTGGGACCAAAGCAGGCCCCGTTAAACCCTCTTCCGATCCTAAAGAAGCAGAATGCTTCTATTGCCACCAAAAGGGCCACTGGAAGCGAAGCTGTCCACAATATCTGCAGGACATAAGAGATGGGAAGATCAAGCCCACATTTGCAGGTATGTATTCTATTAAATCTAATAACTCATCATTTGCTACTTCATGGGTTCTTGATACAGGATGTGGTTACCACATTTGTTCTGATTTGCACGGCCTAAAAAGAAGTAGGGAGATGGAGCATGGGAAGATGAACCTGATTATGGGAAACAGAAGATTGTCGCCTGTGACCAAAGTCGGTGTCTATTCTTTAGTTTTGAGTAATGGGTTAGGAATATATTTAGAGAATTGCTGTTATTCACCAGATATGGCAAGAAACATTATTTCTTTTCACGGGTTGTTTAGACAAGGTTTCAGATATTCTTTTGATAATAGTAATGGTTCTACTAATGTTTATTTGAATGGTGTCTTTTATTTCAATGCATTACCTTGTAATGGGATTTATGAATCAGTGATGATTGTTGATAATTTTGGAAATAATGTTTTGAATATTGATTCATCTACTAGTCTAGACAAAGCATGCTTGTGGCATTGTCGCCTTGGCCATGTCAACAAGAAACGCATAGCCCAACTCCAAAAGGATGGAGTGTTGGAGTCATTCGACCTTAGGGACGATGAAACGTGTGAGTCTTGTTTACTTGGGAAGATGACCAAGTCACCCTTTACTGGCACTTGTGAAAGGGGTGAGGGTTTATTGGATCTCATACACACCGATGTGTGTGGGCCCTTTAGATCCGCCACAAGGGATGCTTGCCGCTTCTACGTGACTTTTACAGATGATTATAGCAGATATGGATATATCTACTTGATCAAGCAAAAATCGGAAACCTTTGAAAAGTTCAAAGAGTTTAAGAATGAAGTGGAGAATCAGCTGGGCAGGAAAATCAAGATGCTTCGGTCAGACCGAGGAGGAGAGTACCTAAGTCTTGAGTTTCACGACTATCTAAAAGAATGTGGAATCGTTTCGCAATTGACGCCTCCGAGAACGCCACAATTAAATGGTGTGGCTGAGAGACGTAATCGAACCTTGTTGGACATGGTTCGTTCTATGATGAGGCGGACTTCGTTACCAATAGCTTTCTGGGGGTATGCCTTAGAGACTGCCGCCCGTATACTTAACTTAGTTCCCACTAAGAAGGTTTCCAAGACTCCTCACGAGATGTGGACAGGGAAGGCTCCCTCGTTGGCACATATCAAGGTTTGGGGTTGCGAGGCTTTCGTAAGACGAGAAACTCACGACAAACTAGAACCTCGTAGTGAGAAGTGTTATTTCATCGGCTATCCGCAGAAGTCTTTTGGCTACCTTTTCTATAGACCGAGTGACAATGTTGTCTTTGTTGCTAGAAGAGGAGTTTTCCGAGAAAAGGGATTGATAGGCCAAGAAGACAGTGGGAGGCAAATTGAACTTGAAGAAATTCAAGATCAAAGCGATGAAGGAACCTCTGACACTGGCACTCAACTTGAGGAGGAAACTCCTGTTGAACCTGTTGATATGTCCTTACCTCTTCGACGTTCCACTAGGGCTAGTGTTCCACCCCAGTTTTATGGTTTTCATATTACTACTGAAGGGGATACATTTATTAGTGATAGTACACTAGTAAACTTGGATGAACCTTGCAGCTATAAGGAAGCCATGGCAGGCCCAGAGTCTGCAAAATGGAAAGAGGCTATGGACAGCGAGATTAAGCCCATGTACGACAACCAAGTTTGGAATTTGGTTGATAATGTACCGGGTCGTAAGACAGTCGGGTGCAAGTGGATCTTCAAGAAGAAGACGGACATGGATGGGAAAGTGCATACTTATAAAGCACGATTGGTTGCGAAGGGCTTTACTCAAACTCCCGGAGTTGACTATGATGAGACCTTCTCACCAGTTGCGAAGATAAAGTTTATTAGGGTGATGCTTGCCATAGCTGCGTTTCATGATTATGAAATATGGCAGATGGACGTGAAAACCGCTTTCCTTAATGGAAAGTTGGCTGAGGATGTCTACATGAATCAGCCAGAGGGTTTTGTCGATGTGAAGCATCCAAATAGAGTATGCAAGCTTGAGAAATCTATTTATGGATTGAAACAAGCATCTCGCAGATGGAATCTTTGTTTTGATGAGAAGGTTAAAGAGTTTGGCTTTCTGCGAAGCGAAGATGAATCTTGTGTGTATGTCAAAGATAGTGGGAGTATAGTAAGCTTCCTCATATTGTATGTCGATGACATACTACTCATAGGAAACGATGTCCCAACCTTGCAGGAGGTCAAGTCCTGGCTTGGGAAATGTTTCGCTATGAAGGACCTCGGAGAAGCCACTTATATTCTGGGAATAAGAATAGTAAGAAACAGGGAGAAGAGACTGATAGGACTCAGTCAGGATACATACTTGGAAAAGGTGCTAAAGCGTTTTAGTATGGAAAATTCCAAGAAAGGGGAGTTGCCAATCCAAAGCAATACCAAGCTGAGTAAGACTCAGAGCCCGAGTACAGAGACAGAGATAGCTGATATGAGCCGAGTACCTTACGCTTCCGCAGTAGGCTCTATTATGTACGCTATGACTTGTACTCGCCCTGATGTGGCCTTCGCTTTAAGCATGCTCAGCAGACATCAAGGGAATCCTGGTAGAGTACATTGGATTGCAGTTAAGAATATTCTTAAGTACCTTCGGAGGACCAAGAAATGGTTTCTAGTCTTCGGTGGGAGTGATGACTTAAGGGTATGAGGGTACAGTGATGCTAGTTTTCAAATGGATCGGGATAACTTCCGATCGCAGTCGGGCTGGGTCTTTACCCTAAATGGAGGAGCAGTGACTTGGAAAAGTTCCAAGCAAGAGACTGTAGCTGATTCAACGTGCGAATCAGAGTATATTGCGGCGAGCGAAGCGTCAAAGGAGGCTATATGGTTGAAGAACTTCATTGGAGACCTTGGAGTTGTGCCTTCCATAAAGGAGCCCATGGAAATTTTATGTGATAATGAAGGAGCGGTTGCCTTAACCAAGGAACCAAGTGATCATGGTAGATCTCGACATATCGACAGGAAATACCACTTTATTAGACATCGGGTAGAAGAGGGACTCCTCGTTGTGAAGTGGGTATCGTCAGAAGATAACCTAGCAGATCCCCTTACGAAGGGACTGAGTAGGGTCAAGCATTTGCAGCACGCTAGGAGCGTAGGGCTGAAGGACGATATTAGTTTAGATTAGATAGGTAGGAAACTTATGATAGATAATGTCATATTCAACAAATGATGATTAAATAAAGGTGTGTTATTTATAAGAAAGTTTCTATCTTGTGTTGATTATTTATCTATTATGTTGATTTTGCATGTTTTGACTTCCTGAATAATAAGATTATTCGAACAGTTCACAATCGCTCATATGTTGGAAGTAGATATGAAGGAAGATTGTCATAAATTTGTTTGTAGATTGTCTGAAAAGTTTTAGACATAGCAAAGGTTTGCTGCAAAGTTTATGAGTGCTTATGAAATTTGTATTGAGCATTGGAATAGACCCACACTTGCTGGTATTACTTCTTGAAGGTTATCACAAGTGATCGCAAGATGATAATATCATATAATCTTTAAACCTAGAGATATGGTTATTGTTTGCTAGTTGATTATACATTGATAGTGCGAAAACGCATCAGTAACTTGATGTTATAAAACGTATTATTGTGTGTGGTTTAATTAGTAAATGATAAAGGCATATTAGTCGACGTTTTTCTGTTCCTTTTATTCTATGAGGATAAAAGCGATATCTTGGCCGCTTGATGATTTTGGTTTGACTTATGTGTCGGGCCCGGTCAAGATAAAGTTGATGTGTTCAACTGAGTCCTATGTCGAACAAATCAGAAATCAAGAAATAAAATTCTAGACAATAAGTATTGTTAGCATGATATCTAGAACAGAGGATTATACGATCCCTTATCTAAAGGACAGATTATTGGTCAGGGTTGACAGCGGCTATTGAAAGCTACGATTGCTATCGGGTACAGAAGTCATATGTGAGATATAGTTACTAGACTTATCCAAGTGGGAGACTGTTGGATTAGTGTCTAAGTCAGTAACCATATTTGGTATATACTTGACCCGAGTGTGCATAGTCCTTTTGGGTTGCCTTCACCAAAGCAACTTGATAAGGTAATTTGATATGAGAGAGGAGATATTATGATTTATTTATATATTATAAGAATAATATATTAAAGGAGAAATCATGTTTATTTAATTAGTATTAGTCATAAATTAATTAGGAATTAATTTGGTGACTAAAAGAGATTAATTAAATAAAGGGGTATAAACTGTCAAATGTGTGATAGTTGAGTTTTGGGCTAGGAAACCTAATGGACTAAGGGGGAACGAAATTATGATGAAGGATCATCATATTTTCGTCTAAGGCCTCATTCCATAAGGTTCCTTGGGCTGCTTGGTGGCTAAGCTGTCCATTAGGGTTTAGACTAAAACCCTAGCACCCTATAGTATAAATACATGCCCTATGCTTCAATTTCAAGCCACGTGATTCCAAGGAAACCCTAGGGCCGAAATTAGCATCATTCCCTTCTCTCTCTTAGTTGCCTTCTTGCTTCAAGGTGTTTGTGAGCCATTAGAGGCACTACAATTGTGGTGCTTGCTTTCAAGAGTTCAAGAGAGTTCAAGAGATCAAGGAAACTAGTTGTTATTGCTATATAACAACAAAGGTATGTCTACTACACTTCTATGTAATTTTCGAAAATCATAGAAGCATGCTAGGGTTTAATTTTGTGTTCATAAAGTTGTATGTCTTATAGTGAAAACATAGATCCAACTAGGGTTGCATGCACACATAGGATTGTTTGTATTAAACCTATCAGAATTTGGGTACCGTACTGGGGCAGAGTACGACAAGTGCTGATGGACGAGGCTCATAAGTCTCGATTTTCCATTCACCCAGGGGCGACGAAGATGTATAGAGATCTTCGACCCGATTATTAGTGGCCCTGCATGAAGCGGGATGTCACTTGGTATGTAGAGAGATGCTTGACCTGCAGGAAGGTCGAGGCAGAACACCAGAGGCCTCATGGAAAGATGCATCTGTTAGACATTCCAGTGTGGAAATAGGAGGATATCACTAAGCTTCCCAGGACTGGACGTGGAGTAGACTCGATTTGGGAGATAGTGGATCGGTTGACGAAGAGTGCTCACTTTATACCGATCCAAGAGAGCATATCGGCGGAGAAGTTAGCCGATATCTATGTGCGGGAGGTAGTGGCATGTCATGGTGTGCCTGTATTGGTGGTGTCAGACCGAGACGTCCGTTTCACATCCAGATTCTGGAAGCGGTTTCACGACTAGATGGGTACTCGTCTCCATTTTAGCACCGCTTTCCACCCTCACACGGACGGGCAGAGCGAGAGGACGATTCAGACTCTCGAGGACATGCTTCGGGCATGTGTTCTAGATTATGGTGGTAGTTGGGATACGTATCTTCCGTTAGCGGAATTTTCGTATAACAACAGTTACCATGCGAGCATTGATCGACCTACCTTCGAGACGCTCTATGGGAGAAAGTGCAGGACCCCAATTTGTTGGGGAGAGGTCGGTCAGCGAGTCATTGGGAGCACCGAAGTGGTGCTCAAGACGACAGAGTTGATTCAGCAGGTACATAGTAGATTGCAGACTGCGCAGAGTCGGCAGAAGTGTTACGCCGATAAGAGGCGTTCAGACTTGGAGTTCCAGGTGGGCGATATGGTCCTCCTGAAGGTATCACCCTGGAAGGGTGTCATCAGGTTTCGGAAGAGGGGAAAGCTGGGCCCCAGGTTCATCGGTCCTTTTAGGGTTTTGGCCCGGGTGGGGTGGGTTGCGTATCGGTTAGATCTTCCAGCAGAGCTTAGCCAGATCCACAACACTTTCCATGTTTCTCAGTTGAGGAAGTGTTTGGTGGACGAGACAGCGGTAGTACCCTTGGAGGACATTCAGGTTGATAGCAACCTAAATTATATTGAGAGACCGGTAGCGATCTTGGATCGGAAGACGAAGACCTTGAGGAACAAGGTGGTTCAGTTAGTGAAGGTGCAGTGGCAGCACTGGAAGGGGTCTGAGTGGACGTAGAAGGATGAGGAGGAGATGAGGGAGCACTACCCAGAGTTGTTTTCAGATTCAGTCGCAGCAGACTTCGAGGACGAAGTCTGAGACAAGTGGGGGAGAGTTGTGACGCCCCGATTATGGTATGTTATTTAAATGTTTATTCTTTGAGTTTTCAAGAGGGACTCGATGAGTCAGTAGCCCGACTCGTCGAGTAGAGACGGAATTTCAAGCACGCATAAGTGGGCAACTCGATGAGTCCATATTCGGGACCCGGCGAGTCATCCAGTCTGGATGAAACCCTAAATCCATGGGTTTTGCACACTATTTAAACCATGTTATGAGCCCCAAACTCGCCTCCTTCACCCTCAGAGTGTCTTTAAGCAAACCCTAACCCTCTCCTTGTGATTTGAAGTGTTTTTGTGATTATTCTTTGAATATTGAAGAAGAGAAAGAAGGAAAGACCAAAAGAGAAGGTGAAGAGCAAGGATCTAGGACCTAATCCAGAGTTCATTGAGGTACATCTCGGATCTATTCTGTTTCTATGCTTAAATCCCCATTAGATCACCATTAAAGCTATTCTTGAACCATTTCCAAGCTTGGAAGTAGTATAGATATCTTAATAGGTTGAATAGCCACTAGATCTATCCATATAGGAGCTCTAGAGCCCAGATCTACTGTCTTTATGGAGCTACTTTGCATGAAAGCCCTAGATCTACCATTTTAGTCTTTGATAAGCCTCTTAATCCTAATTTTATGCATGTAAACACGTAAAGTTGGAAACTTTACGTGTAAAACCTACCCTAAGAGCCCAGATCTATGAATGGTTTGCATTGGATTCAAGCAGAATCGAGTTTATAGTAATTGCATGCATACGACTCGGCGATTCGTTCTTCAGACTCGGCGAGTCGAGTCGTGAGTCCCCGATTTTCCCCTTTTGAGTGATTCCGAGTGGGACCAGTGAGTTATAGGGTGGACTCAGTGAGTTTGAGGCCGGACTCAGTGATGGAGGGACTCGATGAGTTGTTCATACAACTCGGCGAGTCACAGCCAGAGTGTTCATCCGTTGAAGGAGAACTCGATGAGTTGTTCATACAACTCGGCGAGTCGGATGCAGATTGACTGAGTGTTAGTATTGAAGAGGAACTCATTGAGTATATGCCAAACTCGACGAGTAGTAGCGGCAAGGGATAAGAAATGAGAGTATGGACTCGACGAGTTGGCGGCCCAACTCGACAAGTCAGGTCAAGAGTGTTGAATTTGACCAAGAGAGTTGACTTTGGCCAGGGGTAAAATAGTCATTTTACCCTCAGTATAGATATCAGTATTTGATTGAATGTGCTTATGGAAATTGTAGCCAGGGAGATATCGGAGCAGCAGCAGATAGTTTCCAGAGCAGTTCATTCAGCAGCCAGATTACAAGGTGAGTTTACTTCCAGTAGGAATGGGTCTACGGCCACAATGCCGGCCCGTTTAGTTAGCAGTTAGTTGCGTACTTCGGTCTGATGCAGTAGCTCAGTATGCTTGATGTCTTTATGATTCGAGCAAGGGTTTGTGTTATGTGTTCTGGACTTCGGTCAGATGCAATATGCAGTATCAGTTTTGTGCTATTTGCTATGTATATGCTATGTTATGTTCAGTCAGTTTCCGGACTTCGGTCCGATGCAGGGGACAAGGTCCCAGTGGTTCCGGACTTTGGTCCGATGCAGTTTTCGGACTTCGGTACGATGCAGTTCCGGAATTCGGTCTGAGGCAGAGGGCAAGGCCCTGGTTAGTTCCAGACGTCGGTCCGATGCAGTTCCGGAATTCGGTCTGATGCAATGGGCATGGCCTATAATTTGCTTATATGTGATTGTATGGTATGTGGTAGTTTGGGGGAGCTCACTAAGCTTCGTGCTTACAGTTTTAGTTTTGGTTTCAGGTACTTCCGCAAGCAAAGGGAAGAGCTCGGGATGATAGCATCGCACACACCATAGCTTCAGCAGTTTCCTGGGAGTTTGATTAGGCATTTTTATATGTTTGATTCAGTTGATACGATACTTTTTACTATGTTTTGAGATTATGACGTACACTTTACATTATGGCTTTTAGTATCATGATTTTTAGCATTTTTAAACAAATTTTTTTTGGGTCGTAATTTGGGATGTTACAAGTTGGTATCAGAGCCTTGGTTGGAGGGAATGAGGCACACTTTCGGGTGTGTCTGGACTCAAACTAAGGAAAGGGTAAAAAGATTTTCAAAAGGAAAAATGTTTTCGAAAGAGTTTTTTTGAAAAGAACTGAGAAATAAAAGAGTTTTGAAAACAAGGGTGTGGTGCATGCGATCAGCCGAGCTCAAGTAAGTACTCCCAAATTACCCATACAAGTTTATGTTATGATTATCAGTTTCAGTAGAACAGCATGCTAGTATAGGACTAAGGATCTAGGAGGATGCCTTATGTGCCTGCTTTATGTGTTTCAGTTCTATGAAATTGCATGCTAGTATTGAGTAGACAGTAGTAGGGTAGGCTGTTTAGGTTATGCCTGGTAGTATGATCTTAGCATTGTGTGCTAGTACAGTTTCCTGTAATGAGAATAGATTTGCTTGAGTAGTTTCCTTTGTCTGAATGCTGCTTGCTTTGTGCTTTGTGGGACCTTGAGTGATGGGAGTTAGCTGTTAGGTGGATACGTTAAGTCACATGCAATCAGGGTTGAATAATCTTAGAGGATTGGGTTTTACCCTATTGCGTAGCTCTTGTTTGAGTCCTAATCGTTGTAGGGATGAGTCCCTTACTTGAAGGATTATCTGAGCCTCGTTGCATGTGATGGTATCCATGTGGTGGCTAATTGGCATTATGAAGGGGTTTTCAGCAGCTGAGGACTGGTTTGGATGGGTTAGAGGTTTTCCCTAGGGCAAGCCTAGGATGAGAGTATCAAAGATCTATAGCAGTAGAGTGACTTGGTGGAGTCAAGGTAGTTCTTGAGGAAAGTACGGATAGATGTGGAAGGTAGTATGGGCCCGTACTACTGAAAGCAGAGGATCCGTACTCGAATCTAGGAAAGCTGAGACAAGACCAGGAAATTTGTAGTAGTAGCGATTCCTTGAGATATTTCTGTAATTCTGACGTTTGTCATGATGTGTTTTCAGAATGTGGTTTTGCGACCGAGGCCAACAACCGGCAATTCAGGTGCTAGGGAGGGATCAGGATCAGGCTCAGGAGCCGAGCATTTGGATGAGCAGACCAGGAGGTTTCTCTCTTCAGAGATGACTCGCATCATACTCTAGCGGACTCCTGTTATATTCGGTTCGATCAAGGAGGGCATTATTGAGCTGATGGATGAAAGGTTGGGCACTTTCCGTGCCGAGGTGGCAGCTATGATGGGGTCGCGCACGCTTACTTTTAGGGAGTTCTGGGCATGTGGAGCTCCAGACTATCACGGGGCGCGGGACCCCATAGCGAGTACTAGATCATTGGCAGATGTGGCCAATGCTTTCCGCACGAGCAGGTGTCCCGAGGGGGACAAGGTTAGATTGGCATCCTGTCTTCTGAAGGACAGGGCACGGGACTGGTGGGAGGAGGTCGGACATGTCATTGGAGATGACACAACTTTGGATGTGATGACCTGGGCTGATTTTACTGCCAGGTTCAGGGTTGAGTTCGCACCGGTCATTGAGGTGAAGCAGTTAGCTAGGGAGTTTCAGGACCTCACCCAGACGACAAAGACAGTGGCGGAGATCATCGCCAAGTTCAGGGAGAGGGCACTTCTCGTTCCTCAGTACGCAGCTGATGAGGAAATGAAGAAGGACCGTTATCATGAGATGCTGCAGAGTGATATCCACCAGTTTGTGAGCTGGTCCAGCTGTAAAACGCTGGATGACATGATTGCTAGGGCTCGGGAGAGAGAGATTGACCTTGAGATGGAGAAGAAGAGGAAGCCGGAGGCGGCTTCAGGTACAGGGAGTTCGGGCAAAAAGCCCAAGGTTTCAGATCACAGGTCCAAAAGTCAGCAGAGTCACAGTCGGTGTGGCAAGTGTGGAAGATTGCACGACGGGACGTGCAAGGCAGCGAGTTTCGGATGCTACAAGTGCGGTCGGACTGGGCATTTGAGTAGAGATTGTACAGCCACTTCTACCACCATTGCATCATCAGATCTGATTTGCTGTCATTACAATCAGAGGGGACATAAAAAGTCCCAGTGTCCGAGTTTAGCTGTTGCAGGGAAGGTGGTAGCATCTGCCCCTGCTACCATGAGGATTATAGATGGCCGTCAGGGCTGTGCTGAGACACCGGTGGCAAAGAGTAGGGCTTTTCAGTTGACAGCAGAGGAGGCGCGAGTGACTCCTGATGTGGTGACGGGTATGTATCTTTCGTTTATCTCTGTATCTATTATTGATCGTTGCTTATGGTTATATGTTTTGTATAGGGTTGTTCTCAATGAATGGCATTTCAGCTACAATATTGTTTGATTCGGGGGCTACCTAATCGTTTGTTTCACTTGCGCTTAGCTAGAGGTTTAGCAGAGCTCCGGGGGATCTGGATTGTCCACTTGAGGTTGAGATAGCAGATGAAAGGACTGTGAGGGTCGTGAGAGTACACAGAGGATGTTCTCTACAGTTATTCGATGAGCAGTTTTCGGTGGACTTGGTCCCTATTCCTTTGCGAGGGAATAAGGATATAGTAGGCATGGATTGGATGAGCCCCAATGGGGTAGTGATAGATTGTGATCTGCAGTTAGTGAGGGTTCACACTCCCAGTGAGGGAGAGTTAGTGATTCAGGGAGAGAGGCCACAGCGCGGACCAGTTCTTTATTCAGTAGCGAGAGCGAGGTACTACTTCCAGCAGGGTTGCGCCGGTTATATAGCCTATGTTTTAGATGCCCGGGAGAAGGGCAAGGCGACAGTTGATGATGTTCCGGTAGTGCGAGACTACCCGGATGTATTTCTAGAGGATTTTCCTGGAATATCTCCAGAGAGAAAGGTCGAGTTCGGGATTGACCTAATTCCTGGTGTGGCACCGATAGCTAAGGCACCATATTGGTTGGCTCCCCTAGAGATGCAGGAGTTGTCTATGCAGCTGCAGGAGCTGCTAGACAAGGGTTTTATCAGGCCGAGCAGTTGGCCCTGGGGAGCAGGAGCACCGATTCTGTTTGTGAAGAAGAAGCATGGGTCGCACCGTATGTGTATAGACAACCAGGAGTTGAATAAGGTAATGGTGAAGAACCGTTACCCACTCTCGAGGATAGATGATTTGTTTGATCAGCTGCAGGGAGGTAGTAAGATGCCTGACCTGCAGGAAGGTCAAGGCAAAACACCAGAGGCCTCACCTAAAGATGCAGCCGTTAGACATTCCAGTGTGGAAATGGGAGGATATCACCATGGATTTTATCACTAAGCTTCCCAGGACTGGACATGGAGTAGACTCTATTTGGATGATAGTGGATCGGTTGATGAAGAGTGCTCACTTTATACCGATCCAGGAGAGCATATCGGCGGAGAAGTTAGCCGATATCTATGTGCGAGAGGTAGTGGCACGTCATGGTGTGCCTGTATCGGTGGTTTCAGACCGAGACGTCCATTTCACATCCAGATTCTGGAAGCGATTTCACGACGAGATGGGTACTCGTCTCCATTTTAGCACCGCTTTCCACCCTCAGACGGACGGGCAGAGCGAGTGGACGATTCAGACTCTCGAGGACATGCTTCGAGCATGTGTTCTAGATTTTGGTGGCAGTTGGGATACGTATCTTCCGTTAGCAGAATTTTCATATAACAACAGTTACCATGAGAGCATTGATCGACCTCCCTTCGAGATGCTCTATGGGAGAAAGTGGTGCTCAAGACGACAGAGTTGATTCAGCAGGTACGTAGTTGATTGTAGACTCCGCAGAGTCGGCAGAAGAGTTACGCCGACAGGAGGCGTTCAGACTTGGAGTTCCAGGTGGGCTGTATGGTCCTCCTGAAGGTATCACCCTGGAAGGGTGTCATCAGGTTTCGGAAGAGGGGCAAGCTGGGCCCCAGGTTCATCGGTCCTTTTAAGTTTTTGGCCCGGGTGGGGCGGGTTGCGTATCGGTTAGATCTTCCAGCAGAGCTTAGCCAGATCCACAACACTTTCCATGTTTCTTAGTTGAGGAAATGTTTGGTGGACGAGACAGCGGTAGTACCCTTGGAGGACATTCAGTTTGATAGCAGCCTGAATTATATTGAGAGACCGGTAGAGATCTTGGATCAGAGGACGATGACCTTGAGGAACAAGGTGGTTCAGTTAGTGAAGGTGCAGTAGCAGCACTGGAAGGGGTCTGAGTGGACGTGGAAGGCTGAGGAGAAGATGAGGGAGCAATACCCAGAGTTGTTTTCAGATTCAGTCGCAGCAGACTTCGAGGACGAAGTCTGAGACAAGTGGGGGAGAGTTGTGACGCCCCGATTATGGTATGTTATTTAAATGTTTATTCTTTGAGTTTTCAAGAGGGACTCGACGAGTCAGTAGCCCGACTCGTCGAGTAGAGACGGGATTTCGAGCACACGTAAGTGGGCGACTCGACGAGTCCATATTCGGGACTCGGCGAGTCGTCCAGTCTGGATGAAACCCTAAATCCACGGGTTTTGCACACTATTTAAACCATGTTATGAGCCCCAAACTCGCCTCCTTCACCCTCAGAGTGTCTTTTAGCAAACCCTAACCCTCTCCTTGTGATTTGAAGTGTTTTTGTGATTATTCTTTGAATATTGAAGAAGAGAAAGAAGGAAAGACCAAAAGAGAAGGTGAAGAGCAAGGATCTAGGACCTAATCCATAGTTCATTGAGGTACATCTCGGATCTATTCTGTTTCTATGCTTAAATCCCCATTAGATCACCATTAAAGCTATTCTTGAACCATTTCCAAGCTTGGTAGTAGTATAGATATCTTAATGGGTTGAATAGCCACTAGATCTATCCATATAGGAGCTCTAGAGCCTAGATCTACTGTCTTTATGGAGCTATTTTGCATGAAAGCCCTAGATCTACCATTTTAGTCTTTGATAAGCCTCTTAATCCCAATTTAATGCATGTAAACACGTAAAGTTGGAAACTTTACGTGTAAAACCTATCCTAAGAGCCCAGATCTATGAATGGTTTGCACTGGATTCAAGCAGAATCGAGTTTATAGTAATTGCATGCATACAACTCCGCGATTCGTTCTTCAGACTCGGCGAGTCGAGTCGCGAGTCCCTGATTTTCCCCTTTTGAGTGATTCCGAGTGGGGCCAGTGAGTTATAGGGTGGAATCAGTGAGTTTGAGGTCGGACTCAGTGATGGAGGGACTCGACGAGTCACAGCCAGAGTGTTCATCCGTTGAAGGAGAACTCGACGAGTTGTTGATACAACTCGGCGAGTCGGATGCAAATTGACTGAGTGTTAGTATTGAAGAGGAACTCGTCGAGTCTATGCCAAACTCGACGAGTAGTAGCGGGCGGGGATAAGAAATGAGAGTAAGGACCCGGCGAGTTGGCGGCCCAACTCTACGAGTCAGGTCAAGAGTGTTGACTTTGACCAAGAGAGTTGGCGGCCCAATATTTGCTTATATGTGATTGTATGGTGTGTGGTAGTTTGGGGGAGCTCACTAAGCTTCGTGCTTACAATTTCAATTTTGGTTTCAGGTACTTCCGCAAGCAAAGGGAAGAGCTTGGGATGATAGCATCGCACACACCACAGCTTCAGCAGTTTCCTGGGAGTTTGATTAGGCATTTTTATATGTTTGATTCAATTGATACGATACTTTTTATTATGTTTTGAGATTATGACGTACACTTTACATTATGGCTTTCAGTATTATGATTTTTAGCAATTTTAAACAACTTTTTTTTGGGTCGTAATTTGGGATGTTACACCTTCACCTTGCCACGATCCACTGAAGTACCTGAAACCATAAACCAAAACTGTAAGCACGAAGCTTAGTGAGTTCCCCCAAAGTACCAACACCCAACCAATCATTCGCTCCCGAGCTTTCGGCATGACTGGACCACCTCGCAATGCCTACGACCTATCTGAACCGCTCCTGAGCCTTTGGCCTTACAGGACTACCTCGTAGCCCTTCAGTATATCTGGTCCTCCCTATGTCTGTTATCCTTCAGCACATAGCAGGAATGCCATAACCCAACCACACACACACAAGTCGACATATACATAGCAGTTAAACACATAACCAGTCAACAGACAAACCGACAGATCTTACAAATCACTAAGCATGAAATCATTCTATCTATCAGGATAAAGATCTAACAGATCATAACAGCATAGCAACATCCTACCTACCAGGATACCGATCTAAGAGATCATAACATCACTCAATCATAAGATAAACCAGGATAGCAATCCAACAGGGATGACATTGATAGCAATCAAAATAACTCCTTAAGTCCGATTATGGCCCAATTTTCCAAATTGGGCCTAATTCCTTTCATGGCATTGACTCAAGAAGATTCAGCAAGCCAAAAGCCCAAACCATAAACTCCCATATGGCCCAATGCAACCCAATGCAAACCAAACATGAATCTTAATCCAAAAAGGCTCAAATTACTTCAAGGCCCACATGTGGCCTAATTTTCCAAATTGGGCCCAACTCCTTATTGGGCCTTATCCAAGGTCTGATCCTCTAATTAGCCCAAAAAACACTTATCCAGATAGTCCATAGGGGCCCAAGCATCAAATCCCAACATATGGCCCAATACCCAAGGCCCAAAGCAAAGGAGCCCAGAACAGTCGCGTACGCGGGGCGTACGCTATACGTACATGAGACCTTGCATTGACAAAGTTACAGGGAAGATGACCAAGTACGCGGGGCGTACTCCTCCCTACGCGGGGCGTACCCTCGCATAGCCTAAAAACATTGTTAAGTGCTTAATGGCTTAAGAATCTAAGCCCAAACTTCAGATCCATGAATCAAAAGCACTCTAGAACCATAGAGTCTCAGACTTTAAGACTTTGGTCGACCAAAAAGGGCTTAATAGATGGCCTTAATCCATTAAGACCTTCTACAAAGAACAAGGGACCAAAGTAGCTCAAGGGACCTCATTTTTATGTCTTAGAACCCATCGTAGGGTCTGAAAGGACAGCCCAAAACGTCCAAAACGAAGCATGCAAAACAATGGGATTTTTGGGATAATATGAACACCAAAAATCTACTACAACAAGATCTAAGTAATCCAAGCACAAAGGTAGAAGCTTTTTACCTTCCGGGGCTTCTTCATAAAGTGTTGATCCAAGATCTACAAGCTTGCGTAAGTCTTCAATCACATTGATGCAACTTCTTCTTCTCCAACCACACAAGAAGCACACTCTTAGCTCACACACACACTCTAGAGAAGCTGGGGTTTTGCCAAAATGACCCAAGGACTTAGAGGCTGGAAAAAGATGGGAGAAATGGTCCATAAGATGCTTAAATACCCCACCAACATCAAGAATTAGGGTTTTCACTTGGACATACGTACGCCATGCGTACATATGTGTACGCCCAACATACTAGGCGCATCCT
The DNA here is from genome assembly GCF_051521515.1 of Lactuca serriola. Taxonomy (NCBI): domain Eukaryota; kingdom Viridiplantae; phylum Streptophyta; class Magnoliopsida; order Asterales; family Asteraceae; genus Lactuca; species Lactuca serriola. Next base: position 233,163,772 of record NC_136409.1, on the reverse strand, counting down.
AGTATGCTTAGCGTACTCACATGTACGCCCATCGTATGGCTCCTGCTCCATAAATCACCATTTTGCCACTACGGCTTCCCATGGCCAATTCATTCCAAACCAAGGACCAAAATTGACATAATTAAAACTCAAAGGATGGATTTCAAAATACTTGAAAACTAGGGTGTTACAACTCTCCCCCACTTAAATTTGATTTCGTCCTCGAAATTATTGCATACTAATACGCATAACAAAACAACCAACCTGGCAATCACAATCGGAAATTCTGCACATAGAACAATCTTCTCGAAACAACCAAAACCTAAACGAAACTTCCATCCCAAGACACTAATCAAACCTTCGGTCCTCGCAAACCACCTCTACTTTTCTGAGACCCGAAATCTACAATGCCCTGATTTCCCGACTAACCGCCTACGCTGAAAGAACCCATGCATGCCAACTCACAATGAAAACAACCAATCGTAACACTCCCAACTATGATCATACAACGGCCTATCCAGGCCTACTGAAACCATTCTCAAAATAGTTCTTGAAGCTGGGTGAATAACGAATCCTCAATCTCGTGAATAAAACCTAATCTTACCTACCTCGAGATCTGAAACCTAAAGTCTCTGGTCTGACTCCCTGTCACGCCTCCCCTGCAGAACTGTCTCCAAGCCAACCTCATAGAGTCTCGCACCAAATGAAATGCTTCCAACCCCTAATCACATGCCGCTGCAAAGGGGAAACAAAGTCACTCGCCTATATAGCGACGGAACACTTATACTTCACAGAAGGCTCAGATAATCCTTTGAGTAGAAGATTCCTTCTTGCAACGGTTAGACTCAGATGAGAACTACGCAACAGGGTCAAACCAATTACTCTGAGATTATTTAATCTTGCTTTAAGTGACTTATTATTTCCTAAACACCCAATCTCTCCATGCATACGTGAAATCCCACGTCACTAATATAGCCCGCAACACTGATACTAGGAGCCTGAAACCTTCTCACTAGCCCAACCTTCACAATTATAGAACCATCCATTTGAATCTACCCCCAGTCCCTAGCTGTAGCATTACCAAAACCATGAAGAATGATCCTTGAGACATACTGACAGCGAACATATCCCAAAATAAAAGGATAAGAAGAATCCCAAAATCTTAACACCCTTGACTCTTTGTTATGCTATTACCGACCACGACTAGCAACAAAGATCAAACCATGAACTTTTATGATACAACCAACCCTTATTGAATCCAGTGCACTCCCACCTGGACACCCACTCGATACGATCCCCAAGAACTTTACAACTGACGACTGCATAAGGAGTTTCCAACTTCTTAAACAAAAATCTAACAACTGCTTGCGAACAACTATAATTATTGCATACAATTTGCCGAGACTTTCGGATACCTGACTGATACTTCCCTCAATCCTTACTAATTCCCTTATCCAACCCAAAAATTTACGTTTCGCCTGACTCCCATCAATGCGTCAACCCCGGAAACGCCACAAGTAGAAGAAATAAACCATATGACCACTAGGCCCACATCCTATTGATGGGTTTTGAGCAGTCTAACACTTCCTAAGTTTACATTCAACCCTAATAACCTTGGATCTATGTTTGTCTAATTATCATGCAAAGTTGATTTCCAAGGCTATGTTCCTATCTAGCATACATGGGGAGCAATTTTTAACATAAAAGAAAGCTAGAATAACATACCTTGTTGTTGATTATGATTCCTTGAAACCTTGTGAGCCTAGCACCCCAAGTGTGATGCCTCAAATTCTTCACACAACACCAAATGCAATGGAGTAACTTGGAGAGAATGTATAACACACAAAATCGGCTCTAGCCCTATTTTCTTCTAAGTGTAGCCAATTTTAAGGAGAACCACCTTGTTTATATACTTTCTTGCATTAGGTAAACACTAATGTAACATGACTCTTCATTTCATGATCTATATGATAACTCCATGGAGAATCCTTTGGGGAAAACCCAACTTGATAATCCATGGAGCCTCTTAGCCCACTATATAAGTTATGGATGATTTACATACTCAACCCATATATTTAATTACTTATCTTTTGATCACTTAATTAATTCTAAATTAATTCTTGATCAAAACTAATTAAATAATATTATTAATATATTAGAACTTATAATATATTAATAAACCATATGTGTTATTTTTCTTATTTTAGTTTATCCAAATGCATGATGCCATGCAACCCAAATGGACCATGCTGGGTCGGGTCAAGTACATACCATAAATAGTTATGGACTTAGACACCTTATCCAACAGTCTCCCACTTGGATAAGTCTAATAACTATAACTGCAAGTATGACTTCAGGAACCGCTCAGCAATCGTAGCTCTTTCAAAGTTTCTCGGAACTGAGAAGATGTTGATACGCCATTTAAGATAAGTGATCATATAATCCTTTGTTCTAGATATCAGCCGGACAATTACATGGAACAATGTCTTACTTATTGTCCAGCAGTTTGTTTCCCCGTTTCCGATTTGTTTGACAAAGAACTTAATTGAACACACCAATTTAGTTCTGACAGGGCCCGGTACATAAATCAAAACAAAATCATCGAGGGACCCATATATCAGCTTCTAATCCAAGAAGGAACAAATAAACTTTGACTCATATGTTTGCTCTACTACTTGTTGAATCAAACACAAAAGCACGTTTTATAACATCGAGTTACCAATGCGTTTTCATACAATCAATGCATAACCAACTCATAGGCAACAAATCATATCTCTAGGTTAGAAGACTTATATGATATTACCGTCTGACGATCGATCGAGATAAATTCCATGAAGTGATTCCAGTGAGCGTGGGTTGATTCCAATACTCAGAACTTATGAGTACTCATGAAGTGTTGTCCTAAAACTTGACACCTACAACCATCTTCTTGAAAATCTTAATTCATATCTACTTCCAACATATGACCGACTGTGGAAATTTTGAATAATATGTAAAACAAAACATAATATTCTAGAAGTCAAAACATGCAAAAGAAATTATAGTAAATGATTGACAGAAGAGAGCAACACTTTACTCATAAATAAACACAACTTTTATTCATCATCAAATGTCAATTACACTTTACAAATTTCCATAAATTATCTAACTACTAAAACTAATATCATCCTTTAGCCCTATACTCCGAGTATACTGAAGATGCTTAACCTGACTCAGTCCCTTTGTGAGGGGATCTGCTGGGTTCTCATCCAATGATACCCTCTTTGCCACGAGGATTCCTTCTTCTATGTGATGTCTGATAAAATGATATTTTCTATCGATGTGTCTAGATCTCCCGTGATCCCTTGGTTCCTTAGTTAAGGCAACAACACTTTCACTATCATAGAAAATTTCCATAGGCTCCTTTATAGCTGGTACTACTCCAAGGTCTCCAATGAAGTTCTTCAGCCATATTGTCTCCTTTGCTGCCTCTCTTGCTGCTATATACTCTGATTCACAAGTGGAATCAGCCACTGTCTCCTGCTTGGAACTCGTCCAAGTGATTGCTCCTCCCTTTAAGGTAAAGACCCAGCCTGACTGAGAGCGGAAATTATCCTTATCAGTCTGGAAGCCAGCATCACAATACCCTACAACTCTCAAGTCATCACTCCCACCGAGGGTAAGGACCTAGTCCTTAGTCCGCCGTAGGTACTTTAGAATATTCTTTACCACTGTCCAGTGAGCCTTGCCAGGGTTCCCCTGATACCTGCTAACCATGCTCAAAGCAAAGGCTACATCAGGTCGAGTACAAGTCATAGCATACATGATTGAGCCTACATCCGAAGCATAAGGTACTCGGCTCATTTCTGCTATCTCAGCCTCAGTACTCGGGCTTTGAGTCTTACTTAATTTGGCGTTACACTGAATGGGTAACTCTCCTTTCTTGGAGTCCTGCATGCTGAATCTCTTCAGCACCTTATCCAAGTAGGTACTTTGACTAAGTCCAATTAGTCTTTTACTCTGGTCTCTCAAGATCCTTATCCCTAGAATACAGGCATCTTCTCCTAGGTCCTGCATAGAGAAACACTTCCCAAGCCAGGACTTCACTTCCTACAGAGTTGGGATGTCATTTCCTATGAGTGGTATGTCATCCACATACAATACCAAAAAACTAACTATACTCCTACTAGCCTTGACATATACACAAGATTCATCTTCACTCCTAGAAAAACCAACCTCTTTGACTTTCTCATCGAAGCAAAGATTCCACCTGCGAGGTGCTTGCTTTAATCCATAAATGGATTTCTCAAGCTTACACACTCTATTAGGGTACTCGTTACTGACAAAACCCTCTGGCTGACTCATGTAAACATCCTCAGCCAACTTTCCATTAAGGAAAGAGGTTTTGACATCTATTTGCCATATTTCATAGTCATGAAATGCAGCAATGGCTAACATAACCATAATAGACTTAATCTTGGCTACTGGAGAAAAGGTCTCATCATAATCCACTCCCGGAGTTTGAGAGAAGCCCTTTGCAACCAGTCGAGCCTTATATGTGTGTATATTACCATTCATGTCGGCCTTCTTCTTGAAGATCCATTTGCACCCTACTGTCTTACGACCTGGTACATTGTCAACCAAGTTCCATACTTGATTATCATACATATATGGATTGTATCTCGCTATCCACAGCCTCTTTCCATTTAGCAGACTCGGGGCCAGCCATGGCTTCCGCGTAACTGTTAGGTTCATCCAGGCCTATCAGTGTCTCATCACTGATAAGTGTATCACCTTCCGCAGTAATATGGAAACTATAGTAATGCTCAGGTGCATTCCTAACTCTCATGGAACGCCTCAGACGTACAGACTCGTCAATTGGCTCAACAGGAGTTTCCTCTTCAAGTTGAGTGCTAGGGTTTGAAGTTCCTTCACCACTTGACTCTTGAAGTTCTTCAAGGTCAATTTACCTCCCACTGTCTCCTTGTCTTATGAACTCTCTTTCTTGAAAGACACCCCTCCTTGCTACAAAGACCACATTCTCACTAGGTCTGTAAAAGAGGTAACCAAAGGATTTATGTGGGTAGCCGATGAAAATACACCTCTCGCTTCGGGGTTCTAGCTTATCTTGAGTCTCGCGTCTCACGAAAGACTCGCAACCCCAAATCTTGATGTAGTCTAGTTTGGGTACTTTACCAGTCCACATCTCATGAGGAATTTTGGCAACTTTCTTTGTAGGGACTAGATTAAAGATATGGGCGGCAGTCTCTAAGGCATACCCCCAAAATGAGATTGGTAGCAAAGGTCGACTCATCATGGAACGAACCATATCCAACAAGGTTTGATTACACCTCTCAGCCACACCATTCAACTGCGGTGTCCTGGGAGGTGTCAGTTGTGATACAATCCCACATTCCCTAAGATAGTCGAGGAACTCATAACTAAGATACTCACCACCTCGATCGGAACGAAGCATCTTAATGTTCCTGCCCAATTGATTATCGACTTCTTGTTTAAACTCTTTAAACCTTTCAAAAGTCTCTAACTTATGCTTGATTAAGTAGACAAATCCATATGTACTAAAATCATCAGTAAAAGTCAAATAATAACGATTAGCATCCCTTGTGGCTTGTTTGAAGGGTCCACACACATCTGTGTGTACAAGATCCAACAAACCTTCACCCCTTTCACAAGAACCAGTGAAGGGTGACTTTGTCATTTTTCCAAGTAAGCATGATTCGCAACTGTCATCCGACTTTAGGTCAAATGACTCCAAGACTCCATCCTTTTGGAGTTGGCCTATGTGTTTCTTGCTTACATGTCTAAGACGACAATGTCATAATGATGCTTTATCCAAGTTATTATCATTAATAGAATCAATACACAATACATTATTTCCTAAGTTATCTACAACAGATACAATTTCATACACACCATCACAAGGTAATTCTTTATAAAGAACATTATTAAAGAAAGCATTAATTGAACCAACTTCATTATCAAATGAAAAGGTAAACCCTTGTTTATACAATGCATGAAAAGAAATAATATTTCTTTCCATTTCTGGCGAATAACAACATTTATTCAAATGTAAATTAAACCCACTACTTAGCGATAAAGTATAAACTCCAATCTTGGTGACAAGTGCAACTTTCCTATTCCCCATGATCAAGTTTATTCTTCCATGCTCCACATTCTCACTTCTTCTTAGTCCCTACAAATCAGAACAAATATGAATACCGTAACCGGTATCAAGGACCCAAGAGTTAGAATAGGGTGATTTATTAGATAAGATAGTGTAAATACCTGCATGGTTGGGTTTCACTATCCCATCCTTCACATCTTGCTGTTACTTTGGACAGTTCCACTTCCAATGTGCCTTTTCATGGAAATAGAAGCATTCAGCCTCTTTTGGGTCAGAAGAAGGAGTGACGAAACCTTTCTTGGTTCCGCTAGAAGAGGAGCCTTCAAGGATCTTACCCTTGGTACCCTTCGAGGGGCTCTTCCTCTTCTTACCCTTCCCTTTCCTGATTGCCAAGACAAGGGCGGAGTTGGTAGGAGTAGGAGTAGTAACAACCGATTTACCCTTAAGACCACTTTCCGCGGTCTTTAAGAGTCCTTGAAGTTTGCTGAGTGTGACCTCTTCCTTATTCATGTGGTATGTCATGCGGAATTGATCATAACATGAAGGTAAGGAGTGCAAAATGATATCTATTGCAAGCTCCTCGGGGAAGTTCACATTAAGCTTCAGCAAACGGTCCACAAACCTTTGCATTTTCTGCATGTGGCCCGTGATGGGTTCACCATACTTCATACGAGTTGTTATCATGGAGGAGATGATTTCATACCTCTCTTGTCGGGCACTTTGATGGAATCTTTCCATCAAGTATTGGTGTATTTCATAGGGGAAGAAATCCTCATAGGACTTTTGGAGTTCTGTTGTCATGGTAGCCATCATGATGCATGCCACTTTGGTGGCATCCCTTTCACGTGCCCTAAAGTCAACGATCTCCTAAGGAGTTGCAGTGGTCTCATCAATCTCTTTAAGCTCCTTATCGAGGACATATTCCTTGTCCTCGTAGCGAGTAATCATTCTGATTTTTCTGATCCACTCGTTAAAGTTGGATCCATCAAAAGTGACTTTCCCACACAAGTTCATAAGAGTAAAGGAGCCATTAGGATTAGAGCCAGAAGCAGCATTGTTTGAAGACATTTGAGAAAGAAGAAAGAAAAGATTAGTTTAGATATAGAGATAGTCCTTACTAAAACACCCAAATGTAATATTAAGGCTAGGACCCAATCACAATATATTATACTTAGAAGAGGTATGTCGTAATCTAAGTAATAACATATTTGAAAGGTAGGTCAATGACGATTCACCAATTTCCACCAAAAACAAAATATTAATATATTAAGTTTTTAATTTGGTTCTTAGAAATCCTTATATTCTTTTGAGATTCAATGAACTTTTCAAAGGCATGTTTCAATCTCGAGTGTGCCCTCCAAGTTTTGTGACTAGGATACCGAGGATCACAAAACGAGGTGTGAAGTAACCATGCAAATTACTTGGTACCCTTAATGTTTATTACTCAATCGATGTGCCGGTTAACCACACGCGCTCCACCGACCTATAATAAACCTTAAGTCACCCTTTACATACCCTGTTAAGTCCAAGTTAGTGTGTCGGTTAACCACATACGCTCCACTAACGACTTAATCAAAGTGTAAAGTGTAATTTCATGGATTAGCACCTTATTCACATTTTCCTAAAGTAACTAAGATTGGGAATTTAATAAAACATTTACTTACTTTATAATAATCATTATACTTTTAATGAGAATTTATAAGTCCTTATCCTACCCGTTCGGCTAACGACCCTCCACTGATCAAGGAAGCGGTGGGTGAGAGTGGACACCCATCAAGTTGCCATTTTATAGGCAACAACCTTATACCCCCCTTATACCGTCTTCGTGAATGAGTCCTACTTGCGGTGAGACGACTTGATCTTATACATACATACATACATATATATATATATATATATATATATATATATTATTAACTTATAATATTATAGACTATAAGGATTGAATTTTAACTTTTAAAATTCTAAGGGTTGGAACTAAAGTTTTAATCAAGACTTTACTTGTTCCAAAACTTGAGGGCAAGTTTTGTAAACTTTCAAAACTTTTCATTTCTCATAACTTATGAATTAATTGTGTAATAAAAATGAAGACACTTCATTTTTATAACTCTTCTGTTCTTTTAATGGCTTTTATAAAAGTATGACATTTGGTTTTCCATAACTTGAAGACAAGTTATGAACTCCATTAAAACACATTATGATCAAGAATTAAACTACTAAGTAGGTTACAAACAATTCCTATGATCATCTAATCTTCATAAGTTCAAGAACATGAATATGAACAATTTCAAGAATCATAAATTACACTTAAAAACTTGTAATTTTGATAATTGCCACTGTAAATGGATTAGCATAAACATTACACCATCTAAAACAAGTTTTAAAACACCAAAACAGTTTAGGTAATGTTTCTAGTCCATTTCCAGCAACAAAAGTCGAAATTCTGAAAACTGAAGCCTCTACTCGTCGAGTGCATGAACAGACTCGACGAGTAGCTTGCATTTCTTCATGGACTCGTCGAGTCCCCCCCATGGACACGGCGAGTTCATACGAGCAGAGAATAGAAGAATTGATTTTTTTTCAAGCGGTTTGCACAAATAACAACAAACAAGCCAAGTCTCTAATACCACTGATGGGTTTTGAGCATGCAACCCTAATAACCTTGGATCTATGTTTGTCTAATCATCATGCAAAGTTGATTTCCAAGGCTATGTTCCTATCTAGCATACATGGGGAACAATTTTTAACATAAAAGAAAGCTAGAATAACATACCTTGTTGTTGATTATGATTCCTTGAAACCTTGTGAGCCTAGCACCCCAAGTGTGATTCCTCAAATGCTTCACACAACACCAAATGCAATGGAGTAACTTGGAGAGAATGTATAACACACAAAATCGGCTATAGCCCGCTTTTCTTCTAAGTGTAGCCGATTTTGGGGAGAACCACCTTGTTTATATAGTGTGTTGCATTAGGTAAACCCTAATGTAACATGACTCTTCATTTCAAGATCCATGGGTTAACTCCATGCAGCATCCATGGAGCATCCTAGGGGTGAAACCCAACTTGATAATCCATGGAGCCTCTTAGCCCACTATATAAGTTATGGATGATTTACATAATCAACCCATATATTTAATTAGTTATCTTTTGGTCACTTAATTAATTCTAAATTAATTCTTGATCAAAACTAATTAAACAATATTATTAATATATTAGAACTTATAATATATTAATAAACCATATGTGTTATTTGTCTCATTTTAGTTTATCCAAATGCATGATGTCATGCAACCCAAATGGACCATGCCGGGTCGGGTCAAGTACATACCAGAAATAGTTATGGACTTAGACACCTAAACCAACACCTATAACTGGAATGCTTCTAATAACACACAGACCTTGACGACACTCTCACAGCGCCACCGAGCACCACATAGTTTCTACAAAGAGATATCCTTACAAAACAAAGTAGTGCATGATCCGCAAAAAGGATAACGGTTGCAATCCTAATCCGAATCGGAAGCTTGAACCCAAGAGAATCATGCACATAACTCGAACCGAGAGCCCCAAATCCATCTTGCCTAGATCACACAGAGCACCCCCATACACATACTTAAGAGACCGAAATCTCATCCGAAGAGAAAAGAAACACCAGAGATAATCGACATGCCACCTTAATCAACAGAAAGCATATTCTCCATCGAGGATAAGCACACCTGAAGACCGAAGGGACTTAGATATACTGAACAGGAAGGTAGCTGACACATTCCTTGACCTTTAATTTGAACCACTTAAATCCTTTGGAGAATTCCCGCTTAATAACGAACTCAACTCCCAATGGTCTCGAATACCTTGACACCTAAACCAGAGAAACCACAACCCACCTGAAGATGAACATACCTGCTTCTAAAAAGGTTTCATCGACCAACATCTGCCCAAAAAATCTGAAAGCAACAAACCAAACAGTGAACTAACAGAACCCTCAATGACTGACGTTCAACCTGAGAATCCCAATTCTCCCCAACTTAGAACTCGAACCACTGCCTACTGGTGGTGAAACCAAAACATAACCCAAGCAGCCCATCCAGGTACAACCATACTTGACCATGAATTGAATATCATCTGCAGAATGGTCCTCCAGATACAGATCAACGAACCCCACGAGAAACCTGAAGTACAGATGAAAACCTCAGAACTACCCGTAATAACCACTTACAAAGCATAGGCACTACCGATTTACGATCCAAACATACACCCCTGCATGTAACCCACATGACAACCCGACATCTGGCTTTCCTATCTCTCAAGAATACGGTCCTTACTCGCATCGTTAAGGTACTTGAGCCACATCCAACCACTTACGCACACTGGCGCTGACATGCTATTTCCAACCATTGCGATCAACAAAAATCGAGCTGGGAATCCAACTTACATCGGGAGGTCAAAAGCCTGCCCACTCCCTCTACCTCGAAAACATTTAAGGAAAAATATTTGTCGTAGATAACGACAACCTAATTCGACAATCTGCTGCACAAATCTCAGACAAAATTTCCAAACCGATCATCTCAACCACTTCTTCCCCGTGCTTCGAGGTACGACCTCTTACAAAACCCATGATGCTTCCAATCAGCATACTCATCTGAGTCTAAACCATTCAACCCACATCAATTTCACCACAGCGCCTGAAAAACACAAAACCCATCCTCGCCTGAGCAGCCCAAGCCAAAAGATCAACAATTACCGAACCACTACTTCGAACCATGGTATCCAACCATGCTATTTTTCCTGACCAGCCCCTAGATTTCCCGAAATCTTCCTTGAATCGAGTATACGGGACCAATACTACCTTCCACACATATCCATACTTTCCTCAAGAATTATATCGGGTAATCTACGACCTAGTCATAATATTCATAAATCATGCTTAATAACGAAACAACCACACTAAAGGGATCCTTAGGCTATCCTGTGATTCCACACTTTTGTGCCATCAGCTGCTGATGAACTCCTCACAATGTTAATTAGCCATTCCATGAATAGAATCATATACGACAAATCCTTCACTATGAGATTATCCAACCTTTTCCACATGTGACTTGACATGTTCACTTAATGGCTAAATCACATCATTCATAAGTTCCACAAAGAACAAAGCAAGAAACATTCGTGCAAAGGAGTCGACTGACACTAAAATGCTATAAGATCTCACAGATCCTCCTATGAAATCTTCGATCTCAGACTCCCAGCATCTCGCGTGTATCATTGCCCTGCCCTCACTCTCTCAAGGGTGGCTAATCCTTCCTCATGCCGACCCGCTATAGACCGTGCCCAAACCAGGGAAACCACCACTACCTCATCCAATAACGCGACTGGCCGGAAGATGCCATACGACTCATCATACCACCTTTTCTGCACGACTCTCCATTGGTGCCAGACGACTATCGCATGAATACATTCACATGCCCCACAATTTAAACAATCTTAGGCTAATAGATTCAATCCCAAAATGGTTGGACTCAGACAAGAGCTGAAAAGCAGGGCCAAACCCTCAGCCTAAGATCCTTTAATCCATCTAGCATGTGACATAGCATATCCACTCAATAGCCGGTTCACATGCGAAAGAGTCATACAACAGCCAAACAAGGGAACTCTATAGGAACTAAGGCCTCACATAATCAGACAATTCTATCATACAATTCCTGAAGATCCCTAGCCTATCACTAGCATGTTGTTCTAACATATAACAATATCAAATAATAGTATGCTATTTTTAGGTCTACTTACTGGCTTCGACTGATCGTACACATCGCATCCTCCTTAAGTATTTTTAAATCCATTTAAAAAAATCATTTTGAAAACCTTTTACCTTTGTTTGAGATTGGATTCACACGAGTGTTCCTCCAATTTACTCAAACCAAGGCTCTGATACCAACTTGTAACATCCATAAAATTTAAACTTTTCAAAACAACCCTTTTCTATTGAACTGTTTACAAAAACCATTGTTCTCAAAACATTAATTAAAAATAAGAATATCTTTCAACATTTCTTTCAAAACATTCAAATTATCAGAATTTCCCAAAAATCATAAGTCCAAAACGCAAGGATGTGTAGGTGACACATTCACCTTGCCATGATCCATTGAAGTACCTGAAACTATAAACCAAAACTATAAGAACGAAGCTTAGTGAGTTCCCCCAAAGTACCAACTCCCAACAGATAAGATATACAAATAACAACATGTATACTGAGCCTTCAGCATGTCTAGACCGCCTCACCGAGCCAACATCTTGTCTGGACCGCTCCTGAGCCTTCGGCATGACTGGTCCTACTCACAACGCCTACAACCTATCCGGACCGCTCCCGAGCCTTTGGCATGACTGGACCGCCTCGTAGGGCCTACAGTCTATCCGTACCACTCTTCGGGATTTCGGCCTTATTGGAATACCTCGTAGCCCTTCAGTATATCTGGTCCGCCCTAGGTCTGTTATCCTTCAGCACATGGCAGGAATTCCATAACCCAACCACACACACACTAGTCGACATATACATAGCAGTTAAACACATAACCAGTCAACAGACAAACCGACAAATCTTACAAATCACTAAGCATGAAATCATTCTATCTATCAGGATAAAGATCTAACAAATCATAACAGCATAGCAACATCCTACCTACCAGGATACCGATCTAAGATATCATAACATCACTCAATCATAAGATAAACCAGGATATCAATCCAACAGGGATGACATTGATAGCAATCAAAATAAACTCCTTAAGTCCGATTATGGCCTAATTTTCCAAATTCGGCCTAATTCCTTTCATGGCCTTTACTCAAGAAGATTCAGCAAGCCAAAAGCCCAAACCATAAACTCCTAGACAGCCCAATGCAACCCAATGCAAACCAAACATGAATCTTGATCCAAATAGGCTCAAATTATTTCAAGGCCCACACGTGGCCTAATTTTCCAAATTAGGCCCAACTCCTTATTGGGCCTTATCCAAGATCTGATCCTCTAATTAGCCCAAAAAAACACTTATCCAGATAGTCCATAGGGGCCCAAGCATCAAAGCCCAACATATGGCCCAATACCCAAGGCCCAAAGCAAAGGACCCCAGAATAGTCGCGTACGCGGGGCGTATGCCAAAGGTACGCTCAACGTACACGAGACCCTGCATTGACCAAGTTACGAGGAGGCTGACCAAGTACGCGGGGCGTACTCCTTCCTACGCCGGGCGTACCCTCGCATAGCCTAAAAACATTGTTAAGTGCTTAATGGCTTAAGAACCTAAGCCCAAACTTCAGATCCATGAATCAAAAGCACTCTAGAACCATAGAGTCTCAGACTTTAAGACTTTGGTCGACCAAAAAGGGCTTAATAGATGGTCTTAACCCATTAAGACCTCCTACAAAGAACAAGGGACCAAACTAGCTCAAGGGAGCTCATTTTTATGTCTTAGAACCCATCGTAGGGTCTGAAAGGACAGCCCAAAACGTCCAAAACGAAGCATGCAAAACAATGGGATTTTTGGGATAAAGTGAACACCAAAAAGCTACTACAACAAGATCTAAGTAATCCAAGCACAAAGGTAGAAGCTTTTTACCTTCTGGCGCTTCTTCATGAAGTGTTGATCCAAGATCTACAAGCTTGCTTCACTCTTCAGTCACATTGATGCAACTTCTTCTTCTCCAACCACACAAGAAGCACACTCTTAGCTCACATTGTGACATCCCCATTTTCACGGCCAGAAAAGACCGATTTGTTTATGCTTTATTTTTAATATCAGAGTAATCGTTTAAAGAAAACGGTTGCGGAATTTGTTCCCAGAAAAAAAAATGATAAGTATGTTATCAAAACATTTCCGAAGAAATGTATTTTATTCATTTTAAAACTTGGGATGTCATCGTCAATACAGAAGCATAAGCATAAACAGAACTTACATTCATTTACACTAGTGATTTACATCTCCTTTAATCTCTTAGTGTAAAGAATCTCCGTATCGATACATGTGATACAAAATAAATTGAGTGGGTCAGGCTTGGGAGTCTGGTGAGCATGTAGGGTTTTCAACACACAATATTATATCATATATACAAATATATATTCAACCATCAAACGATCATTCCAATTACCCATTCCCACATCTCCTTTATTTCTTAAGGATTTACCCTAAGAATCGACTATCCTTCATCCAATCATTCCTCATGATTGACCTAAGGAATTTATCCAAAGTCTATTGCTACCAAGGTTCATACAACAGGCACTACGTCACATAGTCGCCAGGGTTTATACAATAGGCACTACGTCTCATAGTCACCAAGGTTTACTCAATAGGCACTACGTCTCATAGTCACCAAGGTTTACTCAATAGGCACTACGTCTCATAGTCTCCAAGGTTTACTCAATAGGCACTACGTCTCATAGTCGCCAATGTTTACTCAATACCATCTTTCATCACACATAAACTATTTCATCTACCCATGTTCTACCCAACATTTTCGTAGATATAAAATACATATACATTTTAAAACATTTAAAACCTGTATAAAATATCAAATCCACACCCATCTCAAATAAACAAACAATATATAACACATAGCACGTATTTCATAGCAAGTACTTCATATTTATGTGTTAAAAGAAAGTAACTACACACTCACTTGATAAGACGATAATCGGGCAGCACTTCGTTTCTTAAAATGATCGTTTCTAATTAAACCGGGAGTTTTATTGAGAAACCGGGCTCTACAAAGGTCGGGCTTCGAAACCGAAAAGATAAATTTTTCGGGCTTCTCGGGCACTTCGTGGCGTATTCCGGGGGTTATAATCGATACCGGGGCTTCGGGGGATGTTAATATGAAGGAAATATTGAAAAAGGGGTAAAAGATGGCAAATTTCCAAATTTATCCAAGAAGGCTCGCAAACCCTCTATTTATAGGGAAGATCCGAAGGTCAGCCGAGAGGAAGAGTCAGCAACGAAGCAGCTCGGTGGCAACCATATGCGAGCCGTCTTAGGAGGCGTCTTAGACGTCGCCTAGGACGCCAAAAGGCGCGTCGGAAGCTTACCTGACCGAAGCTTGGTCCAATCGGAAGGCGACACGCGGCTACTGTTCATGCGATGTGACTCAGCATATTTTGGATACGTGGCGCGTTTTGAGCGAGGGTGACGTGGCCGGTTCCAATCCATGCGAAATTCTCGGAAATTGAACCCAAATCTTCTAAAATCCATAACTTTCTCATACGGGCTCTGTTTTTTACGTTCTTTATATGCACGCGTAGGTAAAATTACGCTCTACAACTTTTGTTTAGACTTCGTCGGCTAATTTTGAATTTATTTTTAATGTTATTATTTTTAATAGACCGGGACAAGAAAATCTATTAAAAATTCATAACTTCTTCATCCGACTAATAAACTTGGATCTAGGTTTCTCTATTGTACATGCAATGAATCCAAGACTAATAAACTTAGACCTAACATATTATAAACTGAATTAGGGTTTATAGAATTACCTTTGATTGTTATATAGCAATAACAATCAATTCCTTGCTTGGATTGGCTTCAAAAGCTTAGTGCCTCAAGTGTTGCACCTCTAATGGAGTCACAAGCACCATATGCAACTTGGATGAAGAGGAGAAGAAAGGAGGCTGCCCAAAAACGGCTAGAAACCCTAGAGAATCCGTTGTTCACGTTTTTGGGGTATAGGGGCCCTTTATATACATGTAGGCTATTAGGGTTTACAACTAGGAAACCCTAATTTGACCGCTTAAGCCCTAAGCAGCCCATGGACTCCTTTAACATATCCCTTGGACGATTTCTAATGGGCTTCCCATAGAATTCGTCCAACCTATATATTATTAGGTGATCCATAGCCCAATTATGATTATCTTATAATTACAACTTCAGTCCCCTAAGTTTAATTAATCTCTTTTAGCCACAAAATTAATTATCAATTAATTCTTGACTGATATTAATTAAACAATATGATTTCTCCTTTAATATATTATTCTCATAATATATTAATAAATCATATTTAAACCTTTCTCTCCTTAATTCATCCTACATATTGCTATGGTGAAGGCAACCCAAAAGGACCATGCTCATAATCGGGTCAAGTACATACCAAAATAGTTATGGACTTAGACACTAATCCAACAGTCTCCCACTTGGATAAGTCTAATAACTATTTTCCGTATGACTTCAGAACCTGATCAGCAATCGTAGCTTTCAAAAGCCGCTGTCAACTCTGATCTTATCAGATACGCGTGTCCTTTAGATAAGGGATTATATATTCCTCCATTCTCAAGATATCGTATAGACAAAAGACATGAATTTCAATCATTCTCTCTATACTGTTTCCCGACTTCCGATTTATGATGACTGGTAACAGACTACAATTGAACACATCAACTTAGTCCCGGCTTGGCCAAGCGCTTAAGTGTCATCACTAAATCATCGATAGGCCCACAGATATCTCTTTTATCCCACTTTGGGTAAAAGGAATGGATAAACCTCAACTCAAATGCTCGCTTGCATTTACTGATCAAATCACACACAACAATAAGTTTTATAACACCAAGTTACTAGTGCGTTTACTTATTATCAATGTGCAACCGACCAACAAATAACAACTCACACGTCTCGGTTTCAAGAATATACAATATTATCGTCTCACTAATCACTCGTGATAATTCCATGAAGTGATCCAAGTGAGCATGGGTTTAATCCAATACTCTAATCTTATCAAAGCACTCATGAACTCTGCAGCAAACTTGTGCCATGTCTAAACCTTTTAGACAATCTACAGACTCTTCATGACAGTTTTCCTTCATACTTACTTCCAACGTATGACCGACTGTGGATGTTTGAATAACCTAGTTATTCTGGAAGTCAAAACATGCAAATTGAAACATAACAATAATACTTAATCCTATATTGCCTCAAACTTGTGAGAGTAAATAAAACACTTCTATTTAACCACCATATTGATTACTCATTATTATCGTTTACTATTTCATAAAATCAACTTATTACTCAAATTACAACAATAGTTGTCCCATGCATAAAGCATGCACACTATGTTTTCTATGGTCCTTACTTTGTGAAATAGATCAATTGAAAAACCTTTTCAATGATGCTCATTTCATAATTCTCAATCCTTATCATTAGTGTAAGAACACAAAGTTCTTTGCTACTATTAGAATATGCTAGATTCTAACATCTTATGCAACGATCCTTTCGTAAAGTCATAGCAAAAAAATGTCACCAAGACTTGGCTAATGAAATTACGAAGTACTCTATTAGAAATTGTTACAAGACAATTCCATAGACGTGAAGTCTCACATTCAAAGTACATTCCTTTGAATATCCTTCTTGCATAAAAGTTTCTAATCTAGGCATAGACTCTCAATATCCAACTCCTAATATGGAAACATTTCCACATTTTCCATATGACATCTCATTCTTAATAGAATCTTATCTATTCATAATAATGTCGATATGGCCCTTCTAATATCATACTTCCAACTACTCACAAGTGACCAATCCTCAACGAACTTTGGATCGTCTTTTGATAGTTTCTTAATTATTTTAGTCAAAACCGATTCTAGTCCTTTTTCCCTCTTAACGTGCTAAACATTTGGAAAATTTTAGAATGGTCAAATATTATAGCATTTGCAATCGACACTAAACCCGAAGCGTATGGGACACGATGCATAATGTCTTACATAAAGATATGATACTTTATCAATCTTTTCCCATAATATTTTATGTGTCACGTTTTTGCAATTCGAACTATGAAGAGGGATGCCGTAATCATAATCGAAATTTGAGAACACACTATGTATCCTTTGACTAAATTTATTAAATTTCTCAATCTAAGCTTTAGATTTTGAAACGAAGTATAATATTCTCTCCCTTAATTATAGCAAAACAACTTTTCAACCCATGCAACTTTGCAAATTGAATCTTTGTTTTTCTATAATTAATATTGCTAACTTGCAATACTCGCCATAATGATCATACAAGCATAACACTTATGCTCCCACTATCATGATGATTATCATATAAGCATAACACTTATGCTCTCACTAGCTTTGACATGTATTCAGAAAACAAATGAACTTTCAAAAAACAATGCCTATTGAATTTCTGAAATTCATATTTCTAATACCAGATGCTTCGATAAGCCTTTATCTAAGCTTCTTAACCTTATACACATTTGCCTTAGATAGCTCATATGTGTGTTTAAACAATTCAGAACTTATGTTACTGAGTTCCAAATGTTGAAACTAATTGCCAAATCTCACAATTCGAACTATGGAAAGGGATGCCGTAACCATAATCGAATTTGAGAATACAATTTTCACAATCGCTATCTTCTTAAAATCTCTCTTAGTGAAAGCATTTCCTCACAGTCATTTTCATGAAGGAAGGAATCTTATGACACTTAGATTTTATGGTGTATGGGTTCCTATCCATGTGAATTTGCCAAACCAAAGCTTGCGACAAATCCAAACTCATATAGACTGAACTTTCTTAATCTTGATTTCTTGCCTTATGGTAACACGAGTGCCCACCATGTCTTCCAAGTAGTTTAGTAACTTGTCCTTACATATCAATGTACTTTCCATCGACTAAGGCTCTAGTATGCATTCAAATGAGAACTCATAGAACTCACATACACAATTAACTCAATTGGAATGGCACAGAAACAAAATAATGTCAGCACGATAGGTTGTAAACCTCAAGTCGTGTGCTAGTGATGATCTATAAGGTTTATTCTTGATTTGTTCTTGAAACTTTTCAATACCATTAAGACTCCCACTGACTCCTTGACATATAAGATTCTCTTGTCAAGAAACATTTCTTGACAAAGCAAATATTCAAGAGTCAGTGTAGTTCTTATCAAAACACTTCACATAATTGGTCCTAGTTGGTCTTTGTCTTATCCAAGACAGCACAACTTACCAATTTCAAATGTGCAAGAATAAGAAAACTTTTTCAAATTCCATATTTGATGAGTGTTATAAACCTACATAAGACTTTTTCACTCAATGCCACAATCTTGACTCTAAGACTTGATATAGGAATGAAGTATGATTGACTTCTTGATTTAACCATTTCTACAATTCTCGATTCCTCTTCTTAGACATGGAATTGCACTAAGACTCACTTAGAGGATCAATTGAAACATGGTTCTTAATCATTAAGACTTATCATAAAACACAATAAAAGCTACTCTCCCTTCTTCTTAGAATAGAGAAACTTTTATCTTTCTGCCTACTTGATTCTTCTTTATTCGTTCTACTATTCATTGAAACTCTTTCAATCAACTCAGAATTACACTTAATCTTATAAGTATAATCATATTTACTAAACTTTGGTAAATCATGACGAATATCTTTGTCACTCTTGTGGTGGACTTGATCAACGTACGACCTAGTGTACTCGATCTCCTAGTCCTTTCAATCGACACTTGGTCAAAGAATTAGTCTAAGTTTCCCAAATGTGAAAGTTTTTCATTCATCATACAATACATGTTGCATGATTCCAAGTTTCTATCCACTTGAAACGTAGGCGATGAGAAACTCTCCTTATTTGGTAAACTTCTGACATTTCCACAAAAAAAACATAATTAAGAATCAAATCCATTATTGCTAATAATAGAAACATTCAAACATCAATTTTTCATACATGCCATTGCAAGGATAAATAAATAAGATAAAAATCAAAATTCATTTTATTGCGGGAAAAATTTGTCCTTACAATGCAATTCAAGTGAAAAACTATGTTATTACATATTTCTTAACAATCTATTCTAACTCCAAGTAGTAGCTCAAGAATCCAATCTTCAAGTAATGCGATCGAAATCCATTTTTTCACGATCAGATTCAGCTCACTTCTTCCCTTAAGCTTCCTCTCTTTTCTTCGATCCTACAAAACATCAAAATGTAATCTTATCACATCATGTATTAAGAATCTAGAATAGGAACTTAAAAAAGTTAGATAATGTACTTTACCTGAAGTAGATCCATACGTCTTGACTCTCCCATCGCTTAGATCTCTCAGGTAAATAGAGCAGCTTCGTCTCCAATGCCCCTTCTCTTGGCAAATAAAAGCAAATGGACTCCTTTGGCACAACACATTGGACAATCATAGACTTAGTTCTTTCTGGACTTCCAATGTTGCCAGCATCCATTGAAGTTTGGGAGCTTGATTCACCATACAAATTTACTTGACCAGCACGCCAAATCATTGCTGATTCAGCAGCTATAAGCAAATAGGTGAGATCAATTAGGGTCACGTCGTGGTCCATCATATAGTACTCTCTAACGAACTCACTATATGATTCAGGAAGTGACTGAAGAACCCAGTCAACAGCCAACTCACTTGAAATCTCGACACCCAACATGTTTAACCTATCAATGTGTGACTTCATCTCTAAGACGTGCGCGCACATAGGTTTCCCATCTTCGTGTTTACTTGCCAAAAGGGCTTGAGTGAGCTTAAACTTTTCAAGCCTTTGAACTTGTGGGTTAGGGAGAACAATTAGAGGAGATGGAGGAAGTGAAGCATGACTTTCATTTCCTTGATCATGTCTCGGAACGTCATCTTCATATGGAAAACTTGTTCCATGGGATTTGGGAAGACCATGATTGTCAGAACTAGACATCTACAAAACGGGAGAAAGTTCAAGTTAAGTTGATTGAGTCCTTAATAAAACACCCAAATGAGTTATTAAGGCTAGGATCCAACACAATATTCTACAACCTAGAAGAGGGATGCCGTAATCTAGTTGTAGAATATTTGAAGGTAGGTAAATGACGATTTACCAATTTCCACCATGAAAAACGAAAAGGAAGTTTAAGTTTTAAATGAATTGAAACTCCTAGATCTTTTGAGATTCATTGAACTTTTCAATGGCATGTTTAATCTCGATTATGCCCTACTATTTGTGACTGGGATGCCGAGGATCACAAACAAGGTGTGAATAACCATACGAATCACGTGGTGCACCCAATGCTAGTATCACCTAATCAATGTGCCGGTTAGCCACACACACGCTCCATTGATCTATGATAAGTATCGAGCCACCCTTCGCCACCAATGTCATCCCCAAATTAGTATGCCGGTTAACCACACACGCTCCACTAATGTTTGACAAGGGTACGAAGTGTAATTCCATGGGTTAGCATATAATTTCACATTTTGCCTAAAGTAACTATGATTTGGGAATTTGTATAAGCATTTAGTTACTTTGTACTTCATTATACTTATAATGGAAGGTTTCTGTCCTATTCTACCTGTTCGGCTAACTACCCTCCACTAGTCAAGAGTGCGGTGGGTAAGAGTGGATACCCATTCAATCGCCATTTTATAGGCAATTTCCTTAAACACCCCTTATAGACCAGCTTCATGAATGAGGCCTACTAACGGTAAGACTGACTTTTTACTCATACATATATATAATATTAGACTTTTAATGTTATATATAGTATAGGGTGTATTTTACACTTTTAAAAAATACTAGGTGGTTTAACTTAGTCAATTAAACTTTTAGTTTAATTAAATGTAAACCAAAACTTTATGGATTTATTAAATCACTTTTAATTATACACTTTAATTAATTAACAAAACCATAAGGGTGTGATTTGAACTTTTCAAATTACTAGGGTTTTAGAATTTAACATTTCAAATTTAAACTTTTAATCAACTTTTAAATTCCAAAACTTGAGGGCAAGTTTTTGAAACATTTCAAAACATTAGGGATCAAATAACAAATAATTCAAATTAAAAAATTAATTTCATAATTATCTATATTTGACCTAATCTTATTTTAGTCGCTAGATAATTACCAAATAATTTGAAATAATCTATATTTATCATATAAACAACCAATATTTAAAAGATCTGAAATTATCTATTGTTTTGGCAAGGATAATCACTAATTTAAGATAAAAATCGGATTTTAACTTCAAAAAACGAATTAGGCATTAAATCCAAGTCAAAAAAGCAGTTAAATCCCGAAATACCCTCTGTCTAACGCTCGAACTCGCCGAGTCAGCTCTGAACTCGCCAAGTAGGGGCCAACTCGCCGAGTCCAGATACTGACTCGCCGAGTTGATTCGGGCAGAGGCCAAAAACTCGATTTTTTTTAGCAAACAAAACAGTTAAGCATTACATACAACTGAAACCAATCAAGGCTCTGATACCACTGATGGGTTTTAGGCATAAGAACAATCCTATATGCTCATACAAACCCTAATTCTTGGATCTAGGTTTCTCTATTGTACATGCAATGAATCCAAGACTAATAAACTTAGACCTAACATATTATAAACTGAATTAGGGTTTATAGAATTACCTTTGATTGTTATATAGCAATAACAATCAATTCCTTGCTTGGATTGGCTTCAAAAGCTTAGTGCCTCAAGTGTTGCACCTCTAATGGAGACACAAGCACCATATGCAACTTGGATGAGGAGGAGAAGAAAGGAGGCTGCCCAAAAACGGCTAGAAACCCTAGAGAATCCGTTGTTCATGTTTTTGGGGTATAGGGGCCCTTTATATACATGTAGGCTATTAGGGTTTACAACTAGGAAACCCTAATTTGACCGCTTAAGCCCTAAGCAGCCCATGGACTCC
The DNA here is from genome assembly GCF_051521515.1 of Lactuca serriola. Taxonomy (NCBI): domain Eukaryota; kingdom Viridiplantae; phylum Streptophyta; class Magnoliopsida; order Asterales; family Asteraceae; genus Lactuca; species Lactuca serriola. The sequence continues at coordinate 233,141,018 of NC_136409.1, read as the reverse complement.
TTTAACATATCCCTTGGACGATTTCTAATGGGCTTCCCATAGAATTCGTCCAACCTATATATTATTAGGTGATCCATAGCCCAATTATGATTATCTTATAATTACAACTTCAGTCCCCTAAGTTTAATTAATCTCTTTTAGCCAAAAAATTAATTATCAATTAATTCTTGACTGATATTAATTAAACAATATGATTTCTCCTTTAATATATTATTCTCATAATATATTAATAAATCATATTTAAACCTTTCTCTCCTTAATTCATCCTACATATTGCTATGGTGAAGGCAACCCAAAAGGACCATGCTCATAATCGGGTCAAGTACATACCAAAATAGTTATGGACATAGACACTAATCCAACAAAAACAAGACCCCATACTGGACTGAACGGATTCCATCACTACACCACTAGCTCGAGAAAACCTTCGAGATGATCCTGAAGGTTGCCAACACCAGAGTCTGCTATGAACCAAGCTTCCCCTCCACCATCGAGGGTAAGCATACCTGAAGACCGAAGGGACTTAGATATACTAAACAGGTAGGTAGCTGACGCATTCCATGACCTTTAATTGGAACCACTTAAATCCTTTGGAGAATTCCCACTTAATAACGAACTCAACGCCCAATGGTCTCGAATACCTTGACACCTAAACCAGAGAAACCACAACCCACCTGAAGCTAAACATACCTGCTTCTAAAAAGGTTTCATCTACCAACATCTGCCCAAAAAATCTAAAAGCAGCAAACCAAACAGTGAACTAACAAAACCCTCAATGACTGACGTTCAACCTGAGAATCCCAATTCTCCCCAACTTAGAACTCGAACCACTGCCTACTGGTGGTGAAACCAAAACATAACCCAAGCAGCCCATCCAGGTACAACCATACTTGACCATGAATTGAATATCATCTGCAGAATGGTCCTCCAGATACGGATCAATGAACCCCACGAGAAACCTGAAGTACAGATGAAAACCTCAGAACTTCCCATAATAACCACTTACAAAGCATAGGCACTACCGATTTACGATCCAAACATACACCCCTGCATGTAACCCACATGACAACCCGACATCTGGCTTTCCTATCTCTCAAGAATACGGTCCTTACTCGCATCACTAAGGTACTTGAGCCACATCCAACCACTTGCGCACACTGGCGCTGACATGCTATTTCCAACCACTGCGATCAACAAAACTCGAGCTGGGAATCCAACTTAACTTGGGAGGTCAAAAGCCTGCCCACTCCCTCTAACTCGAAAAAATTGAAGGAAAAATCTTTGTCGTAGATAACGACAACCCAATCTGACAATCTGCTGCACATATCTCAGACAAAATTTCCAAACCGATCATATCAGCCACTTCTTCCCCGTGCTTCGAGGTACGACCTCTTATAAAACCCATGTGGCTTCCAATCAGCATACTCATCTAAGTCTGAACCATTCAACCCACATCAATTTCACCACAGTGCCTGAAAAACACAAAACTCATCCTCGCCTGAGCAGCCCAAGCCAAAGATCAACAATTACCAAACCATGGTAACCAACCATGCTATTTTTCATGACCAGCCCCTAGATTTCCCGAAATCTTCCTTGAATCGAGTATGGATCCTATGATTTTAGTAGTGCGGGCCCAATACTACTTTCCACACCTATACATACTTTCCTCAAGAATTATATCGGCTACTCTACGACCTAGTCACAATATTGATGAATCCTGCTTAACAATGAAACAACCACACTAAAGGGCTCCTTATGCTATCCTGGGATTCCACATTTCTGTGCCATCAGCTGCTGAAGAACTCCTCACAATGTAAATTAGCCATTCCATGAATAGAATCATATACGAAAAAGCTCAGATAATCCTTCGAGTAACAGACTCATCCCTACAACGGTTGGACTCAGACGAGAGCTGCGCAGCAGGTTCAAATCCTTCACTATGAGATTATCCAACCTTTTCCAGATGTGACTTGACATTTTCACTTAATGGCTAACTCACATCATTCATGAGTTCCACAAAGCACAAAGCAAGCAACATTTGTGCAGAGGAGTCGACTGACACTAAAATGCGATAACATCTCAGAGATCCTCCTATGAATTCTTCGATCTTAGACTCCCAGCATCCTGCGTGTATCTTTGCCCTACCCTCACTCTCTCAAGGGTGGCTAATCCTTCCTCATGCCGACCCGCTATGGATCATGCCCAAACCAGGGAAACCACCGCTACCTCATCCAATAACGCGACTGGCCGGCAGACGCCATATGACTCACCATACCACCTTTTCCGCATGACTCTCCATTGGTGCCAGACGAGTATCGCATGAATACATTCACATGCCCCACAATTAAAACAATCTTAGGCTAATAGATTCAATCCCACAATGGTTGGACTCAAACAAGAGCTGAGAAGCAAGGCCAAACCCTCAGCCTAAGATCCTTTAAACCATGTAGCATGTGACTTAGCATATCCACTAAATAGTCGGTTCACATGCGAAAGAGTCATACAACAGCCAAACAAGGGAACTCTATAAGAACTAAGGCCTCACATAATCAGACAATTCTATCATACAATTCCTGAAGATCCCTAGCCTATCACTAGCATGATGTTCTAACATATCACAATATCAAATAACATTATGGTATTTTGAGGTCTACTTACTGGCTTCGACTAATCGTACACATCGCATCCTCCTTAAGTATTTTGAAATCCATTTAAAAAAAAAATCATTTTTAAAATCTTTTACCTTAGTTTTAGAGTGGATTCACACGAGTGTTCCTCCAATTTACTCAAACCAAGGCTCTGATACCAACTTGTAACATCCATAAAATTGAAACTTTTCAAAACAACCCTTTTTCTATAGAACTGTTTACAAAAACCATTGTTCTCAAAGCATTAATTAAAAATTAGAATCTCTTTCAACATAGCTTTCAAAACATTCACATTATCAGAATTTCCCAAAAATCATAAGTCCAAAACGCGAGGATGTGTACGGTCACACCCTCACCTTGCCATGATCCACTGAAGTACCTGAAACTATAAACCAAAACTGTAAGCACGAAGCTTAGTGAGCTCCCCCAAAGTACCAAATCCCAACCGATAAGATATACAAATAACAACATGTATACTGATCCTTCAACATGTCTAGACTGCCTCACTGAGCCAACATCCTGTCTAGACCACTCCCGAGCCTTCAGCATGACTGGACTGCCTCGCAGGGCCTACAGCCTATCTGGACCGCCTCACAATGCCTACAACTTATCCAGACCACTCTCGAGCCTTTGGCATGACTGGACCGCCTCACGGGGCCTGCAGTCTATCCGGACCGCTCGTTGGGCTTTCGTCCTGACTGGATCACCTCATAGGCCTTCAATCTATCCGGGCCGCACTGACCAAGATGGTCGTGAAGGTTCTTCAAAGTACGTTGTACATACACCAATCAGATCAGAACCCTATTTTAGGGTCTTGGACTCTATTTAGGCTCCTTATCTCATAACCTAACCCTAATACCTTCAGACTCTATTTAGGAAGAAGGAGTTCCTTTAGGAAGCATTGATTGGCTTGGAGCTTGTGGATCCAAGCCCTAGTCATGTTGATCTAGCTCCAGAAAGCATAAAGTTTGAATCTTGGTGGCTTTCTCATGTGGATCTAGTGGGGTGATGACTTGTTATGTTTGGCCTTTGAAGAAGAAGGAGCCTTGAAAGAGAATAGCTTGAGGATCTTGCTTTCGGGTCTATTTTCTACTCTTGTTGGTGCATATTCCATAGGTATCAAGTTTGAAACTTGCTTATCGTTGTGCTAGTTTTTGTTTTGGGTCCATTTTAGGGTTTTTGGTCCCAAAGCTTGAAGATTTATGAGTTGTTAAACTCCAGAGCCTAATATATGTCCCTTTAAGTGTTTCTAGTGGAGAGGATTCTTTAAAATGAGGCCTTGGACGTTGGAACCACCTCATGCATGAGATATGAGCATTTGTGGGAGTAAAGAGTGATAGTTTTTGTGTTTAGGACTTGATCAGCCATGAAAAGGCTTAAAGTCATGAGCTTTATTGAGTGTTAGCCTTTATGGAGTCCAGATCTGAGAGTATAACTATGGTCTTAACGGATTACGACCAAGGGAGTGGAGATAACAAGCCTGGACATACGCCGAGCGTAATCTTAGTATGCCCTGCGTACTGATCTAGTGTCCCCGATCAGGAGTCGTGTGTATGCTGAGCGTACCAAAGGAGGTACACCCCTTGTAATCCTGTTGTGGGCTTTTTGGGTTAAGTCTCATATTGGGCCTTAAGTGTTGGGCCAAGAGTTTGGGCTTGTTGTACTGGAATTTTGGACCGGATGAATATATATGTGCCTTGGGCCCTTGTGTTGGGCTTGCTACTTGGACTTAAGAGTTGGGCCTTGGGAGAGTCTATTTATTACTGGGCCTTGGTGGGCCTAATGGGTTTTGGGTTATTTATGGGCTGGTTAGTGGACTACCTTTAGACCTCGTGAGTGAGGTTTTCTCTTAGAAATTAATTGGGTAATTGTGGGTTTTGGTTCAGTGATAGAGTTCGGTGTGCAGCAGCAGCGTCTATAGGAGTTGTTCATCATCCGAGGTGATTCTTCTCACTATACATACCCAGAGTGGTAATATGAGTTATGTTAACCGGAGGGTCTTATGTGTTTATTAGAGTACTATGGTATCCTGCATTGTGTGATTTATGCCATGTATTATTACGAGTTACAGATTTAAGATCGGATGGTCCATAGAGTTAGGACCGGAGGGTCTACTAGAGTTGTGGGATTGGAGGGTCCCACTAAGACACATTGACCGGAGGGTCTTACAGATTTATAACCTCGACTGGCTAATGAGTTGTATGTGGTGTTTCGGGGAACTCACTAAGCTTCGTGCTTACCGTGTTATGTGATATGTGTTTCAGGTTTTCTCAGGATCGCGGGAAGGTACCGGCTTGATTGTACACACCAGAGAAAGAGTTATGTATTGAGGATCCTGGAGTATTAATCAAGCAATTACGGAGTTGCGTTTTGTAAATTAAATTAATGAGATTTTTGTGAAATGTGTTACGAGAATTATATAATTTTAAAATGAAAATTTTGTTTGAAAATTTATGGTGTTACAATTTCCAATTTCCTTCTTTCTTCATATGTCTTTATTCTCTTCTCTCGATCTCTCTTCATTTTTTAAAACACAAACCCTAAATTGCTAGATATAGCCACCACCCACAACCCATCACCTCCACTCACCTCTTTGGACTACAGCTCACCAAATGTCGCCAAAGCCACCATACCACCTCGAGAACCCACTGAAAACCTCACTAACTTCATTTTCCCCGATTTTTATCCACGCCTACCTCCATCGGAAACTAGCTTCTTCACTTCAAGGCCCATACCCGCTCCCTTACGGACCTATCGCATGCTAGTTTTATCCCTTTGTTCGAAGCCACGACGTCGACAACATCTCATCCATACTCCTTCATCGCTGACTGCATTTTATCCCACCTCTTTATTCACCGTTGACCTACATCTCCTTTTGTTTCCCTATCCACTGCCCACCTGCATCATTGTTGATGGAATTCCGACCCAGACTTTCCCCTTTGTGATCTAAATGTCGTTGCAACCCAACCATCAGTTTGAATAGGATTACACCAACCTTAGAAGCCGACCCCTAAAGAGGTTATTTTTTGCATCTAGTTTCATCTAGGATCAATTGATTTGGGTAGTGTCCGCTCCGTGGATTTGGGTTTCATCTATGTTGGTAGTTGGTGGGTATGTTGGTGGTGGAAATTAAGAGAAAGCAGGCTTGATACATTTTGTAACGCCCAAGATTTCTGTCAAAACTAGTGAATTTAGGTATTCATGTACAGAAATTTTCTCTATGTAAACTTACAACAGCAAACTAATAAAATTCAAACTACAATGCTATTTAAGTTTGTACGTTCATTCATTGTGATTCAACCTCGTATAAGCCCAAAAACTCGATCCACTAGCTAAGTCCAATCAATGTTGGGCCTTAGCCCAAGAATTCTCGGCCCAAAACCCTTATTGGGCCAAGACTTTTTCATTGGGCCCTATTAGGCCAATAACTTCTCCATTTGGTCTTATTGGGCCGAAAACCTTTCTTTGGGCCCTAATGGACCGAAAACTTCTATTGGGATTTACATTGGGCTGAAAACCTTTTAATGAGCATTAGTGAGCCGAAAACCACTATTGGGCCTTCCATTGGGCCGAAAACACTTCAATTGGCCTTGTTAGGCCGAAAACCTCTATTGAACTCTCCTATTGGGCCGAAAACGCTTTTGGGCCAAGCCAAAAATCGAAACCATTTCTTTTGGGGCCAAGAACCCTATGGGTCGGTTATGGGTTAATAAAAGAAAAGAAAGAAATGGAAAAAGGATTGGATAATGAGCATGCCATATCATTTTTTTTCTAGCATGCCTCCAAGCCTCTAACCTCCATGGATCAAAGCATATATCCCATAAACTTGAAGAAGTCAACTCCTACGCTTTCCCCCTCCTTCTCTTATACGGACGAACACACACACACACACACTTCACAACCTCATTTTCCTCACATTACTCTCAAGAACATCCTCCATTGTTCTATCAAAAAATTTCGAGTTTGTCACTACAAAAATCGGATTCTAGGCTTCTTTGTAAGTTCTATGTTAAACTTAAAGTATTTTATTTCATTTTTATGCTAAAATCCTTCCACTTACACCCTCATTTCGTGTATATGACCCTTAGAACACCCACATTTCGAGAATCTCTCCAAGAACACAAGCTAGGCTCGAAATTTCCTTCTTCTTCTTCTACCACTTGAAAACTCCAAGGTGAGCTTCATACCCCACTATTTTCATGTTTTTCATACTCTTTGGGGGGGGGGGGGAATACAAGTCAAAGTTTCGGTTAACCTATGGATAATTGCATGTATCGTTGTGTAATAGCATGCATATTACATATTGTGATTAGAATGTTGATTACTTCATGTTACGACACACCATAAACTCGAGATTTACATGGTTCATATTGCTAGGTTAAGTTTATCCTTTGGATAATTTCTTGTATCATAGTCATGGGTTGAAGATGAAACAAGTCTCAATTAAAAAGGTTCTTAATGAGTGTTAAAAATCATATAGCATATGTTAATAACACATTTGTGTTTTGTAAAAAATAGTGACATGCTAGAGTCACAGAAACATGGTATATTTTGTGTTACAAAACTCCTAAACAAAATTTTGGTGTGTTGAATAAGCTACAAAATTAGTTTATTTTGTTAAGAAAATGATATTTCTTTTTTAAAACGATAGTCGTAATATGTTGTCATCATTTTAAATGGTTTAAAAGTAAGAGTTTTATGCTATTTAAATAAAATATATCACAAATACACAATTCCATTAAGGATTATTTATAAAACGCGTAATAAATAATTTAACTAAAATGATTTACAAAACAGATTTATTACGACACAAAAATTCGGGTGTCATAATATTTCTGTCATAAATCCTTTAAAACAAGTGTAGTAAGTTGTAAGTATTTATGACGGTAATATACGCATGTCATAAACTATGTGTCATAAAAACCTTAAAGGCAAGGATAAAGAATCTGCGTGTCATAAAATCTGTACAACACATCATAAGCTGAATAATATGAAAGCTGCTAAATTGCGTGTCATAAAATAGCTGTCACATGTTACAAAGGAAATATTATTTCCATAATCGATAAAGGAACTCGAAATTTACGTAAATCTGTTAATGCTCTAGTGAGACACATTCCTTCACCGTACCTACCTAGCATACACCATAAGCCCTGTAGTTATAATCAGAGTCTCCTAGAGGGAGGGTGATGTAATTGTGTATAGATCTATATATACGGGGTTGACACCCCCACACCTGAGCTGTTCGCTACAGCTAGACGGGGTCAGTCTAGGGTGACAAATACATTACCTAAACCGACGCCTGAAGAACGTCATGACAGGCATATCAGTCACATCAAGCATGGTTGTAACGATTCACGTAGGGATTAATAATGTTAATTTGGATTTATGAAAAATATACACTTCACCGGTTTTATATAAAATATAAAACTACGCTCTATTTTCAGTATACTATTACTACCACTCCAGTCTTAGGGTTTAAGACTACAATTTTTCAATAAACAGGTAATATGAGATTTTCTGGGAATCTACATTTCATGACAACAAATAATAAAAAAAGTACATGCATTCAATTATTCACAGTTTTTGAACGAGACTCACAAACCATTTCCACAGAAAATATCGGATTTTCTGGAGTTTTACAAATTATTACAATCAAGGATGTTATAAAGCTTTTTATACAAATATGCTTATGAAGTCACCAACTTTTTAGTTGATGTTTTTCAAAACGACTTGTATTCTCAGGGACTCAGTGAGCAGGTATTTGAGCTATGGATCTCGGATATTTGCTATATTTTGGAACATCATATTTTTGTCACTTTTGTGTAAATTTGTGAACAAATACAATTTGTAAACTATGAATGTTGGTATCTATTAATGTATGATGTTTGGTTGCTATGTTTCATTCATATTCAATTGTTATGATATTATACAATGACGTCACCCGCCCCCCGACGTTTCCGCCGTCCTCGTTCGGGGTGTGACAATTTCATACCAATTACACCTCAAAATTTTCATTTCTCATTTAAAAATTTACAATATTTATTTTGATGTACATTGGCGAACTGGCATACAATAAGTTATCACAAGGATCGTACTGGTCCCAAGTACAAGGTCGAGTCGGGCGTCACAAATAATCTACGCGCAAAACAAATTATCAAAAAAACATAAGACTCATGGCTTAGTAAAAACCAGCTAATTAACACAATCAAATAAATTATATAAATCACATAATAACTCATTTAATCATATATGTAGAAATTAATTTATATCAATTAATGATATTCTCATAACCACCCTCTCAGTAAGAATCTCTCACTCTTTCATACCTATTCCTAAATCAATGATCTATTTCTCAGCTAATGATCCATCTATCAATCGTGATTACTCTCTTGCTTAATGATCTTTCTCTCTCTCTCTCACTCTCTCTCTCTCTCTCTCTCTATATATATATATATATATATATATATATATATATATATCTTAATCAATTAAAATAAATCCCTCATCCACAATAAATCTATCAATTAGGCTTATCACCCAATCAGGATCTATCTCTCAATCAATGAGCTAATTATCGTCAATAATCTATCTCATTCTTAATCTATATCTCTCTCTACTATAATTTTTCTTTGAATATTAATAAATCTCTTTCTAACAAAGTAAATCACTCTCTCTATCAATGTTTATCTCTCACAATGGAAATTATTATGTTTCTCATAATCTCAAATTCGATCATGACCAATCCATCAATCGTGATTTATTTGTTAATCGTATTCAATCTACTAATTATAATATATTTCTCTATAATGATCTAATTAACAAAAATAATTAACTCCTCAACAATAACCAATTAATTAAAAATATACAATTCACTTATCGCATATCATAGATATAAATATCACGTATATCAAAAATCAATCACGACCAATTACTCGGAAATGATTTTTCTTTTAATATAATCTATCTCATCAATCAAAATCAATCTTTTAGTCAAATGATAATTTTTCATAATAGTCAATCTCTCCAATATCGATCAATTTCTCATTAATAATTAATCATATAATTCATGTAATATATATATATATATATATATATATATATATATATATATATATATATATATATATATATATATATCAGATAACACATCAATGGATCAGCAGACTAATTCTAGTTTCGGTTTCCATTCTTCAATATCTATTAGTTCGTCTCATGGTAGCAACTAGTCATCACATAACAAGTTCCTCAAAACCTATCTCAAATCAACAATAGGTATACTTTATGGCCACTTATCATAATAATAATCAAATCTCATAATAGGCTTGACCTGTAAGCCGTTAGCTAAATCTCTCATAATGGATAACTCTCAAATATTGGGATGTATAACCCCGACAGTCCTATCTAAATCCACAATCATAAGACTTACTCACAATCTTACCAATGGGTTTGTAACAGCACCATATCACGAAGCCCCGTAATATTCTTGGGTCTATCAAATCTAAACAATAATCATATTCATAAATTCAGTTTAACAGGTAATAGATACCTTGATATATCTCGTAACTCGGCCCTCGTATTACCCGTATAACGGTACAAATCTACCATAGAAATCTTTGGAAAACGATTGCCGAGCAGCGTCTTCGATCTCGTATGTCAGAACCTTCTCAAATAACACAAATGCTTTCATATATATAGTCAGACACTCCTCATGTCTTGAGTATCTAATGAACTCCGATCTCGACATGTATTGTTCTTCTTTGCAACGTGTCTCGCTGATCTGAACCTTCTCACGACGTGAAGGACATTAGAATCCCATTTTGACATGTATGAATCTCGAAAATTCTAGTGACTCATCAATTCTCACTTCGTGAGGAGCTTAATGATACATCGTGAGAGTTAAAAGTTTGACCATTGACTTTGACTTTCATTGACTTTCTCCAAATAGAAACATACTCTCATCTAAACTTCAAATGGTCATAGATTTCTCCTACGAACTCCGTTTTTAACGATATTTATATCCACAGAATCCTCTCAATCAGCTCCAAAACATTTCTCAACTATCCTTTTCTGAATAGAATTTTTAAATTTAAAGTAAATTCCATACTCTATTTCATCTACTTTCTTCATAAGATTCATATCTCGTAAATAATATATGTTACTAGAACCAGGTGGTACAAGTCTTCCCCCTTCAAAAGATTCCATGCTTGGAATCTCTTGAAGTCTCTCACTACTAATTTAGGATATATTAACTCTTTGCATATCGTATGTCTCATCATATCCTTCTTAAGGAGGGTTATAACTCATATTACTCACGATTCGTTTGGCACTCGATTTATAACTCATTCTCAAGTCACGTGTGTAATTTTCGCATAATAATCATCATTATCATCATTATTATCAAATATGGAGTAAAGCATGGTAAAAGACTCATTCTTAAGTCTGTCTATTATGAATCATATCTCGATTGTTATTACTCGTTTATCTAAAATTTAACTAATTCACGAATCACTCAAATCAACTCATTGGCATTACTCTCTATGTGCTTGTGTCATCGATTTTGGTGGGAGTTGGGACTCCTACCTTCCCAAGGCTGAGTTTTTTTACAACAACAGCTATCACTCTGGTATCGATGCTCCGCCATTTGATATTCTCTATGGGAGGAAGTTTCGTACCCCAATCTATTGGGCAGAGGTCAGTCACATGGTCATGGGAAAGACCAAGGTAGTTCTCCAGATGATAGAGCTTATTCAGCAGACTAGAAAAAGGTTGCAGACAACTCGGATTGCTCCTCATTAAGCTCAGGTCGTATGGCAGAAATAGTAGGTTCTCTTCCAATTTCTTAAATGAACTGTCTCATTTCTTCCCTTTGTTCTGCTAACAAAACCCTAAGCATTTCTATTGTGACAGGTTCAGCTACTGGTACTACTCCAAGTGCACGTGAACTACACAGGGCTCAGGCTGCTAATTCTCATTACCGTTTCGTAATCCACTATGATTTCTCACCATGACGTTCTAGATACCAAAACATTGTTTAATGTACTGATACAAGAACATAGATAGAGAAAGCTTAGATGCGTAATCCTCCTTATTATGCCGAAAAATTATATGTCAGTTCTAATACCGTAATTAAAAGTTTAGAAACCTGAACACATAAAATTTCCTAATTATATGTCATCAATAGACCTTAAAGTAATCTAGATAGACAACCTAATGCATGCTATTCTATAGATTATTTAGTGCATTAAATAAAATTAGTCATCTTATCGTAAAGTAAGCTAGTACTTATGTCAATTCAGGTGTACTACCTAAAATATTATAGACATACATCTCACGCTCATTGCTTAGCATGCTAAGTTTAAGTCTAGAAATTCCCTAAAATTCTTACTTCACTTAAACTAATGCTCGGATACCAACTGTAACATCCCCGAATTTACGGTCACTTTAAAATTTTTATTTATGCTTATTTTAAAAAAGAGTATTTCTTTTGTTGTGGAATTGTTCCCAAAAATATTATTTCAATGTAAGATAATATTAGCGTTAAACATTTTAGAAGAAACATTCAATATTGATATTATTTAAAAACTTGGGATGTCATAATTGATACAAAAAATAAGCATAAACAGACCTTACATTAATTTACACTAATGTTCTACATCTCCTTTACTCTCTCAGTGTAATTTATCTTCGCATCAATACATGTGATACCAAATAACTGAGTGGGTCATGTTGGGAAACCTGGTGAGATACATAGGGTTTTCAAACCACAATATTATAATCTTTAATTATATATATTCTTCAGCACTCAAACAACCTAATTACCCCATTCCAGTTATCCTCACTTTCTAATCCTAGTATGGTGATCTCGAGAGATATTTCCTAAAGGATCTCTATCGGCAGTATGATAACATTACTATACAAAAGTACTTGGATAAGCACGACAATACAATAGTACTTGGATCAGCACGGCAGTACAAAAGTACTTGGATAGGCACGACAGTACAAAAGTACTCGGATAAGCACGATAGTAAAAAAGTACTTGTATAGGCACGTCAGTACAACAATACTTGGATCGGCATGACAGTATAAAAGTATTTGGATAAGCATGGTAGTACAATAGTACTCGACTAGGCACGACAGTACAATAGTACTTGGACAGACACGACAGGTCACGACTTACTAATTTGCACAACTCTCAGTTAATCTATCATAACCACAAACTTACACAGCCCTAACACAACCTCTCATTTATTATTACGCACAACCTTTTACTACCAAATTATATTATTAAGAATATGATTAGATCAAGTAATAATCATATCATATTGTACAAATATACTAAACAAAACAAAAAAAATAACACACGTACCATTTAAGTAATTATAATACTTATATCTATGTGTAAGTTTGAAAGTAACTATGCACTCACTTGATAAAGTGGATGACTGGTGATTTTTCCAGAGCTTCGCTTCGTACTTTGAAAAGACCTAAACGCATAGAGTACAAAGCCTTAGTCTAGTTTCGTAATCTCGGAGAATATAATAATTGTAGTCTAGATTCTTCACTAATCCCAATGTCTACATCAATATTAAGTAAGGATCACCTAGGCGGGACAGTTGGGTGGCAGGACCATTTCAGCATAATAACTTTTCTGAAATCCAACCACCAAACCAACGTGACCATTTTAGACACCTCTCCCGTAAGAAGATCGATCAATATAATGACACGGAATTACTGATAAATCTTAATTATAGGTTCATAATAACATCTTATGACTATAAATATAAGTTGCACTGAAAAGACTATAGTGTAGCTTAACTTACAAAGGGTCTTCCTGACAAAAATATGGAAATTGCAGTGGCAGAGCTTCTACTCTGTCACTACTACTACTTCAGGGGTCACAGGGCTTCGATGAAAGCTAAAACTAAGGGAAAATGGGCTAAAATCGAAAGCAAATCAAGAGAGAAGATCTTGGGAGCTATGGGAAGGGAATGAGGCTTGGCTTCCTATTTATAGTCGTTTTTTGGGATGCACGTCTCATATTTTAAGGCTATCTCCCCCACCCACTTTATGCCACGTTTCGGCCTCTCTCTGGTCCGCGTTTTCTCCTTCTAGAAGCACGCGTCGCGCAACCAGCGTGCACTGCGTTGGGCTCAAATCGCAGATTTTGTAAATTCCATAACTTATTCATACGAATTCCATTTTCGACGTTCTTTATATCCCCGAAAAGCTCTCAACAAGATCTACAATTTTCCCTTAGACTTCATCAGCTAATTCCGACTTTATTTTCTGTCACTATTTTTATAAGATTAAATGATTTTGCTAAAATAATAACTCTCTCGTACGAACTTCGTTTTCGACATTCTTTTTCTCAAAATTCTTATCTTAACGAGTGCTACGATTGTCCTTTTGGTGACTTTAGCTAGAAGTCGACAATTCTTTTCGTAGCATTTAACATCATACATTCCTTGTGCGTAGCTGACTTTTATATCTTATAAAAATCATATCTAATTCATACGGAGTTAGATTTTTACGAAATTTATATTTCCGGGATCAAGACGATATGTGCTTTATATATATATATATATATATATATATATATATATATATATATATATATATATATATATATATATATGTATGTATGTATATATATGTGTGTGTATGTGTGTGTGTGTTGGCGCACTTATTTTTACGATTTACGGACGTCGTTGATTTTTCCTATCTCTATTAATGTGAAACGTATATTATATCTTAAATGCATTGCCCGATTTTGCAGGATTTACATGTCACACCCCCAAACCTGTACGGCGGAAACATTTGGGGGCAGAGGACGTCATGTGTCCTATCACAACAATGTACAATAGTAATCAAAGCAACAACAATCATTACATTGATAACATATAACATTACATTCGTGTTCAACTCATTGTATAATTGACACCAAAAACTATAATTAAAAAGACATAATTATATAGAACTCCGTCTTCCTCAAAACTTGTGGGTACCTGTTTAACGATTACCTGAAAATACAAGTAGTTTTGAAAACAGTGTCAACAATTAAGTTGGTGTGTTCATAAGTGTTTTTGTTAAATAACTCTTGTCATTTATTTCTTTAAAAGATAAGCATTTTTACCCAGAAAATCCTATATTTTATGTTATAAATGGAAAGGTAGTTTTATACTATAAAACTATAAAAAGAATATTTTCTATTTTGTTATATTCTCTTTTTTATAAACCGGTACTTTGCATTTGTGCCCCCGTTAGGATAAACCTCATGCTTTGTATTTGTACTCCATTTAGTATAAACCTGGTACTTTGTATAAACTTGGTACTTTGTATAAACTTGGTACTTTGTATTTGTATCCCTTTTTGTAATAACCTGGTACGTTGTATTTGTACTCCACTTAGTATAAACTTGGTACTTTGTATAAACTTGGTACTTTGTATCCCTTTTTGTAATAACCTGGTACTTTGTATTTATACTCTTAAATAGTATTGTATAGTTTTAATTCATTAAAATTATGCGAAGTTGTTTACTTATTCATACACTAAACATATTATTCAATACCAAATTGTGAGTTATCATAACCATGCTTCATAACCTTGGATAGCCTGAAACACTATGTTCTTCAGGCGTCGAAATAGTGGTATGACAATTGTCACCCAGGCCTGCCGGCCTAACTATAGCGAACAGTTCAGGTGTGAGATTGTCAGTCCCATATAGATCTATACACAAGTGTCACGCTCTCCGGAAGGAGACTCCGATTATAATCATCAGGACTTTTGTTTTGTACTTAAATAAGTACTTGAAGGGTGTCTCACAAATGCTATATTGATAGTTACGTGTAGAATAATGGAAAATATCTTTGTAATAGATATATCATAAGTATCTCATAAATTATATTTAATATAGTTTATATTGTTGTTTTCATAAGTTACTCTGAACATGTATTTGAAAGTTGTATATCCTTGATTTGTTTTGAATCAAACCTTTGTTTCTTATAAAACGATGTATTCTAGTATACTTAAATCATGAGTTAATGTTTTATGTATCATAAATTATACCTATTACAATTTATATGTACTTTCTGACTTGGTACTAACTATTTTTGAATATAACCTCTTGCTCAACATTTTACAAAGGGTACTTAAACAGAATGAAATAACTTTTAAATTTATATACATATACAATTTTATATAAGTAAAATTTAAACGATACCCGGACAAATAACTGACACTATAAGTCCATATCCAAACAAGGAAAATGACTAAGAATGAGTTATCAGTCCTAAGCCTTTTAAATCTTATATATATATATATATATATATATATATATATATATATATATATATATATATATATATAAACTTTGGGGAAAAATATAAGATAATAAAACAGTTTAAGATTTTGAGTATTTTTAATGACTTAATGTCATTTTATACTAAATTGTAATCACTTGTATGTTACACAAAAATTCTTGTGTTAGACTTGTATTCCCCCCCCCCCCCCCCCCCCCCCTTAAAACAGTAAAAATTATGAAAATACGGGGGTATGAAATCACATGATAGTCGTGAAAAATTGTGTAGCAATTCGTTGCTAAAAAGGCTTTATTTCTGAAAATTGGGCCTTGCGAGGGTTCAGGTTTAGAAACCGAAAGACTTTATTTTTGTTGACTTCTTGCGTCACGAGGTGTTTCTTGAGTGTTGAATATGATACCGGGGCTTCAGCGGGTTGTATGTGAGGTTGTGGGAGTGAAAAAGGTGAAAAGAAATGGAAAATGGTGTGAAAATGGCTTAATATCCGAGAAATTTCGCACCCTATTTATAGGGGAGAAGGTTCGGTCTGAAGCTGCTTAGTCATCGGACACGGGTCAGCAGTAGTGAAGGCCACGAGGCTGAAGTTCTGACGGCGTCTAGGACGCGAGACACCGTTGCGAGGTGCATCGGAAGGGGATTAGGCCTCGGTTCGGTCGAGTACCAGAGTGACACGTGTCGGATGGCGGTACTGTTAACGCGAAAATGCCCATTATTATCTTATTTTCTCGGATTTTGTGCCAAAAACTTCCAAAATTCATAACTTTCGCATACAAACTCCGTTTTTGACGTTCTTTATATTCATACGTAGGCGGGAATATAATCTACAACTCTCGATTAGACTTCGTCGGCAAATTTTGACTTTATTTTAAATATTATTATTTTTAACAGACCGGGACAGATAAATCCGTTAAAAACTCATAACTTCTTCATCCGACTTCCGTTTTCGTCAGGCTTTTTACCGTTGTGCTAGTATTGATGAGACCTTCGATTCTCATTTAGGTTGTTTCGGCTAAATCTCGCTCGATCTTTATTTCGAGTTTTTAGCTGTCTACCGCTAATCCGAAACTTAGAAAAATCATAACTTCTTCATCAGAACTCAGATTTAAACGATCTTTATACGAAAGTTCATTATTTTTACGAGTTCCACAACTTTAATTTAGGTCACTAAGGCTAAAAGTAGTTTATCAAAAACTCACTTTTTACGCGAACTAGTGTTTGCCGGATTTGTCTCGGATTTTCGATTGGTCATAACTTCCTCGTTATAATTCGGTTTTGGGAGTTCTTTATATTTTTGGAATCCTTGTCAAATTATCTATCACTTGGTTCATCCCAAATGAATTTATTTAATATTTCATTTTTGACCTTATTTTTCACTTCAACTAATTTCTGTTTTTATTATAACAAAATAAATAACAATAGTTAACCTAGACTATTAAATTGTGAATTTTTAAGTATCTAGGTAGAGTTTAGACTCTAATAACTATAGAATTTCTCCTGTTATGACATTATTTCCCCGTTAAAGGGAATTTCGTCCCGAAATTATTTCTAAAAATAAGTTTTTGTGGACTAGGTAAGAGATGCGGATACTTCTGTTGCATTATATTTTCTCGCTCCCAAGTGAATTCAGGTCCCCGCTTGGCATTCCAACGAACCTTCACTATTGGTATGCGACTTTGCTTTGTTTATTTGATTTCCCTATCCATGATTTCAACAGGTTTTTCCACAAAGTGTATACAATCATTTAACTCGATTTCATCGAGTGGGATTACAAGTGTTTTATCAGATAAACACTTCTTTTGATTAGATATGTGAAAAGTAGGATGAATATTACTGAGTTCCTGCAGTAGTTTATGTTTATAAGTAAATGGACTGATTTTTAGTAAGCATCTCGAATGGTTCGATATATCTTGAATTTAGTTTCCCAGGTTTGTTAAAATGTATCAAATTTTTCCATGGTGAGACCTTTAATAAGGCACGATCACTAACCTAGAATTTCAAGGGTTTTCGTCGTTTGACTGAATAACTCTCTTGTCTATTTAGTTGTTCTCGAATACGTACAATCTTTTTTGTGATCACTTGAATGATCTCAAGTTCAGCTAGAGTACAGTTGGGTACTTAGTTTCTGGCTAGTTGTGTATCGCTCACCTTAGCCTAGCACAGTGGTGATCTGCACTTGTGGTTGTAGAGAGCTTCTAATAGAGCAACTTTAATGCTGGTGTGGTAGCTATTATTGTGTGAAAATTCGACAAGTGGTAAATAAGTATTCCATGTTTTACCAAAGTTGATCATACATGTTCTCAACATGTATTCTAATGTTTGAATCGTTCCCTTACTCTTTCTGTCAGTTTGAGGATGATAAGTTGTGTTCATGTCCAGCTTAGTTCCAAGAGTCTTCTATAGATATTGCCAAAATTGTGAGGTGAATCTACTATCTCGGTCAGAGATAATAGATATTGATACACCTTCCAGTCTAACTATCTCTCTGATGTATGTTCTAGTTAGCTTCTCCGTCTTGTTTGTTTCCTTTATTGATAAGTAGTGTACTAATTTGGTTAGTCTATTGACTATAATCAAAATAGTATCATGACCAACCGTTGTTCTGGGTATCTTGGTCATGAAATTTATAGTTATCCACTCTCACTTCCATTCGGGTATTTCTGGTTGTTGTAGTAAACCCGAAAGCTTTTGATATTCTATCTTGACTTGCTATACGAGTGGTATTCCTGGAAGATCTACTGGGAATACGTCATGAAGTTTACAGACTTCTAAAATGTCCTTGCTATTTTTCGCTTTTTATTTCTTATCTATTGTGCGGTCTATGAAGGCATGGTATCT
Source organism: Lactuca serriola (assembly GCF_051521515.1). Taxonomy (NCBI): domain Eukaryota; kingdom Viridiplantae; phylum Streptophyta; class Magnoliopsida; order Asterales; family Asteraceae; genus Lactuca; species Lactuca serriola. The sequence continues at coordinate 233,122,219 of NC_136409.1, read as the reverse complement.
CCGATGTAGGTATTTCTGAGCTTTGAAGTGAGAAATGATTTGGAGGTTTGTGTCGAGATTGTCGTTTATAGATTTGAAAAGATTTCATTAGTCGGCCGGTTAAGATGATAGGTCTTTTCGTAGCACATGCAATTGGTATGGTGAGGACCAAGCCAATCCATGTCTAACGACGATGTCAGAGCTTCTTATGGCAATATATGCTATTTTGATTTAGAAGAAGTAATTGCTAGAGTGATAGTGCATTTTGTGTTTTCTTTCAATGTTATCCTTGTTATTTCTATTGCGAATGATTCGTACTTCATTAAACGAGTATTAGCAGTAAGAGTGTTCCAATAATTAGCGATAAAATATCGTAATACAATCCCTGTTAAGTCCCTCTATAATCGCTTAGTGTATACAAATCATATATAGTTAAGGTTGAGAAGACAGTTGACTGAGTAACTCTGCCCTAAATCCACAATCAAACAAGAAACAGGAAAAGAGGCGGAATCACTCACTCTAAGCCTGCAGAATCTTAACTATGTATGACCCTATTGTCTACACTAAGCTATCATAGCTTACCTGTAAGGATCTTTAGCTTTTATATGAATATTATGTTTCATTTGAATAAGAAGACAATTTATGATTTTAAATTTTTAATTCTTAAAACTTTTGTGAAAGTTTGATGTTTAATTTTTGTTAATTGGAAAACGTACCTAAAATCTCAGTAGGTTTCCTCGTTTCTCTTTTATGTATAGTTACTAAACTCCTCCTGCTTCTCCGTCATTTCTCTCTGTTGGACGATCTCTCTTGAAATGTCCTATTTCACCACATGCATGGCATACTTGAATTGTAATAACATCAGTGGTTGAAAGTGATATGTTGGGCCAGATTCCTACAGTGACTGGTGGTGTGTCCCTTCTTGTTACATCTATTGTAATACATCACCCGAAAGACTCCACGATGATAATAGTTGCATTTGCCGCAGTGTGGGAGGTTTCCATAATATGGTGTTGTCGATGTTGAAGCAACATGGCCAATGGGGGTATTAACTTTCATAGCTTGTTTCCTTTTAGTATGTCCTTGAGTCGAACTACCCCCTTTTCCGTTCCCAAACTTTCATTTCATGTTATTAGGTTTAGGATTTGGGGTGTTCTTGCAGACAGTTACTCGTTAGTATCCTTGGTTATTACTACGTTTGAAATTTTCGACATTATTTCCACTTTCATTTGTGTTGCTAAGGTGTGTCATGATAGCTGCCACGGCGGCTGTGACCGCAGCTTGAAAAGTAGCAGAGTCTATCTGTAGAATTGGTGTTTCACCGGTTGGCTGGTTATTTCCTTGTAAAGGCATGATTTTGTTACAAGGTGTGAAACAATTTCGTAAATAACTATGGTCGTTTCTAATTGTATTCTCTCTATGTATGAATATACACATAAAAATTTCATGTTTTGCTATATGATTCTCAATGTTTCAACCAATATCCCCATGATGTATTCATGGTAGTGAGTAGAAATAGATCTTGTACAAAGTTTAAGTTCACTCATCCTATTACTTCTCTCGTCAGAATATGCTAAACTACAAAGTTTTGATAGGATTAGGTGCATTAATGTTGGTATGATCGCACCCATTGGGTTTACGGGAAAACATCTTTCCACTATACAGTTTTTGAAGATGAGTTGGTAGTAACTTTTTAGTATTGGCTATAAGTCAAGTGTTATTTAAACTAAGTTATCCTAGTTCTCAAGCGTATGATGCTCCAATCTTTATATTGTTTTGTATTTAATTCATAATAGATGTTTATATAAAATAAACTTGTGAATTTTTGCAACTACCCTTGATTGAATACTTGTAAATTGGATGTATTATTAGTTGTTACGAAAAACGAGAATAACCGAACACATAGTGTAAGTAGTGTAGTCACTAAATCACTAGGTTATATTAGTTCATTAGTTATTAGTGTGGTAAATAAGGTGTTCTCCTACTTTGTATGCCTCAAGAGTGGTCTTCTCTATTTTCTGTCCTTATTATGATTACACTAGTTTACGTTGTAACGATTTGTTTGTCTCTGGGTGGCTATTTCTTCCTCTAAGGAGTGTAGGGGGTCCGTATTGTTTTTCCTAATCTTCCTATATATCTGGTTTAGAAATCGTATGGTGTCTTTGTTCTTCGTAAGTGTGTTGAATTTCATATCATCATGTTCTATGCTTTGTTATCGATCTCTATTACTCTGTGATAGAGAGTTTGAATCCGAATGTATAAGCGGGCTTCTCATAGTAAAATTTTAGGTATTGCTCAATTATAGGGAGTATAGTGTAACGGGTGTATGTTGAATATGAATCATTTGTTGTCTTCTCCAATCTATGCCTGCGGTTAGGTTCCACTTTGTAGGGATGTATCTTAAAAAGAGGTGAAAGAGTCTTATGTCTACTTCTGGTAAGGTAAGGTTCATTAATGATTTTACTAACGCCTTTCTCTTTGTTTGATTCTTTCTTGGAATCTTCCTCCTGAATCCCCTTCTAGTTCTTCCTTGACTCCTCTATTGGTTGTTATGGTAAGGTTGCGATGTCTAGATATGTTGGTGCGAGAATAGGTGTGTCTAAGGAATCTATCAGATTGCTAACACATTTCTATTTAAATTTTTGAAGAGTGATCCTTACCGGGTCCTTCTATAATTATGTAGTGTATACCGGTTATATATAACTAAGATTGAATAAACCTTCGAATAGGTGATCCCACTCTAAGACCACAACCAAACAAGGAACAGGAAGTAGAGCGAGAACCACAAATTCTAAGTCTATAAAATTCCAATTATATATAACTTTAGTATATACACTCAACAATTATAGACCTACCAGTAAGGGTCTTTTAGTTCTCACATATGTTATTTATAGTACCATAAAATACTCCTATAGTATTTTAATCTTTATGTAAGGGTTTCTTGGTATACGAAGTTGATAAGTTTCTAGACTTGTTATTATTGTATAGTATCATAAAATACTCCTATAGTATTTTAAACTTTCTGTATGGTTCTAGTAATCCTTTGTATATGGAGTTGGTAAGTTTTAGACTTGTTGCCACACCACAATCGCTCCCAAACACATGTTGGTCGTATCTCAAATAAATATAGTTGATCAGGCTATATTTATCTCACATATGATTACATAACTGTCTAGGTTTGACGGTAATGTTCAACATCTAAATACTTTTGTTTTGTTCTTCTTGTGAAACTTGTTCTAGTATGCATGTATGCATGTATACTTTTATTAATATATTTAAAAGTATAACTCTTGGTCAGAGTGTTTTAGTCCCGTTGTATTTATAGTTGTATATCTTTTATGAGTTGATATACTTAGTTCACTATAAACAATGCTCTAATACCAATCTGTCACACCCCCAAACCTGAACGACGGAAACATTTGGGGGCGGAGAACGTCATGTTTCCTATCACAACAATGTACAATAGTAATCAAAGCAACAACAATCATTAAATTGATAACATATAACATTACATTCGTGTTCAACTCATTGTATAATTGACACCAAAAACTATAATTAAAAAGACATAATTATATAGAACTCCGTCTTCCTCAAAACTTGTGGGTACCTATTTAACGATTACCTAAAAATACAAGTAGTTCTGAAAAGAGTGTCAACAATTAAGTTGGTGTGTTCATAAGTGTTTTTGTTAAATAACTCTGTCATTTATTTCTTTAAAACATTAGCATTTTCACCCAGAAAATCCTATATATTTTATGTTATAAACGGAAAGGTAGTTTTATACTATAAAACTATAAAAAGAATATTTTCTATTTTGTTATATTCTCTTTTTTATAAACCGGTACTTTGCATTTGTGCCCCCGTTAGGATAAACCTCATGCTTTGTATTTGTACTCCATTTAGTATAAACCTGGTACTTTGTATAAACTTGGTACTTTGTATTTGTATCCCTTTTTGTAATAACATGGTACTTTGTATTTGTACTCCGTTTAGTATAAACCTGGTACTTTGTATAAACTTGGTACTTTGTATCCCTTTGTGTAATAACCTGGTACTTTGTATTTATACTCTTAAATAGTATTGTATAGTTTTAATTCATTAAAATTATGCGAAGTTGTTTACTTATTCATACACTAAACATATTATTCAATATCAAACTGTGAGTTATTGTAACACCTGTTTATTTATTAAATAAATAAATAAATAAATAAAGGACTCATAGCCCTAAAATAAATAATTATGTATAAAAGGATGGTCTCGAAGAGCTAATTGCCACCATTTTAGAAGTCGAGGGTTAAAAGTGTAATTTTCAGACTCAGTTTATAATTATTTATGAAGATAGGGGCTCTATGGTAATTATTTGAATTTAATTTAAAATGAAATGAGGTGGAAGGGCTGATTATGTCATAACCGAGAATTAGGGATTAAAAAGATAAATTATGGATTGATTTTGAAAAGGGTTTGTTGAGAGAGGGGTTGTTTAGTAAAATTTGGACTTAAATTGCAAAGGAATTGAAGGGGCAGGGTTTAAATGGAAATTTATAGACTCTTAATGAAAGGATTTATGTGAGGAGGGGATGAAGATGGACATTTGGATTAAAGTTTAGAGGAACACGGGATATACCCGGTAACCTCTTTATCTCATTGTTTCATTGCAAAAACCCTAACTCATCCCTAACTCTATTCACGTATGAAGCAGCTACCACTTCTCTCCACCCTTATGCCTCCTACCGCCGGCCGCCACCCCATTATCCCTTGCTTCTCCGGCCGACCAAGCCGCCAAAGAACCAAGATGACCGGCGTCATTTCACTCCGCTGAAGACGTGAACCACCGCTGCTGAAGACGAACGCCGCCATGGAGCGACATGGCAGTTGAGGTCGGAGGGAACACGCCCGGGAGTGTCGCCGTTGCTGTTTCCGGTGGACGCCGCTACTCCGTTGTAGCGCTGATGTACCGCCGCTTCTCTTCTACTGTTACATCGCTGTTACCGTTCCTTTTTCTTCTTCTTTTTCGCTGATGCTGCCTCCTCGTGTCACCACCGCCACCGTACGCCGCCAGGTGGGCGGCTGGATCCACTTGCAAGCAAGGAAACACGTGTGTGTGCCTTCTGTGAGTTCGTATAGGTGTGTGTGATTTCTGCTTCAAGATTCGCGTGGTGGGTGTTGCTGCTTGACGGGGAACCGGGAGAAACCACCGCCACCACTGTGAGGTGGTGGCTGTCGTCCCAAAGCTTTTGTTGTCGCCGTCGTGGGCCACCGGGAGGGTGGTTGGGGTGTATCGCGCAGATCAGAAGCATGTATGTGGGTGTTTAATTTAATGGAGAGGTGTGGGTGTTTATTTAGTCGGAAAAGGCACCATCACCACCGTGAGGTGGTGGTTGCCGCCATGCGCCGCTGCCGGCCACCACAGTGTGGATGTGTGTGTGCGTGTGTGTTATTAATAGTGTGTGTTTGGGTGTGTATTATCGAGTTGTACATTGTAATGGTGCCAAAACAATAATAAAAATCTCAAAACCACCACCGTAGGGTGATGGCTGCCGCCACCTCCGCCGTGTCGGGTGGCGGTGTGCTTGCTTTGTGAGTTTGATTCGTTTAGGGTGCTTGTAAACCCTAATGGGCCTTGTAAGCCCTAATGGACTCTAATGGACCTAATAAAACCCTAATGGGCTTAATAATATTCTAGTGGGCTTAATAGGCCCAATAAAGCCCTAATTGATCTAAAAGCCCAACAAATTAATTAATGGGCTAGTATTGGGTTGGAAACCCTAATTAGCGTTTGGAAAACCCTAATGCCATGAAACCCGAATTTAGGGGAATTAATCGGGACACATGGAAATTATTTAATAACTTAAGATATTAAATAATAATCATTGGCAAAGATTAATCTAAGCGATATTAGACTTAATGGATTAAGTCTTTAGAGGATTAAGTCCTTAATGGGTTAAGTAGGAAACCTAACCCTAATTGTCATTTTATGTGAAACCCTAATCTCATTTAGGTTTATTATTGGGCCTCTTTATTGGGCCTTGATGATCAGGTTATTAACGGGCCATCCAAAGTCAAGCAATTAGATTAGAATAATTTAATGGGCCTAGGGTAAGGCCCATGTAAGGGGATTGGGCCCAATTTGGAAAATTGGGCCATAGATGGGCCAAGGTTTGGGCCTTAATGAGTATATGATGTTGGGCCTTAAAATGAGACCATGTATAGGCCTAGGCCCAATTTGGAAAATTGGGCCATATATTGGGCTTTGATTCCTAATTGACTTTGGGCCTACGGATTAGGCTTTGGGCTTGAATAAGCAGAGCTTGGGGTAATGTAATTATCCAAAGTAAGTGTTTATGGTTATGTAGTGGGACCCAATTATTAATTGGGTGATGTTTTGATATTGACAGATCGGGAATCTGTCATCCAGCAGCTGGGGTTGAGTCTGCGGGACTTCAGCAGTGTGGGATTGTGTCTACGGGACTTCAGCAGTGTGAGGTGAGTTACCCTCCAGTAGCGGTGGGTCTACGGCCACAATGTCGGCCCACCAGTAGGAGTTGTTGTTAGATGATTGTCTTTGTGATAATTGTTTATGTTTGCTACTACCTGTTATGTTTATGTGCTAGCATGATATGATGTTATGTGATACTGGTAGTAGGGGGTGAAATAGTCCCCACTTACCAGTCGACAGGACCGAAGGGGTAGGCCAGCACCCAGATATGCTAGGCAGTATATGACTTATGTGTTTATAATATGCTATTATGTGGTAGTGTTAGGGGGTGAAATAGTCCCCGGTTACCGGTTGAAAGATACCGAAGGAGAGGCCAGCACCCAGATATGCTAGGCAGTATCCAATCGAGAGGACCGAAGGGGAGCCCAACACCCAGATATGCCAGGAGGTATCCGGTCGAGAGGACCGAAGGGGAGTGAAAGACCCCAACTTTCGTATTTATGAAAGACCCAAACTTTCATACTATTCCAACATTATTCTTAAGTTACTTCCTCAAAACATGCTACATGCATATTTATAAAACAATATTTTATATTGATAAAGTGATTACAAAGGATTGGATACAAACCGACTAAGTTTTATTACATTTCATATCTACCCGGGAATCTATTATTCATATACATACTTGAACATTAGAATACAGAGAAATAGTATTAACTATTCTAAATCTTTCAGCAGTATAAAACTAAATTGGATACTCATCACCTGCAATTGTTAAACATTGAGAGGGATAAGCGATAACGCTTAGTGAATTCAATAAATAGATACAATATAATCTTATGCCTTATATATACCAATATGACAGAAGCCAAAAGGGAACAAGAACAACAATAGCATATGCGTATCATATGTCACGCTTTCAATATCAACTCAAGATTTGATTCAAAGATTTACGATCAATGAGACATAACAATTTCCGTGCTTGATATACATCAATAAAGCTTTTGGCCCAAACGGCACAGAAAACATACAACTTCGGATTAACATTTTGGTAGATTTCAGGCTTAAAGCCCTGTCTAACCATTTGCCAATACCATAGAATAGAGTTCATTCTCTTACGGAGTCATGCTCTACATGGTCAGAGGCTACATACCAGTCCTATCTAACCTTCTGCCAATGCCATAGAATAGAAGTCATTCTCTTACGAGACATGTTCTACATGGCCAGAGGCTACATACCAGTACCACCGTGAATCTAAGTCCTTTCCCTGATCACAAGGTCAAAGGTATATCTTTGCTTATTAAAAATAGCGAATAAAAATAACACGGGAAAATAACCCGGAATAATAACACTGAAAAGCACATAGCACGTATAACACATAACATATAATTGTTCCTATATATTGAACTCACCTTAAAATAATCGAGGGTTAAAATAGTAATTTGAGCAGCATATCGGCTCCAAATATGGCTTTATTCGTCGAAAACCGGGAGAATTAGCTAAAAACCGGGCTCTAAAAAGGTAGAGCTTCAAAACCGAAAAGATAAATTTTTCGGGCTCTCCGGACACTTCAGGGCGTATTCCGGGCTTTAAAAAATGTTACCGGGGCTTCGGGGTAATTTAAAATAGTGAAAATATTGAAAAGGGGGCCAAAAATGGCAATTTTCTAAAATTCATCGGCAAGGCTCGCAGGCCTTGTATTTATAGGGAGGAGATGCGAGGGTTCGGCCGAGAAGGGGTGAGTCAGCGAGGCAGGTGGCAGTAGGGGGCGAAGGCACGCGGCTCGCATGCGAGGGCTCCAGGTGGCTCGGTTCGGACTCGACAGCCGTCTTCAGATGCGAGGAGTCATCGGGTGACTAAGCTGCTTCGGACGACTCATCGCGACACGCGTCGGATCCGGGCGAGGGTGAGTCACGACATCGGAAACGAGGCGGACACGACATCGGACCAATCAGAGGGTGCCACGCGAGGCTGCGGTCCAATCAAAAGATGCCACGTGATTATCACTATTCATGCGAAAATTAAATAAAAAATGTGCCAAATCTTGTAAAATCCATAATTTTTGCATACGGGCTCCGTTTTTGACGTTCTTTATATGCACGCGTAGCTAAAATTATACTCTACAACTTTCGTTTAGACTTTGTCGGCTAATTTTGACTTTAATTTTAATATTATTATTTTTAACAGACCGGGACAGGAAAATCCGTTAAAAATTCATAACTTCTTCATCCGACGTCCGTTTTCGTCAGACTTTTTACCGTTTTACTACAAATGACGAGACCTTCAATTCTCGTTTAGGTTGTGTCGGCTAAAAATCACTCGATCTAAAATTCGAGTTTTTAGCTGTCTACGGTTAAACTGAAACTTCGAAAAATCATAACTTCCTCATATGAAGTCAGATTCAAACGGTCTTTATATGAAAGTTGATTATTTTCACGAGTTCTACAACTTTCATTTACATCACTAAAGCTAAAAATTAGTTTATCGAAAACTAAATTTTTACGCGACAAAGTATTTTCCGGATTTATCACGGATCTTCGTTTGGTCATAACTTCTTTGTTATAACTCGGATTTCGATGAGGTTTTCGCCTAAATGTTTCTAACGAGATTATCTACAACTTTCAATAATAAAATTTTACTTATTCCAAATTTTATATTTTCGTTAAATTTTCATTATTTAGCTATTAATTGGAATCTCATAAGACTTCCAACATTTTATGAGTGATTCTAAACATAGTTTTACTTCATTTCTAGTAAAAACTAGTTGTTAGAACTCAACACTCAATTTTATTCACTTTTAATAATAACAATACACAATTTCAGAACGTGTATGTTACAAATACCTCCTCCTTTTGAGGATTTCGTCCCCGAAATCATAACGATTAAAATAAATGAGGATACTTCACTCTTATCTCATTCTTATTTCCCCCAAATATAATTTGGGCCTCGTTGGTGTTTCTACTTGAAAATCACCAACTCTACGACTTTATTATGCAGATTAGTAGTTTATTCGTTTACGGTCTTTTCAGGGTTTTCTACATATCTTAACTTATTATCCAATATCTCTTAGGGTAACGGAATCATTTCATCATATATGCTTAAGCATTTGCACAGATAACTTACATGAAACACTTCATGAATATCTGTCAAATCTTCAGGTAATTCCAAGTAGTATGCTTGCTTACCAACCGTTCTTTCTTCCAAAGTAGAATAACGCCTTTTCATGAAATACCTTCAGTATTACTAAATCATCCACCCGGAATTCTATGGGTCGTCTCCTCTTTTCTACATAGGACATTTGTCGATCCTGGGCTGCTTTCATTCTTTCTCGGCAAAATTTGTATCTTGTCAGTGATGTATTGAATCATTTTAGATCCTCCAAAGATCTTCTGTCCTATATCACGCCAACATATTTGAGTATGACATTAGTACTTTATATACCTTCAGTATATTTTCTACTATTTGGATTGCTCTCTTGTTCTAATCATTTGTCTGAGGATGATAAGCTGTGTTGGGAGTAATTCGAGATCCCAATTCACTCTTCATACTCGCCCAAAAGTGAGAAGTGAAGCGAGTATCATAATTGGAACTAGTCATTAGTGACACACCATGTCTCGTCACAATTTCGCCTAAATAAATTTGTGCGTATTTCTCCATCGAAGTTGTTTCACACATGACGAGAACATAGGCATTCTTAATCAGCCAGTCGATAATTATCCAAATGTTATCATCCACAGTTTTCTTCTCCTCTTTCAAGGTATTAACTGTATAAGTCAGATAATTAGAATATCTCCTCGATATAATATATGAGTATTAAGAAAGAAATTTATTATTTTCACCGTAGACATAAATAGAATCTTTTTCGATAGGGATGCTCATCATCTCTTCGTAGCACAAGAGTTCTGCGTGATTCTTTAACAATCGATCCATGTCGAGAATAATATCAAAGATAGGAATTAGGTTAGCAGGAAGATTATAACTTTCAATTCCTATAATACTAACTTTATAGGCTTTATCAGCAAGTAATGATATATTTCCTATGTTATCTATATGAAATGATTGGACAATTGCGTAATAAGCAATTTGAAAAGAATATGCGAATTTATAAGGCACGAAAGAATCTGAGGCATTGAAATCAAATAAGATTTGAGTAGATCTAGAGTTTACGAGAAAATTACTAGTCACAACATTCGAGTTTTAACTTACTTCCTTTGTGGTAATCTAAAATGTACGATATTTAACTTTTAGTTTGCCAAACGATTGTCAAACTCTTCAAACTTATTAATTACTAGCGGTGCTCAAACCTGCACCCGCTCATCATTCTCTATTGGGCTTTCGATCCTAATCTTTGAGTTAAAACTCAATTCTCATTGCAGACTCCTGCTCCTTCTTGGTTTATAGACTAAACCCATGATAAGGTCTTTACTTTTGCTATAACAGCAACTCGAATGGTTTTATTCTAATGACCTTTGATTTTATCTCGCACAAGACACATAACGATCCAAACTCTTGTATTAGAATCAGCTCGAATAAATCGAGCTGATAGAATAGCGAAAACAAAAAGAGTTTGATCAACACGTAGATGCTTTGGAACAGAAAGAATAGCACCACGTATCTCTAATTCATGCTTTCGGACCTACATATCTTTTAGCTTTTGGCACCTCCTCCTTTTTAGTTGGAGTACTCTTTGATTGTTGAACGGAAACTTGACTCCCCGCCATTTGACTAGTAAGAGTAGGGCAGAAACATTTCTTGTGTCCAGTAACACCACATAGCAAGTCATATCTCTGGCAAATGATTGCTCAATTCTTTAATGAAGATCGTTATATTTCTATCGACTACCTTGACCATTTACTTCTTCAGTATTCCTACTAAAGTTTCGTCACTATATGAGACATGGTTCTCTGAACCAATCAACTCCTTTCGCGGATTTATACTAATCGGACTCGATTCTTTAAGACATTAAGATTTGAACGAGAATTATCTTCTTAGTCATTACCGAAACGAAGGTAACGACACACATGAATAAAACGAAATCATTTACTAGCTTCTTGGTAACCTTGTGACTTTTCCTGATCCAAGTGTGAGTCCTGTGCTTCCAGTAGTATAGGCCTCTACTACTATTCACACCTACTCATACTCGTCCCAAGTATTGTCTCGCAGTTCCCAAGTCACCATTCAAAAGTTTTCACAAAGCAACTTATCACACATGAATGTATTCAAACAAATACATGCAACAGTTTCTCCTAGACTCAACTAGGGTTTTTCACATTTCTATCAAACATATATTGGATTACCTATACTCGCCTTCTAGGATTCTTCTCATGCATATCCTCGCTTTAATATATCCTAATACTTTTCCATAGGTCGATAGAAATTTTACTTCCATTTCTTCATATAAATTCTTTCTCGAGTAGTGTCTACTCTACAAGACACACTATTCCAAAATTTACTCTAGCAGCATGGAGACAAACGATCTTCTACTACCTGCATCATCTTCTAACTCATGCAATCCATCATGCACATTTGTTCATTTCATTATTCTTCCTTGAAATCGTGATTCTTATATCTGAGTAAGCCTAAGTCTACTTCATAGGAGTCTATCCTAAGAAGTCTGCATCTTAGTTGCATCTCAGCAAGCTCTACTAGCTTCAACTTGGTTCTCTGTCATTCCTGACTACAACATCTCTTCTCCTACGATACTATGGGTGTATTTCTTCTTCAATTAAGCATTCTACCTTACTTAAACAAGTAAGTTGCTTAACCATTTTCCATTAAATGACTCGATTCACCATCCCAATCTTGTATGTTAAAGTCGGCTTAACACATAATGTAACTTCTATAAGGATGGGATAGAAGTCAATCATCACTTAGTATTATTAAATACTAAGTCTGAACATCTTTTATAGGGTTACTACTCGAACTACATACTACATCACAAAGTCTTGGCCTATTAAGTCTGAAAAACTTCATTAGCCTTTCCTTTGATCTTCATTTAATTCTTCTAATCTTGTACCACATCAATTGAGATACTATTGAAGTATTGACCGCCATCTTCGGTTCTTCTGACTCTCTAAACAATCACTGCTTTAATCTAAACAGTGGTTGAAACAACTTCGTGGATTTGCACCAACACATTTGTCTTGCCCAAACGTGTTTCAAACACACATCTTTCTTCCAAAGATGTTATTATATATCAAACATACTTTAAATGTATATTACCACTCTATTGGCATTAATACACTTATTACGATATTAATTCATATTTATTATTTTACGATATCTCGCGATCGTTTATTTATAAACTTATCGATGTCAACTATCATAAGTCTCTTTATCACTTCGAAAAATTCTATTACGAAAATTCTTAGAATTCTGAACATAAAATTTTCTAAACCAAGGTCGGCAACAGACCTTAAGCTTTCTCAAATAATAGCAATTATAGATAAGCACCTTAAGGCGTGCTATATTCATTTGTCATTTAGCACATATTAGAATATAAGGCATATCTCCTCTTAATATTCTAGTGCTTGATTCCATTAGGTATTCAACTTAAAATATACCAGATACATATCGTATCATCTTCACTTAAAAATTCTTGTTTAAGTTTAGAAATTCTCAAAATTTCTAGTTCACTTAAACTAATTTTCTTAAAATTCTGAAGTAACTTAATATCTTAGAATACTATGGTTTATCATTGCCCAATCCCCCACTTAAATATTTCTTATGGTTTGTATCCATATACTTATTATGAATCAGCTCATATATTGAGCTTCCAACAGTTTAAGTCTAAATACCAATCCGTGATATTTAGTTCACTTAAACCATTGCTCTGATACCATGATTGAAAGACCCCAACTTTCGTATTTATGAAAGACCCAAACTTTCATACTATTCCAACATTATTCTTAAGTTACTTCCTCAAAACATGCTACATGCATATTTATAAAACAATATTTTATATTGATAAAGTGATTACAAAGGATTGGATACAAACCGACTAAGTTTTATTACATTTCATATCTACCCGGGAATCTATTATTCATATACATACTTGAACATTAGAATACAGAGAAATAGTATTAACTATTCTAAATCTTTCAGCAGTATAAAACTAAATTGGATACTCATCACCTGCAATTGTTAAACATTGAGAGGGATAAGCGATAACGCTTAGTGAATTCAATAAATAGATACAATATAATCTTATGCCTTATATATACCAATATGACAGAAGCCAAAAGGGAACAAGAACAACAATAGCATATGCGTATCATATGTCACGCTTTCAATATCAACTCAAGATTTGATTCAAAGATTTACGATCAATGAGACATAACAATTTCCGTGCTTGATATACATCAATAAAGCTTTTGGCCCAAACGGCACAGAAAACATACAACTTCGGATTAACATTTTGGTAGATTTCAGGCTTAAAGCCCTGTCTAACCATTTGCCAATACCATAGAATAGAGTTCATTCTCTTACGGAGTCATGCTCTACATGGTCAGAGGCTACATACCAGTCCTATCTAACCTTCTGCCAATGCCATAGAATAGAAGTCATTCTCTTACGAGACATGTTCTACATGGCCAGAGGCTACATACCAGTACCACCGTGAATCTAAGTCCTTTCCCTGATCACAAGGTCAAAGGTATATATTTGCTTATTAAAAATAGCGAATAAAAATAACACGGGAAAATAACCCGGAATAATAACACTGAAAAGCACATAGCACGTATAACACATAACATATAATTGTTCCTATATATTGAACTCACCTTAAAATAATCGAGGGTTAAAATAGTAATTTGAGCAGCATATCGGCTCCAAATATGGCTTTATTCGTCGAAAACCGGGAGAATTAGCTAAAAACCGGGCTCTAAAAAGGTAGAGCTTCAAAACCGAAAAGATAAATTTTTCGGGCTCTCCGGACACTTCAGGGCGTATTCCGGGCTTTAAAAAATGTTACCGGGGCTTCGGGGTAATTTAAAATAGTGAAAATATTGAAAAGGGGGCCAAAAATGGCAATTTTCTAAAATTCATCGGCAAGGCTCGCAGGCCTTGTATTTATAGGGAGGAGATGCGAGGGTTCGGCCGAGAAGGGGTGAGTCAGCGAGGCAGGTGGCAGTAGGGGGCGAAGGCACGCGGCTCGCATGCGAGGGCTCCAGGTGGCTCGGTTCGGACTCGACAGCCGTCTTCAGATGCGAGGAGTCATCGGGTGACTAAGCTGCTTCGGACGACTCATCGCGACACGCGTCGGATCCGGGCGAGGGTGAGTCACGACATCGGAAACGAGGCGGACACGACATCGGACCAATCAGAGGGTGCCACGCGAGGCTGCGGTCCAATCAAAAGATGCCACGTGATTATCACTATTCATGCGAAAATTAAATAAAAAATGTGCCAAATCTTGTAAAATCCATAATTTTTGCATACGGGCTCCGTTTTTGACGTTCTTTATATGCACGCGTAGCTAAAATTATACTCTACAACTTTCGTTTAGACTTTGTCGGCTAATTTTGACTTTAATTTTAATATTATTATTTTTAACAGACCGGGACAGGAAAATCCGTTAAAAATTCATAACTTCTTCATCCGACGTCCGTTTTCGTCAGACTTTTTACCGTTTTACTACAAATGACGAGACCTTCAATTCTCGTTTAGGTTGTGTCGGCTAAAAATCACTCGATCTAAAATTCGAGTTTTTAGCTGTCTACGGTTAAACTGAAACTTCGAAAAATCATAACTTCCTCATATGAAGTCAGATTCAAACGGTCTTTATATGAAAGTTGATTATTTTCACGAGTTCTACAACTTTCATTTACATCACTAAAGCTAAAAATTAGTTTATCGAAAACTAAATTTTTACGCGACAAAGTATTTTCCGGATTTATCACGGATCTTCGTTTGGTCATAACTTCTTTGTTATAACTCGGATTTCGATGAGGTTTTCGCCTAAATGTTTCTAACGAGATTATCTACAACTTTCAATAATAAAATTTTACTTATTCCAAATTTTATATTTTCGTTAAATTTTCATTATTTAGCTATTAATTGGAATCTCATAAGACTTCCAACATTTTATGAGTGATTCTAAACATAGTTTTACTTCATTTCTAGTAAAAACTAGTTGTTAGAACTCAACACTCAATTTTATTCACTTTTAATAATAACAATACACAATTTCAGAACGTGTATGTTACAGGGAGCCCAGCACCCAGATATGCTAGGCAGTATCCGGTCGAGAGGACCGAAGGGGAGGCTAGCACCCAGATACGCTAGGCAGTATCCGGTCGAGAGGACCGAAGGGGTAGGTCAGGCACCCAGATATGCCTGACAGTATATGTATGTTATATGATTGTGTGGTATGTGGTATGATGGGGGAACTCACTAAGCTTTGTGCTTACGGTTTTCAGTTTTGGTTTCAGGTACTTCGTTTTCAAAGGGAAGGAGTCGGCTCGATCACAGCGCATCACACTATGGTTTTCCGCACATGAGGTCTTTGGGATTACACTCTGATATTGTTTTATGATAACATGTTTGATTATTTCTACTTTGGTTTTGTCATGACATGATATTACAAATGTTTTATTACACTGTTGGTTTTATAATGACGAATTTAAAATGAAAATTTTGGCCTGTATTTTTGGGATGTTACAGTTATCATAACCATGCTTCATAACCTTGGATAGCCTGAAACACGACGTTCTTCAGGCGTCGAAATAGTAGTATGACAATTGTCACCTAAGCCTGCCGGCCTAACTATAGCGAACAGTTCAGGTGTGAGATTGTCAGTCCCGTATAGATCTATACACAAGTGTCATGCTCTCCGGAAGGAGACTCTGGTTATAATCATCAAGACTTTTGTTTTGTACTTAAATAAGTACTTGAAGGGTGTCTCACAAATGCTATATTGATAGTTACGTGTAGAATAATGGAAAATACCTTTGTAACAGATATATCATAAGTATCTCATAAATTATATTTAATATAATTTATATTGTTGTTTTCATAAGTTACTCTGAACATGTATTTGAAAGTTGTATATCCTTGATTTGTTTTGAATCAAACCTTTGTTTCTTATAAAACGATGTATTCTAGTATACTTGAATCATGAGTTAATATTTTATTTATCATAAATTATACTTATTACAATTTATATGTACTTTCTGACTTGGTATTATGAAATAACTTTTATATTTATATGCATATACAATTTTATATAAGTAAAATTTAAACGATACTTGGACAAATAAGTGACAATATAAGTCCACATCCAAACAAGGAAAATGACTAAATGAGTTATCAGTCATAAGCCTTTAAATCTTATATATATATATATATATATATATATATATATATATATATATATATATATATATATATATATATATATATATAAACTTTGGGGAAATATACAAGTTAATAAAAGAGTTTAAGATTTTGAGTATTTTTAATGACTTAATGTCATTTTATATTAAATTGTAATCACTTGTTTGTAACACAAAAATTCTTGTGTAAGACTTGTATTTCCCTCATTAAAACAGTAAAAATTATGAAAATACGGGGATATGAACTCACATGATAGTCGTGAAAAATTGTGTAGCAATTCGTTGCTAAAAAGGCTTTATTTCTGAAAATTGGGCCTTGCGAGGGTTCGGGTTTAGAAACCGAAAGACTTTATTTTTGTTGACTTCTTGCGTCACGGGGTGTTTCTTTAGTGTTGAATATGATATCGGGGCTTCGGGGGGTTGTATGTGAGGTTGTGGGAGTGAAAAAGGTGAAAAGAAATGGAAAATGGTGTGAAAATGGCTTAATATCCGAGAAATTTCGCACCCTATTTATAGGGGAGAGGCTTCAGTCCGAAGCTGCTTAGTCATCGGACACGGGTCAGCAGCAGCGAAGGCCACGAGGCCGAAGTTTTGACGGCGTCTTACGAGACGTCTTAGACGACGTCTAGGACGCGAGACACCGGTGCGAGGTGCGTCGGAAGGGGATTGGGCCTCGGTTCGGTCGAGTACCAGAGCGACACGTGTCGGATGGTAGTACCGTTCATGCGAAAATGCCTGGTATTATCTTATTTTCTCGGATTTTCTGCCAAAAACTTCCGAAATTCATAACGTTCGCATACGAACTCCATTTTTGACATTCTTTATATGCACACGTAGGCGGGAATATAATCTACAACTCTCGTTTAGACTTCGTCGGCAAATTTTGACTTTATTTTTAATATTATTATTTTTAACAGACCGGGATAGATAAATCCGTTAAAAATTCATAACTTCTTCATCCGACGTCCGTTTTCGTTAGGCTTTTTACCATTGTGCTAGTACTGATGAGACCTTCATTCTCGTTTAGGTTGTTTCGGCTAAATCTCGCTCAATCTTTATTTCGAGTTTTTAACTGTCTACCGCTAATCCGAAATTTAGAAAAATCATAACTTGTTCATCCGAAGTCAGATTTAAACGATCTTTATATGAAAGTTCATTACTTTTATGAGTTCTACAACTTTCATTTAGATCACTTAGGCTAAAAAGTAGTTTATCAAAAACTCACTTTTTACGCGAACTAGTGTTTGCCGGATTTGTCTCGGATTTTCGATTGGTCATAACTTTTTCGTTATAACTCAGTTTTGGGAGTCCTTTATATTTTTGGAATCATTGTCAAATTATCTATCACTTGGTTCATCCCAAATTAATTTATTTAATATTTCATTTTTGACCTTATTTTTCACTTCAACTAATTTCTGTTTTTATTATAACAAAATAAATTACAATAGTTAACCTAAACTATTATATTGTGAATTTATAAGTATCTAGGTAGAGTTTAGACTATAATAACTATAGAATTTCTCTAGTTATGACATTATAAATCACTCATATTAATTAGATTAATCTCTCAAATTAATTAGATCAGTTAAGTAAATCATTCACCCAAATGAATCAGACCAATATCAGTCACTCGGACCAATCACTCGAGTCTATCAATTACATAAACTAATTATTCATATCAACCACTTTAAACAATATCAGTTACTCAGATCTATTAGTCAGATAATTCAATTCAATTACTTAATTTAATCAAGTTAATCACCCAGATTAATTGAATTAATCACTCAAATCATTATTACTCACTCAAATCATTTAAATAAATATCATCTTCTCATATCAATTTCTTTGATCACTCCAATCGCTCGAATCAATTGTTCGATTTAATTACTCTGATCAAATTCATTCGCTTAGATCAATCACTCAGATTAGTTGAATCAATCTCATAATCCAGTTGGATCAATCACTCGGCTCAAATTAGATTAATTACCCAGATCAATATCAATTACTTGAATGAATTACTAAAATGAATATTATTCACTCAGATCAAACACTCGAATCTATCGGACACTCAAATAAATTTCTCATATTAATCACTGTTGATCAAATTAAATCATTCAGATTAGTTACTCGAATCAATATCATTTACTCAATTCAATGGCAATATATCTCATACTAGGATTAGGCCTTGTCACCTCTTGGAGACTCAATCACAATTATCGTCTACATGAGTAAACCTAATCACCTCTCATGGGTCTAAACATGTAAGTCTAAATCATCTACATGAAATGATCTGATCGCCTCTCATAGATCAATAATGAAAGTCTATCAATCGTCTACATGAAATAATCATGTAAGTTTATCAATCATCTACATGAAATAATCATGTAAGTCTACGAATCGTCTACATGAAATAATCATGTAAGTCTGTGATCTCACTCAAAATTCTCATGTATCTTGATCTTTTACACAGTGAGATCCAATCTCTCATGATCTCAATCGAAAATTCTCATTACTCATTCTCATTGTATCTATATCTTTCTATTTTTTTTTTATCATAACTCATCCAATCTTCTTCTTTTAATCAATCTCACTCTCATCCAATCTTATTCTTTTAATCAATCTCGATCACATTATCTTAACTCAGGAGTGGTATCATCACTCCTACTCGCACTCTCGTACTTTATCTTATCTAATTCTCTCTCATTTCTTTTTCAATTTCATCTCTCTAATCTAACCATTTCTTATCTCAATTTATATCATTATTTTAATTCATACTCTCTTATAGTATACACTCTTGGCATTTATTCTCTTAATGCTACTTAATTTATATTTATATGGATTTTAACTCATTTTAACAATTACCATATCTTGATAAACTTCTCTTCATTCTGTAATATATCATCATAAATAATCATATAACAATCTACTTTCAACCCACGTCGTGGAATACTCTCATCGCATCACGGCTAACTTAAGTACAATGCCTTTATCTACTCACCCTCACAATCACGTCATGACTTGATCTGAATCACGTCGTGAGGATATAGTCATCACGTTGTGATCTCTATAAATCAATTATAACATCCTACTTATTGTCACGTCGTGATCACTCTCCCTTCACGTCATGACTAGCAAAGGACATTGCTATTATCAATCTAACTACATCGAGTATCTCGAATCAATACGCCGCATATCATCGGTCGTCGTGCTACATATTCCATTGTAGATCTCGCAGTTGTACTTGTAATCTCTCTTCGCAATGCTCCATAACAACAAGTACAAGATCGATCGGTCCCCACAAATAATATACCTACAAAACAGATTATCACAAAAACATAAGACTTACGACTTAGTGAATAACAGCTACAATAACACAATCAAATAAATTAAATAAATCACATAATAATTCAATTAATCATATATGTAGCAATTAATTTATATCAATTAATGGTATTCTCATAACCACTCTCTGAGTAATAATCTATCACTTTTTTATACCTATTTCTAGATTAATGATCTATTTCTCAGTTAATCATATATATATATATATATATATATATATATATATATATATATATATATATATATATATATATATATATATATATATATATATATATCAATCGAATAAAATAAATCTCTCATCCATAATCTATACATCAATTAGGCTTATCTCCTAATCAGGATCTATCTCTCAATCGATGATCTAATTCTCGTCAATAATCTATCTCTCAGTCTTAATGTATATCTCTCTACCATAATCTCTCTCTGGATATTAATAATTCTATTTCTAATAAAGTAAATCACTCTCTTTATCAATGTTTACTCTCTCAATGGAAATTATTATCTTTTTCATAATCTCTCATTCGATCATGACCAGTCCATCTATTGTGATTTATCTGTTATTCATATTGAATCTATTAATTATACTATATTTCTCGATAATGATCTAATTAACATAAATAATTAACTCCTCAACAATAATCAATTAGTAAAACTATAAAATTCACATATTGCATATCATAGATATAAATATCACGTATATCACAAATGAATGACAAGCAATTACTCGGAAATGATTTATCTTTTAATATAATCTATCTCTAGTTTATAATCTATCTCATCAATCAAAATCAATCTTTTAGTCAAATGTTAATTTTTCAGAATACTTAATCTCTCAAATATCGATCAATTTCTCATTAATAACTAATCATATAATTCATGTAATATATATCACAAATAAGACATCAATGGATGTTAGAGTAATGGTACTCACCTGGTCAAATCGGCATACTAATTCCAGTTTCGGTTTCCATTCTTCACGGTCTATTAGATCGTCTCATGGTAGCACCTAGTCATCACATAACAAGTTCCTCAAAACCTATCTCAAATCAATACTACATATACTGTATGAACATTGATCGTTATAATAATCAAATCTCATAATACAACCATAATAGGCTTAACCTGTAAGCCGTTAGCCAAATCTCTCATAATGGGTAACTCTCAAACATTAGGATGTATAGCCCCGAGAATCCCATCTAAATCCATAATCATAATATTTACTCACAATCTTACCAACGTGTTTGTAATAACACCATATCATGAAAACCCGTAATATACTCGGGTCTATCAACTCTAAACAATAATCATATATCGTTAATACAATTTAACGGGTAAAAGATACCTCGATGTATCCGGTAACTCGACCCTCGTGTTACATGCATAATTGTATAACTCCACTATAGAAATCTCTGGAAAACGACTCCCAAGCAACATCTCTGATCTCGTCTGCCAAAACCTTCTCAAATGACACAAATGCTCTCGTATATATAGCCATACGTTCCTCACGTCGTGACCTCTTGGTCTCATGTCGTGAGGATCTAATGTGCTCCGATCTTGACACGTATTGTAGTTGTTTGCGACGTGTCTCGCTAATCTGACCCGTCTCACGTCGTGAGGATCATGTCTCGTGTCCTGAGAATATATGCCTCACATCGTGATGGACATTAGACTCTCGTTTTGACACGTATGGATCTTGAACATTCCGATGACTCGTCGCTTCTCACGTCGAGAGCAGCTTAATGTCACATCATGAGAGTCAGAAGTTTGACCATTG
The DNA here is from genome assembly GCF_051521515.1 of Lactuca serriola. NCBI lineage: Eukaryota > Viridiplantae > Streptophyta > Magnoliopsida > Asterales > Asteraceae > Lactuca > Lactuca serriola. The sequence goes on along the minus strand of NC_136409.1, from coordinate 233,100,351 downwards.
ACTTTGACTTTCATTGAATTCCAAATAGCAACGTACTTTCATCTAAACTTCAAATGGTCATAACTTTCTCATAAGAACTCCGTTTTTTACGATCTTTATATCCATGAAATCCTCCCAATCATCTCTACAACATTTCTCAACTATCTATTGCTAAATTGCATTTCTAAGTTTAAAGTAAATTTCATACTCTATTTCAACTACCCTCCTCATAAGATTCGTATCTCGTAAATAATACATGTTACTAGAACCATGTGTTACACATTTCAACATTAATTCATGTTAAATCCCCACTAAAACCCATATTTAAGCTGAATCTTGGTTTTGAGTTGTAGTTCTCGCCAGAATCTTGGTTCCGAGTGGTGGTTATTGGTGTGTAGGGGGTCTGTCGGTGCCCGATAGTGGTTGTTGGGGGTTGTCGTGTATGGTGGTGTAGTTGGTAGTTGTTACCAGTGTTTGATGGTTGTCGATGGCAATTGGCGATGGTTGATCGTGGTCGGTGACTGGTGGTGAGAGTTTGAGCCGGAGGAGTGGGAGTGCAAGTGGACCCATTTGGTAATAAATTAACTAATTTATTTTCTTTAATTAAAAATATAATAAAAAACTTAAAAATAAAATATTAAGGGTATGATAGTTATTTCCAATTGAACAGGGATTTACAACGTAACAAAATCAAAAGTTAGGGATGATCCGGATGCAAAACAAAAGATAGGGACCAAACATAAAAAAAATTGGTAAACCTTAGGGACGATTTCAGTAATTTATTCTTCTGTTTAATACAAATAAAGTGTTTATAATTTATTTTTTGAAGGGTGGGATTAGTGGTTAGCAGTTAGTACACGAAAGCAGTTAGTATCACGAAACTGTCAAAGCCTGAAATAGAACTCAAGATCTCCAATTTAAGAGACAAAGCCTCTACCAAGTGTTTATAATTTATTAGATTGGTTTATTTTAAAAAACCGAATCATTAGTTTAATAAAGTATAATTGTTATCATATTTAATATACTAAATATTTATATAATTTATAAAAATTTGATAAAACTAATAGTGAGAGAACAATATATTATTTTCGAAATAAATTTTATTGGGATGTTTAATATTAATATACAATTTTTTTTTTCTTTCAAATCTCTTGTTGGGTCAAGTTCACTTTCAAAGTAAATAGATAATGTTTTGGTACCAGTCTGAAGATTTAATGGACCTTGTACATGACATTTTCTAGGATGTGTAGCACGATTTACGTAGACTCGTAAACATCTTTAAGTAACGGACTTGCAAATTGACTTTTGAATTAATAAATAAAAACTTGCAAATATAACATGCGTATTTAAAATGTCATTTAGCAATTGGACTTATCTTTATTGAGTAAATTACACGAATCCTCCTTATACAGTGTCAAAAGACACGTTCGGTCCCTATTTTTAAAAATTATCTTGGATCGTCACTGATATGTTTAACAGATGCACGTTTCGTCCCTAGTTTCATTAACCAGATCTAAAAAGACAAATTTACCCTTATCGATTTCTTTTTTGAGTTTTTTTTTTAATTTTATTATTAACAATTAAAAAATAAAATAAAATGGGCCCACTAATTAACCTCTACTCTACCACCCACAACCTTCGTCACTTCATATTCGGTTGCATCACATTGACCCAGATACAATATAGACTTCCTTAGAGGGTGTGGTGCTATCGAAACCGCGCTCTCTCCCCCGCCACATCAACACCATGTCATTTTTTACCATACAAGTGTGGTTTCTTGTCACACCAAAGGAGTGGTGACACACTTTCAAAAGGCAAAAAAGAAAAAAAATAAATAAATAAATAAATAAATTCATTTATGCCCCAAAGGTCACACCCACCAACAACCGATCACAAACCACGGTCTTCAAGGACCGCACTGCGGTCTTGGCTGCACCTAACCGCACCCTGAGGGTGGTGTTCCCTGGCCACGTGTCACCATCACGGTTCCAAACCGCATCCCACGTGAAGCCTTATTATCACCACAACCTGTCAGCTTCAACTTATTACTCGTCGATCAATTTTTTCAAAATCCATGTTTGAAAACCCTAAGAGATACAATAACAATGATACCTGATAGGGCTCTGGTGTATGATATGTGGATATGAATCTATTTCCTCAGCCACCGATCGACACCAAGAACCAAATCTGATTTAAGATTCTTTCGATTTCAATTCTATTGAGAATTTGGGGGTGCATAATGTCTTGTACAAACAAAAACACCATCACAAGCTTCATCGAGATGATGTTCTTCTTCCTTTTCTTTTCTCTTTATTGATCTCACTTCCCTCTTCCTAAGGTCCCCAACCACCTTAAATCCACTAACATCCGCTAGCTTTCCGAATACCACCAGTTTTTCGATTTTGAGCACTAAAATTATCATCTCCGGCTGGAATCGTCGTATACTTTCCGATGACCACCATTTTTCTGAACTCTGGTCCAAGCATAACCAAAGTAGGGTTAGAGATAGGGACGTCTTGGACAAAAACTGATATGCAATCGTGACAGTGATGGAAGAAGGCTTATATATATGAAGCTTCATGAGTTCACCTGGGATGACTGCGAACATGCAATCGACACTCCTCCACCATATGTTCCCTCAATCCAATCTTGACACCTGCACCACTCATTCCCAACGGCTGAAATTACATGATGAAGGAGAAACAAAGCAGCCATGGCCGAAGCTGTAGAATAAGAGAACCAGGGTAACTGGTGACCTTTGACCGGAGTTGCACGAGGATGGAGAAACAGAGCAGCCGTAGATGAATTGCCAACAGTGGGAGAGTTCAGATCGCGTATGAGGGAAATTTCGATGGGGATTACAGGCTTTTAGGCGTTCAAATACCGGAAATAGTAAAAAAAAATGGAAGGTGTTTTTAAAAAATATACATAAAAATGGACTTTTCTGGATATAGACATGTATTCTGCGGAGGTAGCTCTACGGAGCTCCGTGGAATCTATTGTAACTCTGCGGAATGGCAAAATCATAAATAAATCAATGTATTAAAAAAAAACACTAAAGATCCATTCCGCGGAGTTACCTCCGAGGAATGGATCTTTAGTGGGTTTTTTTTTTTTTTCACATCGATTCTTCGGGGTTTATATTCATTCCCCCAATTAATTATTTTTAATAAAAGATTATCATACTATTATAATCTTTACTTGAAAATAATTAGTTGAGGAATTAATATAAACCCCGAAGAATCGATGTGAAAAAAAAAAAAAAAAAAAAAAAAACTCAAGATCTATTCCGCGGAGCCACAGTAGATTCCGCGGAGCTACCTCCACGGAATGTATGTCTATATCCGGAAATGTCTATTTTTGTGTCTATATTTTGAAAAAAACCCCATTTTTTTTACTATTGCAGGTATTTTCCCTTATTATTTTAGATAATAAAATATCAATAAATAAATAAACAAATATCAAACAAATGAAAATAAATGAAAAAGAAATAGAAAATGGCAATTTTTGAAAATAATAATTGAGCGCCCACTTTGACACCTCCGCCAAAGACAATTCGTGTAACTTACTATATTAATTTCATACTATTACAGTTACTTATTACTTAAAAAAGATAGATATATATATATATATATATATATATATATATATATATATATATATATATATATATATTAAAAGTATTTAATTTATTTGTTGAAACATATAATTATCAAAAATATTTACATAGCTTAATAGTTAAGACTTAACGGTGTGGTGGTTATTTTACTGGTGACGTACGTACGTGGAGGGTATTATCGACAGTAAACACCCGTCCTTGATAACAATTATTGTCTGCATCAATGAACATTCATCTTTTTCTCTTTCTTATCTTAACGTTCAAATTAATGCCTCTATTCCTTGTTTTTTCATACTTCTTTCTTTTTAATAATTGATATACTTCCCTTTTTAGCAATTGATTTCTTTTTCTTTGGTCATTTTCTAGTTATATCAAGTTTTTTTTTTTTTTTTTTATCAAATTCAAAATGATAGTATTGAACCATAAAAAAATTATTAAATCAAATAAATTTCAAAATATAATATTTAATATAAAATTCAAAGTTTTAGATAAGGGTTTCTTTAAAAAATAATATCAAACATTTTAATGATTTAATCTAAAAATTAAATATATTTTATCTTTTTTGTATCATACAATAGTACATGAAACCAAATTTTGGTACATTTAATATAACGCCCCAAAATCATTGATAAAATTTTCATTTTTAAAATTAATCTAAAATCATAACAACCTCAAACAAAATATGTGAACATGAGAATAATCATCAGAGTACAAATCAAATCATAAGGAAAATGCGGAACATGGGTGGATACGCTGCAATTATGTCGGACCCTTTGTTTTTGTACCGGAAGTACCTGAAACCATAAACATAATTGTAAACACAAAGCTTAGTGAGCTTCCCCATAATACCACATGCAATAAACATATACATATAATAGCACGTGGTTGTGTCAGGTTCGTATCAACCCCATATGACAACATGTAAATGTGTCGGGTCCGTATCAACCCCCGTGTCTATATCAACCCGTATGACAACAAGAAGTTGTGTCGGGTTCGTATCAACCCCTGGGTCTATAATGACTCGGAGCACATATTGGCACTATTTTCATCATTCAATCATATCAAACATAGTCAAATAATCACATACATCCAACACATACAAATCAGTGGGCCGACATTGGTGTCTTCGGCCCTTTAGTGTGGTAAGAAGACTTACCTCCAAAAGAAAATAACTGAACCACACACTTTAGTTGCTGCTAACACAACTCCTCATACTAATCATATTCCAAAAAAAAAACCTTAATTACTAATCAGGGTTTTAACCCATAATAAAGAGTCCAAATAATCCATTGTCCTAAATAAGGGGATAAAGGTCATTTTGCCCTTCATATTCATAGCCCAACCTAATAATCCCAATTCCTAATTGTCTAAGGCCCAAACGTTGAATCCGAGTAGTGCGCCCTGCGAACAAGCATCTGATGCGGAAGAAAAGACGAGGTCGAGGTGCAGTACGCGCAACGTACTTTAATTTACACCTGGTGTACGCACCATGGTTCAAAACTTCTATTAAGGCCTTAAGACCTGATGTCCAAACTTCAGATATAAGCTAAATAAAACGTCTAAGGCCATAAAATTGCAACCTTTATGCCTTTGCATGACTACAAGGAGCCCAACATCAAAAACCTAACTCATTCAACCATTTACCAGTCCATAACTAATGGAAGCAAACCAAGATCCAAGCTTGCATTTTATGACATAAAATACCCTAAAACATTTGAATGAACAGATTAAAGGCTTTGGAGTATTTCATACTCACAAAGATCTAGGTTTTGGGACCAAAAGAGTGTAAATCTAAGCTTAAACGATATCTAAAGAAATATGCATCAAGGTTACAGCTTTATACATCTAAAAGATGCACAAGGATGAGAAATTGTTGGACCCGAAGACTTAAGAGCAAAATCCCTTATTTGATGATCTTCCTTCACAAAAAAGGATACACAAAACTCACTCAAAAGCTTCAAATCTCACTCCCAAGCCTAGAGTTTCGATCTTAGGGTTTAGAGGGAAGGAGTCCAAAGGTAAGGACAGGTTTGAGGTCATAATGACATTTAAATAGGGTCCAAGCCCTAAAATTAGGGTTTGCCCTAACGCAAGTACACCTAACATACCACATCGTACACCCAACATACGGGTCCGGGTCCGCGATCACAGAATAAATGAGCTACACGGGGCGTAGCTCCAAATTACGCTTAGCGTATGGACTAAAATGTAATAACTTTGGATTTGAAGCCATAATTTGAAATGTACCCGGCACCGAATGCTACATTTAACTATTAATTTTACTTTAACTAATATTAATAGTAAATGTTGTATTTTTTTTAATTTTAAAAGAAAAAAATAGGCAAATAAAAACATCACCATACCCTACTCATAAGTAAATTGTGACAAAAATGTTAAAAGTTTTGGTGGCGCCTATATGACACACTTTTACCATTAGCAAAAACATCACCATACATTTTAGCATAATACGGTAACACTAACAACTAGGACGGAAACTAACCACCGTAAATTGGGATTAGAAGTCTTAACATTTAAATGAAATTCAATACAAAATACATTAATATATAAAATTAAATTTAAGAGATGATTGATTTAAAATTTAAATTTTGATATTATATATATATATATATATATATATATATATATATATATATATATATATAAACAGTATCGTACCATTCATAAGCCGACTTTGTCTATTCGGCTCCGGCTAACAATTCCAACTCATCGACTTCTTTACTTCTATAACTGATACGTGTACTCCTCCTCCCGGTGCTTATGACGATTTAAGGTATGTTCTTCCCTCATCATTCTCTCTCACCACCACCAACTTCTAATCCAAATATGCTTCGTTTATCTCTTTATACTTCTCAATCCTCCATTGCTTCCAAAACTAAGCGTTTTCAGACGGAAGCAAAAAATATCATAACACCGTCAATCGTCGTCTTCTTCAGGTTTTTCCTCATAACTTTCAACATTTTGGTCTTACATGATAAGCTTGAATCTTTCCAATTTTGCTAAAGGCATACCAAAATTGCCCACTTATAAATCTTTATGTGTATCTAATATTATATTCGTGCCCGCACAAAGCGTCGACGACAAATAACTTGTTTGGCAAATTGTTTTATTACATGGAATAGTTCTTGACATTATATTTTTTTATGGTTACTATTGAAAATAATCAATTAAATTTAATAATATTATTGAGCAAACTATAAAATGGATATTGTATCATGGTCTACCTGTATGGCATCTTCCTCCACATCCTCCCTATGGTATGGACATGTTTAATTATTCTAGATTTAGGGTCAGTTCGATAGTTGTTGTCTGAGAAAGTTTACTGACTAAGAAAGAAACCATGATGTTTGATTGTACATATGACTGACTATGTTGAATGATGAAAAATAACCATATTACCCTGTTGTTATATACTATGATGGATGAAGTTGCCGAATAATTATAAAAACATTCAAAATCAAAAATTACACAATAATAATTTAAAAATTCAAATACAAATTACACAAAATGTATGTTAAAATCAGAATTTATAATTGAAACTTTATATATGAAATGGTCCTCCAATCCTATGCTTGAACATCAAAAGAAAGAAAATAAGATGAAACTAATGAAGGTTCATGTCGGGTACTTTCCAGTCAGAAAAAATATATCAGAAAAAAAAAAGATGAGATGGTTACATGTGGGGCACAGCTGGTGGTTGCAATGACGCTCCGGCGGGAGGAGGCTGGACGGCAACAAATTAGGGAGCTTGGTGAGGAGGCGATGATGTATGATGAAGATAGCCGAAAAGAACAAAGAAAGATGCGAGGTTTGGGGCACAATTGTCTTGCCGACCCATTCAACCAGAAAGATATGGTTTGGGGTTTGTAGGAAAGACATATATTACTTGGAAAACCCCCTTTTTTATGCAAATAAAATAGTATTTCCGATCCATTCATCCAGAAAGATATGTTTGGACATGGAAAAATGTCTATCAAATGAGGTCTTACTCGTATATGAGCTCAACCCAATAGTTGTTTAGGTTTATGATTATAAATACTTGTAGTCAGGGATTCCAACATAATCACTTTTGAAACAATTAATTAATAGAATAGTTATGTTCATATCGATCAAACCATGTTAATTCATTGTGTTATTTTAGTTTTTTTCTTGTGTAACATCATATCTTTGAGCATACAATATATCATTAATATGATTTCATTAAAATATTAGAAACAAAATAATTATTAGATGTTATAATTAATTCTTAAATAATAAGATAAATATCAGTTTTAACCAGGATATTTATGTTTAAACCTGATATCTATATTTTCGATTCAACCTACTGGTCTAAATTAATTAATAATGATGTCTATATTAAGATATCTAAATTAGTTTATATACATAAATTTAATATTTCAAAATTGTCATTTTGCAACTAACTGAATTTCATAATAACTTTCCTTAATTCATGTCTTTCAATTTTTGGCAAATATTAATGATTTATCTATGCTTAACTGATTTGTATATAAAACTTTCTAAGTCATACCACTTAAAATTCAAGATATTGCTAATATGCTTTATAATATAGTATAAATATAGATATAGGTTATATGTTGTTGTGTATATTTGTTGCTTTCTTATGCAAGGTACCTACAAGCCGATACCAAATGTTAGAACAAGTGAAAATTTACCTTCAATATAGTTCTTGAAGGTATATAATGACTACTAATTTACAAAATATCGTCATGGTTGATGAAACTTGAATCCCAAATGTTGCAATCATAGGAATTTGAAGATATGAACTGGAAAGGGGTTGAGGATATGATAAAGATTATAGGCAAAGGAGTAGTGGAACTCATAGATTATAGTATCATAGGATTCATTGTAAGTACTATTTTTTTTCCTTTATCTGTGGAGTCATTATAATCAATAGTTATCTTCTTCTTTACCCAAGTGTTGTTTGTGATCTTGGATTTTTATCTTTTTCATTGTAAGTACTAACGTTTTTCGGTATTTGGTAGGTTTTTTGCTAATCTTGTCACTAAGTGGAAGCTTTTAGCTTTTGACTCTTGGTTGAGTAGAAAAGGCTTGGATCCTTCAACATACATGAAGAATTTGGGCATTACTAGAAACAATGATGATGCAGGCATGATGCAACGCCCCAAAAACAACAAGTATAATTTTCATTTTTAAGTCGACCAAAATAACCATTCTTTCATTCCAAAATACCATCAAAGTATAGAATTGTATCATATATTTATCATATTACAAATCATAATATAAATGCAGACCATTGGTGGATGCGATGCAATCACGTTGAGCTCTTCCTTTTCGTACCGAAAGTACCTTAAACATAAACATAAATTGTAAGCACAAAGCTTAGTGATTTCCCCAAACTACCACATATCATACATATATCGGACCCCGCCCAACATTCATCAGGCCCTACTCGACATCCCTTAGGCCCTGCCCAGTTAACGGGTCTATTCATAACATGTAGTGGTCCCCACCCAACACATATAGCGATCCTTGTCCAAACACACATACAAACACATGCAAGAATCACGAAGACAACTATCATCCTATAAACATAATCCAATAGGCCGACATTGGTGCCTTCAACCCATAAGTACAGTGAAGAGAATCACCTCGTGATGCAGCTCAAAAGTTAACTCAATCTCAAAATCCAAAAACAGGTGCTAAACGCCACCTAGATAAACACACCAGGAAAAACCCTTAATATACCTTTCTAAAATAGCAACTTGACCAAAAGTCAACCCATGTCAACAAGTCAATGGCCAATCATCAAAATCCACATTAGTCAACCTCCACGTTGTGGCCATCCTTCGGCTACGTCGTGGCTAATAGGTCCAACCCAATCAGAAACTTGGTCCCAGATACACTTAGATACACACAAATACACTACCACGTCGTGGCATTCAAGCCACTACATTGTGGCAGAGTCAATCTAAAATAGCCGCGGGTTCCTAATATTCACGTCATGGCATCCTATCACTACGTCGTGGGAAACGTCTGAAGGCAATTTTCACGCCTAAGCTCTTAATCCGTAAATCCTTCTGTCCAAAATTTCCATAAAGCTTCTAGGGGCCATAGTGATCCCTAAAAATGTAAACTTTATGGACATGCATTCCCCATGTGTAACATCCCAAAAATCATAAGTAGAAATTTCATTTTTAGGTCAACCAAAACCAAAAAGTATTCATATAAACCATCCATAAGTATGTCAATGTGAAAATAATTATCAGAGTACAATTCCAAAAATCATAAAAATGATGAAGACGGGTGAATGTGTTGCGACCAAGTCAAGCCCTTCCCTTTCGAACCGAAAGTACCTGTCACACCCCCGAACCAGACGGCGGAAACGTCCGAGGGCTGTCGTGACTCAATTGAATACCATAACATTGAATATATATGAAACATAACATCATACATCACCATGCATTGAGATAGTACAACTGGTAGAGTTTACACTTAGTACATTGTTTTAACATTACATTCCCAAAAATAAATTGTTCGATAACAGATAAACAAATTACAAGCCATCACTGAGTACATTTTTCCCCTTGGTTTACCTGTTACCTGAGAATACAAGTATTTTGAAAAACGTCAACATATGAAATGTTGGTGAGTTCATAAGCGGTGTTTGAAAAGCAATGTTTTGTATTGTTTTGAAAACTACCAGAAAATCCGATATTTTCTAAAAAGAATTTATGAAAAAGTTTGTGAAGATCCATAAGTATGCTTGTTTGTTTCTATAATTGTAGAAAGAGTTTATTAAACTTGGTGTGCATCTCGTAACTGTATGTATTGAATAACCCTAGGAAAAACCCGATGTTTCCCTAACACTTTGAATTATGTATAGTTGTTGTACCATCGTGGTATGTGAAGTCATTGATTCCAGGCGACATTGGGTTATTGCGCATGGTGAATTGTTATAAACACGCGTTACACAAACGACCAGTTTACAACTATACTAACGATCCCTTAGGCATCGCCCGTACTATTCACGTAACCCAACCGCCCTGACTTCTTGTAGCCCCACGACCGAGGAGAAAAGAGGGCACGAAGACCTCAATAATCCTATTAGTCGGTCGAGGCTATAGTGAATGCGAAGAGCCCTTGGCCCGACTCGCATTTGGTGAATTCTCGACTTTACTAGCAGTACCAAAGGACCCTTGGGGCCCAATAGTATAAAAGCCATTGAAAGTCCTTTTACGCTGTGTTAGATCATGTAAGACCCAACAACTCGTAAGGAGGTTGTCTTCGGGCCTAAAGATCAGGTCATTGGGCTAGCTAGGCCCAACAAGCAAGATTTAACACTTTTGAGCCCAAAGATGGTGTATCGACGTCTGTTTATTCCCACGTGTGTATTGAATTCCCGAATTTTTCGTGTATGTATCGAGTTGTCGTCGTGTTAGTAGTTTCAGGTTCGTTATTGATTCGAGACCGAATCAATTCGTTTGATAACGATTTTTGGTGTTGATTGTGTATTGTGATTTGTCGGTAGTCGCGGTGTCAGTGTTTTATCGCAACGGATTTATTGATTAAAACATTGAAGTTTTTCTGTTTACAGCCCCTTTTCTTTTGTAAATTTACATTTTTAACCCTTTGAATAAAATAATTTCCGATTGAGTCCTTAAACCATTTTTCTTGGCATTTTAATATCAAAACTTGTTGGAAATGATATTTTTCAGCACATTTTCATTTGAAAAAAGTTTTAGTCCCTCAAAATATAGTTTTCTCGGCTGTAACCTCATTTTTCCGCAACTTTTACACTTTTGGCCCAAATTAGAAATTTTTTGCATCTTTGGTCCTTTTTAATTATGAAAAGCATTTTTAACCCTTGAAATGGACTTAGAACACTAATAGTTCCCTATTTTACAGAAAAATACAGTTTCATCCCCTCAATTTTGAAAATCTCGCATATTGGGCCCTATTGGGCCGAAAATGTCATTTTTGGCCCATTATGCTTAAACTTTTACTTTTTAATCCTTCAAAATGGTATATTTCCAGAAAATACATTATCAAAACTGTTTTGACTCATTACACCCATCAGAATTCGTATTTTGTCATTTTGGGCCCTTTAACTTTATATTTTTAACAATTTGAGTCCAAAAATGAGTTTTTAGCCCAAAGAAGATGTTATTACACAACTTGGTTATTTTTCTTGAAATAAATTGTATGTAGTAATATAATTTATGCTAATATCATATAACACAAAGTAAATCTCGATTTTTAAGGGCTTTTGACTAGATCCAACATCATAAACACACAAAAACACAAATATAAGCATAGAAATCATACAAGGCATACAAATACACATAGATCTACACTTTCACTTGTATTCCCCCCCCCCCCACAAAACTTATAAAACAGAAAAATAGGGAGTATGAAGCTCACCTTAGGGTGTGGTATCGGTTTTGGAGAAAATATGGAAGAAAATGAGGTGATTTTCAGCCCTAGCACATTTTGATGAAGATCTCGACCTTGAGGTGGTTCTAGGATGCAAGATCATGATTTCTTATGAGTTAAGAAGAGATTTTTGATAGATCAAGGAACCTAGATCATAGAATTAAGTATAACCTTACCTTGGATGGTGATTTTTGTGAAAAATCTCCTTGGAATGCCCTTAAATATCGAAAATTTAGAAGAGGGAGGGAGGAGATGTTCTTCAAAACTTAGAGAGGATGAAATGAATTTTTGTGAGTGTATGTGTGTTTGTTCGGCCGAGAATGAGAGAGAGGGAGAAGAAGAGAGATCTTGAAGTGATGTATGCATGGATATATGAGATAAGATGCATGAAAGAATGAGATATGTTGCATGGCGAACCAAGAGACAATAATGAGGTGGCAATCCATAAGTCAACTCTTCACCCTTGGATTTGGGCTTTTGGGCCGAGATTTTAAAAGGAAAGGAAAGTTTTGGGCTTTAATGCCCCTAAGCCCAATATTAGAGTTAGTTTGGATGATTATTGGCCTTACAAAATATAATTGTGATTTTTATGCTTTATTAGGCTAGATTAGGTTAATTATGGCCCATAATGTTTCATGAAGTTGATTTATTCCATTCTAGTCCCAATGTGGCCCAAATTGTTGGAATAAATGAAAGTAGGTCCAATTAGAGCCTATTTAAAGGTTATAAACCCATGGTAGTCAAGTTGGAAGCTTATTGGTCCTTTGAGTCCAATAAGGAAGTCCTAGTCCAAAAATGGACCTAAACAAGAACTTCTAGGGTTTCCAATTGCTTGTTGAATATTTGAATTACTTGTATGGTGTATTTGATTGAAAATTTTGATGTCATATAGTAAGCATCATACATGCTCTTAAGTTTTGATTCAACATTTTACTTGAGTGTAATGATTACAAGACATAAAAATTTCTAGTTGTGACAGTACCTAAACATAAACTTAAACTGTAAGCACTAAGCTTAGTGAGTTTCCCCAAAATACCACATACTATACATACAATGGGCCTCGCCCGATATCCATCAGGCCTCCCCCGACATTAGGCCCCGCCCAGTATAGATCTATCCGTAACATGCGATGGGCCCCTCCTAACACACTCATCAGGCCTCGCCTGGTATACATACAAACACATACAATACATGCAAGAGTCACACAAACAACTAACATTCTAATAACAATAATCAATGGGTCGGCGTTGGTGCCTTTAACTTGCCAAAACATTGTGAGAAGACTTACCTCAAATTGATGATAACTGAATCATACAAGCACCGCTTCCACAAGGCTCCTCGAACATATCCAAAATCACCCCTAATCAATAATTAAAATAATAACCTCATCATATTCTATCATGCTAAGGGGTAAAGGACTATTTTACCCTTCCTATACTTGGCCCAATTAATCATGGCCCAAACTAAAATGACCTAAAGCCCAAAATGGCCCATAAAGGCTTCTGGTGAGTACCCTCCGCATACGAACACTGTACGCCCAACATACCGCATGTTCGAAGAGAGGGTAACGGGATGAAACCCATTACGTGCAACATACCACGAGGGTACGCCCAACGTAACTCACTATTGCCCGAACTCAATTTTAAGATCTTAATGCTTAAGCCCAAAAACATCCAAATCACAGATCTAACTCTAAGGGACGTATTAAGTTATAAAGTTCCTAGCTTTAAGACTTTGCATGGCTTAATGGAGCCTAAACCAAAGCCCTAGATTCATAACTTCACCAAAAGACCATTAAATCATGCATGGAAGAGATATACCCATCAAGATTTGATTTTTATGACTTAATGACCTAAAAAATGACTAGAAATGAGACTTGGAGGTTATGGAGCAACTTCTACTCACAAGATCCAATACATTGGACCAAAACATGTTCATAATATATCCTAAAACTAGATCTACATAAAATAACCATCAAGATTGAAGCTTTATACATCCAGAAGAAAAATCAAGGTGAATAAGGTCTAGATCTACAAGCTCCAAGACAACCAACACTTATCCAATGAACTCATTCTTTTCTCATATGTACCAAGAACACTCCAAATCACTCAAAGGGCTCAAGAATCTCACAAATATGACTAGAGTTTCGAGGGAACTGCTTTAGAGGATGGAGGCAAAAGATAAGAAGGGTTTCCAATAAGTTAAGGTCTTTAAATATGGTCCAAGACCCAAAAATTAGGGTTTGACCCTGCCTCGCTTACACCCACCGTACTCCAGGCATGCCCAACGTACGAGGGAGAAACACCGCGACTATTTTAAGCCTAGTACGCTCAATGTACATGCCATGTATGCCCAACATACAGGACAAGACCCATTGTCATTCTAACTTGGCATGCCACCACTTTCTAAACTCTTGATTCCTTAATTAGCTGAATGTTTTGTCTGATTTATGTTATTGGATGGTGGTTATGCCCTGTGATGATAGTTATATTGCCTTAACAACAATTTTAGTAGGCAATCATATGTATGTTGCTAAAGTTGGAGATTCTTGAACTGTCATATCAAAGGAAGGAAGAGGTAATTTTTGGATTGCATATTTTTTCCTTTCCTATAAATGTTCTAGTTATTTTTTTGTTAAGTGTATTCATATTACTCAATTGATAGCTACTCCTCCTTCTGATGATCACAAACCAAGTAGAATTGATAGGAGGAAGAGAATTGAAAATGTTAACTGGGTTGTGATGTGCACATGTATGATGGTAATTTTGTTCATTTTTTTTACTTAAGTGATCAAAATTTTCAATATATGTTTTACTTCAATGTTTTTATTTTTCTCACGGTGCTTGGAGAGTTGGAGGTGCTTTAGCAATGTGGCTTGCATTTGGAAATTGTTTTTCTTAAGCAAGTTATTTGGTGGAACCCGAAATCCATGTAATTTTCGCAATATATATATATATATATATATATATATATATATATATATATATATTATAGTTTTGTATAAATATAATTCAACTCAAATGTATTAGTTAGTTCAGAACATAATTTCATTTTCTATTGATGGATTAATGAGGTAGAATTCATTCTTACGTTTAGATTAAATGTTAGAAATAACAATGAACTTTGACTGATATGTTTATTACATAATCTTACTCCTATTTCTTTCAATTGCAATGTTATATTTCGACCATTCTATCCGATTAAAGGTAAGAACTGTGATTTCGCATCTACCATAAATTTAGAAAATAACGAAAAGGTTAGAACACATATGCCTACATACATTGAACTCATGCTAAAAATACCCATAAAGGGTTTTCCAGGTTCAAACATAATCAATCAGAAGCTGACATAAGCGATTTACTTCAAATTATCAATTGATTTTGCTTCAATTTATTTATAGAGAGGCGTAATTGAACCCCAAAACACATAAAACATTTAAATAAAGAGAACTCCAAATTATCAATTGATTTAGCTTCAATATCAAGAACGTCCTTGTTGTTAGGCACGAATAATTGATGTTTGAAAACATTCTTCTAAACACAAAACATGAGTGTGAGTAGGGTTGTAAACGAACTGAACGTTCGGCGACGTTCATAAACCGTTCGGTGGGAAGTTCGTTTATGTTCGTTTATTTAGTAAACGAACGAACATGAACAAGATATCTGGTTCGTTTAGTTAAACGAACGAACACGAACAATGCTCTTGTTCGTTCATTTATGTTCGTGAACGTTCGTTTACGTTTGTTCAATTACGTTCGTTTATGTTTGTTTACGTTCGTTTGTTTATTGAAGGATTGGCTAGAAGGGAAATGATTTTGTCTTTTTGAAGTATTATTTGGTTATTTTTTGTATGGAATGACAAACAACTAATTAAAACTTTATTGTAGTGTTATATTTTTGTCGAACAACTCAGTAGAACGTTATTATTGTATGGAAATGTTGAACACATATTTGTTTTTGCTTAAGTTCATGGTTGTTTATTTATGTTCGTTTAAGTTTGTTTGTGTTTGTTTTTCGTTTAAGTTCGTTTGACTTTGTGTTCATTTATGTTCGTTTATCAACTAAACGATCGAACATAAACAAACACGAACACACTAAATTGTTTAACAAACGAACACGAACATAAAAAGTATTTTCGTTTAGTTGTTCGTGTTCGTTTGTTGTTCGGTTAAAGTTAAACAAACAAACACGAACAAGCCTCTGTTCTTGTTCGTTTGGTTCGTTTACAACCCTAAGTGTGAGTGTGTGTCGTGGTCAATTCTAGCAACAAAAGGGCGTATGTGCGTCTATGTGTTCCCGTGCTCGGTGGATTCCAATAAAAATAGTGTTTGTGTGTGTGGCTTTGGATCTGTTTTTTCTTAAAAAAATGATTTTGGTCGGAAAAGATGACCAAAAACTCATAGTCGTAGATGCTGCCAAAGATGTCAAATAAGCATTAACATACACTCTCAAGTCAATAATAGTATATCGCGTACAAAAAGATACTTTCGATGAATGAATATGTACACAAAGAATAAAATTTAGAAAATTAAGTTTATTAGAGGATCCATGACATATTTTAGAAGAAAAAAGTTCAATAAAGAAACTATTAAAAGTTAAAATGATTATAAAAAAATTTCAAACTAATTTTTTCCTATTGTTAATTAACAAATTCGATTCTTAGACATGGTCTACAAACCTCTTGTTTTTTCCACTTTCATGCCAAAAATTAGTGGTCGGTTTGTGTTGGTTGTGAGGTGAAAACGAACTCAAACCGATAATTTTGTTTTTTGGCTTTTGAAACCCATTGGGTTCAGTTTTTGGGTTTATGGGTCGGTTTATTCGATTTTTGGGTTCAAAACATGGGTTTTGGGTTTAAACTCACGTGTTTTAAGTTTCAACCCATCTTCCAACAATTCTCAATAAAATTAAACATATTCGGTGCATCGTCATATTCTTTGTGTTGAGACTCGAGAGCCTATAAGCGAGAGAAGAAAGCCTTTATCTTGTTTGCGTCTTAGTCATGGATCAACTAGGTGATTTATTGACTTGGGGATATGATTCGTGCCTTCCTAATATAGTTGTGATCGTGTCTTCCTAATGCACTTGTGATCGTGTATGTGAAAAGATGAAAGAATAAGATGAGATGAGATGAACGTTAGCAATAAGGTTAAAGTTTTGAAACTTTTCTATATTTATTGTTTTAATAAAACATAAAACATTTATTAAAAATATATTAAGTAATTAAATAATTAATGATATACATTGGGTCAGTTTCTTTGGTTTGAGTTGGTTTTTAACCCAATTGGTCGGTGTTAGTGGGTTGGTTTTAAACCGAAAATTGAACCCAAATCAAAATTATTGGTTTTGAAAAATCTAAACCATAACTGACAGTTTGGGTTCGATTTTGGTTTTTCGGTTTAGTTTTTATTGGTTTTTGCGGGTTTAGGTTTTTGGTTTCGCTTTTGCTAAGCCTACCAAAACTTATTTAAAAGTGTTTCTACCATCAGCCCTTTAGGCTGTGGGGAGTGGTCACAACCAAACCACCAGCCAATTCAGCGCCACGTAAGCATTTTAGCATTTCACAACCAACCCACTAGGTTATGGAAATGGTGTTCATCAGTGGGTTGGTAGTGAAGGGATAAAAAAGAGGAGAGAAAATGAAACTCACGGCTTTTGATTGGGTGTCTTCATGCATCTTTAGCACCACTACAACCCACTCCACACGCAACCCACTAGCCTATGGGGCGGTGTTCACCAGTGGATTGGTGTGCCAAGATGCCACGTAGGAAACTCACGCTTGATTACATTCCCATAGCCTTATATTTCCACGTACAACCCAAAAGTTTCATTTCGATTTCCAGCTTTTGTGAACCTCTTAATCGAATGTTTGACCAAATTCTCTGCATTTTACCTCTTATTCACGGATAAACGTGCTGATGAGATAACGTTTGCAGTTTTTGGCCATCTAGGAGTCGCGAGTTTCTAGAACATTCGAACAAACACCACCAATACCACACCATGATGTCTTCTTACCCTTTCCTTCTTCCTTGCTCCATCTTTCTCGCCTTCGTCGGAGCTTTCTTCTCCTCCCCGCCGCCACCAACCTATCTCCTCCTTCATTAACCTAAAACCCAGACTAATCGTTCACCTCTGTCGTCGCAACCCCTTCAACATGTGTGAACGACCTCGCTAGGGTTTAAAGCCGCCTCTGATGCATCAGCAGCAACAATCTCCGGCAGAGCCCCATCACCATGTCCACCACATCACCTTTCTACCAACCACTTTCTCTTTGCCCATCGCTTCCTTCAACAGCCAGAGCTAAGTCTAAAGTATATAACACCAATAGTTCACTTACTGGAACCGCTCGCCTTTTAGCATCTTCGTTTTCTTCAAGGTGTTTGAGAAATGTAAGTTGAAACTCACAAATTTTAATCTATTAATTAAATCCTGATCGGAACTGATGTAGTGTATATTGGTTTTCTCAATGAACCATAAATATAATCCAAACCATGACTCGATTTGTAGTAGCAAGAAACATACTTACCATTGACTTAATGAACCATAAATATATTGGTTTTCTCAATGAACCATAAATATAATCCAAACCATATTGAATGTATTCATAGTCTGTTCAACATATTTCTTCTGAGACAAATATGTTTGCGTATTAACTTAACTCCATGAAACAAGAAACATACTTACCATTGACTTAATGACTTCTTAAGATCAGATATAAGATGCAAACCCAAGTATGATTATAATAAGAAACCTCTGTAGCAGTAAGCTTCAATAAAATTTTAATAAAGGTCAAGTCCATTAAACTCAAAATAGGGATTATTAGGGGTAACAAAGATACTAACTCTAACCTACTTCCAGGGACATGCTCTTTTTCATAGCTTTTATCTTCACTTAGCACATGTTTAAACGAAATGGTGGGAGATGCTCTAAAATGTGCTAGTCAACCACCCATGACTCATGCGAATAGATGAAAGTTGAAAAATGATCATGCTTTAAACTAAAAGAATATATCTCTTCAAGAGATAGTACTTTCAAAAGATGTTCTCATCAACAACCAATAGAAATGCACATTTAATTATGTGAAATGACAAGTAAATGTAATTCGATCCAAGCACCTGGGGAATGACTTTTAATGATTTAGGATTGATATAATGTGTTAGAAACAACGTTCTAGCACATAATTTACTCCTATTAACTATCAGATTCGAATTTGTCAATTAATTTAATCTTCATCATTTTAAGCTCAAATCTCACCAAGTTGACCACTTTCAATGTTTTTTCTTCACTTAAATGGACATAAGGCATTAGAGTCTATGTCCTAACACCTTAACAACATCAATTGGCCCATCTAAATTTGTTTATAAGAAAAAAGGATGAACCTCAAAAACTCAAACCAAACACTTACAGGGAAAAATGTTACCATGAATGACCTCTTTTGATGGAATTGATAAGGAGGAATATCAACCTAATTCAATCCCTAATGCTCAAGTTCAGATCTCTTTCACTGATTCTGTGGTTTCTCTCCTCTTTCTTTCTCAAAAGCAATTTGAAGGAATGCTTGGTAAACTATAGGGTCTAGCCTCTCGTTTAAGTTTCATTCTCTACACATTTGGCCCTCTAAACTTGGAATTTGTCTGGATCCCCCTCCCCCCGAGCTGGCCTATTTCTCGCATTAGGTGTTTCTAATTTATACTTTGTACCCCTTAGGCCCTTATAACCTCACAAATTCGAAATTATAGTCCAAAGTCTAGTGAAATGACAACAGGTCAGGTAAAAGCTACACACCTTAATTTCCTATATTTGAAACCTCCAACATCTTCATTCTCATGTAGCACCTATAAACCTGATATTTACCAACTAATTATTTGATAAAAAATGAAAATGAAATTAATAAGGATAAAATATCTAACCCTTGCTTGAATCCGGGTGTTATAGTAGTACACGCAACATTTTCTTCAAAACAATCCCAGAATTATCATTACAAACGCATCTCCTTGTATAAAGCAACCAATGAGCAACAACTTTTATTTATTTATTTATTTTTTTCCTTTAAACTGATAATTTATGATGTTATCGTGTAGAACTGGAGGTTTTTATGCTTTAAAGATGACAAGTCTTCTTTGAATCATAACATTCTTAAGACTGAAGAAGATTCTTCGCCAATGGAACCAGAACCGGAATCAAATCAACCAAATGTGAACCATGGTTGGCTATTAAACCTTAGACGGGTAATTATTTAACATCAATATCCCTTTCTCAATAATCAAGAGAAAAGGAAACATTACATTACAATTACAATGCAATTTCATGTTGTTTTCAGATATTTAGGGCAGAAGCAGAAGCAAAAGAATGGACAGTGCCATGGACAGGCAAGACCATTGTTCAAGTAATGCTCCTATGGATGGCCTCTTTTTGGTTTGTAGGCTCATGGATTATTCCATTTCTGGCTCATACATCCGGTTTCAGAAAAGACGCCTTAACTTTCAGAGGCCAAGCATTCTACAGCCTCTTAACCGATGTAGCTGAAGGCATCGCTGGAATCGGAATCCTTCATTCCTGCCTCGCCCCATTCCGTCCGCTTTCACCCAATTGGTTCAAATTCAGCCTCAAAGGCAACTGGCAGCTGGATGTGGCCTTAGGCTGCCTCATGTTCCCTTTCGTCAACCGTCTCTCACAAGTCAACCTCAATCTCTTCCCAATGCTCCCCCCTGCCCCCGTCACCGTCTCAAACGTGGAACGGTCGATCCTTGCGCGGGACCCGGTCGCGATGGCGGTTTATGCGGTTGTGGTGTCGGTCTGTGCGCCCGTTTGGGAGGAGGTTTTGTTTAGAGGGTTTCTTTTGCCTTCTTTAACAAGATATATGCCTGTTTGGTGCTCCGTAATTGTGACTTCTTTAGCTTTTGCATTCGCGCATTTTAACATGCACAGAATGTTGCCACTTGTGTTTCTTGGGATTGTTATGGGTGCTGTTTTTGCACGATCTAGAAACTTGTTGCCTTCTATGCTCCTACATAGCCTTTGGAATGCCTTTGTATTCATAGATCTTATCAAGTGACACCTTCCCCATAATTATTACTATTACTTTTACTATTACTATTAATTGTACAAATACACAATAGTATTTGGTTTTTAATAATTCAAATTTTGTCATTCAGTGTCGATAGTCACAGTCTGAACGTTAAGGATATGGGCTAGATGAATGTAGTTGTCTGGAACATGAATCTGGTTTTGGCTTGGTGTTGAGTCATTTTCTGCTTCTGTTTACCGCCATTCCTCCCATACTTGATGTCAGTTTCTTTCCCCGACAGCTGAGGGGACCAATGTCGGTTGTTTTTGTTTCTTTAGGGTTGGTTGAGAATATAGTATAATTTAATGTAAATAACACCAGTATTATTTTCTAGAATTAAAGATTTCTTCATATGTGGGGTCCGGGTTATTGTGGTGTAGAATGTGTAATCGATCACATGCCCCCGCGATAGGTCTAGTGTAGTGTCTAGGTAGGCATTCAATAGATACCTACGTTCTACTTGGTTTGGTCGTTTAAAAGTTACATACATAGGCTCATAGGCTCAATCATTATATGATGTGAATTCTGAGTTGTGAGTTGTAATGAGAAATAAAATTTATGAATTATGATTGTTGGACCTCCGTTCCCTTTAAATATCCATCTATTACTATAATGCTCGATTCAAATCATTCGTTTCATAAAGTTTTACTAAAACAAGCTTGTTAGAACTTGGAACATCCCCAAAACTATAAATCATTTTCACTACAAGTAAATCTTAGTTTTGACGCATTTGCCTAAAAGTAAATGGATTTGGATTGTATGTAATGGCTAAAACAGAAAATAGCCACAAAAGAATCGGTCAAAGGCTGTATATATGTATCTAACTTTCTATGTTATCTATAAAGTTGAAAAGAGTATAAAGAAAAGTAATAATGATTCAACTTAACATATCTTTGAATATACAAGAGTTTCAGATTTACGATCTAAATATGGCTGTATATATAACTTTCTATGTTATCTATAAAGCTGAAAAGAGTACAAAGAAATAGTAATAATGATTCAACTTAAAATATCTTAGAATGATTTACGATCTAAACATATTTTGATTTTTTATAGTTTGTTTGTTATACAAGTCGTTTATGCAATTTGCAATAGGAATTCAATTCCTCCTGCCACCTAACCTACCTATGCCCTATGGTTTGGCTTATGATACATGCCACTACTCACTAGAGCCTAGAGGCTATATATGGTATTTTCTTCTACAAGTGTTTGAAATAAAAATAGGCAAGGTAAGGGGACCAATGCCTCCTCTTTTCCAATACTAAAAACATAACATGCGACATTACATCATGTGTAGGGTTAACATTTGTCGTTTACATTCCTCTTATTTCATGGTAGCAAGGACCACTTCATAATTGTGTCCTTCTTCTTGTTATAAATATATATAAGTTCAAGACGCCCAATAAACATATGCACTATTATTCTTTCAAATTTGAATCATTTCCATTCAAAATCCATGGAAGCTTCACAACCAACTTGGTTATCAAATCCAAATCCAAATTCAAATCCAAACCCAAACCCAAACCCAAACCCAAACCGAATCTCAACTCTCACCAGCCCGAATTGCTCGTTTAGAGTCTCATTTGATGAGGCTTCCTTCATTGAAATGGATCCTAACCTTACCCCCTCCAAAAGATTCCTCGTTCGTCCCGATTATGATTCTGGTTTCGATTTTCCGACATCGCAAGCGCCTTCAACACTTGTCCATGCCGATAAGCTCATTTCAAACGGGACCTTGCTTCCCATGAAATCGCATGGCCCGTCTGGCTCGGTTCCCAATTCACCTCTCTATCCCACCATTCAAGACAACAATCGTCTTCGTAAAAGCCGTTCTATGATGCTACGTAGGTGTAACCGACTCCCAAAAAGAATCATACAAAAATACATGGATTTGGTTCAACCGATTTGGTGTAGACTGAGACGGGGGAGGTCAGATAGCAGTAGGGTACAAGGAGTCGAGAACTGGGAATGTTCTTCTGCTTACGGTCCCGGTCCTGGTCCTAGGACAAGCGGTGCGTGTTGGGCGGATAACCGTCGAAGATCTTGCGACTCTGAGAGCTCGATTCATGAGGCGGTCGTCCATTGCAAGAGAACCATTGGTATGAATTGAGAGTTTGATGATGTGTTTCTATGTAGTTAATTTTGTAAAGTCTCATTGATAGTACATTAAAGGAAAAATGAATTTATGCCTTCATGTGGCAAAAAATGTTACATTGTATCATACCAATGATTGCATATTTGCATCACATGTATTGTTGGTCATATGTTTTAACTTGATATCGTTTGGCCAAAATTGTAAAGCACTAAACCTAAAGACTATTTTCTTGTTTTATCTTATTATGAAAGATTCAGACGTGAATTGTGACACCACCTACAAACTAAAAAAATGTGAGCTTTCTTTTGGTATATATATATTTTTTAGAAGAAATGGATTATAGGGTCATGATTAAGTTTTGTTACGATTTAAAATTGTTTTTAAGGTTATGGAAGTAGATAATAATAGTAGATTCGTTTGTCCCACCAAAGCAAAACAACTAAGCAAAGATTGGATAGGACCACACGCAAATCACGTGACTACATTTTTAACCTTATTTAGAGCGAGACCACTCAAGGGGGCACATAATTGAAATCGACAATGACAAAATGTGATAGAAAGATACAACCATAGAAAAGCTGTATTGCAACGTTTTTGGTCGACTAATGTGCCAAAATTCGTTATCTTTTATTTGTTATCTCTCTACAGTGTAATGTCTAATGATAGAAATAATAAAAAATATATATACATAAATACGATCCAAACATAACAAAATCACTTCTTGGAAGATATCTATTCAACAAATGTACTATCCGATCAACAATGCAGTTGACAGTGGCTTAAACAGGATGTGTATAAAATAACCGAAACTTAATCCATTATTCTTAAACATACAGGAATCCAATTCATTTCCTACTTGAGGCGGAAGTGCATTGAAAAGATTGTCAACTTATATTGTCAAATAAAAAGACTCGAAATAAAGCCTAAAGTATATAAGATATTTCAGCATTTTCATCTTTAATAAAGTATACTTTAGGAGTTTTTAGGAGAACATTTTGAAATAAAATTATATTGAAGGATTATCAATCACTTTCTAAAATTTGTGATTACGACAATATAGTCGGGGTATCACGAAATCAGATTTGAGATAATCCAAAACTGACAGTTTAAAGTCAAACCACTTCTAAATTTGAAACACAGAAAGTACCTTGTTGTTTTGTGTTATTGAGAGATTGAGAGAATCCGATGATCAATTTAGAGTATGAGAAAATCCAAAAAAAAAAAAAAAATCAGGAATATTTTCTATGTTTGTGAAGCTTTGGAGCACCAGAGAGCCCCAAGAAATAGAGCTTTCGGTTTCAAAGTTTTGCTCGCGTAATGTCCGGTTCTTCATCAAACAACTGTAAGTTGTGTTATTATTTTAGTTCGTAAACGTTAATATGAACTTATAAATAAGATTTATCAGTAATACCAGTCGTTATACTGACCGATCTACTTACGAGAATGATGTCAATGCAAGATCAGTGAGGTGTTTAAAGTGAATTTTCCAAACAATATATATTTATATGTTAAACACATCCTACTACTAATATGATCTTACCAGGTTGTTTCTTATCAGTTATACGTTAGTGTTCTTTTGGGCTTATTGATAAATATGATAAAAAACATTATAACAATTTAACTTTATAAATACGAAGAAATACTAAGACAGTAATATTTGTGTTTAGGTCGTTTTAAAAATGAAATTTGAAGTGTCAGTCAATGATCTAACTTTTCCGTTAGTCTTCCACCTATATCAAGTAAGCGCATGGTTACTTTCAAGAACATGATTTTAATACGATGTTATTAGATGACAATCTTAAAAATATGTATTATTACTTAAAAGATTACTGTTTATAAAAATATCAGATACTCTGAGTTAAAATTATACACTAAATTCGGACAGTATTGTCTAAACAGAGTTAGTATTGACAATTGATTAAAAGGGATGTAATCTTGTCTAAGTTTAAAACTAAGACATATAAAAAATATTTAGATATAGTTAAGTTGGATAAAATAATAGTCACATACTCCATTGCGATAGTACGGTGTAAACATGAAAATGGTTTGGAAATCCATTATAAGCATTATAGTCTTACTTAATAATAAAAATACGATTTATAAAGGTTGCATAGTTCGAGTTAAATTAAAAGAGTATTTAGTTACACCCTATATTGTAAAAATATTACATAAACATAAAATTGTGTTGATTACAGGCTTGTAATCTTGTTTAGTCATACACTAGGACTAAAAGGGGATGCTTAGTTCAGTTAAGCTAGGATTTTGGGTGACATCATATTAAGGGTGTGAGAAATAGGAAAGGAGAGTAGAACTTGTTCTATGACACTATCAAGTGTTATGGTACCAAATATGTACCAGAGTATAATAAAGTATTCCTTTGGATGACCGAAATGGTGGGTCTAGATCAGACAACTATAGCAATATGTATAGTTATCTACCAAAGTAAGATAACAACACTTGATCATTCTAGATGGTCTTGTGAATTACGTTGCTAGTGTGGGATCATAACCTACAGATGTAGATGAAATGGGATACCATATTCTTCAAATACTTTGATGGCTCAAGTGCCTTTACGACATATACAAGCCAAGGAAGCCCCTAGATGTGTAGTCAAACCATTACTCTAAATGATTCGTCAGGCGAGTTGATAATCATGAACTAGGATTTGTGAGAATCGGTTGGGATGCGTATGAATGGGTGTAATGTTTTATCGATATCTAAGTTAAGAGATATATCTATATTGTTTGGTAACATTTGGTTTTGCAAGTTTGATAATTATAATTTATTATTATAATAATATTAAGGGATTGAAAACCCTATGTGGTTCACTAGGTTTTCCAATCTGATACACTCAATTTATATGCATCACATGTAACAGGGTTAAAGCCATTAAAACTTGGTTAGGATGCCGAGTGATTAAGAGATAACATGCAATAGTGTTCATGACCATTAGGTCTTTACGTTGTAACAATGTTATGTATTGATTATGACATCCTTAGAGTTTGTGTATTTTGAAACAACATCTTTATTCAAAGATATTTTAATTAAACGAAACAATTTCCGCAAAATGTTTTATTATAATGGGATTTACCGCAAACAACAATAATATGCTTTTTTAAAGTGTAAAGAAAAGTTTTTTTGGTTCTGAAAAATAAGGGATGTCACATACCATGCCATGGCTATCAAGGTTTTTGAGACCCATATATTTTTCATCAAAAAATCCAAATTGACCACTCCTTGCATCTTTAGGTTAAGTATTCTCTGGTGTTGTACAACCAGCTTTACTTCTTCTTCGATAGTGATGTTATGTGAGCAATAAGAAGGACTTATTCCTTTGATGTCGGTAATTCTCCAAGCGATCGTGTTTTTGTGTTTCTTTAAAACTTTGAATAAACTCTCCTTTTTCAGCGGGTAATGTAATTTAGATGTGGGTAATGTAATTTAGATGATCCGGGAGTCCGGTTTGTGTTTCAGAGCCCGGGGGTATATCAGTAAAGTGTTAGTTCGGGCTTTTTATGAATTTTGGATTTTAGTTCGAGAACTTTTAAGGCAAGGATGAGTTGATAGAAGTGTAGAGCTTCTTGTTACCCTTCCATGGATATAAGAATAGTCGAAATTGGGTTTAGAACGAGGAAGATATGGCATTCAGAAGTTTGAAGGATTGAGGGCCCGCCTAGTACGCGGGGCGTACTAGGAAAGGGTATCGTGGGTACTCCTTGGAGTACACTGGGCGTACCAGAGTTACGCATAGCGTACTCCAGTCTGATCCAAACCCTAATTTAGGATCTTGGACCCTATTTAAGCTCCTTAACTCAACACCAAACCCTATTATTTTCAGCCTCCATCCCTTTAAACCCTGGAATCGAAACCCTAGAGTGATTTTTTGAGTTTTGATCTTTAAAAGAGTGTTTGTGGGTAGTTTGTGAAGAAGAAGAAGAATAAGAAGAGCACTTGAGGAGATAGCTTGAGCTTGTAGATCCAAGATCTTCTTCCCATTTGCAAGCATTTTGAGGTAAAAAGCTCTCACCTTGATGGTCTTTGGTGTTAGATCTACTTATTGTGTATTTTGTGCACTTGTGTATTTTGTGCACTTGTGGAGACTTTTGAGTTAAAGATGAGCTTTTGATCTACTCCAAAAGTAATGGATGCTAGATCTAAGCTCCATTTAGGCCCTATGTTCATAAAAATGCAATCTTTATGGAAGATTTTGGTCCATGCAAGCATCAAGACCTTTATTAAGTTCTTTTTGAGCCTTTGAGTCCCTTTAAGCCATGCATGAGTGTAAAGTTGCCAACTTTACTTGTTAAGAGCATTAAGAGCTTTTTTGGGGTTTTGGCTTTCTGAAGAGTACATTGGGCGTATAGGTGTACGTTCAGCGTAATGAAGGTGACATGCTTTACCAGTTTGTACCTTGTGCTTTGAAGGTGAGTACGCGGGGCGTACTCCACAAAATGTCATTTTGGGCCTTTTAAGGTTTGGGCCTTGTTGGGCCATTGGACTTTTGACTTTGAGTGATGGATTGTCGGTGGGTTTTCTTGGTATTGGTCCCATGATGGTTTTTGGGCTCCATTTAGAAGATTGGGCCATATTAGGCTTTGGAATATCATTTAGGATTTGGGCCTTGAGAGTAGTTGAGTTGGGCCTTGGCTTTAGGCCAAGTGAGATAAAGGGTAGAATGGTCTTATATCCTGGTTATGGGCTAAGTAGTTTAGACTCTTGGTTATGGGTCAGAACCCAATTAATAATTGGATGTCATTTGATGACAGCGCGGGGATTCTCCGGATCAACAGTCAGAGATTTATTCGAGTGTTTCAGCAGCTACAGGTGAGTCTTCCTTCACAGTATCCGTGGGTTGAAGGCACCAAGGCCGGCCTACTAGTTTATGGTGTAGTGTGATGATTGTCTTTCTGACAATTGTCAATTATGCCTGTATTTGTTTGATGACTCTGTGATTTCTATTATGATATTATGTAGTAGTAGTAGGGGTGAAATAGACCTAAGGGGATTGCTAGCACCTAGATATGCTTGATAGTATACGGTTGAAATAGACCGAAGGGGATTGTAAGCACCCATATATGCTTGATAGTATCCAGTTCAAATAGACCGAAGGGGTAGGCAAGCACCAAAATATGCTTGGCAGTATCCAGTTGAAGTAGACCGAAAGGGTAGGCAAGCACCCGGATATGCTTGGCAATATGTTTGTTTAGTATGTGGTATTTTTGGGGAACTCACGAAGCTTTGTGCTTACAATTTTATGGTTATGGTTTCAGCTACTTTCGGTTCGAAAGGGAAGTGTCCGAAATGATCGTAGCGCATCCACCCATGTTTCCGCATTATGACGATTTTGAGATTTTATTCTGATAATTGTTTTCTTATAAAGTACTTTTGAATATTTAGAAAAAAGATAATGGATGTTTGACTGAAAGATAATTAGTGTTTTGGTTGAATTAAAAATGAACTTTTTACCTCATAATTTTTTGGACGTTACATAAAGAGTGGGATAGATCTTTATACATCTAATGGTAGTAATTTTTGAGGGAAACAAGTTGTGCATTACAGGTGCTGGATGAAATGCTTAAGAGACCATTGATGTTTAATTTAATTGTGTTTTATTTGGTCTTACCTAGTACATCTCGAGTAACAAATGCAAATGGTTAAATGGTGAAATGGTCTTTGGTTGTGTCTGTTACGAAGCTATTGGCACATCTCTATAACTTATTTATAAAAATGCAAAAATATGATGTATTTATGCTTGTAATCAGAAGTATGCTGGTAAAAATGTGATGTATTTATGCTCTCACACTTGTATTTGTGGAGCAGGGGAAGCAAAAACATATATGAGTCAAGAGAATCTTGTTCCAAGTGTTGAATCATGATTTTGTGAAGGAACTCCAAATCAAGAGCAATTTGAAGAAACTCACAAGGGCATTATTTAGCTAAAATAACATAATTTTAATCTTAATTCATTTATTTGTAAATAGTGTCAATATTAATTAATAGTATTGAATGTTTTTATAAAAAATGTAATGAATTTTATTTCAATGTTGTAAGAATGGAATTATTAAAATTTGGTGTTGAAAAACTATTTTAATTTTGTAAAATTAATTTATTTAAATTTCAGTTTATTATAACAACCCGAAGAGGTTAAAAAATGAACAAACTTCTTATTACAAGCTATAGTCGTTTGGTCCACCTCTTCTGCTGCAACGGTTGCATAGGTGGTCCATAGACTTCATGAATTTTTGTTTCAAAAAAACAAACAACACATAAGTCATGTAAAATTTTATATAAAATTTGACTGAATCACAGATAACCAAACAAATTTAAACTCAATATTTCGTTTCATCATGACCCTACTTTGTAGGTTATACCAATGTCCATTAACAAGTAGATACAAATTGATATTTTTACGTGAAATAGTTCAAACGTCATATGTAAAAAAATAGTATTGTATAATTTTTGTAAACTAAAATCATTTCTTGTTTTGGTTTGGTCCAAAACTTTATTGCATATTTTCTAAGGTTAGTACTAGTTATCGGATTATAACGTGGTTGATGCTTTGTTCGGAAAGTTTTGGTAAAGTCAAGGTTTTCGAAATGGTCAAAAGGAAGCATTTCTAGGACGTCAAGCTTTCATCAAATGATTTTAGTATCGTGTTTTCAGTAGGGTTATGAAACATGCCATATTTTTTTTACATCGAACTTTTCCTCTACGTCGTTCAAGAATCAAGATGCAATAATTGAGATTAAACCAAATACCTTCGTTTCGGTAAATTTATGAACTTCTACAGTAATGACATTTGTTTAGATTTTGATCTAGAGTTATCTAGTTGTACACTCATAGAAGTGGAAACAAAAGATTGTGTGGTTGCCATTCTGATAATGAAAATTTGAGAAATACGTTGAAGGTATGATATTGCGAAGAACGTCGAAAATAGTGATTTTTTTTTTTTTAGCTTTTTGAGCTTGTTGAAACCAAGTGCACCAAAACCTATTAATAAATCGGTCATTTTTAGGGTTAACGAGGCTATAGAGCAGTCATATAACGGCTATATGGAAGGTTAATTTGCCCATTGATTAGATCCGAAACCATGTATAATGTATTTTCCGGAGAAACAAGTTTGGCCCGGTTTCAAAATCTCGAAGGAATTAGCTCCTTAACCGGCAGATAAGATAAACTTGAAACGGATATATTAAAATCCGGTTCCGCATAAGAATAGTTGGGCCGGTTGCATCTAAGTTGGGCCTTATATTTGGACCTTGGGTAGAAGCAAGATCGGAACTTACGAAAGACTGCAGTTAACCAGGGTCCAAGGCCGTGTGGGACTGTGCTCGGAATTGGTCAAGACAAACCCAATACGATATAGTCTGGCTATCATGGATCTACAAAAGAAGAAAAAAAAAAAAAGATTAATGGCCTTTAGTTCCTAGTCCTGGGCTCCTGGCAAATGGTGAAATGGGTCTTCAGATTTTCGGATTTAATAAAGTTCGATGGTCAATGCTTCAAATCTTCAATGGAAGCAGTAGACGAGATATCAAGATGGACGTCGGAGATGCGATGTGGCTGGTAGGGGAAAAGGGTTTGCATAAATATTATTCTATATATTATATATTGATTTTGAATAAATACAAGTTAAGTATTTAATGGTATCCATTATACATGATGACATGTCAACGTGATAAAACATGTCGCATTTGTTGATAAAAGTCAAAACTGCAAATTTGTAGTTCTTTTTTGCGCTTTACCTTTTCATTTATGAAAAAAGAAATTGTAAAACGAAACGTTCGAGCAAATAAACTTCGACAAAACAACAACAACATGCTTATATTTTATATTGTGTAAAAGCCATACTATATACATCCAAGTTCATTGGAACTTTTCTAAACTAAGTTCCTCCTTTGACTAATAACTCAAACCGTAGGTATCAGATACATTACTCTTATTGATATCCGTTTACATTTACCGGATCCTCCTCAACCTTTTCATCGCTGGAGCTCACGGATTTAAAGGGGTCTTCAACATCTTTGACTGAGCCACATGTGCCCCGGTGAAACCATTTCCGTTGTGTTTTTGGTTTCCGGCCACTAATTGCAATCCCGATGTCGTTCGGGAAAAGGTCCCGTAGCACAAAAGCATGAACAATTGTTGTTATCAGTAGCCCTGTCACGGTAACCGTAGCAGCTGTTGACAGGGTTACTGATAACGACTTGGTTACTATGTTCGAGACCTCACTTGAGTATCTAATTGTGGCGATTGCAGCTCCGGTCATTGGGAATGTGTAAGCCCACCACGCCAATGAGAACCGGAATCCCCTAAAGAAATTTACACGAACCGCCTACAAATATATACATATTAGAGCAACTCTAACCATACTTGGAAAAAAAAAATTAAGGTTAAAATTTATAATTTGTATGCATTTTGTGTTAGGGCTGGAGATGGGATTGGTGAAATTTGCATATAAAATTTACAAATTTAATTGAATAAAAAAGTGTAAAGCATATGTCCATATCGTTGGTGGTCCCACGATGCACATGTCCAACGACTATCACGTCACCAACCGTCAAATGAGTCCGAGATTTGAAGATGAGAATCCTTTATAGGATTCCACTTCCCCAACTTTTGTAGGGATACAAATTTAATCAAATAATGATAATTTGAACTTACCAGTGAAAAATAGAGAAACAAGGCAATGAAGTATGCGATACGCGAGCCATAATCAAAGGATCCATTGATTTTGGCCCATGCCATCGAGGCAACACTTGGAGCGGCAACAAATAGAAAGAAAACAGGATGAAGCTCTTTCGGGAGGGTTTCATTAGTTGGAAGTCTTTGATACAATGTTACAAACAAAACTGTATAATGAGCCAACCCAACCGCAAAAAAGAAAATCGGGCCTTCCTTGAGTCCCATTGATGCGCCCAACAGGGCCCCGACAAAGTTCCCAACCACCGATAAGTGGTTGGACGGGTTCGCCACCTTGGACAACCGCCGTTGCCCGCCGGACATCCATTGCCCATAAATCTTGAGCTCTAGACATAAAATCGGTGTCATTAACATATACCATAAAGAGTGAGGCAACTTTGTAGTGATACTATCGGGAACTCCAATAGCCAAAAAGAGTAACGCGATCCACGGGGCAAAAAAGAAGTTAACTCTAATCGGGTGGTAGTATTCTCTTCGAACCGCTTCAAAGTAAAAGATCACTTTTAGAAGGTATGTTGAGGCCACAACTGCGAAAAGAGGGACCGATATGCACCATAGAGTATAGTTCACTCTAAGGCTTATATGAAGGAAATGTGTTGAAGCGGTTGAGGCTAAATGCTTCCACATTATCGCTTGGCTACTAACACCGAGACATATACCAAATGATGAGATCGGGTAACGAAGAAGAAACGGCCATTTTTTGTCTTCGGGGAGCATTATTTCCTCAGAAGCCTGTTCAACAAACAGAAATGATATATAACTTATTTTGTAACGAACGAAACAAAAAAAATATCTGAGTATACCCTAAGAGTCTCCAACTCCGGTCCTTCTAAAGCATCGAAGTATCGGTCTACAGATAAACTCTCCCCTTGAAGGTTTTGGGGAGGGTTTATCTCTAGAGCGTTACATGATTTTCCACGTAACGTGGAAAGTTGTCTCTCAAGTCGACCCGACCATGTTTTGAATGAGTTGTATCTTTTGTCCTTCAAACCATCCATCCTAGTGTTCTTTATTGGGAGGATGAGATGGTCCAGGGATTTCCCCCGCCCCGTCTCATCAATTCCGCAGCCCGTCTGTGGATTAAATTTGAGCTCATGGGCGTTGGACATGATGTCTGGATTTTTCGGGCTATGGATTCCGATTGCTTCATGTTCCTCTTTGAACAAAACTCTTTTGGCATCGACTGGTGAAGGTGGAATGTTAACCGAAACAGATTGTTTTCTTTGTTGATTCGAAATGTTATCCGGGCTATCAATCTCGTTTCCATTGGGCTCCTGCCAAAATTACAACTTTAAGTAGATTTATAGTAAAAGTAACAATTTTTTATATTACTAAATTAAATTATAATCTTCACCAATTATGCTAAACTTTTTATGTTAAAAACATACCATAAAATGAGAATTTGAGGCATTTTGGTTGAAATCAAAATCCAGAATTTGGTTGGCATCTGCAGATCTGATCAGTGATGGAAGAAGCATTTCAGGGGAATCCTGTCCACTAATCTTCTTGCTGTGTGCCATTACATTCAACTTGTTGCTGTAAATTAAACAAAATCACTAATTTTAAATTTTAAGTCATTAAAATAAAATCAATGAAATGTAAATATATCAACATAATAATTATAAATATAGAGGTAACTAAATTGTATATCCCCCCAAAAAAAAGTTGTAGTGTTCAAATATAGTGTCATTTAATATGTACTAAAAATGGTAATCAGAATAAATCTCGTAAAAGAAATTATTTACAATACCTGCTGGGGACTTCTAGAACTGCCAAGTGTTTGAAGCTTATACACTGTAGATGCAGAAAATGAAGAAAAACTTGTACTCTTGGGGTAGTAAGACATGCATCATTGAGTTGTACCTTTAAGAAACAAGAAAGAAAGGAGGAAGAGACAGAGTAAGAGAAAGAAATGAAAGAGCACACTTTCCCCATCTCAAATGTGAAGCTGTTTATATAGCACTCACTGGGTGTAGTCTACCAAATATATTGTTTTTTAAGAGATAAAAGTATACATCCCAAATATATAAATATACTTTAAAATACCTTTTATTTACCATATATATATATATATATATATATATATATATATATATATATATATATATAATAAGTTAAAACCCGGTTAAAAAATTTAGAAAATGTTTATTATTTATTTTTTAATACATAAATAACAGTTTCTAGAAAATAGAATAGCAGTTTTCAGAAAATAGAATGTCATGTAAAGAAATGTTTTTATTTATTTATTTTTCTGACAAAGCCTTTCGGTTGTGAAATCCTTAATAAGTTACGTTAAAACTGTTAGCCTTCTCTTTAGTAGTTTCGCGAAGGTGATCAAAACTTCCAAAAAAAAGGACCCTTTTACAAGGTAGAATGTTTTTTTTTTTAATTTCCCACTCCATATTCGAAATCCTCATGGGGGGCCTTTTTACAAAGTGATGCTATAAATAATAGTTTAAGAAAGTAAAATGTTATAACAAAAAATGTTTTTTTTCTCTCTATATTCGAGATCCTCACAAAAAAAATTACAAACTAGAATGCTACAAATGTTCGAAATCCTACAAAAACATTTTACATAGTTTATTCCTCACCATTATCAATTTTTTTATTTTACACAAAAACTGTATAATACAACACTTTGGACTCAAAAGTCAACCAGGCAAGTACGTATATTGCTACTTCAAGCTGAAGGTTATAATAAACAAATGAGTAAATTACCTATTTCGTCTTTATGGTTTATCTATAATTGCACATTTGTTCCAAATTCCATTTAATCACAAAGTTATCCCTACACTAGTATGTTACTATTGTTTTGGTCCTTGTATATTAAATCAAAATGTCTATTTGTTACATTTTTTGAATTAAAAATTTGACCTTTTTTTCCTTAGAATTATATTACTTTCCGCCATCCCACCAAACCTAAAATAATCCAATTCCTCCTACTTTTACCAGGAAACCCATTCACCTATAAACATCATCAAAAGAAACCCAAAAAAAAAAGAAGTCGACTAAAATGTAACCAAACTTACACACACACTATTGTATTCCACTGTTTCAAGATGGCAACCGACATGTATTTTATAATTGTTACTTTATATTTAAAGGAATTCAATATATAAGGGAATGCTCCTGTAGGTTCTTTACCAACTTAGCATTCTTAGCTACTGAGGTTTCCACCACTACAGTAAAAAAAAAAAAGGGCATTTAAGCATGCTTTATGAAAACGTTTACAATGGCTAATAGTTTTAAATCCTAAAACCTTATCAAAAGAGCTATTAAAATTTCCAATAGGAACCAATAATGTTATTGAACTACTACATCTTCAATTGACGACCAAAGCGAAAATTAATAAACTATACCTTCCATAATCACA
The DNA here is from genome assembly GCF_051521515.1 of Lactuca serriola. Classification (NCBI taxonomy): domain Eukaryota; kingdom Viridiplantae; phylum Streptophyta; class Magnoliopsida; order Asterales; family Asteraceae; genus Lactuca; species Lactuca serriola. Next base: position 233,065,083 of record NC_136409.1, on the reverse strand, counting down.
AATCACTGCACATATATCGAACGACTACTTCTATTTGCTATCTGTAGAACCTCTACTATTTTTAATAGTTTACTAAAAAATACAAATGAAGGTTAGAAACAGAGGAAGAGCACATGGAGTTTATGGTGTCACAATGGTGACTTGATCCGGATCCACGAAATCAACACTTATATGACTAAGCACACACACACACACATAAAGACAGTAGAGAGAAAGAGAGAGACCATGATTTATTTTCCGTTACTTTGTTTTGAATAAAACTAAACCAAAAAAAAGTAAACAATAATTAGAAAAGTTTTAAGAACATTAACCTTCTTACCTTCTTAAATCAAGTTTTTGTAGGGACTAAGGGTGACTTCAAAACCATCGTTGTGGCACAAAGAACCTATCACTCATATCCCCCGGTTCCTTCAAAAACACAAAAATGACTGCTACAAACGAAAAAACTGAAAAAGATGTAAAAAAAAAAAAACAAAGAACCGAAGTGATTCAAAGTTTTTGATGAACCTTACAATCAATGAACCGCATGTTTTTCGAGCAACAGGTAACGAATTGGAAAGGGGGCAAGAATGCAGATGCAAGGAAGGAGGCGACCGGAAGGATTGGAGAAGGAACTAAAAAGTAAAAACCCTAGGTTGGGGAGATATACGAAAATAAGATATGAATTATTACATACCTGGAGCATGATCACTAGGGGTGTAAGTGAGCCGAGCTACTCGTGAGCTACTCGGGATCGACTCGTTAAAAGCTCGACTCGAGATCGAATTAAACGAGCCCGAGCCGAGCTCGAGCCTAGATATGAGGCTCGTTTACTAAACGAGCTCGAGCCGAGCTTCAATTAATGGGGCTCGCGAGCCTAAACGAGCTTAAACGAGCCTCTCTCTCTCTCTATATATATATATATATATATACACACACACACACACACACACACATATATATATATATATATATATATATATATATATATATATATATATATATATATATATATACACACACAGAGGCTCGTTTAGGCTCGATTAGGCTCACGAGCCCACTAAATTGTTCATGAGCCGAGCTCGAGCTTCATTTTAAGGCTCGAATCGAGCTCGAGCTCGAGCTCGACCTTCCTCAAATTAAACGAGCCGAGCTCGAGCTTGGTCAGGCTCGGGCTCGGCTCGGCTCGTTTACACCCCTAATGATCACCCTCGGTATAGCAGAATCAAAATGTTGGGTATATAAGAAATCTTGGATGTAGGTATATATGAAACGGAAACGTTCTCATCCATTTTAAATATAGATTGGATTAGAATCCCCGATTTCTTGGCTAATTTATGAAATTCAAATTTCTAACCTAATTTTTTGGGATATGAATCACGGTTATTGATCCGGATAATTGTTGCAATGTATAACCATGGAGTGCGAATGAGCGGGAAATCAAAAGAGTAGTGAATATTATCATGCCACGTGGCGGTGTAAAAAAGGGACATTTGGCATATCTAGGAGTATATATATATATATATATATATATATATATATATATATATATATATATATATATATATATATATATAGAATGCTATCTTATATGTATTTGAATAATTTTAGCAGTTTTTTTAACATGTTTTACTTATAGTTAAATTTTAAAAGTTTGTCCATTCGACTAAAACACCAAATCTGTCTTTGTTAGAATAAAACAAAGAATCTAATTAAATAACCAATAAAAATAATTTTCAAAAAACGTGCTGCTTATTTTATTCTAAGAGATCAATATAATGTAACCTTTATTTTTTATTTTTTAACATCATCATTCTATTAACTTTATCAATATTAATTTAAATCCTTTATAATTATTTATTGACCATTATATATATATATATATATATATATATATATATATATATATATATATATATATATATATATAATAACTTAGCTGATCACCGTAATCTTTATTAAATAATTTAAAAACTCATGGTATAGTTTATTAATTTTAAACATATATAATATTTATAAATTTTAAAGGAATTTGACAAGAACTTTAAATCAAAACAATAAATTACACCAAATGAAATTAGAACATTATATTACTATACATGAAATTAAAATAAAGATTATTAAATTTAAAGTCTCTTATTTTTTTTTATCCCGCCGCACAACAGTTGTTTATCGGTCATGTCCCGTATATTTTCATACATATCATATAATCATTTATGGATTTAAAATATAATATTAGAAATTAAAATGATAAAAAAATAATTAGTCAAAATCCTTTCTACTAATGTCATGAATGTAGGGATGCAAACGAGTCGAGCCAAGCCCGATCCAGGTCAAACTCAGCTCGGGCTCGTTTAAGTTATATGAGGCTCGAACTCGTGTTCAGCTCGATTCGAGCTTTCTTGTACTAAGCTTGGATCGAGCTTGTAAAAAATTATACATGTTCGGCTCGGGCTCGTGTTCGGTTCGTTTTTTGTCTAACGTGCCTAAATATGCTTAAGCTCGGTTTGAACTCGTTTACTAATATAATAAATCTCTAATTCCACATATATTTTCTATTTTAATATATGAAAATAATAATAAATTATATTATATATAGGCTCGTTTATGCTCGTGAACCTAATTGAGCTTAATGACATAGGCTCGAGTTCGATCTCATTTAATAAATGAGCTTAATACGAAGCTTGAGCTCGTTTAAAATTGATTTCGATTCAAGCTTTTAACGAACCGATCCCAACAGCTTAAGTTGTTTGCACCCCTACATGAATGTTATTGAACATTTACGAATTAACATGTAACAAATATAACTTATGTTTTAAGAGACGAACATATAAACACACAAAGATATGTGATATTCATTGATTGTTTTCCATTGCCAAAGTTAACTGTCTCTTCATTACAGAACATAAAAGATGGAGAAAATGCAATTTTGTTTTTTACAGTTTTTCTTTTTACGTATCAAACTATTCTATAAAAAAAGTTTTGCTCAGTTGAAATTAATTGGTAAGAATAAACTTGAATGTCAAAAAGTATGCAACTTAAAAATATCAAAAGATATATAGTGACGTTGAGTTGCTCATTTTTAATTTCTTGTGTTATGTGTATATGTCTTGGTGTTTTCTCACTATCTAATATTTGATGGTTCAAGGTTTGTTGAACAAATGATATACGTCTTTCCATTTCAATATGATGTTTAATTCAACATATCGGTTTTGACTTTAACGACAATATAATTCCTTTGACAAACCTTATATTCATCTTCATACAAAAATAGATCCTCAAAACTACCTTTATGTGATTGTGACTGATTCTAACTTAAACTTACAGGACTTACTAACATTAATGTATGTAAGTAAAGCATACAATTTTCATTCATATTTTGACATATTACTTCAAAAAAATTATTTTTTTATATTTTGTTTATCTTTCTGTTTATATACAATGTCACATTCTATCCATAGAGAATAATAACACATGACACCATTAATTCATCTTTTAATAATATCTCTTAGTTTTGACACTTATCGTGATCATATGACTAGAAAGATGAATAAAACAAAAGATAGGAAGATATTTGATTTCTTTTTATAAAATCTAGAGTTTTTATCAACTTTGATATATATGTATTTTTTTTTTCTATTTAGTTCATAAGAGAGGAAAAAACTAGATCTTTCTCAACAAATTCTATAGCATAAACTAAGTGGTTCTTTTTGGCTGATTAAGCAACATCTTCCATATTTTCCGGTTAGCTTCTTTTTACAGCATATTAGCAAAACCTCGAGACCAAAAAAAAAAATGGTTGTCATAAAGGGCCAAACAAATGCATTGTCTATGGTCTTACATCTTCTATTTTTTAATCAACTTTGGAATATAAATCGAAACACCGCTTATCTGTTATTACCCGGCATTATATAGAAATAATTTTTGTGTAATTATCTTTAGAAATAATTGAAAAGGCAACACGCCAACACCCATCTGCATTTCAGATGTAATTTTTCTTTTTAAATAAAATATATTATGAATAAAAACAAATACACATGAGAGGTATTACCTGTGTGCATCAAATTATTTTGCTTTAAAAATAATATTAAAATCACGGGTACAATATGTGGGACAACTTATTTAGTCTAGACTCAGCACCAAATCACGATCGAAATCGAAAACGAAACAAACAAGGAAGCTCACATCGATCAGCCAAACATTGTACGAAGACACCAATGAGTGTACTTTTTCTTCTTCTTCTATTAAACTCGTTACAACTTTATAAAATTGTGTTTAGACTAAACTATAAAAATTGTTCATATATTTAAATGAAAACACTGCTATTTTGATACAAAATTTTTAAACTAGTATCATCGATCCAAAATAAGACTTTTATTGTGGTTTTGGTCTTTGGTTATTGTAAAAATACTACTTTGCTTTTATGATTTTCTTTTTCTATTTCTTTTATTATCTTTTTTAAAAAAAACAAAAGTCAATACTACAAATTGATCCTTATACTATGTATTTTTCAGAAAAAAATGTTCAAACCTTTAAAAATTGGATTGATGGTCATTTTGTTTGTATGTGGATATAATCTTTTCCAAAATTGAAATGATTATTATATACTTTTATTTTTAATTTTACATTTTTAATACTTATTTTAATATTTTAATAAGAATACTAATTTAAAAACTTTTATTTACAAAAAAAAAAACTCATAATATAAAAGCAAATTTAAAAATAACTTTTGAGTGTTTTTATGAGTTTTTAACTTTTATTTATGTATATAATTTACATAGATAGAATCTTACAACTTTTGTTAAAATGATAATAAGAAAAAAACTACAACTTTTAATTTTCAATTAGTATTGTCAAATGTAACTCAAAACATACTAATAAAAATTAAAAAAAAAAACGATGGTGTATTTTGAGAACCCGATCGATCATTTTTGTTTCTCAATCATTGTTTCCTTAAGGATTGTTTGATACAGAGAAATGAATTGCTGCAGAGAATGGAAATGTAGAGAAAGAAAATTAAGCTGGAGAAAGAGTATTGACTCCCCTATTTTGTAGAATTGAGAATTCACTAGAGAAATGTGTCTAGTGTGTCTGAAAACCATTTCTTTTGTTTTAGAGTATTATACAGTGAAATGGAAATGCATTTTTTTTACATGGTTTATTTATTTTCAAACAACATTGTTTTTATAAAAATGCATTATGATGCACATCTTAGTTTGCCAAAATAACTATATTTTATATTTATAATTTTTTATTATAACATGACTTTTTACCAAATAATTTATTTTCTTGTTAATTAATATTATATATATATATATATATATATATATATATATATATATATATATGTATATAATATTGAAAAACATATTTCTAACATAAATGAATAATTTAGAAATATATTCAAACTGAAGAAATATTATCACATCACATAATGAATACAATATAAAAACATGAATAATGAAATAATAATAGACTTGTCCAATCATTAAAAATAGTATAAGCACCACATAATGATTACTGAAGTTTACATAAAAACATGGAATAGATTAATTATTGTCACGCCTTGAACTCCAATCACTAAACATAGTATTAGCAAGAAGATCTCGACGGTCAGTCCATCCTTGTGAGGTCTCCACGGTAGAAATAATTATAAATGTTGTCATGTTCGTCTCCAAATTGGGTGTGATTTGCTCGGATTTCTTGATCAAGGGGGTCTTCCATCATGGTTGTACGTATGAAGTTATACATCAAACAACATGCAATGATTATGCGTGACATAGATTCTATTGGATGGTATGCTTTATCACGTAAAATAGCTCATCTACATTTAATCAATCCAAAACATCGTTCTATTACATTTCTTGCTGATGAATGTCTCATGTTATATAACACTTTAGCATTTGTAGGAGGTCGAGACCAATCGTTAAGATGGTAACGTTGCCCGCGATAAGGTGTTAAAAAACTTTCACCATTTGTATAACCGATATCACAAAGGTAGTATGTTCCTACAATAGATTCTACATATTTAGGTAGATTGTATTGATAATATTATGTAGCTTTATGTTTTATATATATCATACCATGGGGTATTTTAAGACCATGTGGTCTACTAATAGCATCTCGCAGTACTCGGCTATCTGCTGTGAAACCCTCCCATCCTGCTAGTGCATATATGAACTGAAGATCTCTCGAACACACTCCTAGTGTATTAGTAGAAAGCTCACATTTGCGTGTTCGATAAGGTTTTCTCTTTGCTGCAGGGACTTTAACTTTGATATATGTTCCATCTAATGCCCCTAGGCAACCCTCTATATAAAACAAATTCTTTTAATTAATATTGGAATTAAATAAATTTATAATAACTAATTACTAACCCTAAACCACCTCCACCTCTCATCGGTTTCATCATCAGGTATTGGCACAATTTTCTTGTAGAACTCTTTATGTAATTGACATACTGCATCTAAGACTACCTTGAAATATCGACTTACAGTTTCACCTGACCTTTTGAATCTTTCTACTATAATCCTATTTTTTTCGTTATGTGCAAGTACATGTAAGAACATAGCAACTTGCTCGTCAACTAATATGTTTTTGCTATTTTTCAAACCCCCCCCCCTCTTTGTTCAAGCATGTCACATAGTCTTATAAATGCATTTCTATTCATTCTTATGTTAACCACACTTGTTTTTATCACTTTTATAAACCATATCGTGAATACTATCACGTCCATTATGGTAACTCATTAAGTATTTTTCCCGTAATATTATAGCTTTTTCTAAACGATTCATAGCAAAATCATGCATCATCTACCAACGAATCATAACATACATTGCGTAAAATGCTCTTATGGCAGATGTCCTAACAATTTGTCTATTTCTTACAATCTGTTGTTGCAAAGGTGTTCGTGTCATCTATGTATATACAAACAAGGAAGAGTTAGGACAAAAAAGCAATAAAAAAAATGCTGAAATATTGTACAAAAATCCTAACAGCCAATGTTTGGTGTTGCATAACTCAGCCAAAACCAAACCAAATAAGCTATTTCTTGAGACTAAAACGTAGACAAGACAGGGGACTACAATCTGGAAATTTTTTTGCCTCATTCCGAGTTCGTATGAAGATTTTATGATGGTTCAAAGTTGGACATAAAATTCTTAGAAGTGCTAAAATATTATGCAATAATCTTAACAACACTTGTTTATGGTTGTATAACTCAACCTAAACTTATCCAAATAAGTTATTTTTTTTATTCTAAAACATAGACAAGACAGTGGACTACAAAAAAAAAAAAACGCCTCATTCCGAGTTAGTATGAAGATTTTATGACGGTTCAAAGTTGCACAAAATATTCTAAAAAGTGCTGAAATATTATGCAGTAATCTACAAATAAATTTACATTTAGTGGCACAAAGTTTTGTGCCACTATAGCATACTTTTAGTGGCACTTTTGTTTATGCCACTATAACTTTTAATAGATTTAGTGGCATATTTTTTTATGACACTAATTTTCATATCTATTAGTGGCATTATAAATTAAAATGCCACTAAAAGCTTATATTTTACTAAAATAATTGATAAAATCTTTAGAACCACAAAATAAAATTTTAATTGAAAAAAATTCAAAACTTTTCATTACCGCTCCATTTTTACATTACCGTAAACAAATTATTTTCATTAAAACTAAAAAAAAATTAAAAACTTTTCATTGTGTTCGTGCCTTAGCCTTAGACCGTGCTTCGCTGCTGCTCGTGCCTTTCTTCTTCGTTGGAACTGCAATGCTCCGCTCCACCTTAGGATTTCGCTGATTGAGCTAGCTTCGTCCGTGACTGCGATACACTTGTTCGTGACCCAGCTTCCCTTGTCGTCCTCCTCCGTTCGTAGCTTCTCCTCAGTGCTCCGTCCCCTTCTACCCTAGGTCATCTTCCAGTTTAATTAGTGTAAGTTTCTTTCATCTTTTTCATTTTCCTTCTAATTTTTCTTATGTATCGTCCACCCTAACTGCAATACCCTCTTCCCTTGTCCTCAGTTCACAGTTCCTCCTCACTGGTCCGTCCCCTTCTGCCCTAAGTCAACTTCCGGTTTAATTGTTGTAAGTTGCTTTCATCTCTTTCATTTTCCTACTAATTTTTCTTATGTATCGTTAAAACCATTATAGAAAAATCAAACTTAAACTTGATTAAAAGTACCCATTTAGATATCGTGAACAGAAGGTTATATACTTCACCGATTTTTATCTAATTCAATTTATCTGCTTTTTATCTAATTCACTTTATCTGAAAAAATCATGTTATCCTCACTAGGTCCTACTTGGGGTTGATTGCAGAGACCTTAATATTCACTGAATAATGACTTGCTGAAACTACAATTCAAAAATACTTGTAAGTTTATATTTTCCTGCATGAAAATTTTCTACTAAAATAATAAGTAATTCTTCTTGTGAATTGTTTTGGTGCATTTGAGCTTTAAATATCATACCATAACACAAATCATGATATCTTATGTGGTATTTTTATGATAGTAGGCAAATGAATAAAGGGTTAGTGATATCTTATGTGGTAATAAGTGCAATTTTTCTTGAAAGTTGTTTTGCTCAATTGTTAGTATTGGTTTTTTTACTTATATAATGCTTTATTTGAAAATAAATGCTTTATTTGAAAATAAGGATACTAAACTATGCATTTGCTATTATCCTTTAGGATTAATTATGGATAGATCTTGGATGTATCTTTCACCTAGATCTAGTGACTTTTTCATAAACCGGGTGCAATTTTTTTTTGAATTTTGCATTTGAGAAATCAAGTGTTGATGGGAAGATATTATGCCCATGTTCACATTGTTTGAATATGTGTTATTCAACAAGAAGAGATATTGTTGATCATCTTATATGTTGGGGCTTTCGGCCAGAATACACTAAATGGGTATATCATGGGGAAGGCTCAACTACTACACCTTCAAATACGATACTGATGGAGGAAGAAGTGATTTTTCAACATGACATACATGGATTGTTGAAGGATCTGGTTGGAGATAACCAACTAGGACCAAGTGAGGATAACCTGAATAATGGTCAAGAGACGGAGAACATAAGAAGTATTTTTGATGATATATTTAAGGAAGCTGAAGAAAAGGTGTATCCAAATTCCAAATACAACAAATTATCATGTTTTGTGCATTTACACCATCTGAAGTGCCTTAATGGGTGGAGTAACAAATCTTTTTATATGTTGCTAAAGTTTTTAACAGATTTGTTACCTGAAGGAAACCTGTTGCCAAAAACAACTCAACAAGTGAAAAAAATGTTGACAAAACTGGGGCTTGGGTTATCAAAAAATCCATTCATGTCCTAATGATTGCATGTTGTTTTGGGTGGAAAAAGAGAAAGATGAAAGTTTTTCTATTTGTGGATCTTCTAGATGGAAAGTTCTTGAAGACAATTCAAATTATGAAATAGGTCCAACAAAGAAAAAGGCATCAAAAATATTACGTTGGTTTTCGTTAAAGCCTAGACTTCAGCGATTGTTCATTTCATCAAAGATAGCTAGCCTTATGCAGTGGCATCATTTGGAACGTGTTCATGATGGAAAAATACGACATCCCGCAGATGCTTTAGCTTGGAAAGATTTTGATAGGAAGTTTCCCGAATTTGCAAGTGATCCTCACAATGTTCGTTTAGCACTTGCAAGTGATGGTTTCAATCCGTTTAGGACAATGAACACTAGGGGTGCAAACGAGCCAAGCTACTAGCGAGCTACTCGGGATCGGATCGTTAAAAGCTCGACTCAAAATCGATTTTAAACGATCCCGAGCCGAGCTCGAGCTTAATATTAAGCTCGTTTATTAAACGAGCTCGAGCTCAAGCCTATGTCATTAAGCTCGATTAGGCTCGCGAGCCTAAACGAGCCTTTACATAATATAATTTATTATTATTTATATATATTAAAATAAAAATATATTAGAGGAATTACGGATTTAGGGTATTAGTAAACGAGCTTCTTAACGAGCTCGAGCCGAGCTTAAGCTTATTTAGGCACGTCAGATAAAAAATGAGTCGAGCTCGAGCCCGAGCCGAGCTTGGATAATTCTTTACGAGCTCGATCCGAGCTCAGTACAAGAAAGCTTGAATCGAGCCAAGCTTGAGCTCGAGCCTCATATAACTTAAACGAGCCCGAGCCGAGCCTGGCCAGGCTCGGGCTCGGCTCGACTCGTTTGCACCCCTAATGAACACAACACATAGTATATGGCCTGTCATCCTTATTCCTTATAACTTGCTGCCATGCTTAGTTGTGAAACAACCTAATTTCATTCTTTCTTTAGTTATACCTGGTCCTCGAAGTCCCGGAAACAAAATAGATGTCTACATGAAACCATTAATAGAAGAATTGAAGGAGTTGTGGGAGGTTGGAGTTGAGACATTTGATGCATCAACGAAAGAAAATTTTTAGTTAAAGGTATCAATTTTTTGTACAATATCTGACTTTCCTAGTTATGACAATCTGTCTGGGTGGAGTACCAAGGGAAAACATGCTTGTCTAGTGTGTGGTTTTAATATTGATTCCAAATGGCTAACCAATGGGAAAAAATATTGTTATATGTGTCATAGGAGATGGCTTCCAACTGACCATCATTGGCGTAGAGACACTATATCCTTTGTTGGAAGAGAGGAGTTTAGAGAAGCTCCAAGTCCTATTTCTGGTGAGGAGGTTCTCCAACAATTAGATGAAAAATAGTTTCTTGTTGACTATGTTGGTCCTTAGAAAAAAAAAGTACTTTCTTTAAGTTGCCATATTGGAAGCATTTGTTGTTGCGTCGCAATCTTGATCCCATGCACTTAGAAACTAATGTTCATGAAAATCTTGTGGGCACTGTATTGGGACAATAGTGGAAAATGAAATACAACTTAAAAGAACGACTCGATCTACAACTACTAGGTATAAGAAAAGAATTACATCCAAAGAAGCGACCAAGAAGCAATACTACTTACTTGCCAAAAGCATGTTATCAAATGACGGGGGCCGAGATATTTGCATTCTTGCAAACACTTAAATCAATTAAGACCCTAGATGAATTTTCATCCAACATATCTCGATGTGTGCAACTTAAAGACAAGAAAATAATTGGCCTAAAGAGTTATGACTGCCATATGATGATGCAAGAATACCTACCAATTGCATTACGTGGAAGTTTGCCTGATCATGTAGTCTCGGTTTTAGTTGAGTTGTGTGATTTTTTTAGGATCATTTGCTATAAAGACCTATCTGAAGTTGATCTCAAATTTTTGAATGACAAAGTTATTGTCACTTTATGTAAATTAGAGAAGATATTTCCTCCTTCCTTTTTTACGGTGATGGTACATTTAGTAATTCACTTAGTAAGGGAGGTTAAGCTTGGAGGTCCTGTTGCCTTTCGATGGATGTATAATGTTGAAAGGTAAAATGTTTATTTAATATTTCTTTTCACCTGTAGTTTTGTTACTATTTTAATAAAAAACCAACTATTTATAACCATATAGGCACCTTTCAACACTAAAATCCTATGTGCACAATAAGGCTCATCCCGAAGGCTCAATTGCTGAAGGTTTCTTAGATCAAGAAAGTCTAACATTTTGCTCTATATGTCTCACGAGAGTAGAAATAGTTTTTGATGGGTTTTAGGTCAAACAAATAAACTAGAAAACGATTCCTAAGTTCACATGCAACCTACTTTGGATCTATGTTTTATCTATTGAACATACAACTTTGAATTGCAAAAAAAGAACCCTAGAGGAGAGAGGCTATAATCGAAATTCACAAACTAGGGTTTAGTAATTACATACCTCTCAATTGTTATAGTAAACAATTGATAATTCCCTTGATCTTGATTTTGATCTTCTTGGAAGCTTAGCACCACAAGTGTAATGCCTCTAATGGAATCACACCCAAACTAGCAAGAAGGAAAGTGGAGGAGAGAGGGGAGAGGGAGTATGCAAAATTTCAGCCCTTAGGGTTTCTTCAAAAGAAAAGAGGGACCAAAACATGAACCAGGAGGCTCCTTATATAGCTGAGGGATCAAGGGTTTAGGGGAAACCCTAGTTATCCTTTGCTTAGGGCCTAAGCAAACCCAAGGGCCTTATCCAAGCCTCTATGGACGAAATTATTAGGGTTTCCCCTAAAGATTTCGTCCACCCTTATCCAAGGGGGTTCTAGAGCCTTCCACTCAACTATTAGATAATTGCAAACTAGTCCCTGCACCTTATAATTAATTCTTTTAACCCCGAAATTAATTCTAATTAATCTTTGGCTAACAATTAATTAAACAAAATGACTTCTTATTAATATATTAATCTTTTAACATATTAATAAATTCATTTATATTAATTTATTAATCTTATAATAAATTAATATCTCTCATTTCATAATTTCCTTGTCTGGTTGCTAGGTTTGAGGGCAACCCAAAAGGATTGTGCTGCTATCAATTCAAGTACATACCAATTATAGTTATGGGCTTAAACACCTAATCCAACAGTTTTCACTAGAGCATTTAGGAATGATGATGAAGGCCACCAAAATGAGATAGAAGAATCTAATGATCTTTGTCCCGGTCGTCCATTGGGGCGTAAAGTCCAATCGGGATCTTCATTTCAAAAAGAAGAATCTCAAGTACTATCATAGATAAGATGTCACTTGCTCAAGCACATCGTTATGTGCTATTTAATGTCGAATCAATTACACCTTGTTACTCTAAAATACTAACGTAAAATAGAACAAATAGGTTGCACGTATGGAAGAACAACGCGATCAAGTAGTCACCGAAGAAATAAAGTGGCTTGCTCGTGGTCCATTGAATAATGTACAACGATATTCAAGTTACCTTGTTAAAGGATACAGGTTTCACACAATGAAGCGTGAGAAATTTTTGAAAACTCAGAATAGTGGAGTAGTTGTTATTGTACATGGTGCAAGTTATGCAAGTAGTCGAGATAGAAGGCCTATAGAAGGTGTGGTTAACTATTATGGTAAATTGAATGACATTATTGAGTTAAACTACTCTGGTTTCATAAGGGTAGTTTTATTCAAATGTGATTGGGTTGACATCAATAGGGGTTGCAAGAAAGATGGTAGTGTAACATTGGTGAATTTCTCATACAAGGCTTATACGGGTACTAATTTAATGGACGATCCATTTATTTTGGCATCACAAGCTGACAAAGTGTTTTATGCCATTGATCCTAAAAATGAAGATTGGGAGGTTGTGAGACATGTAAAAGTGAGAGATGTATTTGACATGGGAGGAGATGGTGCTCAAGCCGTGGGAAATCCGTACAATGACACATTTGACGTACCTAATCTGCACAGAATTGGAGATGATGGTGATGATGGCATGGACGTTACACCAGAAATGGAAGCACAAATTGCAGCTGAAGACGCATATACTGAAGAATTTGAGGATGACTAGCTGAATTTACATTGTATTTGTTTTTGATATTATGTTAATTTTGTAGTTCTTCAAGTTTAATGTGTAACTAATGTATATTTGATGCCAACCTATTGTTTTGTGATCGTTTGTAAAGTTTGTTATTGATGCAATGGTGGTTGATTTTTCATATCTACATGTCAAATAACTTTGTTTTGTCAATGATAGGATAGGTAAGCATAAGAGACGACATATCATATCTACCACTGATAACCATGTTGACGACCATGCTCAGTCTCATGGAGAAGATGAAACTGTCAATCAGCAGTCTCCCCACCAAAATTCCCAAGGAGAAGAACAAATTATGGAAGAACAAACAACAACAAGTTTGGATCAACAAATTATTGATCAACAATGTACTGAAGAAGGTAATTTCTTAACTTATAAAAATCAGATTTTTAGAAATAAACAGCAATAGGTTTGGAAAAAATTAGAATTTATGGTCATTTTTAGAAATAAGTAGCAACAGGTTTGGGTTTATGGTCATTTATAAAAAACAACCTAATTTATAAAATTCAGATTTTTTAGAGATGTAAATATGATTTCTGGAAAATCTTTGAATTTATGTTCAATTATAGCAGCCTACTTTATAAAATTCAAATTTTTTAGAGATGTAAATATGATTTATGGAAAATCTTTGAATTTATGTTCAATTATAGCAGCCTACTTTATAAAATTCAGATTTTTTAGAGATGTAAATATGATTTATGGAAAATCTTTGAATTTATGTTCAATTATAGCAGCCTACTTTATAAAATTCATATTTTTTTTAGAGATGTAAATATGATTTCTTGAAAATCTTTGAATTTATGTTCAACTATAGCAGCCTAATTTATAAAAAAAAACAACATAATTTATGTTCAATTATGGCAGCCTACTTTATGAAATGGTCCTTGTGGTTGTAATTTGTTGCATAAATGGTCCCTGTTTTATTGGTCTGTTACATAAATGGTCCCTGTTGTCCATCTATAATAGAAATGGTCTTTGTGGTTGTAATCTGTTGCAGAAATGGTCCATGTGTATTAATTTGTGATAGAGATGGTCCTTGTGGTTGTAATCTGTTGCAGAAATGGTCCCTGTTTTATTAGTCTGTTACATAAATGGTCCCTGTTTTCTGTCTGTAACAGAAATGGTCCTTGTGGTTGTAATCTGTGTATTGATTGTTCCTTTTTATTGTTTTGTACCTATTTTTTTTTAAGGAACTCAAAAGAAGGGTAAGGTTCATACCGCAAAATCTGCAACATGGAAGATGAGTAGTGATTCAAAAATAGTAGTGACATTTAATAAGTTTGGGGAACCAGTTGGAGAAGAAGGAAATGAACTAACGCAATTTCTTGGGACTCTTGTAAGGATGGCTGACTATGTTGGAATACAATATGAAGACTGGAGAAAGGTTCCCATGGACAAAAAAGAGGATATGTATTCCATTGTTAAGGTAAATTCAAAGTACTTTATTGGAAGATATCTTATTAATCTATAAGTATTTTTTAACTTATTTAAGTTTCATTTGTAGTCAAAATTTGTCATTCATCCAACCGAAACAACTTCTATAAAAAAATGGATATTTTTTAACATGGGAAAAAATGAAGGCATTAGAAAGGTTCATTAAAAGCACGGGCATATGATCCAAGCCTTACTGTTGATGAAATTGTGGCAAAGGAAATAAAGAATGATAGTCGCGTGAACCCAGAAAAATTTAAAGAACTTGTAACTCGTTGGTTCACTCCAGAATATAAGGTAGTAATTTTTTGAACTAATGTATATCGCTAAAAGTAAAAAAATTGTTTACATCTAATTTCTTAAAATTTGTAATTACATAGATGACATGTGATGTAAAAAGAATGAGCCGCTTGAAAATGCAAGAGCCTCATGTCACATGGACAAAATCATTTGCCCGACTAGCTCATGAAGAGGTATTATTCTAGTTATTCCATAATATATGTATGATTTGTTTTTATCGAAAATTTTAGTGGTCATGAAATGCAATTAATGCTTGTTGTAGGCAACGATAAATGATGGTGTATACCCATCACGAGGAAAGATATACAAAATAACTCGTACACATAAAGATGGAAGTATTGTTAATGACAATGTTGCTCAAATTATGGTAATGTATTTTATCAACATTAATAAGTTTGTTTACTCATAAAAACTTGTATTATAATTTTTTTTGTAGACTTCTTTACAAGTTGTTTCAAGTGACTCTACAAACACACAACAAACTGAAGATGATTATTCAAATGATGACTACTCTAAAGTTAAGGGTCTGGAGAAACATGGGTACATTCGATGTGTAGGAAGGATGCCGGGTGTAAAAGATAACAATGTTTCATGTTCTACTGATTCGCAAACTGTTGAACAACTAAAGGATGGGTTAACTCATACACAACATGCATTGAACGTTCTCTTCAACCTTGTTAAGGATCATATTCCAAATGCAAACTTATCTGGAATGCTTAACAATTTGAACTTAGAGGTAGCTAAATATAAATTAATAATTATTTTAATATTACACTATATATTAGTGACAATATTACTCTCATTTATTTCAGGTTCCTAATAATCTTTCTATGGTTCCTAATATCTCGCCTTTAGGAAATCGACGAGCCTCATCTGAAAGCAATCATAACTAAGTGAACAAGAGAAGCAATTATACCAAGTTCGAGGTCAATGAAGTTTCATGTTTCTTTCCAACAGTTATTTAGTTTAGTATTATTATGTTTTGAGTACTTGCACAACATTTAGACATATTAAACTTTTTTGAAGACGGTTATGTTTTAAATGTATTGAAATTATTGTTTTTAGACAAGTTTGAATTGATGTAATGATATTTTGTTTTTGTTTTATCTTAGTTGTCCTATTATTATTTTATATTTCATGTAAAATAAAAAATAAGATTTAATTTATTAATATAATTTTTTAGTTAAAAAAAGTGCCACTAAAAGCATGAAAACAATAATTATTTTTGTAGTTAAATAGTGGCCTAAAAATAGTGCCACTAAAATCTATAAGTGCTTTAGTGGCATAATTGAAAAGTGCTACTAAAACTCAATTAGGCTGCAATGCCAAAACCAAAAAGTGCCACTAAAGGTCTTTAGTGGCAGCACCTTTAGTGACACTATTTTTTTGTGCCGCTGATTGCCAGGGGGTCTTTAGTGGCACATTTTTGGTTTTTAGTGGCACTTTTTCTGTGCCACTAAATGTAATTTTGTTTATAGTGTCTTAATAGCACTTGTTTAGGGCTGTATAACTCAACCAAAACTTAACCAAATAAGTTATTTCTTGATTCTAAAGTGTAGACAAGACAGAAAACTACTATCTAGAAAAAAACGCATCATTCCAAGCTAGCATGAAGATATTATGATGGTTCAAAGTTAAGAAAAAAACTAAACGATGTTGAAAAATTAGACATCTCTAACAGCCCCTATTTAAGGCTGTATAACTCAACCATATCTTAACCAATTAAGTTATTTTTTGATACTAAAGTGTAGGCAAGACAAATGACTACAATCTGGAAAAAAAAACACCTCATTCCGATCTCGTATGAATATTTTTTGATGGTTCAAAGTTGGAAATGGCAGTCTTAAAAATCTGAAATTGTATTTTTTTTTTTTTGGCTTTTGTACATACAACTGAAGCACAAACAGTGAGAAATGGCAATCTATCATATCATTCAACACTAAACTACAAGCTTCAAACACCATATTTCAATATAGCAAGATTCAAACATGTACAAAGAAGAGATTCATATAGAATTTAGAAACAAAATTTTTGAACTAGAACTCAAAAACATATTTCATAGCAAGATTAACAAGAATCGTTTAGTCATACGTTGAATTGAAGAATGTTATGAAAAAATCGACAAGAATAGGTAACCTATAGATCGTAAGGTCGTTAGGCTGTGTGAAGTCGTGAGACTCGGTGAAATCGAATATGCAGTAGGGCAAACGAGAAGACAACATGGGTCGATCGCATGAAATTGGGATGAAATCTTTGAATAAAATCCGATTGATGTACGTAGGAGGGTTCGAATGGGGGTATGATTGATTTTTTTTCCGATTCTCGTCCTAGGCGTGTGTTTTATTTCTCCCCTTTTCTCTATTTTTAATAAGGAATTTTTTTGATGGAAAAGGAATTGATTTATTTCTCAATTCCTTCCTTTTTTTTGTTAAGCAAACAAGGTAAAAGGAATCAATTCATTTTCTCTAATTTTATTTCTCTGTACCAAACAGCCCTAAGGTTTTTTTTATTTTTTGTTTTCACATTTTTCCATTAAAATATTAATAAGCAAAATAAATTATTAAAAATTGATACATGACAATGTAAATTAAGTATGTTAATTTTTTTTCTTTTTGATAAAATTTGTTGAAACGTATTAGTTATAGTTTATTCTATATAACCATTTTCCTATTTTATTTTTTTAAACGACAAATATACTAAATTACTTCTAAATTATTTCACTTATATCCATTGTGAAACTTGAATCTTTGACCTCAAGAAGGAAGGACAACATCAGATACCACTGAATTAAAAACCCTTAGGTATATCATTTTCGTATTATATGATATTCGGTACTAAGTGAGTGGGTGAGTTATATGTGTTTTGCTTTTTATATTTTTTATTTGAGTGGAAGGAATGTAACAACTTTAATTATTCTATTTTTTTTAACATACTTAATTCTCTCTTTTATTTATATATATATATATATATATATATATATATATATATATATATATATATATATATATATATATGACAATTTTGTTTAGTTTTTTAGCTATTTATTCTCTTTAGATATAAATTAAATAGATATTAACTAAATTAATCATCAAACAACATGTTTGTTAACAAAAATATCTAAGTTTTATGTTTTGGAAAATGATCATTTTGTTGGGAATTGGTTACTCCCAATTATCTTTATTTCACATTAAAAACGTTTTTCCCACAAAAGTACATTTCGGATTCTATACAAAAAAATCCAGAATTTTAGGAATATGTGTAATACGACTAACAGTTTTGGAATTTCAAGAAAATGCTTTGCTATTTACTTAAATCTATATATAAAAAAAGTTTAAAGAAACATTGTTAATGAGAAATATATACGATTACAAAGCTTAAAATAACTTATCCACCACATCCACACACATACACCTAGTCCTATCGTACATTGCCCTTAACTGACCTCAGCCCTAAGGTGAGGGTTGTGTAACATCCACCTCTGACACATAATAATATTGTCCGCTTTGGGGACACCTAATATTAACACTTCCAAGTGGGTTACCCATCCTGGAATTGCTATTGCATGGTGTAACGTTCCTATCGAACACACATGATCCCACATCGAATGGAAAGGATAACTAAGCATTCCTTGTAAAGGGTATGGATACTTTTCTTGTGACAACAACTTTTAATGTCGTGACGATGGTAGATCTCATAACAAATATGTAGTTAAGTGTGCCTAGACAAGACCAAGTTCATGATGGGTGACCTACTAGGAAGTTTTATACCGGGCGACCCAAAGTGGATCATATTATGATGTATGTCTGTAACATCCGTGTTTTGTGTACTATATTCTTATGTTTATTGAATGAAACTGTGTGAATGTTTTGTCCTGCTAGAGCATGGAGCACTTTTTAAAAGGTTGTGGTGGTTATGTGATGCCTTTGGCCTTCTATAAGGAATATGGAGGCTAAGGTTTCGACCGCCCTCATCCCCAATCACCTCCAAAAGATACTCTCTTCAACCCTAGCTTCTTCTCTTGTCATAGTCAGCCCGCACCGGGTGTCTTGGCCTACAGCACAAAGCAGGACCACCTCAACCCATTACACCCATATGTCGACATATAAACAATCAAGGACCAAGTAGTCACATAATACAAAAAAACATCAATCATACAACTCACTACCGCCTACTAGTCCTCTCGTAACACACTATCCCACTACCATCTAACCTCCATGAAATGCATAACCATAAGTAACCAAAGGTGAGATAGCCACTCGAATAGATGATCCAACTCTAGAGCGACAACCAAACAAGAAACAAGAAAGAAAACCTAGATGAAGAGTTCTCAAGCTATCCTACATGACTACATACATCCCATAGGGAACTCCATTAGATGATAACCATTATATCACTACTACATCATCCTATCATATAAGGATATATACACAGATCTAGTAGATCACTATAGCACAACAACATCCTATATAGCAGGATACAGATCTAACAGATCACTACAGTATAGCAACATCTTATATACAAAGATATAGATCTAAAATATCACTACAACACAATAACAAATTAAATGTCAACAATCCAAGGAATGCATAACCGTATATACTCAGAGGTGAGATAGACACCTAGATTGGTGATCATACTCTAGGGCCACAACCAAACAAGGAACAAACAAGAAATCCTATATCGAGAGTCCTCAATATATTCTACATGACTATATACAGTCCTTATGGAATCCCTCCACTAAAAGATATCTAAAACTATTTGGCCGACATTGGTGCCTTCGACCCACGAGTACAATGAGGCAAAACTCACCTGATTCGAAGAAACTTGAAACAATGTGATACACTCCCTTCTGCACTGCTTTCTCCCATGAATTCGCTAATAATCACAACCAGGTAAAACATTAATCAACAATCCAAAACCCTCAAGTTTGACCCAAAGTAAAACTTTGTCAAAAAGTCACTGGTTAATAGAAGTCAACAAAAGTCAAAATCCAAGGTTGTTGAGTACGCCCAACATACTCAACGTACGCCCAACATACGCGGCCTGTCCTCAATCCTTCATTAAGCACTTTATCCATTAAGGCCTTTTGTTTAAAGCTCAGATCTAGACTCAGAACAAGTCATAAAGATTCCACATTTATGACTTTCCATGGCTAAACAGGTCCAAAAGCTAAAACCCTAACTTGTTAATCCATTAAGACGTCATAACTCTTACATGGAAGGGATAAAAGGACCAAGATCACATGTTTATGGTTCCTAATAGCTCCATAATGGATAAAGTTTCCAACTTTATCCATTTGGATGGTCCAAACAACCAAGATCTAGTCTTTAAGTCCCAAAGGGACCGAAAGTGAACCTCTCTCAACTTAATCCATTAAGTCCAAGTCTCCAACCTTCAGATCTGAAACAATATGGTGTTTAGATGGATAAAGTTTCCAACTTTATCCATAACAAGGTCACAAACGTTCAAAATTTAAACTTTATGCACTAAAGTGACCAAAAGATCATAACACCTAAAACTAGCTAGATCTAACAAATGCATCATCAAGATTCAAGTTGTATACCTCTAGAAGAAAGTTCAAGGTGAACAAGCTCTGAATCTCCAAGCTCCAATGCAACCAACACTTCTCCAATGAGCTCCTTATTCTCCAAGATGCACCAAGAACACTCCAAAGCACTTAATGTAACATCCCAAAAATTACAATAAATTTAAACTTTTGAAAACATTTATATTTATAATAAAACCCATTAAATCCATTAATTAACCAAAACCGTTAAGTTTCAAGTACTCAAATAATATTTCATATCATATGCTCAACAATACCAATCTATTTGTAATTCACAATCAACAACGAAAATACTAGTGAGAAAAATCCCATAACAAGTGTTTGCGACAAGGACCCAATCTTTGAATCACGCCCGTGTCCAGTCAAGTTTTGGTCTTACCCTTATTCATACCTGATGTACCTATAATAATCATTTTATAAAGGAAAGGGTAAGCACGGAACTTAGTGAATTCCAACACAACATAACGATAGAAGCATTACACCCTACTCTTATTTATCTTGCCATCATCAAATATACAAACATTCATATAACATAACATCAAGATCATGTAACTCATGCCTATTTAGGAACACATGCTAAACAAAACCCAAAAGAGGATTTGTTATTTAGTCCTCAAGTCCACGGACTTGGCGTTTACACCTTCGGTCCCCCTGACTTGTCACAATGGCCTTTGGTCATTCAGCTCGGTATTCAGCGGTCAAGCCCAAACATATCATGCATATACATTCAACATAACAAATAAGAACATCAAACATAGTTCATAAAACAAGTATTACTTTAACTATCAATCATATAGTTCCTAGTCACACCCGACCTAACAATAATCGTATAATACACTAAGGTTATTAAGTGAGGAACTCACCTCTGATAGCAAAACACTCTCCAAAGTAGTCCAAGACACCCTTTACATCAGGTCAACCTTCAAGCTTCCTAATAGTATCAAATAGAGTTAAGTTATGGTTATTTGATACCCCAAAATACAAATGGCTCATGGGTTAATTTTCCATATTTTTACATAGAAGTTATGTTCTATTCGGGACCTGTTTTTCCCTCCTTAAACGCATTATTTTTCAAAACTGTTGTATATGAATAAGACTCAGGTCCTTAGCTTTAAAATTGGTATTCACAAACCATTGTACGATTTTTCTACAATTTTTGATGATTTTTACAAAACTGTCTCGCAAAACAGTTCATTACGGTAAATGGTCGATTTGCACCCTAGTTATGGGCCTTTCTAGCATTAGATCAAAACTAATGAAATATACATGACTCAAATATGAAACTTTGGTCTGTCTTTTCGTCCAAAAAGGGTTCTCCACGACCAAGATATGATCTCTCAAAGATCTGTACAGATTAGGGTATTTCTAGGAATTCACAGCTTTGGCTTTTTAGGGTTAATTTGGCATTTTAACCCATAACTCACCATTCAAAGACCTCATACAACTAAAAATGATATCAAAACAGTATCCATAAAGTATTGAGTCGAAATAGCAATTCCAACATCAAAACAGTATCCAAGGTATGATGTTTTAAAGAGAAAAATACCACTAGAGTTTGTGTTTTCTCCACCCTAAAGCCGTTTGAGGCTGATAAGGCATCATCCATTGTCACCATTACATGGTGGGCAGTGGTGGTCGGCTATAGGAGGCCAAGGCCGACGGCCATGGTGGTTCTTTTGGTGTTGATGATGAAATCGGTCCAAAGGAGAAAAAGGGAGAAGAATCAAATGATTACCTTGCAATATCGATTGTCGCCGCCACCCTTCTTTTGGATCGATCGCTTCTCTTCTTTCACCCTCATTTCATGTTGTTGTTCTTACCCTTTACGGTCTTCAAAAATCCCGCTCGTTTTCTTTTTCGTCTTCTTGGCCTCCTCACAAAACACGCACATACAAATAACAATTTAGGTTTGGACTTCTAATTTGACTAAGGATTTGAGAGGGATTAAGATTAGATGAATGGGCCTCAACAAATCACATCAAACAACAAAATCACGTTGATCCATGGCTGTGAAATTTCTAATTTCCATAATACGTCCGTAAGTTTCCTATAATGACACAAAATACCCCCAAAACAATTTTCTTTGCGTCAAAGGGTTCTAAGTTGCCAATTTCAGCCATTTATTTAGAAAATAGTTACTACACCTTCCAAAACTCATCTTATTATTATTATTATTATTATTATTATTATTATTATTATTATTATTATTATTATTATTATTATTATTGTTGTTGTTGTTGTTAATCTCACTTATTTATTTCTCTGTTGTTTTTAAATACAATTATAATAAATCGATGAGAAACAAGGTGTTACACTTAAAAACACCTTCTTTTGCTCATAAGGCTCAAACTAGGGTTATGGTTTCAAAGGAGGACGTTGGAGAGGTGGAGGTTGAGAATGGAAAGGGTTTGGGGAAGTAAAGGTGTTTAACTAGGGCTTAAAACTTCGAAATTAGGGTTTGGGTTCTGATCGTGTACGCTCGACGTACTCCTAGTACGCCCAACGTACTAGGTTGAATCTCCACGACCGTCCTTGCCTAGTATGCCCAACATACACCCTGTACGCCCAACGTACTAGGCTAAACCCAAAACCCTCCTAACTTCTAATAGTCATAACGTATTCGTTCCAACTCTGTTTTCGATGATCTTTATATCCACGAAAAGGTATTGAAGAGCCCCACAACATTATCTAAATATCTTGGAATAAAAACTTCTTGAAAAAAATCCTTATTTAATGCAAGAACCCGATATATGACTTTTCCCTTTCTACCCTTCGGCTTAAAACACAATTCAATGGTTAAATCTCTTAACCCTCATTACCTACTTCCACAAGGACTAAACGCTACCTCTTTAAGGCCCAAAGTCTTTACACAATCGGCTTCTGGCCCACTGTCCTGAAATAAGAAACGGCAAGAAACAGGATCTTACAATTCTCCCCCACTTAAATTAGATTTCGTCCTCGAAATCGGATCTCGCTTCCACTTCATGATGCAACCCCTCACATCAACCAAATTGTCTCGAAATCCACAGATTTGATCGGATTAAGACCTTCTCGGCCAAACGTTGTCATGATAATCCCACACATAAGTGCACCATCACGACGAAAACCAATTGGTCACATACTAAACTGGGTCACGCTTCTACTCGGCTCTAACAACTATGCTTAGCTATCTACTGTCAACACTCGGGCTCACCTCGGTCCACTAACAGACAATAGTACTTGGGCTTACCCCCGATCCACTAACCAAAAATAGTACTCGGGCTTTCCCCTGATCCAGTAACCAACAACAACTCTCGCAGCCTAACAAAATGCACATCGATCTCAATAAGACTTAACTGATCCTACCAGGTCATCGGGCCGTGACTTAGACCTCCTGTAACATCCCGACTCCCAGGTATAAAATTTAAAAGCTTAAGGTCATATTATTAGACCTACTCGACGAGTTGGTTGCCCCCAACTCCTCGTGTAGAAGTGGATCAGGCCGCGTGATTTATGAGGTTTACTCAACGAGTTGGAGGACCCCAACTCGACGAGTAGCATATGGTAAATGAAATCCTAATTTTTAGGGTTTGTGTAACAGCCCGGAATCTCAGGTATTGTTAAAATTATGTTTTGGGGTATTTTAAGGGGGGACTCGGCGAGTTGGAGCCTAGACTCGCCGAGTAGGACCGCAGACCTGGTCGCGGGTTCGCGACTGGACTCGACGAGTCCGGATATGGACTCGGCGAGTCTGCGCTGTTTAGCGAAAACCCTAACCGTTTAGGTTTGGGACGTATAAAAGAGACTTATTGGTCGTCATTGTTCATTTTAGCCTTCTGAGAAGAACCCTAAATCGATTGTGTGCATCTGGAGCAAGGTTAGAGGCCATTGTTGATTATAGAAGAGTTGTTGTGCAAGGAAGAGAAGGGCTTGGCTAAAGGAACAGCAAGGGAGTCACGTTCTGAGGATTGGGGACACAGAGAGTATATCATCCAGGTAAGAATTCGAGTATACTCTACTATGTTGATGTGTTTATGGAATTAGGGTTTATGAAACCCTTTTGTGATTAGATTGAATGTTACCCTAGTCCCCTAAACGATTGTAACCATGTATTGGGACCTTTGGAGGTCCAGAATGTCCCATGTCTGTGCATTTCGGGAATTGATGAAGGATTTGGATTGGAATCCTTATGCCTTAGGTCAAAATGTAAATTATGAATCATAGGGTGTATCATGAGCACTGAAATGAGGACTTTACGTGATGGATCAGCCTAGGAAGGCCAGACCTAGGAATGGTCGGAGCGGTTCTGACCTTAGGATGCAGTTTGAGCAGTTGCATGGCATGGACTCGCCGAGTTCGACGAACAGACTCGGCGAGTAGCTTGAAGATTAACTGGGACTCGTCGAGTTGTTCTTCAGACTCAACGAGTTGAGTCGGGGTGGCCCCGCGATTCTTCCAGGAGTAACTCGTCGGGTCAAGGAGGATACTCGACGAGTGGAAAGAGAATCTCAGAGAATTGGAGGACGTCTAGACTCGCCGAGTCGCCATGGCACTCGCCGAGTCCGGTCGAGTTGACCGTTGACCGTTGACCGTTGACCGTTGACCAGAGTTGACCTAAGTCTGACTTCTTAGGGATAGTCAAACTTAGAAGGTAAAAGTATTAATAGAGATCTATGATGTTATAGGGAGATTGTAGCTCGGTGGATTGTGCACGAGTGATTTCAGGACTTGCTAGCTTTCAGCATTCACGAGGTGAGTCTTCTCACTATACTGTACCCGGAAGGGTTTGATTGTGTGACCGGAAGGTCAGATATGATATGTGATATGTATGCTATATGTGGTAAGTTATTTGTTATGTGTGCTATGTATGTCATGGGCCGGAAGGCGAATATGTTATGGGACGGAAGGCGATACGTTATGGGTCGGAAGGCAATATGTTGTGTTATGGACCAGAAGGTCGGCGTGGGTAGGACCGGAAGGTTTACCCAGCAGGGACGGAAGTCCCCTGAGACACATGGACCGGTAGGTCAGGGCCTGGAAAGGCGTATGTGCGTAAGTAGTATATTGGGGAACTCACTAAGCATTTATGCTTACAGTTGTTATGTATGTGTTTCAGGAACTAGCGAGGACCGTGGGAAGGCGCCGGTGTGATCGGTACACACTGAAGGATGTTTTTATGATCTTGGGATTTAGACAATTTGTATTTGACATAACACTTGAATTATTTATGCCTTGTTTTGTATGAAAATACTTTATTTTTTTAAAATGAAAAAAATTGGTTTGAAAATTTGCGTCGTTACAGTTTGCACCCTATATAAAGGACTTAATCTGTCCCTTGTGGCCTCCCTTACCACTTCATTACCCAGAGAAGAAACCCTAGCCATTATTTGTTGTTACCTTGAGCTTGTGAGAATAAAAGAGTGCTTTTGGTGTATTTTGTTGAAGAAGTTGGGAGGTTGAGAAGCTTGGAACGGGAAGGAGCTTGTAGATCCAGCATCTACAAGGTTTGGGCATCCATTTAAAGGTAACAAGCTGTTACCTTGATCATCTAGCATTAGATCCACTTTTCTTGGCTTTAAGGCCATTTCGGGTGTTGGGTAAGATCTGGAGTTGTAACTCCAGATTTGGACTCTTCTAAGTCATTAGAGTTATAAAATCACCGAACTTATCAAGCATTGGCCCTTATCTTTGGCTAAAACCCCTCCTTTAGCTTGGTTTTGGCATTTAGGACCTAGCATGTACGTAAAGATTGCAACTTTACGTGGAAACCATGCCCTAGGAGGTTAGATCTGCAATTTGGAGATTTGGGGTAGCTTAAAAATGTTTGAATGAGTAGTGGACTAAAGGGATTCTACGAGTTGCATGGCCAACTCGACCAGTCGGATGAAGATTGCATGTATGAATTCTGCATGGACTCAGCGAGTCAGTGAGAGGACTCGACGAGTTAGTTACGGTTTTTCCCGATATTTGGACATCATATGGACTCGACGAGTTGGCTGAGAACTTGACGATTTAACTAAGGTTTTCACGATTTATCGAGTTCTGGAAGGACTCGACGAGTCAGTGAGCTGCACTCGGCGAGTTATGTTAACATGGACTGTTGACGTTGACCGTTGACTTTGACTTTGACAAAGGGTTGACCAGTTTGACTTCTGGGGGTATTTTAGTAATTTGGGAATTTATGGAAGTGGATCATTGGTAGATTTGGGTGTTGGAGTTGGAGCTGTATTTGGAGGAGTTTGACATTATCACTCCGAGCTACTTGTGAGGTGAGTTATTCTCACTATATCAACAGGGTCTAAGGCACCAACGTCGGCCCTTTCAGATTTGTATTCGGGTTTATTGCATGACATGCTTATTGATTTGCATCGTGGTAGTTAGGTTGGTGATATGCTTAGTGACCTGGTAAGTCGGTTTCTGGTATATAGGATAATTATATGTTAGTGACCGGTTAGGTCGGTATCCTCATTATAGGATGTTGCAATGATTAGTGATCAGTTGGATCGGTTTGACTGTTATATATATATATATATATATATATATATATATATATATATATATATATATATGCTAGCGTATGATATTTGTGTGCACATGTTTGTTTGATTTAGGGTTGGGTTGAGGCGGTCCTGCTTTGTGCTGAAGGCCAACATACCCGGGGCGGACCGGATAGACTACAGGCCCGATGAGCGGTCCGGTTAGGCTGAAGGGCCTACGAGGCGGTCCAGACATGCCGAAGGCTCGGAGAGCGGTCCAGATAGGTTGAAGGCCCTGCGAGGCGATCCAGTCAGGCTGAAGGCTCATTATGCTTGTTGGTTGTTTATATGATATGATTATGATTGTATAGTGTTGGTATTTTGGGGGAAATCACTAAGCTTCGGGATTACAATTGTTGATTTTGTTTCAGGTACTTCTGATGATCGCGGGAAGGCGAAGGCGTGATCTTACACCTCCTTATGTTTTTCATGATTTGATTATGGGATACTTTGACACTAAACTATTTTGAAAAACAAATTTTGTAATAATTGTTGGTTTTTTTAATGTTTAAAAAGTTTAAATTTGGCATGATTTTTATGGGTGTTACACTTCCAAGCCCCAATCAAACAAGAATAGACAAGGAAGCCCTCATCACATCCCTCAACATGGGCTCCCAACACCCTAGAGTATAAAGCAAAAGCACGCTCTACAAATTCTATCACAACTAAAGCTAATACGACTCGAAGGGAAATCCAATAACTAACGATGATCTTGACGCGGAATCAGAAGATTCAACAGTTGCACGAAAGTCTTGGACTTGGAGAAATCTGACTAAGAGCCGAACCTTGGCACAAGGTCTTCCTGCTGTGAGGTTCCATTCTCTCCCACTTGAAATATGCTAGAATCTACCATCTTCACAATCCTTCGATACCCAGACTAACTTGAACTCTACCACTTGATCCCAACCACTGATATCCAGATACACCGGAAAATCTGAACCCAAACAACATTCACAAATTTCAATACACATACAACTGAGGATAAAGATAATTAATCCATTCATAATAATAAATCAATTTTAACATAGCTAAATAAGATAATTTCATTCAACTGATCATCCAAGATTACAACTGAACTTCAAACATAAATAGAAAATATATATGAATACCAACACTACAACAATCGATCAAATAGAGGAACTGATAACTCAAACCTAGGTCTCTGGGACTATGGCCGCCCTACGATGATTGTCCGTTATCTGCCAAGCTAGAGGTGTAGGGCCCAACACCTCACAACAAACAAGAAAGGGACAATGAGCTTTGATATGACCCTCTTGGTTGCAATGGAAATAAGCCCGAGAACTCTGCCTATAATCCTTACCAAAATGACCCTCCTCGCCATACCTATGACATACAAACGTTCGAAACCTTCCATCATGAAACTTCCCACACCTGCCGCACTCGGAACTCCTCCTATCAGCTGATCCTGAACCTGGGTCGGCAAACTTGACTCGCTTGGCTGACAACTGATATTGTCCTAAAGCTGTTCCCTATTCCTTTTTGATGAATCTCCAACTCAATCTCCATCTTCCTAGAACTTGATTGCTTCTCGGTCAACTTCTGGTATTGCTGAGTAGATATAAACTCTCGAATCTCCATCTTGAGCATACTCAAGTATCGCGACATTTGTGCCAGCTCTGCAGTGGCATGCTCAGGGCAGAAAAGAGCCCTCTCCGTGAACATCTTGGTGACCATCACTGACCAGTCGTCTGCTTGAGTGACATGTATTCCTATGTCAGTCGCCCCCGCTCCACAAGAGGAACGTACTCCACTCGTAACATATTCATAAACTGCTCCTAATTCACTATAGTTCGCTCTGCATACGAAAAGACCTGGGTTACAAACTCCCACCAATCTAGCCTCGGGGCATGAACACGTGAAGAAACATCCTCCACATAAAACTTCCATCTCAAAGTGATGATCAGGTCCCTGTTTCCTCTGAACTCCAGAGGCTTCGTATACTACAGTCTCAGTACTGTATCACCCTGCCTCCCTGAGCTCCTACAATGGAAACGACTGTTGTGGCTACAGAAGTAGCTACCTGTGTGATGGCGACATAGTGTCGGTCAAACTCCTTGATTAAAGCGGTCTTGACTAACCCAATCAACACTGAAGTCGCCTCCCTGATTGCCTCATCCACTCCAGCATCAATGATCATGCGGATCTCCTCCTCACTCAGACCTGCTCTCTTAGTGTTACCAGCTCTTGATCCTGAACCTTTAAAAGCCGCCATACTGAAAATATACCAAGGAAAGATCAGACATCAAAACATAGTGCTCAACACACTAGGCCACAATCCTATTAGTTACTTTGTATCCTCGAGCTTGCTCCTGGATCTCATATGGATCATGTGCTTTCAGTAGTAAGGGCCCATACTACCTTCAACACCTATCCGTAGTCGATTCAGAATTCATCCGAAGGTCCTAAGTCACTGTACTAGACTATTCTTAGGCGCGATAACACCTAATTCTCCTATGAGCTACAGGTAACTTCTTATGTAATCTTTCTAGGATTATCCTTGCTGTCGCACCACTAGTTGATTCTTTGCATGCTTGTTGTACATAATACGAGTTCAGATAGACTGTCGAATAATCGACTATGCCCTACATCCACAACCAAACAAGGAACGTGATGTAAGGTTAAGTCGATCATTCTAAGGCTTTTGAATCCCGATCATATACAACTAATCAACATATACGTAGCAATCACACAATCATGTAACATATAGCAAGCAATTCCCTATATCACAAGGCATCACGGAAATTAGGCACTTCTATCCAACGGTCCCTATAAGAACCCTAGATTATCTACTAGCATGCTTTCAAACAGTTCACATATCAACAAAATCAAAAAATCAGTGCATATAACAAGTATGGGTATTTTGGGAACCACTCTCATGTTCAAGCTCTAGCTGACTGTATACATTGCATCTTCCTGTAAAACCAATGTTTAGTTAAGGTCCACGTTCCCGATCTCAAGCCAACTATCAAACAAGAACATGGAAAGAGACCGAGCCTATGTCTCCAGCCCAACCTTTTTATTATAAATTCTTTTTCACAACATTTTGTGAAAACTCTCGGATCCTAGTTTGGGACTAGATTTACCCAAGTGTTCCTCCAATTCGCTCAAACAAGGGCTTGAACCCCAACTTGTAACATCCCACTTTTACAACCAAAAATTTGCATTTTTATTAGAGTAAAACTTCCCAATTATAAATCCATTATTAAGAAAAACCATTTATTCCAACATACATTTATTGAAAATCAGAGTAATAAGTACGATGTTGTATTTAAAAGTTAGCCAGGCTAATGACTAGGTACAATGTTATCCTTAAAAGTCGGCCAACATAACGACTAGGCATAATACTATTCGTAAAAGTTTGGCAGGGTATCTACCATGCATAATATCATCATAACATTTCTAGGTATAATTAAATCACTAATACTATATAATTAGCGATAAATATGAAATGAACAATGTATTATTATAACATGTATTCCCCCATAAAATATTTGAAAATCATAAAAATGGGGCTATGAACTCACCATTGTCGTGTGCTCTGACTGACTCGGGAAATTGCATTGGGAGGCTTGAGCCATTCAGGAGAAGGGAATTTATTTAGGTCGGATATGAGAGAGGAGATGGTGTTTTAAGGTGTGAAAAATGAAGATGTAAGGGGCATTATTTATAGAGGAACTTTTGAGTGCACGCGGCGCACCTTCATGTGTGCGTTGGCTCCTCTCAGAACCCAAATATTGTTATTGCGTATCTTAACGGATCTAATTGTCATATGTGTGCATCGTGCTTTGCCCACCCAGTGCTTGCGCGATTTATTGTTTTTCAAAAATTTCAGTCTCTTTTATATGAACTCCATTTTCAACGCTCTCTATACTCACGCGAAGATCTCAACTTGTATTACAACTTTCGTTTAGGTTGTTTATGCTGATTTGGACTTTATTTTTAGCCTAGTTTTTATAATTCTATATGATTTTGCAAAAATCATTATTTTCTCGTACAGACTTTGTTTTCGGCCTTCTTTGTCTCATTGGTCGTATAACAAGGAGTACTTCGATTCTCCTTTACATAGTTTTGGCTAAAACTCAACCAATTTTTTTGGCGTTTTATGTCACAATATTTTGTGTGCAATTAAATTTTATAATTTTATAAAAGTCATATCTTTTCCATACGGAGTCGGATTTTTATTAATTTTATCATTTCAGGATCACGCCAATTTGTACTATCTAAATACATTAATATCTTTATATGGTTGAGAGACTTTTTGTTGCTCTAATAATGGCCCTTTTAGCTCAAATTGCCATATTTTGACAAGTATGTCAGGACAAATTTTATATTTTATTGATAGAGGCTATATGTTTAGCTATCCTGGTTAGTTGTTGTTGACGTATTTCCCTTAGTTGTCACACATTCATCGAGCAAAATCACTACCTTTGGGTGCCATTATTAGGCGCCATCAACACACAAATGTTTAATATCTTCTTTTGCAATGCTAGGTCATGATTGACCCCCTGTTTGTTATTCCAAGTGGTAAACAAATCCATCAATTATGTATACTCATTGGATTTTTCTGAGTTCGTAAGAATTGAAGGAATGCTCCTTCATCTTCACAAAAACTTGATTTTAACCAAAGAATTCTCGATTTGTGGGTTGAATTACAAATGTTTTGAAGCTTTTTCAATAAGTTTTGGTGGGTTTCTTAACATCCAAACACACACACACATACATACACTCTCTCTCTCTCTCTCTCTCTCTCTCTCTCTAAAGATTGCTGACATGTGACAATCAAAACAACACATCCCTTTTCTTTGATTTTTTCAATAAGCAATTTTGGGGTTTTTTAGCCCTAGAAATTTCATGCAATATTGAGTTCAGAAATCGGAATGCTTAGGAGGAACATGGAGGTTGAGCGATGGGAGGTAGGGACAAATGTGAATTATTGTTGCAGTAGCCCTAAACATCTTGTAGGTTTGCTTGAACATCATTAATGTCTTTTTTCTTCTTTTCTGCTTTTTTCTTCGATGTTAGTATAAATTAAGATATTTGGGTTTAAATCCTTCAAATTATGGTTAAGAAACTCCGATTTCATGTTATATCCTTTTTGTTTTGATATGGATTTTAAAGCTTCAATTCGGTGGATCATTTTTTTATGTTTTAGTTTACAAAAATCACTATGTGTATGTGTGTTTTTATTTATTGAATTCAATATGTGTGTCCGTGTTCATCCCTAGAAATTGATTTGTATCGGGGTGATCCAACAAGATTCAAAATTTGATTTGTATGTGTGTGTGTAAGAGAGAGAGACGGAGAGAGAGAGAAAGAAAAAAGAGAAAGAGAGGTGGATGGGGATGTTGTGGGCCATCTTTTATGTTTTTAATTATTATATTTGATTCAAGTGTAAACTAAATCCTTTAGTATAGAATGACTTTAATTTTAATGGTTGGTTTAGAATATGGATGATTGCTTACTTGCTTAACCATTCATAATACTTTGTATCGTTCAAGAGTTCGTCCAGGAATTGTATCAAATATGTTGAATGTGGATCAATTGAGATCCGATATTTAGATGGTTCTATCTAATAGGTTTTCTAGCTTATAAAAACAATTCATATGGTGGAAAAATACTTAAACCCTTAAGTTCACATGCAACCACCAGAAATGATCTGTGTTTTCTCTGTTGATAGCAACTAACTATGAATATCAAGAAACCCTAGGAAAATCCAAATTCATAAAGAGTTTAGCGTTACATACCTTTTGATTAACATAACAATTAATCAAGTAAAATCTCCTTTGACTTTCTTGGAAAGCAAGTACCAAAATCTTGGATGCCTCTAATGGTTGGATTAGTGTCTAAGTCCATAACTATTTTGGTATGTACTTGACCCGATGGTGCATGGTCTTTTTGGGTTGCCTTCACCAAAGCAACTTGATAGGATGAATTATGGAGAGAGAAGATTAATTATGATTTATTAATATATTATGAGAATAATATATTAAAGGAGAAATCATATTGTTGAATTAATATTAGTCAAGAATTAATTGATAATTAATTTTGTGGCTAAAAAAGATTAATTAAACTTAAGGGACTGGAACTATAATTATAAGATAATTGCATTTGGGCTATAGATCACCTTGGAATAATAGGTTGGACGAATACTATGGGGAAACCCATTAGAAATCGTCCAAGGGATATTCTAAACGGGTCAATGGGCTGTTTAGGGCTTAAGCAGTCAGATTAGGGCTTCCTAGTTGAAAACCCTAATAGCCTACATGTATATATAGTACCCTTATGCCCCAAAAACATGGAGAAGAGTTCCACTAGGGTTTCTGGACGTTTTGGGCAGCCTCCTCTCTCCTTATTCTTCATCCTCTTGCTCTTGGTGTTTGTGAGCCATTAGAGGAGTGACACTTGTGACTCTAAGCTTTCTAAGTCATTACAAGGAGGATTTGAAATTGTTATTGCTACATAACAATCAAAGGTAATTCTCTAAACCCTAATTTCAGTTTATAATATGTTAGATCTAAGATTGTAAGTCTTGGAGACATTGCATGTACAATAGAGAAACCTAGATCCAAGCATTATGGTTTGCATGAGCACATAGGATGTTCTTATGGCCAAAACTCATCAATGGTATGAGAGCCTTGATTGGTTTCTGTTGTATGTGATGCTATGTTGAATTATTAACTGAAAATCAAATTGTAGCCTTCTGTTCGAACTGACTCGGCGAGTCACTACATGGACTCGGCAAGTCTGCCCTACTCGGCGAGTTCCAATGTGTGACTCGGCGAGTCGGAGCGTCAGACAAAGGGAATTTCGGATTTTATTGTTGTTTTGCTTAAGGATAATTACCATATTCATTTTAAACTTATAAAATACGTTTTTTAATGTTTCTAAAATATTATCCTTGCCAAAACACAAGATAATTGCCAATTGATTAGATAATAACTTCTTTATATGATTAAAGATTGATTATTTGTATTAATTGGGTAACTTATCTTGCAAGAAATTGAAATTAGATCAAATATAGATAATGACAAAATTAATTGTTTAATTTCTATTATTTGTTATTTGATCATTGTGTTGTGAAAATGTTTCAATTGTGCCCATGTAAGTTTTATGGTTTAAATTTGAACTTAAAGGTTTTGTTTTGAAATTTAAATAGTTAAAACCCTAATGTTTTGAAATGTTTCAAAAACTTGCCCTCAAGTTTTTGAATTTAAAAGTTGATTAAAAGTTTAATTTAGAAATGTTAAATTCTAAAACCCTAGCATTGTTTTGAAAAGTTCAAATCACACCCTTATGGTTTTATTAATTAATTAAAGTGTATAATTAAAAGAGATTTAATAAATCCATAAAGTTTTGGTTTACAATTTGATTAAATTAAAAGTATAATTATTAAATTTGACCACCTAGTATTTTGAAGGTGTAAAATACACCCTCTACTATATATAACATTACAGTCTAATATTATATATATGTATGAGTAAAAGTCAGTCTTACCATTAGTAGGCCTCATTCACGAAGCTGGTCTATAAGGGGTGTTTAAGGAAATTGCCTATAAAATGGCGATTGAATGGGTATCCACTCTTACCCACCGCACTCTTGACTAGTGGAGGGTCGTTAGCCGAACAGGTAGGATAGGACAGAAAACTTCCATTATAAGTATAATGAAGTACAAAAGTAACTAAATGCTTTTACAAATTCCCAATCTTAGTTACTTTAGGCAAAAGTGAATTGATGCAATTTCATGAAATTACACTTTGTGCCCTTGCGAAGACGTTAGTGGAGCGTGTGTGGTTAACCGGCACACTAAATGGTTCTAAGCAAAGGTAGCAAAGGGTGACTCAATGTTTGTCATAGTTCGGTGGAGCGTGTGTGGTTAACCGGCACATCGAATAGGTGAGTGTAACATGTGGGGGCACCATGTAAGTTTGCATGTTTATTCACACCCGCTTTGTGATCCTCGGTATCTCAGTCACAAACTAGAGGGGCATATCGAGATTTAAACATGCCATTGAAATGTTCAATAAATCTCAAAAGATCTAGGAATTTTCAATAGATTTAAAACTTAAATTTCTTTTTTCGTTTTTCATGGTGGAAATTGGTAAATCGTCATTTACCTACCTTCAAATATTCTGCGACTAGATTATGACATCCCTTTTCTAGGTTGTAGAGTATTGTGTTGGGTCCTAGCCTTAATATCTCATTTGGGTGATTTATTAAGGACTCACTCAATCAACTAACTTGAATTTATTTTCTCCCATTTTGTAGATGTCAAAGTATGACAACTATAGTATTCCCAAATCCCGTGGAACAAACTTTCCACATGAAGATGATATTCCACGATTCGATCAAGGAACAAGAAATCATGTTTCACTTACTGCACCTCCTCCAATTATTCTCCCTAACCCACAAGTTTGAAGGCTTGAAAAGTTCAAGCTCACTCAAGCCCTTTTGGCAAGTAAACATGAAGAAGGAAAGTCGGTGTGTGCACACATCCTAGAGATGAAGTCACACATTGATAGATTAAGAATGTTGGATCTATTGTCTGTGAGGAGTTGGCTGTTGACTGGGTTCTTCAGTCACTTCCTGACTCATATAGTGAATTCGTAAGAGAGTACTATATGATGAACCATGACGTAACCCTCATCGATCTCACTTATATGCTTATTGCTGCTGAATCAGCAATGATTTGGCGCACTGGAAAAGCAAATTTGATTGGTGGATCTGCCTTCCAGACCTCTATGGATATAGACAATGGCAACGAAAGGCATGCTATGATCGAAGAGTTTGATCATAAGAGAAAGGCAAAGTCTGAAGTAGTTCCATGCGTTGTTCCAAAAGAGTCAATTTGCTTTTATTGCCAAGGGAAGGGGCATTGGAGACGAAGTTGTCCTATTTACCTAAGAGATCTAAGAGATGGGAGAGTCAAAACGTATGGCTCTGCTTTAGGTAAAATCCATTAACTAACTCTTTTAAGTTCCTACTCTAGATTCTTAATACATGATGTGATAAGATTACAATTGATGTTTTGTAGGATCGAAGAAAAGAAAGGAAGCTTAAGGGAAGAAGTGTGCTGAATCTAATCGTGAAGAAATGGATTTCGATCGCATTGCTTGAAGATTAGAATTTTGAGCTACTACTTAGAGTTAGAATAGATTGCTAAGAAATATGTATTAACATAGTTTTTCAATGAATTGCATTGTAGGGACAAATTTTTCCGAAATAAAATAGATTTTGATTTTATTTATTTATTTATCCTTGCAATGGCGTGTATGAAAAATTGATGTTTGAATGTTTCTGTTATTAGCAATAATGGATTTGATTCTTAATTATGTTATTCGTGGAAATGTCAAGAATTTACCAAATAGGGAAAGTTTCTCACCGCCCAAGTTTCAATTGGACAGGAACTTGGAATCGTGCAACTTGGTTGCATGATGAATGAGAAATTTCATATTTGGAAATTAGACTAATTCGTTGACAAAGTGTCAAGTGAAGGACTAGAAGATCGAGTACACAAAGTTGTGTGTTGATCAATTCCACCACAAGAGTGACAAAGATATTCATCGTGATTTACTAAAAGTTTAGTAAATATGATTATACTTATAAGATTAAGTGTAATTCTGAATTGATTGAAAGAGTTTAAATCAATAACAGAACGAATAAGAAGAATCAAGTAAGCAGAAAGATAAAAATTTCTCTATTCTAAGAAGAAGGGAGAGTACCTTTATTATGTTTTATGATAGGTCTTAATGATTAAGAACCATATCTCAATTGATCCTCAAAGTGAGTCTTAGTGCAATTGTATGTCTGAGAAGAGGAATCAAGAATTGAAGAATGGTTAAATCAAGAAGTCAATCATACTTCATTCCAAAACAAGTCTTAGAGTTAAGATTGTGACATTGAGTGACAAGTCTAAAGAAGGTTTATAACATTCATCAAATATGGAATTTGGAAAAAGGTTTTTCTTATTCTTGTATATTTGAAATTGGAAAGTTGTGATGTCTTGGATAAGACAAAGACCAATTACGACCAATTTTGTGAAGTGTTTTTTCTTGATAAAAGCTACACTAACTCTTGAATATTTGTTTGTCGAGAAATGTTTATTGACAAAAGAATTTTATATGTCAAGGAGTCAGTGGGAGTCTTAATGGTCTTGAAAAGTTTCAAGAACTAATCAAGAATAAACCTTATCAATCATCACTAGCACACGAATTGAGGTTTACAACCTATCGTGTTGACACTATCTTGTTTATGTGCGGTTCCAATTGAGTTAATTATGCATGTGAGTTCTATGAGTTCTCATTTGAACGCGTAAAAGGCAAGCTTCTTGATCAATGAAAAGTACATTGATAGGAAAGGGTGAGCTAATTGACTGTCTGGAAGACATGGTGGGCACTCGTGTTACCATAAGGCAAGAAATCAAGATTGAGAAAGTTCGGTCCATATGAGTTTGGATTTGTCGCAAACTTTGGTTTTGACAAATTCGCATGGATAGGAACACATACACCATTAAAATCTAAGTGTCACAAGATTCACTCTTTCATGAAGATGACTGTGAGGAAATGCTTTTACTAAGACAGATTTTAAGAAGATAGTGATTGTGAAAATTGTATTCTCGAATTCGATTATGGTTACGGTATCCCTTTCCATAGTTCGAATTGTGAGATTTGGCAATTAGTCTGAATTGTTTAGACACACATATGAGGCAAAGGCGTATAAATTAAGAAGCTTTGATAAAAGATTATCAAAGCATTAGCTATTAGAAATATAAACTTAAGAAATTCAATAGGTATTATTTTCTGGAAGTTTAATTGTTTTCTAAATACAAGTCAAAGCTAGTGGGAGCATAAGTGTTATGCTTATATGATAATAATCATGATAGTGGGAGCATAAATGTTGTGCTTGTATGACTATTAAGGCAAGTATTGCAAGTTAGCAATATTAATTATAGAAAACAAGATTTATACCTTGCAAAGTCGTAAGGATTGAATAGTTGTTTTGCTATAATTAAGGGAGAGAATATTATGCTTCATTTCAAATCTAAAGGCTTAGGTTGTGGAATGTTAATAAATTTAGTCAAGGATACATAGTGTGCTCTTAAATTTCGATTATGATTATGGCATCAAGATTGATAAAGTATCAGATCTTCATGTAAGACATTATGGATCGTATCCCATACGCTTCGGGTAAAGGATCGATTGCAGATGCTATAAAATTTGACCATTCTAAAATTTTCCAAATGTTTAGCGCATTAAGAGGGAAAAAGGACAAGAATCGGTTTTTGAGTAAGATAATTAAACAACTATCAAAGGACGATCCAAAGTTCGCTGAGGATTGGTCGCTTGTGAGTAGTTGGAAGTATGGTATTAGATGGACCATATCGACATTATTATGAATAGATAAGATTGTATTAAGAATGAATTGTCATATGGCAAATATGGAAATGTTTCCATATTGGGAGTTAGATATTAAAAATCTATATCTAGATTAGAAACTTTTGTGCAAGAAGGATGTTCAAAGGAATGTACCTTGAGTGAAAGACATCGTATCTATAGAATTGCTTCTGATAGTGATTGGCCAAGTCTTGATGATTTGGAGCTATGACTTTACGAAAGAATCATTGCATAAAATGTTAGAATCTAGCATAAGTAACAAGAATTTGATATTCTTATACTTATGATAAGGATTGGGAGTTGTGAAATGAGTATGATTGGAAATGTGTTCATTTGATCTATTTCACAAAGTAAGGACCGTAGGTAAACATTGTGTGCATGCTGAGAGCATGGGACAAGTGCAATAATAATTCAAGTAAGAAGTTGATTACCCGAAACAACAAATAATGAGTAATCAATATGGTGATTAAATAAAATGTTTTATTTATACCTAGAGTTTGGGGCCATATTGGATTAGTATTATTCTTGTGTTTCACTTTGCATGTTTTGACTTCCTGAATAATTAAATTGGTTCGGAACAATCAAATTATTCGAACGGACCACAGTCGTTTATATGTTGGAAGTAGGTATGAATGAAGATTGTCGTGAATTGGTGTATGGATTGTCTAAAGTGTATTAGACATAAGCAAATGTTTGTTGCAACGTTTATGAGTGCTTATGAATATGATTTGAGCATTGGATTAAACCCACGCTCACTTGGATCACTTCATGCATTTTATCACGAGTGATTGGTGAGACGATAACATCTTATATTCTTGAAACCGAGATGTGTGAGTTGTATCTTGCGAGTCGGTTACACATTGATAATATGTAAACGCACCAGTAACTTGGTGTCATAAAACATATTGTTGTGTGTGATTCGCTAAGTGAGTGCAAGCAAGCATTGAATCAAAGTTTATTCGTTCCTTTTATCCAAAGTAGGATGAAAGTGATATCTGTGGGCCCTTCAATGATTTAGTGATGACACGTAAGCACTTGGCCAAGCCGGGACTAATTTGATGTGTTCAATTATAGTTTGTTGTCAGTCATCATAAATCGGAAATCGGGAAACAACACATAGACAGAGAGAATGATTTAAATCCATGTCTCAGTCTATACGATATCTAGAATGGAGGAATATATGATCCCTTATCTAAAGGACGTGTATCTGATATGGTCAAAGTTGACAGCGGCTTTTGAAAGCTACGATTGCAGATCAGGATCTGAAGTCATATGCAAAATAGTTATTAGACTTATCCAAGTGGGAGACTGTTGGATTAGTGTCTAAGTCCATAACTATTTTGGTATGTACTTGACCCGATGGTGCATGGTCCTTTTGGGTTGCCTTCACCAAAGCAACTTGATAGGATGAATTATGGAGAGAGAAGATTAATTATGATTTATTAATATATTATGAGAATAATATATTAAAGGAGAAATCATATTGTTTAATTAATATTAGTCAAGAATTAATTGATAATTAATTTTGTGGCTAAAAGATATTAATTAAACTTAAGGGACTGGAACTATAATTATAAGATAATTGCATTTGGGCTATGGATCACCTTGTAATAATAGGTTGGACGAATTCTATGGGGAAACCTATTAGAAATCGTCCAAGGGATATTCTAAAAGGGTCCATGGGCTGCTTAGGGCTTAAGCAGTCAGATTAGGGTTTCCTAGTTGAAAACCCTAATAGCCTACATGTATATAGTACCCTTATGCCCCAAATGTAACACCGTGAATTTCAAAATAATTTTTCACAATTTATAAAAACATTTCTCATTTAAGTTCATAAAACATAAGTTTAAAAATCCCAAAATCACATCATACAAATCCCAAGGTCATTTATATATATCAAAATCTCATGCGTGTGTACAGATCAAGCCGGCGCCTTCCCATGGTCATCGCTAGTACCTGAAACAACAACACTAACACTGTAAGCACAAAGCTTAGTGAGTTCCCCAAAATACCACACACATAATACATATTAGCCACTCGAGGCTATAACTCTATGGGTCCGTGCACCCAAACTCTGTGAACCCTCAGGTTCTAACTCTGTGAACCTTCCGGTTCCAACTCTATAAACATGCACAGCATAAATCACATAGAAATAATGCAGTACGACACATCACATACATATAGCATACAAATACTCTGATCACATAACTCTGGTTACCTACTCAAGGTAAAGTATAGTGAGAAGACTCACCTCGCGTATCTCGATAACTCGCGAATCCTGAAATCACTCGTGTTCGATCCTCCGAGCTATAATCCTCCTATAACATCATATGACTCAAATTAACACTTTTTTTAACACTAAGGTTGACTACCCCTAAGAAGTCAACACCGGTCAACTCTGGTCAACGGTCAACGGTCAACTTTGACCGGACTCGGCGAGTGCACTAGGGCGACTCGGCGAGTCTAGTCGTTTTCACGGACTCTATAGGATTCCCTTTTTGACACGTCGAGTATTCCCCTGACTCGACGAGTTCCACCTGGTAAGAATCGCGGGGCCACCCCGACCCAACTCGCCGAGTCTCGAGAACAACTCGGCGAGTTCCAGATCGACTCGGACCACCTGTCAACCCTATCTAACTCTCCCTGACTCACTGAGTCAACTCATAACTCGGCTGGACCACTCACCGAGTGGTCAAGGACAATCTTCATGCTACTCGCCGAGTCTATTCTTCAGACTCGGCGAGTCCATGCCATGCATCAACTCAAACTTGCTTCTGAGGTCAGATCCGTTCCAACAACTCATAGATCTGGCCCTCCTAAGCTAAATCATCACGTAAAGTCCATAACTTGGTGCTCATAACACACCCCATAACTCATAAATGGTGTTTTGTCTTTAAGCACCAAGACCCCAATCCAAAACCCTCATGGATTCATAAAAAGCTTGGGCAATGGGACACTCTGGACCTCTAAAGGTCCAGATCTATAACCTAACTCACTTAAGGGACCAAGGAAGCACTACATCTAACCACAAAAGGGCTCAAAAAGCCCCAAATCACCCCAATCATCAAAATAACAGAGAATAGCTCGAGAGTAATACCTCAAATGTGATGCTCTGGACCTCAAATCTTTAGAAAGTGGCTCCACTTGATTTCCTTAAGCTATTGCTTCCTTTCCCTTGCAATATAACACCTCCAAGGTCAATAATGGCTCTTTGCTTTGCTCCAAACGCTCAAACTCTCTAGGGTTTCACTCAGGGGTCTGGTGAGCACAAATGACGGCCTTAAGGCCCTTTAAATAGGTCCCAAACCCGAGAAATTAGGGTTTCATTAAACAGCGCAGACTCGCCGAGTCCATACCTTGGACTCGCCGAGTCCAGGCGAGAACCCGCGTCCAGAACCGCGATCCTACTCGGCGAGTCTGAGCTCCAACTCGCCGAGTCCCCTCACAAAACACCAAAAAAAACATAAACATAAAAGATACCTGGAAATCCAGGCTGTTACACCAAAAACATGGAGAAGAGTTCCACTAGGGTTTCTGGACATTTTGGGCAGCCTCCTCTCTCCTTATTCTTCATCCTCTTGCTCTTGGTGTTTGTGAGCCATTAGAGGAGTGACACTTGTGACTCTAAGCTTTCTAAAGTCATTACAAGGAGGATTTAAGATTGTTATTGCTACATAACAATCAAAGGTAATTCTTTAAACCCTAATTTCAGTTTATAATATGTTAGATCTAAGATTGTAAGTCTTGGATACATTGCATGTACAATAGAGAAACCTAGATCCCAGCATTAGGGTTTGCATGAGCACATAGGATGTTCTTATGGCCAAAACCCATCACTAATGGCTTGTACCCAAAACCCTAGCAACTAGAAGACTTTGAAAGAGAGGAGAAATGAGCATATTTTCAGCTCTTGTGTGGTAGAAGGCATGGGACGAAAACAAAGAACCCTTCAAGGGTTTATATAGGTGAGTAAGGAAGCTTAAATAAGACAAGTATCCTTAGATAATCCTTATCTCTTTTCTTGTTCCATAAGGCTCCTAGAACCTCTAAGAAGCCTCACCCTCCCCTCCTCCCCCCCCCCCCCCCCCCCCCCCCCCCCAATGTGGGAAGCTTATGGAATTATCCAATGCTCAACTTTTGAACATTGTGACATTCAATCTCTGTATTTTCAGTTAATCTAATTAATCACAAAATTAATTCTAATTAATTTTCTATTAATTCTTAATTAATAGATATAATTTCTAATTAATATATTAATAAATTATTTATTTTGATTTCTAATTAATTTATTAATTATATAATAAATTAATAAAGCATCCTTTCTATCCAAAAGTCATTATATTCGGTTACTAGTTATGAGGACAACTCAAACATGACTTTTCTCTTAATTCAAGAATATATCAATTTAGTTATTGACTTAGACACCCTAATCCAGCAATATCATGATGTTATCAAACTGTTAACTTAAATAGCTTTCCAAAACTAGACCTTATATTAACCCTTAGAAAAAACTAATTTAGACCGAAATATTTCATTCATTCAATAAAAATAATCATTTTAAAACATACCCGACTCCACCCTCAACACCCAAAAGATACTCTATTTTTTCTCTTCTAGAACAATCAAATTATACACAACTAATACTACGTTAAATCGTTGATGATCCATAGTCATTTGAATGGGGGCAAGTGACTATTCGAAAGTAATGAATTGTTTTTTATTAGCTAATTTGTACACCATCATATCCAGCAAAAAATATTAGACATGACATTAAGATATGTCGACTTGTAAATGTTAGTTAATTAGTTTTGTATCGAATGATCTTTGGTTTAGCGGTAATGAGTGACACTCTCAAATGAGAGGTCATGGGTTTAAGTCTCATTAGGAGACATAGGTGGTTTTATGAGTAGGTTAGTTTGTCGGTTCAAATATATATATTTGTGCTAGTATCAATAATCATAATTTATGCACATAAAATGTAGTTGTACGTACATGAATCAAATGAGGAAAAATGTGGGTATTTAGTATTTAGATAGTCGTGTACTTCACAACTAATACGAAAACCATATTTTAAAAGTAAATGATATTATCCGATTCATGTACGAAAAAGATTGGGATAAAAGCGTTGATTTCCAAAGATTTAAGTTGCATGAAAAACGTAGCATGAATGTTCATTCCAAAGGTGAAAGTCCCTCTTTTTTTATGGATGGTTTGTATGTGGCGTCCTTTTTCTTTTTTCCTTTTCCCTACTCTACGCTCCCCTCATTTTTAGGAGTTTTATGATTG
The DNA here is from genome assembly GCF_051521515.1 of Lactuca serriola. Taxonomy (NCBI): domain Eukaryota; kingdom Viridiplantae; phylum Streptophyta; class Magnoliopsida; order Asterales; family Asteraceae; genus Lactuca; species Lactuca serriola. The sequence goes on along the minus strand of NC_136409.1, from coordinate 233,021,131 downwards.
TGGGAACCTTAAAGAGTGATGCAGAAGCGGTTGAAGTTAATTCGAACTCATTTTATTTTATTATATTTTTTGGGTTATTTAAGCGGAAAGTCAAGGTCAATTAAGTGATGGAAATTTTGTATATTGGCCGATTTTATTGGTATTGCACATTGCCACGAAACCAGTTCAAATTATTGTGGGTATGGTGAAAAGAATTTATTTCCAACACAAGGTTTCCATTTACACACTGTAATACAAAAGAAATAATTTACAAATTATAATATTGTAATTAAAAAAATGAGGATATTATAAGCCTGAAAGGTATACCCTTTACGACAGTGACGTAACAATGAGTTGAAGGAATGCCACCCATATTGTTGACAGTGACGTAACAATGAGCTGAAGGAATGCACGCCCATACCACAATATGGGTGGCGTTGTGCTGAGTTGGAGCCACACCTATGGCCTTATGTGGTTTGCACCACCACCCTTCCACGAACGTGTCGCTTCTCTTCCTCACTCTCTTTCATGACCGTGTTGGAAATTATGAGGGATAATTGCAATACAATTTCCTTCTATCCCACAATGGTGGGAAGAAGAAACTTTTGTGGGTTTATAAGTTTATTCTCTTGATATGCCTTCAAAGGCTTTAGTGGATCAAGAGATGGGCCACGACCGCATGCGACCTAGGCTAGCTGAAGTCGTGAATGCGCGGTTTAGGCACACTTAGCACTTTAGTTGCTGGGAGCCGGGAAAACTTTATTTTAGCAGGTTTAAGATCGGTCCAGTTGAACCGAATCGGATTTACGGAATTCGCCTAGAAACACCTTGCTTGGAGGGCAAGGCATTGCCTTAGGGCATCTCCAACCCACCTCCAAGCTCCATTTCTTCCCCTATTCTTCTCAAACCCTACCACATTTTCACCTCCATTTTTGAAGATATGAATAGTATTCCCCCATATACTATTCATATCTCTAAAAATAGAGGTGAAGTTTGGTTGCCAATTTTAGTCCCTCTTATTTTTATTTTATACATTTCTAATTAATTTTATCTATTAGTTATAATTTAAATCCAATATTTAATATTTATAATATCATAATATATACTAATTTATATTAATTAATCATAAATATAGAGTTTAATTAGTAGAGGGGTGTATTTGACAATATATATAAATTATAAAAATGGCATATTCTACGAATATACTTTTGGGGTAAAAAAATGGGATAGAAAATGAAGTAGGGTTGGAGATGAAACACTATTTACTCCATTTTTTACTTCATTTATGGGGGAAAATGAAGATGGGTTGGAGATGATCTTAGGGTTTTTTAGGGCCGACCTATGAGGATTTTTTGTTGCCTTCTAGGGTTTCTGTAACTATAAATATAGCTCTTCTAGAATCGTAATCCCATAAAATTCATTCCCTCCTCTCTTTACCTTTATCGTTTGTGATTTTGCAACTGCAAAATCCAGGTTTCTTTCGTTCTTTCTGAATAATCACTTTGTGTTTATTCTTCTATCATATATAGTTGTTGGAACGAAGAAAAAACTGCATCAAATCCAAGATGTTTATGCTGAAGCTTACAACCTTAGAGCAACGTAAAAACCTTTAAGGACAAGAGCTTCTTCGTCTATGTGCAATCTACACGAATCGACATCAACAACTATGAGGTTAGTTTTATTTTACTATGTTGTCTTTCAATTTCATTCGATAACGAGACAATAGACTTCTCCTTATTTTGTAACATCCCAAAATCATGACCAAATTTTTTTCATTTTAAAACCATTCCAAAATCCATAATTTATATAAAAACGTAGTTTCTCAAAACCATAAACATAAATCCAAGTATCCCAAAATCATAAGTCATATAAAAATCCAGGATGATATGCACAATCACGCCTTTTCCTTGCCCATGCACTCTGATGTACTTGAAACCATAAAATCAAACTGTAAGTCAAAGCTTTGTGAGTTCCTCCAAAGTACCCCACACCACCAAACATATAACAACATACATACATGAGCCTTCAGAATGACTGGACCGCCTCGTAGGGCCTACAACCTATCCGAACAGCTCTTCGAGCCTTCGGTCTGACTGGACCGCCTCACAGGTCCTACAGCTTATCCAGACCGCTCTCCGGGCCTTCAGCCTCACTGTACCGCCTCGTAGGGCTTACATCCTATCCCGACCGCCCCAGGTATCTCAACCTTCAACATAAAGCAGGAACACCTCAACCCAAAAAACCATAACATGTCGACATACATGTAATCATACAGATCTACCAGTCTAAGAGATAACTGGTGAACATAGGTAATTATACGGATCTAGCAGCCTATTATATAAGTATATAACCAACATAACATCATCTAATATACCAGGATACATAATCCAGTGGGACAACATTGGTGCTTTTGACCTACATGTGCAGTGAGGAAGACTCACCTAAACCACTCGACAGAAGCCCAACAGCTACCTCAACATCCGAACTGTCAACCCAAACTTTTCCTAAAACCAAACTAAGACCAATCCTTAGTTAAATACTCAACTCTACCCAAGATTAACCAAAAGTCAAAGTTGTCAAAATGTCACAACTAGGAATTTGATGCTTTGTAACAACAACAATGATAACAAATATGAACCAAAAACGTGAAAGCATGCATGATGCTTATTCAATAACAACAAAACTCCCATCAAACATTTTATGCAAGCACATCAAATAGTCAACAAAGAATTAGGAACCCTATAAATCCTGGTTTAAGTCCATTTTGGACTAGGACTTCCTTATTGGGCCTAATGGTCCAATAAGTTTCCAATTTGACTATTTTGGGCTTAGAACTCTTAAATGGGCTCTAATTGGACCCACTTCCATTTATTTTAATAAAATTGGGCCATATTGGTCCTAGGATGAAATAAATACCCTAATGGACCTTATTGGGCCATAACTAACCTAATTAGCCCTAATGAGCCATAAAAATCATTTCTTAATTTATTTTGGGCCGTGAACTCTCTCCCAAGACCTATTGGGCCGAAAATCATTTAATTGGGCCATAAAATGGACTTAAGCACAAAAAGCCCCAATTTCTTTTCTTTCTTCTCCTTCTCTCGGCCCAACCACACAGATAAAGGAGGGAGAGTTAACTTTCCACTTGCCACCTCCTTATTATATGTTGGTTCTCCATGCAATATTTCATATCTCCAAGCAACCATCCTATCAACACTCTCTCTTCTCCTCTCTCTTTTTCTTCTTCGGCCGAGAACCACAAGGGAAAGACACACACAATTCACTCAAACACTCTCAAAGAAACACTCTTGCTTGTTCATCCAAAAATTTCGAGATTTAAGGGCTCTTCAAGGAAGTTATTCTACAAAAATCATCATCTTAGGTAAGTTCATGCTTGGATCCATGATATAGATTCTTTGTTTTATCAAAAATCTCTTCTTAACTCATTTAAACTCATGATCACCATCTTAGTAACCTCTAAGTTCAAGATCTTCCAAGAAGGCTTGCTAGGACCAAATTTTCTTCATCTCTTCCTTCTAAATCGAAAACAACAAGCAAAGGTGAGTTCATACCCCTCTTTTTTGGTTTTTACAAGTTTAATGGGGGAGAATACAATTAAAATGTGTAGATCTATGTGTATGTGTGTGCTATGTACGATTTCATGCATGTATGTGTGATTGTATGTGTTTATGTGGTAAATATACAACAAAAAGAGAAGAAATCTCGAGATCTATGACATAAGAAGGAAAACAAACATGATCTAAGTTATACTACACTAAACAAGTCAATAAAAATACCCTCTAAGACTAAAATCAACATATTGTAACAAAAAACCAAATTTTGGGCTTAAATTGTCAAATAAACAAAAGTTGGAGTAAAATTGCCATTCACAGTCTTTTTGAGGGTCAAAAGAGTCAAAACAGTTAAAATAGATGTTTATGTGACAATTATGCTCTTCAAAGGGACTTGAAATGTAAATAATAGCTCAATGGGCCAATTTTTGGGCTTTTCGGCCCATTAAGCTCAAAGTTGCCAAAATTCTGATTTTCAAAGGGCTAAAATGAAAAATTTCTCAAAACAGGGGATAAAAAGGGAAACAAAATTATTTCAAGGGTTAAAATGCGTTTCTTTTCTAAAAAGTACCAAAAATGTAAAGATTTTGGATTTTGGGCCAAAATTGCAAAAATTGCAAAAGTTTGGGCTTTGACCAAAAAATACTTTTCTGGAAGGGATGAAACTGTCAAAGGGTAAATTTTTGGCTAAAAATATCAATTGAGTAATTCTACAAGTCAAATGTGTCAAGAAAATGACTTAAGGACTTAAAATGTCATTTTTTTTAAAAAAAAAAAGGGACTAAAATTGTCATCTTTATTAAAGAAGGGCTAAAATGGGTCAATCCAATATTTAGATTCAATTATCTTATCATTAAGATATTTGGGTCAAAAATACCAAACTACAATTTATGACAAATGACAAGATGAATATACATAAATTTCCAAATATCGTTATAAATGGCCAACCGGTCTCGTAACGATACAAATTTAACAATTGTTCAATTAAACATTCCGACAAACATACTACACCTAAAACAAGTAAACATTAAATTCTTCGGGCTTGAAAGTTTCCAAACGTGCTTATTGGGCCTTTGTGCCCCATTAACATGATTTTTGGACCCAAGGGATAATTATAGATGTTATTGGGCCTTCTATGACCCAATTTCATATTTAAGGGACCCTCAATGGCTTTTAAGTGCCATTAGGCCTTAGTGGCCCATTATCATTGCTAGTAAGGTCCAAGTAATCAAATACGAAATGGGCCAATGTGTCCTTCGTATACCCGACAGCCTAAAACATCTCACGAAAGTAGCAGGGCTTTGTATTCCTCTTCTCCTCGTTTGTTAGGCCTATGCGTAATCAAAGTAAACAAATACATGTAGATAATCAATAGTAATCAAAGTCAATTGGGATTTAGTGAGTAATAATAGGTGGCACCAACGTGTGTCGGTCGTAGTGTGTAGTTATAATCAAAGTCTCCTGGAGGGACAACGAGAGTTTGTGTATAGATCTATACGGGGGTGACTCCCCCACACCTCAGTTGTTCGCTACAGTTAGACTCGGCCAGTCTAGGATGACAAAATCTTAAGATCAATTCCGGCATTCACCAGAGTGCCAAGACAGACGAACTAGTCATTATCATGCATGGTTATAACGACTCACATAAATAAATCCATTATAAATCAAGTAATCAAGGTAATTCAAAATCATTCACGTGATGGATAACCATTCAAACCGTTATATGATATTTTTATTTTGGAAAACATCAGGTTTTCCGGGGAAGTTCAACAATTTCACTTGTACGTTAATATAAAGTTTTTCAATTATACATGTTTGGAAATCATCATGCATATATTTACGGATCTTCACACCTTTTTATAAACAATGGTCTTTTCAGAAAATATCGGATTTTCTGGGTTGTTTTCGTTCAAACTACACAAAACATTTTCATATCAAACATGCTTATGAACTCACCAACATTCCATATGTTGACCATTTTTCAAAATAACTTGTATTCTCAGGTAACAGGTAAGCTGATGAATAAGTACCAAGTATGTAGTGTGTTATGCTTTTGAAAACTATCAAACAATTTATGTATGGATTTGTAACGTTAAAACAATGTACTTGATGCGAACAATGTCATTTGTATTATATTGATGTATGGTGATGTTTATGTTATGATTAATGTATATTCATTGTGATGATATTCAATTTAAGTCACACAAGCCCTCGGACGTTTCCGCCGTCGGGTTCGGGGGTGTGACACAAAAAGTCAATGGTCAAAGTCCACAAGGTCAATGGTCAGCTTAGTCAAAGTCAACGTCACGTCGTGAACATTCCTTCGCCACTTCGTGAGAGTGCAATGACAAAACAATCGTGATTTTGGACACTGTCACGTCGTGACGCATCCTATGTCATGTCGTGACTTCTGGCCAGAAGGCCAAAATCTTCATTAAGTACTTAATCTCTTCATACCAAGGTCCATAACCTCAGATGTAGTTCCTAAATAGCCTCATAATGGATAAAGTTTCCAACTTTATCCAATAGGATGATCCGAACAACCAAGATCTAGTCTTTAAGTCCTAAGGGAACCAGTAAGGTATCTTTCTCAGCTAAATTCATTAAGTCCAAGTCTCTAACCTTCATATCTGGATCAACATGATATACAGATGGATAAAGTTTCCAAATTTATCTATAATAATGTCTCAAGCTTTCAAGATCTAAACTTTCATACCCTAAATGACCAAGATAACTTGCATGGCTGATAGGGAAGGCAAAAGATCAAAACGTTCCTAGTCCAAGATATCCAAGAAAACATTCTAAATTGATCAAGAGGTATTGGAGTCAAGATCTGAAACATACAATGTTCTTGGGACCTTAGAGAGTAATAAAGTTGCAAACTTTATTCCCAACTCTCACTCCAAACTCATTTAAATGGATCAAATCACCAAATACACTTAGATCCAAAGATGAAATGCAATAAAGCTTCGAACTTTATAACTTACAAAGGTTTATAGGTAGATAAAAGTTTAGATCTTCAATTGCCAAGCTTCAAGATCAATCTTGCATAAAAACATTGCTCCAAACTACCAAAAACTTCCAAAAATGGATGAGAGAGGAGAGGGGATGCTCAAATCTTGAAAATGGAGGCTAGGGTTTCTCCTAAAAGGTTCTAGATAAGATGAATGCTAAGAAAATACCTAAAATATGAATCCTTACCTTTAAATACCTTGAAAACTCTAAATATTTCGTGGGCTTTGGGCTGCACAGTTCTCATGTAGTGAGAATATATTCTCACCTCGTGACCAAGGGTTTTCACCCAATAGCACTCAAACTTTAAACAATCATAACTTCTTCATTCAATTTTGTTTCTGGCGTTCTTTATATGCATGGAAAGGTATTGACGAACCCCACAAACATATCTAATTACTTTTGACTTAATACTGATGGGTTTTATGCATAAGAACAATCCTATGTGCTCAAATAACCCTAATGCTTGGATCCAGGTTTCTCTATTGTACATGCTTTGAATCCAAGACTTACAAACCTAGATCTATCATATATAATTCGAAATTATCATAAAGAAAACATATCTAAGTATTTTACCTCTTTCAAGTGGCTTAAATCCTTGTAATCTTCTTGATCTTGAGCTTAGAGTCACAATTATAACTCCTCTAATGGTTCAAAAACCCCACAAGCAATAAGGCAATATGATAGAGAGTGAGAGATGCTAAAAATCGGCCTTAGGGTTCTCTTGGAATGAAGTGTAGCCGATTTCTATAGCCTAGGGGTCTTATTTATACTTGCAGACTACTAGGGTTTCAGTCTAAACCCTAATGGACAGCTTAGCCACCAAGCAGCCCAAGGAACCTTCTGGAATAAGGCCTTGGACGAAAATATGATGGATCCCCATCATAATTTCGTTCTCCCCTTAGTCTATTAGGTTTCCCAGCCCAAAACTCAACTATCATACATTTGACAGTTTATACCCCTTTATTTAATTAATCTCTTTTAGTCACTAAATTAATTCCTAATTAATTTATGACCAATACTAATTAAATAAATATGATTTATCCTTTAATATATTATTCTTATAATATATTAATAAACCATAATATTCTCTCTCTCTCTCTCTCTCTCTCTCTCCTTAAATTACCTTGTCAGGTTGCTTTGGAGAAGGCAACCCAAAAGGACCATGCACAACCGGGTCAAGTACATACCAAATATAGTTACGGGCTTAGACACTAATCCAACAGTCTCCCACTTGGATAAGTCTAGTAACTATATCTCACATATTATGTTAGAATCCGATTAGCAATTGTAGCTCTTATACTTTGCTGTCAACTCTAATCAACTTATCCTTCAGATAAGGGATCGTATAATCCTCTGTTATAGATATCATGTTGACAATGCTTATTGTCTAGCATTTGTTTCTCGATTTCTGATTTATTTGACATAGAATTTAGTTGAACACATCAACTTCATTCTGACCGGGCCCGGCACATAAGTCAAACCAAATCATCAAGTGGCTAAGATATCATTTTTATTCTCATAGAATAAAAGGAACAGATCAACTTCGACTCATATGCATCCATTATTCACTAATTGAATCATGCACAACAATGTGTTTTATAACATCAACTTACTGATACGTCTACACATCATCAATGCATAACCAACCAGCAAACAACAACCATATCTCTAAGTTTTAAGACTATATGATATTATCGCTTTGCGATCACTTAAGGTAAAACACCACGAAATGATACTAGCAAATACGGGTTTATTCCAATGCTCAAATCATATTCATAAGCACTCCTGAACTTTGCAGCAAACCTTTGCTATGCCCAAAACCTTTTGGACAATCTACAAACAATTCATGACAGTCTTTATTCATATCTACTTCCAAAATATGACCGATTGTGGACTGTTTGAATAATCCTATCATTCAGGAAGTCAAAACATGTAAAATTGAAACAATAGATAAATAACCAACACAAGATAGTAGCTTTACTTATAAATAACACAATTTTATTTATTCATCAAATGTCAAATACAAACTATCTATTACACGTTTCCTATCTAATCCAAAACTTATATCATCCTTCAACCCAATGCTCCTAGCGTGTTGCAAGTGTTTGACCCTACTTAGTCCCTTCGTAAGGGGATCTGCTGGGTTTTCTTCTGATGATACCCACTTCACAACGAGGAGTCCCTCTTCTACCCGATGTCTGATAAAATGGTATTTTCTGTCGATATGTCGAGATCTACCATGATCTCTTGGTTCCTTGGTTAAGGCAACCGCTCCTTCATTATCACAGAAAATTTCCATCGGCTCCTTTATCGATGGCATAACTCCAAGATCTCCAATGAAGTTCTTCAACCATATAGCCTCCTTTGATGCTTCGCTCGCCGCAATGTACTCTGATTCGCACGTTGAATCAGCTACGGTCTCTTGCTTGGAACTTTTCCAAGTCACTGCTCCTCCATTTAGGGTAAAGACCCAGCCCGACTGCGATCGGTAACTATCCTGATCCGTCTGAAAACTAGCATCACTGTACCCTTGTACCCTTAAGTCATCACTCCCACCGAGGACTAGAAACCATTCCTTGGTCCTTCGTAGGTACTTAAGAATATTCTTTACTACAATCCAATGGGCTCTACCAGGGTTCCCCTGATATCTGCTGACCATGCTCAAAGCGAAGGCCACATCAGGGCGAGTACAAGTCATAGCATACATGATAGAACCTACTGCGGAAGCGTAAGGTACTCGGCTCATATCAGCTATCAGTGCCTCTGTACTGGGCTCTGAGTCTTACTCAGGTTGGTATTGCTTTGGATTGGCAACTCCCCTTTCTTGGAATTTTCCATACTAAAATGCTTTAGTACCTTATCCAAGTATGTATCCTGATTGAGTCCTATCAGTCTCTTTTCTCTGTTTCTTACTATCCTTATTCCCAGAATATAAGCAGCCTCTCCGAGGTCCTTCATAGCAAAACATTTCCCAAGCCAAGACTTGACCTCCTGCAAGGTTGGGACATCGTTTCCTATGAGTAGTATGTCGTCGACATACAATACGAGGAAGCTTACTATACTCCCACTAGCTTTGACATATACACAAGATTCATCTTCGCTGCACAGAAAGCCAAAATCTTTAACATTCTCGTCAAAACAAAGATTCCATCTGCGAGACGCTTGTTTTAATCCATAAATGGATTTCTCAAGCTTGCATACTCTAGTTGGATGCTTCGCATCGACAAAACCCTCTGGCTGATTCATATAAACATCCTCAGCCAACTTTCCATTAAAGAAAACGATTTTCATGTCCATCTGCCATATTTCATAATCATGAAACGCAGCTATTGCAAGCATTACCCTAATAGACTTTATTTTCGCAACTGGTGAGAAGGTCTCATCATAGTCAACTCCGGGAGTTTAAGTAAAACCCTTCGCAACCAATCGTGCTTTATAAGTATGCACTTTCCCATCCATGTCCGTCTTCTTCTTGAAGATCCACTTGCACCCGACTGTCTTACGACCCGGTACATTATCAACCAAATTCCAAACTTGGTTGTCGTACATGGACTGAATCTCGATGTCCATTGCCTCTTTCCATTTCGCAGACTCCGGGCCTGCCATGGCTTCCTTGTAGCTACTAGGTTCGTCCAAATTCACTAGTGTACTATCACTAATAAATGTATCCCCTTCAGTAGTAATATGAAATCCATGTAAATGGGGTGGAATACTAGCCCTAGTGGAACGTCGAAGAGGTAGTGACTCGTCAATAGGAATTTCCTCCTCAGGTTGAGTGCAATTGTCAGAGGTTCCTTCATCACTTTGCTCTTGAATCTCTTCAAGATCAATTTGCCTCCCACTGTCCTCTTGGCTTACCAATTCCCTTTCTCGGAAAACTCCTCTTCTAGCAACGAAGACAACATTGTCATTCGGTCTATAGAAAAGATAGCTAAAAGACTTCTGCGGATAGCCGATGAAATAACACTTCTCACTACGAGGTTCGAGTTTTTCGTGAGTCTCTCATCTTACGAAAGCCTCGCAACCCCAAACCTTGATATGTGCCAATGAGGGAGCTTTCCCTGTCCACATCTCGTGAGGAGTCTTGGTAACCTTCTTGGTGGGAACGAAGTTAAGGATATGGGCAGCAATCTCTAAGGCATACCCCCATAAAGCTATAGGTAACAAATTCCGACTCATCATAGAACGAACCATGTCCAACAAGGTCCGATTACATCTGTCAGCCACACCATTCAATTGTGGTGTCCTCGGAGGCGTCAATTGCGAAACAATTCCGCATTCTTTTAGATAGTCGTGAAACTCAAGACTTAGGTACTCTCCTCTTCGGTCTGACCGAAGCATCTTGATTTTCCTGCCCAGCTGATTCTCCACTTCATTCTTAAACTCTTTAAACTTTTCAAAGGTTTCCGACTTTTGCTTGATTAAGTAGATATATCCATATCTACTATAATTGTCCGTAAAAGTCACATAGAAGCAGCAAGCATCCCTTGTGGTGGATCTAAAGGGCCCAAACACATCGGTGTGTATGAGATCCAACAGACCCTCACCCCTTTCATAAGTGCCAATAAAGGGTGACTTGGTCATCTTCCCAAATAAACAAGATTCACACGTATCATCGTCCCTAAGGTCAAATGACTCCGACACTCCATCTTTTTGGAATTGGGCTATGCGTTTCTTGTTGACATGGCCAAGGCGACAATGCCACAAGCATGCTTTGTCTAGACTAGTAGACGAATCAATGTTCAAAACATTATTTCCTAAATTATCAACAACCATCACAGATTTATAAATCCCATTACTAGGTAATGCATTGAAGTAAAAGACACCATTCAAATAAATATTAATAGAACCATTACTATTATCAAAAGAATATCTGAAACCTTGTCTAAATAACCCATGAAATGAAATAATGTTTCTTTCCATATCTGGCGAATAACAACAATTGTTTAAATCTATCTCTAACCCATTACTCAACACTAAAGAATAAACACCAACTTTGGTCACAGGCGACGATCTTCTGTTTCCCATAATCAGGTTCATATTTCCATGTTCCACCTCCCTACTTCTTTTTAGGCCCTGCATATCAGAACAAATGTGGTAACCACACCCTGTATCAAGAACCCATGAAGTAGCAAATGATGAGTTATTAGATTTAATATAATACATACCTACAAAGGTGGGCTTAATCTTCCCATCCTTTATATCTTGCAGATACTGAGGGCAGCTTCGTTTCCAGTGGCCCTTTTGGTGACAATAGAAGCACTCTGCTTCCTTGGGATCGGAGGAGGGTTTAGCAAGGCCTGCTTTGGTCCCACTTGAGGACAAACCATCACGGGGCTTCCCCTTATGGTGGCTCTTACATGGAGCCTTCCTCTTTTTACCCTTTCCTTGACCTATTGCCATCACAGGAGCGGCCACAGCAGGGGATGGTGCAACGGATTTGTCTTTGAGGTTGCTCTCAGCAGTCCTCAAGAGTCCTTGGAGCTTGCTCAAGGAGACCTCTTCCTTGTTCATGTGGTAGGTCATCCTAAACTGGTTGTAGCAGGAGGGTAAGGAGTGGAGGATTATGTCGATAGCCAAATCCTCATCAAACTTAACATTAAGTTTGAGAAGACGATCAACATACCTCTACATTTTTTGCAAATGAGAGGTTAGGGATTCTCCACTCCCCATCTTAGTGGTGATCATGTTAGTAATGATCTCATAGCGCTCTTGCCTCGCACTCTGGTGATACTTGTACAGCAAATCCTGATGCATTTCATACGGATACATGTCCTCATAGGACTTTTGGAGTTTGAGATTCATGGTGGCCAACATGATGCAATGAACTTTCGTGGCATCACGCTCGTGGGCCTCAAAGGCAGCCAGCTCTTCAGGAGTAGCAACATCTGGGATGATCTTTTCAAGCTTTTCATCGAGGACATATTCTTTTTCCTCGTAGCGTGTGATCATGCGAATATACCTCATCCACTCGTTGAAGTTTGACCCATCAAATGTCACTTTCTGACACAGGTTCATCAACAAGAATGACCCAGAAGCGTTGTTTTTGTTGTTGTTTGCAGACATCTGAAAAAGAAAGGAACAAAGTTTGATTAGAAATGAATCCCTAATTAAACACCCAAATGAGAAATTAGGGCTAGGATCCAACAACATTATTTACAACTTAGAAAGGGATGCCGTACTCTAAAAGTAAATAATTTGAAGGTAAGTGAATGACGATTCACTAATTCTCACCATGAAAAACGAAAAAGAAATTTAGTTTTTAAATGTATTGAAAACTCCTAGATCTTTGAGATTCATTGAACTTTTCAATGGCATGTTCAAATCTCGATATGCTCTTCAAATTTGCAACTAGGATACTGAGAATCACAAACAACTTGTGAATAACCATGCGAATTAACATGGTGCACTTAATGTCTCTATCACCTAATCAATGTGTCGGTAAACCACACACGCTCCATTGATCTATGACAAACATCGAGTCACCCTTCGCTACCAATGTCATCCCCAAATTAGTGTGTTGGTTAACCACACGCGCTCCACCAACGTTTGACAAGGGTACGAAGTGTAATTCCATGGATTAACATCATTTTCACATTTTACCCTAAAGTAACTAAGATTGGGAGTTTGTAAAACATGTAGTTACTTTGTATCTTACATTATACTTTTAATGAGGAGAGGATTGCCCTATCCTACCCGTTCGGCTAACGACCCTCCACTAGTCAAGCAAGTGGTGGGTGTGAGTGTACACCCATTGAGCGTCATTTTATAGGCAGCAACCTTATACCCACCATATAGACTGGCTTCGTGAATGAGGCCTACTAACGGTAAGACTATCAGTTTAAGTTATACATACATACATACATATATATATATATATATATATATATATATATTAATTAAGCTTGTAAGAATATATAATAATATAGGTTTGAATTTTAAACTTGTAAAATTCTAAGGGTTTGAAATTTAAATTATTCAAAATTAAACTTTTAATCACAAAATTCAAATTTCAAAACTTCAGGGCAAGTTTTGAACTTTTCAAAACAAAAGGGATCAAATAACAAATAATTTAAATTAAACAATTAATTTCATAATTATCTATATTTGACCTAATCCAATTTTATTCATAAGATAATTACCAAATAATTTTAAATAATCCATATTTATCATATAAACAACCAATATTTAAAAGATTTGAAATTTTCTATTGTTTTGGCAGGGATAATCATTTAATTAAATTCGAATTTTAACTTCAAAAAACGATTTAGGCATCAAATCCAAGACAAAACAACAACTAAATCTCGAAATATCCTCTGCCTGACGCACAAACTCGCCGAGTCAGCTCTGAACTCGCCAAGTAGGGCCAACTCGCCGAGTCCAGATACTGACTCGCCGAGTTGAGTCGGGCAGAAGCAAGAAAAACGATTTTCAGCAAGCAAACAGTTAAAGCATCACATACAATTGAAACCAATCATGGCTTTGATATCACTGATGGGTTTTATGCATAAGAACAATCCTATGTGCTCATACATACCCTAATGCTTGGATCTAGGTTTCTCTATTGTACATGCTTTGAATCCAAGACTTACAAACCTAGATCTATCATATATAATTCGAAATTATCATAAAGAAAACAAATCTAAGTGTTTTACCTCTTTCAAATGGCTTGAATCCTTGTAATCTTCTTGATCTTGAGCTTAGAGTCACAATTGTAACTCCTCTAATGGTTCACAAACCCCACAAGCAAGAAGGCAATATGAGAGAGAGTGAGAGATGCTAAAAATCGGCCCTAGGGTTCTCTTGGAATGAAGTGTAGCCGATTTCTATAGCCTAGGGGTCTTATTTATACTTGCAGACTACTAGGGTTTCAGTCTAAACCTTAATGGACAGCTTAGCCACCAATCAGCCCAAGGAACCTTCTGGAATAAGGCCTTGGACGAAAATATGATGGATCCCCATCATAATTTCATTCTCCCCTTAGTCCATTAGTTTTCCTAGCCCAAAACTCAACTATCATACATTTGACAGTTTATACCCCTTTATTTAATTAATCTCTTTTAGTCACCAAATTAATTCCTAATTAATTTATGACCAATACTAATTAAATAAATATGATTTATCCTTTAATATATTATTCTTATAATAAATTAATAAACCATAATATTCTCTCTCTCTCTCTCTCTCTCTCTCCTTAAATTACCTTGTCAAGTTGCTTTGGAGAAGGCAACCCAAAAGGACCATGCACAACCGGGTCAAGTACATACCAAATATAGTTACGGGCTTAGACACTAATCCAACAAATACATGTCGAACTAAAACCATAATCCATGCAAGAAGCCCAAACTATTACTTTTCCCATTTTATCCTTTTTCTTCCAAGCATAAATCGAAGGCTTTAATCACTTATCCAATAATATCATCATCCAATAAGGTCTTTACTTGATCCATTTATTATCCACAATCCTGAAATAAGAAACTTCTCAAAACAGGATGTTACACATTTTTTATAATCAGATCTGAGTGAGAATGATCAATCTGGTTTTTGGATGAAATTCGGTAATCATATTAATAATAATCCTATTTAATAAATGAAGGTTTTTGTCACATGTCAACACCTAATTCAATATGTCAAATGGTATTTTTTTTTTTTAATTTTCAATTTCATTAAATCCACTTGGAAAATTGTGGTTTTTTGGCTTTTTATTAAATTATAAAAAAATCTAATCTAAAATATAATAAATAAAATAAGGAAACTTAAATGTCTCCATAAATTCTCATGTAATTTGTCAATTAATGTATTAAATTCAATTTAAATTTAAATCAACATTCTTAATTGAAAAATATAATTTTCGGCCAATATTTTTGAATTCATGATAATTTGTAGAAACCTTACAAAAATTGGTTCATTCACAGATAATATTGATATTTTTTATAAATTCAGTTTTATAAATTATTAAACACGTAATGCTTAACAAAATATACTAATTTTAAAAAAAATCTAATGTTGTCATTTAAAAAACATACTAAACTTAATAATACTGACATTCCAAAAAAACTACTATTAACTTTTGCAACGGCCGAACATAAAAGGTTATTATCTACTCTAATAAACGAAGTTTTTTATTTTTTTTTGTCACTTGTCTTCTTCTCCTTCATTTTAACACATGTCATTTTGTGGGAGTTTAAAATTATTATTTTTTACTTGTCATTTTTAGAAATTTGTATTTTCTTTAAAATAAAATTCCATAAAATTCTAAAGAGTTTTATAAAGAAATAAAATCATTCTATTAACTTGGTAATAAAGTCTCATAAATGCTTCAAAGAATTTTTTATTTCTTTTACAAATGTTCAAAAATATTATAATCTTCCCTAATAAATAAAGAACTTTTTGTCATATGTCGTTTTCTCCTTCATTTGGACACATGGTATTTTCTAGAATTTTTGAATTTTCTATTTTTCACTTGTCATTTTATTGTATTTTTCATTTTATTAAATTAAATTTCATATTTAATATGTAAGGTAATATATATATATATATATATATATATATATATATATATATAAGATAATTTTAGAAATGATTTATATATGTAATGTATTCAATACATTAAAGCGTCATTAATTTTAATAATTCAAAAAAATTCTCATTTTTTCTTATAAATTCAAACATTTTTCAAATTGTTAAAATTTTATATTTATTTTTTTTAAATCAACCCATGTAATATATGGGTGTCACACTTAGTATGTGTGTGTGTGTATATATATATATAGGGTTAGGTTATTTTGTTTTCAGTATCTATTGTGTGCCCGTATGACTGATTCTGGACCAATCATTTTAGTTATTTTAAGAAAGTAATTAATGCATATTACATGTTGAAGATATAATAGGTATTAATTACATCTTCAGCATTTAATATGCATTAATTACTTTCTTAAAATAACTAAAATGATTGGTCCAGAATCAATCATACGGGCACACAATAGATAGTGAAAACATTTGAACCTAACTCAATATATATATATATATATATATATATATATATATATATATATATATATATATATATAGGGCTAGGTTATTTTGTTTTCACTATCTATTATATGCATGTATGACTGATTTTGGACCATCATTTTAGTTATTTTAAGAAAGTAATTAATGCGTATTGCATGTTGAAGATATAATAGGTATTAATTATATCTTCAACATTTAATAAACATTAATTACTTTCTTAAAATAACTAAAATGATTGGTCCAGAATCAATTATACAGAGACACAATAGATAGTGAAAACATTTGAACCTAACTCTCTCTCTCTCTCTCTCTCTCTCTCTATATATATATATATATATATATGTATATATATATATATATATACTCTAATAAATGAAGGTTTTTTTTTTGTCACATGTTAATCTCTCATAAGTTTTGACACTTGTCATTTTGTGGTATTTTTGAAAATAAATAATATCCACATGTCAATTTCTAGATTTTTTTAATTTTTAAAATTAAAAAGTCACATAATACATATAGCTATATAAGTAAAATATTAAATGGTATAAGTATCATGTTAAATTGCAATAAATATGTTTTTTCTTCTTTATTTTAAAAATTAATTTTAAAAAATACTTAGTGTTTACATTTTGATATTTAATAATACATGGATGTTACACCTAGTATCTTATATAAAAGTATTACTTTATAAAATATTTAATGTTTAAATATTGATATTACACTATTATTTTTAATAAACTCGTGTAATACACGAGTCTTACACCTAGTTTTTATTATATACTGTAGTCTCAATGTCTTTTTTATAGGAGTACTAAACTCAGGGGCGGACCTACAATGGGGGCAGTGGGGGCACCTGCCCCCACAACAAAAAAAAAATTAAAAGTAGGTATGTTTTTTAAATATATATATATATATATATATATATATATATATATATATATATATATATATATATTTTAACCTTTTAAAATAATATATTTTTACTCTTCAAATTGTTTTTGCCCCCATAAAAGAAATTGAAATATTTTTTGCCCCCTCTTTGAAAAAATTATGGGTCCGTCCCTGACTAAACTTACGATTAATTTGGTACTAGCTTCAAAGCCCAACTTAGGCTACAAACTTTATGTAATCTTCGTTGATCCTAAATCTTGCTAGACTCGTTTTAATAATATTGTTCTAAAAAAATTGATGTTGTAAACTCCTATTATTATCGGATAGAATGTATCTAGTGTGATTTCGTCATACATGTTATATCCTTTCATTTCCTTCTTTGATTTGAAACATTCTTTTTTGCAAATAAAGTTTTTTTTTTCATTTGAGTCTTTGGTTATATTACTTAAATTATGTTTGGTATATTGAGATATTTCGTTTTACAGATCAATAGTCATATGATCGTAGGGCTAATCTAACGTCCATCCAATAATGTATTAGAGTAATGAAAGTTTATTGGTGATGAGAGACCGAATACCTAAAACCTAATATAGGTCACTTTGAAGCCATTAATTGGTGGCCATTAATTGGTGGACCTGAGTTTTTCTATTTTATGTCTTTCTATTTTTTATCCATCTGATTTATTTAGAGAAGACTATAAAAAATGATTCCGATTATTATTATTATTATTATTATTATATAGATTAAAAAAGAGTTCCCTTAGGAACTCTATTTGTCCTGACCAGGGTACTGTTCATTAAGTATAATTACTATATTTGGGTTAGTTTAATCCCACCGTTTGAATGTCTACGTGTTCTAATTTTCTCTCCTCGCCATTTTCTCATTAATTTTTGTCCTCCATCGATTCCTATTTTCCCAAAAACCCACCGACTCCCATTCTCTCATCCACTTTACCCGTTTGTTTGCTTTTCATTCACTGAAAACCATCTCACATTTTCGTTTCTAAAAACCGCCTCCGCCACAGCCTCTGTCTGTGAATGTGCCTGCTACAGAAGAAGATGCGTCGATTCACTATCCGTCACAACAGACGTCGACGATTCTTTCGTTCTGATCACCGTCCGACGAGGGTTTATCACCAGCCATATTTCTGATCATACGTTCTCGGTTCCAATCGACACCACCCACCAAGAATCGCAGGTACCAAACTAGAAACCGGACCTCCCTATTTTTTTAACCGATCGCAGCCTTCTTTTATCTTCTTCTTCTTTTTCTTTTGTTGGAGTGGTACACGAGAACAGGGGATGGAGATGAGATAATCATTGTCATTTTCTGGTTTGGGTTAAAAAAAAAAACTTGAGGGGTTGTTGTGATTTTGGTGTGGCTGCGAGGTGGTAATGGACCATGATGGGTTGATTGGAGAAATATGGGAGGTGGTTGACGGTAGTTCTAGGTGGGAATGATGGAGAAGTGTTGGTCAGGAATGGGGGGGTGATGGTGGTTAAAGGTGATGTTTTTGTTGAAGGTTGTTCATCGGAGTTAGTTTAACTTTACGTTGGTTACCAGTTTTGTTTCTGGGTATTTGTACATTGTTCTCTGATCCCTTTTTCCCTTTTACTCCACCTCTATCGATCATTTTTTACTTCACGACGATCTAGGTTTGAGGGTCTTTTGCCTGCTCAACCATTGTCTCACACATTCGTGTTGTATACATTGATGTCAACTGACTGAAGATGTTTCTCTCAAAATAAAATTACGAGGTTTTAAGGTTAACACCTGTACATAAGTACTGCTTATTAGGCCGTTTATCTTCTGAGGTTGGATCAGTGGCGGAGCCAGGATCAATGTAAAGGGGTATCCCAATTTTTTTTGGGTAACCCAATTTTTTTCCCGGGGTGCTTGGGTTTCCCCGGTTCGGTTTCGGTTTTAAACCCAAATCTTAATCGAATCCTTAGCTAACCTCAAGTATTGTTATATAAACATGAAGTTGAAGTATATTTTGATACTTGAATCGATGTGGGACTCAAAGTAGATATCAAATAAAGCATGAGGATAACAGGTTTATATAATAGAAAAAAATGGCTGAGTTTACATGTGTTTAGCAATGTGGGATAAAATAGCTGGGAAAATAAAACAAAAGTAAACAAAGAATATGTAAGAAACGAGAATTGATCTTGAGACATTTACTTCAATAAGCCAACACCTTAACTAGCAGACCAACTATTTTTTTGTGTTTATAAGTGGAGGGATGTGTATATATACATTATACTGATTTTTTTTTAGGGATACGTAAACAAAAATTACACTACCGAAAAAAATTCCCTTGGATCCGCCCCTGGGTTGGATGGAATCATTATGAAACCATCAAGGTGTTACATACTTCCTTATTTATTAATAGCATTATTTTATTTCATGGTGTATTTATTTGTATTTGTTTAAAAACTGTTTCAGATAGTAATTGATTTGTTTATCTTATGGTCTTGATTTGTTTATCTTGTGGTCTTATTGCAGGATGTTGAGAAGAAGAGGAAGGAAAAGGCTCAAGTGGTGTATAATAGGAAGAAGCAGCTTAATAAACTGTGTGCAAAGGCACAAAAGGATGCAATAGAGAAACTTGGGCCACAACTTGAGATCCTTGCCCCTGTTACCTACTAAAGGTTTTGATCGTAGTTTCTGCCTAGGAATTTTTGTGTTTGATGTTGGAGACTATTTATATCTTTATTTGCAATATGAGAATTTATCGTTTCAGATTTAATTTTGTGGAATCAAATGTTTTTGTTGAAATTTATGATACTTGGTTTTGAAAAATAAATTGAATACATCTTAAAATCTTGTGCTGCTGGTGCTTTAGAGTTGTGCTGATTAGTTTTTTTGACTGACTGTTAATTAATGAAAATAGATTGGGATGCATGAACTCTTAGGCATTTTGGTTTAAACTAGAATTGTTCTGGCCTTTTTTTTGTCCTGATATGGCCTCCATTTTTTTTGTTCATGTCATGACAAAAAAAAACGTATCATTTAATATAGTAATGTAATAAAAACAATTGAGCATATATGAACATAAATAAATTTAAACGAACAATATAAAAGAGCGTTAACATAAATGAACAAATGAGACTATTTAACTAAACCAACAAGATGTTGTGTTCATGTTTGTTCATTTATTAAAGAAACGAACATAAGACAGAATACCAGTAATTCTTAAGATTGAAACAACAAAACAATCAAACAATTTCGATTGAAATAATCACAATTTAATCTTTTTCTCATATGTGTTTCTTTAATTCTGTTTTTAATAACAAATTTTGCCTCTGTTTGTGTGTTTTGATGTAAGGTTTATCTGAAATCACTTGGACTTCGTATTTCGCATCTAGAAAGAAGTATGTGGTTTTAAAATCTGCAATTTCTTCAAAATGGATTTGAAAGGGATTTTCATCATAAAAAATATAGCTATAAATCATAAATGAATAATACTATAATATAAAAGATTATAGTTAATTATTGCCTTTTCTATATATGATTATGGAAGGAGACACACAGTGAAAAATAGTTTGTGATTTTCTTATAATATCTTTGAACTTGATTTTGTAGGTGTGACTCCAAGAATAAGAATGATCAAATGTACCCCTTTTTTGTTTTTGTTTTAGTTTACAACTGTTCAAGTAATTGCTTCCTATGTAGCAAAGACAGACTTTGTTCCTGTTCCACTCCATCAGGAAATTTCTCCACAACAAAAGAGAATCACAAAACATGATTGCATAAGGTATGAACCTAAAATTACTTTATTGCCCTTTTGATGTACCGTTTGTTAATGTTCCTTTTTCTATTCTACTGATTAAAGAGATAACAATAATTTCTTATGGTGCGTAAAAGTCTCTCTTTTAACATATTTTAGAACCTAAGGATTTCTTATACTCCTTGGACAACATCCCTCATGACTAACTTTTTTTACAATGTGTATCTATAGCATGATATTTTTATAATTTATCAACATTTTGCTTAACAGGGTATCATGTGACTGGATGTAATGATACGTCATTATTTTCTTCATGAAGGTTTGTATTAAAAATATGAATTCATTTTATTTATTTACTTTGGAATTTAACATATAATATGTGAGATCACAATCGGTAAAAGACGAGAGGGTATCGGCAAATATAATCGCTACAAATACTAAGGATGCACATCATGTTGTTCTTATTAACTCCAGATGAAGTTTGTCTAATGTATTTTATCTTGCAGAATTGTCCAACATGGGCTGATAATTCAAAGTGTTGAACTGGATGAAGAAAAAGCACAATATTTTCTAGAAAATATGTGGTTTTCCCCAATGGCTATTCATTAATTTCGGCTTCAATTTTCAGTATAATACACATCAAACATCAACAAGAAACATGTCTATAAAGCCACAACAAACATGGAGATGAAGAAACAATGAAGGTATAACTTTTACCAAAAAGAATTATCTTTTATTTTTCAAGATGATGTTTATGGGTTTCAGATATAATAATGAATTATAATTTATAAAAATTACATAATTTTAATTGACAAATGACATTTATCCTTATTCACTCCTGATCAAAGTGTAAAATGTTTCCATTAAGTCCTGCATTGGTTAAGTTGTGGAATGGGTAATGATGAATGATCATTTTACCCTTACCTTCAAACAAAGAAAAAATAAGTAATCCAACCACATAAGCCTAAATCATAAAGAGCAAATCAGATTCGAGCAATAATTAAATTAGTTTTTAAAAGGACTTTAAATGACTTGGTGAAGTTAACCACATGAGCATTGTATTGTGATTAACTCATTTTAATGATTACACCTCTTTGCTTCAAAATGATTTGGTGCTTTTTTCATAGTTGGTTGTTGTTGATTGGTTTTTGGGTTTCTTATAGGGTTATCTAGATGATCAATTCACACAGCTTCAGAAGCTGCAAGATTAGACCAATCTTGACTTTGTAGTTAAAATGGTGAACGTATGTAATATTTGTTGTGTAATATTTATTTTTAAATGCAATCAATTTTCACATTTAACTTCATTCTATTTTTACAATCAAATAAAAACAACCCCCCGACCCATGCGAAGTAGGGGATACTTCCCTAGTTATTATTATTTTTTGAGGTTTGGTTCAAATCTAGACTTTTTTTTGAATTATTGATCGTTTTGAGCTAGTTTGTATGACCCCCTCCCCCCCCCCCCCCCCCAATTGAATGCACTCAAATACCCTAAATAAATTTATTATAGTGCATTCGAACAACGGTTTATATTTATTTGAACTTATGACAAGTGGAACTTTTAAATGTGATATCTGCTAATCTGGTTGATTAAGCAAAAAAAAAAAGAATTGCATGTAAGGTGAAGAAGACAACAATGAAGGTGGGTGATATTAAATTTATTCTTATGACTACTACGCACACATACGCATACACACAGAACCGTTTTATGTATTTATTTATTAGTTATAAAATAGTAAAAGAAAGAAAAATGAAAAATAAATATATTAAGGGTATTTTAGTCTTTTCAATTTGGAGATGAACCACTTCCACATATAAACTAGCTCAAAAGGACTATCAATCCAAAAATGAATCATTAGATAATTTAAAAGTAAGATTATTCACAAGAAAAAACTCCCCAAAAAAACACATTCATTATTCAATTTTAAGTAGATCAAGAAAAAACCCAATTTTATGACAATTTTAGTGAATATCAACAAAATCATCATAAAAATGAATCATTGAAATGTTTTTTTGGGAATTTGTTTTGTGAATCATGTTACTTTTTATTCATCTAGTGATTAATTTGTTTTGTTCGCCAAAAAAATATGCTGAAAAAAACTTCTTACCTTCCTACCAATAGATAAATATTTATTTTACTTATTAAGTATGATTTAATTTCTCTCTCTCTCTCTCTCTCTCTCTCTCTCTCTCTCTTTCTTTCTTTATATATATATATATATATATAGGTAGGTTCAAATGTGGATTAACCAATATTGTGTGGATGTAGGGATTAATATGGGCCACATATTATTTAATTTTAATAAATAATTAATCAAACCATCTATCCTTTAATTTAGGAAATTACTTTGTTTAAAACCCTATTGCCTCTTTCATCCACATTCACAGTATCCCTCCGGTCTCGTTCAATCGACATGTGATGACGGATTCTGCGAGATTGATGATCCAACTCACCAAATTCCTAAACGAAAATGGATCTCCGTTCACTGTCAATATCTACCCCTTCATAAGCCTCTACATCGACTCCAATTTTTCGATGTAATACGCATTCTTCGATGGAAACGCAATTTTGGTGAACGACGGCGGCACCACCTACACAAATATGTTCGATGCCAACTACGATACCCTCGTCTGGGCCATACAAAAGAATGGATTCACAAATATGGGAATCATAGTGGGTGAAATTGGGTGTCCGAGTGATGGAGATCGAAACGCGAATAATCAATTAGCTCAAAGCTTTATGCAAGGATTCTGCGAGATGCCCTTAATATAGAGAGAAGGAACAAATTTTCTTCCACCTGCTCGAATTTTCATCACCAAAACCCTACGGTATGATGTCCCTCACTGTCTCTCTCCTTCTTTCTCACAAATACACGTTCTCATCGATTCCAATACATAATCGATTCCCCCATTCAGTTTTGATTTGAAATTCAAATGGGTTTCCATAAATGTTGTTCCTTTTTTCATTAACAATCCCATATGGAATTGTTAATAAGATTTAATTCATATGGGGAATTCTTATTATTGGAAATTGGTAAATGGTAAGGGTCATTTCAGTATGCCTTACAAGTGTTCGATGTAATGCCAAAGAATAATTTCCATCAAAATTTGGTGTTCTTGCTTTTGCAGGCAAAGGGTATTATGGTATGAAAGTGCATAAAGTTGTTATTGCTTTTGGAGCTAGGTAATGAATGTTCTTAGCCTCTTTACAATCATTCTTTTTGGTGTATTCTGCCTCATATGATCTCTTATGTGTTTTTGTTTTTCTATTATTTAAGAAGATATTCGGGTCCCAGGATCCATTTTGTTGATGAGAACTATGACACAGGTCGAATTCTGGCCCAAAGAATCGTTCCTGTGGTTGTTAATGACACTGCTGAAGAACTTGCTGCAAGGGTTCTTCGCCAGGTAGTGAATTTTACATTCATTGGAATCAAGTTTGTGCCTTTTGCAATCTTTTTTGTAATCTTTAATACATGGTTTGTTAGGAACATAAAATGTATGCTGAGGTGGCAGCTGTAATATGTGAAGAACGTGTGATTTGGAGAGAAAATGGTGTTCCTATCATAAGAAGTTGCAAAATTTGTACAACTTCTTTTGATTTATTTCAGTTTATTCTTTTGATTTATTTCAGTTTCTAATTTTTTTCCAGATTCTGTAATTGATTCTTTGAATTCCAATTCTATTGGAATGGAATCACGGATTCCAATTTTGTTGGAATGGAATATGTATATTTTCTCACTGATTTATGCATGTTCTACGATTCTTGGTTATTGGTTTTGGTGCAATTCACAAGTCCGTATATTTTCCAAATGAAATTAGGTTTTTTATTTTTCATTTGCTAATGCATTATTGGATTCTAAACTACAATTTGGTTTTGTTTTCACAGAAGGTGATGGCTAAAGAACGGACCACAAAATTGAAAGTGATTTTAAGCAACATTATTTTTTTACAATGTATTAGTGTCTTTTTTAGATTTTGATGTTTTCTTTCCCGATTTGAAAGTTTTTTTTTTAATTTTATTTTTTAACAATAAATGTAATTCTTAGTAATGTACCCGTATTCTATAAGAATTAATGTAATTTTTGTTATTATTCTTCAACTTATGGTTCAAAATTTTGTAATTTTTCAAAATGTTCATTCAGTCAGAATATGTATTATGTCCGAATATCATTCTATCAGAATCACGTTTACGATTTAAAAAATATGTTCGATTTGAATTAACTAAAAAATAATCATAATTTTTAAAATTAAAAAATCAATTATGCCTTGAAATCCGATAATTTCCATTTTTAAATATAATTTAATTTAAGAAAAATGTTTGGACCACAAAGGATCCTTACATCCACACAATAGTTACAATCCATATTATAACCTAACCCCATATATATATATATATATATATATATATATATATATATATATATATATATATATATATATATATATATATATATATATATATTAGGTTATAACCCATGTATTACACGGGGTCTTTTTTGAAATTAACAAAAATAATACATAATAGTAAATGATTTGGTATAAAATAATAAACAACAAAATTCAAATCTATTTATATAAATAAAAACTAAGAAATAAAAAAAAAACAAATAATATTTAAATTGTACTGACATTTTAGTGAGAGATCTAACTACTGAAGAATAAGAAGAGAGTTTAATACAATTTAGTACATCATTTAAGTATATAAATCTTCATAAAATTCACCGTAAACAAACTCTAATTGAACACAAAAAGGCTACCCAATTATATTTTTTAAATTTCAAAATACAATGTTTTAATAAGAAAAAATCAAAATGAAAAGGCTACCTAACTATACGATTTATGCTTTTAAAGTATAATGCTTTGATAAATAAAAAAATTCAAAAAAAAAAACTTTCATTTTTTGTTTTTGTCACAAACATAGAAATTAGTGTGATCTGATAAAAGCGACTGTAACTCCTAAAAGTAAATTTACAAAGACAATTTGATATGAATACTCAAAGTTTGATTGAATGACCAACAAAATACATAAAATTGTTGAAGTTCAATCCTAGAATTTGTGGTTATTTTATGATAATTTTAGAAAGCATCAGATGTCCACATGTCTAATAGTAGGTCTGGCAAATCCAATTTTTACCAAAAAAGTAAAGTAAGATGCTAAAAGTTATAGCACCAGGTACGATGTAGTGTACAAACACACACCTAGAGCACACACATACCAAATATCATATCTCACATAATTTTTACATGTCAAATGTTTCTCAATTGAAGTCCAACACAAATTCACGCATAATCAGCAAAACTGACCAACCCTAAAGCAAATGTTGTATGTGAAATCAAAGAAGCCAAAAAATTTAAAAGCCTACAGTAAAACAAATTTCCAATTTGAGCCACATATAATCTTAAAGAATTTTTTTGCATCGATTATTGTTCAATACATGAAATTGGGAAAAGAACTTATAACTTCATCATTCAGTGTATAGTATGGAAAGAGGGTTCAGGAAAAGCAAGAATTCCAACTGCCACAGTTGACATCCATGTCATATGTACCATGAATTTGCATTTTTCCCAAAATAATCACCAAATTTATCTCACAGATATGTCTCCATATTGGTACATGGAAAATAAAAAACAAAGATATTATTGTTCTTATTTTAAAATTTGTAGACAGAAGAAGATGAAAAATTGAAAAATAAAAAACCTTTAATTCCTCTCACAGATCTATCTCCTCCATTGGTTTCAAGGTGCTGAGGTGAGTCGTGGCATTGGTGTATCCGTGATCTGTGTGAGTGTGTGTTTTATCGTACAATACACATACACACACACACATACACACACACACACAGAAGGGAATACATCAATCGTGAGTGATATATGCTGGTGCAACTTAGGTTTTTGGATCGAGAGTGATACATAGAAGGACAATAACATAGTGGATGGTGTTTGATGGTGATGGTGTGGTGGTGGTTGTTCCCATTTGATATGTGGCTTAGGGTTTTATGGATTGAGATATATTGAGTTGGGAATGGTGTGGAGAAGGAAACTTTAGGGTTTTAGAAAGAGCGATGTCTTCTGAAAAGGAGACGATGGGTAAATCTTCATAGAAGAAGAGAATAGAGGCGTTATAATTTCATAAAATCTGGTTGTTGATGTAAGGGTACAATTTAGAAAGTCTCAAATTTTATGCAATCTAGTTAAGAAATAGAAGATTGAGATGGGATTTGGTTTAAACGGAAAAAATAGAGAGAGTATTAAAAATTGACACGTGACAAATTGGGCTCAAAAAGAATGACAAGTGGTAAATTCAGGTTTCTTTTAATAAAAGAGGTACATATATATATATATCTATATATATATATATATATATATATATATATATATATATATATATATATAGGGTTAGGTTATTTTGTTTTTACTAACTACTGTGTGCCAGAATGCATAGATCTGGACCATCGGATGGAATATAATCAAAAGTCATGATCTGAGGGTCTATGATAGTAGAATATGATAACATGTACCATATAATCACACAAATTTCAACATAAGGGCATTTTAGTCAATTAACCTATATTAAAAAAGGAAATTTTCAGATTTTTAGGGATGATTAATTTTTTTATTTTTTTTAAAATCGGAATATTTTAAATTAATTCAAATTTAAAAATCCGATTTTATTCTGTCAGAATGATAGAATGTCAACCATAAACTAGTAAATATATTTTTCGATTTTATTCTGTCAGAATGACAGAATGTCAACCATAAACTAGTAAATACATTTTGAAAGACTACACAAAATCGATTCTTTAACTAATAATATATCAAAAAAATTACATTGTATGATTGTGATTCATTGAATAATAACAAACATTCTGAAAGAATAACAAGTATAATTCTTAAAAAATAACAACATTCTTAAAAAATGAGTGTGATCATTCTTTAATTCATTCTTCAACCCTTTCCCATCAGGTCTTCAAGCCATTCTTGAAGCCATTTATACCAGAAATTCATTGCCAAGTAATTTGTAGTGATACACTTGTAAAACCTGCACATTAAACATACAAATAATTAACTACAATTCTATCAGAATACAACAAATAATATTCTTACAAAATAAACTATTCTGCAAGAATATTCTTTAAGAATTTGTATTATCAAGAATATACCCAACAAACAAAATAAGGAACTAGCATCAACCTATTCTAACAGAATAAGGAACTAACATTCTTCGGGTTCCCTGTGTTTCTTCTCGATATGCTCAATGTATTTAACTGAAAATTCTGACAGAATAAGGAACTAGCATCAACCTATTGTTATGAAAATGACATCCAACCCAATCTAAATTGAGTTATATAGTTCTGAAAAGAATAAGGAACAAAGTGAAGTAAAAATATTAAAGATTTTCAACTATTTTTTCAGTGAGGCATTTTATCGAATACATGGAGGCCATGACAGAATGTTGTTTCAAGAAATTACCTGTGATCAAATTAAGCATATCATGTAGGCTAGCGACTGTGTAACAAAAACAAAATTGTTTATGCAACTTGATTAGATTGTGATTTGAAGAATAAAGGAAAACTGAAATCAACGATTGAATCAATTAATCGGACCTTTCGACCAGCACGACCACTTCTCCACAACAGTGTTTTGGAGGTTTTGCAATCAATGCAGAATTTCTCTTCACAACTTACCGATTCCTAAGAAATCAAAACATAAAGAGAAATAAAACATTAAAGAACTTATCTTCGAGCTTTGAAAATATCAATTAACGATTGACGATCGAGTGTGTGTATGTACCATTTCTGTTGTGTTGATTATTGTTTTGTTTCTGGAAATCAGAATCCAAAATCAGATACCTGAACTTGAAATCAGAATCAGAGAGCTTGAAGGACGACTGAGAATTGAAGATGGAAGGGGAAAGAACCCTAACCGAGGACAAGGGTATGTGGATTACCGGACCAAAGAAATATTGATTCCTTGAATATAATACACGATGCAAGAGAGATTAGGTCAAAAAAATTTTATTTTATTTCCTTAATTGCAGGATTTCTATTGAATGATTCCTTAATTAAAAAGTACAATTGTCCATAATACCCTTAAATGATTTATTTAATTGTTTATTATTTCTTGAATTCTCATTGGTGCATTTAGGCACACAATACTTGCTAAAAACATTTGAACCTAACTCTCTCTCTCTCTCTCTCTCTCTCTCTCTATATATATATATATATATATATATATATATATATATATATATATATATATATATATATGAAAATTAAATTCTACTTGATAAGTAAAATAAATATTTATCTATTTACAAACTTAAATGTTATAGAAAGATAAAAAATGTAAACAAAAGAAAATCTTTTAAAAAGAAAAGAAATCGGTTGTTTATTGAAGCCTTCATGTTTTACTTGTTACACTATAGCATCATCTTGTTGTATGGAGATTGGAGAGGACAAGACAATACCTTATATTTTGGATTTGTATTGTGTTTGATATGTATTCAGATTGGAACTCAAAGTGATGTTAATGGTACAAATATAGTGTTTCCTGGACAACCCAAATAGTTGGAATGACGGAGCAAAGGACAAGCTTTTAAACGTTAAAAAAAGGACAAAGATATCTTTTTCAAAGTTATATTAAAACTGTCGAAGTGCTAGCAAAACAATATTACAAAGTGAAATAGCCGGCACAAGTTTTGTAACTATTTGATTCATTTGACTTTCAGTTTATATCATCTATTAAACAACTAACAATACATGATAGACACAATAGTTTTAAAAGTAACATCTAGTTTTTGCAATATGAAAAGTAATGAATTCCAAAAATTCCAATGCATCCATAATGTTATTAGCAATACCACATCCAAACATTGTCTTTCGGTGTGTTAAAATCCAGAATATCTACCCAAAAAGTCATTCTCAAATCATACAAATTAGAGGAATAGCCAAATCTCACCACCAAAAACCTACGTGTCTACATATGAAAGCAGCCATGAAACCAAGGGCGGAGCCTCAAATTTTCTCGTCAAAGGTAAATTTAGTGATTTTTTTTTCAAAAATCCATCAAAAATTCGTTGGACATCCGACACAAATCCATCGGCAACCCATTCAAAGTTTGATAATTGTGAATTTAGTGTAAATTCGTCAGTTTAGTGATGATTTTTTAAAGGAAATTTCATTCTAAAGCAATTTTTTTTTCTAGTTGTGCAAACCCCTGAAAAATGTGCAACCCAGGATTTTTCTTTCTGGGTATGCCACAACATAAAACACAAGAATAGTAATGAGCAATCATTTGCATATGAGTGTTGCATGTTTGACAACGAAGAAAATTGACTTCCATACGATTATCTAAATTAAATCTAGCTAGTGATCAATCCAAGGGAAGTCTCCAACCAAAAATATCGACTTTAATTGGGACCAACCTATTCCATTTAGTAGTATCTTCTTACACCAATAAAGCGACATCAATATATATATCAATGTTGATGTTATGGTAAACATCCCATAAAATCAAGACCACGCGTCCATTTGTTAAGAGCATTGGATATGAACAACATGTTATAACACCATTTTGATGTCACCTCATATCTCACATCACTCATAGTGTTATATCATCAACTGAGGAAATAATCACCATGTTAAGAACATATTATAACACCCATTAATTTTCATATACTCATTCTTTTTGTATTTTTTTTTCGAGTTTTTTTTACTAAAACAAATATATTTTTATAAAACATAATATTTAAATTAAACATAACAACCAAATTGAAAAAAAAAACATTACAAGACAAAAAAAAATACATAGATTTTTTCCTAAATAACATTGTTCATCATAATTGTAACCATCATAATTTTTTTTAAAAGTTACTCAAATTGTATAAAATATAAACAAATATGAGAATGACGTGAAATAAATAAAGGGATAGATAGTATATATTTATAGTTTAAAAAGTATTAATTAATTTTTTTTAATAACCTTTGAGTCGAAAATAGGAATAACAAATCGCATTTTTCATTTCATTGCGTCTTCATTACAACGAGAAGTGCAACAACGCATCCTTAACATGCACCGATGTGGTGTTTACGGTGCTATGACACCATTTTCATTGTCACCTCATCCATAACATGTTCATACCATATGCTCTAAGCTAACCAAACATTTAAACAAAATTATATATATCATTGTAATTCATACCATTTAGTTTGTCATTGGTTATCGGCACCATGTTCCTACGCAAACACCATTAAAACAATCTTTGATTTTAATAAAATGAAAAAAAAAGACTATGACATTTAAAAAAATTAATTTAAAATGACATGTATCAAAATGAATAAGATTATAAAAAAGTTGCATGCGACAAAAATAAGTTTTATTTATTATAATAGATTCTAAAGATAACAAAATGCATCCAAGTTAAGTATGCTAGTTACCTTAGGCCAGTAGGTGTGGGCAACGCCCAGACCGGCGTTTTTAGAGAAAAAGAAAGAATCGGCGTTAAATGAAGGTTGTGGTGGTAACGGGAAGCAACGAACAGACGTATAACGCCCAATAACGGTGAATAGGGGCAGTGTTTGTGCGTTATAACGCCCAAAACGCTCTGGTGGGCGTTGCCCATACCCAACAGTCCTATAGCTATATACAAGAAAGAGCATTATGTAGGCCTGACAATCGTGTCGTGTTCGGGTTGGCAGGTCAAAATATACCAACCCAAACACGTCCCATTTAAATATACAGGCCACGGGTTGGCGGGTTTGGAACATAAACCTATATATGACCCGCCAACCCATTTATTTATACAGGTTCACAGGTTGGCGGGTTCGTGGGTCAGATTTGGGTCAGTGGTAAGATTCCATAAATAAAATTGACAATGAAACATGAATAAATTATTTATGGTTCATTCAAACGTTTCCGGATTTTAGACATTTAAGTCTTAAGCATCAAAATCAAAATTAAAAACATTCATAGAAACATGTTCAAATTAAACATTAATACAAACATAGATAATTCAAGTGCTAAAGTAATAGCAACAATTTCGATTTTTTCTCCTAAAAAACAAAGTCAATTCTCCAACACCATTTCGATTACAGAGTAACAGAGGGGAGAGTGGGACTGTGGGAGACTGGAAGTCTGGAAGAGGGAGATACGCTCATACATGATTTGATTTTGAGATTATTATTTAGGGCAAATTGGCAAAATGGCTACAGACTTAGCTTTACAGGTTACGACTTACGACCTTTGGTCATCCACCACGAGTCAAAATGTCAAAACAGTCAAATGGTATATGAACTAATGGTATATATTATATAATACTTATTAAATATTAATACTTGATATATAATAACATTTAAAAATAAAATAATTTTTTTATTAAAAATATAATGGGTTGGCGGGTCAACCCATTTATTTTTTAAGAAACTCATATATATATGACTCATTTAATAAACGGATTTACGTGTTAGCGAGTTGACGGGTTGAAATAATCAACCCAACTCATTTATTTCGGTGATATTGCTTTATGTCACATATATAACGAAATGCAAAACGTGAAGGTGCACGTCCATTGTTCCGTACAATAAAACGTACCTAATATAATATTCATGTAATGTAATTGAGTATTTGAGTGAGGATATATGCCTATACTATATGGGCCATTTGGTTTGGTTTGCCAAGAAGGAAAGACTAAATCCGACAAAATTAATGGCTCGGTGTGTCCCCATTAATTTTCCTCCAGCTTATCATCAGGGGTCAGAATAAGGTAATTACTCTCTATATACCACTAAGTTTTAAATCCATCAAAACCTATTAGATTCATTGGTCTTTTGTTTATTTTTTTTCTTATATCTTTTCATTAATAAAATAAGTGATACACTGTTTTTGGTAACAAAACCTAATTTCTGTTTTTTTAACATGGGCAGATGCATTATATATATATATATATATATATATATATATATATATATATATATATATATATATATACACACACGAAAATAAATTGAAGAAAAACCCAAAACCAAACATGAAAACCCTGATTTCGAACAAAAAAAAATAACCATCAGAATGAGAAGGGTCTAGTCTACAACAGTACAACGAGATCGGATTGAAATAAGGCGGTTCAAAAGATTGAATAATAAAAAAAAAAAAAAAGTCGAAACCGGTCAAGAATACAATCCAAACAAAAACGAGTACGAAAAATAACCCAAGAGTCTCAAGAGCAACCCATTACCGGTACATGACATTTTTGTGCCCTGGGCCGCACTTTATTGATGGCATCGCCATTTCTAATGATTTTATGTTTAAAGACCCACTTATAGTTTGGGGCTTTTGTTGGATCCGCATACCAAAACCAAATCTCAAGTTTTTAAAAATTTTCAATATTTTTCAAATCTCAACTCACAACAAACCAACTCGATTTAGATGAATTTTCACATCAAAGTAATTTTGATGAACATTTTATATATTTATTGGATTGATTACGTAATATTGATCAACTTTGGGGTTTCTTTAACGTCGGTCAAATCAACATTTTAGGAACGAAATTACAAAACCATGGGGTTTTAGAACTTCTAAGCCCAAAAACCAAAATAACTCAACCAATCAAGGACACAAATTGTGACATGTAATATAAGAGTGATTTTTCAGTTATATGCGAAAAAACTCACAAACAAACTCAGAATCTATAGTTTTTTTTAGAACGGCATCTATAGTTTTAATGTTTTGATATAGGATATTATTGGACCATCGAGTAGCAAGATCATGAAAGGTGGTCATCTTCATATACATATCTTTTATTAATGACCGTTTTAATAAATAACTTTTTGAAAAGCTTCATAAATATCATATGTTTAATTTTAGACTTGATACACACAAATAATGAGACGATTAATATTGTGAAATTATGAATGGCAACGGGGTGGGTTCGGGGCGGGGCATGGTTTCCCAAACCCACCCCGATATCTTTCAGGTATCTTATCGGAGTGACCCATTGGGTTTCGGGTTTTCCCGTCGGGTTTTGGGTATCTTATCGGGTTTACAACAACTTAAAACGAAGTCTTTATTCCGTTTAAGGGTACCCCGATATCTTATAAAAAATAAATGTTCAAGCATATCTTTTAAATTAAAAATATGGTGCATCAATTTAATAAAATAAATTGGACGTTATATTAAAAATTATTTGATTTAAGTTTAATGTAATACGTCAAAACACAAAAAAACGATCATTCACCTCAGATTGTTAATAATTAAAAAAAAATCATGATAAATATTTTATCTTTGAACACGTGCAACTAACATCAAAAGGTTTTGAATATATATATATATATATATATATATATATATATATATATATATATATATATATATATATATATATATATATATATAAGGGATGGAACGGGTCGGAGCAAGGATAACCCATTTCCTGCCCCGAACCTGATAACGAACTGTTATCTGACCCAAAATGATCGGGTTCGGGTTTTTTTGTCATCCCTATGTGAAATAATATCAAATCAATAGTAATATAAGAAACAAACAAGCCGCCGGACAACATTATAATATTAAAAATTAAATGTTGATCGTAACAAATAATAAATTAGATTATTATTTTTAAATTACTAAGTTTCGTTCGGAAATCAGATTTATCAACTGCGATCAAATCTGAACATTAAAAAATGTAGAAGGAGATTATCATATTATCAAAAGAACTAAAACACGAAATAAAAAAAGTAAAACCTAACATAAATTTCGCATATTCTTGATTGGTAATTGCATATAATAAATTTAGTGATTAGGGTTAGGCTAATACACATTAGGTTTTAGGACTAAGGTCAAATTTAGGTATTTTATATATATATATATATATATATATATATATATATATATATATATATATATATATATATATATATATATATATTCTTATGCAATTGACATTTAAGTCATGAAACAATTTATAATATAATATGGTATCATAACTCTAGGTCAAAACCATACTACTGAAAACCACCCGCAACCACCGCCCTCCACCTTTGGTGACATTCTCTAATAGTCATTGGAGGTGCCTACATTACGTTTAATATTTTTCATTTTTGTTTTTTCTCTTCATATATAATAATACAATCGCCGACACCAAGCCAATACTCTTTCCTCGACTATTTTTACTGTCTCGTCTGCTTCTGCCTCCTCTTCAGATGGCCCATCTCCTCGGTTGACCTTTTCTTCTTCGGATGTCTTTTTCGAGTCAGCCTCTCATCTACAGTTCTCTCTCTTTCTTGCTTTCTCTCTCTCTATGTGTGTGTGTGTATACACACATGCACACACACACACACTATATATATATATATATATATATATATATATATATATATATATATATGTATATATATATATATATATATATATATATATATATATATATATATATATGGTTGAGTTATTGTGCTAACCAAAAAAAACGTGTGAGCTTGCGAACTCATAGTCAACTCATCATTTTTCAACACCAAAAATATCAATCTTCTCCAAATGATGCGTTTAAGTCATATATATATATATATATATATATATATATATATATATATATATATATATATATATATATATATATATATATATATGGCTGAGTTATTGTGAGAACCAAAAAAACGTGTGAACTTTCGAACTCATAATCAAATCATCATTTTCAACACCAAAAAAATCAATCTTTTCCAAATGGTGCGTCTAAGTCATATCTAGGCTCAAAAAAATTGACAATTTTTTTATTTGTTTTCGAAATTTGCATGTATGCACAATCAGCAGTTGTATGGACTGCTGATATGCACAATCAGCAGCCATATGGACTGCTGATGAGCAATCAACAGAGCATATGACTATTGATTGTGCTCATCCGCATTATGTACAACTGGTGATTGTGCTCATCATCAGTCATATAAAAAACCTAAAAAAATATAAAAAAAAATCGTCAAATCTTTTCTTTTTGAGCCTAGATATGGCTTAGACACATCATTTGGAGAAAATTGGTGTTCTTAGTAGTAATAAATGATGATCTGATTATAAGATCGCAAGTTCTCACAAATCTTTTGGTTCTCAAAAGAACTTGGCTCTCTCTCTCTCTCTCTCTCTCTCTCTATATATATATATATATATATATATATATATATATATATATATATATGTCTTCTTCTTCATCTTCTGCAAGGGAACCACATCTGGTCGTCACTCCTCTCTTCTTCTAGAAGGGAACTACATGTGGCTTCTGTCCTTGTCTTTTCTGTTGGATTAGTATCTAAGTTCATAACTATTTTGGTATGTACTTGGCCCGATCGTGAGCATGGTCCTTTTGGGTTGCCTTCACAAAAACAATTTGATAGGATGATTTGTGGAGAAAGAGATTAATTATGATTTATTAATATATTATATGAGTAATATATTAAAAGAGAAATCATATTGTTTAATTAATATTAGTCAAAAATTAATTTTGTGGCTAAAAGACATTAATTAAATAAAGGGGGCTAGAACTGTCAATTGTGTGATAGTTGGATATTGGGCTAATGGACTCCATAGAGGTTGGAGTGGACGAAATCTATGGGGAAACCCATGAGAATTCGTCCAAGGCCTCTAAGGAGGGAGTCCATGGGCTGGTTAGGGCCTAAGCAGTCAGATTAGGGTTTCCTAGTTCAAAACCCTAATAGCCTCACTATATAAAGACCCCTAGGGCACCCAAAAACGTGGCTAAGCATTCCTTAGAGTTTCTTGGACGTTTTTAGTGCCTCCTTATCCTCTCCTAAGTCATATTCTTGCTCTTGGTGTTTGTGAGCCATTAGAAGTGTGACACTTGTGACACTAAGCTTTCAGAAGCCAATTACAAGAAGGAATAGATTGTTATTGCTATATAACAATCAAAGGTAAGATCTAAACCCTATATTATGATAATATTGATTATTGTATGCTAGACTAGGGTTTATGGCTTTGGATGATTATTGCATGTTCATTAGACAAAATAGATCCAAAGCTTTATGGGTTGCATGTACACCATAGGAATGATGTAGTGCTCAAAACCCATCATTTTCTTCTCCGATGAGCAGTCACTGTTAGTTGCCATCATCAGAACTTTTTCACCATCGTTGTCACTGTCTTTATCTATGTTTTTATGGTTTGTTCTTTTGTTTATTTTTTCTAGTTAAATCATCTCCTCCCGATCAAATTGTGGGGATGTTCATGAATAGGGTTAGTCTAATATCTGTTATGATTTGAGCCTAAGGTCTCCTTTAGGTATTCTCTATATATTCTTATGTAATATCGTTTAAGTCAAAAAATGTTTTATAATATAACAAACTCTAGTCCATGAAGGATTTTATGTCATTCGATGGTTGTTTCCTTCAGTGTTAACCCCAATATTTATTAGGGATTACCGCATATCTAACAACTATAGAAGAACCAATAAACAGGACAGTAAGATGTTTTCTAATAAAAGAAAGGGATGTGGTACATGCAATCGGCCGAGCTTAATTAAGTTTTCCCAAAATACCAATACATGTTTTGTGTTATGCTTTGATTTGTGAATCTTTGAATCGCATGTTAGATTAGGGCTAAGGATCTGCTCAGGATTGCATGACAGAATGCTAGGAGAGATGCCTTTATGTGCCTACTGTATGAGCTTATAGACTTGCATGCTAGTACTGATCAGTCAGTGGTAGGATGACATGTTTAGGTCATGCCTTGATTCCGATTACTCATTGCTCGAATGTTACTTGCTTTGTGATTTTAGGAGTTCCCGTTAACATCAACTAACTACTAAGTGAATATGTTAAGTTACATATGTTGGATTAGGTGTCTAAGCCCATAATTAAAAGAGTAAATTACACGAATGGTCCCTATGGTTTGGGGTAATTAACGCGCTTGGTCATTAACTTATTTTTTTTTAACTCGGAAGGTCCCTACTATTTGTTTTTGTTACACTCTTGATCCCTACTGTTTATTTTTGTTACGCACTTGGTCCTTGTCTTACCTAAAAAGACTATTATTTAAATAGAGAAAAATGATGGGGTAAGTAAGGTAAGGTGAGGGGGTGGGGTGGGGTTAGGTTGCCCTCAAACCGAGCAATTAGACATGATGACTTTTAGAAAGAGATAGATTAATTTATTATGTGATTAATAAATTGAAATAAATAGTTTATTAATGTATTATGAAAATAGTTTATTAATTAGAAAAGGTATTATTCAATTAATAATTAATTGGAAATTAATTGGAATTAATTTTAGGATTAATTAAAAGTACAAGGACTGTCTGGTTATTTATTGAATGTTGAAGAAAGAAGGCTTTAGAACCTCATGGAATGAGGTGGACAAAAATCCTATAGGGCAAGCCTAAAAGACTTTGTCCAAGACTCCTTGTATAAGGAGATTGGGCTACTTGGTCACCAAGAAAATAAATCTAGGGCTTATCCCCTAAACCTTAGCTTTGGCCCCAAGATTTCTCAACTATATAAAGCCATCCCCAACCCCATATTTTGTTCACTCTTCTCTTCCCTAAGGCTTGGATGAAAATTGTTACTCTCATATCTCCTCTCTCTTAAGTCATATTCTTGCTAGCTTGGGTGTGGATCATCAGAGACACGACACTTGTGGTGCTTGCTTCCAAGAGATCTACAAGAAGGAATCATTGTTATTTACTACAATAACATTTAAGGTATGTAATCCTAAACTCTAATTTTCAAAAATAACCTAGGGTTTCTTATTTGATGTTCTTAGTTATAGGTTGAATAGAGAAAACATAGATCATATTTAGTTTGCATGCAAACCCAAGGGTTTTAAGTTTATTTGTTTTACCTAAATCCTATCAATGGTATCAGAGCGTTTGGTTTGTTTTCAATTAAATTGCTATAATTGTTGAACTTGATCAAATTAGGGTTTATAGAAATTAAACCCTAAAAGCCATGAATTTCGACTATGGTTAGGGTTTTTCAAAACCCTAGCCTCCTCCCATTGATTTAGAAATTTAGGGATAGGGTTTTGAAACATTAGCCTCCTCCCCAATTTTTCGAAAATGGCTATGATATTAGGGTTTCCAAATTTTTGTAATTAGTATTTTACTTGCCTAAAGAGAAATAATTAAAATTGGAATAAATCCTATATCATAATTTTCGAAAATTAGAGGGTAAGGATTATGATTAAATTATTTGATTAATTTACTTAGTTAATCATTATTTGACTTAATATAATTAGTTAATTTTAAATTAATGGATATATTAAATCTTTTGGTTTATTTTAAATTTAAATTAATTGTTTATTAATTTTTGAAATTTAAATTATAAACCTAGTATTTTGAAAAGTTTTAAAATACACCTTATACTATATGTAAAATTAAAAGTTTAATAATTACTATATATATATATATATATATATATATATATATATATATATATATATAAGACTAAGTCAGTCAAATCGCTAATACGCCTCATTCACGAAACCTTGCTATAAAGAGGGTATAAGGAAGCGGCCTATAAAATGGTCATTGAATGGATGTCCACTCTCACCCACCCCTCTCATGTGTGGTGGAGGGTCGTTAGCCGAAAGGATTTGATAGAACATTATATCATTAATAAGCATAATGATATTGAGTAAATAAACTAATTTTAAAATCTCACTCTTAGTTACGTTAGGAAAATGTGAAAAATATGTTAATCCATGAAAACCCACATCATGCGTTATGTGTTGTTAGTGGACCATGTGTGGTTAACCGACACACTAATGGGGACTATAAAGAGATATGATGGACATATCGAGAACTATCGTTGTTAATGGAGCGTGTGTAGTTAACCGGAACATCAATGTGAGATGATAAATGACATCGAGTTTGCCAAGCGGGTTTGCGTGGTTATTCACATCTCGTTTGTGATCCTCAGCATCCATGTCACAAAACTGAGAGCATAATCCGACATTAAACATGCCATTGATAAGAATCAATGAATCTCAAACGATCTAGGAGATTCATAAGATTGGAATTGGTAATAGCCTTACCTACCTAAAATAGATTCGAATTTGATTACGGCATCCCTCTTCAAAGTTCCCATAAAAAATATGGATCCTAACCTTAGTTTAAATATATGGGTTAATAATTAAGGATTAAAATCAACTAACTTGAATTCTATTTTCTCCCATTATAGATGTTAAGTCAAGACAATAATAGTCTTCCTAGTTCCTTTGGAAAAAAAATTCATCTTCCTTCTGAAGATAATCTTCCACTTTCTAATCAAGGTGAAAATATTTTCTCTTCTTTGGGAAATGGTGGAACTGGACATCATGCTTCTTCAACTCTTCCACCTCCTCCTCCAATGACCCTCCCAACATTGTGTTTTCTTCAAGTTGAAAGATACGAATCTACTCAAGCCCTATTGGCATGTAGACATCAAAATGGAATTATGTGTGTGTGCATGTTCTGGAAATGAAATCGTACATTGACAAGTTGGATAGAATGGGTGTCGTTTTCCCAAGGGAGCAAGCCATTTATTTGGTTATTGATTCACTTCCAAAGTCATACAAACAGTTCATTGAGAACTTTCATATGATGAACATCGATGTGACCCTGATTAATCTGACTCGAATATTGATTATTGCTAAAGTAGAAATGCATAAGAGAAAATGTAAAGCAGAAATGCTTACTGGATCTAATTCCAAAGTTTCCATGGACATTGACAATGGTGACAATGGTGGTTTAGAAAATATTTCTCTTTCCAATGGAACGAGGTCATCCAAGATGAAACTGTTTGATCGTATGGTAAAGAGAAATGCTAGTTATAGGATCGTTCAATGTATTGATCTCAAAGAGTCCACTTGTTTCTACTACCAATTGAAAGGACATTGGAAATGAAGCTGCCCAAAATACCTGAAGGATCTTAAAGATAGTAAAGTCAAGTCGTGTGACTCTACTTCAGGTACATCCATTATCTGACTCCATTGTTTTATAAGTTTTTATTCCTAAACTCTTAATACATGACGTGATGATCACATTTTGATAGTATTAAAGGAGATAAGAGAAAGAAGGAAGTGTGAGCAAGGTGAGCTAACTCTGGTCATGAGAAATGGACATTGGTCACATGGTTTGAAGATCGAAATTTAGAGCTGCTACTAAGGAGTTAGGATAATTTAATAGATTGTTATTACTCCTAGGAGATGTCTAGAAACGTAGTTTTCATTTTATGCATTGTAAGGACAAGTTCCAAATTTCGTTTATTTTCAATAAAAGTGAAATTTTGGTTTATCTTGTTGCCTTATTTATATTTCCTTACAATGACATTTATGAAAGTGGTTGTTATATTTCTAATATTAGCAATGTTAATTGTAGATTTGATTCTTATGATATCGCTTGTGGTATTGTCATAATTGACCAAATGAAAAGAAATCTCATCACCAACTGGACAGATACTTGGTGTTATACAAGTCTCATTGTATATGTTAATCTTGTTCATTCGAAAATTATGATGAATTCATTGATTACATGTTTATGTGAGTCAAGTGAAAGACTAATGGATCTGGTACATGTTGATATGGACTACTCATATCCAACACAAAGGATGTTAACTCTATTCATCATGATTTACTCATGTTTCACTAAATATATTTGTGTTTATAAGATTAAGCATACTTCTAATACTTTGAAAAGATTCAAAGAGTAGCAGAACGAATAACAAGAATGTATTAGGTAGAAGGATACAAGATTTTCTAATCTGAGAAGAAAGGAGAATGCTTTAGTATCGTGTTTTATGATAATCTTAGTGATAGTGGTTTTATATCACAATTGATCCTCGAAGAAAATTTTAGTACAATTGTATGACTAAGAAAAGGGATCAAATATTGTTAAAATGGTTCAATCAAGAGATGAGTCATACTTCATTTCCAATCAAGTTTTAGAGTCATGTTCTAGTTACTACAAATCGTATCTAGAAACTTATTTTAAACTAAGAAGGTTGAAAACACCTCGAAATATGTGGAGTAATTTACAATTCGATTGTAAATTGGTAATGCGTAAACGCATCAATAACTTGATAATACAAAACGTATTGTCATGCATGATTTGATGAGTAAAAGATTCAAGAATATGAGTCAAAGTTTATTCATTCCTTTTAGCCTAACGGGAAAAACGATATCTTTAGGCCCCTCGGTGATTTAGTGTTGACTTATAGTGTTGGGTTCGGCCAAGACTAAATTGATGTGTTCAATTAGAAGTCCTATATCATCACAAATCAGAAATTGGGAAACAAATTATTGGAAAATAAGATTGATTCTATTCTATGTCTCATGTCCGAATGATATCTTTCAGAATGGAGGATTATATGATCACTTATCTTAGGACACATAATTGACTGGGTCAGTGTCTGGCATCTTTTGGAAGCTAGAATTTGCTTATCGATTCAAAAGTTATAGTGACAATTATAGTTATAGACTTCTACAAGTGGGAGACTATTGGATTAGGTGTGTAAGCCCAAAACTAAAATTGGTATATATATGAATTGATAGTAGAACAATCCTTTTGGGTTGCCCTCAAACCTAGCAATTGGACATGATGACTTTTAGAGACAGAGATTAATTTATTATGTGATTAATAAATTGAAATAAATAATTTATTAATTTCTTATGAAAATAATATATTAATTAGAAAATGTATTATTTAATTAATAATTATCAAAATTTAGTTGGAATTAATTTTGGGATTAACTGGATTAATAAAAAGTACATGGACTGTCTGCTTACTTATTGAACATTGAAGAATGAAGGCTCTAGAACCTCATGGAATGAGGTGGATGAAAATCCTCTAGGGCAAGCCTAGAGGATTTCGTCCAAGGCTCCTTGGATAAGCAGACTGGGCTGCTCGGTCACTAAGTAAATCAATCTAGGGCTTATCTCTTAAACCCTAGCTTTTGCCCCAAGATTCCTCAACTATATAAGGCCATTCCTACCCCTATATTTCGTCCATTACTCTCTTTCCTAAGGCTTGGACGAAAATTGTTACTCTTCTCTCTCCTCTCTCTTAATTCATCTTCTTGCTAGCTTGGGTGTGAACCATTAGAGAGTCGACGAATGAGATAGGTTCATTAACAATTCAGAGATGAAAAAATGGAAAAAAAAAGAAAGCATTCACTCCTCTTTTATATCTTGCATCTATAGTATTTTTGCCCTGGTGGATTTCTCTCTCATTTAAAAAAAGTATGGAATCCTGGTTACTAATTGGTGGAGGCACAACACTTGTGGTGCTTTTTTCCAAAAGATCTACAAGAAGGAATCATTGTTATTTACAACAACAACATTTAAGTTATGTAATCCTAAAC
The DNA here is from genome assembly GCF_051521515.1 of Lactuca serriola. Taxonomy (NCBI): domain Eukaryota; kingdom Viridiplantae; phylum Streptophyta; class Magnoliopsida; order Asterales; family Asteraceae; genus Lactuca; species Lactuca serriola. The sequence continues at coordinate 232,977,594 of NC_136409.1, read as the reverse complement.
CAATAATTTGTAATTTTCAAAAATAACCTAGGGTTTCTAGGGTTACTTATTTGATGTTCTTAGTTATAGGTTCAATAGAGAAAGCATAGATCTTATTTAGGTTGCATGTAAGCTCAAGGATTTTAAGTTTATTTGTTTTAACTAAATCCTATCAACATATTATTGATATTGTCTAATTTTAGAAGGCTAGGTTTTAACTTTATTGCATAGCTCTTGTTTGAGTCCAACCATTGTAATGTGAGACCTTTCATTCGAAGAATTATCTGGTGTCGATGGTATGTAATTGTATTCAAAAGCTAGTTAGAGGGTGTTAGGGGGGGTCCTTCTGCAGTTGATGGCGGATAGTGGTGAGGTGGTAGCCCTAGGAAAACCTAGGAAGTGATTCAGTGTCGAGATCCTTGTCTTTTTAAGGGTTGTTTGGATTGATAATGGAGCAACTTGAAGGATTCAGGGCGATCCTTAAGAAAAGTACGGATATATGTGGAAGGTATTATGGGCCTGTACTACTGGAAGTAGAGGATTCATACTCGAGTCAAGGAAAATCACGATGGTACCCGAAAGCTTGTAGAGTGTGGGATTTCTCCTCGAGTATGTTAGGATGGTTTATGTGGTTTATTTTCAGTATGGTGGTTACCCGAGGAGGTACTAGTGCTGATGGGGGTGTCAGTGTCGGTGTCGGTGATGGTTCAGGCTCGGGTTCGGGCTCTGGGCTCGAATATATGGATAATCAGATGTGGGAGTTCATTTCATTAGAGATTACTTGCGGTATTCTTAAGTAGACTCCTATGATCTTCAGCACGGTCAATGAGGGTATCCTGGAGATTCTTGATGAGCACTTGTATGTTTTTTGTTCTGAGATGTTGGCGATGATGGGAGCTCGCACTTTGACCTTGATGGGTTTTATACATACAATCCTATGTGTACATACAACCCTAGATTTGAATCTATGTTTTCACTATTAGATACACATCATTATGAACACATGAATAAAACCCTAATGTGGCCTACTATTTTCGAAATTCACATAGAAGGTTAGATCACATACCTCTTGTTGTTATATTGCAATAACAACTTAAATCTTCAAACCCTAAGTCTTGAAAGCAAGTACCACAAGTGTAGTACCTCTAATGGCTCACAAACACCACAAGCAATTGGAGAGGTTATAGAGAGAGAAGGGGAGAGGTAGAAATCGGCCTTGGGATCTCTTAGAAGCAAGTGAACGAATTCTTAAGGCCTTAGGGGTCTTTATATAGGGTAGAGATTAGGGTTTCAGTCCTCATCCTTATCTGGTTACTTGCCCACCAAGCAATCAAAATATAAGCCTTGATAACCCTTATCCCTTTGGACCTTTGGACAATTTCAAGTATATCTTATCCCTTGAATTCGTCCATCCTACAACTAGGATAACCATTGCCCTATTTTGCAACTATCACATAATTACAATTCAGTCCCTCTAGTTTAATTAATTACACTTGATCACAAAATTAATTATAAATTAATTATTGACCAATATTAATTAATAAAATATGATTTCTTCTTTAATATATTATTCTTATAATATATTAATAAATCATAATAACCTCTCCCTATTTATGTCTCCAGACAAGTTGCTTTGGTGAAGGCAACCCAAAAGGACCATGCACAACCGGGTCAAGTACTTACCAAATATGGTTACGGGCTTAGACACTAATCCAATAGTCTCCCACTTGGATAAGTCTAGTAACCACAAGTGCAACGTACAACTCGATTAGCAATCGTAGCTCTCAAAGACGTTGTCGAACTCTGATCTTATCAGTAACCTGTCCTTTAGATAAGGGATCATACAGCCCTCTGTTTTGATACCGTGTAGACAATCTCATGAAACATTGTCATACTTATTTTCTAGCAATTAGTTTCTCGATCTCAGATTTATTTGACATAGAACTTAATTGAAAACATCAATTCAATCTTGACCGGGCCCGACACATAAGTCAAATCAAATCATCGAGCGGCCGTGATATCGCTTTTACCCTCTTAGGATAAAAGTAACAGATAAACTTCGACTTATATGCATTTATTATTTACTAATAAATCATACACAACAATGCGTTTTATGACATCAATTTACTGATGTGGTTTCGCATTATCAATGCACAAACAATTAGTAAACAATAAACCATATATCTTGGTTTTAAGACCATATGATATTATCGTCTTGTGATCACTTGCGATACATTCCATAAAGTGATTCCAGCAAGCGTGGGTTTATTCCAATGCTCAAAAATTGTTCATAAGCACTCATGAACATTGTAGCAAACCTTTGCTATGTCTAATACCATTTAGACAATCTACACACCAATTCATGACAGTCTTCATTCATATCTACTTCCAACATATGAACGATTGTGGACTGTTTGAATAATTCGATTATCCCTAATAAACTCAATTATTCTGGAAGTCAAAACATGCAAAGTGAAACAATAGTTAAACAATTAACATAAGACAAAACCCTTAAATAATACTCCTTTATTTAATCATCAAATGTCAATTACATTTATCTATTACATGTTTCAAAACTATCTAATCCAAACTAATATCATCCTTCAGCCCAATGCTCCTAGCGTGCTGCAAGTGCTTAACCCTACTCAGTCCCTTCGTAAGCGGATCTGCTGGGTTATCTTCTGATGATATCCTCTTTATTATGAGGTGTCCTTCTTCTACTTGATGTTTAATAAAATGATACTTTCTGTCGATATGCCGAGATCTACCATGATCCCTCGGTTCCTTGGTCAAGGCAACCGCTCCTTCATTATCACATAAAATTTCCATCGGCTCCTTTATGGCAGGCACAACTCCAAAGTCACCAATGAAGTTCTTCAACCATATCGCCTCCTTTAATGCTTCGCTCGCTGCAATGTACTCTGATTCACACGTTGAATCAGCTACAGTTTCCTATTTGGAACTTTTCCAAGTCACTGCTCCTCCATTTAGGGTAAAGACCCAGCCCGACTGCGAACGGTAGTTGTCCCTGTCGGTATAGAAGCTTGCATCACTATAACCTCGCACCTTTAATTCATCACTCCCTCCAAGGACTAAGAACCATTCCTTGGTCCTTCGAAGGTACTTAAGTATATTCTTGACTGCAATCCAATGAGCTTTGCCTGGGTTCCCTTGATATCTACTGACCATGCTCAAAGCAAAGGCCACATCAGGGCAAGTACAAGTCATAGCATACATGATCGAGCCAACTGCAGAAGCGTAAGGTACTCGTCTCATCTCTGCTATCTCGGCTTCGGTACTCGGACTTTGAGACTTACTCAACTTGGCATTACTCTGTATCGGTAGTTCTCCCTTCTTCGAGTTTTCCATACTAAAACGTTTTAGTACCTTATCCAAGTAAGTATTCTGACTAAGTCCTATTAGTCTCTTACTTCGTTCTCTCACTATCCATATTCCCAAAATATAGGAAGCCTCTCCGAGGTCCTTCATAGCGAAGCACTTCCCTAGCCAGGACTTAACCTCCTGCAAAGTTGGGACGTTGTTTCCTATGCGCAGTATGTCATCGAAATACAAAACGAGGATGCTAACTATACTCCCACTGGCCTTGACATATACACATGATTCATCTTCACTTCGTATAAATCCAAACTCTTTGACTTTCTCATCGAAGCAAAGATTCCATCTGCGAGACGCTTGCTTAAGTCCATAAATAGACATCTCAACCTTGCACACTCTAGTAGGATGCTTCGGATCGACAAAACCTTCTGGCTGAGCCATGTAAACATTCTCAGCCAACTTCTCATTAAGGAAAGCGGTCTTGACATCCATCTGCCATATCTCATAATCATGAAATGCAGCAATGGCTAGCATCACCCTAATAGACTTTATCTTAGCAACTGGTGAGAAGGTCTCATCAAAGTCAACTCCGGGAGTTTGAGTAAAGCCCTTCGCCACCAATCATTCCTTATACGTGTGCACGTTCCCATCCACGTCGGTCTTCTTCTTGAAGATCCATTTGCACCCAACCGTCTTACGTCCGGGCACACTGTCAACCAAATTCCAAACTTGGTTGTCATACATGGACTGAATCTCGCTGTCCATCGCCTCTTTCCATTTTGCAGACTCTGGGCCTTCCATGGCTTCCTTATAGCTATTAGGTTCATCTAGATTTATTAGTGTACCATCACTAATATATGTGTCCCCTTCGGTAGTAATATGAAAACCATAAAACTGGGGTTGAACTCTAACTCTTTCAGAACGTCTAAGAGGTAAGGACTCGTCAATTGGTTCAACCGGAGTTTCCTCCTCGGGTTGAGCGCCAGCGTTAGAGGTTCCTTCATCGCTCGATTCTTGAATCTCTTCAAGATCGATTTGCCTCCCACTATCTCCTTGGCTTATGAGTTCTCTCTCTCGGAAAAGCCCTCCCCTCGCAACGAAGACAACATTGTCGCTTGGTTTATAGAAGAGATATCCAAAGGATTTATGCGGGTAGCCAATGAAAATACACCGCTCACTATGAGGTTCGAGCTTGTCGTGAGTATCTCGTCTTACGAAAACCTCACAGCCCCAAACCTTGATATGTGCCAATGAGGGAGCTTTGCCTGTCCACATCTCGTGAGGTGTTTTGGAAACCCTCTTTGTAGGGACTCGGTTAAGGATATGGGCGGCAGTCTCTAAGGCATACCCCCAGAATGAGATAAGTAGTGAAGCACGACTTATCATAGAACGGACCAAGTCTAACAGGTTTCGATTACGCCTTTCTGCCACACCATTCAACTGTGGTGTCCTAGGTGGCGTCAATTGCGAAATTGTTCCGCATTCCTTGAGATAGTCGTGGAATTCAAGACTTAGGTATTCTCCCCTTGATCGGATCGAAGCATCTTGATTTTCCTGCCCAATTGATTCTCCACTTCATGCTTGAACTCTTTGAACTTTTCAAACGTTTCTGACTTGTGCTTGATTAAGTAAATATACCCATATCTACTATAATCATCGGTGAAAGTCACGCAGAAGCGGTTCTCATCCTTTGTGGTGGATCTAAAGGGCCCACATACATCGGTATGTATGAGATCCAATAAACCCTTACCCCTCTCACAAGTGCCAGTGAAGGGTGACTTGGTCATCTTTCCAAGCAAACAAGATTCGCACGTGTCATCTTCCCTAAGGTCGAATGACTCCAACACTCCATCCTTTTGGAGTTGGGCTATGCGCTTCTTGTTGACATGTCCAAGATGACAATGCCACAAACGTGCTTTATCTATACTATTGGAAGAATCCATACACAACACATCATTTCCTAGGTTATCTACAACCATAACAGTTTCATAAATTCCATTACAAGGCATTGCTTCAAAGTATAAAACACCATTTAGATAAGCATAAATAGAACCATTCTCATTATTAAACGAATATCTAAATCCTTGTCTAAACAAACCATGAAAAGAAATGATGTTTCTTGCCATATCTGGCGAGTAGCAACAATTATTTAAATCTAAATTCAATCCATTACTAAGCACTAAAGAATACACTCCAATCTTGGTAACAGGCGACGTTCTTCTGTTCCCCATGATTAGATTTATTCTTCCAAGCTTAACATCCCTATTTATTCCTAGTCCCTACAAATAAGAAAAAATGTGGTAACCACACCCTGTATCAAGAACCCAAGAAATAGCATGAGATGAATCATTAGATTTAATTGTGTAAATACCTGTGGAAGATGGCTTGATCTTCCCATCCTTGATGGCTTGTAGATATTCCGGGCAGCTTCTCTTCCAATTCCCTATTTTGTGGCAATGGTGACACTCTGCCTCCTTTGGGTTAGAGTTAGGCTTAGTAGGGCTATCTTTGGTCCTACTAGAAGAGGAACCATCTTGGGACTTTCCCTTGTGGTGGCTCTTTGACGGAGCCTTCCTCTTCTTGCCCCTTCTTTGCCCAATTGCCAAAACAGTAGCAACGGGTGGAGCGGGAGTTGGTGCAACAGACTTTTCCTTGAGGTTGCTCTCAGCAGTCCTTAGGAGCCCTTGGAGTTTGCTTAGGGTGACCTCTTCTTTTTTCATGTGGTAGGTCATCCTAAATTGGTTGTAGCATGAGGGAAAGGAGTGAAGAACAATGTCGATGGCCAAATCATCCCCAAAGTTAACATTTAACTTGCAAAGACGATTAACATATCTTTGCATCTTTTGCAAGTGCACGGTAAGAGATTCTCCACTTCCCATCTTAGCGGTGATCATATTCGTGATGATCTCATAGCGCTCTTGCCTCGTGCTTTGGTGGTACCTCTCCATTAAGTCTTGATGCATTTCATATGGATACATGTCCTCATAGGACTTTTGGAATTCTTGGTTCATTGCGGCTATCATGATGCAATGGACTTTCGTTGCATCACGTTCGTGGGTCTCAAAGACAGCCATTTCCTCGGGAGTAGCGACTTCTGGATTGATCTTCTCGAGCTTCTCGTCAAGGACGTACTCTTTGTCCTCGTAGCGCGCAATCGTGCGAATGTATCTTATCCATTCGCTAAAGTTCGATCCATCAAAAGTCACTTTTTGACAAAGACTCATTAGCGTAAATGAGTTAGCAGCAGCGTTGTTCGCGTTAGCCATCTACAGATAGAAAGGACAAAGTTTGATTAGAATTGAATCCCTAATTAAACACCCAAAATGAAAAATTAGGGCTAGGACCCAACAAAATTATTTACATATTAGAAAAGGGATGTCGTAAACTAACACGCAAATAATTTTGGAGGTAAGTGAATGACGATTCACTAATTCTACACCATGAAAAACATAAGCTTAAGTTTTAAATGTTTTTGAGAATTCCTAGATTTTCTTGGAGATTCATTGAACTTTTCAATGGCATGTTTAAATCTCGATATGCCCCTCTCGTTTGTGACTGGGATGCCGAGGATCACAAAGTGGGTGTGAATAACCATGCAAATCTACATGGTGCCTTCATTGTTACAATCACCTATTCAATGTGTCAGTAAACCACACACGCTCCATCGAACTATGAAAAACAATATATCACCCTTTGCTACCTTTGCTTAGAACCAATTAGTGTGTCGGTAAACCACACACACTCCACTAACTTCTTAGCAAGGGTGCAAAGTGTAATTTCATGGGATTGCATCAATTTCACTTTTGCCTAAAGTAAATAGGATTGGGAATTTGTAAAAAATGTTTAGTTACTTTATATAGATTCATTATACTTATTAATGAAGAGAGGATTGCCCTATTCTACCCGTTCGGCTAACGACCCTCCACCAGTCAAGCAAGCGGTGGGTGTGAATGTACACCCATTAAGCGCCATTTTATAGGCAGCAACCTTATACCCATCTTATAGACCAGCTTCGTGAATGAGGCCTATTACCGGTAAGACTAGCATTTTAATTATACATATATATTCATTAAGCTTGTAATAATATAATAGTATAGGGTGTATTTTAAACATTTCAAAATACTAGGGTTTTAATTTTCAATTTAAAATTTTCGAAATTTAATACCATTTCAATTAAAATTTTAAATATTAAAACTCTTGATTAAATAATTATCTCAAATTAAATTATTAATTTAAATTATTAAATCATAAAAGATAATTATCATTTAAACAATTAACTTATCGTAATCCCTTTTATCCCTCTAAATTTCGAAAATAACGGGAGGGGATAATTCAAAATCTTTAATTACCATATTTAACCATTAAAAGATAATTACAAGATATGAGATTATCCAAATCCCTAAAATTTATGATCTTATCTTGGGGAAGGAGGCTAATTTGAAAATCCTAGGGTTTGCAAACCTTAGATTTCAAAATCTTGCATTAAAGGAAAGGATTTAAAAACCCTTTCATAAATTTCACAAATTAGGGTTAGGAAACCCTAATCTTGAAATTTCTTGCCTCCTAGGGTTTGTTGGCTATAAACCCTAATTGTTAAGTTTATACAATTATATGATACTAATTGAAAACAAGTTAACCAAAGTCTCTGATACCACTGATGGGTTTTATACATACAATCATGTGTGTGCATGCAACCCTAGATTTGGATCTATGTTTTCACTATTAGATACACAACATTATGAACACATGAATAAAACCCTAATGTGGCCTACTATTTTTGAAATTCACATAGAAGGTTAGATCACATACCTCTTGTTGTTATATTGCAATAAAAACTTAAATCTACAAACCCTAAGTCTTGAAAGCAAGTACCACAAGTGTAGTACCTCTAATGGCTCACAAACACCACAAGCAATTGGAGAGGCTATAGAGAGAGAAGGGGAGAGGTAGAAATCAGCCTTGGGATCTCTTAGAAGCAAGTGAACGAATTCTTAAGGCCTTAGGGGTCTTTATATAGGGTAGAGATTAGGGTTTCAGTCCTCATCCTTATCTAGTTACTTGCCCACCAAGCAATCAAAAGATAAGCCTTGATAACCCTTATCCCTTTGGACCTTTAGACGATTTCAAGGATATCTTATCCCTTGAATTCGTCCATCCTACAACTAGGATAACCATTGCCCTATTTTGCAACTATCACGTAATTATAATTCAGTCCCTCTAGTTTAATTAATTACACTTGATCACAAAATTAATTCTTAATTAATTATTGACCAATATTAATTAAACAAATATGATTTCTCCTTTTATATATTATTCTTATAATATATAAATAAATCATAATAACTTCTCTCTTTATTTATTTCTCCAGTCAAGTTGCTTTGGTGAAGGCAACCCAAAAGGACCATGCACAACCGGATCAAGTAGTTACCAAATATGGTTACTGGCTTAGACACTAATCCAACAGAACTTTCGTGAGTTACAGGGATGTGGAGCCCTGAAGTTAATCAGGAAGAAGGACCTGATTTCTAGTAGGCGTTGGTTGGGGGAGAGTTGGTGATTCAGGGAGAGGATGTTCAGTGTGGGTCAGTTCAATGTTCAACAGCTAGGACCAGACACTATCTTCAGCAGGGTTGCTCCAGATTTGTTTCCTACGTTATGGACACCTGGGAGAAGGGTAAGGCGACTGTGGACGATGTACCGATTTTTCAGGAGTACCTGGATGTACTTCCAGAGGATTTGCCAAGAGTGCCTTCAGAGAGGCAGGTGGAGTTTCAGATTGACTTGGTTACTGGTGAGGCTCCGATAGCGAAATCATCTAATCGATTAACACCTCCCGAGACGCAGGAGTTGTCTACACAACTGCAAGAGCTATTAGACAAGGGTTTTATTTGGACGAGTAGTTCGCCATGGGGAGCTCTGATCCTGTTTGTGAAGAAGAAGGATGGTCGCATGATATATATATATATATATATATATATATATATATATATATATATATATATATCGACTATTAGGAGCTGAATAAGCTAACGATTAAGAATTGTTATCCACTCATGAGGACTGATGATTTATTTGATTAGCTCCAGGGTGCATCTTGTTTTTTCAAGATTGATCTGCGTTCGGGTTATCAGCAGATGAGGGTGAGAGAGGAGGATGCATAGAAGATGACCTTTTAGACTCATTATGGTCATTACGAGTTCGCGGTGATGCCCTTTAGGCTCACCAGTGCTCCAACTGCGTTCATGGATCTCATGAATCATGTATGCAGACCTATGTTGGATCGGTTTGTGATTATGTTTATTGATGACATCCTGGTCTATTCCAAGACCTAGGAGCTGCATGAGGAACATCTGAGGGAGGTATTGGAGACTCTGAGGAAGGAGAGACTGTATGCGAAGTTATCCAAGTGTGAGTTTTGGTTGCGTGAGGTGCAGTTTCTAGGGTACCTTGTCAACCAAATGATATTCTAGTCGATCCGACCAAGGTCGAGGCCGTGATGCAGTGGGAGGTTCTGAGGTCTCCATCTAAGATTCGAAGTAGGTTATTATCATAGATTTATCCAGGATTTCTCCAAGATAGTTGTTCCTTTGACTCGGTTAAAAAAGAAGACAGTTACATTTCACTGGGGGTCTGAGCAGCATGCAACTTTTGAGACCTTGAGATATCGGTTGTGCAAGGCACCGATTTTGACCCTGTCGGAGGGTGTGGAGGATTTTATGGTATATTGTGATGCGTCGATGATAGTTTTGGGAGCAGTGTTGATGCAACGAGGTCATGTTATTGCTTACTCTTCGAGGCAGCTAAGGCTGTGATGCGATTTATTCTACATATGATTTGGAGTTGGGGATTGTGGTCTTTGCCCTTAATATTTGGCGACATTACCTCCATGGGGTCTACTGTACTATCTACACGGATCACAAGAGCCTAAGGTATTTGATGGATCAATCGAATCTGAACATGAGGCAACATAGATGGTTGGATGTGGTGAAGGATTAGGATTGTGAGATCCTCTATCACCCGGGGAAGTTCAATGTGGTGGTCGATGCTCTCAGTCACAAGGCGGTCACGACTCTGATCAGGGATATGTGTTTAAGGATGATGGAGAATACTCCACTTTTAGAGGTGATCCAAAAGGCTCAGGTTGAGGCTATCAAGGAAGAGCACTAGAAGAGTGAGCCCTTAGTGGGTCAGGTGGCTTCCTTCGATTATGATATTCAGGGGTTATTGACCCTTCATCGGAGGGTGTGGGTTCCGTATTTCGGTGGTGCGTGCCAGGTTTTGATGGAGGAGGCGCACAAGAAGAGGTTATCTATTAATCCTAGAGCAAGAAAGATGTATAGGGATCTCCGACTCGACTATTGGTGGCCATGCGTGAAGCGAGATGTGGCCTGGTATGTGGAGAGGTGCTTGACTTGCAGGAAAGTCAAGGCCTAGCATCAAAGACCTCTCGACAAGTTTCAACCATTAGACAATCCCGTTTGGAAGATGGGAAGAGATTACTATGGATTTCATCACGAAGTTGCCACGGACAACGTGCGTAGTGGATTCGATATGGTTCATCATGGATCGACTAACCAAGAGTGCGAATTTTATTCTAATTTAGGAGAGTATATTTGCGGAGAGGTTGGTTGATACTTACATCAGGGAGGTAGTGGCACGGCTTAGGGTGCCGATTACAGTGGTTTTAGACAGGGATTCTAGGTTTACTTCGAGGTTCTGGAAGACGTTTCACGAGGAGTCGGGTACTCGTCTGCATTTCAAAACGACTTTCACCCACGAACTGATGGACATAGTGAGTGGACTATCTAGACCTTGGAGGATATGCTTCAGGCATGTGTATTGGATTTTGGTAGGAGTTGGGATACGTATTTCCCTTTGGCAGAGGTTTCTTATAACAACAATTATCACACCAACATTGATCAACCTCCCTTTAAGATGCTCTATGGGGGAAGTACAAGACCCCAATATGTTGGGGTGAGGTCGGTCAGCGAGTCATGGGGAGTACTGAGGTGGTACTCAAGACTACTGAGTTGATTCAGCAGGTCCAAGGTAGACTTCAGATAGTACAAAGTCGGTAGAAGAGCTATGCCGAGAAGCGCCTATCAGATCTAGAGTTCCAGGTTGGGTACATGCTTCTCTAGAAGGTGTCACCTTGGAAAGGTGTCATCCGATTCTGGAAGAAGGGCAAGTTTGGCCCTAGGTATATCGGTCCTTTCAGGATTTTGGCTCAGGTGGGAAAGGTTTCTTATCGTATGGATCTACCCGAGGAGCTTAGTCAGATCCATAGCACATTTCACGTCTCTCAGCTACAGAAATGTTTGGTTGATGATTCCATGGTGGTTCTATTGGAGGATATTCAGGTGGATGATCGAATAAATTATATTAAGCGACCGATTACCATCCTTGACAAGAAGATAAAGGTTCTGCGGAACAAGTCGGTGGATCTATTAAAGGTGCAATGAAAGCACTGCAAGGGTTCTGAATGGACGTGGGAGCCCGAGGTCGAGATGAAGGAGAATTATTCGGAGTTGTTTTCAATGACAGACTTCGAGGATGAAGTTTGATTCAAGTGGTGGAGAATCGTAACGTTTGCATGTCAGGTATTCCTTTTTTTTCGCTTAATCTTAAAACTTTTTCAGTTGGGTCCTTTGCTCGTACGTTGGGAGTACACTAGGAGTACGTTGGGCATAATGATCTCATGAGTTGATCGCGGAGGCATCCAGGTATGATGGGCATACGTAGAGTATGCGGGACGTATGACCACATGGGACAAACCCTAATTTTTCGGGTTTGAGCCCAATTTAAACAACTTAAGTTACTCTTGGACCTTCTTATGACCATCCTACATGTAACACCGTAAATTTTTGAACAAATTTTTCATTTTAAATTACAAAAATTCTCATAATGCATTTCACAAACATCCCAATTATCAATTTAACAAAACACAGTTCCATAATTGTTTGATTAATAATCCAGGATCCTAAAAAGATAACTCTTTATCTCGTGTGTACAATCAAGTCGGCGCCTTCCCGTGATCCTGAGAAGTACTTATAACACATAACACATAACACGGTAAGCACAAAGCTTAGTGAGTTCCCCAAAATACCACAAATACACATTAGCCACTCGAGGCTATAACTCTGTAAGACCCTCCAGTCAATGTGTCTTAGTGGGACCCTCCAGTCCCACAACTCTAATGGACCCTCCAGTCCTAACTCTGTGGACCCTCTGGTCCTAACTCTGTGGACCCTACAGTCCTAACTCTATAAACTCAGAATAAATACACAACATAAATCACATAGACATAATGCAGGATATCGCAGTACTCAAATAAACACATAAGATCAATATATACACATATTACCATAACAGCATCAGTCACAAAGACAGTATGCACGATAACACATAACACATAATAAACAAATAAGACCCTTCAGTCGATAGTGTACTAAGAACCTCCAGTCTATATGTATTGAGACCCTCTGGTCAATAATATACTAAGACCCTCCGGTCAATAATGCAAATAAGACCCTCTGTTCATCAACAAGAATAAGACCCTCCGGTCACACACAGATTTGTCACACCCCCGAACCAGACGGCGGAAACGTCCGAGGGTTGTTGTGACTCAATTGAATACCATCACAGTGAATATACATGAAACATAACATCATTCATCACCATGCATTGAAATAGTACAACTGGTAGTGTTTACATTTAGTACATTGTTTCATAACATTACATTCCCAAAAAGTAGATTGTTCGATACTAGTTAAACAAACAACAAGACATCACTGAGTACATTTTTCCTTTCGATTTACATGTTACCTGAGAATACAAGTATTTTGAAAAACGTCAACATATGAAATGTTGGTGAGTTCATAAGTAATGTTTGATATATAATGTTTTGTATTGTTTTGAAAACCACCAGAAAATCCGATATTTTCTGAAAAGAGTATCGTGTAAAAAGTGTGAAGATCCGTAAGTATGCCTCTTTGTTTCTATAAATGTAAAAAAAAATTTGTTAGACTTGGTATGCATCTTGTAGGTGTATGAATTGAAAACCCTAGGAAAACCCGATGTTTTCCTAATATTTTGAATTACGCGTTTTATATTTTGTTATACCGTTGTGACGTGTGTATTTGATAATTACAGGTGACATTGGATTAATTATGGATTGTGAATTGTTATAAACACGCATTAATGAAAACGACTAGTTTACAACTATACAACGATCCCTTAGGCGTCGTCCGTACTATTCACTTAATCCAACCACCCTAACTTCTCATAGCCCCACAATCGAGGAGAAAAGAGGGTGCGAAGCCCCCGCTATTTCCATAAGTCGTTCAAGGCTATCGTGAATGCGAAAGGCCCTTGGCCCGACTCGCATCTGTGAATTCTCGACTTTGCTAGCAGTACCAAAAGACCCTTGGGTCCCAACAGCACAAAAGCCATTGAAAGTCCTTTTACATGGAATAGGTCATATGAGACCCAACAACATGTAAGCGAGTTTCCTTCGGGTCTAAAGATCATGTCATTGGGCTAGCTAGGCCCAACAAGCACGATTTGAAACTTTCGGGCCCAAAGATGGTGTATCGACGTCTGGTGAATTCCCGCGTGTGTATTGACTTCCCGTAATTTCAGCATGTGTATTGTAGTATCGTCGTGTATAGATTTTTGATTCATTATTGATTCGAGACCGAATCAATTCGTTTGGTAACGATTTTTTTGGTGTTGAAGGTGTATTATGTTTCGTCAGTAGTTGTGGTACTAGTATTTCATCATGACGAATTTATTGTTTAAGACATTAGAATTTTACTTTTTGCAGCCCCTTTCTTTTGGATAAATTAACACTTTTGACCCTTAGTATAAAAGAATTTCCATTTTAGTACTTAAACCATTTTTCTTGACACTTTAGTATCAAAACTTGTTGAAAAGGGTATTTTTCAGCTCAAATTTATTTGAAAAGCACTTTTAGTCCTTCAAAATGAAGTTTTCTCGGCTGAAACCTCTATTTTCGCAATTTTTACACTTTTGGCCCAAAGTAGAAATTTTTTGCATCTTTGGTCCATTTTAAATATGAAAAGTATTTTTAACCTTTGAAATGGGCTTGGAGCACTAGTAGTCCCCTGTTTTACAGAAAAGTATAGTTTCAGCCCCTCTAATTTTAAAATCTCGCAATTTGGGCTTTATTGGGCCAAAAAATTCATTTTTGGCCCATTATGCTTAAAAATTTACATTTTAATCCTTTAAAAGAGTAAATTTCCAGAAAATACATTTTTGAAACTGTTTTGACTCATCTCAACCATCAGAATTTGCATTTTGTCATTTTGGGCCCCTTTGAATTTATATTTTCAACATTTTGAGCCCAAAAATGGGTTTTTAGCCCAAAAATGTTCATATTAACCAACTTGGTTATTTTTCTAGAAATGATTTGTGTGTAATAATATGATTTATACTTGTATCATACAACCTAATGTAAATCTAGGTTTTAAGGACTTTTTGACTAGATCCAACACCACAATCGCATAAGAACATATATATAAACATAGAAATCACACAAGGCATACATATACTCATAGATCTACACATTTGCTTGTATTCCCCCCCCCCCCCCACAAAATTTATAAAAATCGAAAAATAGGGGGTATGAAGCTCACCTTGAGTTGGATTTCGGTTTTGGAGGAGTTTGGAAGAAGTTTGATGTTGTTTTCGGCTCTAGCAACTTCTTGAGGAGGTTTTCGAACTTAGATGGTTCTAGGGAGTTAGACCATAAATTTACATGAGTTAAGATGAGATGTTTGATATAACAAGGAACCTAGATCATAGATTTAAGTATAAACTTACCTTAGATGATGATTCTTGTGGAAAATCTCTTTGAAAAGCTCTTAAGTCTCGAAAATTAGATGAAGAAAGGTGAGGGTGTTCCTTGAGAGAGTTTGCTACACAAAAAGTGGATGAAGTGTGTGTGTGTTTGGGAGCTCTCGGCCGAGAATCAAGAAGAAGAAGAGAGAGAGAGTTGAGATGACTAACCTAGATGCATGTTGGTCCATGCATGGAGGTATGGGATGTATTAATGAGGTGGCAATCTCACAAGTCAAATCTTCATCCCTTGAGTTTGGGCTTGAGCCGAGATTTGGAGAGGAAAAAAAGATTTTTGGGCTTTATTGCCCCTAAGCCCATATTATAGTTAGGTTGAGTGATTGTTGGCCCTATAAAATATATAAGTGTGATTTTTATACTTTGTTAGGCTAGTTTAGGTCAGTTATGGTCCATAATGGTTCATAATATTTAATTTATTTCATTCTAGGCTCAATATGGCCCAAAATGTTGAAATAAATGAAAGTGGGTCCAATTAGAGCCCATTTAAGGATTCTAATCCCAAGATAGTCAAATTGGAAGCTTATTGGTCCATTGGGCCCAATAAGGAAGTCCTAGTCCAAAATGGACCTAAACAAGAACTTCTAGGGTTTCCCATTTGCTTGTTGACTATTTGTAATGCTTGTATGGTGTATTTGATTGCAAATTTTGATCTCATAAAGTAAGCATCATACATGCTCTTAAGTTTTTGATTCAAAATTTTACTTATGTGTTGTAGTTACAAGGCACAAAATTTCTAGTTGTGACATCATCCCCCCCGTTAGGGGGAATTTCGTCCCTAAATTCTGTTTGAAAGCTAGATTTGAGAATGCTAGAATAGGTGGGGGTACTTTTGCTTCATTTGATTTTCGCGTTCCCACATGAATTCTGGCCCACGCTTCGCGTTCCACCGTACTTTCACGATCGGGATGCGACTTTGCTTAGTACGCTTCACCTCCCTGTCCATGATTTCAACCGGTTCTTCAACGAACAAGAGATTCTCGTTGATTTCAATCTCGTCAAGGGGAATGACGAGGGTTTCATCCGACAGGCACTTCTTTAGATTAGAGACATGGAACACGGGGTGCACACTGTTTAGCTCTGCGGGTAGTTGCAGTTTATACACCACTGGACCTATTTGGGCGACGATCTTGAAAGGTCCAATGTATCGTGGGTTCAGTTTTCCCCGTTTTCCGAAACGAACGACTCCCTTCCAAGGTGAGACTTTTAACAGTACGCGATCCCCGACCTGAAACCCTAAGGGCTTTCGCCGTTTATCGGCGTAGCTCTTTTGTCGGTCACGCGATGCTTGTAATTGAGCTTTGATTTGAACTATCTTTTCTGTGGTTTCACGAATGATCTCCGGTCCCGTTAGTGCCTTGTCTGATGTGAGTGCCTTTGCTAGCTGGGTGTCGCCCACCTCAGCCCAACATAACGGTGATCTACACTTACGCCCATACAGTGCTTCGAAAGGAGCGACCTTGATGCTCGAATGGTAACTGTTGTTATACGAAAATTCGACTAAAGGTAAGTGGGTATCCCAAGACTTCCCAAAGTCTATCACACATGCGCGAAGCATGTCTTCGAGCGTTTGAATGGTTCGTTCGCTTTGACCATCCGTTTGTGGATGATAAACGGTGCTCATGTCGAGATGAGTTCCCAGTGCTTTCTGGAGTGATTGCCAAAAACGTGAAGTGAACCTACTGTCTCTATCCGAGATAATAGACACTGGTACTCCGTGGAGTCTCACGATTTCTCGAATGTATAAACGTGTCAATCTCTCCATCTTGTAGGATTATTTTATTGGCAGGAAATGGGCAGATTTCGTCAGTCGGTCGACTATTACCCATATGGTGTCTAGTCCATCCGACGTCTTCGGTAGCTTGGTCAGGAAATCCATAGAAATCCCTTCCCATTTCCACTCAGGGATTACCGGTTGCTGTAATAACCCTGAGGGCTTTTGGTACTCCACCTTTACCTTGGCACAAGTAAGGCACTTACTAACATAGGTGGCAATTTCCGCCTTCATGTTAGGCCACCAATAGTGTTGTTTAATATCCAAATACATCTTGTCTGAGCCGGGATGGATGGAGTATCGCGTCTTGTGGGCTTCCTTCATGACTACCTCCCTAAATCCTCCGAGTTTAGGGACCCAAATACGGTTCATGAAATAGTATACTCCGTCCTCTTTTGCCTCTAGATTCTTCTCCATTCCGCGTAATGCTTCGCTTGCTCTGTTTTCCGTCTTCATGGCCTCTGACTGGGCTACTCCAATCTGAGTGGTTAAGTGAGATTGGATGGTTATTGAGAGAGTTTTCACACGACGATTAGAGTACCCCTTCCGGCTCAATGCGCCAGCTACCACGTTGGCCTTGCCCGGGTGGTACTTGATTTCACACTCGTAATCGTTTAATAATTCGACCCATCTTCGTTGCCTCATATTCAACTCTTTTTGATTCAAGATATGCTGGAGACTTTTGTGGTCTGTAAAGATGGTGTATTTCGTACCATAAAGGTAATGCCTCCAAATCTTCAGAGCAAAGACCACGACTCCCAATTTCAGATCATGGGTTGTATAATTCACTTCGTGCGCCTTTAGTTGGCGGGATGCGTAAGCTATCACCCTTCCACGCTTCATGAGAACGCAACCTAAGCCTTGATTTGACGCGTCACAGTAGACCACGAAATCTTCTGTTCCCTCCGGTAGAGATAGTACCGGGGCACTACAGAGGGCTTGCTTTAGGGTTCAGAATGCAACCTCTTGCTTGTCCGTCCATTTGAATGATACGCCCTTTTGCGTAAGTGAGGTAAGTGGCTTGGCGATCTTAGAGAAGTTTTGAATAAACCTCCTATAGTAGCCTGCTAGACCTAAGAATTGACGAATTTCCGTGGGTGTTGTCGGGACTGCCCATCCTTCAACAGCCTTGACCTTAGAGGGATCCACATGAATTCCATCTTGGCTAACAACATGACCTAGGAAGTTCACACTACGAAGCCAGAACTCACACTTGGAGAGTTTTGCGTATAGCTTTTCCAATCGCAGAGTTTCTAGAATTTGTCGGAGATGTTGACCATGCTCTTCCTCGCTTCGGGAATAGACGAGAATGTCATCAATGAAGACAATGACAAAGTTTTCGAGGAATGGTCGACAGATTCGGTTCATCAGATCCATAAATGCGGCAGGGGCATTTGTTAGACCAAAGGGCATTACAACAAATTCATAATGTCCATAACGAGTTCGGAAATTGGTTTAGGAATATCCTCTTCCCGGACTTTGAGTTGATGGTATCCGGACCTTAGATCTATCTTAGAGAAGTAACTAGCTCCTTGGAGCTGGTCAAATAGACCGTCGATTCGTGGGAGTGGATAGCGATTTTTGACAGTGAGTTTATTTAACTCTCTGTAATCGATGCACATCCTAAAAGATCTGTCCTTCTTTTTGACAAACAGGACCGGAGCTCCCCATGGCGAGTAACTAGGTCGGATGAATCCCATGTACAGGAGTTCGCTGAGTTGACTGGACAATTCCTGCATTTCAGCAGGAGCTAGCCGGTAAGGTGATTTAGTGAGAGGGGTTGCTCCTGGAACGAGGTCAATTCGGAATTCAACTTGCCTCTTTGGGGGTACTCCAGGAAGATCTTGAGGAAATACGTCTGGAAATTCACGCGCTACTGGAATATCTTGAATGTTAGTCTCTTCCTTGGTTTTATCCACTATGTGAGCCAGGAATGTCAAATCTTTCTTTCGTAGATGCTTTTGTGCCTGGATGCACGAGATGAGGCGAAGGTTCGTGCTAGGTTTGTCTCCGTAAATAACTAGGGTTTCGTGATTAGGAAGGCGAAGGCGAACGACCTTCTCGTGACACATAATCTCAGCACGGTAGAGGCTTAACCAGTCCATGCCAATAATCACATTGAAACTCCTAACAGATACAGGCATTAAGTCTATTCGAAAGACGTGTTGGTTCAGGGTTAGGGTACATCCGATGTAGATTTCCCCCGTGGATTCGGTTTTCCCATTGGCCATTTCCACCGTAAAGGTTTCATTGAGCTTATGGGGTTGTTGTTTTAATAAATGCTTAAACTTATTGCTTACGAAACTTCGCTCCGCTCCGATGTCAAATAGGATGCATGCATAAGTGTGGTTTAGGGGAAACGTACCGGTAACAACTGCGGGATCCTGAATTGCTTCCCCCTGACCCATGGCCAGCACCCTTCTCATTCCTCCATTTCCGGGATTGTTGTTGTTAGGGCAATCGCGACGAAAATGCCCTGTCCTTCTGCATCCATAACATGTGTGGCTAGGACCGGCGTTGTTGCCCCCAGCATTGATGTTGTTGTTGTTGCGGTTGTTGTTTCCCTGTTGTTGATTTTGAGGAGGGTAGGTCCTGCAGCACCTCGCCGTGTGTCCCTTTCAATTGCAACTGGTGCACTGCAACTCCTTGCATTCTCCGTTGTGATGGAAACTGCACTTGTTGCATTTGGGAAGATTACCGGAATAAGGTCTAGGAACATTTGGGGCAGCTAAGGCTGGAGCATGTGGTGTAGTTGGGACTTGCACGGTGGCAGCATTAACCGCCACTGGCTGCTGCTTCTTAGAAGTCTCGGAGCCTTGACGCCCCTTCCTTTTGTTGTTTTTCCCTTTCTTGCCATCACTTTCCTTCTTGGCCTCAAGTATCCGTTGGCTTCTCCCCCTTCTTATTGTTGTGGTCATACAGCTTCTTTGCCAATCTTTTAGCACTGTCGAAAGTTTCGGGATTTGCAGCTATCACGTTTCCTTGGATCGGAGAGGTTAGTCCCCAGATGAATCGCTCAATCTTCTTTCCTTCCGAGGTGATCATACCCGGGCATAACAGAGATAGTTCACTAAATCTCGATATGTAGGCATCGGTATCCGCATTCCGCACAGTAAGGTTCCACAGCTCTTGCTCCATTTTCTGAATCTCACCTCGTAAGTAGTATTCAGCCATCAGCATTTCTTTCATTTCCGACCACGGCATGGAGTTGGCTATAGGGAGTGTCATGGCTTCCACGTGTCCGTTCCACCAAGTGAGCGCTTGATCAACGAAAGTGCATGCTACAAACTTCACCTTCATTTCCTCCGGACATCGCATATCTCGAATACCGATTCCACCTTCTCGATCCATCGTTTCAGAGTGATCACCCCTCCAGTGTCGTTAAAGGTTCGTGGTTTAGCGTTTGTGAAGTCCTTGTAGGTACATGTTTTGGTGGGTCCCTGATTCATTTCGTTGTTTGAACTTCCGGCCCCTTGCCCGTTGACTCCTCCATTGTTCCCTTGATGAATTTGTGTCATCGCTGCATTGACCGCAGCAGAGACCGCTGCCTGGAATGCGGCTGAGTCAACTTCGGGTGGGGTTGGTCCAGGGTTTCCGTGAGTAGGTCGGTGAGGCATCTTTCTGTCATGAAACGGAAAGATGTTGAGTATACGTGGCTTCCGTGTGGTTGTGATCCTACTGACTAGGTGTATGGCACGAACTTAAGTACTTCTATCATGTAGTATACAATCATAGATTCACAACACATAGCAATTTGTAATATCATAACAAAGCACGTAAAAGTTTACTAATATTATCCGCATTTGATACATGAAAATTTTGCTCGTAAGAGCATACATGAGTGACACTACTTCGACAGCATAACGGCTCTATGAGTAGTGTAGTCACTTAAACATAGAGTCGGGGTACATAGCATAGTTCCTAATGACCCAGTAAGATAAGTCTATCCCTAACACTCCGTGGTGCGTCCTACATAGTGGAGGGGTCATATGCCGAAGTGTTGAGCTAGTAACTGAGCCATCTCCGTCATGTCTCCAATAACCTCATCCCTCTCGTGCTCAGCTCGCACTGCACGTGCCTCCATGGCGTACAACTGTTGCTGCAGGGCGGCGATCTCATCTTCGGGAGAGCGGTTCTCCCTTGGGGGGTTCATTGGTGGGGCGGGGTGGTCTGGTTGCGCCTCGTCCATGAACGACGTGGCGTGATTTTTGTCCGGATCTTGTCCTTCCTCGATGTCATCGTCGGTCTCCCCGAACTCGTAGTCGATGTCTAGGTATTCATCAGGTCTGACGTCGTGTGCTTCCTCTGGATTCCCTTCTGGTTCATCTTCAAGCATCTCGTGAGCCACTAGGACTTGATGAAACTGGATACCCGGCTGCTCTCCCTCCATGAAGGCTGGGGGAAGGTATAAACCATCGTTACTCCTATGACTCTACACTATGTTATAGACTAAACAGACGTTCTTCTCTTCTGGTGATAAAGGGGTTTGTTTTTAAGTTCTCTAGCTATCGCGATCTCATCAGAACATGTGTTAGTTATACCTTGGAGGGAATGTAGTTGATCAGGCCACATCCACTCCTTGATACCGCTAAGAACAGTCCTGAATTAACCGGGATACTAGTGTAATCTTGTTTGATTCGCCGTTATGTTCTTATTCCTAATGCAAGCAAGGGTGTTTTATTGTTGTGTTTCACTTGTTTTGTTCAGAGTTGTGTTAGTCCCTCTTTTGTTTTATAGTTGCATATCAATGTGTGGCTAGATATGCTAGTTCACTATAAACAAAGCTCTGATACCAACCTGTCACACCCCTGAACCAGACGGCGGAAACGTCCGAGGGTTGTTGTGACTCAATTGAATACCATCACAGTGAATATACATGAAACATAACATCATTCACCACCATGCATTGAAATAGTACAACTGGTAGTGTTTACATTTAGTACATTGTTTCATAACATTACATTCCCAAAAAGTAGATTGTTCGATACTAGTTAAACAAACAACAAGACATCACTGAGTACATTTTTCCCTTCGATTTACATGTTACCTGAGAATACAAGTATTTTGAAAAACGTCAACATATGAAATGTTGGTGAGTTCATAAGTAATGTTTGAAATATAATGTTTTGTATTGTTTTGAAAACCACCAGAAAATCCGATATTTTCTGAAAAGAGTATCGTGTAAAAAGTGTAAAGATCCGTAAGTATGCCTGTTTGTTTCTATAAATGTAAAAAAAATTTGTTAGACTTGGTATGCATCTTGTAGGTGTATGAATTGAAAACCCTAGGAAAACCCGATGTTTTCCTAATATTTTGAATTACACGTTTTATATTTTGTTATACCGTTGTGACGTGTGTATTTGATAATTACAGGTGACATTGGATTAATTATGGATTGTGAATTGTTATAAACACGCATTAATGAAAACGACTAGTTTACAACTATACAACGATCCCTTAGGCGTCGTCCGTACTATTCACTTAATCCAACCACCCTAACTTCTCATAGCCCCACAATCGAGGAGAAAAGAGGGTGCGAAGCCCCCGCTATTTCCATAAGTCGTTCAAGGCTATCGTGAATGCGAAAGGCCCTTGGCCCGACTCGCATTTGTGAATTCTCGACTTTGCTAGCAGTACCAAAAGACCCTTGGGGCCCAACAGCACAAAAGCCATTGAAAGTCCTTTTACATGGAATTAGGTCATATGAGACCCAACAACATGTAAGCGAGTTTCCTTCGGGCCTAAAGATCATGTCATTGGGCTAGCTAGGCCCAACAAGCACGATTTGAAACTTTCGGGCCCAAAGATGGTGTATCAACGTCTGGTGAATTCCCGCGTGTGTATTGACTTCCCGTAATTTCAGTGTGTGTATTGTAGTATCGTTGTGTATAGATTTTTGATTCATTATTGATTCGAGACCGAATCAATTCGTTTGGTAACGATTTTTTTGGTGTTGAAGGTGTATTATGTTTTGTCAGTAGTTGTGGTACTAGTATTTCATCATGACGGATTTATTGTTTAAAACATTAGAATTTTACTTTTTGCAGCCCCTTTCTTTTGGAGAAATTTACACTTTTGACCCTTAGTATAAAAGAATTTCCATTTTAGTCCTTAAACCATTTTTCTTGACACTTTAGTATCAAAACTTGTTGAAAAGGGTATTTTTCAGCTCAAATTTATTTGAAAAACAGTTTTAGTCCCTCAGAATGAAGTTTTCTCGGCTGAAACCTCTATTTTCGCAATTTTTACACTTTTGGCCCAAAATAGAAATTTTTTGCATCTTTGGTCCATTTTAAATATGAAAAGTATTTTTAACCCTAGAAATGGGCTTGGAGCACTAGTAGTCCCCTGTTTTACAGAAAAGTACAGTTTCAGCCCCTATAATTTGAAAATCTCGCAATTTGGGCTTTATTGGGCCGAAAAATTCATTTTTGGCCCATTATGCTTAAAAATTACATTTTAATCCTTCAAAAGAGTAAATTTCAAGAAGATACATTTTTGAAACTGTTTTGACTCATCTCAACCATCAGAATTTGCATTTTGTCATTTTGGGCCCCTTTGAATTTATATTTTCAACATTTTGAGCCCAAAAATGGGTTCTTAGCCCAAAAATGTTCATATTAACCAACTTGGTTATTTTTCTAGAAATGATTTGTGTGTAATAATATGATTTATACTTGTTTCATACAACCTAATGTAAATCTCGGTTTTAAGGACTTTTTGACTAGATCCAACACCACAATCGCATAACATATATATAAACATAGAAATCACACAAGGCATACATATACTCATAGATCTACACATTTTCTTGTATCCCCCTCCCACAAAACTTATAAAAACCGAAAAATAAGGGGTATGAAGCTCACCTTGAGTTAGATTTCGATTTTGGAGGAGTTTGGAAGAAGTTTGATGTTTTTTTCGGCTCTAGCAACTTCTCGAGGAGGTTTTCGAACTTAGATGGTTCTAGGGAGTTAGACCATAAATTTACATGAGTTAAGATGAGATGTTTGATATAACAAGGAACCTAGATCATAGATTTAAGTATAAACTTACCTTAGATGATGATTCTTGTGGAAAATCTCTTTGAAAAGCTCTTAAGTCTCGAAAATTAGATGAAGAAAGGTGAGGGTGTTCCTTGAGAGAGTTTGCTACACAAAAAGTGGATGAAGTGTGTGTGTTTGGGAGCTCTCGGCCGAGAATCAAGAAGAAGAAGAGAGAGAGAGTTGAGATGACTAACCTAGACGCATGTTGGTCCATGCATGGAGGTATGGGATGTATTAATGAGGTGACAATCTCATAAGTCAACTCTTCATCCCTTGAGTTTGGGCTTGAGCCGAGATTTGGAGAGGAAAAAAAGATTTTTGTGCCTTATTGCCGCTAAGCCCATATTAGAGTTAGGTTGAGTGATTGTTGGCCCTATAAAATATATAAGTGTGATTTTTATACTTTGTTAGGCTAGTTTAGGTCAATTATGGTCCATAATGGTTCATGATATTTAATTTATTTCATTCTAGGCCCAATATGGCCCAAAATGTTGAAATAAATGAAAGTGGGTCCAATTAGAGCCCATTTAAGGATTCTAAGCCCAAGATAGTCAAATTGGAAGCTTATTGGTCCATTGGGCCCAATAAGGAAGTCCTAGTCCAAAATGGACCTAAACAAGAACTTCTAGGGTTTCCCATTTGCTTGTTGACTATTTGTAATGCTTGTATGGTGTATTTGATTGCAAATTTTGATGTCATAAAGTAAGAATCATACATGCTCTTAAGTTTTTGATTCAAAATTTTACTTATGTGTTGTAGTTACAAGGCACAAAATTTCTAGTTGTGACAAGATTACAACACAGATAAGTATAGTGAAAAGACTCACCTTGAATGGCGAATAGATCCTATACATTCTGCTGCTACACTCTGGCTTCTATCACTAACTCAAACCCACAAATAACCCCATTAGGTTCTAAGAACAACCTTAACATTATTAGGTCTAAATATATTCCACCAATCTGGTCCATAAATATCTCAAGTCCATTAGGCCCACCAAGGCCCAATCATTGCCCAATTTTCCAAATTAGGCCCAAACCCTCATATGGGCCTTACCCTAAAGCCCATCTAAATATTCTAGTTCACATGACTGCTCTTGGATGGCCCATCAATGGCACAAACACCAACCCTAATAGGAAAGCCCAACACAAGGCCCAAGAAAAATTAGGGTTTTCACATAAAATGACAATTAGGGTTAAGTGTTTCTCACTTACCCATTAAGGTCTTAACCCATTAAGTCCATTATTCCACTAAGATATCATATAATAGAATTGTCTTGAGTTTTATCTTCAGTCCACTGGTCCAAATGCGGGTCCTAAAAGGCCCAACCAACAAACCCAACAATTAGGGTTTTCTAAACCCTAATTAGGATTTCTAGGCCAATCACTATCCAACTAGTCCAGATCAAACATTTGGGCTAATTATGGTTCACTATGCTAAGCACCACCCACTACCACCTTAGGTAGTGGTGGTCAATGGCGGCTCACGGTGGTGGTGGGGGGTTTTCCAACCACACATACCACTATTCGCCCTCATAATTCCCGAGAACAGCAATTTCACCCAAGCACGAACTCAAAAACACACCCATAGCCACCTCTCATGGCTTATGGAAGCAAAATAGATGGCAACCACCTCCTTGAGGTGTTGACGGTGGATTTTTCGTGTCCAGAAGTTCGCTCACAACACCATAACACCACCCAGTAATATAGATTATGATAGAACACTGAAAAACGTACCTTCCCACGACCACTTTCGCGGCGGCCTAAGGCAGTCGGAGGAAAAGAAGAAGATCCGCTATGGCTGCTGCTCGGAATAGAGATGGTGACGGCGACACAGTGACGAAATAGGCAGAAAGGAAGGAAGCAATCATAGCAGGGAATCGGGCTGAGATCTTCCCAATGAACGGAAGCCACGATCACGCTTTACAGCTCCGACAAGCATGCGACGCCCAGAAATTTCGCGTCGTCCTGCAGCCTCAATGGCGTTCCGGCATCGGATTAGCAGCGACAATGGTTGGACTGATCGGAATGGCAAACGAACATGGAGGGTGGCGGCCGGGTCGTCTCCCATGGCGGCTGAATGCTCTTGATAGGTTTAGGGTTAGATGCTGGGAGGGAGCATCGGGTATACCCCGTGACTTTCTTCAAACAATTTGCGATTTTTACAATACCAGCCCCTCCCCACCAAATCTTCTTCAACTTTAACCCAATATTTACCTTTTTAACCCATACTTCCATAATTCTTTTCAAATTAAATCCCAATAGTTACCATGCAGCCCCTAATTCCATAAATTCATTACAAATAAGGTCCAAAACTTACCAAATATCCCCTGCCCTCAGGAATATTTACAAATTAAATCATGAACTTACACATTAACCCTAAAAATCCAAAATTACATCAATTGGCTCCCCGACACCCTCATCCTCTAAATATTATAAATTTATTAAACGGGATGTTACACTACACCTCTCCAAAACTGAAAACGAAACCCTAATTGTTATTTGAGTATTCTGAGCTTGGAAGTGATCTTTAAGAGTGTTTTTGGTGATATTGAAGGAAGAAGAGCTCTTGGAAGTTGCATTGGTGTGGTTGGAGCTTGTGGATCCAAAACCATTACCAACTTAGAAAGCTTTTGGAGGTATAAAGCTCTTAACTTGATGGTTCATTATGATAGATCTAGTTAGGGCTTGTTTTTGTCCATTTTATGGTCCTATTAGTCATGCTTGAGAGTATGAGTTACTCTAGAATCTAGGGATGGTAGATCTTAGCATTTTTGAGGTTCATTGTGCGTAAAAATGCAATCTTGATGTGTTATATTGAAGCATGCATAAATTAGGGATCTTATTATGGGTTTTATTTGTAAAAAACAAGTATTGGGACCCATTAAGACATGAAAAGGAGTAAAGTTGCCAACTTTGTGTGTTAAGACATCATTTAGGATCAGATCTAATAAGTGAACTTAGTAGCTTAACCAATTAAGCACTTAATGGGGGGTTTGGGTTGCTGTGGAGTACATTGGACGTACCCATCTCATACGCAGCATGTACTAGCCAAAGGTGGCGTACATCGGGCGTAAGTCTGAGTACACTAGGTGTACTCAACATTTGTTGACTTTAATTGACTTTTGTGGTTTGGGCCATATTTGGATTATTAAGGTTGTGGGCCTTGTTGGTCCAATATTATTTCTTACTTTGGGCCATTGTTAGGCTTTGTGCCTTCTTGAATTTGGGCCCATAATGGGGTTTGGGTATCATTTAGGAATTTGGGCCACATTGGGCTTTTGGTGCCATTGGGTTGGGCCTCGGTTATTGAGCCAAGGGAGGAAAGGGTAAAATGGTATTTTACCCTGGGTGTTGGACAAACGAACTAGATTCCCGGTTATGGTTTATGACCTAATTATTAACTAGAGTAATATTTGATGATGTTTAGTGCGGAGATTTCCAAATCAGCAGTCCAAACATTTATCTAGTTGTTTCAGCAGTTTAAGGTGAGTCTCCTCCTAGTGTTTGACGGGTCGAAGGCACCAATGTTAGCCCATGGATTACTATTATTTGTATGCTAGCTGTCTGTGTGACTCTTGCATGTGTTGTATGTGTTTGTATGTATACCGGGTGCGACTCGATGTCAGGCGGGGCCTGATGAGTGTGTTGGGTAGGGCCCATCGCATATTACTGACATATCTGTTTTGGATGGGGCCCGATGGTTGTGGGGCATGACCCATTGTATGTTGATATGTTGTATGGGGTATTCTGAGGAACGCACTAAACTTTGTGCTTACGGTTTTTAGTTTATGTTTCAGGTACTTCCGGATCGAAGAGGAAGTGCTCGGGGTGATCGCATTGCACACACCACGATTTCCATTTTATTTGAATCTGATGTATTGAGATGATTGATTGACATACTCTGATTTTCCTTCATGGCTTTACGAACATGTTTTGGTTAGCTGTTTATTATTATGAAAACAAAATTTTGGGTTTTAAATTTTGGGACGTTACACCCCAAAATAAGGGGCAGTGATAATGGTCTGCCACTCATAGTATGCTATGTGGTAGATGTTGAGACTAGATTTATCCCTTACCACAACGCCGACTCTCCAAATTTACATGTTACCGAATTGATAGTTCGCTCTAACTGTTTGAACGGATCACCAAACCCGAGATCCAATAAAAATAAAAGCTACTCATATTCGAAGCAAAGTGTAAAGTGCGCCTAAATTGCACCATTCCATGAACCACATGTCTCTCGTCCACTGCCCGACTTCACGTGCATGTGTGCTTGGCCAATCCTATAACCTGCCAAAGCCTTTGAAGACTTGAGAAAATTAAAGTTTTACAAACCCATCAAATGTATTTCAAATAAAACTTGCAAAAGCATAATTTAGATTCAATTATGAAAGACTTAAAAAACATATAAACATATAAAAAACATATAAAATCTATGGAAACATACGAATGGGCCAAATCTCACTTGGGAGATGGAGAGTGACATGATGAGTCGTTATCTGCATTTGTTTGTTGATGTGTGATTCCGGGGACGGAATCATCCTAAGGGGGAGAGAATTGCAACGTCCGTGTTTCTAGGCTAGGCATCAATGATGATATAACAGTCTACGTTAACCTTTGTAACTCGTTTTGAAATAATAAGAATGTATTATTTGAGTATTATGTGTTTATTGCTTAATTGTTTGATTTAAATGGATTAAGGAATAAAAATAAGCGATAAAGTAAAAATATTAGATAAGCCCGATATCGATACATGATGTTGTAGCTGTCGTGGCAAGATTTTCGAATATATAAAGAATGCCGAAATCCGAGTTATAACGAAGAATTTATGACATGTCGAAGTTTCGCGACATAGCAGACACGACGCTGAATGACGTAAATAGTGAATTTACGATAGAGCGATATTTAGCCTTAGTGATCTAAATGAAAGTCGTAGAATATGTTAAACTGAGAGCATGCTAAAAAGAACGTCCAAACCTAACTTCGTATGAGGAAGTTATGATTTTTCGAAGTTTCAGCTTAGCAGTATGCAGCCCAAAGTTCGAATATGAGATCGAGTGATTTCTAGGCGAAACAATCTAAATGAGAATCGAAGATCTCGTCATTAGTAGTCCAACGGTAAAAAGACAGACGAAAACGGACATCGGATGAAGAAGTTATGATTTTATAACGGATTTTTCCTGTCCCAGCCTACTAAAAATAATATAATAAAAATAAAGTCAAAATTAGCCGACGGAGTCTAAACGGAAGTTGTAGAGCTTAGTCTCACCTACGCATGGATATAAAGAACGTCGAAAACGGAGCTCGTATGAGGAAGATATGAATTTCAGAAGTTTTTAAATAATATGAATTTTATTATTTATTCGGATAATATCCGAATCCGATGCATCCTGATCTGATCTGAAGGGTAGGCCCAGTGTACGCCCCGCGTACATGTCGACACCGAAGTACGACCTGCGTACGAGGAAGTTACGCGCAGCGTACTACTGCCTCTTGCGGTCCGAAGAAGAGCCACGTTCCACCACCGAGACTTCGCCACCTGGCACCCTTATCCAAAGTACGCCCAGCGTAGGGCCTCGGTACGCCCAGCATAGTCCGAGGTCTCGCTCCTATAAATAGAAGGCCGAGGTTGCTGATCTTTTTGCTAAAAATTCTTCTCTCTCCCGTATTTCCTCGTTTTGAGTGCAAGAAAAATACCCCCAAGCCCCAGTATCATCCCGAGACCCTAAGCGAGTCCCGAAGCCCCGAAGATCCCGAAAAACAGAGTTCTCGATCTGAAACTCTGCCCGCGAGAAGCCCGATTTTTGTGAAGATATCCCGGTTTCACCGAAGAAATGCTACTCTTAGAGCCGTAGTGCTGTCCGATCATCTTTTGATCAAGTGAGTGTATATTCCCTTTCTTCTAACACATAGATATGAAGTATCTACTTTAGAATACGTGTTACGTGTATATATATGTAATCTGTTTATTTGGAATGAGTATGGAATGAGTATCTTATCAGTTTTTAAGTTGCATATGAATGCCTATGTATGTTGTTATCTACAAAAATGTTGGGTAGAACTTGGGTAGATAGTTGATGTGTGATTAACTGATGAGATGCCTCGATGTGATTGTGATCTAGTTGTCGAGCAGAATATGGATGACGACCACAGCCTTTTCTAGACAGTTCAGTGGAACGCTGGCAGGCTCATAACCTGTAGGTGTAGTGAACTTGGGCGTTTAGTTGTTGTATTCTATCCCCCTCATGATTGCCTTAGGACATTCATTGTTAAGGAAACCCCTCTGCAGTAGTGTCCGTCCCGATGAAAATCCTAGATTAGGTCCCTTGTAATAGTTGTTGTCATAGAGACGTAAACTGGGGATAACGGGAATGGGTAATCGAGTTATTGTTGGTTGGTGAAATTAAATATAATTAATTATTGTGAGTTGAAAACCCTATATGCTCACCAGGCACCCAAGCCTGACCCACTCAATTTCTTTGTATTACAGGTAGTGGCGCGAGAGCATAAGTTGGAGAACTTATGAAGATGTTTTTGTTTATAGACCAGTAGTTGTATATAACTGTGTAAGGTCTATGTTTTATTGTTTATGCTTTTTTGTCTGTATCGGAACATGACATCTCGAGTTTTGATATATAATGAAAACACATTTATTTAAGAAATGCTTTGATAAATCTTATTTTATCATGTAATGTTTTGGGGACAAATTCCGCAACTCTTTTAAATCAATGGATTTACTCTGAAATTATTTTAAAAGCATAAATGAAACCGGTTTTTTTTTGCCGTGATTTTGAGGATGTCACAAAAAGGGTATTTGTAAAGAGTCGCTTAATATTGAACATTGTAAATCACTAAAACGTAATTTAAACAAATATTATAAATGAGTTCGTCAAGGTCTCATGTCTTGAAATGAATTAATCATATCGCCATCGAAAACTTGTAGAAACATGTCATTCTTAATAAAAGTGACCAATTTTCCAGTTACCTTATTTCACAACTTATTTTTTATAGAGAAATGTACAGAAAAGTCCAAATATTTGACCATAATTTACGAAAAACTCACAAACTAAATTTTATTTAAGAAAAAGCATGAATTACCGGTAAAAATGACAATTTGACATTTTTTCGGTTTATCGGTTTCATTACATACCTGGTTTCATTAAAGTCTCATTATTTTACCTTATTTTACAAATAAGTTTCAAACTAAAATTTAGTGATGATTTGACTATTTTCTCGATGTAACATATATTTTACCAGTTTTATTGCTGACTTGGACACTTAGTCATTAAATTAGCTGATAAGATGGATACGATGTGTTATATAATGCTACGTTTCCTATAAATTTTGGTATCCATCTCATCGACTTATTTATGATTATGCATCTAGGTTAACAATGAAACCGGTAAAATGTGTGTTTCCAGGAAAAAAAGGGCAGGAAATAAGTTGATGTCTGATGAGATGGATATATTAGGTTACATAATATTAGATATATAATTTGAAATTTCTTAAAAACATAAAAAAATGACGAACTTGTTTCTAGTTTTTGTAATTATTATAGTCTTTGTTGGAATCATTTTATATTCCAAAAAATATACAATACATAAGGATATCAAGTTTTATGGTAAACATAACATTATATAACCCAACATATTCATCTCATCAGCTCATTTAATGACTAGGCTTGTAGGTTAGCAATGAAACCGGTAAAATGTATGTTACAGGGAGAAAATGGTCAAATCATCACTAAATTTTAGTTTGAGACTTATTCGTAAATTATGATAAAATAATGAGACTTTAATGGAAAACTCATTTAGTTAGTTAATCAGGTCTTATAACACTAACAATGTCCTTGTCTTTTCTCTACAAAGTGAGCCACAAATCATTGGTGTATCCATATATAGTAGACATTAATTATGTCATAGAGATACAATCAAATGATTATAGTAAGTATACAATACCTTGAGCTTTTTTACTTTATCATTCGAAAATGAACCATTCTACCTTATATTCACAAGTATTTCAACAATTGTGGGAAACAAGTTGATAACTTTTAAAATGGTTTTATAGTGAGATATCCAATGAGTTTCATCATACCTCTTAAAATCAAGTTCTTAATCTAAACCTAATCTTGTTTCAATTTCACCCATTCCAATGCTTAATCTAATTTTTGAGCTTGAATTTATCGAATCATTTCTCTCATCTTATATAACGTCCCGAAAATCCAAGGTATTTTTTTTCATTTTTAAAAAATAAATCATACAAATGAGTAGTTCCAAAACCGATCAAATTGAATTCATCATTTAAACATCAAAGTAATATCATTAATTGCCAATGCATAAAACTTTAGGGGATGCTGTGTAGTCACGCCAAACCCTTCTCTTTCGAACCAAAAGTACCTGAAACTATAAATATGAAACCGTAAGCACAAAGCTTAGTGAGTCCCCAAAATACCGCATACCAAAACATACAAGTGTCATGGGCTACCCACATGGTTTTTCCTTGAAGTACCGAGGGCCAAATCCTGGTCTTATATGTGACATCCCCAAAATCACGGCCAGAAAAGACCGATTTTGTTTATGCTTTATAAAAATAAGAGTACTTCATTTTATAAAAAGGTTGCAGAATTTGTTCCCAGAAAAACATGGTAAATACGTTATTAAAACATTTTCGAAGAAACGTATTTATTTCATTTTAAAATGTTTGGGATGTCATCGTTAATACCGAAACATAAGCATAAACAAAACTTACAATGATTTACACTAATGATCTACATCTCTTTTAAATCTCTCAGTATAATGTCACTTCACTTCGTCACCTGTGATATACATAAACTGAGTGGGTCGGGTTGGGAAACCTGGTGAGTACATAGGGTTTTCAACCCACAATAATATAATTATTATGTTCAATCAAACAATCAACCCAATTACCCATCCCCATTATCTTCTTTACTCTTTAAGGATTTAACCTAAGAGTCATCTATCCTGCATTCGTTTATTCCGATGTCCCTTACTTCCAGGGTTATAGGACTGTCACTAAATCCATAGCCGCCAATGTTCGTTCATAAAGCACTAATTCCATAGCTGCTATAGTCTACTCATCGGGTACTAAATCCATAGCTACCAGTCTTTATCTAATAGGTACTAAGTCCATAGCTACCAATGTTCAACAGGTACTAAGTCCATAGCTACCAATTCCTACAGGTACTAAATCCTTAGCTACCAGCGTCTAACTAATAGGTACTAAGTCCATAGCTACCAATTCCCAACAGGTACTAAATCCATAGCTACCAACGTCTAAAAGGTACTAAGTCCATAGCTACCGGTGTTTGTCCCATAGGCACTAAGGCTATAGCTGCCAATGTATACTCACGTCATCTTCTATCTCTCATCATTCATCTACCCATCTCATACCCAACATTTTCGTATATATAAAATACGTATACAGTTTAAGTCCTTTAAAACATGTATAAAACGTTCAACCAGCATAGACAACAAGTATTCAGATAATGTGCACACATAGCACGTAGTTTATATAAAATATTTCATATCTATGTGTAAGATGAAAGGGACTATGCACTCACCTGAAAGGTGGTGAGTCGGCACTCGGACAACACTTCGTTACTCTTAAAACAATTATCCCTTGACGAAACCTAGTATCATTACCACTAGAGTTTAGTCTAACGCTTGACGAGACTAATTTAATAGTCTAGCTATTATTACTATTATATAAGCGTTAAATAA
The DNA here is from genome assembly GCF_051521515.1 of Lactuca serriola. Taxonomy (NCBI): domain Eukaryota; kingdom Viridiplantae; phylum Streptophyta; class Magnoliopsida; order Asterales; family Asteraceae; genus Lactuca; species Lactuca serriola. The sequence goes on along the minus strand of NC_136409.1, from coordinate 232,943,843 downwards.
CACTCAATATAACTAATAATAATAGCCTAAATAATTATTTTAAGGTCCTAACAATGTTACTATAATTAAATAAAATCTATATTAAATATACTATAGGCGTAACTCACTTACAACGGGTTTTTATTAAAAACCGGGCTTCGCTGGAGCAGCGTTTCCGAGCCGAAAGCTTTTCTTCTCGGAGCCGTCGGGCGCTCCAGGGCTTTCTTATCGTGATAGGGAGGTTCCCTAGACTTGGGAGGGGTTTAGGGAGGTTAGATAGAAGTTAGAGAGAGAAAGAAAGGCTTATGGTGTGAAGAAAATATGAGGAGTTCACCCTTGTATTTATAGGAAGTGTATAGTAAAGTAGTCTCCAAGCTTCTTCCGTAACTTTTGCATACGAGCTCCGTTTTTGTCTGTCTTTTTACTGTTGAGTTCCTATTAATGAGATCTTCAACTTTCATTTAGACCTCGTTAGCTAATTCTCATTCTATCTCGGATTTACAAAACTGTATCGAATTCGCCGCGCTCGAAAAGTAGAGACTAAGCTTCGTCCATAACTTTCGCATACGAGTTTCGTTTTTGTCTGTCTTTTTACCGTTGAGTTCCTATTAATGAGATCTTCAACTCTCATTTAGACCTCGTTGGCTAATTCTCATTCTATCTCGGATTTACAAAACTGTATCGAATTCGCCGCGCTCGAAAAGTAGGGACTAAGCTTCGTCCATATCTTTCGCATACGAGCTCTATTATCGACGTTCTTTATATCCACGCGTTGGTATTTACGAGTACTATAACTTTCATTTAGATCCCGTCGGCTAAAAATCGACCGATCTAAAATTCAGATTTCGGGTTGTGCACTGCTATGCTAAATCTTAGAAAAATCATAACTTCCTCATACGAAGTCAGATTTGGGAGTACTTTTTACTAATGTTCTTAGTTTAACATATTCTACGACTTTCGTTTAGATCGCTAAGGCTAAATCTCGCTCTATCGTAAATTCACTATTTACGCTTCCCGGTATCGTGCCGGTTCCGTCGCGAAACTTCAACGAGTCATAACTTCTTCGTTATAACTCGGATTTCGGCGTTTTTTATATGTACGAAAACCTTTTAACATACTCTACAACTTGGTTAATATTATTTATTCTAAATAATCTTTTGTCAAAAAGTCGTTTTCGACCCCTATTGCCTCTAATTTGACTAGCCCGGATTTGCGGGCGTTACAATTATCTCCCCCTTAGGATGATTACGTCCCGGAATCATCAACGAAACAGGGTCGTATAATGACTCCATACGTCATCTCTTCATCCTAGGTAATAATTATAATTTCTACATTCCTTCAATTCTATCTCTTAAACTCATTGACTGTAAGAGTACTCGATCGTGCACCTGCTCTCTACCTCAGGTTAGACCCCAAATTATGACCTTCAAGTCACAATCTCGATTCTTGCTGGATACGGACTTGAGATAAGTTCTTTTATTGCTACTATAGATCGATGTGTCATATTCTAATGACCTATCATCATATGTTGCAACACTTAGACTTAGGTCTCTTAGAGTTAAATTCTAAAACAGACTATGCCTTCCTTCATGTTCTAATGTGATATAATCACACTTTAACATTAGGCATTTCTAGCCACCAACTTCTTTAACAACGAGTGCGATACTTCTATTGATCGCTTTGATTTCAACCGTTTGGTTTAAGTCGGACGCTACATCAAACTTGGTTCTCTGAACCACACAACATACTCATCGTAGTCGGACTCGATTCGATATGACCACTAGGGTCGGAATATCAACAATCTTCTTAGTCATTACCGAAACGATGGTAACAACACACTTGAATAAAACGAAATCAATTACTAGCTTCTTGGTAACCTTGTGACTTTCCCTGATCCAAGTGTGAGTCCTGTGCTTCCGGTAGTATAGGCATCTACTACCATTCACACCTACTCATACTCGTCCCAAGTATTGTCTCGCAGTTTCCCAAGTCACCATGCAGCAAATCATACAATCATTTAACACATCAGATAACAAAACGAAGGTTTTATATTAATTCTTGAAACGATTACATAGGTGTTCAAGTTCACCCTAGACTATGCCTCTACTAGGCTACATTATACGAAACTATGGCTACTGCATAATCCGATCTTCGGGTAAGAAGTCCTCATTCTTGATTCCTCGCATGGTTCTCTGCTTCGTCAAGGATCATGTGAAATGCCCTTGGCCTTGGTGGCGTTTCTGGTCTTGCTGCTTTATTTTTCCTTAGGCAGTCTCTGGACATGTGCCCCTTGCCTCCACATCCGTAGCATACTTTGTCATTATGTGTGCAGTCTTTGGAATAGTGACCCGTCCTCCCACACTTGTAACAAGTCACTTCTTCGTTGCACTTCCCACCATGCTTCTTCTTGCATTTATCACACCATCTTGTTTCACCTCCATCTGTTCCTCCAAGTTTTGAGAATTTGCTTTCCTTGTTCGACCTCGAAGATCCCTCAAACTTTCGCTTCTCTCCTGCCTTATTTTTTTCTAGACCCTTTTCTCTTATCTGGGCCTCTACATTCTTAGTTGCCCTAACAGCTGCTTTCAAGGTAGTTGCCATTTTGACCATTGGACCAAAGTCAGTGGGCAATCCGTTAGCAAACCTATCAATCTTGGAGAGTTCAGTAGGCACCAAGTAGGGAAATAGCTTCATCCTCTCGGTAAATGCGGTGGCATACTCATCAACACTCATCTTCCCTTTCTTCAGGTTCTGAAACTCGTTGTTTAGGTCTATCAGATCTACCTCCGAGCAGTACTGCATTTTCAACTGTTCCAAAAACTCTTCCCACGACATCATTAAGGCTTCTCCTCGTGCCATCGTATCTGCCAATAGCTTCCACCAGCTCAAGACTCCAGTTTTCAGCTGTCTTACTGCAAAGACAGTCTTCTTTTTCTCATTACAACTGCAACTCTCAAACACCATCTCCATCTCAGAGATCCAATCCATAATCTCAACCGACTTTGGGCTTTCTGAGAGGCTTGGTGGTTTCGCACCCAAGAAATTCTTGTACATCCGCCCATCCTTGTTATTTCTCCCTTCTGGGCCATCCCTTTGCTCACCTTGAGTCCCAACTTGACTCACTTGGCGGATGTAGTTCCCTTCCTCAGATTGCTCGGGAATCAGTTCGGGTTGCTCAATGGGCATAGTAGGTTCGTCCCTATTCAACATCCGTCTCATTTCTTCCCTTTGTTCAGCCAACATAGCCCGAATCATGGCTTGAACTCCAGCCATGGTGACTGGCTCAGGCGCAACTTCTTCTACAACATGTATTTGCTGAACCACTGGGGGTTGGTTCCTGTTCCCATTTGCGTTTACGTTTCCGCTACGGGTCCTTACCATCTCGATCTATACACCGAATAAGGTGAATTTAGACCTTTACTTGACGTTTAAATCATCCTTATCACTCTGAAACGTTTACATGCTAGTTCTAATACCGTAGTCGTACGTTTAGAATCCTAAACACATAAGGTTTCCAGATCCGGTCGGCAACAGACCATAGATCCGAACAATTAACAACATATCATGCACAAAGCATTTAGCACATAAAAGCATTTTAGGCACAATTCCTAAAATAAGCTAGTGCTCACACCTCACAATCATCGCTTAGCATTCTAAGTTTAAGTCTAGAAATAAATCCATATTCCTAGTTCGCTTAAACTAATGCTCTGATACCAACTGTGACATCCCCAAAATCACGGCCAGAAAAGACCGATTTTGTTTATGCTTTATAAAAATCAGAGTACTTCATTTTATAAAAAGGTTGCGGAATTTGTTCCCAGAAAAACATGGTAAATACGTTATTAAAACATTTTCGAAGAAACGTATTTATTTCATTTTAAAATGTTTGGGATGTCATCGTTAATACCGAAACATAAGCATAAACAGAACTTACAATGATTTACACTAGTGATCTAAATCTCTTTTAAATCTCTCAGTGTAATGTCACTTCACTTCGTCACCTGTGATATACATAAACTGAGTGGGTCAGGTTGGGAAACCTGGTGAGTACATAGGGTTTTCAACCCACAATAATATAATTATTATGTTCAATCAAACAATCAACCCAATTACCCATCCCCATTATCTTCTTTACTCTTTAAGGATTTAACCTAAGAGTCATCTATCCTGCATTCGTTTATTCCGATGTCCCTTACTTCCAGGGTTATAGGACTGTCACTAAATCCATAGCCGCCAATGTTCGTTCATAAAGCACTAATTCCATAGCTGCTATAGTCTATTCATCGGGTACTAAATCCATAGCTACCAGTCTTTATCTAATAGGTACTAAGTCCATAGCTACCAATGTTCAACAGGTACTAAGTCCATAGCTACCAATTCCTACAGGTACTAAATCCTTAGCTACCAGCGTCTAACTAATAGGTACTAAGTCCATAGCTACCAATTCCCAACAGGTACTAAATCCATAGCTACCAACGTCTAAAAGGTACTAAGTCCATAGCTACTGGTGTTTGTCCCATAGGCACTAAGTCTATAGCTGCCAATGTATACTCACGTCATCTTCTATCTCTCATCATTCATCTACCCATCTCATACCCAACATTTTCGTATATATAAAATACGTATACAGTTTAAGTCCTTTAAAACATGTATAAAACGTTCAACCAGCATAGACAGCAAATATTCAGATAATGTGCACACATAGCACGTAGTTTATATAAAATATTTCATATCTATGTGTAAGATGAAAGGGACTATGCACTCACCTGAAAGGTGGTGAGTCGGCACTCGGACAACACTTCGTTACTCTTAAAACAATTATCCCTTGACGAAACCTAGTATCATTACCACTAGAGTTTAGTCTAACGCTTGATGAGACTAATTTAATATTCTAGCTATTATTACTATTATATAAGCGTTAAATAACACTCAATATAACTAATAATAATAGCCTAAATAATTATTTTAAGGTCCTAACAATGTTACTATAATTAAATAAAATCTATATTAAATATACTATAGGCGTAGCTCACTTACAGCGGGTTTTTATTAAAAACCGGGCTTCGCTGGAGCAGCGTTTCCGAGCCGAAAGCTTTTCTTCTCGGAGCTGTCGGGCGCTCCGGGGCTTTCTTCTCGTGATAGGGAGGTTCCCTAGACTTGGGAGGGGTTTAGGGAGGTTAGAGAGAAGTTAGAGAGAGAAAGAAAGGCTTATGGTGTGAAGAAAATATGAGGAGTTCACCCTTGTATTTATAGGAAGTGTATAGTAAAGTAGTCTCCAAGCTTCGTCCGTAACTTTTGCATACGAGCTCCATTTTTGTCTGTCTTTTTACTGTTGAGTTCCTATTAATGAGATCTTCAACTTTCATTTAGACCTCGTTAGCTAATTCTCATTCTATCTCGGATTTACAAAACTGTATCGAATTCGCCGCGCTCGAAAAGTAGAGACTAAGCTTCGTCCATAACTTTCGCATACGAGTTTCGTTTTTGTCTGTCTTTTTACCGTTGAGTTCCTATTAATGAGATCTTCAACTCTAATTTAGACCTCGTTGGCTAATTCTCATTCTATCTCGGATTTACAAAACTGTATCGAATTCGCCGCGCTCGAAAAGTAGGGACTAAGCTTCGTCCATATCTTTCGCATGCGAGCTCTATTATCGACGTTCTTTATATCCACGCGTTGGTATTTATGAGTACTATAACTTTCATTTAGATCCCGTCGGCTAAAAATCGACCGATCTAAAATTCAGATTTCGGGTTGTGCACTGCTATGCTAAATCTTAGAAAAATCATAACTTCCTCATACGAAGTCAGATTTGGGAGTTCTTTTTATCAATGTTCTTAGTTTAACATATTCTACGACTTTCGTTTAGATCGCTAAGGCTAAATCTCGCTCTATCGTAAATTCACTATTTACGCTTCCCGGTATCGTGGCGGTTCCGTCGTGAAACTTCAACGGGTCATAACTTCTTCGTTATAACTCGGATTTCGGCGTTCTTTATATGTACGAAAACCTTGTAACATACTCTACAACTTGGTTAAGATTATTTATTCTAAATAATCTTTTGTCGAAAAGTCGTTTTCGACCCCTATTGCCTCTAATTTGATTAGCCCGGATTTGCGGGCGTTACATTATATACAAGTGTCAGGGGCCAGATCCTGATCTTTCATACAACTGCTAGGGGCCAGATTCTGGTCTTTTATACAATTGCTAGGGGCTAGATCATGGTCTTTCATGCAAATATCACATAGACAACTAGCATTCCGCATAACAAGTAGCAGGCCAACATTGGTGGCTTCGACCCATGCATATAGTGAGAAAACTCACCTCACAGTCTTAAAGAATAGTTGCACCGATCACTGCTCTAAAAGTTGTCTTTACCGGTCACCTACCTATACAATTAATAGGAACCCAAATCTCAAACTTAAATCAAATTAACCAAAATGCCCTTAAGTCAAACTTGGTCAACCCTTGTCAAATTCAAAGTCAACGGTCAATGTCCAAAAGTCAATATTACTTCCCAGCGGAGTACGCCCTGCGTACCAAGAGAGTACGACCATCGTACTCTGATGTTGACCAAAAGCGGGGTGCTGACCGCGTACACGTAACGTACCACCAGGTACGCCCAACTTATGCAGCCCAATCCCAAAACTCCATTAAGAGCTTATTTCATTAAGCCCTTACGTCAAAAACTCAAATCCAAACCCAAAATGATGTCCTAAGTCATAAATTTTCCAACTTTATGACTTTGCATGGCTATAAAGTGCTTAATGTCCAAAACCCTAAGTTCTTAACCCAAAAGGCACCATAACTCTTGTATGGAAGGGATAGAAGGGCCACGGTCGCATTTTTATGGTTCATAATAGCTCCATAATGGATAAAGTTTCCAACTTTATCCATTAGAATGGTCCCAACAAACAGGATCTAGTCTTTAAGTCTCAATGGGACCTAAAAGTGCATCTTTTTCAACTTAATCCATTAAGTACAAGTCTCCAACCTTCATATATGAATCAAAATGATGTTTAAATGGATAAAGTTTCCAACTTTGTCCATAACAAGGTCACAAACTTTCAAGATCTAAACTCTATGCACTTAAAGTGACCAATATCTTATAACACCCAAAAGTAGCTAGATCTAACAATTTCATCATCGAGATTCAAACTTTATACCTCTAGAAGAAAGATCATGGTGAACAAAGTCTGGATCTACAAGCTCCAATGCAACCAACATTTCTTCAATGAGTTCCTTATTCTCGAAGGTGCACCAAGAACACTCAAAAGCACTTAAAAACACATTCTTTTTGCTCACAATGCTCAATCTAGGGTTAAGATTATAAGAGAGGGTGTTGGAGAGGTGGAGGTTGAGAATGGAATGGGTTTGGGGTAGTTAAGGAGCTTAAATAGGGCTCAAACCACTAAAATAGGGTTTGGGCACTGATCGTGTATGCCCAACATACTAGGAATGCCCTAGTACGCCCAAGGTACGTGGCTCAACCTAAAATCACCCTAACTTCAAACGATCATAACTTCTTCGTTCCAACTCCGTTTTCGACAATCTTTATATCCACGGAAAGGTATTGAAGAGCTCTACGATATTATCTAAATATTTTGGAATAAAAACTTCTTAAACAAAATCCATATTTCATGCAAGAACCCAGCCTATGACTTTTCCTGTTTTACCCTTTGACTTCAAAACACAATTCAAAAGTTTAGATCTCATAACCATCATTACCTCCTTCCAAAAGGTCTAAAAATCGCCTCCTTAAGGCTCAAAGCCTTTACACAATCGACTTTCGGCCCACGACTCTAAATCACGGAATGATCATGAACAGGGTGTTACATCTTACAAGAAACTCCAACAACATTTATCAAAATTGTAAGTGTAGCAAAAAATCAAACACACTCATTATTCTTTTGAGTAGTTACCACAAATGTTAGTTGAAGTTAATCAATAAAACAGTAAACATAATAAACATAGAAGTGTCGACAATAAGTAAAGTCTTTAAGCCATTTATTTCATCTTTCATGTTGCCCGCCCGATGAAATCTTTAAGCCATTAATTTTATCAATGAATTTATAGCCCGATGATATTAGGTGGTGCCCTTTCTGTTTAAAGTTGATGGTTCAAGTCTCGCCGTGGATATATGTGGAATTAGGTGTTAGTTTATGAATAAATTATATATTTATAATTACCGGTTAAAAAAATATTTTTATGAGACAATGTGGTGGTATCACTCATAGTAATGCTGGTTGGAATTGGAACCCGCTTGTGCCAGGTAAGGTAAACATATTAGCCTGGAGAGTCAGCCACGGTCGGCTTCCATGCATGGAGAATTTAAATAAGCTTGGTATCAGTTCTTCAGACTTATGTCAAATGTGTCATGAAGCCACAAAATCGGTAGATCACATCTTTGTGGGACGTTCGATAGCAAAGGAAGCATGGGCGCAGGTATGTAGCTGGTGGAGGTTACTGGGGAACTATCCAAACAATTGTAGGGAGCTGTTAAACTGTAAAGAATCATTAAGGGGACATAATAGGCTGGAAATGATACATGAGGCTATAATGTTGGTTTTCTTATGGGTAATGTGGAGATACAGGAACATCAAGGCGCACTGCTCAAACCCAAACTCCGGCTCAAAATCGGCTTTGGCTTTCGAGGTACAAACATTTTCGCATCTATGGATCAATGCGAGGAATCGGAAGGGAAGGAAGCTTAGATGGCTCGAGTGGTGTTGTGACCTAATCTTGGAGTGCTATGGCAGGATGTAGTTTTTTAGTTTAGTTTCCTTTCCATTTTTTATTTCTTTCTCATTGTATTCCTCTGCTTTTCTTGCTTTTCTGTTTGCTTCCTTTGGTCTCTCCTTTGTTGTTGTGTTGGTTTCTTGAAACTTTTGTATCTCCTAGCTCCTGGCTAGCTTTTTCGTTTTTTATATATGCCTGCCGTTCTAAAAAAAAATAACCAATGATTATACCATAACAAGAAATATATCACACAAATTAAATTCTAACTTCACAATTATATTTTTTTAAGGCCCAAAATAATAAAAAAAAAATACGATCATGGCCCACAACTAAAAAAACAACTCTTATTTTGATTGTTTGATATGGAAGCAGACCCAGCGACGTTATTAAGCTACACACTCCCAATTGGATTCAATCAAATAGGAAGAGAAATATTATATTCCAGAAGCAAAAGATGGTATAATTCCTTTAGCTGGGTTAAAAGTACATTATTATCAGATTTATTATATGGAAATTATCCAGAGTTGCGCTCAATCTGTACTTCCTTTAAATACTTAGCATACGCTCATGCCCTCTATAGCTCCACAACTGCTGCTATAATATAATCGTCCAAGCATATTAACTGCTACTTTTTTTTAATTTGGATGTTGATCCAAAATTGTAATATATACGAAATTTACTAACACATATCTCGGGATTTTTATATTATTCTAGTCAATCATAACTTAGCCAACACAAGGATAGCATTATCCTTATTCCAAACACCCGTATAAATCTTTTAGAAAAAAAAAAGTGACTTGTTGAAGAAGTCAAACCTTTTATAAACGAGGAGTCTATACTCTATCCCATCCCTCGTTTCTTTACTGCAAAGAGAGCTTTGGATTTTTGGGTTCATAAATGAAATACGACGACTAGGCGTGGCCCCACTCCCACCTGCCCCTCCGCTCCATCTCTTTAGTTTACTTTTAATTCCACCCCCTCAACTTTTCATCTTTTTCAAACAAAGCAAATTTTTATTTTTATCTTTTTCAAAAGTATATTTCCATTTAACCTAAAAACAAAAGTACCATTCATTACTATCAATGTTATTTCTCAATTTTCATTACTATTTCAATATTACACTAACATATAATGTACTATTTATACTGTATTATTTACCATCACTAAATTTTAGTTATATACCCACTTCGACTTGACATATCATTTGTGTGCAATATAATATGTGCAATTTATTAAAGGATTTTTTTTTCAGTTTTTGGATCGATAACTTGCATTCATGGATGGGGAAATGCGGTGTATTTTTTATAAAAAAAAACAGGGAGGAGTTAAAAAATTAAAACTTGTAAGCAAAGCCCCATGTCAATAACCTCTAAATAATGACAACCCATGTTTCCTAGCCAACCGTATGCATTACTACTGCCAAAATACACACACGAGCGTACGCGCGCGCGCATATATATATATATATATATATATATATATATATATATATATATATATATATAATGCACTATTGTAGAATAAATTATTTTTACAGTACAAAGAATTATAAATATTTAGATGGTAGACATATGATAATGGATGCCTCACACATTTGATTCAACATAAAAAATCTCAATTTTGTGAACAAGTTATAAACTGTAATATAATTAATATTAAGAAGAATCATATTAATATTCTCGTATACAAAGTAAAGAACCACTATTTTTATTTAGTATATCGATAATCACTTAGATATGCATTTGTCTTTTTGGGTAATATAATATATTTTGGACCAAAGCACAAAAAATAAATTTAGAAGTAGTGGCAAAAGTGAGAAAAGAGAAACGAAGAAAAGCAAAAGTCACCTCAAAACCCCCCTTCACTTTGACATACGCTTTATTTCTGACCCTATCCTTTGAGCACCTCTCTTTTCTTTCCCTTTTTTATTTGTCTCACAAGTCTTTTCTTTTTGGGTCTTTTAGTTTTACCAAGCATCCGTTCCTTTTTCTTTTCCTCCTCTTTTTGGAAATTCCCTAACACCCCTCTAACTTTTCTTTTGTCTATTCTTGCCCCATCTCTACATAGAATAATCAAAAGTGTTTTTAGCCTTAATTTCAATAACTTTTCACGTCAAAAGTTACAAATACATAGTGGACTACTTTTTACTTATATTCTGATTATTATTATTATTATTTTTTACCTTTTTAAGTTTTGTGTATACTACTACAAACTAAGATATACTATGGACATTAAAATGTTCATGATCTCATATCATATCAACGATCTGAATGATAGACAATAAGTTTAATCTTGATTTATATACAAATGATGTTTCTTCTTGCCAATGAAAAGTTAGTAGGATATATAAGGAGGCCATTGAATGATGGATATAATAAATGAACATAACATCTATCATATACAATTATATTTTTCACGATTATGTAAGAGAGACATTGTTTCCGCATACGTGTATCCCATTTCTTTAAACAATTTCCGTTCAAAAATCATTAGGAGCGCTACATTAGAATCATTTTCCGGTGCATGTACAAATTCTTGGTTAAGAATAAGAACTTTAGATTGATTTGAAAATTTTGGTGTATAAAAATCACTAGTAATTACAAAAATAATATCCGACTACAAAACTAACCATACATCTAAAATCTGATTATCATATCAAATAATCATATCAAATAGCCATTGCAATCTGAATTCAAAAATGTCCATTGTATTTTGGATTGAGATTTCCATTTTAGACAATTTTTCTATGATTTTTAACCTATCTATAAACCTAAACACGACTTGTATAACCTAAATACTAAAAAAACGCATACATAATACTTAATAAAAAAAATCAACATAGTTATATCCATTATGGTTAAAGTCACGATAAAGTAATGAACTATGTACAATGTTCAAGAATACTCATAAGCTAAAAAATGTTATAAAAGGGTAACACGTTATTTTAAATGTTTAAGAGATATCATGGTGACCTCTTATAACAGGTTTAACAAGTCACATTTTTCGTTAATGTGGTTAATGCTATGTATATAGGTAACAAACTATTTAAAATCTTAAAAAAAATAGTATGATGACTGTAAACTAACAATTAAAAAACATAGAAATGCCAATGTTTCATATTATTATCAAATAAAAAGTACAATAATAAATAAATAAAGACATAATTTATAGACTAAATAATTAAGATTTTCTAGCTAATAGGCCAACATAATTGTGACAACCCGAAATTTCTATTCTGAACAATCATTCACTTCAATAGAAATCGGAACTGTTCCTGCTATCTGTTAATCATTTTGGGAGTTAGCTTAAGTGTTTTAAAGCTTAGTACTTCAAGGAATAACAGGAGAGAGGATACCCTAAGTTCATTTTACATCATTTTCGCAAAAACAACAAGAGTTAGGAGTTTTCGGTCCAAACACTATTTGGGCCGAAAACCCCCATGAGTATATATATGACACTTAGCCATATTTTTCACTTTTTCACTCTTTCAAGAACAAGGACCGAAATCCTTTCAAGTATCATCCGCTTTTTCCTTCTAGATCTTTAAAATGTAAGTGTTTCTTAACCTATCTAGTTGATTCCTCCCATATTCAAGTGTTTTTACATGATTTCATCCATGAAATCATTCCATTTATGTAGATCTTCAAGTGTTCTTAGTTACACCAAGAACACAAACTAGTGTTTTGGGCCGAAAATCACCTTCTTTGCTTCCATATTGTAAGTATCTATCTCCTATACTTGTTATCTACTAAGGATACTTAATTTAGAGCCTTGAAATCGTCATTTTTCCAAGAACAGAAGGGGTTTTCGGTTAGTGCATCTCCCTAAACCGAAAACCCTAAAGAAAGGTGTCTTTATGACTTTAAGCCTTTCTAATGCTTAGTATTGAGTCTAGAACACTTATTTACTTGTTGAAAGCCCTTGGAAATCACTTTATGCATCAAAGAACAAGAGTTTTCGGCCAACCTTTGGACCGAAAACCTCTTGGACCGAAAGCCACTTGGACCGAAAACTCCCTTAAGTGGCTATACAACCCTCAGATGCAACCCTTAGTACTTCTAGCACTTGAATCAAAGTGTTTTCTATGTCCTAGGGTGTCTTAACTTAGTTAATTAGTTTTTAAATGACTAATTGGTTACATATATGTGTTATTATATGATAAATAGGATCCATGTGTATGCTCAAGTCTTCACTTGACACTTAGCATCTTATACCATCCGTTCATCCAAACCACTCACTACAAGTGAGTTCATACCCCTTAACTAACCTTTTAAATGCTTTTAAATGTTTTTAAATGCTTTATGGGGGGGGGGGTACAAGTTGAATCATGTTAGTTATTAGATCAATCACATGTGATTAATAACTAGCATGCAAATGGATTTATCATACTTTAAACTGTTTTACCAAACAAATAACTTCAACCTGCTTACCAGACTATTTTACATGTTAAACTCTTTATCAAATTCACTTTTGTATACTAAACCTTTCTTTTACAGTTTTTCCAACTTATATATTGTTAAAACCATGTCTACTACATATATAGTTATATAAATAAGGTTTGAAGGACTTAGGAGAGATAACCCACTTTACCTCCTGTCCTTGTTTGGTTGTGGTCTTAAAGTACCCAGTTGGTTGTCTGAGTGTCGTTGAATCCTTAGTTATATATTATGTATATATGTATAGATATAAAGACTTTTATCTCAGTTCGGTACATTCAGTCATACAAACAAGTCTACTAATAAACTATAATAGGTATAGTTTAGGGTTATACTACTTACTTCTTATAGTTCAATGAAGCATACAAGAGTCAGTTCATTCATGAGTCATTAATTATTACTATGAGAACATATACAACTATACTATGATGAAAACATATACAACTATACTATGATGAGAACATATACAACTATACTATGATGAAAACATATACAACGATACTATGATGAGAAACAATACATTACATATACAAGTATACTTTAACATAAATGTGGTCCACTGTATCGGAGCATGAATTCATTGTCATGGCCCGAGTTGTAGCCAGAATCTCCTGGTGGGAGAGCGTGAGTTTGCGTATAGATCGATACTGGATTGACTATCCTACACCTTGTTGCTCGCTACAGCGGGACCTACAGGTCTTCGGGTGCCAAATGTCATACCTTTTGACGACTTACATGGTCGTGTTTCATAGTCGATAGTATGATACAATTAATCAGATAATACCTTGATATAAATCCGGTTTAAGGTAGTTAGTACAACAGTAGTTTCTATAATACAACACTACAATACTACATTAATTTACCCGTTACATTTATTTGGTGATCACTTCACCTAAACATTAATGTATAAACTATATTTTGATAATGATAGTTACACTTGGGAAAATTACATATTTTTACAAGAAACAAACATACAAAACAATTGTGCCTTGGTAGAAGGCTACTTTTAGTAGAGAATATAGGATTTTCTAGGAGTTACAAACTTTTACAAACACTTACAAACATTAACATACTTTTACTACAAACGTTTACAAAATCGTACTTCAAACATTGTTTCAAACATTTTGATACAAACATAGACACTAAATACTTATGAACTCACCAACTTTAATGCTGATAAACTCTTTCAAAATAACTTGTATTCTCAGGTAATCAGTAGACAGATATCGATGCCAACTTTTGAGAAGATGGAGCGCATACAAGACTCATCTTATATTTTGATTCATGTTTTGGTGTCTTATATACTACAGAACACGCTTGTATTAAAATTATCTATTTAATGCAATGGGTGATGTTGTTTACTTGTTTACTATTATACTGTGTTGTGATACTATACATGACATCCTCTGCCCCATAACGTTTCCGCCGTTGTTGGTTTTGGGGTGTGACAATAATACCCAATACAAAATAAAACCCAAAATCATATTAGTCTAACAATGACATCTTAAATGAGTATCTTACATCTATTTAGACGTGTCAAATGTATTGCTATAGTTAGATATCTATATCATAGAAATATTATTTGAAAGATCATATATTGTTACGACTATATTGTTTCAAACATTTTGGATTAATGCACTCTTACATAGTTAAATAAATCTATATTCAACATTTTGTTTGGATCAGTAGTGGATCCATGATTTTGATATGTTGGGGCACAAAAAAATCAAATATAATTTTGCGGGTTGAGTCAAAATGAATTTAGATGCCAACAACAAAAATATGTTAAATTACAATAAAAGAACAAATTACATACTATAATTATCCTAAATTACACATTTTACTATCCTCTAGCATATTTCATCTTTTGAGAATGATAATTACAATTTTATCTGTAATGTTTATTAGGCTTATCTTTCAATGGTTTAAAACAATAAATTTAAGATCTATATATTAGACAATTATCCAGACAAATAGGATGCAGAAGACAAAGTAAATTAGTTTAGTGAAGACAAAATTATAAATTGTTGTTGATATGCAAACGTTAACAACAAGAAAGAAGAAAAGCGAGATTTATCTCTTCAACTTTATCTCAATGTCCCGAAGACATCGAGGGTACAATCTATTAAAATTAAAAAATTACCCAAATACTATTATAATCTATATAAAAAATTTCAAGTCATAGGGGCATGTGCTCCCACCCACTTCTACTTAAATCCGCCCCTAACTTAGATCAATACATTTTAAGGGTGATCATAATGGCTTGGGAAAAAGAGTTTTGGGCTGGCAGTCGGTACTGCTAGGAGAATTGCTCCGAGAAGAAGGATAAGGCTATCAGTAGTGGAAGGAAGAAGACGCGTGGGAGCTGACGTGTCAGCCCCCGTCACGCGTGAAGACCGCCCCATCTTCTGGTGGGTGTCTTGTTTCGTGGAGCTGGAGACGGATGATTTGATTGGGGGAAAACTTTTTTGACCATTGCTGCTCTTGACCGTTTGTAAAAAAAATGTATTAATTAATTAACTACTAACAATCATTTCTCTATATATATCAACATATTTTTACCTTTCAAACACACAACAAACTTTGAACACAAACACATATACTCTCACTCAAAAAATACACTTTCCTCCATGGATCCAAACCAAAATAACTCACCCACCCCGAACACCCCAAACACTCCAAATGATCCGTTAGCGAACATTGACCATATGCAATTGCTATCATCCCCCATTCAACAACAACCTCTATTCACCAATCTTTCATACCACCCACATGTACCAAATTTAACGGCGTATTTGACAATCTAAAAAATATGCATCGAAGTGGCAGCAACGATTTCAACATTTTGTCAACGGCGTTGCACCAATACAAAATTATCAACAATGGTAATCCTTTTGGCAACCAAAAAGCGTGGGGAGTTTGTCTCAATGGCCCAAATGGGTCCTTTATCCGGAAACGGCGCATTCGGGATCTACCACCGGTTCCAACAAAAGGCCGAGAACGTCCGAGTCGGACATCGGTGCTAACCTCGACCTCAATGATGAGTTCGACGCCACCGAGGGGGAGGGTCCATCGGACGTCCATCTTCGTCGACCACCGGGTATGGACAAAGCGAGAAAGGGGGCTTCGTCTAACGGGAAATCAACCAACAAGGACGTATTAGCGGAGAAAATCGAAAAAACTCCACATTTTTTAGAAAAAAAATTTGATTCAACGGAGGAGCAACGCCGACGACAATTGACAATCACCAATCTTCAAATTATAAACATAGTGCCGTAACCAAATCTCGAACCCATAAAATTTAAGAGTGTTTATGAAAATTCGACAAGAAGTTCTCGACCAATATCGCAACTAGATTTGATGTTTTTTTAATAATTTATGTTTAATTTTCTAAGTATGGATTATGTTTTTTTAGTATTTTAGTTTTAATTTTCTATGTTTTAAATTATGTAATGTGGTTTTAATTAATATAAAATATGTTATTTATTTAATATAATGTTAAATAAATAAAAATAAAAATAAAAAAGTAAACGTTGTTAGTGGTGACCATTTCCATAATATAGTGGGTTGGTGGTGAATATGACGTGACGCAAAGGTGGCACCACTTTTCCGGTGAATTTGTGGTGACCACTCCACATAACCTAAATGTTTGGCAGGTTGAAGAAGCCAAACCACACTTCTTATTTTTTTTCTTTTTCTTTTTATTCGGACACACACACAAACATATATATATATATATATATATATATATATATATATATATATATATATATATATATATATATATATATATATATATTAGGTTATAGCCCGTGGAAACCACAATCGGTATATTTAAAATTTCTATATAAATAAAAAAATAATAAATGTAAAAAAAACCAAGATATTGTCGATTGCAAGTAATTATGAATTAATTTGTTAGGTAAAATAAACATAATAATATTATTATGATAAGATTTTGTTTTTTTAAAAAGTTGAATTGAATTTGATTTGATTTGCTACAAAAAATGAAATAATAAAAATTATAAAAAAATACCACGTGTCAAAGAGACATTCTAAAAAAACTGACATATGTCATTTTAGATTTCATTTATATATATATATATATATATATATATATATATATATATATATATATATATATATATATATATATATATATAAAATTGGAAAAAACTGAGATTGTAAAAATAAATTTCCAGCTACTAACGAGAATAGAAAAAAATAACAATGCAAGAATGATGTATATTTTTTCATAAAATTGTTTGAACTTATAATTAGTATTAAACCTAATTATTTTTGTTCTATTTTTTATTAAAGGCGTTAACTTTCTAATCTTACAAATATATTGGATTCTTTAATCATTTTAGGGGTCGACGAAAAGAAAATATGATCTAAATTAAATTGTTGCTATAGCGGGTAGACATGGAATTTTCTAAACATTTTGATAGCATTTTACTTTTTCAAGTGTTTTTTAACGTTTTAAATAGTTATTTACTAAATTCTCACTCTTAACACAAAATTTGATCTATTTAACCTGATATTGAATCTAATATTGAATGTCATTATGGGTTTTTTAAGCACTTGTAATAATTGATTACCTTCTAACAATGTTTATTTTAACTGACTAGTGTTTAATACACATTATAAAAGTTCATTATCCTATTATAATGAAAATTAATTAATTATATATAATGCATATGTATTAGGTCTTAAGTCTAAAAGTACCTATTTCAAACTAGAAGGATGTAATTTTAAAATGTTGATAATGTAATTTTTGTGATTCTCTCTAATTCTGTATTATTAATTCTTATTGTTTTTACAGTTTAATATAAATATAAATAACGGAGAGAGATCTGTTTTAATAATTAGTATTGGAAAATGCAACGTGACGCCACTGTTATACCATCACAAGGAATCAAACAAACACACCACTCGTCTTTACTCTCTCCCCCTCCCTCCCTCCCTCCCTCCCTCCTTCCCTCTCACTGTTGACTGTGTGTGCCACTGCAAAAAGCTTATTCTTCTCTCCCTGTGCAACTTTTGCAGACCCAAAACGCCATTAAACGAAGGGAAAGCTTTCCCCCTTTTCTTTATTTATTTATACCCCCTCTTTTCTCTCCTCCTCATTCACACTCTTCAAACCAATTAATCAACCAACCCCCAATTTACTTACTCTGGCTTTTCCTACCATGGACGTTTTCAGCCTTCTCAAATTCTGGCGAAATGCCGGCGTCGGAGACCCCATTAGCGCCGGTGATTTTGATATTACGGACGACGAAGGATCATTTTTCGATTTGGTTTTCACAAATCCGAACAATCTCGAAGACCAAGAATGTGGTGAATCTCCTTCTGTCAACGTCATTAGTGGCTTCCACAGTGACCACTACCAACAATTTTCAAAGTTGGGTGGCGCTGATTCAAAGTCAAATCACACTTATTCGTCTCCCCATGCCGTGTTTTTCAACAATAAGAGGAAAATTTTGCCACTAGATTCCTCCAATACGAAGACGCCGAGGTCTCCGTTTCGAGGTTTGATGCTGGGGTTTCAGAATAACAAAACCAAGTTAGACAAGAAGGAAATGAAATGCGAAATCGAAGAGGTTACGATTAGTTCATTGCTCAAAAGAGATAACAGTTTCAGGAACAAATTGAGGTCGGAGAAGTTTCTAGATCATGATCAGATGTCGTCTAAGCGTTTCTCGAAGGACGTTGTTCACAAGTACTTGAATCTGATTAAGCCGTTGTATATTAAGGTCTCGAAAAAGTCTAACGACAAGGTGAAGTCGCCGGATCAGACTTCCTTCCCGTCTTCGTCTCCGGCGACTGCACCCGTATTTTCTCCAAGGAAGGAAGAGAAACCGTCAGGGAGAACAGTATTTAAAGAGGTCCGTAAGCATTTAGGCAAAAGTCGCTCCTCTTCGTCATCCTCCGCCACCATTAAATCGATTCCGTCGCCGGCGTCCAGGAAAGACGATTCAGCTTTGCAACAACAAGACGGAATCCAAAGCGCCATACTACACTGCAAAAGATCGTACAATTCACCTTCTCAAGGTAAACATTTTTGCTTCAAAAGTATTAAAATGTTTTAGTTCAGTAAAAAAAATTGGAAAAATATTATTTAAGTCACCGTCCAAATTGATGTCAGAATCACGGGATATGATCATTTCATGGAAACATAATATATTCAATTGCCAATCTGCTTTCAGGGTGCAACGTTCTTTCAAGATCTGGAAGTGCTCCATCTCATGGGCCTCGGATCTCCATTGATGAAGAGAAAAGAAGCAGCATCTGATCTAAAGAAGAAATGGCGGGAATATATATTCATGTATTTAGTTTAGTACACTGGTTAGTACTAGTAGCATCATAAAAAAAATTAATGTGTGAAAATTTAGAAAAGAAAGAAGTATGTGGTAGCAAAGTGGAAAAGAGTCGAAGTGGAAGGTGGTAAGTAGGGTTTTGATGTAAAGTAAAGGGTGATGATTATATCATCAGAAATTCAGAGTTATGACAGGGAAGATTAAAAGAAATGATGAAGAAAATCTTTTGCTTGTTGTGTGTTGCACTCTTTATTATAAAATATAAAATATAATATTTATATTTTTAAAACACATATACATATCACATTTTAACCTTTAGTCTTTTACTGACTACCAGAGGTGTACAGGTTTTTACTGGAGTATTTGATTATTAATAATATATCGAGTATTTTGTTTGTAAAATAATATATTGCATGTTTTAAACAATTTATTTATATATAAAATATAGTTATTTTTTTTAAAAAGAACGGTAAGATTGGTCTTTTTGCTTTTCAATTGTATTTGGCTTAGGACATCAAGAGTGGTGGAGTGAACAATTCTTTGAATCATATTCAGAATCGTCAAATATTGTTAGAGTGGTGAAGTTGATAGATCTTTGAATTATATTCAGAATCCTTAAATATTGTTGATACCGAAGAATCTTTAAATATACTCGAATATTGTTGAAACTTCAGGATACTTAATCATATCTTGGGATCCTGTTTATTACTACTAATATTTTTATATAAAATATAGTTATTTTTAAAAGGGAACGGTAAGATTGGTCCCTTTTGCTTTTCAATTTTATTTGGCTTAGGCCATCACAAGTGGTGAAGTGGACATGATCCTTGAATTAAATCCAGAATCCTCAAATATTGTTGAAACCTCAGATCCTTAAACATATCGTGGTGAAGTGGGCATGATCTTTAAATCATATTTAGAATTCTTAAATATTGTTGAAACCCCAGGATCCTTAAACATATCCTGGGATCATATCTATTACTATTAATATTTCTAACATTTATAACAATTATATTTTTTTAATTTTCCTCATATACGCAAAACTAGTCAACACAAGATCCATTCTCAACGAATAGTAATCTCAACCAGGCAAAAAACCCTAAATACCAAGTCAAATAACGTTCATATGCTGATTCCGGAGGATCTCGGAATTATCGGACTTCTTATTACTTACACTAGACTATAAATAACACATGTATCTAGCACACAATATACACAATTAACTCTAGCATTACTCCTGTACTCGTATCATCTTCATCTTCTTTGTAATTTCAGATTTAAATCGATAAAATACATCAAGGCAGTTGATTATTATCACTTCCAAAGGTTTTATGTCGGAGACCCTACAAATGATCAAGGGATTTCCTTGTAACTCATTTATCCCACTTTGATTACCATTTGATACTTACATTACACTAACACCACAACCTCTCATACAATTTGGTTGAATTACACTTGATCAATTTTTGACCAAAACAATTTGGCACCTACCCTGGGGCCGTGGTGTTCATAATCGTTCGAAAATCATGTCTACCCAATCAACATTATCCTCTTCATCCATTCGTCTCATTTCCTCTAAAAACCTTCCTCCACCCCAGGGGTAGCTCCCAAGAAAGCCTCTGAGGCATCGAAGAAATACACCTCTCCGATCGCTACCCAAGGATTTCAGGATCCTCATGTGCTGATTTCCAATAATGAAATCTTCGCTATGATGAAGAGACTGAAATGCCAAGTCTCTCAACAACATGAGGATAACAGGACAATACTCAATGAAGTGGAGAGAATGAGGGCAGAGATCTACAAGCCTCAAGAAACATCACCCTCGATCTTGCAGCCCAATATCCTAAACTTTGACAACACGGGATCCTCAGCGAACCACCATGAGATAAGATCCTCAATACCTGCTGATGCGACCTTGGCTCGACTCGTAGTTTGTATCTCCCAGTTGGACTCCGGGTAAACTCTGCAAGATCACAAGAAAAAGAGGCCGTCAGCCGTTTCCCGGGAGGAGGCTCCTGGAAAGACGCTCCCTCGGTCAAGTTAGAAGGTATTTTAGGGTTTTCGTGGATATAGCTGAAGAAGATCCCTTACCTTGTGGTTCTAGAGCGTACCCTTTTATAACCTAGTGATCCTGTCCTATCCGTACGAGACATGATCGCTTTAAGGAGACAGGGCCAGAGGTGTTGATTGGAGGGTCGTGCGCCTTTATCCGTTAGAGCGCACTTATTGGCTCTGACGGTAATGGTATGATCCTGCCTCTTGTTTCCTGACTGTATCTTTTGTCTTGACGCTGGGAGCGTCCCTGGTGGGTGCGAGTTTTTTTTTCGGGACGTTGAGAGCGCCTCTAGCGGGCGCGAGCCTTTTGATGGGACGCCCTGCTCTTAGGGGCGCCGACGGTCGCTGAGCCCGTTGAGCTTGGTTCGGCTGACACGCCAGGTTTCTTGGCCAGGCACGGTTCTGTCGTGCTAGCATAGGCACGTCATCACCTGCCTCTGTTCCCGCTTGGGGTGTAACTCCAAGAGAGTAAGCCCATACGACCCAGGATCCCAACGAAACCTTCGTTACTCCCAATAACAAGGTTTTGGTAACTTCGTCAATAATAATATCCTTACTACTAACTCTATGGATGTTGATGCAGGAATGAGCCCGCTCATGGCCAAAGAAATTCAACAGCTACGACAGATGATCTTAAGTGTACCTAGAGTAGTCCAGCCTATACCGAAAGTCTCCCCAATAAGCCAGAAGATCTCGAGATTCGCTCTTGCAATCGCTGACACTAAGGTCCCAAAGCGCTTCCAAACTCCCAACATGAAGCTTATGACGGGACCATGGATCCTGAAGAACATATGGCATAATATAGGGAAAAAGTGGAGATCATTAACATTCCCACACACTTGAAGGAATCTTGCTTGTACAAGGGTTTTGGTTCCACCCTCACAGGATCAACCTTAAAATGGCTATTAAATGTTTCTCCTTACTCTATTAGTTCATTTGCATATTTAGTTAATATCTTTAACAACCAATTTTCTTGTAGCAGAACATTTGAGAAGATCACAAGTGATCTCCATCGGGTGTAGGGATGTCAAAAACTTCCGTGGGACCCCGATTCCATACGAGATTAATTTATTAAAAAAATTCGGGGGCGGGGGCAGGGGCAGGATTGGGATTAAACCTCGTTTTATTTTCGGGATTGGGTATTTCCGACCCGTACTTCCCTAGGGGACCTGTTTGTATATTTATATAAATAATATATATTTAATATAAAAATATATTCAGACAATATATTATCTAACTTTAGGGTGTCTTGACTTTCTTCCACTTCACATCTGTAACGAACCAAAATCCAAGGTAAAAAAATCATTTTTATTATAACCAAAACAATAATGTAACTTTGTTTGAGACACTGAAAAGCATTCCAAATAAAACAAATATCAGAGTTTAATCCCAAAAATCGCATATTGCAGAAAACACTGGTGTATGCGTTGCGATCATCCCAAGCTCTTTCATTTGAAAACCGGAGTACCTGAAACAAAACTGAAAACCGTAACCACAAAGCTTAGTGAGTTCCTGAAATACCACATACCATACAAAAAAAACATACTGGAAAGCATATCTGGGTGCTGGCCTACCCCTTCGGTCTATCTCGACCGGATACTGCCAAGCATATCTAGGTGCTGGCCTACCCCCTTCGGTCTATCTCGATCGGATACTGCAAAACATATCTGGGTGTTGGCCTACCCCTTTCGGTCTATCTCGACTGATTACTGGGACTATTTCACCCCTACCCTTACTACATAATATCATACATAACATATTGTTAGACATATGTGGGTGCCCGACCTACACATTCGGTCTATTTTAACCGGATACCAGGTCTATTTCACCCCTACCACTACCACATAGTATCATACAGAAGATTCAAGCAATACATGCACAACTGACAAATTATCACACAGACAATCATGATACTATAACATACAAGTGGGCCGGCCTTGGTGCCTTCGACCCACGTATTCTATGAAGGGAGACTCACCTCGAATGTAGGAGCTTACCGAAAGAAATCCCTAGCTGCTGCTCTGACACCGTCCCGAGTTATCAATTCCAAAATATCACCCAAATGGCAGTTGGGTTCCAACCATGATCCATAATCCAAACTTGGGGTAAAATGACCATTTTACCCTTGGCCCAACAAGACTTACAACCAAGGCCCAAGCCCAAAATCAATAAGGCCCAACATTATAAGATCCATAAAAACCCATTAATGGCCCAATTTTCCAAATTAGGCCCAACCATATATGGGCCTTACCCAAAAGCCAAATGATTCCCGGTCCAATAATAATTCTTCGATGGCCCAAAGGTCCAAGTCCATTTGGGCCCACTAAAGTCCAAAACCGTATCCCCCCAAGGCCCAATAAAAAATCTTAGCCCAACTAGACATGTCCAAAAGTCCGAAAACTCTCAAATTCTTCTGACCAAAGACCCAACACAAAAACCCAACCCAAAACCGAAGCCCAAACATGAAACAAGCCTAAAGGCCCACAAAACCACGAACGCGGGGCGTAAGCTCAGCCTACGCTGGGTGTACTCGAGGAACCTGTACAACAGCGAAAGAGGAGGTACATCGGACGTACCTCTAGCTACGCAGGGCGTAACTGCAGATTCTCCAAACTCAATTTATGACTTAAACGATTAAGCACTTTGCGTCTTAACTTTAAGGAACCTCCAACTAAAGCTCTTAATGCATAAAGTCGACACCTTTATACATTTGCATGACCCAAGGGGACCCAATAACCATTTGAATCCATTAAAACCTAATCAAGAACATGCATGGACATTATCTAAGTATCAAGCAAGCATTTTTATGAACTTATAATCTTAAATCTGCCAAGAGTGGCAACTCAAGGCTTTTGAAGCGATGTCTAACCACTGGATCTTGCTCATGAGGTCAAAATGGGGCCAAGAACCATAAAATTATAGATCTCCATTTCTAATGATCAAGCCAGGAACTTTTTACCTTAAAATAGTTGAAAATGCAGCAAGGAGTCTAGATCCACAAGCCTTTCCTTGAACCACCACCTTACACCAAGCCACCACTTCTTGAAATATACTAAAATTCACCAAAAATGCATATATAAGGCACACAACCTTCTTGGATGAAGCTATAAATCGAGATTTAGGGTTTAAGACACTAGAGGATGAAAGAGAGGCGCACACCTTGGACTTAAGGTGCTTAAATAGTGAGCCAACCCTTAAAAGTAGGGTTTTGGGGATCCTGTACGTACGCTGGGCGTATAGCTCCTAAGCCCGCTTTCCACTTTTCCATCCCTACGCTAGGCGTACTCACGCGTACGCCACCTTTGCATGCATGGGCTGAAATGCAAGCTTTTTCCACCAAGTACCAAATCTACCAATAACTTCAAAATATCATAACTCCCTCATCCTAGGTCCGTTTCCAACGAACCTTATATCCACGAAAAGGTGGAGAGAAGCCCTACACTCCTAATTGATGGGTTTTATACAAACAATCCTATGTGTACATGCAACCCTAGCATTGGATCTATGTTTTCACTATTAGATACACAACATTATGAACACATAATAAAACCCTAATCATGATTGCTATTTTCGAAATTAACCAAGAAGGTTAGAACACATACCTCTTGTTGTTATATTGTAATAACAACTTAAATCTTCAAACCCTAAGTCTTGAAAGCAAGCACCACAAGTGTAGTGCCTCTAATGGCTTACAAACACCATAAGCAAGTGGAGAAGGTATAAAGATAGAGAGGAGAGAGGTAGAAATTCGTCCTTAGATGCTCTAGGGATCAAGTGCACGAAATCCTAAGGCCTTAGGGGTCTTTATATAGGGTTGGGATTAGGGTTTCAGTCCTTATCCTTATCTAGTTACTTGCCCATCAAGCAACCATAAGATAAGCCTTGAAAATCCCTATATCTTGGACCTTGGACGATTTTAAGGATATCCTTATCCTTGAATTCGTCCATCCTTTAACAAGGATAACCATTGCCCTATTTTGCAACTATCACATAATTACAATTCAGCCCCTCTAGTTTAATTAATTACATTTTATCACAAAATTAATTCTTAATTAATTATTGACCAATATTAATTAAACAAATATGATTGCTCCTTTAATATATTATTCTTATAACATATTAATAAATCATAATAACCTCTCTCTTTATTTATTTCTCCAATCAAGTTGCTTTGGTGAAGGCAACCCAAAAGGACCATGCACCATCGGGTCAAGTACATACCAAAATAGTTATGGACTTAGACACTAATCCAACAGTCTCCCACTTGGATAAGTCTAATAACTATTATGCGTATGACTTCAGATCCTGATCTGCAATCGTAGCTTTTCAAAGTCGCTGTCAACTCTGATCCTATCAGATACGCGTGTCCTTAGATAAGGGATCATATATTCCTCCATTCTAGATATCATATGAGATATGATTTCAAATCATTCTCTTTGTACTATATCTCGATTTCCGATTTATGACGACTGACTAATTGAACAAATCAAATTAGCCCTAGCCCGACCGAGCATTTACGTTTGTCATCACTAAATCATCGAGGGCCCCACATATATCGCTTTTATCCCACTTTGGGTAAAAGGAACGGATAAACTTCGACTCAATGTTTGCTTGCACTCACTCACCAAATCACACACAACAATAAGTTTTATAACACCTAGTTACCGGTGTGTTTACATATTATCAATGTGTAACCGATTCGCAAGATACAACTCACACATCTCGGTTTCAAGAATATAAGATGTTATCGTCTCACCAATCACTCGTGATACAATCCATGGAGTGATCCAAGTGAGAGTGGGTTTAATCCAATGCTCAAATCATATTCATAAGCACTCATGAACATTGCAGCAAACATTTGCTTATGTCTAATACTCTTTCAGACAATCCACACACCAATTCACGACAGTCTTCATTCATATCTACTTCCAACATATGAATGACTGTGGCCCGTTCGAATAATTCGATTATTCTTAATAAACTGAATTATTCTGGAAGTGAAAACATGCAAATGTGAAACACAAGAATAATACTAATCCCATATGGCCTCAAACCCTTGAGCATAAATAAAACGCCTTTTATTTATCACCATATTGATTACTCATTATTTGTCATTTCGGGTAATCAACTTCTTACTTGAATTACAACACTTGTCCCATGCTCCTAGCATGCACACAATGTTTACCTATGGTTCTTACTTTGTGAAATAGATCACATTAAACAAGTTTCCAATCATTCTCATTTCACAACTCCAAATCCTTTTCATAAGTGAAAGAATATCAAATTCTTGCTACTTATAGAATATGCTAGATTCTAACATTCTATGCAACTTATACTTTCATAATGTCACTGCACAAAAGTCACAAAGACTATTGCCAATGATATTACAAGGTCTTTTATCGGAAATTGTTACAAGACAATTCCTTAGATATGATGTCTCTCACTCAAAGTACATTCCTTTGAACATCCTTTTGCATAAAAGTTTCTAATTTAGTCATAGATAATCAATATTCAATTCCCAATGTGGATACATTTCCATATTTTCCATATTACAACTTATTCTTAATAGAATCTTATCTATTCCTAATAATGTCGTTATGGTCCATCCAATATGAAAACATTTCCATATCTTCCAATACTATACTTCCAACTACTCACAAGCAACCAATCCTCGTCGAACTTGGATTGTCCTTTGATAGTTGTTTAATTATTTTAGTCTAAACCTATTCTAGTCCTTTTTCCCTCTAAATGCGCTAGACATTTGGAAAATTTTAGAATGGTCAAACATTAAAGCATTTTCCATCGATCCTATACTCGAAGCGTATGGAACACGATGCATAATGTTTTATTTGCTATGTTCTCAAAATTCGAATTGTGAAGAGGAATGCCGTAATCATAATCGAAATTTTAAGAACACACTATTTACCTTTGACTAAATTTATTAACATTTCTCAACCTAATCCTTTAGATTTGAAATGAATCATAATATTCTCTCCCTTAATTATAGCAAAACAACATTACAACCCTTACGACTTTGCAAGGTATAACTCTTGTTTTCTATAATTAATATTGCCAACTTGCAATAGGTGCCTTAATAATCATATAATCATAACTTTTATGCTCCCACTATCATGATGATTATTATAAACATAACACTTATGCTCCCACTAGCTTCGACATGTATTCAGAAACAGCTTAACTTTCAGAAAAACGATACTTATTGAATTTCTTAAGTTCATGTTTCTAATACTTAGTGCTTTGATAATCTTTTATCAAGGTTTCTTGAACTTATACTCCTTTGCCTTTGACAGTTCATATGTGTGTCTAAACACTTAAGACTAATTGCCAAACCTCACAATTCAAATTATGGAAAGGGATACCGTAACCATAATCGAATTCGAGAATGCAATTTTACAATCACTATCTTCTTAAGTCTTTCTTAGTGAAAGCATTTCCTCACAATCATTTTCATGAAGGAGGAAATCTTATGACACTTAGATTTAAACGGTGTATTTGTTCCTATCCATGTGAATTTGTTAAAACCAAAGTTTACGACAAATTCAAACTCATATGGATCAAACTTTCTTAATCTCGATTTCTTGCCTTATGGTAGCACAACTACCCACCATGCCTTCCAAGTAGTTAAGCAGCTCACCTTTTCTTATCAATGTACTTTCCATTGATCAAGGTCCTTGCCTTTTATGCATTCAAATGAGAACTCATAGGATGCACATGCATAATTAACTCGATTGGATTGGCACAGAAACAAAATAATGTCAACACGATAGGTTGTAAATCTCAACTCGTGTGCTAGTGATGATCGATAAGGTTTATTTGATTTGTTCTTGAAACCTTTCAAGACCATTAAGACTCCCACTGACTCCTTGACATATAAGATTCTCTTGTCAACAACCATTTCTTGACAAACAAATATTCAAGAGTTAGTGTAGCTTTTATCAAACACTTCATAAATTGGTCCTAGTTGGTCTTTGTCTTATCCAAGACATCACAACTTTCCACATTTGATGAATGTTATAAACCTTCTTAATACTTATCACTCAATTTCACAATCTTAACTCTAAGACTTGTTTTTGGAACGAAGTATGATTGACTTCTTGATTTAACCATTTCTTCAATTCTTGATTCCTCTTCTTAGACATACAATTGTACTAAGACTCACTTAGAGGATCAATTGAGATATGGTTCTTAATCATTAAGACCCATCATAAAGCATAAAAGGTACTCTCCGTTCTTCTTAGAATGGAGAAACTTTTATCTTTCTGCCTACTTGATTCTTCTTATTCGTTCTACTATTGATTTAAACCTTTTTTCAACCAATCTAGAATTACACTTAATATTGTAAGTATAATCACATTTACTCTTATGGTGGACTTGATCAACACGCAACTTTGTGTGCTCGATCTCCTAGTCCTTCACTTGACACTTTGTCAATGAATTAGTCTAATTTCCAAATGTGAAATTTCTCATTCATCGTGCAACCAAGTTGCATGATTCCAAGTTTCTGTCCAATTGAAACTTGGGCGATGAGAAACTCTCCATATTTGGTAAATTCTCGACTTTCCATAAATAACATAATAAGAACCAAATCCATTATTGCTAATATTCAAACATGAATTTTTTTTCATATACGCCATTGCAAGGATAAATAAATAATATAAAATCAAAATTTATTTTATTGCGGAAAAATTTGTCCTTACAATGCAATTCATTGAAAAACTGTGCTAATATATCTTTCTTAGCTATCTAATTCTAACTCTAAGTAGTAGCTCAAGAATTTAATCTTCGAATAATGCGATCGAAATCCATTCCTTCATGGTTAGATTCTGCTCACTTCTTCCCTTAAGCTTCCTCTATTTTCTTTGATCCTACAAAACATCAATTGTAATCTTATCACATTATGTATTAAGAATCTAGAATAGAAGCTTAAAAGAGTTAGTTAATGGATTTTACCTATATTAGAGCCATATGTTTCGACTCTCCCGTCTCTTAGATCTCTTAGGTAAATGGGACAGCTTCGTCTCCAATGACCTTTCTCTTGGCAATAACAACAAATTGACTCTTTTGGAACATGACATGGAACTACTTCAGACACTGCCTTTCTCTTATGATCAAACTTTTCGATCATAGCATGTCTTTCGTTGTCATTATCTATATCCATAGAGGTCTTGAAGGCAGATTCACCAATCAACTTTGCTTTTCTATTACGCCAAACCATTGCTGATTCAGCAGCAATAAGCATATATGTGAGATCTATAAGGGTCACGTCGTGGTTCATCATATAGTACTCTCTTACGAACTCACTATACGAGTTAGGAAGTGACTGAAGAACCCAATCAACAGCCATTTCCTCACAGACAACGGATCCCAACATTCTTAACCTATCAATGTGTGACTTCATCCCTAGGACGTGTGCACACACCGACTTTCCTTCTTTATGTTTACTTGCCAAAAGGGCTTGAGTGATCTTGAACTTTTCAAGCCTTTGAACTTGTGGGTTAGGGAGAACGATTTGAGGAGGAGGAGGAAGTGAAGCATGATTTCTTGTTCCTCGATCGAATCGTGGAATATCATCTTCATGTGGAAGGCTTGTTCCACGGGATTTGGGAAAACCATAGTTGTCGAACTCTGACATCTACAAAACGGGAGAAAATGAATTCAAGTTAGTTGATTGATTGAGTCCTTAGTAAATCACCCAAATGAGTTACTAAGGCTAGGACCCAACACAATATTCTACAACTCGGGAGAGGGATGCCGTAACCCTAATTGCAGAATATTTGAAGGTAAGTGAATGACGATTCACTAATTTCCACCAAGAAAAACGAAAAAGAAATTTAAGTTTTAAATCTATGAAAACTCCTAGATACTTTGAGATTCATTGAACTTTCAATGGCATGTTTAAATCTCGATATGCCCCTCTTGTTTGTGACTGGGATGTCGAGGAGCACAAAGCGTTTGTGAATAACCATGCGAACTTACATGGTGCCCTCACATGTTACAGTCACCTATTCGATGTGCCGGTAAACCACACACGCTCCACCAAACTATGAAAAACATTGAGTCAGCCTTTGCTACCTTTGCTTAGAACCATTTTGTGTGCCGGTAAACCACACACGTTCCACTAACGTCTTTGCAAGGGCACAAAGTGTAATTTCATGGAATTGCATCAATTCACTTTTGCCTAAGTAACTAAGATTGGAAATTTTATGAAAACATTTAGTTACTTTAATAATTCATTATACTTATAATGGAAGGTTTCGTCATATACTACCCGTTCGGCTAATGACCCTCCACTAGTCAAGAGTGCGGTGGGTAAGAGTGGATACCCATTCAATTGCCAATTTACAGGCAATTTCCTTAAACACCCCTTATAGACCAGCTTCGTGAATGAGGCCTACTAACGGTAAGATTGACTTTTACTCATACATATATATAATGTTAGACTTTTAATGTTATATATATAGTATAGTGTGTATTTTACAACTTTTAAAATACTAGGTGGTTTAATTTAACAATTATACTTTTAATTCAATTAAATTGTTAACCTAAACTTTTATGGATTTATTAAACCTCTTTTAATTATACACCTTAGTTAATTAATAAAACCATAAGGGTGTGATTTGAACCTTTTCAAAACAATACTAGTGTTTTAGAATTTAACATTCCTAATTAAACTTTTAATCAACTTTTAAATTCCAAAACTCGAGGGCAAGTTTTGAAACCTTTTTCAAAACTATTAGGTTTTAATCTCACTTTAAAATTTTCGAAATTTAATACTATTTAAATTGAAATTTTAAATATTAAAACTCTTGATTTAATAATTATCTTGAATTAAACTATTAATTTAAATTATTAAATCATAAAGGATTATCTAAATCATGAAGGATAATTACCAATTAAACAATTAATTTATCCTAATCCTTTTAATCCCTCTAAAATTCGAAAATCATGGGATAAGATAATTCAAAATCTTTAATTACCATATATAACCATTAAAGGATAATTACAAGATATAGGATAATCCAAATCCCTAAAATTTAGGATCTTATCTAGGGGAGGAGGCTAATTTCGAAAATCATGGGGTTTTTCAAACCCTAGATTTCGAAATCTTGATGCTTAAGTAAAGGATTTGAAACCCTTCCAAATTTTCGCAAATTAGGGTATTGAAACCCTAATCTCGAAATTTCTAGCCTCCTAGGGTTTATTGGCTATAAACCCTAATATGTCAAGTTCATACAATTGTATAATACTAATTGAAAACAAGTTAACCAAAGGCTCTGATACCACTGATGAGTTTTATACAAACAATTTTATGTGTACATGCAACCCTAGCATTGGATCTATGTTTTCACTATTAGATACACAACATTATGAACACATAATAAAACCCTAATCATGATTGCTATTTTCGAAATTAACCAAGAAGGTTAGAACACATACCTCTTGTTGTTATATTGTAATAACAACTTAAATCTTCAAACCCTAAGTCTTGAAAGCAAGCACCACAAGTGTAGTGCCTCTAATGGCTTACAAACACCATAAGCATGTGGAGAAGGTATAAAGAGAGAGGAGGGAGGTAGAAATTTGTCCTTAGATGCTCTAGGGATCAAGTGCACGAAATCCTAAGGCCTTAGGGGTCTTTATATAGGGTTGGGATTAGGGTTTCAGTCCTTATCCTTATCTAGTTACTTGCCCATCAAGCAACCATAAGATAAGCCTTGAAAATCCCTATCTCTTGGACCTTGGACGATTTTAAGGATATCCTTATCCTTGAATTCGTCCATCCTTTAACAAGGATAACCATTGCCCTATTTTGCAACTATCACATAATTACAATTCAGCCCCTCTAGTTTAATTAATTACATTTTATCACAAAATTAATTCTTAATTAATTATTGACCAATATTAATTAAACAAA
Source organism: Lactuca serriola (assembly GCF_051521515.1). Classification (NCBI taxonomy): domain Eukaryota; kingdom Viridiplantae; phylum Streptophyta; class Magnoliopsida; order Asterales; family Asteraceae; genus Lactuca; species Lactuca serriola. Next base: position 232,911,377 of record NC_136409.1, on the reverse strand, counting down.
TATGATTTCTCCTTTAATATATTATTCTTATAACATATTAATAATTCATAATAACCTCTCTCTTTATTTATTTCTCCAATCAAGTTGTTTTGGTGAAGGCAACCCAAAAGGACCATGCACCATCGGGTCAAGTACATACCAAAATAGTTATGGACTTAGACACTAATCCGACACTAATAACACCCCGAGCCTTAAAACCTTCCGAACAAAACCCAAAACCCATAAAAGACCGAGATATCAATTACAGTCAGACCCTTGGCTTCCGAAGACACAATCAAATACATGGATCACTTATACCATGGTAACTACATCCGAAATGGGCTAAATCCTTCCTTTCTCGAATACTTAAGTCTCATGACAACTGATGACTGGGCCGCAGTCCCAAGCTACAGAGAAAATCTGAAACCGAGTGTTACAATATCGTACGACGATACGATAGTGAATTGATCATATATTTTTGGACATGTCGTATATATATTTTTTGTAATGTTGGATTTGTCGTATTTTATATTTGTAAGTTTGTTGGATTTTTCGTTTTGTAATGTTGGATTTTTAATTTTTTTAGTTGTTAAAAAAACTAGATTTTAAGCTTTTAAATTTATGAAAAATAGTTTTTTAGCCCAAAATATAACAATTTTTTTAGTAAAAAAAAGTCAATTTTAAGCCTATAAAACGGGGGAACGGGGGCGGGGCGCGATCGAGGGTGATGAAGATATTTGTGGGTGGGATCGGGGGCAATGTAGCAGGGAATTCAGGGGCGGGGGCAATAACTGATTTCGGGGGCGGGGGCGGGGGCAGCTATTTCCGCTCCCGTTTGGTCCCATTGACATCCCTAATCGGGTGGTTCAGGATCGTAAGGAATCCGTCAGGGATTTCGTGAATAGGCTTGGTAGGGAAGCTCTGAGTAACCCAACATTGATACGACAATTGTCGTGGAAGACTTGAAAATGGGCCTAAAGAAAGACTCCCCTTTCTACGAAGACCTCGTATTGACTCCATGCAAAAGAATGGATGAAGTAAGGTGCAAATCACTAAGATTCATAAGGATCAAAGATGACAAGGAGATCCAGAAGAGGAGTAACCCTCCAAGCTCATACAATAACCCCAATAGGAAGGCCGAATCATCGGCCCAAAGATCCCATAAATCTAAACCTTATTCCAGACCCGATCATCCTAGGGTTAATGCCCTTGAGGATGAAGGGGAGGAAGAAGAATTCCCTAAGATCATTGACTATTGTTTTTTATGGATGTTTCCGGTTTGATATTTATCATGCAAGGTCTTGGCGGGAAAGCAAGATGGCCAAGAAAAGGGGGGAAAGTCCACCATCTGGAAAGATAAGTACAAATGATGTGCATACCACAAGGACTTTGGTCACATCACTGAAGATTTCATAGCCCTACGAAAGGAGATTAGTTACCTACTTAGCAAGGGGTATCTTACAGAGATCCTCAGCAGAAGAAAAGTGTAACGTCCCCCAAATAAGACCAATTTTTTTCATTTTAGATTAATAAAATGTCAAGCCATATTATAGTCATAAAACCAAGGCTACCAACTTTATTGATACATCAACAATATCAAAGTAAATCATAAAATGCGGAAACATGTGATGTGTGCTCTGCAATCATCCTGAGCTCTCACATTTTAAAATCGAAGTACCTGAAACGTAAACTGAAAACCATAAACACAAAGCTTAGTGAGTTTCCCAAAATACCACATAACACACATAATAAATCACATATTGGGCCCCCGTCCTTCATCAGGCCCCGTCCAGTATCGAGTCCCACTCAGCTTCGGGCCTCGCCCGACAGCGAAACCCGCTCGGTATACATATATGTTATTCTTAGGCCCTGCCTGACATCGGGCCCCACCCGATATAAACATATAAACATATAAACACACAACACATGTCATAATCACAGAGATAGATAACATATAGAATAGCCTTCAGGCCCCGCTCGGTACCAGGTCGTACCTGATAATCATAAAAACACATACAGATAAATAGCATACAATATACTCATTAGGGCCCGCCTGGCATCGAGCTTCGCTCGGTAAACATAAAACACATAACACATGCAAGAGTCACGTAGAGAACGAGCATACTAAGCATAACATACCATGGGCCGACATTGGTGCCTTCAACCCGCTAAATACAGTAAGGAAACTCACCTCGCACTGCTGAATCTCACAGAAAGAATCTCTGGCTGCTGAACCACTAAGATCCTCACGCTACAAATCACCAAAATAGTCATCCATTAATAATCGGATCTGGTCCACACTAAATGCCTAAACTAGGGTAAAAGACCTTTTTACCCTTCCTCCAACTTGGCCCAAGGACAAGGCCCAATCGAAATGTCCAAAAGCCCATAATCCAAAATATGCATCTAAGGCCCAAATATGACATAATTTTCCAAATTGGGCCAAATCCCTTTCATGGACCTTTTCCAAGAAGTCCAACAAAAACTCAACAGCCCAACGCATGAATTTTGATGGCCCAAAACAACCAAGCCCACTCAAACCCAAAATCGAAGCCCAAATAAGAGAAACCCACCCTGATGAGTATGCAGGGCATACTCATCCTGTATGCTCAACGTACAACATAAACGGCTTGTACGCGCAACATACGAACTTGTACGCCCAACGTACCCACCAACATGGCAGACTTTTCCATTTAAGCTTTTAACCTAATAAGACTTCGATCCAAATTCAGGCCTGACTTTCCTAAGGTGGTTAATCACATAAAGTAGCCAACTTTATGTGCATGCATGGCTTAATGGGGCTCTAGAGCTCAAAAGAGCTTAATAAACAACTTAATTCATGCATGCACCATAAAGTTTGCACCTTTATGCCCAAGGAACCCTTAATATGTTCAGATCTATAAGGCTAAGCTCCAAAACGGAATTAACTCCCAATAACCAACCAAAATGACCAAATCATGCCAAGGAGTAGATCTATGAAATGAAATAGCAAGTTTTGAACTTTATACCTCACAAGCCACCAAAATGAGATGATAAAGTTGGATCTCAAAACTCTCCTCCAAAGAATGAGTCTTCAAGCTTCCTCTTCACTTACACAAACCACAACAAACACTCTTCCAAGCTCCCAAACTCACTCAAGGTAATCTAGGGTTTCAATATAGGCCAAAGGGGATTGAGGCTGACCTAAAATGTCCAAAAGAAGGATATAATGTTGCTTATATAGGGGTAAAACCCAAAAATTTTGGTTTTGATGCTAAAGGGAGTACACCCCACGTACCCTTTAATACATTTGGCGTACTCAAGGAGAACCCACAGCCAGTCACTCAGTACGCCCCACATACATGACTATTACGTCTCGCGTACTAGATGATCCTCCACAACACTTAACTTCATTTGGCCATAACTTCTTCGTTCTAAATCCGTTTTCGATGTTATTTATATCCACGGAAAGGTGACGAGAAGCCCTACAATTCTATCAATTCTCCCTTGACTTAAAACTTCCTGAACAAGAATCCAATTTCCATACAAGTCCGAGCTCACACTTTACCAAAATACGCCTTGGCTCCAAAACACAAACTGACCACAACCCCGAGCATACTACAACCTTTCCAAGGAAATAGAAACCAATCCTAGCAGGGCTCTCCAAACTGAAGATAACGAATCCATCCCAACCTCAAACAATCCCATGCAAAATAACAAAGTTTAGTCAACCAGAAATTCGAAGTCCCAGATTGGTCTGACTCCCTGACAGACCGCCCATACTGTACCATTGCTAATTCCATTCTACTTATCCCCTAACCGACTACTCAACTTCTGATAACCGGAAGTTCCCACTAGAAAATAGATTCACGGACCATACGTTGCTGTCGACAACCTTTCACTTGACCAAAGGGACATATATTTCTTCAAGGGGAAAGCTCATCCTGATGACAATAATTTCCAAGGAATATAATGAACAACGTGAGACAAAGTGGGAGATGAACCTTCTAGTGTTGAAAAAAACATTTCTTCCTTTTAACTCCTGAACCAACACACCGCTACCGAAATTCCGAAACCTAATACTTGCCTGACCCCCTTATAGGTAGAACCAAACCAAACCACAATTACATGAATTTGATCTGCCATCAAAACTGAAACCATCCTTTAACCCAGAACCCTTCAACTGAAACCCTTGGCATACATATTCCTTAATTCATATCCTACTGAAATGAAGACCTTGCACATAAACGCCTGCGATTCCCAATGCGAGTTTCCACCAAAACCAACTTTGTACCTAACTCATAACCTGAGATCCAAGGACCTACACTTGAGTTTCACCTGAAACCTTCTGATTCATAACAAACCCCCACTAAAGCGGGATATAAAGATTCCCCCAACCATCGCTGAGACTACCAATCTCGCGCCTGGTCTAGCCACCAGGTTATCAAGAGCTCAAAAGACAAGGATATCCTAACCTAAGCATCCCTCTGCACCACTCATTGACCACACACTCAATCCTAAAACCCAAGATCCAAAACCTTGACCTTACGGTCTCTACCAGGTCCCACCTGATTTTTCATATACACACGTGCATTACCTACGGGTCCCACCCAAACTATACCACGGAGCGGCCTCACCCACGGGTCCCACCCATCTAGAGCTACAAATACCCGACTCCGCCTCGGACCCTAATGGTCCTCCACCTGAAATAGAGAAATGATCTCCAACAATCATGCCCGTTGTGCCCAAGACACGAACTGATTCCGCTTTATACTCATGACCACCTCAACGAAAGTATACCTCAAATTGGTGAATGCTACGATCCCTTCGCAGTCTTACAACACTTCTAACCAACAATGGTCTTAGCACTCCTAAACCATCACAACCCCACTCATCTAGAGTCGAAACCTGCATCCATTCAGGTGTTCGGGTCAGGCTTCAAACTCCAAAGCCTTCATCATACAAGAAAAGGCAGCGAGACTCTAACATAACCCTCAACATGGATCCATTCGCAAGCCTGCTATAAAGAAGACTTTGACCAGATGTTGAGAGTTTCCTGAACTCCCAAGTTACACAATTTCAATCCAGATGGTCACTTGGGTCGTCTCTCCTCCTGACCGGGGTGTGGAACTTGCCCTATTTCCACACCCGATCCAACCCCCGAAAACTCTGATCGATTCGCCCCCACTTAGATTCATCAAAGCTTTCCCGAAATATCAGCACCAATCACCTCCCATGATACCACACCAAATCCTTGAGTTATTATGCTGGCGATTAAAACCATAACCCTTGCTCTAAATTGGCGAATCTTCACCCCAACTTTCGTCCTCAAAGAAGCATTGAATTCTTACCATCTACAACCCATGCGAATATAAAATTCCCCTGTCACTTCCAATGACCAAACAACTCATGCAATTGTCACTACCATCTTCCTGCTACCGCTCCTTCCCTATCAACGGTAGTGTTTGAACCCAAAAATTCTGCCATAGACGACCTCCGATCCCACTAGATCATAAGATAAAACAACTGAACCCCAACTTCACTCGAGAACCAGCCCGCTATTCATGTCCATAAACCCTTCAAACAATACCCCTGAATTGATCCCATCAAGGACCCAGAACAACAACCGAACATACTGAAACCCGCTTGTAACAGCCCGAAATTCAGGTTCAACCATTTAACCCTTCATCTTTTCCAAGTTGTCATATTGGGTCCTTTGTGTTGTGTCTTAAGCTTGTCAGTACGCTGGCCGTACAAGGAGTACGCTGCGCATACTCGCGCGCTTATTTTGTACGCGGTTCCATCCGGGTACGCCGGGCGTACCTAAGGTTACGCCGGGCGTAACCGGCCCAGACTAAAAACGCTAATATGACTTGAGGGCTATAAAAGGAATGAGATGGTCTTGTCCCTCAGCCACCATCTTTCAGAAAGAAACCCTAAGAGAGCATTTCCTTCGTTTTTAGCTTGGGTGTGAGTGTTCTAAGCTTCAAAGTGCCATTTCAAGGTGGTGAAAGAGAAGAGGAGACCATTGTGGAGGCTAGAAGTTGGTGGACAAGTGTAGATCTGAGGACTACAAAGGTTGGAGCTTCTTCCTGAGGTAAAAAGTTCAGATCTTGCCTTGTAGTTTATATGGTGTGCTTCTTGGACCAATTTCTAGGGTTTTTGGTCCCAAGATGGAGACTTTATGAGCAAGTAGTCTCCATTGGACTAGATCTATCATATTCCAGGACTATATGAGTTGTATGTTCATAAAAATGCAATCTTGGACGTGAATGTTGAGCCATGCATGAGATCTAGACTCTTGGAGGAGAAAGGAAAGGTGTTAGAAGGTGTGGGGAACCTTTATAGCCATGTAAAGGCTTAAAGGTTTCGACTTTATGGATTAAGAAGTATTAAAATGGCCTGATCTTGAATATAGGGTTATGTCTTAATCTTTTAAGACATTAGAATGAGGAAGTGAGAAACTTGGATGTACGCTGGGCGTAATCCCAGTACTCGCCGCGTAGTGGGTCGCGTCCCCCGTTTCTGGAATGCAAGGGTACACCCCGCGTATAGGAGCTGGTACGCCCCGCATACTGCTTGTTGTTGACTTTTGTTGACTTTTAAGGTTTTGGTCAACATGTGGACTTTCGAGTCAGGGAGGGGTGAAATGGTCTTTTACCCTTCTGTGGGATAGTGGAAAAGAGTGTAGCATAGCCTTGGAAGCCTTTAATAATTAGAATGATTATTTGTTGTGATTAGGCGGGGCTAGGTCGTTGTTTCGAGATTCAGAGATATCGAGCACGTGAGATTCTAGACATCATAAGAGGTGAGTCTTCTCACTATACTATACCTGGAAAGGTACCTATGTGTGACCGGAAGGTCTTGTATGCTATGAGATGCATGTTTTGTATGCTATGCGTTGCATGTTTTGTATGCGTTATGTATGTGATATGTATGCTATGTATGATATGGGCCGGAAGGCATTATGACGTGGACCGGAAGGTCAGGGAGTCATGGATCGGAAGGTCGATACGATTAGGACCGAAAGGTCTACTGGGACTGGGACGGAAGTCCCCTGAGCCACATGGACCGGAAGGTCGTGTTGAGTATGGCCTGGAAAGGCGTATGTGTGTAAGGGTATTTTGGGGAACTCACTAAGCATTTATGCTTACAGTTGTTGTGTTATGTGTTTCAGGTACTAGCGAGGACCGTGGGAAGGCGCCGACGTGACTCGTACACACTAGAGAGAGGATTTGATTTTTGTGATCTTGGGATACGATATGTTTTGATAACTATTGTTGGATATTTTTGAAAATATTTTATGTGAAAATGGTTGTGACAAAATGAAAATTTTGTTTTGAAAGTTACGTTGTTACAAGTTGGTATCAAAGCCTTGGTTTGAGGGATTCGGATGCACCTTCGGGCGTAACTGAACTCAAACCGAGGATTTGAGAAAAATTTTGAATGATAAAAGCATTAATTTTTTTACAAGAGGTTTTGAGACAACCAAAGCGGAGCAGTGTGTACGGTCAGCCAACGCCTGAACGGTGAATCCCCAAAATGCCCTTACATTTTGTGATATGACATGTTATATTATGCATGCTAGAGTTGGCTAGGTATACTTATTAGGACTAGAGTGGCCTGATTTTGTGATGCCTTAGCCTAGGAAGGTTTGTGCTGCTATGTGATGCTTGTGAGCGAGTAGGTAGCAGTGAGGGGCTTATGAGAGGTCTACCGAGGAGTAGCCTATGCCAGTGAGATATAGAGTACTTGTGACTTGGGACCCAAGGATGAGGACTTAGGGTGGATACTGATGCGGTGTAGGCGGTAGTATAAGGGCCCGTACTACCAAAGACACCAGAGCAGTGCGCACTCTAGGTAAGAATCCTTTAAGCACTAAGGAACAAGTAGGGTCGAGATTTCGAGTGTGAGCATGCTCGAATGAGTCTTTGATATTATTATTATATTATATTTCAGATACATCATGGTTGGGACACGCCATAGACCTGAGGCGAGCGGTGTGAGTGAGGAGGACCTTCGTCAGATGATCCACGATGAGGTGGCTGCGGCGATCAGGGCCGAGATTCCGGAGATGTTTGGGTCTATCAAGACCACATTGTTGGAGACTTTTGATGAGCAGTACACCGCGGTGACTGAGGCCTCATCTGCTGCAGCTACATCAGCTGTGGCTGCTGCCAAGCCTCAGGGAGGTGACTCGTTGTTGTTCCGGGAGTTCAGCAACACGAAGCCACGCGATTTTGATGGGACGTAGGATCCGATCACTACGATGAGATGGATTGTTGACATTGAGAGATGCTTCTATACGTGTTCATATCCGGAGCATCTGAGGGTACGATTCGATTTGAACCAGCTTCGCTTGGAAGCGAAGGATTGGTGGAAGTTCGTGACAGCGAACTTCACTCTTGCATAGATTTCAGCGGTGACCTGGGAGAGGTTCACCACCATGTTCAGAGACAAGTATGTTCCCCCGGTGGAGAGGGAACGGCTGGTTCAGGAGTTCTTGACCCTCAAGCAGGGTAATGATTCGGTTACTGTGGTCACCCGGATGTTTCATGATAGGGCGATGTTCTGCCCTGAGCAGGTGTCTACTGAGCAGGCATAGATGAGCCGGTATTTGGGTATTCTGAGGAGGGACATTTGGGAGTTCGTGTCAAAATCGACGTACCGGACATTTGCTGAGCTCCTGGCAAATTCCCGGAAGAGGGAGATTGAGTTGGAGACTCAGGCAAGGGAGGAGGCTGAGTCTCAGAGGATAGATCGGCGGCTAGCTTAGTCTCAACTGGCAGCCAAGCGGACCAAGTCCACTAATTCGAGGACTAGAGCCCATAAGGGCCGCACTTGCGGGAAGTGCGGCAAGGGTCATGAGGGGGTCGTCGATCGGGTGCTTGCTACAAATGTGGCAAGGAGGGGTATATCGCCAGGGATTTCCCCAAGGGATTTATGGTTTGCTTCCATTGCAACCAGACCGGTCATCGGAAGGCCGAGTGCCCTCAGCTACACCAGGGATCTGCGCCTGCTGCTAGGGTTACCGAGGTTCGGCCGGTGAAGATCGAGGATCCAAAGGCTCGTGGGAGAGCTTTCCAGTTGACTGCGGAGGAGGTCCGTGCGGCGCCCGATGTTGTGGCTGATATGTATTCTGTATTTTATGTTTTGTTTGTGATATTGTGCTTATATGATGATATGCGTAGGTACTTTTCTTGTGAGTTCTGTACCTGCTTTGGTATTATTTGACTCGGGTGCGAGTCGGTCTTTTGTTTCCTTGGCGTTTAGTCAGCACAATAGTATCTGTCGAGAAGCGTTGAGTCGACCTCTGCGAGTTTCCATAGCCGATGAGCGAGCAGTGTATGCTTCGGAGGTGATTCAAGGGTGTATCCTTGAGATCTTCGGTGTGGAGTTCCCGATAGATCTGGTCCCGATTACGATGGGGGACGTGTGTTATAGTGGGCATGGATTGGTTGAGCCAATTTGGAGCTGTTATAGACTGCGAGCGTTAGTTAGTGACGATACGAGACCCAAGTGGGGGAGTGCTTACGGTGTACGGCGAGGGGACATGGTGTGGGTCAGCGTTTTATTCGGCTGCCAGGGCAAGACAGAGTTTGCAGCAAGGCTGCAGTGGATTCGTAGCCTATGTGATGGACACACGAGTGGCCACGAGGAGGCCAAGTTCGATTGATGAGGTTCCGATAGTGTGCGAGTGATGTGTGTAAAACCAACTAGTTTTAATCCTACTAACTTAGACACAAAATAAACACACGAAAGGCAGTGTACCTATCGATTAGTAATATAGTTCAAGCAAGTAGGGTATCGAACACAGGGAACGGTAAACAATTAAAATAAATGCTAATATTATCTAAATAAAACAAATAACAAAAAGGGGGTTTTCTCTAGTTTTACAAGACTAGAAACTTAATTAGAATAACCAACACACAAATTAACTAACTAGCAACTAAAACAATTAATTACCAACTAAATTCAATAGTAAAGAGGACTTCTGTTTAGGTACGACTCATTTGTTCCCATGGATGATTTTAATGTATCGGATTAATTCTTCATTGGCTACCGATTAAGATAATTAGGTTCACGTTCGCTATTCTTAATTCTTAGAAAACAAATTAACTCAAGCAATGGCCAGTTGTCTAAATTAACGGGCTTCCTAGATTATTGATTCGGGTTAAGTAAGACTTGTAGTGGTTAACTAAATTGGACCTTCAACTAACCTCTTGTCGATGTTCATCCAACAAGCTTACACATTAACTTACCTATCTTCTAGTTAATTCTAGTTTCACGTTCGTTATTCCTAGACATACAACTATGTGGTCACAATAAATCATATGGAATTAATAACTAAGAGATGTTCATACAACTTAATTACTAATTTATTAACAGAAGAATAGTTATTGTTAACACATAAGGTTCTTTAACAAGCTTAATAAAACATAATCACCAATTAAAATTAATCCTAATCAAATAATCAATCCATGTTCACAAATTCATCTACCTAAACAGAAGTTATGAGTTTTAGCTCATGATTACAGCAGAAACAAGCTCAAAAACGGAATCAATTGGTAAAAACATAGTTCAAACAAGAGATTATGTAAAGAGTAAACTTGATTTTGCCTTGATTATCCTTAAAATTGAATGTAGGGTTGATTCTTTAGTTCCTTACGACCTAGCAGCACTTCCAATCGTTTCTCAGCCTCCTAGGGTTTCTCTCCATGCTAGGGTATCGATCTGAAAGTCCCTTTATATAGATTTTCACAAAACAGAGGCTACTCGGCGAGTCTGTCACTTAAAACCCGTGTACGGCAAGTCAGCGCGTCCAGAATCGCGAAAGTTCCATACAACTCGCCGAGTAATCGACCCTACTCGCCGAGTACGTTTCGAATCAGCATTTTCCCAAAACACGAAAGTCGTCCTAAATTGTGTCTACTTTTCAGAACATTTTGAATCTCGTCAATCGGAGTTACAATTCATGAGATATGGCCAAAACACTGACGAGGGGTCAAGCTGTCCAGCAACATCCTTCTTTCTTCAAAATCCAAGATCCAAGTTTCCAATCGCTAGTTTTGCTTCATTTTCGACCCGAGCATGTCATTGTTGCTGAAAAATGAAATTCTAAACTAATTAAGCACCTTTGGTTCATTATATGAGACAAAAACAACATAAAGTATTAAGATCATGCATGATTTTTATGACTAAATAAGCCTATATCAAAATACCCCACACTTTACTTTTGCTTGCCCCCAAGAAAAACTGAATTTTAACATACTAATACCACATAAGACAATCCCAATCGAACCCAGCCATTATGCCAAGACCGCAACGCATGCATTTGTGTCTAAAATTTTTCCTAAAGAACCCCCATATTCTAAATACTCACAATCCTCATAAACATTCGCCCACTTTTTCTAAACAATGCTCATTTTATGCATCCCTCCGAATCCATCTGCAGAAAACCTCCTAACCTCAAGGTATTTTTGGTTGAGCAACCCAAGCATACATAATCTAGACAATTACAATTTATGATACCACATGGGAGCTTCTTTGAATTCTTCACTTTCTTGAGAATTTGATCTTTGATTTCTTTGAATTCACCACCTTGTTGTTTGATTTCTGGTATCTTCAATTTTTTGAATTTCTTGGAATTTTGATCTTTTGATCTTCACTTTAATTGCTCCAAAATTCTTACAACTTTTCTTGTAATTCTCTCTCTTTTTTTTAGCATGTAACTCACTTTTTTCACTCAAAATCCTACATGCTTAAGCAGGGACGCTCAACTTCAACCTATATTGGTTAACGATAATAATTTTCCTGGATACATTTCTGGTACACGATGCTAAACATATTGCATCCTTCAAACTAAGCGAGGTCGTGTTTTTGTCCCATGATTTCACTAGAATAAGGAGGCCACAAATGCATTATAACGTATATAGGCTCAACTAAACATTTGGGTTTTCATGCAATCATAAAATATAATACTAGCATGATCCCTAATTGCTTTACCAAAATTTTCTAAATTAGCCCTAGCAATTTTAATGCAAAAATTTCTTGCTATCAGTGAGAGCTCTTCTACTGAGAGGCTGGCAGAGTTGTATGTGAGGGAGGTGGTATCGCGACATGGAGTTCCGATCTCGATTGTTTCAGATCGAGATGTGCGATTTACTTCCAGATTTTGGAAGAAGTTTCATGAGGAGTTGGGTACGAGGCTGCATTTCAGTACCGCATACCACCCACAGACGGACGGGCAGAGTGAGCGGACGATTCAGACGCTCGAGGATATGCTTCGGGCATGTGTATTGGATTTTGGAGGGAGTTGGGACACGTATTTTCCCTTGGCTAAGTTTTCCTAAAACAACAGCCATCACTCGAGCATTGGTATGCCACCTTTTAAGCTGTTGTATGGGAGGAGGTGTCGGACCCCCATATGCTGGGGAGAAGTAGGGCAACGCGTGATGGGTAGTACGGAGATTGTGCTTCAGACGACAGAGTAGATACAGCAGGTCCGGCAGAGGTTGTTGACCGCTCAGAGGCACCAGAAGAGTTATGCGGATAGGCGACGATCTGAGCTCGAGTTCCAGGTTGGTGATTTCGTGCTCCTGAAGGTATATCCTTGTAAATGAGTGATCTGATTCAGGAAGAGGGGCAAGCTGGGGCCCCGGTTTATTGGGCCGTTTAGAGTGATTGCGAGAGTAGGCAGAGTTGCATATTGTCTGGAGCTACCTACGGAGTTGAGCCAGATTCATGATACCTTCCACGTATCTCAGTTGAGGAAGTGTATAGATGACGAGCCGACGGTAGTGCGTCTGGAGGATATTCAGGTGGATGCGGGCCTGAATTATGCTGAGAGACCAATCGCGATTCGGTATCAGAAGATCAAGGTTTTTAGGAACAAGGAGGTGCAGGTTCAGTGGCAGCATCGCAAGGGGTCCGAGCTGACGTGGGAGTCCGAGTCGGAGATGCGGGAGCAACATCCGGAGTTGTTTTCGGTATAAGACTTCGGGGACAAAGTCTGGTTCTAGTGGGGGAGAATTGTAACAACCCGAAATTCAGGTTCAACCATTTAACCCTTCATCTTTTCCAAGTTGTCATATTGGGTCCTTTATGTTGTGTTTTAAGTTTGTCAGTACGCTGGCCATACAAGGAGTACGATGCGCATACTCGCGTGCTTATTTTGTACGCGGTTCCATCCGGGTACGCCGGGCGTACCTAAGGTTACGCCGGGCGTAACCGGCCCAGACTCAAAACGCTAATATGACTTGAGGGCTATAAAAGGAATGAGATGGTCTTGTCCCTCAGCCACCATCTTTCAGAAAGAAACCCTAAGAGAGCATTTCCTTCGTTTTTAGCTTGGGTGTGAGTGTTCTAAGCTTCAAAGTGCCATTTCAAGGTGGTGAAAGAGAAAAGGAGACCATTGTGGAGGCTAGAAGTTGGTGGACAAGTGTAGATCTGAGGACTACAAAGGTTGGAGCTTCTTCCTGAGGTAAAAAGTTCAGATCTTGCCTTGTAGTTTATATGGTGTGCTTCTTGGACCAATTTCTAGGGTTTTTGGTCCCAATGTAACATCCCGGAATAGCAAGAGTAAAGTTGAAGGGCTAAAAGAGTAAAATGGGAAGGAGCGACTCGACGAGTCCATGAGTGGACTCGGCGAGTAGGGTCGCGACTCTAGTCGCGTGTTAAGTGACCAACTCGGCGAGTAGCATGGGTGGACTCGGCGAGTTGGTGCTGAGTGGAGTAAACCCTAAATCCGGAGGTTGAGCCCTATATAAAGAACATTATGTCTCCTCCCCAGCCTCCTTATCATCCCTTGAGTTCTAGAAGCCCTAATTTCGTGAGGAAACCCCATTGTTGAGTGAATTAGAGCTTGGAGAAGGATATTTGGTGCTTTAAGCTTGAAGATTTGAGGCTTGTATTAGGAAGCTTGGGGGAAACAACAATCTACAGTTGGTTGGGCTTATTCCAAGGGTAAGGAACCATTTCCTTAAGCTATTTTCTTCATGGGTTCATGAGAGGTGGTTGGTATGGCATCTAAAGTGAGATAGAAGCTTGGATCTAAGGATGCTACTTCAGATCTAAGCTTGTGATGGTCCTATATGTCATAAAGTCCCTATTGATGAGTGTTTGAAGGAGCTATTTTGTCCCAAACCCTAGCCCTAGAGTGTAAAGTGCCTAGATCTCCTTGGATTCATGTAAAATTTGCCACTTTACCTGATGGATGGCCTTAGGAAGGGTAGATCTATGGTTTGGATCATCTGCATGGCTTGGAAAGCCTCTGTATGAATTCAGACCCGGTGGTACTCGGCGAGTCACATGGGTGGACTCGACGAGTTGCTTGAGGATAGGCTGGAACTCGACGAGTTCGAAGAACAACTCGGCGAGTTGGATGAAGATGGCCTGGAACTCGGCGAGTTGGAAGAACAACTCGGCGAGTAGGTTGAAGATAGCCTTAGACTCGACGAGTCTGTTATTGGACTCGGCGAGTCTTGTCGAAGAGTCCCAATCTTTTCTGGTAGAGCCGTGAAACGGTGAGTCAAGGGGTGACTCGGTGAGTTGTGTGTGAGTGGACTCAGAGTTGTTGAACTCGGCGAGTCTCGGGGTGACTCGGCGAGTTGAGTCGCGGATTGGGGAATTTCTGAGCATGGGGACTCGGCGAGTCATCGGGTTGACTCGGCGAGTAGAGTCAGTCAGGGGTTGACTTTGACCAAGGGTTGACCAGTTAATTTCCAGGGGCATTTTGGTAATTGTTGAATATTGTTTTGAGTTTCAGTGCCTTGGTAGTTGTCCAATGGTGGAGACCGTATCAGTGATCGGAGCAGCTTGGGTTATCTGTTCAGTCGGTAGTTTCGAGGTGAGTTATCCTCACTATATCAACAGGGTCTAAGGCACCAAGGCCGACCCTTTATCGGATTGAGATCTGGGTATTTGTTGTATGTTATTGCTTTGATATGTTGCATCCTGGTAGCTAGGATGGTATACGTTAGAGACTTGTTTGAGATCGGTATCCTGAGATGTAGGGTGATGCTATGCTAGTGATCGGTTAGGTCGGTATCCTGATTAGGATGATGATATGCTATGTGATCTGTTTGATCGGTTTGTTGACTGTGAATTGTTATATGATTGTATGTTTATGTGCACATGGTTGTTGGACTGGAGTTGGGTTGAGGCGGGTCCTGCTTTGTTATGTAGGCCAAGATACCCAGGGCGGACCGGTTGTCCCGAAGGCCCAGCGAGCGCCCGAATAGGCTGTAGACCCCAAGAGGGCGGACCAGACGTGCCGAGGCTCGGAGAGTGGACCAGGCCGACTGAAGGCCCGGTGCGGGCGGACCAGTCATACTATAGACTCAGAGAGTGGACTAGGTGGATTGAAGGCCCGGTGCGGGCGGACCAATCACACTGCAGACTCGATGTATGTGGTTAGATTCGGAGAGTGGACCAGGTGGATTGAAGGTCCGGTGCGGGCGGACCAATCACACTGTAGACTCGAGGTATATGGCTAGACTCGGAGGGTGGACCAGGTGGACTGTTGGCCGGTGCGGCGGACCAGTCACACAGTAGACCCGAAGTGCATGGTTGTTCTGTGATCGGATAAGTTATGGCATGTTATGCGTGTATGGTATATGTGGTTGGGATTTTGGGGATATCTCACTAAGCTTTTGGGCTTACAGTTGTGGTTTTATATTTTTCAGGTTTTTCAGGAGACCGTGGCAAGGCAAAGGCGTGATCGTACCGCTCCTCGTGTTTATGTTGTGATGAGATTCTGGGAATACTTAAAATAAATTGTATTGAAAACCTTTTTGTAATAACTTTAATGGAATCGGGTTGTTTTCGAAAATTTTAAACTGGTTGGAATTTTTCGGTCGTTACAAGTTGGTATCAGAGCCTTGGTTTGAGTGAATTGGAGGAACACTCGTGTGACTCAAGTCTCAAATCGAGGAGAGTTTTCAAAAGAGAATTTAAAATGGTTTTCAAAATGAGTAAAGGAGGACGCGGAGGTACGATCAGCCGGAGCCATTAAGTAACCCCAAAATACCATGCATGATATTTGTTTTTGAGCTTTGATAGAACAACATGCTAGTGATAGGCTAGGGATCTTCAAGATTTCATGATAATGCTGCCTGATTTGTGATTCCTGTAGCCTAGGGTTTCGTTGTGGGAGATTTCCAGTGTTCTTCTAGTGGTGAGGGTTGAGCGCTTGATTGTATGTTTTCTCTAGGGTGTTGTGGTAGTACTTCATACAAATATGGGTAGGTGTGGAAGGTTGTATGGGCCCGTACTACTGAAAGCACAGGACCCATACGCATATTAGGGAAACCATGACTTCTAGGGTTGGGTTGAGAGAGTTGGTTCCCAGGATAGTGGGAAGTGTCTGAGATTTTGTGGTGTTTTTCAGTATGGAGATTCCGAGGCATGCTGGGAGTAGATCCGGGCAGGATCGGGAGCAGGAGAGGGAGTTCCGGGCGGGTCAGTACTGCCCGAGGTTATTGGTCAGATGAGCACGTGCGAGTTGGATGCGAGGATTCGTGAGATCCTGTGTGATGAGATTGCTGCGTTGTTCCGGGCTGAGTTGTCGGAGCTATTTGGGTCGACCAAGACCGCCATGGTTGAGTATTTTGATGAGCGCTATGCAGCCCTCACAGAGACGGCTGCCGCGGCGGCTACATCGGCTGTAGCCGCGGCAGGGGGAGGAGCTGGTCGGGGCTTTCAGTATCGGGACTTCGATAATACGAAGCCTCCCACCTTTGATGGAGTTCAGGACCCGATTGTTGCTATGAGATGGTTATCAGACGTGGAGGGGTGTTTCTTCATTCATGCCCTGCTGATCAGAGGGTGAGGTGTGCTCTGAACCTGTTGAGGCTCGGGGCGAAGGATTGGTGGAGGTTGACCACGGGGTCATATTCAGATGCGCAGAGGGCTGCAGTTTCATGGGATCAGTTCAGAGAGATGTTCAGCACTCGCTATGTTCCGCGAGTTGAGAGGGAGAGATTGGCTCAGGAGTTCCTTGAGCTGAAGCAGGATTCAGATTCGGTGACTGAGATCACCAGGATGTTCACTGAGAGGGCGATGTTCTGCCCAGAGTTCGCTTCGGAGCAGGCTCAGATGTCTCGATATCTGAGCATGCTCAAGAGGGACATCAGGCAGTTTGTGTCTACGCAGAGGTGCGAGACTTTGTTGGAGTTACAGGAGGCCGCCAGGCGGCGCGAGTTAGAGATTGAGTTGTAGATGCGTGAGTTGAGGCAGGCTCCGGTGCAGTTGCAGCCGGCGCCAAAACGGTCCAAGACCGTTGATTCTAGAGTAGGGGATCTGAGTAGCCACACTTGTGGGAAGTGTGGAAGGAGTCACACCAGAGTTTGTAGGTTCGGTGGTGCATGCCACAAGTGCAGAAAGGAGGGGCACTATGCAAGGGATTGTTGGCAGTCAGCGCCGGTTCGGGATTTGAGGATTTGTTACCATTGTCATCAGGTTGGACATTTGAGGGTCAACTGTCCACAGCTTGCTGCAGGACCGGTGCAGGCTCCAGCACCGGCCACTTTGAGGATCACAGGTGGAGGTCAGGGTGGAGCGAAGCCCCCAAGGGCTCAAGGTCGTGCTTTTCAGCTTACAGCAGAGGAGGTCAGAGCAGTGCCGGATGCAGCTGCGGATATGTTTCTTCCTTGATGTCCTGTTATCTTGTGATTATTGTGGTGTATTGTTTTTGTGTTAGTATCTTTGTGTGGTCCTCAGTGTGGTATTCGTTGTTCTTGAGGGTTATGGCATGGCTATGGGTTTAGTTTTGGGAGTTTCGTGGTTATCATTTATGGGGGGGGGGGGGGGTTGTTAGTGGAAACCTGGCATTGGTCTGAAGGCCGGGTAGCATCTGCTTTCTGAGGAGTGGTTAGCTGTAGATTGAGTTCTTTCGAGCGGGATAATCAGTGTTGATATGGAATTTTGTTAAGGTTGTTTATGCTTGTGGGAAGCAGTCTGCGTGTAAGTGTTGGTTTTGTGTAGGGTTGTTTTGGGTGGTCGGTAATGGCGACCGGTGTTGATAGTCAGTGCTATAAGTGGGGGAGAATTGGAAAATTCTCTGGAAGATCGATGAACATGTGAGGTTGCTTAGCTGTTTGGGATTCAGCAGTGTTCTGTCAGCCCAGAGTGTAGGCTGGTAAGAGCAAGTGTCGGGCATGCGGGGCGGGATACATACCTAGAGCATTTGATTGTGGAGGGCCTGGGATCAAGCCGGGATCGATTATGTGTGATGGAGATGGAGTTCGGAACCCCTAGAGGGCTAGAACAGTATGCATGGGAGGATTTCCCGGAGAGATAAATTGGAATGAGGAATGGTAGTTGAGCGGTTCGGATAGACTGAAGGCCGGTAGGCGTACCAGTCAGGCCGAAGGCTCAGAGAACGTTCCAGCCAGACTGAAGGCACTGGAGGGCGGTCCAGATTGGCTGAAGGTTCTGAGAGTGGTCCAGATTGGCTGAAGGCCTGGTGAGGTGGTCCAGTCATGCTAAAGACTCTGCAGGCGTTGTTAGATCGGTTCGAGGATATGGATTGTGTTTATGCGGCATGATAGCATTAGAAGGTCTGGCCTCGGGTTTTGATCTTGATTAGTGGAGTTTGTGCATGGGCTTGAGAGTCCCTGCGATCAGAGTCAGAGCATGTGTGCGGTTATGCTATGAAAGAGTGGTGTAGCGTTGGGCGAGCACCGTGGCACTTGTCGGAGTGACAAGGCGGCCAAGTGGATTTCCTTGGAAAAGGAAAGAGAGAGGAGTGTAACTCCGAGAGGGAATGAAAATTCACAGAAGTGAAAGAGGCAGAGCAGAGTTATGATTATAGTGATCCAATTATGGGCTTTGAGCAGCATGATTGCGGCAATGGCATGGAATCACATCCGGTTTGGGATGTCTGCTAAGGTCGCGGAAGGAATTCCGCGGGTGTAGAGCCAAGGGGCTCGGAAGGGATGCAGGGAGGGAGTCTTGGGCTCTCAGTGTGATTCTGATCAGGAAATTGTGTATGTAGTAGTGGTTCATCCTGGGGGATGTTTGGAGATGTCGTCAGTGTATCGGGTTTTCCCAACCTAAGGGTGCTAGAGCTAGTTCAGCATGTGTATGTGATTGCAAGAGGAGAACTCATGGGAGTTGCTCTGAAGAATGTGTCTTTCTGTCAGCAGAATGATTAGAGTTGGACTCGGATCGGGAATCCGGTGGTGCATGGTTATTTTCTAGCTCATATGGGTTGAGTGATGGTTGTGATTTGGAACAGTGTTGCATTATGAGTAGTACTCAGTTGTTAAGTGGAGTTATCAGAGGGTAAAGCTGGTGGCCGGCTCGAGACGGTGGTCAGGACACTGTAAGGAAGGAGAAAGTGAGTTTCTGATTCTATGGTTGTGTTTTGAGGAACCTGGTTGGGTTAATGTCAGGTGATGCGTGGCAGGAGTATTTCTAAGAGTTGAGTTGTAGCAGGCTTCGAGGACGAAGCCTAATGTAAGTGGGGGAGAATTGTAACATCTCGGAATAGCAAGAGTAAAGTTGAAGGGCTAAAAGAGTAAAATGGAAAGGAGCGACTCTAGTCGCGTGTTAAATGACCAACTCGGCGAGTAGCATGGGTGGACTCGGCGAGTTGGTGCTGAGTGGAGAAAACCCTAAATCCAAAGGTTGAGCCCTATATAAAGAACATTATGTCTCCTCCTCAGCCTCCTTATCATCCCTTGAGTTTCAGAAGCCCTAATTTCGTGAGGAAACCCCATTGTTGAGTGAATTAGAGCTTGGAGAAGGATATTAGGTGCTTCAAGCTTGAAGATTTGAGGCTTGTATTAGGAAGCTTGGGGGGAAACAACAATCTACAGTTGGTTGGGCTCATTCCAAGGGTAAGGAACCATTTCCTTAAG
Source organism: Lactuca serriola (assembly GCF_051521515.1). Taxonomy (NCBI): domain Eukaryota; kingdom Viridiplantae; phylum Streptophyta; class Magnoliopsida; order Asterales; family Asteraceae; genus Lactuca; species Lactuca serriola. The sequence continues at coordinate 232,891,554 of NC_136409.1, read as the reverse complement.
CTATTTTCTTCATGGGTTCATGAGAGGTGGTTGGTATGGCATCTAAAGTGAGATAGAAGCTTGGATCTGAGGATGCTACTTCAGATCTAAGCTTATGATGGCCCTATATGTCATAAAGTCCCTGTTGATGAGTGTTTGAAGGAGCTATTTTGTCCCAAACCCTAGCCCTAGAGTGTAAAGTGCCTAGATCTCCTTGGATTCACGTAAAGTTTGCCACTTTACATGATGGATGGCCTTAGGAAGGGTAGATCTATGGTTTGGATCATCTGCATGGCTTGGAAAGCCTCTGTATGAATTCAGACCCAATGGTACTCGGCGAGTCACATGGGTGGACTCGGCGAGTTGCTTGAAGATAGGCTGGAACTCAACGAGTTGGAAGAACAACTCGGCGAGTTGGATGAAGATGGCCTGGAACTCGGCGAGTTGGAAGAACAACTCGGCGAGTAGGTTGAAGATAGCCTTAGACTTGACGAGTCTGTTATTGGACTCGGCGAGTCTTGTCGAAGAGTCCCAATGTTTTCTGGTTGAGCCGTGAATCAGTGAGTCAAGGGGTGACTCGGTGAGTTGTGTGCGAGTGGACTCAGAGTTGTTGAACTCGGCGAGTCTCGGGGTGACTCGGCGAGTTGAGTCGCGGATTGGGGAATTTCTGAGCATGGGGACTCGGCGAGTCATCGGGTTGACTCGGCGAGTAGAGTCAGTCAGGGGTTGACTTTGACCAAGGGTTGACCAGTTAATTTCCAGGGGCATTGGTAATTGTTGAATATTGTTTTGAGTTTCAGTGCCTTGGTAGTTGTCCAGTGGTGGAGACCGTATCAGTGATCGGAGCAGCTTGGGTTATCTGTTCAGTCGGTAGTTTCGAGGTGAGTTATCCTCACTATATCAACAGGGTCTAAGGCACCAAGGCTGGCCCTTTATCGGATTGAGATCTGGGTATTTGTTGTATGTTATTGCTTTGATATGTTGCATCCTGGTAGCTAGGATGGTATACGTTAGAGACTTGTTTGAGATCGGTATCCTGAGATGTAGGGTGATGCTATGCTAGTGACCGGTTAGGTCGGTATCCTGATTAGGATGATGATATGCTATGTGATCTGTTTGATCGGTTTGTTGACTGTGAATTGTTATATGATTGTATGTTTGTTGTTGGACTGGAGTTGGGTTGAGGTGGGTCCTGCTTTGTGCTGTAGGCCAAGATACCCAGGGCGGACCGGTTGTCCCGAAGGCCCAACGAGCGGCCCAGATAGGCTGTAGGCCCCAAGAGGGCGGACCAGACGTGCCGAGGCTCGGAGAGTGGACCAGGCCGACTAAAGGTCTGGTGCGGGCGGACCAGTCATACTGTAGACTCAGAGAGTGGACCAGGTGGATTGAAGGCCCGGTGCGGGCGGACCAATCACACTGCAGACTCGATGTATGTGGTTAGATTCAGAGAGTGGACCAGGTGGATTGAAGGCCCGATGCGGGCGGACCAATCACACTATAGACTCGAGGTATATGGCTAGACTCGGAGGGTGGACCAGGTGGACTGTTGGCCGGTGCGACAGACCAGTCACACAGTAGACCCGAAGTGCATGGTTGTTCTATGATCAAATATGTTATGGCATGTTAAGCGTGTATGGTATATGTGGTTGGTATTTTGGCGATATCTCACTAAGCTTTCGGGCTTACAGTTGTGGTTTTATATTTTTCAGGTTCTTCAGGAGACCGTGGCAAGGGGAAGGTGTGATCGTACCGCTCCTCGTGTTTATGTTGTGATGAGATTCTGGGAATACTTAAAATAAATTGTATTGAAAACCTTTTTGTAATAACTTTAATGGAATCAGGTTGTTTTCGAAAATTTTAAATTGGTTGGAATTTTTCGGTCGTTACACCCAAGATGGAGATTTTATGAGCAAGTAGTCTCCATTGGCCTAGATCTATCATATTCCAGGACTATATGAGTTGTATGTTCATAAAAATGCAATCTTGGACGTGAATCTTGAGCCATGCATGAGATCTAGACTCTTGGAGGAGAAAGGAAAGGTGTTAGAAGGTGTGGGGAACCTTTATAGCCATGAAAAGGCTTAAAGGTTTCGACTTTATGGATTAAGAAGTATTAAAATGGCTAGATCTGGAATATGGGGTTATGTCTTAATCGTTTAAGACATTAGAATGAGGAAGTGAGAAACTGGGATGTATGCTGGGCGTAATCCCAGTACGCGCCGCATAATGGGTCGCGTCCCCCGTTTCTGGAATGCAAGGGTACGCCCCACGTATAGGAGTTGGTACGCCCCGCGTACTGCTTACTGTTGACTTTTGTTGACTTTTAAGGTTTTGGTTAACATTTGGACTTTCGAGTCAGGGAGGGGTGAAATGGTCTTTTACCCTTCTGTGGGATAGTGGAAAAGGGTGTAGCATAGCCTTGGAAGCCTTTAATAATTAGAATGATTATTTGTTGTGATTAGGCGGGGCTAGGTCGTTGTTTCGAGATTCAGAGATATCTAGCACGTGAGATTCTAGACATCATACGGGGGGAGTCTTCTCACTATATTGTACCTGGAAAGGTACCTATGTGTGACCGGAAGGTCTTGTATGCTATGAGATGCATGTTTTGTATGCTATGCGTTGCATGTTCTATATGCGTTATGTATGTGATATGTATGTTATGTATGATATGGGCTTGAAGGCATTATGACGTGGACCGGAAGGTCAGGGAGTCATGGACCGGAAGGTCGATACGAGTAGGACCGGAAGGTCTACTGGGACTGGGACGGAAGTCCCCTGAGACATATGGACCGGAAGGTCGTGTTGAGTATGGCCTGGAAAGGCGTATGTGTGTAAGGGTATTTTGGGGAACTCACTAAGCATTTATGCTTACAGTTGTTGTGTTATATGTTTCAGGTACTAGCGAGGACCGTGGGAAGGCGCTGACGTGACTCGTACACACTAGAGAGAGGATTTGATTTTTGTGATCTTGGGATACGATATGTTTTGATAACTATTGTTGGATATTTTTGAAAATATTTTATGTAAAAATGGTTGTGACAAAATGAAAATTTTGTTTTGAAAATTACGTTGTTACACCGCTTATCAAGATACGACCCACTAATGATTTATGGCATGCAAAATGGCATATACCAATTCTTGATGATATAATCCAGACAATAGCAGAGAACCAAACCAGAGTTAATGCTTACTCCGAACTAAAACAAAATTCCCAAGCAAAATAAATCTTGGCAATAAACAAAAAGGAAGCAAAAGATAACATACCCACAATAGCACCTGATGGAACCTTGGTCTCCCCTGACTGACATTACAATACTTAGCTCTTCCCAAATGGGGTTATCCCCGACCCACCCTCACAACCAATAAAGATCCTCGAAGAACCCAGAGTGGATGCACTTACTGCCTCACCTCTCAACATCGGTCAGTCGACGTTCTTGTGGCCCACTTAATTGCAGTGAAAACATAACGGGCTTGCCCCCTGAGGACAGTCCCAATTGACATGAATAACCCTTCTACACTTGAAGCAGCTCATGCCCCTAGAACGACAAACCCCATCATGCTGCTTCCCACACAAGCTGCACTGACCACGACCCTGCTGGCCCCTCGATTGCTGATCTTAAGTCTTGGGTCTCTTCGCAGGACCCTCAACTCCCTGCACATACTTTGGCTCCCTCTTCCCCAGGTGCTCCAAATCAGTCTCCTGACCTTGGGTTACCCCGACCATCCTATCACCCGTCTAAATAGCCAAGGTCCAACCATCGAACCTGGCGACCAATCTAGCAGTAACACGCCCAATGATGTTGGGTAACTCCTTGCGTAAGGCTAGCGAAACCTCCGCGACAATCCAATCATGGGATCGAACCTCCTGAAAACAGGGTACATAACTCACTTTCGATCCCAAATGACAAGGACTAACAACATGATCCTCCTTCCTGAGTGCTCGACACCATACTGAGAAACAACATGCAAATGATCAGGACATACTCAAGAACCCTCATCCCACATGCTTCCTAGATTCTCCAAGACTCTCCCTGATTCGAGTATGAATTTTGTGCTTTTAGTAGTACAGGCCCAATACTACCTTCCACACTTATCCACATTTTCCTCAAGAATCATCCCAAATCCTCCAAGTAACCTTTCAAACTAACACTCGAAGCGCCCGCTAAACAGCACAACAAAACCCACTGAAGCATTTCCTAGGCTTTCCTAGGTTCCCGACCTCACCCTGACATCAGCTGCTGAAGAACTCCCCATAATGTCAGTTACCTACCTCATGAATACAATCACATGCAACAAAGGTTAGATAATCCTTCGAGTAACATACTCATCCCTACAACGATTGGACTCAGACGAGAGGTACGCAATAGGGTCAAATCCATCAATATGAGATTATTCAACCTTTGTCACATGTGACTTAACATATTTACTTGGTAGCTAACTCCCATCACCTAAGAGTTTCATAAAGCACAAAGCAAGCAACATTCGTGCAGTAGCACTCCGATCCATAGAATAACCAAAGAACATTCAAACTGACACCCCACAACTCATGCTAGGAGTCTTTACCCTCACTGCTGACTGCTTTACGCATACCATTATATCAAATCTAGCATTTCACGCTTCCTAGGCTACAAGGCATCACATATCAAACCAATCTATCGCTGACTAATAAGAACTAGCATGCAAGTCTACAAGCTCATACAATATGCATACAAGACATCTCTCCTAGCATTCTACCATGCAAAAACTGAGCAGACCCTTAGCCTTAACTAGCATGCGATTCACAGATTCATAAATCAATCATATCAGATAACATGTATGGGTATTTTGGGAAAAACTTACTTGAGCTCAATTGATTGCATGCACCACACCCTTTCTTGTCTTAGAAAACTCTTTTCTTAAAATCCATTTCTTTTTGAAAAGCTTCACCAAACCCTCAGTTTGAGTTCAGGCACACCCGAGAGTATGTCCGAATCACTCAAACCAAGACTCGGATAACAACTTGTAACGTCCCCCAAATAAGATCATAAAATTTTTCATTTTAGAATAATAAAACATCAAACCATATTATAGTCATAAAACCAAGGCTACCAAATGTATCGATACATCATCAATATCAGAGTAAATAATAAAATGCAGAAACATGTGGTGTGTGCTCTGCATTCATCCCGAACTCTCTCATTTGAAAATCGAAGTACTTGAAACATAAACTGAAAACCGTAAGCACAAAGCTTAGTGAGTTCCCTAAAATACCACATACCATACATAATAAATCATATACTGGGCCCCCGCCCGGTATCGAGTCTCACTCGGCTTCGGGACCCGCACGACTTCGATCCCCGCTCAGTATACAAATATGTTATTCTTATGCCTTGCCTGCCATCGGGCCTCGCCCGGTATAAACATATAACATATAAACACACAACATATGCCATAATCACAAAGATAAATAGTATATATAGACTAGCCTTCGGGCCCCGCCTGGCATCGGCTCGTACCTGATAATCATAAAAACACATACATATAACTAGCATAGAATATACTTATTAGACCCCGCTCGGCATCGAGCCCGAATCGGTAAACATAAAACACATAACACATGTAAGAGTCACGCAAACAACAAGTATACTAAGTATAACAAACAATGAGCTGACATTGGTGCCTTCGAACCGTTAAATACAGTAAGAAAATTCATATTGCACTGCCAAATCTCACAAAAAGAATCTCTGGCTGCTACCTCGCTAAGATCCCCAAATCACCAAAATAGTCACATGATTTGTATTATTGCTGTAAATTTATGTGTTATATTTTCATAAATGTATATATTTATATTTCTTTAAGTGTACATGTTATATTTAAATATGTGTATAATATTTCCATAAATAAGTGTATTTAGTTTAATGTGTTACAGAAAAAATTATTTAGTTGATAATATGTTTGTTTTATTAAGATCTGTAATGAAATTTATATTACGTGATGCAAATTCTTTATTTGATTATTTTTATTTAATAGTATAATTTTTATAGTTATTAAACATTTTTTTTAGATAAATTGTAAAGGCCTTTTAAATTTATGTTGTATTAATGAAAATGTAAGAAATGTTCAATCGATATAAAAAATAGAATGAAAAATAGCATGAGGCTGGAGATTAATCACTATTAAGCAACTTTATTATTCATTATGAAATTAAAACGAAAAATAGAATATTACTGAAGATGTCTTTAAGGTTTGTTTCATTGAGGTTAATGCTAGATTCTGAGTTGTTTCAGTGGTGGAAAGTGGTCCAACATCAAACATGTCTAAACACCAAAATGAACATTTCAAAACTTACAAATATTAAACAGATTAGAACAAGTATGATTAGATCGGAATTGAGTTGGTTTCTTTTTCGAAAAATTAAAAAAAGGAAGTTGCTTAGTTTTGAAGGATGTTCTTTTCCGATTTTAAAAGAGTTAAAGAAATGACAGTAAAACCGTAAAGGTAAAAAAAAGTAAAATGGCAGTGTAGATTCTGTTGGTCACCAATGCAGTTGCCTCAGACTATAAAATAAATGTGGTTTATGGATTTTATTATTTTTACAAGATCGTAATTTAGTTATATCTTTTACTCTAAATAAGCAGATATTTATACTTTTTTCATTGATAATACCAACATGGCAACATTTAAGCCTAAGTTTAATTATAGACTATAGTATGTATGTTGTTTATAATTATAAATAACAGCATGCTTATATGAGTAGGCAACAAATTAACATCTATTTTCTTAAACATATATATTAACATCGTATCTAAATTTTTACGAGCAGTATGTGATCTAACACATGTTAACGTTTTATAAGTTTCTTATTCCATATTATAAGTTTCTAATTCCATATTGTTATTATTAATTTTTTTTTGAACCGGCAAAGTAACCTAGTCCTAAATATCATCTATGTCTCCAGTGAGACTTGAACCTATGAAGTCTCATTTAAAAGAGTCATTTCTTACTGCTAGGCTAAAGAAATTTTGATCCATATTGTTATTATCAATAAACACACATATGCGATGCTAGTAATTGGGTAAAACGTAATAATTACCTATATTATTGGTAAGAATAACATCCATTATTATAAGAACAAAATACATTATTATTTATGCATTGTGTTAAGAATACGCAAAAATTATTGTTGAATGCGTTGTTTATTTATGCTTTTAGTGTCTGATTGAGACCTCCCACTTTACTTTCACTGGTAACATTCTGTTGAGCCATACGACATAATGTTAATGTACGTATTATGCCACCAGTAAAAAGACCATGCAGATGTAGATCCTTCAATGTACTCACTGCTTAAAAACCACCTTCATTCAACTCAAACGTTGCAACCCATGCATTGACTGTACGTACGGTTTGATTTAGATGTTTTGCATAGTAAAACTTTTACCAAATGAAAAAGCTTGGTTGAATGGATATGACATAGTTGAACAGATCAAAATTGATTTGGTTCGTTTGGTGTAATTCGAATCTTGCTTTTATTTTCTTTAGTTTCACATCAAAACATATATAGAGACATGTCAACCCGAATCTGAAATGTTCTTTCTTTTTCATATGTGGATTAGTTCTATAAATCTTGTTTTAAAAAGATAAAAAAAAAAAAAACAGAAAAGAAACGTTATTGTAAGTTCTGGACTTTTGGTGAAAGAAGAAACTAAAAAGCAAGATCTCTCTCTCTCTCAAATTTTTATAAACAATTTGAAATAATCTAAAGGTGTTTCATGAGGTTTAGTTTTTACAAAATCTTTCAGCTGTTAAAAGAAAGAAAAAAAGAAGATAATAAAAGTTTTGGTTTTGAAAAAACGTAAAATCCAGGAGGAGTATGATGTGTGAGAATCATGTGGTGTCACTGCTTTAACCTGTTCCAGAAAATAATGAATCTGAAGAATAACAACAACTAGAAGACAAACTGATGATGCACAGGAGGCGCAGTTTGAACCGAAGCTATCAACAGTACCTATTGATTCCACTCAACCCCTCAATCTGTCAATCAGATCGATTGCTACGTGCCTACGTCTACATGTTAGTATTTATCTTTCGTTAGATCATTATTTAAAGACTAAATTACATAAAAAGGCCCCTGTGGTTTAGTAAAATTTTCATTATAAGTCGAAGTTTCAGATATTATGAACCATAATTTCCATGCGGTTCTAATCATTCCGATTAACATCGTTAAAGACCTGTAAAATGACCAAGCTATCCATTATTTTGTCTATGATATTTTATTAATTTATTAATTTTGTACCAATATCATATTTAAAGTACTAAGGCCGACTGGTATACATTGCACGAGAGGGTCCGTGGTTTAGGTGGTCACAAACCACGACCGTTCACACCACCCGGGTGGTTCGTGGTCGTGGCCTTCCATGCTCCGGAAAACGATTCCAAACGGCCAATAGCCTTCATTTCTTGCATTAAATATCCTTTGACCTTTCTTCCCCCTTCCTAACGGCTATTTTGCAATTCCTTCGATATTACCTATAAATACTACCGCTCATCTTCTTATTTTTCATACAATTTTTCTCCCTTTAGATATATTTTTGTTGTTTGATCCTTTAAAAACCACGCCTCCTAAAAATAAGAAATGATCAGAAGAGGAAGAAGAGAAATTAGTACAAGCATGAGTGACAGTTTCGGAAGAAGACGTTGGTCAAACTTCCGGTTCTTTTTGGAGAAATGTTGAAAGTGTTTTCCATGGTTTAATGGGTTGTGCAATTCGAAATGTTGATGAAATATGCTTGAAGTGGCGCGATATGAGGGTCAAATGTTCTGAGTTCAATGGAATTTACAACTTTGTTATAAGCAACGTTTATGAAGCCGATATCGATCTGGTTAATGTGGCCATGGAACAATATGAAAACACAAATCATCAACGTTTTAGACATGTCAAAGCTTGACAAAAATTGAAGAATTCCCCAAAAATGGAATAACCTTGCTTAAAAAAACACAAATTAGAAGTTTGGTATTTTTAGCTTTTTAATTATTAATGTTATTTTTATTGTTTTTTTATTTGTCTTAATGTAATTTTTAGTTTTAACGTTATTTTTTTCGTTTTAATTACTGTAGTTTTTAATTAATGTAATTTAGTGTTTTAAATTAATGAAAGTTAGTATTTAAAAAAACAATTATATGAATTTTTGAATTAAATTTAATTAAAAAAATGAGCTGGAGTGGTGTGTTAGTGGTAAGTATCCCATGTTAGTGGTAAGGGAATGTGGTGCTGATGTGACACCCACCACATATGTGGTATGTGGTGGGTATAACGAATGGTCTAAGGGTCACCCCACCCCACTCTTTTCTCCTCACTACGCAATTACCACCATCCCCTTCCCTCTTTCTTTTGTCCCATGTCCTAGACTTTTGTTTTGGCGACCAAGATCTAGACTCCACATGAAAAATCATTGATAGGCTCCTCCAAAAATATTCATACAAATTTGCATGAGTGTCATCGGTCCTTCATAGATGCAGAATTTCCCTCGATTATCATCTTTGATATATTCATAATTTCACAATGTTTTACCAGTGGACCTAAGTAGAATAATTTTATTGCTGCAACAACTAAAAACAAAATAATGATAAAATGCAAACCGAAATCTAGTGGACCAACTTGAGTTTTTAGAACTTTCGATTCGATCTTGTTGCATCGTACTCACTTGTAAAAACAAATCCATTCAGAGTTACAAACCCTTATAAGTACCCGATGAGAAGCACATTTACAAATATCGCCCCTAAGATTGGAACAGATCCATAAAGGAGGTTCAAGGATTAAACCATGTATATCCAAATGTCATTATTGATTTGCGATTTACTCCCTCTCTCCATGACGAGTCCCAAACGAGTTCGACATGGTCTGTATCTCGACCGTAAAAGGCAATATTCATTTAGAGTAAGAGAAATTCGTTAGTTCAAAGGTGAAATTTTTAAGAAGCGACCACAACATCGTTTGATTAGAGGTTGTAATAGAGGAACCGACTTATAAGTATTGTATCTTAGGTTTCATGATCATAAATGAAGTAAAGAAGTCTACATCTAAAGATGGGGCGGCCGGGGAAGACACAAATTCAAGATGCTCTAGTAGAGGTTGTAGTTAAGGCCAAACACAACCAAACATGGTTGTGGAGGTGGTTTTCCTATTGTTGAAGACCCACATACACTATCATATTTACACCATCTAACTTGGACATTAGAGAGTAAAACTATGACTCACCCAAGTTTGATTGACCTTGGGCCTTAACTTTCACTTAGTGGTTACATGCTCCATAGAAATCTCTAAATATAGAGGTGAACATGGTACGATACTTGACCCATTTTCGTCAGAACGTGTACCGTACTGTTAGCCTATATGTTATTAGACAACATGTTTATGGGCTCTTTAGGCTTTACCCATTAGGGTTTTATATTGCTAGCATTTATTCTCCGCTTTCTTTTTTCGTAGCTTTTTATGCTTTTCATTGAGAACCTTGTAATTTCTCTTTATCATGATCATATGGTAATATTATCATGGTATCAGAGCGAATGGTTGATACATTGTTAGAAGGTTTTGTAGCAGTTTCATTTTCAATTTGTTTGATGCTTCTTCGCTGCTGATGTTCGTTTGTTTGTTGGTATTCGTTTGCTGTTAATGTTAGCTCGTTGTTGTTGTTCAATCTCTTGTTGTTTGATTGGTTGCTTCCATTGGTTTGTTGTTATTCTCATTCTCAGATTGCTTACCTTTTGTTGTGGTTGTTTATTCTTTGCCAACATGATTGGAAATGATGATTCCCTTAAGTTAATCAGTACTCGTCTATATAGAAAGAACTACATATTGGAGTTATGCTATGAAGAAGTTCCTTAGTGGGGAGAATATGTGGGGCTATGTCACTGGGACTAAAGCCAAACCCTAAGTGCCTCAAGCTGGGAATTTTGATTTTTTGGTGGATGCTTGGGAGACTGATAACTCGAAGGTCATTACTTGGTTAGAATTAAACCTTCTCGGAAAGGGTGTTACATGAAACCCCCTAAAAACCAAACTCAGATTCTCAATTACAACCGTCTAGCGATTTCTTATTCCTTCAAGTCAGATGACTCCCTACTCATTCACGTCTATTTATCACCCAATGTTGAGGATTCTATTTGTGTAATTTTGGAAATGGTCTTGCTGGTTACATGGAATGGAATGTGGAAGCCGAGATGCGAGGTGGGAATGACTACTAGTACAGGGTAGAGCTGGCAGCCAAGGGAGACGGTGGAAGAGAGGATCGTGAGTAGTAATCTAATTAAACAAATCTAAAGGTAATATGGGGGATGAGATAAAGGGATTGGTATGCGGTGGTGGGAACCACTTGATTTTTATTATACATTGTTTAATAAGTTTAGTAGTTAAGAGTAAAAGAAAATTTTATCCTCATTAGGGGCACATGGGTGTGTTAATGAAATTGTGAGTCGTTTTTGGATAAGATTGAAGTAGGAGCGTAGGATCGTAACTATTATTATTATTTTTTTTTAAATCTAATATTTTGTTTTGTACTAATTAAGTACATTGAATATGAACTCTAGAAAACCTCTTTTGAATTGTTTATTGTTAAACAATATATTGAAGATTTATTTTTTATGTTTTAAACTATTTACTAGATTATAGCCCGCGTTAAACACGGGAAACACATAAAAAAATATATAATCGTTTATAGATATTGTATAATGATTATAAAAAAAATATATGGTTATTGGTATTATTGAAATGTGTAGAAAATAAATTGAAAACGATAAATATATATAATCATTGAAAGATCTCTTTGTAGACATCATTTTTTGTTTTATTAGTTGATCGACTTTCCTCGTCTCATATAGTTATGATATTTATATATTTATAAGCATTTTAATTAGACATTCCTTGCATAATAATGTTACCTAATTTAAACATATCTTGACAACCAATATACCGTTTTTTCTATTGCATTAAATATTGACATCTATTTCATTTATTTAAATAAAGTTATGTAATATAATTTATAAAATGTTAAATGTTATATAGATTTAATTTTAGTATATCATCAATAGAGATTCTTTTCTAAATCATGATTGGTTTATTTTAAATTGATTATAAATATAAATGTTAGCTTTTATGTTTGTTCTTATTTATTTAGTGTTCACAAGAACTTTGCATTAGTTTTGGCGCAACTTTGAATAATTTTAGTATATCATCAATGTAATTTGATATATCTGTCAATTATATGAAATATCAAATAATGACATTTCATTACTATTGTGATAATTTAGTTTATATATTGTATTTTCACTAATCTTAACGGTCTTATTTTTTATAATAACCGTAACGCTTTTACTAAATGTATTTTTTACAAATCTCCTAATATCTTATAATTTTTATCTTACTTTATAATTTTTCATAACTATGGTATTTTCAAGATTGACTGCTTTAATAGTGTTTTTTTTTCAGTGTATTTAATTTTATATTTCATTGTACAACATCATCGTTTGTATGTATTATGAAATTTCACTTTAAAAATGCTTAATGTTTACACCTTGATATTAATTTTTTTAATAAACTCATGTAATAATTATGGAATATATATCTCATTTTAATTAACATTCACTTCCTTTGTTATATCAAATTCCTCATTAAACGGATATACTTTTGGAGAATAATAATTATAATAGGGCAGCATTATCTAAGACGTAAATGTTTGATATACTTCTGGAGAAAAAAATCAGGATCATTAAAAAAATTTATATAAATAAAATACAAATTTAAATTTGTTGAAATTATGGATGAAATTACTGGCGAAAATTTATTTTGGAGGGAGTTGTATTTTGTAAGGTATAATAATATTACAAAATTTGAAATATCTATATTTGTTGTGTAAATTAATAAATTTTATTGTTACTATACAAAGATAAAAAAGTAGGTTGATTTGATATGCAAAAACATAATAATTTCAATAATATTTTAAAATCATGTCAAAATTAACCGGATTCTTATGACATAAAAATTTTAAAAAAATCATAATCATCTCTAATATATAAAAGTAACATTTTCGTAATTAATGTCAATTCCCAAGATAGTTAATTTTTGTTTTGTTAAAGGTACCTAATATCTTTTCATGTTTATTTGAAAAGTTTCATAAAAGTAGTTAACTGATTTCATATAATTTGTGACAAAGAAAATCGAAATATATAAATACATACATTTGATATAGGAACAAAAAATAATCGAAAAAAATATAAAAAACGAAAGAATGTACTGGCCTTCTAGCGCACAAGAGCGAATGTTTATAACAGAGAATAATGATGGAAGTTATAAGCAATATTAACGATGTTGTAGGAGAAGGGTTGAAGAAAAGAAACGATTAAAAATAAATGTGAGTCGCAGATTCAATGATGAATCGTATATGTATGTGATAATTTGAATATAAATTTTCGGTATTAATGATTTCCTAATAAAAAAAGATTTTATACTAATGGTTTACTAATATAAACGGATTTATATTAATGGTTGATATTAAGACCTTGATTGAAATGATTTTTTAGTAATATGTTTTTAAAATTGACCATATTAAAATCTTCAAAACTGAAAATTCAAGATGTAAAATATTGAAAGCTTTCATTGGAATTATATACATTACATTTCAACGAATGTAAGTTATTGATTGATGATTGGAAAGCATTTATTGGAATTAAATACATTCCATATGGAGAAGATGATGTCAACAATTTGATCTAAGGGTGGAAAAAATAAAATTGAATTACAATCAATGGTCCAGGTTATTTAAGATGATGTCATAAGGTTTCTCATTTAGTAATATTTAAGATTGTTAAAAGAATAGTTATCTAATAGAGAAAAATGTTTTTTTATGTTTTAAAATGCTTTCGGTATTATCTTACAATTATGTTTTTATAAAACCGGAAACGATCGTATATGTAATCTCGATGTTGACAAACTTTTAGGAAAACCACTGTAAAGGACTAAATTTGTAATTTCAAAACCAAAAAAGAACAGAAAAAACAACAGACAACAAAAATATATGGAATAAATTTGCAATTATCTCTTAACATGTTTTTAGACCTGCTTTTTCGAGCCATCAAATGAGACCTGAATGCTTCCAAAAAGTAAAATTGAAACAAAAAGTGTCATATATGTTTATAAAATAATTTCAGCTCTAAATACAAATAATATGGACAAAATCAAAATCAATAAATTACAAAAGAAATCATAAAAAGGTAAAATACACTAGTTCCATACAGTACAACCCATATCAGCGGCAAGATATATTTCTGAGCTCCCTGGTTGCAATAACAAGGTCCATGGAACAATCCATGTTAACGTGCTTATACTTTCGGAACACAACTAATATCTTAAATTTTCCGGTCAACCTGGATCGGCTCCTCAACGGCAAAACACCAGCGTTCAGATCACTTCGTAACTCCGACGAGGAGGTAACATTCATCGACGACAACGACACCGGAACAGTAAACTTCCTAGTATCTCTGACTTTTACTCTCTCGTTCCAGACAAACCCGTCGCCGACTTTCTGTTCCCGATAGTAGAAATCGACGGTGGTGCTCCGGTACCAGAACCGTCGGAAGTTTGTGTTCTTTATACCAAATTCTGTGTTCATCTCTATTTGAAATGAAGGATTTGCTGTTGAGTTTGTGACGTTGAAAGTTAGGAAAGTTGCAGATCGGACTCGGAACTTGGGGGTACGAAACCTGCCGGCAGTTACAGAGAAGAGGATGATGAGTGCAGCTACAAAACCGGCGACGATGGCTACGGACATGAGGCAGCGCCTTCGTCTCTTGCGGCGGGCGTCGATGGCTACGGTGGAAAGGTCTTCGTTGACATGGCCGTAAGGATTAGTCGGAACCATTTTTTTTTTTTTTTGTTGGTGGTTGAAGTTATATTCGGCGACAAACTAATAATGTTATCAGATGAAGGAATTATAGGGTACGAATGCGAGTATATATAGATAATGGTGGAGACGAAGAGACTTCATCAATGGCGTTTAACTTTGTTTGACATTTTTCTTTTTTCTTTATGTTCTATTCTAGACGCTTTGATTTTTCTTTGGCTGCTTTCGTCAGGTCTTTAATTTAATTAGAGGGTGTTTTAGTCTTTAAGTAATGGTGAAATTGAATCAATCCTCTAGAATATTTGAAATTATCTTATTATAACAACTTATTGTATAAATTATAAAACATAATCATGTGATGAACTTTAAATAATGATTACTTATACAACAAAAAAATTTCAATATAAAACACATGTCAAAGAATATTTACCCTTTCTCGACTTAGATCATAAAAAATAGTCTTCAATTATAAATATTATCCGTAATTTAAATTACATATGTAAAAAGAACAAATAATCATATAATACATCTTACAGATACAAAAAGAATCAAAATTAATCAGACCATGTAAGATTATATAACAATCACACTATGTTACGTACTACAAAAGAACAGAGCGACATGACATGATGACATATTTAACCTTTAATTTAATTATCATGTGAACTTGCGACGTTATTAATTAACAAATGATGGTTGGTATATTTAATGCGTTATTAACCATTCGTGGAATTGAATATATATGATTGATTACCAGCAATGCAGGTTATCAATGGCTTGAGTTTTTATATCAACATCCATGGTGCAATTCATCTCCGCCAATTTCCTCCTTCTGATGACTTTCAGTATATGTACTTTTCCGGTCACCTGTGCTTTCGCCGCCAATGTAATCTTCCCCGGACCACCGTGATCCGACCAAGTTTTTAAACCCACGGCCACGGCCACCGCCACAACCATATCAATCTTCTTCACTGATCGAGCTTTTACGTACCCATTCCCAAACCCTACTTCACCCACATGAGTACCCCTATAGGCTAAAACAATTGTACTGTTATCGAACTTATAATGACCAAAGTTAGAGTTCTTGATAGTTACTTGTGTGTGAAGGAACATGGTAAAGGATGATTCATTGCTTGTTTTGAGGTTTTGAAGTTTTGCGGAATGAAGACGAAGCTTTATGGTTCGAACACGGAGGATTATGTAAAGGAGTACAAGTATTATGAATATCTGGAATATGACACCACCAATTATATACGACCACCACCTTGCTTTCCTTCTTCTTTTGAAGTCGACGTCTGGTGTTCTCGTTTGGGAAGTCATCGATCTTAAGTATGAATTTTCAGGTATTAAAACTGGTGTCAATTTTTTTTTTGAATTTGATGATTTGTGTAGGTGATTTTGGTACTAATTAATTCTAGACTAATGGAATCTGTTATACTTATATATATGTGTAGAGATTAATTGATGAGGAAGGCATGAATCATTGTGGTGAGTAAGAAATAATCGATTTAAGCAAGGTGGGAATATTAATTAGATGGGACCAGTCGGGGCAAGTCAAGTATCACATATAGTAGCTAGCTCAGTTTAAATTGTCTAAAATATTTCTTACAATCTTATGTTCCACAATTGTTAACTGTAAATATTGTTTAGTCGATTTATGACTTTATAAAATCTTATGTTTCACTATTAGGAATGGAATGTTATGGTAATAATCGGTGATCGCAGTCATGTATCGTATTACATAACCATATCTCAAAACCGACTCTATCTCATCGGGTACCTGGTTTTTAAATACTCATTGGGTTTGCAGGTATACCACTTTTATAAGTATCTCATTTATGATTTTAAAAAAATAACTTGAATTATTTGATTTTTTCAATTCCTAACAAAATCAACTAGTATCTTACAATTATTACACATATAATCATCAGCATACAAATTTATAAATGCAAATTTCTTGATAAACTAATCAAGATCATAAATAACTAATAAAAACAGTATGATTATTTTTCTATTCTTAAAATTAAATAGTAATTATACAATAAACTTTCTATTTATAGTATTATATATAATATTATAATATAATTTTGAAATCATATATATATATATATATATATATATATATATATATATATATATATATATATATATATATATATATATTAATAATAATAAAATTACAAATATCATAAAAATATAAAAGATTCAATGGCAAATAACTTGTATAAATATAATTTTAATATTATAATCATTTCAACCTGATAAAAGTATTTAGAAAAAAAATAATCATGAATTCGGTCAACAACAATGTATGCTTTTAAATGTTATACTTTACAAGTCTACAAAATATAAAATATTGCGTACGAAAACACATTGTTATGTACAAATCGGTACACATGCTAAAAACCTTCTCAAAATCTCTATAGTTTGGCTACATTGATTTTTACTTGATGTTATTTATTCAAGTATTGAAATTGGATTCTACTAAGATAGAAAAACAATTCTTTTGTGTTCAATTCTAATGATAATAAAAGCTTGAAACTTCAATTGAATACGAATACTCGCCGTTTGAATTATAGCATTTACAAGGTTTTCAAATGATTTGAAAAAATCCAATAAAATACATTATTTGACTCAAAATTAGGAAATAATTGTATAATACGTTAGTAATACGTAATGTTTCATATCTAGGGATGGACGCAAGATTGATAGTAGGTGTTGTCGAAAAAAATATTCGGTTAAAAATAATCTAAAACTGAAAAATAATTCAGTACTGTTATATAATAGAATGTTTTATTGATAAATAGTAAGATTAAACCTCATATAAATAGGGATACATAAGAGTCCTAATCTAAATCCTAAAAGGCTTGGGCCTAAACCTTAATGGCTAACAGCCCCCCCCTCCCCCCCCCCCCCCCCCCCCCCCGGTGTAGTTTGATCGGGATGGGACGATGAAACTGAAAAAAAAAACATAAAATATAACATAAATAAAGACAACTGCTCGTTGGAGAAGGATAAAGAAGAAGCGGTGGCCAGCAGCAGTTCCTTTGTATAAGAAAAGAGGAGCGGCGGCGACGACGACGATCATTGGGTCGACGGCAGAGGAGTCCAAAGAAAAGTAGCGAGAAAGAAAGAGGGCTCGAGCTGCGTCAGATGGAGCCTATTTTGACGGACTCGGAAAATAGATTTGAAGAAGAGGCAAGCTGAGGAGAAGACATAAAGCTTAGAGGCAAGAGCTATTCGAAGAGGATACATAAACAAACGAGGCAGCAAAAGAAGACGAGGTAAGAGCTCTAGTTTGGTGTTGGCGGCCGTTTATTTATTTAGGACGTAATTTATATATAATATTTCATATCTATGTGTAAGATGAAAGTAACTATGCACTCATCTGCAAAGGTGATGACTCGGTACTCGGACAACACTTCGTTTACTTTAAAACAAATTTCCGTTGACAAAACTTAGTAGCATTTCCACCAGAATTTAGTATAATGCTCAACGAGACTAATTAATAGTCTACCTATTATTACTATTATATAAGCGTTAAACAATACTCTTTATCCACTATGTACAGACAGGGGCCATACATGAAACACCGGAGGGCATGATCATTTTGGCATATAGCACTTCTAAAATCCTACAACCCAGACGACCCTTCAAACCGGATTCTCCGTACCCCAAGTGGTTAAAAAGATATTATAATGACATTTATATAACCCATAATAATAGCTCAAATAATCATTATAAGGTCCTAATAACATTACTATATTTAAATAAAAACTATATTAAAAATTAGGTAGACGTATCTTACCTACGAGGGGGTTTGGCTAGAAGCCGTGCTCTGCAGGGGTAGAACTTCCGAGCCGAAAGCTCTTCTTTTCGGAGCTGTCAAGCGCTCCAGGGCTTTGTTCTAGTGCTAGGGGATTTTTTGGGAGGTTTAGAGAGAGTGTAGAGAGAAGAAAGAATGAGAAATATGTGAAGAAAACGAGGGTGGGAGAGGGTCTATTTATAGGGTGAAATATGGTTAAAATTGGTGCCATATATCACCATCTGGTGGCAAGACTTGAGGAGAAAGCAATGGTCAAGATTGTGTCACGTCACCCATTTTTGCACATCACACTTCCGAATTCTAAAATCTGTAACTTTCTCATACCAGCTTCATTTTTTACGTTCTTTATATCCACGCGTAGGTAAAAATAAGATATACAACTTTACTTTTGACTCCGTCGGCTAATTCTCGACCGATCTTAAATTTAACAATAGAAGGTGATTACATTGTTAAATGTCCGCGTAAAATTCATAACTTCTACACACAGACTCCGTTTTCATCTGTCTTTTTGGCGTTGAGTTCCTATTAATGATATCTTCAATTCTCATTTAGGTCGCGTTGGCCAAAAACCTCTCGATTTAGAATTCGAGTTTTGGGTCGTGCACTGCTAGGCCAATTCTTAGAAAAATCATAACTTCCTCATACGAAGTCAGATTTGGACGTTCTTTTTCTGCACGCTCTTGGTTTAACATATACTACAACTTTTGTGTAGATCATTACGGCCAAAAAGTCGTCTATCGTAAATTCAATATTTACATCGCGTAGCGTCGTGCCGGTTTTGTCGTGAAACTTCGACGGGCCATAACTTTTTCGTAATAACTTGGATTTCGACATTCTTTATATGTACGGAACCCTTGTGACATATTCTACAACTTGGTTAAGATTACTCCTTCTAAATAATCTTCCATCAAAAACTCATTTTTGATGCTCATTTTCTCTAAATTGACTAGCCCGGATCTACGGGTGTTACATTTTTCTCCCCCTTAGGATGATTACGTCCCGGAATCATCAACGAAACAGGGCTTGTATAATGACTCCCTATGTTAACTCTTCATCCTAGGTAATAACCGTAACTTCTATGCTGCTTTGAACGAGTATTTAACTCTTGGACTCCTTGACTGCAGGCGATGCTCGATCTTGCACCTAATCCATATCTCACGTTAGACTCCAAATTATGACCTTCAAGTCACAATCTCGATCCTTACTGGAGGCTGCTTATTCTTCTTAACAAACTTAAGATAAGTTCTTTTATTACTACAATGGACCAATGTGTCATATTCTAATGACCTATCATCGCATGTTGCAACGCTTAGACTCAGATCTCTTAGGGTCAAATTCCAGAATAGACTATACCTTCCTTCATGTTCTAATCACATCTTAAAAGGTAGCATTTCTAGCTATAAGCAACTATCATGATACCTCTATTGATCGCTTTGATTATCTTTTATTTCAATCTTCTGGCTTAAGTCAGATGCTACATCGAACTTGGTTCTCTGAACCACGTAACATACTCATCGTAGTCGGACTCAATTTGATATGACCACTAGGTTCGGAATAACAATCATCTTCTTAGTCATTACCGAAAAAATGGTAATGACATACATGAACAAAACGGAATCAACTACTATTTCTTGGTAACCTTGTGACTTTCCTTGATTCAAGTATGAGTCATGTGCTTCTAGTAGTATAGGCCTCTAGTACCATTGACACCTACTCATACTCGTCCCAAGTAATGTCTCGTAGTTTTCCAAGTCACCATACAAGAAAATCACATAACAACTTAACACATCAGATAGCAAAACGAAGGTTTATATTATTCCTTGAAACGATTACATAGGTGTTCAAGTTCACCCTAGACTATGCCTCTAACAGGCTACATGATACGATACTATGGCTACTGCATAACTCGATCTTTGGATATGAAGTCCTCATACTTGGTTCCTTGCGTTGTTATCTGCTTCGTCTAGGATCATGTGAAATGCCCTTCGCTTTGGCGGTGCATTTGGCCTTCCTGTTTCGTTTTTCTTTGGGCAGCCTCTAGAAATATGCCTTTCTTTGTGACATCCGAAAGATACCTTCTTGTTGAATGTGCACTCGTTGGCATAATAGCTAGACTTTCCACCCTTGAAACATATCACGTCTTCGCCACATTTTCCTAAGTGTTTCTTCTCGCACTTATCACACTATCTTGTTTCGCCTTTTCCTCCTCCAAACTTTGAGAAGTTACTCTCCTTTTTGGGCCTTGAATATCCTTCAAACTTCATCTTTTCTCCTGCCTTATCTTTTTCTAGACCCCTTTCTCTTATCTGGGTCTCTATATTCTTAGTTGCTCTAACGGCTGTTTTCAAAGTAGTTGCCATTTTGACTGTTGGGCCAAAGTCTGCGGGCAGTCCATTAGCGAACCTATCTATCTTGGATAGTTCAGTAGGCACCAAGTAGGGAAATAGCTTCATCCTCTCAGTGAATGCGGTGTCATACTCATCAACACTCATCTTTCCTTTCTTTAGGTTCTGAAACTCGTTGTTTAGGTCTATCTCTAAGCAGTACTGCATTTTTAACTGCTCCGTGAATGCTTCCCAAGACATTCATATGGCTTCTCCTCATCGCATTGTATTTGCCAGCAACTTCTACCAACTTAACACTCTGGTCTTTAGTTTTCTGACTGCAAAGACTGCCTTTTACTTATTGCTGCAGTCGCAGCTCTCAAATACCATCTCAATCTCGGAGATCCAGTCCATAACCTCCACTGGTTTTTGGCTTCCAGAGAGACTCGGTGGTTTTTCACCCAAGAAATTCTTATACATCCCTCCATCCTTGTCATTTCCCTTCCCCGGGCCATTCCTCCTTGCCCATTGGGTTCAAAATTGACTCACAGTGCGGCTATAATTTCTTTCCTCCGATTGTTCAGCGATCAATTCAGGTTGCACAATGGGCACCGTAGGTTCATCCCTATTTTCGTGCAACAACTGCCTCATCTCTTCTCTTTACTCAGCCAATATAGCCTGAATCATGGCTTGTACTCCAACCATAGTGATTGGCTCAGGAGTGGCTACTACAATAGGTATTTGTTCAATCACTGGTGGTTGAGGCGGTTGATTTCTATTTCCGTTCGCTTTTCCACTTTGGGTTCTTTCCATTTCGTTCTATACACCAAATCAGACGTTCGGTGTGAAATGACGAGAATTAAGATATGAATGATTTTATTTACGGTCGACGTGTAAATATCCCTATTACTCCAAAAGTTACATGCCAGTTCTAATACTGTAACTAAACGTTTAGAAGTCTAAACACGTGAAGTTTCCAGATCCGATCAGCAACAGACCAAAGATCCGATCATATAATGCATATCATAAATCATTTAGCACATAAAAGCATGTTAGGTATTTTCCTAAATAAGCTAGTGCTTTTGTCTATTCATGTGTATTACCTAAATTTATTATACACACTCCTCATGATCATCACTTAGCATTCTAAGTTTAAGTCTAGAAATAAATCCATATTTCTAGTTCGCTTAAACTAATGCTCTGATACCAACTGTGACATCCCCATTTTCACAGCCAGAAAAGACCGAGTTTATTTATGCTTTATAAAAATCAGAGTACCTCTTTTAATAAAAATGTTGCGGAATTTGTTCCCAGAAAAACATGATAAATACGTTATCAAAGCATTTCCGAAGAAATGTATTTTTACCCATTTAAAACATTTGGAATGTCATCGTTAATACAGAAAAATAAGCATAAACAGAATTTACATTCATTTACACTAGTGATCTACATCTCTTTTAAATCTCTCAGTGCAAAGTAGCTTCATATCGACACCTGTGATACAAATAAGCTTGAGTGGGTCAGGTTGGGAAACCTGGTGAGTACATAGGGTTTTCAAACCACAATAATATAATTATTATGTTAAACATCAATGGGTTTTCAAACCACAAATAAGCTTGAGTGGGTCAGGTTGACAATATTGTTTTCGAGAGTCCACTCACAATACCTGTCAATGGGTTTTTAGAGTACACCGAGTGAACACATCGTTCACAACACCTACAGGTTGCGAACCTACTAGTGCTCCACTAGACTGTCTAGAATAGTCCGTGGTTGTCATCCATACTCTGCTACATGACCGGGTCATCGTTTGGCTCATCGTTTTGGCTCAGCGTTTTGGATCATCGCTTTGGCTCATCGTTTTGGCTAGCTTAAGTCATCGCTTCATACCATATTTTATCACTCATATATCATCGCTCATCATTCATCTCATCTTTCATCGCTCATCATTTATCTCATCTTTCATCGCTCATCATTTATCTCACCTCTAATCTACCCATGTTTTACCCAACACATTTTATAGATATAAAATACATATACGGTTTAGATAATTTAAAACATGTATAAAACGTTTCATCCAACATAGACAATAAGCATTTAGACAGTATACACACATGACACGTAATTTATATAAAATACTTCATATCTATGTGTAAGATGAAAGTAATTATGCACTCACCTACAAAGGTGGTGACTTGATACTCGGACAACACTGCGTTTACTTTAAAAAAAATTTCCGTTGACAAAACCTAGTATCATTTCCACTAGAGTTTAGTCTAATGTTCAACGAGACTAATTAATAGTCTACCTATTAATACTATTATATAAGCGTTAAACAATACTCTTCACCCATTATGTACAGACAGGGGCCATACATGAAATACCGGAGGGCAGGATCATTTTGGCATATAGCACTTCTAAATTCCTACAACCCAGGCGGCCCTTCAAACCGGATTCCCTGTACCGCGAGTGGTTAAAAAGATATTATAACGACACTTATATAACCCATAATAATAGCTCAAATAATTATTATAAGGTCCTAATAACGTTACTATATTTAAATAAAAGCTATATTAAAAATTAGGTAGACGTATCTTACCTATGAGGGGGTTTGGCTAGAAGCCGTGCTTTGCAGGGGCAGAACTTCCGAGCCGAAAGCTCTTCTTCTTGGAGCCGTCGAGTGTTCCAGGGCTTTCTTCTAGCGCTAGGGGAGTTTTTGGGAGGTTTAGAGAGAGTGTAGAGAAAAGAAATAATGGGAAAGGTGTGAAGAAAATGACGGTGGGAGAGGGTCTATTTATAGGGTGCTATATGGCTAAATTTGGTGCCACATATCACCATCTGGTGGCAAGACTTGGGGAGAAAGCAATGGTCAAGATTGTGCCACGTCACCTATTTTTGCACAACACACTTCCGACTTTTAAAATCCGTAACTTTCTCATACGAGCTTCATTTTTGACGTTATTTATATCCACATGTAGGTAAAAGTAAGATATACAACTTTCATTTTGACTCTGTCGGCTAATTCTCGACCGATCTTAAATTTAACAGTAAAAGGTGACTACACTGTTAAATGTCCGCGTAAAATTCATAACTTCTACATAGACTCCGTTTTCGTCTGTCTTTTTGTCGTTGAGTTCCTATTAATGAGATCTTCAATTCACATTTAGGTTGCGTTGGCCAAAAACCGCTCGATCTAGAATTCGAGTTTCCGGTCGTGCATTTTCAGGCCAAATCTTAGAAAAATCATAACTTCCTCATACGAATTCAGATTTGGGCGTTCTTTTTCTGCACGTTCTCTAGTAGATAAAGTTGGAAACTTTACCCATTATGGAGCTATTATGAACCGTAAAAATATGATTTTGAATATTGTATTTAACCCATGCATGTGTTAGATGGTCATAATGGGTTAAGAACATAGGGTTTTGGACATTAAGCACTTAATGGCCATGCAAGACCATAAAGTTGGAAACTTTATCGTCAAGGACATCATTTTGGGCTTGGATTTGGAAAATGGGCTTAAGAGGTTAAAGATTAAGCTCTTAATGATTTGGGTTGGTAGCCAGTTGCGTACGTTGGGTGTACTTAGCTGGGTTGACTCTGTTGAGTTTTTGGAATTTTGAATTTTATTTAAGTTTGACGTAGAGGTATTTCGGGTATTTTTGGATTGTGTGTGAGAATTGGTCATTTGGATGGATAGGTGACGGTCGGGACCTCATCAGCTATTGTTCAAAATGATAGGTGAGTTTTCTCACCATGTTTGGAGGGTCGAAGGCACCAATGTCGGCCCATGGTTTGTTATGTTAGGAAGCTAGATGTCTACATGACTTTTGCTTGTGCATGTGCTTGTAAGATTACTGGGTGGAGCCCAATGGTTATTCTGTATGCTAAGACCTCTGATATACTTGTATGTTTTGTATGTTGGACGGGGCCCATTATACGAGTTAGGGTGAGGTCCATTATGCGAGTTAGGGAGAGGCCTGTTATACTTAGTGGTTAGGGCCCGTTATGCGAGTTAGGTTCGGGTCTGTTACACTCATTGGGCGGGGCCCATTATATGGTTGATATGTATGGTATGTGGTATTTTGGGGAACTCACTAAGCTTTATGCTTACGATTTTCAGTTTTTGGTTTCAGGAATTTTCGGTTCAAAAGGGAAGGGTCCGGCTTGATCGCAGCACATCCACCTATGTTTCCGCAACATGTCGATTTTGGGATTATACTCTAACAACTGTTTTACTATGAATGATTTTGTAGAGATAATTGGTGTTTCGATTATATTAGAAACAAAATTTTTACCTCTTGATTTTCAGGACGTTACATGATTGGTGATTGGTGTTTATGGAGTTGCATTAGAATTAGAAACGTGTACCATTCATAAAAATTAAAAAAATTTCAAACCAACCAAAATCATAATTGTTTACATTATAGTTTTCAAAACACGTTTAACATTAGAGTTTTTCCAAAAATCACAAAAGCATAACATGAGGAGGTATACGATAAAGCCTTTGCCTTCACATGATCATCTGAGGTACTTGAAACATAACCCAAAACTGTAAGTCTGCCGCTTAGGGAATTTCCCCAAAATACCACCACAACACATAATCATAGATATTACAGCAACAACATGCATACAGAACCTTCAGCATGTCTAGACCGCCGCACCGGGTCTTTAGCCTGTCTGGACAGTTCTCCGGGCCTTCGACCTGACTATGCATTTATTAATTAGGCTGATGAAGTTGCTGAGATGGTCCGATTATTTCAGCACATCTTTTTTAGTAGAAACATAGATAACCATGAAGCAATAACACTATTGATATTATAAAAAACATCATGAAAAATAACAATAAGTGGCTCTCATGAGCTAAAAGAAATGGAAATGGTAGAGTTTGATTGTCAATGCAAAAATGATGTAAAACATAAAAAAGAAAACCATTTGATTCCATTTTCTTATCCAATCCGAAAATGGTAAGCAACATTAGAAAAAAGCATGCCAAATACATCAACCAACACAAAACAAAATCGACTCTTAAGTATAAACTAACAACTCTGGCCTCCTATACCATAATAATAACCAAACCATTACCCATTATTATCAGAGAGAGAGAGAGATATGACCATTTTGCCTTTCTTCTCCTCCTTTTCTATTATTTAAATGACGAGCTTTCAAATTCAATTGAATTCTAATACATCTCAATAGGCTTCCTAAAGTTTGTTGCACCATAAACTGCATCTGTCCCCAGCTCCTATTTAGTTCTCAACAGTTGTACTATATATATATATATATATATATAGGCTTAGGTTATTCTATTCCATAAAATTTTTCTTTACCGCTTTTGTGTGTTTTGTGTAACCTATAATCAAACATTATAAATTAATTCATTACCGTTCCCCTTGTATTCGACACCCTTGCTTATCAAAGCTATACTATACTCGATCGGGTTCACTGCTTGTAAGGTGTGGTTTAGATGTGATAAAATAGGAATTATAAATAAAAAACTAGTGCATTAAATATACACATCAAAGAGCGCTTGAGGTTAACCGACACACTAATAGTGATTATAAAGAGTAATAATGGACTTCTTGAAAATTATCTTTGATTAATGGAGCGTGTGTGGTTAATCGGCACATTCAAATGAGATGATAAATGTCATCAAGAGTGCCAAGCATATTTGTATGGTTATTCACATCTTGTTTGTGATCTTCGGTATCCTAGTCACAAATAGAAGAGCCTAATATGAGACTTAACATGCCATTGATAGATTCAATGAATCTCAAAATATTTAGGAATTTCATAGTTCGAAATTGGTAAATTGCATTTACCTACCTTCATAAATTCGCAATAAGATTACGACATCCATCTTCTTAGTTGTGAATTGTTGTTTTGGATCCTAGCCTTGATCATTTATTATGGGTTAAAATATTAAGGAGAATTTTCATCTAAATAAAACTATTCTTTTTCTCTATAGATGTTTACTGTTGGTGATGCTTCTGCTCTATCGTCGTCTACCCATGACTCGGGTTTCTCCCTACTCTCCATCGTCTCCAAAGTGACTTTTGATGGCTCCAACTACAATGATTGGATTCACAACATCAGAATGCATCTTTGATTCGAGGGCAAAGAATATGTCCTTAAAGAAAAACTCGTTGAAGTTGATGAAGCCACTGCTACTCCTGAATAACTATCCTCCTACAGAAAACACTATGATGATGCAAGAAAAGTTGCTTGCATCATGGTCGCTACAATGAATCTTGAATTGTAGAGGTTCTATGAGGTCTGCTGGCTTTTTGAGATGAATAATGAACTTGTAGAAATGTACCACAAGAGAGCTCGTCAAGAGAAATTTGAAATAGTCAAGTCCCTCATGGATTGCAAGATGAAAGATGGAGAGTTTGTTTGCAACCACATGCAGAGAATGCAAAGATACATTGAGCGTCTCATTAAGCTCAATGTGCATTTTGATGAGGAGTTGGCCATTGATATGGTCTTAAACTCCTTTCCAAGTTGTTATGATCAGTTTATATTAGCTTATCATCTAAACAACACGAAAACCAAATTGGCCCAACTCCATAACTTGCTACAGATTGCTGAGTCGAGATTGAAGGGAAAGAATACAACCTCTTCTAATAATGCTCCCGTTCTCGCCATTGTACCAGGTAAAGGAAAAAAATGAAGGTTCCTCCCAAAGCTATCTGGAAGATCAAGGCTCATACAGGGTAATCAAACAATAGGCCAAAGGCGAAGCCTAACTCAGACATTCTAGCTATTAGTGACCCCAAAGAGGCCACATGTTATTATTGCAATAACAAAGGCCATTGGAAGAGGAGTTTCCCCAAATACTTGTAGGACATCAAGAATGGCTAGGTGAAGCCATCACCAACAGGTATGTACACTATCCAAACTAATAACTCACCATCTACTCATTCTTGGGTCCTTGATACATGATGTGCTTTTCACATTTGTTCTGATTTGAAGGGGCTAAAAGAAAGTAAGGAGGTGGATGTTAGGTGTATTTTATGCACCTATTTTGCACCTTTGTTACACACAGTTTCATTGCATTTAGGCTTAAGCTCATGCATTTTGCATGTTTTTTGGGATTTTCCATGATACTATTTAATTCGAACACTTTTGTGCTATTTCAAGGACTTTTGGAGGTGAGATCTCACTTGAGGAGGCGAATAAAAGATGTGGACAAGATTTCAGGACTTACGGAGCACCGGGGATGAAGATATTGGAGAATTGTAGATTTTGGCCATTCATGGATTCACATGGTCGTGTAAACGTAAGACATAAGTTTACATGGGCCGCATATTTGAATCTACAAAGGCAGTATGAGCATTTTACTTTTTGCGTTTACGCGGGCCGCGTAAACGGCAATGTTAATTTATGTGGGTCGTGTAAACGTGGTTGTGGGTTAAAAAGCAGTTTTTCTTCTCTCTTAAAAGGTGCAACCGATTTCCTACTCTGTGTTGTCAAATTTGGGAGCTTTGGGGGAAATTTTTTGGAGGATTTTGGAGTCAATTAACACTTGGATTTCATTTTGTAAGAACTTTAACTTCATTTTCTAGATTTGTGTTCGTGTTATAGTCATGTGTGACTAGAATCCAAGTTTCTCCAACTTTATGTCTTGACTTTTGAGTTGTGATTTCAATCATGTGACTTAATGTTTGCTTTCAATTTTTATCTAGTGAATTTGATTTTGTTTCAATCGAAGTTTGATTCTAATTGTGATTCTTATTGTCCATTTGAATTTGGGTTAGGTCATTCAAGTTATCTAATTGCAAAATCCGTAATTGTTTTGTGAATTGGACTAGGCAACAAGCTCTAAATTGATTTCTATTGAATGAATTTAGTGTAAATCTTATTCACACATTATTATGCTCCCAAGTTTATGAGGAGTATTGAGTGTTGTTGGGAACATTCACATAAATCTCATTGCAACCTTTTGATTTCTATATAAGAGCTTGTTTAGCTTAAATTAGAAAGTTAGGTTATTTTCAAAGAGCTTGTTTTGAATTTGACAATGTGGTGAATGGGAAGTGTTAGATATTGTTAGCAATTCCAAGTACCAACTTAGATAAAATCGAACAAATATCATCTCATCCATGGAATCACATTGCTAAATTGTCTCGCATAGAGTTGGAGTCCTTACAAATCTTGAATCTGTTTTATTTAATCGATCACTTACTTATTGCATTATTTCTTGTTTAAATCATTGTATATAAACGCCCCCTTTTCTGTGACTATTATTGTACCTTCCGCAAAAGGTATAAATATTTGTTCCGTGTCTCTGTGGATCGACCCTGCTTACTTTGTATTATTTTTTAGTACAAAGTAGTAGTGTTTTGGAGTCATTTTGTACCCCTTTATTTGTTGGGTTTGACACACCTAACAAATTGGCGCTGTTGTCGGGGACACGATGTTACTAATTGTTTATGTCAAGATTTTTGTGAGCTGGTACATCTCTATAAAAATATCTTGTGGCTCGGAAATGAACACTCCATACCTTAAATACCAACTTTCCGAGCTACCCTAGATAGTCATGATGATTGGAAATGACCAAAGTGTGCAACACACACCTATTCCTTGTGATTTTATTTGCACTCAAAATGGACATCATACTGATGTGTGTACATATTTACAACGAGAATGGGAGGAAGTGCAAGAAATAGGAAGCCACTACTGGCCAAACCTATGGAATTATGATCAACCACAACATGATCAATGGTGGGACAACAACCAAGCTTGGGGAAATGACCAATACCAAGAAACTCCATGGTTCCAACAACCATATCCTCCACCTCCTCAAGAACCTGAAACGTCAAGCATGTCCTTAGAAGACATTGTGAAAAGCGTTGCCACAATTACCCAAATCTTCCACGAAACAACCAAAGCTAGCCTCAAAAGCTTAGAGCAACATATTGCACAACTTACTCAATCTGTGTGTATAATGGAAGCTCAAGGACAATTACCATTACAAACTGAAGAGGGCCCTAGCCATACCGTTTCTACCATTACATTGAACAATGGGAAAATGTTTGATGACCCAAGATTGCAATTTGAAGATGAGGAAGAAGAGGAAGACGTAGAAGTGGAAAAGGATGTCAAGGATGATATAGAGGAGGTGTTAGAGGTTGACAAAAGAGAGATTGAGTCATGCTTTACCAATGAGAAACTCCTTTCACTGGTAGACCAACCACAAGAGTCAGAAATGAAATTTTTTCCCAAACCTTCAAAGTACATGTATATCGAGGAGGAAGACACCCAACCAGTTACTAACTCGACCACCCTATCAAAGAAGGAAGAGTTGATAACTTTACTAGACAAGTACAAGAAAGGGGTTGGTTGGACGATTGTTGTCATTAAGGGTCTAAGTCCAGTATGGTTCCCATGCAAAAAGAAAGTCAAGTACAAGATAACTGTTATGTTAAAGGAAGTGGAGAAAAGGTTGATGTATTAGAGAGCCCCATATACTTAGATTGTTGCATATTTAGGGGCCATGTCGAGCCAACAACTTTAAAAAATGGCGGCTAACCGGGAGGCAAGCCGGGGGTATCCTTTTTCCTTTCTTTTAAAACTTTTTAGAATTTGGTAAATTTCAAAATTTTAATGTCCCAAATGTTTTAAACTTGTTTTTTATGCCTAGAAAACGAATCCCAGGCTCCAAAAATATTTCATGGATAGTTTGGGGAGGATGAAGAGGAGGTTCTCACCACAACTGCAAGGCTCCAAGAATGATTTGGTAAATTCTTTCCAATCTTTAATCGTTCATATTTTGCTTAAAAATTCAATTAACGTGCATTTTTGACTTTTTTTGGACCCATTCCCAACCCAGCTACCATCCTCTACCACCCCTTTATAATTATATGGTTTAGCCCTCTACCACCCGCTTATAATTATATGGTTTAGCCCTGTTACATGTAGGTTGCAATTTTGTACATATTGCATAATAATTTTTACTTTTCATTTGATTTTATTTTTCATATTATTTCTTTTTTCTCTTGTTTTTTGCATCTAAAATTTTTCAAAAACCAAAAACTTTTTCTTTCTATTATGTTTTTAATACTCTTACATCTAAATTTTTTCATTGCATAAAAAAACTTATTCTATGTTTGTTTTGATCCAATTCAAGGCACCCAAATTTTCTTAAAACATTTGAGTTGGTAAATAAGTCGTATGCCTTGAGATTAGACTTGCTCTTTTTATTGAAAATCTCAAAGCAAGCTAATCACACACGAACACAACTCCCGAAGCTACTCGTGCAAAACAGAAAATGAAATGGTTTTCAACACTGGAGCATAACGACATGTATGACTCAACCTTTGGGACACGTTACCTTATGAATAGTAAGTGCTCGATTGAACCCAAAATGCCAAATTCAAAAAATCATAAAAAGAATATAAAAACGCGCTGCCTCGAGCCTTCCAGCGCTCTAAAAATTCCTTTATGCTTATTCCCTTCTAAATATCTTGCTTGGGGACACAGTTTCCAACTATACTTATGGGCCTTTGCGTGTTGACATCAGTCCCACGAAAAAATGTCTTAGAAGCCCTTACGATAATAGACTGTGAGATGTTCCAATAATAGAAAAGTCAATGATGAAAATATAAAGAAATAAACCTAGCAGATAAATTAAAAAGAGTATTATATGTTGTCTTAGCTTTTATTTGTCTTAAAAAAATAATAAAATAATTTATTATTAAGTTAATTTGTGACCTTTGGTACTCGAATGAGTAAACTCCGAGGGGTGTTCTACATCTAATCGCCTAAAGCTGAATTGTTTGGGACTGAATGAGTTGAAAATTCGCTACATGGGTTCCATAGAAAGTAAACCTGAGGGATTTCTTTAAATCTAGCACACTAAGGTCATCTGGTCTGGATGTGTTGGTTGGAAGCCCGTTACATGGATTTCAAAGAAAGCCATGAGTTTTATTTGTAGGAAAAATATAATTAGATGGAATATATATATATATATATATATATATATATATATATATATATATATATATATAAATTGAACAATATGCATTATTGTATGTACTCAAGTTGGAAAAAACTGATTGGCTGCCAAAAGAGATCCTTGGACTTGGACTTGAACTTATGACATTGAGACTGAATGTTAACTGCTTTGGTTGGTGTAAGTTGTTTGAAATATGTAACCAATCTGGGTTAATTATTGGGAATTTTAAGAAAAGATTTTTTTTTAGAAAATGATTGTTGTTAATCAACAAATAGCTGGAGTCGGTCATTATCATATTTTGTAAAATAAAGATGGTTGAGCATATTTTTCATCACATGTGTTTTTACGAGAGTAGACCATAATTTGTTCCATGTGCTGACTCAATATCAGTAAGAGTGAACAAGTGGTGTGACTTTTGATTCTGTTGAGTTGCGTTAAGGAGTGGCCAAAAGTCTTGTTTTTATTGTTATATAATTTTGTGGGACTAATGCCAAGTTGACTCAAGGCACGATTAGGGCTGTCAAATCGGGCCGTCGTGTCGTGTTTTTGTCTGACACGACACGACACGGCAAGATTTTGTATAACATGAACACGACACGACACGATGTCGTGTTTTTTTCATTAACACGGAAACAAACCAATTAAAACACGACAACACGACACGACATGACAAAGATAATATTACATAACTATTAGTGTATTGCATTCATACTAAAATATATATAACATGATAAAAACGACAAACACGAAAAACCCGACAACCACATGCTTAATCGTGTCAATTTCGTGTCGATTTATGAACACGAACACGACACGACACGACATCGTGTTTTTTAATCTTGACACGAACACGACACGAACACGACACGAACACGAATTCAAATTTTGATTTCCTCCCAAATTCGTTTCGTTTTGTGTATTTTTGTCGTGTCGTGTCATAAATTGACACCCCTAGGCACGATAGGCATATTCTCATCTATGCTGTAAAAATATGTTTAATTGGCTTGGATCACTTTCATGTTTGTTTTGGTTATTGAATTAATATTCAGAAGTTTGGATTTTGATTTTTCTTACTTTTATTTCCTCCCTCCCAGTTTGTACTTTTATTCTGTTCTTTCTTGGGGACAAGAAAGATTTAAGCTTGGGGAGATTTGTTAGGTGTATTTTATGCACCTATTTTGCACCTTTATTCCACACAAATTCATTGCATCTAGGCTTAAGCTCATGCATTTTGCATGTTTTTCAAGGACTTTTGGAGGTGGAATCTCACTTAAGGAGGTGAATAAAAGATGTGGATAAGATTTCAAGACATGCGGAGCACCGTGGATGAAGATAATGAAGAATGGAAGATTTTGGCCATTTAGGGATTTACATGGCCATGTAAACAAACGTAAAGCATAAGTTTACGTGGGCCGTGTATTTGAATCTACAAAGTCAGTTTGAGCATTCTACTTTTTGCGTTTACGCAGGCCGCGTAAACAACAGTGTTAATTTACGCGGCTCGTGTAAACGTGGCTGTGGGTTAAAAATAGTTTTTCTTCTCTCTTAAAAGGTGTAACCAATTTCATACTCTGTGCTATCAAATTTGGGAGCTTTCGGGCGATTTTTTGGAGGATTTTGGAGTCAATTAACACTTGGATTTCATTTTGTAAGAACTTTAACTTCTTTTTCTAGATTTGTGTTCTTGTTCTAATCATGCGTGACTAGAACCCTAGTTTCTACAACTTTATGTCTTGACTTATTAGTTGTGATTTCAATCACGTGACTTGATTTTTGCTTTCAATTTTTATCTAGTGAATTTGATTTTGTTTCAATCGAATGTTTGATTCAACTTGTGATTCTTATTAGGGTTAGCTCCTTCATGTTATCTGATTGCAAAATCCGTAGTTGTTTTTTAAATTTGACTACGTAACAAGCACTAAACTAATTTCTATTGAATGAATTTAGTGTAAATCTTATTCACACATTCTTACGCTCTCGAGCTTATGAGGAGTATTGAGTATTGTTGGGAACATTCACATAAATCTCATTGCAACCTTTTGATTTCTATCTAAGAGCTTGTTTAGACTTAAATTACAAGGTTAGGTTATTTTCAAAGAGCTTGTATTGAATTTGACAATGCGGTGAATGAGAAGTGTTAGAGATTGTTAGCACTTCCAAGTACCAACTTAGATAAAAGTGAACAAATATCATCTCATCCATGGAACCACATTGCTAAATTGTCTTGCATAGAGTTGGAGCCCTTATAAATCTTGAATCTGTTTTATTTAATTGATCATTTACTTATTGCTTTATTCTCTTATTTAAATCATTGTATATAAACCCCCCTTTTCTGTGACTATTATTGTACCTTCCGCAAAAAGATGTAAACATTTGTTCCGTGTCTCTGTGGATCGACCCTTCTTACCTTGTATTATATTTTTAGTACAAAGTAGTAGTGTTTTTGGAGTCATTTTGTACCCCTTTATTTTTTGGGTTTGACACGCCTAACAGTGGAGCATGGGAAGATGAATCTGATCACGGGCAATAGGCGATCTTCTCTCGTGAGGAAGATTGGGACTTATCAACTGGTGCTTAGTAGTGATGTTAGGATTAGTTTAATTGATTATTGTTATTCGTTAGAAATCACATGAAAAAATATTTCATTTCATGCATTGTTTAGATAATGTATTCACTACACTTTAAATGATTTGAATGGTTCAATTATGGTTTATACAAATGGTGTTTTAATTTGAAGCTTTACCTTGTAATGATGTGTATGAAACCGTGACTTGTGTTAATACCTTAGGTAATAGTGTATTTCACATTGATTTGTCTAATGGTTTAGACAATAAGGTATGTAGTTCTATACCCTTTTATGGGTTTTTCAAAAATAGTCTAGGGTTTCTTGGGTTTCTTTTTGATGTTCATAGTTATCGGTTCAAAAGTGAAAACAAAGATCTTGTTTTAGGTTGCATGCACACTTAAGAGTTTTAAGATTGTTTTGTTATTCCTAAAAGCCATCATTGGTATCAGAGCATTAGGTGTGTTTTCAATTGAATTTGCTATAATTGTTGAATTTGATCAAATTAGGGTTTACGGCAATTAAACCCTAAAAGGACACAAATTTCAAAATTGGATTAGGGTTTCTTGTAGGGATGTCAAAAAGTCACGTGGGGGCCCCGTCCCGTTCGGGGAAATTTTTTTCAAAAAAATCGGGGGCGGGGACGGGGGCGGAGGCAAGGTTAACCCCCGTTTTAATTTTGGGGGTGGGGCGGGGATAGGCAATCCCGTCCCGGAACCCCCATGGGGACCCCGTTAATAAATTACACACACACACACACACATATACATATATATATATATATATATATATATATATATATATATATATATATATATATATATATATATATATAAATATAATAAACTATAACATGATTTTAAGCTCCCAAAATTCATCAAAAAAACATGTTTTTAAATTGTTAGTGTAATGTTTTTAAGATGCCATAACTTTTTTTTTTTATTTTTAACATGTAAAATTCTACTATACATAATTATTTGTTATCAAAAAAATAGTTTCTTTTAGCCAAAAAAAAAAAAGACAGCCCAAAATCAATCGGGGGCGGGGGAACGAGGGCGGGGTGGGGGTAATAAAGGGGATTCGGGGGCGGGAACGGGGGTAGGAAGGCTGAACATTTCGGGGGTGGGGGCGGGGACGGGGGAACAAGGAAATTTCGGGGAAGGGGCGGGGGATGCACTTCCCGTCCCGTTTGCCCCCGTTGACATCCCTAGTTTCTTGCCTCTTAAGTTTCGAAATTAGGGTTAGGGTTTTGAAACCCTAACCCTCTTCCCTAAGAAATTCAAAATTAAGGTAAGGATTTGAATCCCTTATCTTCCTCCCCAAGCTATTTTAAAAAATTGATAGGTATCTAGGGATATTTTAAATTTAGTAATTATCTTAATTAAAATTGGATAAATTGATAGGTATCTAGGGATATTTTAAATTTAGGTATCTAGGGATATTTTAAATTTAGTAATTATCTTAATTAAAAATTCAATAATCCTTATTTGATTTAATATAATTAATTAAATGTTAATTAATAGATAATTATTAAATCTTTTGATTTATTTTTAAATTTTAGTTAATTATTTAATTTTCGAAATTTAAATATAAACCTAGTATTTTGAAAAAGTTTTTAAAATACATCTTATACTATATGTAAAATTAAAAGTTTAATTATTACTATATGTATAAGACAAAGTCAATCGAACCGCTAATACTCCTCATTCACGAAGCCATACTATAAGGGGAGTATAAGGAAGCGACCTATAAATTAACTGTCATTGCGTATCCATTCTTACCAACCGCTCTCGTGTATGGTGGAGGGTCGTTAGCTGAACATGTTTGATAAACAAATTAATTCTCATTAATAAGTATAATGATATTAAAAATAACTAAACTCTTTTATTAAAATCCAAACCTAAGTTACTTTAGGAAAAATGTGAATTTGTATTCTAACCCATGAAATTGCACATTATACTTTATAGTAGTTATTGGAGCACATGTGGTTAACCGGCACACTAATAGTGACTATAAATAGTAATAATGGGTATCTCAAAAATTATAGTTGTTTAATGGAGCACGTATGGTTAACCAAAACATTAAAATGAGATGATAAAAGACATCGAGAGTTCCAAAATAATTTGCATGGTTATTCACATCTTGTTTGTGATCCTCGGTATCCCAGTCACAAATGAAAGAGGATAGTCTGAGATTAAACTTACCATTGAATAGTTTCAATGAATCTCAAAAGATCTAGGAATTTCACTTAACTTAATTTCTTTCAAATTTCATTTTCTATTGGTGGAATTGGTAAATCGTCATTTACCTACCATTATAAAATTTGCAATTAGATTACGACATCCCTTCTCTAAGTTGTGAATTATATAGTTGGATCGTAGCCTTAATATTTCATTTTTGGTTGCTATATTAAGGATTATTCTTATCTAACTAAAAACCTTCCTTTTACAGATGTCTACTTCAAATGATGCTTCTGGATCCTCATCCTCTAAAACTTCTCGTTGTTGAACATCTACTCAAGGTTCACATTGGATGGCACCAATTACAATGACTGGATGTGCAACATCAAAATGGCCCTTCGTTTCGAGGACAATGAGTATTTCCTTGAGAAAGAAATAATTGATATTGACGAAGAGAAGGCCACTCCTGAAGAACTATATGCCTACAAGAAGCACTGCAATGATGCTACAAAAGTTGCTTGCATCATGGTAGCCACCATGACTCCTGAGTTGCAAAGATTCTATAAGGATTACTAGTTATATGAGATGAACAAGGACCTTATAGAAAAGTACCATAATCAAGCTTGTCAAGAAAAGTACGAGATATTAAAGTCCCTCATATAAAGCAAAATGAAAGAGGAAGAGTCTGTCATCAGCCACGTGCGAAGGATGCAACGATACGTGGATCGCCTTGTTAGGCTTAATATGCATTTTGATGAGGAGTTGTCTATTGACTTACTCTTGAACTGCTTACCAAGTTTCTATGACTAGTTCATCTTGACATATCATCTGAACAACAATGAGACCACATTGGCTCAATTGCACAACCTCCTGCGAACAAGTGAAACAACGATGAAGGGAAAAATTATTGCCTCTACTACCGCTAGTGCTCCCGTTCTGGCCATTGGTTAAGGGAAGGGGAAGAAGAGGAAAGGTCCTCCAAAGCAAAACCGGAAGGGAAAGTCTCAAGCTGTGTCATCAAGCAATGGACCCAAAGGTACACCCAGTTCTGATGCTCCTCCTGTCTCAGATCCCAAAGAGGCCATTTGCTTTTACTACAACGACAAAGGGCATTGGAAAAAAAGCTACCCAAAGTATCTTCACAATGTTAAAGATGGCAAGGTGAAGCCGACTTCTGCAGGTATATACACTATCTTATCTAATAACTCATCATATTCTCATTCCTGGGTCATTGATAAATGATGTGGATTTCACATTTGTTCTTATTTGCAGGGGCTAAGAAGAAGTGAGTAGGTGGAGCACGGTAGAATAAACTTGATCATGGGGAGTAGGCGACCTTCACATGCCACCAATATTGAAGTTTATAGTCTAGTGCTTAGTAATGGTGTTGATTTAGATTTGATAAATTTTTGCTACTCATCAAAAATGACACAAAACATTATTTATTTTCATGCATTGTTTAGACAAGGTTTTAGATATTCTTTTAATGACGAGAATGGTTATATTTCTACTTATAAAAATGTTTTTTTTATTTTCAAGCTTTACCTTGTGGTGGTGTGTATGAAACTGTGATGTATGTAGATAATTTAGGCAACAATGTATTTCAAATTGATTTGTCTAATGGTATTGACGGCATGCTTGTGGCATTGTCGTCTTGGACACGTTAACAAGAAACACATCACCCAACTCCAAAAGGATGGAGTGATGGAATCATTTGACATGAGGTCAGATGATACATGTGAATCTTGTCTTTTGGTTAAGATGATAAAATCACCTTTCACTGGATCTTGTGAAAGAGGTGAAGGTTTGTTGGATCTCATACACATAGATGTGTGGGGGCCCTTCAAATCATCGACAAGGGATGCTAATCAATTCTATGTGACTTTTACTGATGATTATAACATATATGGTTATATCTACATAATCAAGCAT
This sequence comes from Lactuca serriola, assembly GCF_051521515.1. Classification (NCBI taxonomy): domain Eukaryota; kingdom Viridiplantae; phylum Streptophyta; class Magnoliopsida; order Asterales; family Asteraceae; genus Lactuca; species Lactuca serriola. Next base: position 232,852,923 of record NC_136409.1, on the reverse strand, counting down.
AAGTCAGAAACCTTTGAAAAGTTCAAAGAGTTTAAGCAAGAAGTCGAGAATCAATTAGGCAGGAAGATAAAGATGCACCGATCAGATAGAGGCGAAGAGTATCTTAGTATCGAGTTCCACGACTACCTCAAGGAATGTGGAATAGTTTCACAATTGACACTTCCTAGGACACCAAAACTTAATGGTTTGGCTGAGAGGCACAATCGAACTTTGTTAGACATAGTTCATTCCATGATGAGCCGAGCTTCTCTTCCAATTTCGTTCTCGGGGTATGTCTTAGAGATTGTCGCCCACATTCTTAATCTTGTCCCAACTAAGAAGGTTGCCAAAACACCTCACGAGATGTGGGCTAGGAAGGTTCCCTCATTAGCACATATCAAAGTTTGGGGTTGTGAAGCTTTTGTTAGATGAAAGACTCACGACAAACTTGAACCCCGAAGTGAGAGATGTATTTTCATCGACTACCCACAAAAGTCCTTTGGGTATTTGTTCTATAGACCTAGTGAGAACATGGTCTTTGTAGCATGAAGAGGAGTCTATTGCGCGCGCGCGAGAGAGAGAGAGAGAGAGAGAGAGAGAGAGAGAGAGAGAGAGGATAGTGGGAGCACAATTGACCTTGAAGATATTCTAGAGTCAACCAATAAAGGAACCTTTAAAGACACTAGAGTTCAACCAGAGGAAAAAATTCCAATTGAACCAGTTGACCGTTCATTACCTCTTCCTCGTTCCAGTAGAGTTAGCTTGCCACCTAAGTTCTATGGTTTCCATATAACTTCAGATGGTGGTACATTTATCAGTGATCAAACACTGATAAATTTGGATGATCCAGATAACTATAAAGAAGCAGCGACAGGCCCTGGGGCAGCCTAGTGGAAAGAGGCAATGGACAGCGAGATCAAGTCCATGTATGACAACCAAGTTTGGAATTTGGTTGATCAACAACCAGGTCGAAAGATAGTTGGGTGCAAGTGGATCTTCAAGAATAAGACCGGCATGGATGGAAATGTACACACTTTTAAGGCATGACTGGTTACAAAGGGATTTATTCAAACCTAAGGGGTTGACTATGATGAGACCTTCTCACCAGTGGCTAAGAAAAAATCGATTAGGATAAGGCTCTCCGTAGTTTCCTTTCATGATTATGAAGTTTGGTAGGTGGATGTCAAAACCACTTTCCTTAATGGGAAGTTAGCGGAAGATGTTTACATGAGTAAGCCAGAATATTTTGTTGATGCAAAGTTTCCCAATATATTGTGTAAGCTTGACAAATCCATCGATGGACTGAAACAAACATCTCGCAGCTGGAATCTTTGCTTTCATGAAAAATCAAATGATTTGGTTTTTCTGGGAGTGAGGATGAGTCATGTGTGTATGTCAAAGCTAGTGGGAGTACAATAACTTTTATATTATTGTATGTTGATGACATGATACTCATGGGAAATGACATTCCAACCTTGCAAGAAGTAAAATGTTGGCTTGGAAAGTGTTTCGCTATGCAGGATCTAGGAGAGGCAACCTATATTCTCAAAATTAGAATTTTGAGAGATAGAAAGAACAAACTAATTGGACTTAGTCAAAGTACATAATTGGATAAGGTACTAAAATGATTTAGTATGGAAAATTCCAAGAAAGAAGAGCTACCTATTCAGAGCAATGCTAAATTGAGTAAGACTCAAAGCCAAAGTACATATGAAGAGATAGTTGATGTGAGTCGAGTCTCTTATGGTTTGGTTGTAGGATCAATCATGTACGCTATGACATGTACTCACCTTGATGTGTCCTTTACTTTAAGAATGGTCATTCGCTATCAGGGAAATCCTAGCAGAGCTCATTGGATAGTAGTGAAGAACATACTTAAGTATTTGTGAAGGACAAAGGACATGGTTCTAGTCCTTGGTGGCAGTGATACGTTGAGAGTGACTGGGTATATTGATACCATCTTTCAAATAGATAGAGACAACTTCCATTCTCAATCTAGATGTGTATTTATATTAAATGGAGGAGTAGTTACTTGGAAAGTTCCAAGCAAGACACAATGGTTGATTCTACATGTGAATCAGAGTACATAGTAGCACGTGAAGCGTGAAAGGAAGCAGCATGGTTGAAGAACTTCATCAGAGATCTTGGAGTTGTTCCAACCACTAAGGAACCAATGGAACTTTTTATGCGATAATGAAGGAGCGGTTACTTTAACTAAAGAACCATGAGATCATGTCAAATCAAAACATATCGACAGAAAGTACTTGTAACACCCCGATGTTGAGGTAAATTCAATTTTAGCCTTTTTCATGAATAAATATTGCATTTTAGTCCCTGAGTATAAGAAAGAGTGCAAAATGGTCCATAGTGGCATTTTGGTGATTTTGGGTAATAGGGTAGTACGCTAGGTGTACGTTGTGTATGTTGAGCGTACTAGGGCGGATCCTAGTAAGCTGGGTGTACACCTCGTACAGGAGAGGACCAAGGGCAAGATCGACAGGTTTGTCACCGATAGTTGGGGATTGTTGACCCGGTGTGGTCGTGTTTCGGTTCTAGTTTCTGGTAGGGTCAGACAGATAGTGTTGGAGGAAGATCATAAGTCTCACTTTTTGATACACCCGGGAGCCACCAAGATGTATTAGGATTTGAGACTAAGTTATTGGTTGTTGTGTATGAAGAGGGAGATAACATGGTATGTTGAGAGGTGCTTGACTTGTAGGATGGTCAAGGCCGAGCATTAGAGGTCGCATGGAAAGATGGAGCGTTTGGAGGTTCCCATGTGGAAGTGGGAACATATCATAATGGATTTCATCACCAAATTACTGAACACTACAAAGGGATTTGATGTTATATGGGTCATCATGGATCGATTAACCAAGAGTGCCCACTTTTCGGCCATCTGGAAGAGCTCTTCGGCCGAAAAGGTGGCCGATGTATATATTCGTGAGATTGTTACTCGTCATGGGTTTCCGATCTCCATTGTATCTGACCGAGATGTTCGGTTCACTTCCCCGTTCAGGAAAACATTCCTCGAGGAACTGGGTACGAGAGTTCACTTCAACACTACTTATCATCCGTAGAACGAAGTCCAAAGTGAGCAGACCATCTATACACTTGAGGATATTTTGTGGGATTGTGTTATAGATTTTGGTGGGAGTTAGGATTCCTACCTACCTCTTGTAGTGTTTTCCTACAACAACATCTATCACTCCAGCATTGGTGCCCAGCTTTTCAACTCCTCTATGGTCGGAGATGTCGTACCCCAGTTTGTTGGGGGAGGTTGGTCACAGAGTCATGGTAAGGACTGAGGTAGTCCATTAGACCATGAAGCTTATCCAACAAATCGGACATAGACTGCAGACAGCTCACAGTCGACAGAAGATTTATGCTGGCACCGATCAGAGTTGGAATTTTAGATCAGCGATATGGTTCTACTAAAGGTCTCGCCCTGGAAGGGTGTGATACATTTTAGGAAGAGGGTAAAATTGGGTCCCTTCTATATTGGACCCTTCCAAGTGATCGTCAGGGTAAGTAGAGTGGCCTATCTGTTGGATTTGCCGAGTGAGCTCAGTTAGATCCACCTCATCTTCCATGTTTCATATTTGCGGAAGTGCATGTTGAACGAAGAGGCTATGGTTCCTTTGGATGATATCCAGGTCGCTGAGTGCCTAAATTATATTAATAGGCCAATAGCGATAATGGAGAGGAAGATGTAGGTCTTGCGCAACAAGGAGATACATCTGGTGAAGGTTTAGTGGCAACATCGGAAAGGCTCCGAATGGACCAGGGAGCCGGAGGCAGAGATGCGGGAGCATTACCACGAGTTATTCGTGACAACTGACTTCGAGGATGAATTCTAGTACAATTGTGGGAGAATTGTAACACCCCGATGTTGAGGTAATTTCTTATGTGTTGTTAGGGTTGTTGTGTAGATCTCCTCAGACAAATACGGGTAGGTCCGGAAGGTAGTATGGGCCCATACTACTGAAAGCACATGAATCGTACGCATAACAGGGAAGTCACAACCCCTAGGGTCTTGTTTTAGATTTATACTATGGTGTGATATGCGTTTTATCTGACACCTTTCTACTTTATTTTTAGTATGGTGTTCGTGAAGGGATCCAGATCAAGAGCGATTGGCCAACATAGGCCAGGGTTGACCGAGGATCAGGTCTGTGAGATGATTCATGCTAAGGTTGTTCTATTGTCCGGGGTTGTTGTTGTTGTTGCAGCCACTGTGGCCATCGTTGTTGCGAGGATTAGTGGGGGGGGGGGGGAGAGCCTTCCAGTACTGGGACTTTCACAATACAAAGCTTTGGTGTTTGATGGTTGTCTGCCGTTAAGGGATGTTTCTTTACGTGCTCCTGCCCAGCCGACCAGAAGGTCAAGTGCGCTCTGAACCTTCTCCGATCTGGAGAGAAGGATTGGTGGAGGTTGGTTATGGGTTCATACACTCCTAAGCAGAGAGTTGTTGTATCCTAAGAGCAGTTTTCCGATATGTTCTACTCGAGATACGTCCCTTTGGTGGAGAGAGATACCCAGGAGTATCTTCACCTAAGGCAGGGGACAGAGTCGATGCCTGAGATAACCAAGTTGTTCACTGAGAGAGCACTATTATTCCCTGAGTTTGTTGCTTCTGAGCAAGATCAGATGACCCGGTACTTGAGCATGCTCCAGACGGACATCCTCCAATTTGTGTCTACTTAGCGCTATGGTTCACTCATTGAGTTGCAGGAGGCCATGAGGAGGCGGGAGATTGAGATGGAGCTCCATACGAGGGAGCAGAGGTAGGATTCGGTGCAGACGCAACCTGCGACGAAGTGGTTCAAGGCCGCTGATGTGAGATGTGGGAGTAAGAGGGGCTGCGTTTGTGGCAAGTGTAGCAAGGTTCATGAGGGTCCTTGTCGATCTACTTTTGGATACCACAAATGTGGCAATGAGGGGAACTTTGTGAGGTATTATCTCCAGCCAACCCCAGTACCGAGCACCAGGATTTGCTACCATTGTGATATAGTTGGCCATGTGAAGGTCAACTTCCCATTACTCACCGCTAAGCTGGCACAGGCCCTAACGCCAACCACTCTGAGGATCACCGATGGGCACCAGGGGAGGGCAGAGCCCCCGAGGGCTTGGGGCCATGATTTTCAACTCACTACAAAGGAGGCTAGGATTCTGCCAGATGTCATGATTGGTATGTTTCTATTTATTTTTCTGTTGATTATTTTATGGTATGCATATGTTTATGTTTCTAATAGGTACATTCTTAGTGAACTCTTTGCATGCTCTTGTCTTATTTGACTCGGGCGCGAGTCGGTTCTTTGTGTCTCTTCATTTTAGTATGGATTTTGGTATAACCCTTAGTCAGTTGGAGTGTCCGTTGTGGGTTTCAATCACCAATGAACACGGGGTTTCTGCATCCATAATGTATCAGGTTTGTGTATTGGAGATCTTCAAGGTGCCTTGTCTGATTAATTTTATCCATATCCCCATGGGGGATGTGTGCCTGATAGTGGGAATGGACTGGCTGACCAGTTTTAATGCCATGATCGATTGCGTGGTTCAGTGAGTGATAGCCCGAACCCCAAGTGGGGGAGAACTGGTTATCTATAGAGAGGGTACCAGGGTTTTTTTCGGCACCTAAGGCTCGACAGTATACTCAACATGGATGTATGGGTTATCTTGCCTACGTGGTTGATACTCAGACAGGGGATCATGTCTCAGTTTCAGATGTGCCAGTTGTAAGGGAGCTTACCGATCTTTTTCCGGAGGAGTTACTCGGCGTGCCTCCTGAGAGGCAGGTTGAGTTAGAGATTGACCTAGTGCCAGGTGCGGCTCTGATTGCCAAGGCATCGTACCACTTGGAACCACTCGAGATGCAAGAGTTTTCCTCTCGGCTTCAGGAGTTGTTAGGCAAGCAGTTCATCAGACAGAGAAGTTCTCCACTGGGAGTGTCAACACTGTTCGTCAAGAAGAAGAATGATTCACACTGGATGTGCATGGATTACCGTGAGTGGAATAATTTGATGGTGAAGAACCGTTATCCCCTTCTGTGGATAGATGACATCTTTGATCAATTGTAGGGTGCATCTTGGTCCTACAAGATCAACTTGAGGTCGGGGTATCATTAGGTGAGGGTGAGAGAGGAGGACGTGGAGAAGACCGCATTTCAGACTTGTTATGGGTATTACGAGTTTGTGGTGATGCCATTTGGACTCACAAATGCGCCTGCAGTGTTTATGGATTTTATGAATTGGGTATGCAGAATGCTCGATCGATCAGTTATTGTATTCATTGATGATATCTTGGTACATTCCAATACCAGAGAGCAGCTCGAGGAGCACCTTCGAGAGCTTTTGGGAGTGTTGTGGCGAGAATGGCTGTTTGACAAGTTCTTGAAGTGTGAGTTTTGGTTACGAGAGGTCCAGTTCCGGGGATATCTCATTTACCAAAACTAAATTTGGTCGATCCGGCCAAGATCGAGGCCGTGATGCAGTGGGAGTTTCCAAAATCTCCCTCAGAGATCAGGAGTTTCTTCATTTTGGCAGGATATTATCAGAGATTTATCTAGGATTTCTCCAAGATTGTTGTACTTCTCACTCGTCTGATGAGGAAGGGAGTGGATTTCTGATGGGGCCCTAAGCAAAAGACGGTATTTGAGACACTGCCACATAGGTTATCTGAGGCCTGGTATACAAATGCCAAATCAGTTTCAATATCTTAAATACTCAACAAATGAAAGCAAATCACATCCCTCTTAGGGAAATTCATGCTCACGTGACCCGACTGGCCACAACTAAAACATCCTGAACCTACTGATCTGCAGGCTCCACTATGCGGCATGTCGCACTTGGTGTAACAGCCCCGACCCTGTTGGCCTCTGGAGTGGTTATCGGAGGTCTTGGGTCTCATAGTCTGACCCACAGTTGTCTGAAGGCTTCCGCTTCGTCCGAAGCTCCAACTTAATCTCCCACTCACGGGCCTTCTTGTGACATCCCCATTTTTCACGGCCAGAAAAGACCGATTTTGTTTATGCTTTATAAAAATCAGAGTACTTCTTTTAATAAAAATGTTGCGGAACTTGTTCCCAGTAAAACATGATAAATATGTTATCAAAGCATTTCTGAAGAAATGTATTTTTATTCATTTTAAAACATTTGGGATGTCATCGTCAACATAGAAACATAAGCATAAACAGAACTTACATTCATTATCACTAGTGATCTATATCTCCTAAATCTCTCAGTGTAATGTGACTTCATATCAACACCTGTGATATAAATAAACTAAGTGGTTCAGGTTGGGAAACCTAGTAAGTACATAGGGTTTTCAACCCACAATAATATAATTATTATGTTTAATCGTCAAACAGTTAACCCAATTACCCATCCCCATTATCTTCTTTACTCTTAAGGGTCTACCCTAAGAATCAGCTACTCCTCATTAATTCATTCCTAAGGATCATCCTAAAGAATCGACACGAAATCCATCGTTGCCAGGGTTTACTCAACGGGCACTAAATCCATAGCTGCCAGGGTTTTCTCAACAGGCACTAAATCCATAGCTGTCAGGGCTATTTCGCTTATCGACAGTATCCACTCGCAATACATGTCAATGGGTTTTTATAGTACACCAGTGAACACATCGTTCACAACACATACAGGTTGCGAGCCTACTAGTGTTCCACTGGACTGTCTAGAATAGTCTGTGGTTGTCATCCATACTCTGCTGAATGACGGGGCCATCATTTGGGAAAAAGGCTTCTCAAATCGTCCACCTCTCACCCTCACCTCATGTTCTATTTCACCTCTCAACTCATCATCCAACTCATACTCCATCTACTACATCTACCCATGTTTTACCCCAACATTATCGTAGATATAAAATACATATACAGTTTAAATCATTTAAAACATGTATAAAATCGTTCATCTAGCATAGATAGCAATTATACAGATAATATTCACACATAGCACGTAGTTTATATAAAATACTTCATATCTATGTGTAAGATGAAAGGGGCCATGCACTTACAACACGTAATATATATAAGTACTTCATATCTATGTGTAAGTTGAAAGGGACCATGCACTCACAACACGTAATATATATATATATATATATATATATAAATACTTCATATCTATGTGTAAGATGAAAGTAACTATGCACTCACCTGATAAGGTGATGACTCGGTACTCGGACAGCACTTCGTTACTGTTAAAACAATTTCCCTCGGACAAAACCTAGTATCATTACCACTAGAGGTTAGTCTAACGTTAACCTCAACTAATTAATAGTCTAGATATTATTACTATTATATAAGCGTTAAGAAACACTCTTATATAACTCATAATAATATCCCAAATACTCATTCTAAGTTCCTAATAATGTTACTATATTAAAACATAAGTTATACTAAAGATAGGGTAGGCATAGCTCACTTACAGCGGGTTTTTCGCAAAACCGGACTTTGTTGGAGCAGCGTTTCCGAGCCAAAAGACCCTTTTCTCGGGACTCCGGGAGCCTCGTGGCTTCCTTCGGGTGCTAGGGAGGTTCCCTAGGCTTTTTTTGGGGGGTTTTGGGGCTTTAGAGAGAGAAAGAAGGGTTTGAAGGTATGAGGAAGTGATGGAACCCGGCACCTCTATTTATAGGGGTGCTGACTGATGGACTCACCGAGTAGGAGGACCTACTCACCGAGTTGGGGCATGTGGCAGCCTTATGGTGGTGTCACGTGTCCAATTCTGGTGGTGCCACGTCACCCCCTATCATGTATCACCCTCCAAACTTAGAAAAATCATAACTCTCGCATACGAGCTCCGTATTCGATGTTCTTTTTTTTTAACGCGTAGGTAAAATCAAGATCTACAACTTTTATTTATACTCTGTCAGCTAATTCTCGACCGATCTCAAATTTAACAGTAGGAGGCGTTTAGACTGTTAAATGACCGCAAAGAATTCGTAACTCCTTCATATGGACTCCGTTTTCATCTGTCTTTTTACCGTTGAGTTCCTATTAATGATATCTTCAACTCTCATTTAGGCCGCTTAAGCCAAAAACCGCTCGAACTAACAATCGTGTTTCGGGTCGTGCACTGCTAAGCCAAATCTTAGAAAATTCATAACTTCCTCATACGAAGTCAGATTTGGGCGTTCTTTTTTTGTATGTTCCCGGTTTAACATATACAATAAATTTAGTTTAGATTGCTAAGGCTAAAAGTCGTTCCATCATAAATTTACTTTTTACACTTCCCGGTGTCGTGCCGGTTTTGCCGTAAAACTTCGACGGGCCATAACTTCTTCGTTATAACTCGGATTTCAACGTTCTTTATATGTACGGAACCCTTGAGACATATTCTACAACTTAGTTAAGATTATTTATTCTAAATAATCTTTTGTAAAAAAGTTGTTTTCGACCCCTATTATCTCTAAATTGACTAGCCTGGATCTACGGACGTTACACTTCTCGATCATATCAATTAGGGTTTGGCAGCCCAAGAAGCTCACGAACTCCCTGATGTCACCCCTCAACAATTCATGATATATCGTCTTCCTCATCTCCTCATCCGCAGCATATTGCGGGACAAACAATGCTCTTTCCCTGAATATGGTCGTAATCTGCGCCATAGTCTCTGTAGTCTGGCGAAGGTCCTGGAACTCCCTTGCCAGCTGCAAAACCTCGATAGATGGTGCAAACTCCCTTTGAAACCTATGAATAAAGGCCTCCCATGTCATCACAACCACCACTGCCATCCCTACAGCTCGGGTAACCTCCTCCCACCAGTCTCGTGCTTTGTCCCTCAGTAGGTAGGATGCGAATCCCACCTTTGCCCCCTTGGGGTAAAAACTCATCCATTGAACATTCTCCATGTCAGCGATCCAACGACGGCTAGCGATGGGGTCTTTAACCCCAAAGAACTCAGACGCTCCACATGGCTTAAACTCCTGAGTCACACATCCATGGCTTCCAAAATCCCCTCCTTGATGGTATTGAAAATCACGGGGGTAGCGTCAAGAATGTCGCGAGTAACCTCGGCTGCAATAAGCTCACGCAACCTCTCATCAATTGATTCTGAGGACAAATCCAAAACCCGAACCCAAACCAAATCCAGAACTAGTGCCTCCCAATCCCAAACGAGTGACAACCATCCTCAAACTGAAACACCAAGATATAAATAATCAGCAAACACTCGAGGGAAGCTCACAACACACCGGTACCCTTAGAGTCCCCAGGTATGTTCTTGTCTCAGGTACATGTTCAATGTTTCCAGTAGTACGAGACCAATATTACCTTCCACACCTACATATACCTTCCTTAAGGTCAATCCTGATTCCTCTAAGTTACCATACTACAACCATAAACAAACTTATGCTACATAGCATACATATCCTAGACTCTTCCAGGAATTCTCAACTCTCACCCCTCGCAGTACCAAGAACCTCAATCCACCCCGTTGGTTGCCTTATGCATGCATGTTTTACACAAAATAAGATAACATAGACCATTGAATGAAGATTCTACCCTAAGTCCACAACCAAACAAGGAATAAGAAATGAGGCTAAATCGATCATTCTAGGGCTATACAATCTTAATCATATATTACTTTGGAAGCGTACACTTAGCAAATAACTGAGCCGATATCAATTCCAAGTAATACATGGAATCAAGTTCAATTGAGCTATAAGGCATCACACAAATCAGGAAATTCTATCATATGGTTCTTGAAGGTATCCTTAGCCCTAATCTAGCATGCAGTTCACATATCAAGCATACTAATCACAATACATAAGTATGGGTAACTTAGGAAACAGTTAGTTGAGCTCAGCTGATTGCACGCATTACACTCCCCTTTTTACTTAAAAATAATCTTTTTCAAAAATTCAATTTCTTTTTTTGTTCTTATGAAAATATTATCATTTCCTCAGTTTGAGTTCTAACACACCCATGAGTGTGCCCGGATCCCTTAAACCAAGGCTCTAATACCAACTTTTAACAACCTAAAAACCACGATACAAATTTTCATTTCAAAAAAAAGATTTACAGTTATTAAATTGTTCCAAAAACCATTACATATTAACAATGTCAAATCATCAGAGTAACAATATTACTAAGTGCGAAAAATAGTGAGGAGAGAATGTTGTGTCATCACGTCGAGCCATTTCCCTGAATACCGGAAGTACATGAAACCATGAATACAAAATGTAAGCAAAAGCTTAGTGGGTTTCCCCAAGTACCACATACCAAATATAAATAAGTTAGTGCTATGCGCCAAATCATAGTCTTACAAGTAATTTCCTACCGAGGGCCAAATTCATGTCTTCCATACAGGTGTCAGGGGCCAGATCCTAGTCTTTCATACATATGTCATGGACTACATCCTGGTCTTTCATACAACTTTCAGGGGACAAATCCTGGTCTTTGGTACTCATCTCACAAATATCGCTAGCATCCTATATCACAAATAATGGGCCGACCTTGGTGCCTTCGACATATTGATACAGTGAGAAAACTCACCTTATCCCGCAGATAAGCAACTAGATGCTCGGCTGCAGAACTGGAAGATCCCTTACTAACACAAACAAATAACCCTAATCAAAATTAGGTCATAAACCATAACTGTGGGTCTAAAATCCCAACCCACACTCCGAGGATAAAAGGCCATTTTACCCTTTCCATAATGGACCTAACCAAACTTACCCTAATAACCCCATAATGGCGCCCAAGGCCCAACTCATACAACTTAAGGCCCACTAACAGAATACTGAGGCCAACCTACTCTAAACAGACCTACCAATGACGAAAAGTCTAAAGCCCAACCGAAGTCCAAAAGCCCATGAAGAGCCACAACGAGGCGTACGCTCGGCGTACACGACCCACGTATACCACGTATGCCCAACATACATGGTGAAATACCCTGACTCCAAAACAAGCATGTACGCTAATCATACCAAATGTATGCCCACATATGAGGGACCATTTTTTTGCAAAGTTTCTCAAACTTAAAGGACCGAAGAAAAACTACCTGGAATCGAATGTTACAATATGTATGTATGAGATGTTCTTGACTAATAATGATTGTATCTGGGTTTTTTGGGTTTGCAGTTTCTCACATGGGTTACCGAGAAGACGAATCAGATGGGGAAAGGAGTTTGGTTGTTGGTCAGAGATGATAGAAAGAAGGGGAGCACCACAACTTGGATCGATGAATCAACATTTAGATGGGTTAGGTCATGTCAGATCGATGAATCAAAAAAGGACTTGCAGGTGTGCGTATGTGTGTTATTGGAGAGAGAGAGAGAGAGAGAGAGAGAGAGAAAGAGGTGAACCCTTTTTATTTTTTAATTACTAAAATAGATAAATAAGTATTAAATTAAAAGATAATGAAAGAAAAATGAAAAATAAATATATCAAGCGTATTTCAGTCATGTCAGTTTACTGAGGGACCAAAATTGCTCAAAAGGACCACTGATCCAAAAAAATCAGGGTTTGGACCAAAACCTAGAAAAAATGCATACCACAGGCACCATTTTTTCAGTTTTATCTATGATAAATTTATGGTTTCTTGCCAAAAAAATAAGGAGTGATCACCGTTGTGATATTTTTTTTCTACAATTTAAATAAAAAAAACTTCATTTTCATTAATCTAAATTAAAAATATGTAACATGAAATTAAAAACTTAAAAGTAATAAATAAATAAATAAATAAACATAACATGAAATGTAAAAAACCTAGAAACTTTAAGAAAACACTCAACAAGCACATAACAAGCACATAAAAACAAAAAATAACTAAAGGTTATATTTTTTCCTAATGTCGGGTTCGATCAACGAAGTCAATTAATGCTCATCCCCGGTGTAGTGACTTATGTCTTGTATTAATATTCTCATGTCACTATTTCCTTCCGTCCTACACTCTCTTTTGGAAGTAACATGTAAAACTTTGTCAATTTTTGCATTTAGACCTTCACCTCGTCCCCTATCACTTTCAAGTTATACAAATTTGCCTTTTTTCTTTACATTTCCTTCATGTTGGTCGGGAATGTGGTGTAAGTTTAACGATATCATCATTGTTAAGGTGATTACAACACGAGCATTCAATGTATTGTACTCGAATTCAAATGTTTTTTTTAGAGTTTTGAACCACCATCGATATGTTCGCTCGAAGTTTTGTTCGTTTTCCATTTTTCGTTATCTTTCATAAAATTCTAAAACTCAACAAATTTGAAATTCTTCTTGTTTTCTTTTTGGTACACTTTTAGCGATTTTCCAAAATCGCATCATCACTTTCTTTACCTTGCCATTGACGATACATGTTGTTATACAAATCATTAAACAACATGACCTACATGCCTGTCTTTGCCTATTTGCAATACAGTTTTGTATGATAATCTCATAACTTCATTTCTTTGTGGAACCATTTTAGAACACACTTCAAAAAACGGTCATTTTTTTTGTCTTTGCCCATTTTCGGATCATTGGATACATCTACTCATGTATCTGCCAATGCCATCATTTCTACCGGTTCTCATGGTTTAGTTGTGGGCATTTTTTTATTTGGCATTTTGGTGGATTGAGTTTCTAAAACGAATTCAATTTTGGCTTCATATTTGACTTGAGTTTGGTACAAAATTTGGGTTGAGTTTAAGATACAAAACTGAAGGGATCAAATTTGGTATCGTATTGGAATTGTGGTTGTGGATTTTGTTATGGATGTTGTTGAGGGTATGGTTGTGGATAATAGAGTAGTATATCCCTATAATGGTAAACAACCGAAGAATATATTGGTTGATCAAATGAATGGGTTGGGGTGTTTTTTATGGGTGTTTTTTAGTTGTTTGAAGAAGAAATATTGTTTGAATTTTAGAAATATAAAAATAGAATTATAGAGAGATTGAAGAAGTGTATTGAGTTGTTGTAAATATAGATATTAAAGTTTTTATTTATAGGTGAAAAGAAATTGAAATTTCCCAAAAAAAACCAATAACAGTTGGAGTAAAAAAGTAGAAAGAATAGATACAGGAGAGAAAGAAAGACTATCACATAGGGTTAGTGAACTTAATTTAGGCCAGATGTCCGACGCTTAGTCACAGTTGAGCCGGCAAAACGTAGCCAATCACCATGGTCAAAGTAACATGGATAGGTTAGGTTGGACGGTATGCCACAAGAACCACACTTCATTTTCTACCATGTAGACGCCACATGAGTGTCATGTCAATTTTACGACACAAAATGCGGTTCTTGCCGGTCAAGATGTGGGAACTATTAGGGAGGAGGGAATCGTAGCGGGTTGGAGTGAGCGGGTTTGACCAGGAAGGAGGAGAGGGGTGGGCGGGAGGAGAGCAAGAGAGAAAAGAGAGTGTTGAGCGGTTTCTTGAAACTGCTGGAGGGTTGAATCGCAGAAGAAAAATAGGGAAGATGGGTTGGGAGGGCTGCGGTTTAGGCGGGTTTGGATCCATCCACAAAGGGTTTGGCGGGTAGCGGGAAGGACGGGGACGATTCCGTCCTCCCTTAGAGAGAGAGAGAGAGAGAGAGAGAGAAAAGGGGTCCAAAGGCAATAGAAAGTGTGGGGGTGATGTGCACCACTTGTGAGATGGTGAAACGCGATATGAATCACACCCGTAGCCTCATGTCTTAGGAAATGCCTTTTATGTGTTCATTCTATCTGTGGAAAGAATGGCCACCGATTCTCTAAATTTCCCAAAAAAGCATCAAATCATGATCGAGTTACCATAACTAAACATAACAACTTCCAACAAAATATATTTTTACCGTTCTAAGTTTTAAATGTTCCATCACAATCAATCATTAATAGTAACATTCATATCAAACTAAAAATGTCAAGTACAATGGCCTTCCATTTATTTCCAGTTGAAAGCTACTTCCAATGGCATCGTATCTCCAGTGATTCTTTATTAGTTGGCCACTTGGCCTCCCACACAAATCATGACTACACTCATTAATTACAGTTACAGGACGTCCGTCCACGACCGGATTAGTTTAGAGAACTCAACTTTGGAGGAGCCGCCGTTCTCCACCGCAGCCTTTGCCCTTTCTCTCATCTCTAAAATCCGTTCTCTCACCGCTGCCCCTTTCTCACCCAGCATCAACTCCCTCACACTCTTCTCTAGAGACTCAGCCGTCACAAAATCATCCGACGACATATCCACCGCCAGTGCTACCTTTATTTCTTCAACCAAATACACTCGATTCATCTTTTGTTCCGCATACAATGGCCATGCCACCAGCGGCACCCCGGCCACCACCGTTTCAAGCACCGAGTTCCACCCACAATGACTCACAAATCCTCCCACCGACTCATGACTAAGTATCGCCGGCTGTGGTGCCCAATTCTTCACCACCATCCCCTTATCTCCAATTCTGCCCAAAAACCCACCAGGAAGAATCGCATCCAGACCGACTTCTTCACCACCACCCGAATTAGACTCGGTTTTGTCATCTCGTGGCGGGTCTCGAACCACCCACAAGAATCTTTGCTCACTTTTCTCTAAACCAATAGCTATTTCCTTCAACTGTTCCTTCTTCAACACACCCTGACTCCCAAAGCATAAAAACACTACACTTTTACTCGGTTGTGAGTTCAACCATTTTAAGCACTCGTTTTCGCTAGGATCCACATGATTGCCACCGGCGATCAAAGGTCCGATGAAATAAATAGGCGGAGTTGGACCGTTGGGGATGCATTTGCCTTCCCGGAGCGCGTCAACGGCTCTTTCTTCTAACCCCACGAAGGTGTTTGCCATGATTCCGGAAGATTTTGCCATGTTATTCGCAGTGTCTATGAATTTTTTATACGAGTAGGTTTCTCTATCAGACCAAACCATTGGCATATGAGAAGAATGGACAGGAGGCACTCCAGGAATATCAAAGAAAATGTTTACATCTTTAAAGCTGTCGGAAGTGGTCTTATGGATGGTGGCGAGATGTAAGAACGCACATAGTCCGGAAGCGCCGCTGGTGTAGAAAAAGTAAGTTGGTATCTTGAGACGTGTGGAGATTTGAAAAGCTGCGTTTGAAAAGAAATCAAGGACCACAGCTTTAATGGTAGCCTTTTCCGATAACGTTACGAGGGTGTCGTGAACGATTGGATTGTTAAACTCCGGGATCCCAAAAGCAAGGTCTATGAATTCAGAAGAGAAGTCCGATGGAAGATCGGCGTTGGGGAGCTGGTGGAACTTTATGGAAGGGTTGGTGACGGAGACGGTTTTGATATATTTATCCGTGGAGCCGGTTTCAAAAGGTGCCGGTGTTATGAAGATGGTAACAGAGAGTGAAGGGTGGTGGGTGTGGACGAGTTTTCCGAGCTCCACCATGGAAACCAGGTGGCCTATCCCCGGAGAAGGATACAGAACCACCATACCAGATTCCATTTCCGTGTGTGTGTGTGTGTGTGTTTTGGATGGAAGAGTTGGTATGTGGAGATGAGATATTGGTGTTTGGTGGTGTTTTAACGAGTTGAGTAGATGAGTCACGATTCCGTAGCCAAGAGTACTATTGGGGATAGTGAATGTCGATCGCTATGGCGTAGACTCATAATAGACAAATAATACAAAGTTAAAAACACGAATAAACAAATGACGACAAGATATTAAAAATCAAAATGTTTCACAAAAGTGTGGGGGTCCGAGTTCTCGTTCGTCTTATCTTAATTGTATCGGCTTGTAAGTATGCATCAACTCCAATCGTTGTTAAAAGAATTTCTGATCACACATAAAAAATAAATAGATTATGTATTATTAAACCAATATAAATAAGGATTACAATAAGGTGTTACTTGGAGGGTTGTTTTGTTTGTTGGATTAATCGGATTTATGAGTGTAGGGGTATTTTGGGAAAAATCTTCTTATTGTACGAATTTCAATTAGATTAGAAAGTCGTTTAGATATTTACTTGTTTAATAAATGTTTAGATGTTTACTCGTTTATGTTGGGTCACAACAAAACAAGTTAAACACTTCATACAAATATCAAAACAAACTTCGGTGAACTTGCGGAAATAAAACTTCAGAAAATGTAAATCAAGTGAACATATATTTAACGTGGTTCGGTCAACGTGACCAACATCCACAGACGAAAGAGAGAGAGAGAGAGAGAGAGAGAGAGAGAGAGAGAGAGATAGTTTTATTAACTTCCAAGAACAATTACAATCACACACAAAGGTTACACCTCATTTGAGCTCTCAAAACAAACAGATCTCTCTTGCTTACTAACTACTCCAATGGAGTGCTCTCAACCTCACAGTGATTACTCTCTTGAAATTTATACTTGAAGGATCAGACCTAAAACCCTAATGGTCCAAGCCCATTAGCTCATAGGCCCATGAATGGTGATAACCAATCATATCCCGTCATGCACCATCTTCTGGAACATTCATTCATGTCATGCAACCCATGAACATCAGCAACACACATGATGGACTACCTTAACCATAGTGGAGCAACATGATGCATAGGTGACGCATCATGATCACTAATGGTCTAACATCCAACATAGTGGCACAACATGGTGTAATCCTTGAGAAATACCAACAACTGAGCATCCGTGAACAATCTTAAGCATCTTAAAGGACTTCATAGCATACTTGGCTCATCAAGGATACTATGGCTCATCAAGGAACCAAAATGGCCCATCTTGCACCATGATGGCGCAACAGGCTTCAAGTGTGTAGCAAGAACTTCTAGGTTGAAGCAAGATCACCACCTTGGCGCAACAAGAATATGCATGGCGCAACAAGGCCCTACATGGTGCAAGAGAATACCTCATGGCACAAGAGGGATCCTCATGGTGCAAGAGGAACCCCTCACGGCGCAAGAGGGAGCATCATGGTGCAAGAAGGAATTTCATGGCGCTATAACATCCTTCTTGGCCCATCCATTTATCATATGGTGCAAAAAGGTCCCCTTGTTGATCCATATCACTCCTAAGTGCCCAAAACCTCTTCCAAGTGCTCCAAATCTTCTTCTATATGATTCGTTCCTTTGTCAGACGATCCATTCTCTTCTCAGATGATCCATTCCTTTGTCACATGCTCCATGAACCTCAAGTGCTCCATTGAGTTCAAAGTGCTCCAAATGAACTCAAAATACTTCATCCAAGTGCTCCAATTGATTCGAAGTACTCCATGTTGGACAAGACTTCATACCTCAACAATCTCCCACTTGAAGGCTTGAACAACTTCATCTGTCATTCAAAGTCTTCATCGTTCTCTCAAAATCTCACCCTCTCTACACCAACCCCTTCCTCCAAATCTTGGAAGGGCAGCTGAAGCCATGTCTGGCTTCAACTTTTCAATGCTAAACACCTTAGTATATTCATCTGCTAAGTTCTCTATACTAAGGACTTTTTTCAGCTTAGTAGTGCCTTGGGTCATTGTCTGAACTCTCTGGTCAACCGCATGTTAAGCTCACTGATCTTTTGCGTGTTGGAATCAACAATCAACACGTCATCAACATTTAATACAAGGATGATGTATGAGGAGCTTAACTTCTTCAAGTAACAACTGTGATCAACCTCACATCTTCTAAACCCACTCCTCCTCACCACTACTTAGTTGTTTGCTTCATGTCATACATGTTTTCTTTCTTTTTGAACACCAGCTTTTTCTTACCGGCTGTAAGAGCACTTTCTGGTTGTGCCTTCAAGATTTCTCCTTCTAAGTTATCATAAAGGATATCAGTTGTACTCACATCTAGGTAGTCTAGACGGAGATTTTCAGATGTCACTGCATTCAACATAGAAGTAATTATAGTTATCTTCGCAACTGGAGAATCGTCCTCTCCGTTCTGTTGTATTCCCTTGACTGCCAATCGTCCCTTGCAAGTTTTACCGCCATCTATCTCATCCTTAACTTGAAACATCTTAATGTTCCACAGTCCGCTCAACTTGTCAACCATAGCCTTTTCCCACTATATGGAGTTCATCCTTAAGGTCTCTGATTTTGACCTATTCTCATACATCAACGTGTCATTGGTTGATGGAGAATACCTCACTGGAATACTTTTCTTCGTGGTCCTCTGGATAATATATGGTTTGATCTTTTAAACACCTACAACTCCATCCTTATAACTATTATCACCAGAGCTCCCACTATTTCCAGTTCTATCAAAGCTCCCACTGCTTCTTGAACATCTGTCTATCCTTTGACCAAAGATAGGTTTTGCATGATTCCGGGATCCTCCCAATAAAGAGTCTAATGTTGGAGTATAAACATCAGAATGGATTGAACCTGACTTCCCAAACTTAGGCGGATTTCCTATCTTCACAAAACTGAATTTCCTATGTCTGCTATTAGAGAATGGCTTATAAGCATCTGTCACATTCTTCGAATCTGGCATCCTCCAACTTGATACAGGATTCCTTATTCACTCCTCACTCATATGAACAAATCTTTTGTGGCATGGAGTGGATGTTCCAACTCCTTCTACAGTGCTTGCTTCCTCTTCAGAAACATCTACCATATACAGTGTACCATATTTCTAACCCTTAACAATGATCAAGTTTCCCTTCTTCACTTTCCACTTGTGATCAACAAATGGAACATGATGAACTTCATTATCAAGTTGTCCAACTAATATCAACATGCTATTTAGACCTGGAATGAACTTGACATTCTTTAAAGTCCAATATGTACCCAGAGTTATCTTGAGAACCACATCTCTGACGCCCATGATATCTAGACACTTGTTATCTGCCATCCTGACCTTCCTTTGGTAATGTTTGAAGTTCTGCAGCACATCTTTGGAATGACTAGCGTGAAATGATGCTCCAGAATCCAACACCCATGATTCTATTTAGTTTCCAACTAAAAAAATAACTGTTCCACCTTCAAAATCTTATGTCATATTCATCTCCTTTTGGCCTTTGTCTGCTATAAGCAATGGGCAATGACTTTTGACATGATCACTCTCTTTGCAGTTTCAACAGGTCACGTCCCTCCTGTTTTTTGTCCAAATTTCCTTCTCGATTTCGATCTTCCACCACCCCCACATCCTCTGTTGGACCCCCTTCCTCTATCTTTAGTACTCAAAAGACTATTGGAAGCTTAACCAGCACTCCGTCTGCGTATATCCTCACCAATGATTAAATCGTGAATGTCTTCGAATGTCATCTTAGCACCTCCAATTTAGCTGCTAATTGTTGTCACTATACTTGGCCAACTATCAGGAAAAGATGCTAATAAAATCTCTACAATCCTATCAACTCTCCTTTGCCTTAAAACTTTATGAACTTAAATCCAAAATTCATAAGAGGCCCGAACTATCACTTTACAGTTATACCCATGTGCTCCAAAGCACCAACCGAACTCTCGGATCACCAAATCTACTTAACCACATCCATGCATATATGGGTGCACCAATTATCAGAAAAATATGATAATAGTAGCAATGTCATGAATTCATCTTCGAATTTAACACCAAACGACATCAACCTTGAAAGGATTTAATTAAAATTCATTAACATGATTTGTCACTGAGCCACCCTCCTTCATCTTCAGATTTACCAATTCTCAAATCAAGTGATGTAACTGATGGGGTTTGGTCCTAAGAACATCCTATGTGCTCATACAAACCCTAATGCTTGGATCTAGGTTTCTCTATTGTACATGCAAGTTCTCCAAGACTATAAACCCTAATTCTAGCATACAAGTAATCATATTAACATAAGAATAGGTTTAAGATGTTACCTTGATTTTTATGTAGTAATAACAATCCCAAATCCCCTTGTATTGACTTTAGAAAGCCTAGAGTCACAAATGTCACTCCTCTAATGGTTCACAAACACCATAAGCAAGAGGATGAAGAGGAGAGAGGATGGAGGCTGCCCAAAAACGTGTGAAACCCTAGAAGGTTGCTTCACCACGTTTTTGGGTCATAAGGGATGTATATATAGTTAGGCTATTAGGGTTATCTAACAAGGAAACCCTAATTTGGATACTTAAGCCCTAAGCAACCCATGGACTCCTTTAATTAAGGCCTTGGACGATTTCCCCATGGGTTTCCCATAGAATTCGTCCACTCCTTAATTTAAGACAATCCATAGCCCATATTGCAATTATCTTATAATTACAATTCCAGTCCCTTAAGTTTAATTAATCTCTTTAAGTCACAAAACTAATTACCAATTAATTATTGACTAATATTAATTAAACAATATGATTTATCCTTTAATATATTATTCTCATAATATATTAATAAATCATATTTAATCCTTTCTCTCCATAATTCATCCTATCAAGTTGCTTTGGTGAAGGCAACCCAAAAGGACCATGCACCATCGGGTCAAGTACATACCAAAATAGTTATGGACTTAGACACTAATCCAACAGTCTCCCACTTGGATAAGTCTAATAACTATTATGCGTATGACTTCAGATCATGATCTGCAATCGTAGCTTTCCAAAGCCGCTATCAACTCTGATCCTATCAGATACGCGTGTCCTTTAGATAAGGGATCATATATTCCTCCATTCTAGATATCATATGAGATATGATTTCAAATGATTCTCTTTGTGCTATATCTCGATTCCCGATTTATGACGACTAACTAATTGAACAAATCAAATTAGCCCTAGCCCGGCCGAGCATTTACGTTTGTCATCACTAAATCATCGAGGGGCCCAAAGATATCGCTTTTATCCTACTTTGGATAAAAGGAACGGATAAACTTTGATACAATGCTTGCTTGCACTCACTCACCGAATCACACACAACAATATGTTTTATAACACCAAGTTACTAGTGCGTTTACATATTATCAATGTGCAACCGATTTGCAAGATACAACTCACACATCTCGGTTTCAAGAATATAAGATGTTATCGTCTCACCAATCACTCGTGATACAATTCATGGAGTGATCCAAGTGAGCGTGGGTTTAATCCAATGCTCAAATCATATTCATAAGCACTCATGAACGTTGCAGCAAACATTTGCTTATGTCTAATGCTCCTTAGACAATCCACGCACCAATTCACGACAATCTTCATTCATACCTACTTCCAACATATGAACAACTGTGGCCCGTTCGAATAATTTGACTGTTTTTAACCAATTAAATTATTCAGGAAGTCAAAACATGCAAAGTGAAACACAAGTATAATACTAATCCCATATGGCCTCAAACCTTTGAGTATAAATAAAACACCTTTTATTTATCACCATATCGATTACTCATTATTTGTTGTTTCGGTTAATCAACTTCTCACTTGAATTATTACACTTGTCCCATACTCTTAGCATGCACACAATGTTTACCTATGGTTTTTACTTTGTGAAATAGACCAAATTAAGCACATTTCCAATCATTCTCTTTTCACAACCCCAAATCCTTTTTCATAAGTGAAAGAATATAAAATTCTTGCTACTTATAGAATATGCTAGATTCTAACATTTTATGCAATGATCCTTTCGTGATATCACTGCACCAAAGTCACAAAGACTATTGTCAATGATATTACAAAGTCCTCTATCGGAGATTGTTACAAGACAATTCCTTAGATATGATGTCTCTCACTCAAAGTACTTTCCTTTGAACATCCTTTTGCATAAAAGTTTCTAATCTAGACATATATTTTCAATATTCAATTCCCGATATGGACACGTTTCCATATTTTCCATATGACAACTTATTCTTAATAGAATCTTATCTATTCATAATAATGTCGATATGGTCCATCCAATATGGAAACATTTCCATATTTTCCAATACTATACTTCCAACTACTCACAAGCAACCAATCATCGGCGAACTTTGGATTGTCCTTTGATAGTTGTTTAATTATATTAGTCAAAACCGATTCTTGTCCTTTTTCCCTCTAAATGCGCTAGACATTTGGAAAATTTTAGAATGGTCAAATATTATAGCATTTGCAATCGATCCTATACCCGAAGTGTATGGGACACAATGCATAATGTCTTACATAAAGATTTGATACTTTATCAATCTTCCGCCATAATATTTCATTTGCTATGTTCTCAAAATTCGAATTATGAAGAGGAATGTCGTAATCATAATCGAAATTTAAGAACACACTATGTACCTTTGACTAAATTTATTAACATTCCACAACCTAAGCCTTTAGATTTGAAATGAAGCATAATATTCTCTCCCTCAATTATAGCAAAACAATTATTCCATCCTTACAACTTTGCAAAGAATGACTATTGTTTTCTATAACTAATATTGCCAACTTGCAATACTTTCCTTAATAATCATACAATCATAACATTTATGCTCCCACTATCATGATGATTATTATAAACATAACACTTATGCTCCCACTAGCTTTGACATGTATTCAGAAACAACTTAACTTTCAGAAAAACAATGCTTATTGAATTTCTTAAGTTCATGTTTCTAATACTTAGTGCTTTGATAATCTTTTATCAAGGCTTCTTGAACTTATACACCTTTGCCTTAGATAGTTCATATGTGTGTCTAAAAAATTGTCAAACCTCACAATTCAAATTATGGAAAGGGATACCGTAACCATAATCAAATTCGAGAATTCAATTTTACAATCATTATCTTCTTAAAATCTTTCTTAGTGAAAGTATTTCCTCACAATCATTTTCATGAAGGAGGAAATCTTATGACACTTGGATTTAAACGGTGTATGTGTTCCTATCCATGTGAATTTGTTAAAACCAAAGTTTACGACAAATTCAAACTCATATGGATCGAACTTTCTTAATCTCGATTTCTTGCCTTATGGTAGCACAGCTGCCCACCATGTCTTCCAAGTAGTTAAGCAGCTCACCTTTTCTTATCATTGTACTTTCCATTGATCAAGGTCCATGCCTTTTATGCATTCAAATGAGAACTCATAGGACTCACATGCATAATTAACTCGATTGGATTGGCACAAAAACAAAATAATGTCAACACGATAGGTTGTAAACCTCAACTCGTGTCCTAGTGATGATCGATAAGGTTTATTTGATTTGTTCTTGAAACCTTTCAAGACCATTAAGACTCCCACTTACTCCTTGATATATAAGATTCTCTTGTCAATAACCATTTCTTGACAAACAAATATTCAAGAGCTAGCGTAGTTTTTATCAAGACATTTCATAAATTGGTCCTAGTTGGTCTTTGTCTTATCCAAGACATCACAACTTTTCCATATTTGATGAATGCTATAAAACTTCTTAATACTTATCACTCAATGTCACAATCTTAACTTTAAGACTTGTTTTGGAACAAAATATGATTGACTTCTTGATTTAACCATTTCTTCAATTCTTGATTCCTCTTCTTAAACATACAATTGTACTAAGACTCACTTAGAGGATCAATTGAGATATGGTTCTTAATCATTAAGACCTATCATAAAGCATAAAAGGTACTCTCCCTTCTTCTTAGAATGGAGAAACTTTTACCTTTCTGCCTACTTGATTCTTCTTATTCGTTCTGCTATTGATTTAAACTTTTTCAATCAATTCATAATTACACTTAATCTTGTAAGTATAATCATATTTACTAAACTCTTAGTAAATCATGACGAATATCTTGTTACTCTTATGGTGGACTTGATCAACACACAACTTTGTGTACTCGATCTCCTAGTCCTTCATTTGACACTTTGTCAATGAATTAGTCTAATTTCTAAATATGAAATTTCTCATTCATCGTGCAACCAAGTTGCATGATTCCAAGTTTCTGTCCAATTGAAACTTGGGCGATGAGAAACTCTCCGTATTTGGTAAATTCTCGACATTTCCACAAAAAAACATAATAAGAACCAAATCCATTATTGCTAATATTCAAACATCAATTTTTCATATACGTCATTGCAATGATAAATAAATAATATAAAATCAAAATTTATTTTATTGCGGAAAAAATTTGTCTTTACAAGGCAATTTATTGAAAAACTATGCTAATACATCTTTCTTAGCAATCTACTTCTAACTCTAAGTAGTAGTTCAAGAATCTAATCTTAGAGAAATGCGATCGAAATCCATTCATTCACGGTTAGATTATGCTCACTTCTTCCCTTAAGCTTCCTTTCTTTTCTTCGATCCTACAAAACATCAATTGTGATCTTATCACATTATGTATTAAGAATCTAGAATAGAAGCTTAAAAGAGTTAGTTAATGGATTTTACCTATATTAGAGCCATACGTTTCGACTCTCCCATCTCTTAGATCTCATAGGTAAATGGGACAGCTTCGTCTCCAATGCCCTTTCTCTTGGCAATAAAAGCAAATTGACTCTTTTGGAACATGAGATGGAACTACTTCAGACATTGCCTTTCTCTTATGATCAAACTTTTCGATCATAGCATGTCTTTCGTTGCCATTGTCTATATCCATAGAGGTCTTGAAGGCAGATTCACCAATCAACTTTGCTTTTATGTTGCGCCAAACCATTTCTGATTCAGTAGCAATAAGCATATAGGTGAGATCTATAAGGGTCACGTCGCGGTTCATCATATAGTACTCTCTTACGAACTCACTATATGAGTTAGGAAGTGACTGAAGAACCCAATCAACAACCATTTCCTCACGGACAACGGATCCCAACATTCTTAACCTATCAATGTGTGACTTCATCCCTAGGACGTTTGCACACACCGGCTTTCCTTCTTTTATGTTTACTTGCCAAAAGGGCTTGAGTGATCTTGAACTTTTCAAGCCTTTGAACTTGTGGGTTAGGGAGAATAATTGGAGGAGGAGGAGGAAGTGAAGCTTGATTTCTTGTTCCTCGATCGAATCGTGGAATACCATCTTCATGTGGAAAGCTTGTTCCACGGGATTTGGGAAGACCATAGTTGTCGAACTTTGACATCTACAAAGCGGGAGAAAACAAATTCAAGTTAGTTGATTGATTGAGTCCTTAGTAAATCACCCAAATGAGATACTAAGGCTAGGACCCAACACAATATGCTACAACCTAGAAAAGGGATGTCGTAATCTAGTTGCAGAATATTTGAAGGTAAGTGAATGACGATTCACTAATTTCCACCATGAAAAACGAAAAAGAAAATTAAGTTTTAAATCTATGAAAACTCCTAGATCCTTTGAGATTCATTGAACATTTCAATGGCATGTTTAAATCTCAATATGCCCCTCTTGTTTGTGACTGGGATGCTGAGGATCACAAAGCGTGTGTAAATAACCATGCAAACTTACATGGTGCCCTCACATGTTACAGTCACCTATTCGATGTGCCGGTAAACCACACACGCTCCACCGAACTATGACAAACATTGAGTCACCCTTTGCTACCTTTGCTTAGAACCATTTAGTGTGCCGGTAAACCACACACGCTCCACTAACGTCTTCGCAAGGGCACAAAGTGTAATTTCATGGAATTGCATCAATTCACTTTTGCCTAAGTAACTAGGATTGGGAATTTGTAAAACATTTAGTTACTTTTGTAATTCATTATACTTATAATGGAAGGTTTCGTCCTATCCTACCCGTTCGGCTAATGACCCTCCACTAGTCAAGTGTGCGGTGGGTAAGAGTGGATACCCATTCAATCGCCATTTTATAGGCAATTTCTTTAAACACCCCTTATAGACCAGCTTCGTGAATGAGGCCTACTAACGGTAAGACTGACTTTTACTCATACATATATATATAATGTTAGACTTTTAATGTTATATATAGTATAGGGTGTATTTTACAACTTTTAAAAATACTAGGTGGTCTAATTTAACAATTATACTTTTAATTCAATTAAATTGTAAACCTAAAATTTTATGGATTTATTAAACCTCTTTTAATTATACACCTTAATTAATTAATAAAACCATAAGGGTGTGATTTGAACTTTTCAAAACAATACTAGGGTTTTAGAATTTAACATTCCTAATTAAACTTTTAATCAACTTTTAAATTCCAAAACTTGAGGGCAAGTTTTGAAACATTTCAAAACATTAGGGTTTAGAATTTAAATATACATCAAAATTAAACAATTAATCAAAATTTCAATTCCAAAACATGAGGGCAAGTTTTGAAACCTTTTTCAAAACATTAGGGTTTTAACTATTTAAATTTCAAAACAACAAAACTTTTGAGTTCAAATTTAAACTATAAAACCTAAAGGGGAAAATATGAAACTTTTCATAACACAAGGATCAAATAACAAATAATATTAATTAACATTTAATCACATAATTATCCATATTTGATTTATTTAATGATTTCTTGCAAAACAATTTACCAATTTAATCAAAATAATTAATCAATTATCACATAAGGAAACAAATATTTTATTAATTGATAAATATCTTCAATTAGATCAAGAATATAGTCAAATATATCATAAAATCGGATTTATATTGATCTAATATGATAAGGCAACTATCCTTAAGCAAAAACAGCAAGAAATCCCGGTTTTCCCTCCTTCTGACGAGCCGACTCGCCGAGTCAGGCATGGACTTGTCGAGTCAGCATGGACTCGGCGAGTTCATCTATGGACTCGGCGAGTCCAGCCTCCAGAACCACAAAAATCGAATTTTCAATCATACAATGCATCAATACAATAGAAACCAGTCTAGGCTCTGATACCACTGATGGGTTTTGGTCCTAAGAACATCCTATGTGCTCATACAAACCCTAATGCTTGGATCTAGGTTTCTCTATTGTACATGCAAGTTATCCAAGACTATAAACCTTAATTCTAGCATACAAGTAATCATATTAACATAAGAATAGGTTTAAGATGTTACCTTGATTGTTATGTAGTAATAACAATCCCAAATCTCCTTGTATTGACTTTAGAAAGCCTAGAGTCACAAATGTCACTCCTCTAATGGTTCACAAACACCATAAGCAAGAGGATGAAGAGGAGAGAGGATGGAGGCTGCCCAAAAACGTGTGAAACCCTAGAAGGTTGCTTCACCACGTTTTTGGGTCATAAGGGATGTATATATAGTTAGGCTATTAGGGTTATCTAACAAGGAAACCCTAATTTGGATGCTTAAGCCCTAAGCAACCCATGGACTCCTTTAATTAAGGCCTTGGACGATTTCCCCATTGGTTTCCCATAGAATTCGTCCACTCCTTAATTTAAGACAATCCATAGCCCATATTGCAATTATCTTATAATTACAATTCCAGTTCCTTAAGTTTAATTAATCTATTTTAATCACAAAACTAATTACCAATTAATTATTGACTAATATTAATTAAACAATATGATTTATCCTTTAATATATTATTCTCATAATATATTAATAAATCATATTTAATCCTTTCTCTCCATAATTCATCCTATCAAGTTGCTTTGGTGAAGGCAACCCAAAAGGACCATGCACCATCGGGTCAACTACATACCAAAATAGCTATGGACTTAGACACTAATCCAACAGTAACATTCGAAAAGTTCAAATAAAATTTTCACTTTTAAATTCAATTCAATCATACGGTAATCAAATAAAAATAGTCGAGAGTATATCATAATAACATATTATCAGAGTACAAAATCCCAAAATCACATGATGCGGAAAATCATAGGTGGATGCAATGCGCTTAAGCGGGACCCTTTCCTTTTGAGCTGGAAGTACTTGAAACATAAACTGAAAACCGAAAGCATGAAGCTTAGTGAGTTCCCTCAAAATACCTCATACCATACAAACATACATTCAATCATATATGGGTGCTTGAAATCCCCTTCGGTCTATCTCAACCAGATACAATCAAGCATATATGGGTGCTTGCAACCCCCTTTGGTCTATTTCAACCACTATCTTGTCTATTTCACCCCTACTACTACCACATAATATCATAACCAAAGAATCACAGAGTCATCAAGCAAATACAAGCATAACTGAAATTATTCTGAAGACAATCATCATACTACATCTTAAACTAGTGGGCCGGCATTGGAAATTAGGTCACAAGTATAAAAATCCTAATTAGAAATGAACTTCTTTATTGTAGTTTTGGTTAAATATTTTTAAAATTGTTTACTGTAGCTAGGATTAGTGTTTGATACACATCAAAAGCTAATGAAATTGTTGGTCTAGGTTATGGTGTCTATTAACATAAATGTTTGATTAGGTGATTAGGTTTGAAACAACCCAAAAATTTCATTTTTCAATATAACCAAAAACCATAATCTGAGTGTCATATCATAAAACCATACGTGATGTATCCCAAACATAATAAAAACACTGTGCGGAAAACTGTATCATATCTATGTCATATCAAAATCAAAAACTAAATCAACTCCCAGGATAAAAGCTGAAGCTATGGTGTGTGCGATGTCATCATCCCGAGCTCTTCCCTCTGCTTGCGGAAGTACTTGAAACCAAAACTGAAACTGTAAGCACGAAGCTTAGTGAGCTCCCCCAAACTACCACATACCATACAATACATATATAAAGCACATACTGGGCCTTGACCACTGCATCAGACCGAAGTCTGGAACTAGCTGCATCGAACCGAAGTCCGGAACTGACTGGGACCTTGTCCCCTGCATCGGACCAGAGTCCGGAACTAACTACATCGGACCGAAGTCCGGAACTGACTGCATCGGACCGAAGTCCGGAACTAACTGCATCGGACCGAAGTCCGGAACTAACTGATCATGGCAAAGCATAAAACATAACAACTATTATAAACACATATACTGCATACTACATCGGAACAGAGTCCGGAACACATAACACAAACATGCTTGTATCACAAAGACATCAAGCACTCTAACTACTGCATCAGACCAAAGTCCGGAACTACTGATAATTAAACGGGCCGGCATTGTGGCCGTAGACCCGTTCCTACTGAAAGGAAACTCACCTCGTGAACTGACTGCTGAGTGAATGGCTCTAAGGGCTAACTGCTGCTGTTCCGGTATCTCCCCGGCTACAAGTCCATAAACACACTCAATCAAATACTAAACACTACACTGGGTAAAATGACTCTTTTACCCTTGGTCAAAGTCAACTCTCGGTCAAGGTCAACTCTCGGTTGACCTGACTCGCCGAGTTGGGCTGCCAACTCGTCGAGTCCCTATTCTCACTCCTCGACCCTACTCGCTGCTACTCGTCGAGTATGGCATCGACTCGACGAGTACCCTCTCGACCCGAGAACTCAGACAATCTTCATCCGACTCGCCGAGTCATATGAACAACTCGACGAGTTGTTCTTGAGCTTAAGAAGATTGCCTTGGACTCGCCGAGTTGTATGAACAACTCGCCGAGTCCCTCCATTACTGAGTCTACCCTCAAACTCGCTGAGTCCACTCCACTACTCACTGGTCCCACTCGACACCGCTCAAAAGGAAGAAATCGGGGACTCGCGACTCAACTCGCCGAGTCGTTCTTCCGACTCGCCGAGTCACAGCCATGCAACTACTCTACACTCGATTCTGCTCGAATCCATTACATACAAATGATAGATCTGAGTCCAATAAGCTGATTTACCACGTAAAGTTTCCAACTTTACGTGTACAAACACATGAAAAAGGGAATAAAGGCTAAAAAGGCACTTAAAAGGGTAGATCTAAGGTTATGATGCAAAATAGCTCCATAAAGGCAATAGATCTGGGCTCTACAACTCCTAAATGAACAGATCTAAGAATATCTCGGCATAATAGGGCTTCCATAACAACATAAGGCTTGAGAAAAGCATCAACTAGATCTAGAGGGGATTTTAAAGCATAAAAGGGAAAGAAAATCCGAAGAATACCTCAAAGAGCTCTTGTTTTCCCTTGAATCTCTGCTCTACAACTCTTCTCCTTGCTCCTTTCTTCTTCTCCTTCTTCAAGCCGGAGACGGGTCGTTACAATTCTCCCCCACTTATCTCAGACTTCGTCCTCGAAGTCTGCTACGACTGAATCTGCAAATATCTCTGGGTAGTGCTCTCTCATCTCCTCCTCAGCCTCCCACGTCCATTCCGATCCCTTCCGGTGCTGCCACTGCACCTTCACTAACTGAATTTCCTTGTTCCTCAAGGTCTTGGTCTTCCGGTCCAGAATCGCGACCAGCCTCTCAATATAATTCAGGCTGCTATCAACCTGAATATCCTCTAGGGGGACGACTGCCGACTCATCTACCAAACACTTCCTCAACTGAGACACATGGAAAGTGTTGTGGATCTGACTAAGCTCCTCAGGAAGATCTAACCGATAAGCAACCCGACCCACCCGGGCCAAAACCCTGAAAGGACCAATAAATCTGGGGCCCAACTTGCCCCTCTTCCGGAAGTTGATGACACCCTTCCAAGGTGAGACCTTCAGAAGGACCATATCCCCCACCTGGAACTCCAAGTCCGAACGCCTCCTGTCGGCGTAGCTCTTCTGCCGACTCTGCGCAGTCTGCAGTCTACTACGGACCTGCTGAATCAACTCGGTCGTCTTGAGCACCACCTCTGTGCTCCCGATGACTCGCTGACCGACCTCGCCCCAACAAATCGGGGTCCTACACTTCCTCCCATACAGCATCTCAAAGGGTGGTCGATCAATGCTCGCATGATAACTGTTGTTATACGAAAATTCCGCTAACGGAAGATATGTATCCCAACTGCCACCGAAATCTAGAACACATGCCCTAAGCATGTCCTCAAGAGTTTGAATCGTCCTCTCGCTCTGTCCGTCCGTCTGAGGGTGGAAAGCGGTGCTGAAATGGAGACGAGTACCCATCTCGTCATGGAACCGCTTCCAGAATTTGGATGTAAAACGGACATCTCGGTCTGACACCACCGATACCGGCACTCCATGTCGTGCCACAATCTCTCGCACATAGATATCGGCTAACTTCTCTGCCGATATACTCTCCTGGATCGGGATAAAATGGGCACTCTTCGTCAACCGATCCACTACTACCATATCGAATCCACTCCTCGTGCGGTCCTGGGAAGCTTGGTGACAAAATCCATGGTGATGTCCTCCCATTTCCACACGGGAATGCCTAACGGCTGCATCTTGCCATGAGGTCTCTGGTGCTCCGCCTTGACCTTCCGGCAGGTCAGGCATCTCTCAACGTACCAGGCGACGTCCCGCTTCATGCAGGGCCACCAATAATCAGGTCGAAGATCTCGATACATCTTCGTCGCCCCTGGGTGGATAGAAAACCGAGACTTATGAGCCTCATCCATCAACACTTGTCGTACTCCACCCCAGTACGGTACCCACACCCTCCCGTGAAGCGTCAGCAATCCCCGACTATCATAATCAAATGAGGCTACTCGGCCCACGATCCTCTCACACTTCTGTCTCTCCTCCTTGAGGCCCTCCACCTAAGCCTCCTTGATCCGCTCCAACAACGGAGTGATCACTGTCATCCTCAAACACAGATCTCTGATAGGGGCCGCCGACACTTTGCGGCTTAGGGCGTCGGCCACCACGTTGGCCTTCCCTGGGTGGTAAAGGATCTCACAATCATAATCCTTTAGCACATCCAACCACCTCCTCTGCCTCATGTTCAGACTCGGCTGATCCATAAGGTACCTCAAACTCTTGTGATCCGTGTAAATAGTACAACGGACCCCATAAAGGTAATGCCTCCAAATCTTGAGGGCAAACACAACCGCCCCCAGCTCCAAATCATGGGTAGGATAATTAGCCTCGTGAGGCTTCAACTGTCTCGAGGCATAAGCTATCACATGGCCTCGCTGCATCAATACTGCTCTCATACCTGTGATCGAGGCATCACAGTAGACTACGAAGTCCTCTACTCCCTCTGGCAAGGTAAGGATCGGAGCCTCGCACAATCTCTGTCTGAGGGTCTCAAACGCTGCCTGCTGCTCAGGCCCCTAACGAAATACCACCGACTTCTTGGTCAGTCGGGTGAGTGGCACTGCTATCTTGGAGAAGTCCTGAATAAATCTCCGATAATACCCTGCCAACCCTAGGAAGCTCCGAATCTCAGATGGAGACTTCGGGACCTCCCACTGCATCACGGCCTCTATCTTGGCCGGGTCTACCAAAATACCCTTCTGGTTGACGAGGTGACCAAGGAACTGCACCTCGCGCAACCAGAACTCACATTTGGAGAACTTTGCGAAAAGTCTCTCCCTCCTCAAAGCCTCCAGCACCTCCCGCAGGTGCTCCTCGTGCTGCTCCTGCGTCTTGGAATACACCAAAATATCATCTATGAATACTATCACTGACCGATCCAGCATCGGCCTGCACACGCGGTTCATGAGATCCATGAACGCGGCTGGAGCATTGGTGAGCCCAAATGGCATCACCACAAACTCATAATGACCATACCTGGTCCTGAAAGCAGTCTTCTGTACATCCTCATCTCTAACCCGCATCTGATGATAACCGGAGCGTAGATCGATCTTGGAGAACCAAGACGCTCCCTGAAGCTGATCAAAAAAATCATCTATCCTCGGAAGTGGGTAACGGTTCTTCACCGTTACCTTATTCAACTCCCGATAATCTATACACATACGATGCGACCCATCCTTCTTCCTCACAAACAGGATCGGCGCTCCCCAAGGCGAACTGCTCGGCCGAATGAAACCCTTGTCTAACAGCTCCTGCAGCTGTGTAGACAACTCCTGCATCTCAGGGGGAGCTAGTCGATACAGTGCCTTGGCTATCGGAGCCGCACCAGGAATTAGGTCGATCCTGAACTCAACCTGTCTCTCAGGAGGTATCCCCGGCAAATCCTCGGGAAACACATCCGGGTAGTCTCGCACTATAGGAACATCATCAACTGTCGTCTTGCCCTTCTCCCGGGCATCCAAGACGTAAGCTACAAAACCGGCGCAACCCTGCTGAACATAGCGCCTCGCCCTTGCGGCGGAACAAAAGGTCGGTCCACGCTGTGGTCTCTCGCCCTGAATCACTAACTCTCCCCCACTGGGAGTGCGAACCCTCACTAGCTGAAGCTCACAATCAATCACCGCCCCATTGGGGCTTAGCCAATCCATGCCCACAATAACCTTATTCCCTCGCAGGGGAATAGGTACCAGGTCCACTGAAAACTGCTCATCAAACAACTGAAGAGAACACCCTCTATGCACTCTGCCGACCCTCACGGTCCTATCATCTGCTATCTCAACCTCTAATGGACAATCCAGCTCCCCTGGAGCTCTACTAAATCTCTTGCTAAGCGCAAGCGATACGAATGATCGGGTAGCCCTCGAATCGAATAATACCATAGCAGAAATGCCGTTCACAGAGAACGACCCTGAATAAAACATACAATCATAAGCAATATTCAATCAATAATAATAAAGAGATGAAGGGAAGATACATACCCGTCACCACATCAGGAGTTGCTCGTGCCTCCTCTGCTGTCATCTGAAATGCCCTGCTCTTCGCCACTGGCGTCTCGGCTCGGCCCTGCCGGCCATCTGTAATCCTCAAGGTAGCAGGGGCAGGTGCAGCCACCTTCCCTGCTGCAGCTAAACTCGGACACTGGGACTTTTTATGTCCCCTCTGATTGCACTGAAAGCAAATCAGATCTAATGCTGCAACGGCAGTAGCAGGGGCCGTACAATCCCTACTCAAATGCCCAATCCGACCGCACTTGTAGCAGCCGGAACTCCCTGCCTTGCACGCCCCCTCGTGCAATCTCCCACACTTGCCACATCGACCGTGGCTCTACTGACTCCTAGATCTGTGATCTGAAACCTTGGGCTTTTTGCCCGAACCGCCTGAACCCGAAACCGCCTCCGGTTTCCTCTTCTTCTCCATCTCGAGATCAATCTCCCTCTCCCGAGCCCTAGCAATCATATCTTCCAGCGTTTTACAGCTGGACCGGCTCATAAACTGGCGGATATCGCTCCGCAACATCTCATGATAGCGGGCCTTCTTCATTTCCTCATCAGCCACGTACTGAGGAACAAGAAGAGCCCTCTCCCTGAACTTGGCGGTGATCTCCGCCACTGTCTCTGTAGTCTGGGTGAGGTCCTGAAACTCCCTAGCTAGCTGCTGCACCTCAATAACCGGTGCAAACTCCGCCCTGAACCTGGTAGAGAAATCAGCCCAGGTCATGGCGTCCAATGCTGCATCATCTCCAATGGCATGTCCGACCTCCTCCCACCAATCCCGTGCCCTGTCCTTCAGAAGACAGGACGCCAATCTGACCTTGTCCCCCTTGGGACACCTGCTAGTGCGGAAAGCGTTGGCCACATCCGCCAACCATCTAGTACTCGCTATGGGGTCCCGCGCCCCATGATAGTCCGGAGCTCCACATGCCCTGAACTCCCTGAAAGTAAGGGTGCGCGACCCCATCATGGCCGCCACCTCGGCACGGAAGGTGCCCAATCTCTCATCCATCAGCTCTAGAATTCCCTCCTTGATCGAACCGAAGATCACAGGAGTCTGCTCTATAATGATGCGCGTAATCTCCGAAGAAAGAAACTCTCGGGTCTGCTCATCCATGCGCTCATCCCCCGAGCCTGAACCTGATCCCTCCCCGGCACCTCCACTGCCGGCTGCTGGTCTGGAACACAAAACCACCATTCTGAAACACATCACAACTACATCAGAAAACGGAAATATCTCAAGGGATCATTGATACTACAACTAGCTCCCTGGTCTTGTCTCGGCCTTTCTTGATTCGAGTACGGATCCTCTGCTTTCAGTAGTATGGGCCCATACTACCTTCCACATCTATCCGTACTTTCTTCAAGAACTGCCTTGACTCCACCAAGTCACTTCTACTACTACTGATCTCTGCTACTCTCATCCTAGGCTTGCCCTAGGGAAACCTCAGACTCAACTCAACTAGTCCTCAGTTGCTGAAGGTCTCCTTATAATGCTAATTAGCCACCACCTGAACACCATCACATGTGACGAGGATCAGATAATGCTTCAAGTAAAAGACCCGTCCCTATAACGGTTGGACTCAAACAAGAGCTGCGCAATAGGGCCAGTTCCAACACTCTGGGATTATTCAACCCTGATCACATGTGGTGTGACGTGTTCTCCTAACGGCTAACTCCCATCACTCAGAACCCCACAAAGCACGAAGCAAGCAACATTCGGATAAAGGAAACATACTCAGGCAAAACTATTCTCATAACGAGAAACTGTACTAGCATACAATGCTAAGCTCATACTACCAGGCATAACCTAAACAAACTATCCTACTGCTGTCTACTCAATACTAGCATGCAATACTCATAAAGTTGTAACACATAAAGCAGGCACATAAGGCATCCTCCTAGATCCTTAGTCCTATACTAGCATGCTGTTCTACTGGAACTGAAACTGAACAAATAACTTGTATGGGTAATTTGGGAGTACTTACTTGAGCTCGGCTGATCGCATGCACCACACCCTTATCTCATTTAAAAATTTCTTTCTTTCTAAGTGCTTTCAAAATTCTTTAGAAAACATTTTCCTTTTTTTTAAAATTCTTTTTATTTCCCCTTAGTTTGAGTTCAGATACACCCGGAAGTGTATCCGAATCCCTCAAACCAAGGCTCTGATACCAACTTGAAACAACCCAAAAATACGACCCAAAAATTTCATTTTTCAATATAACCAAAAACCATAATCTGAGTGTCATATCATAAAACCATACGTGATGTATCCCAAACATAATAAAAACACTGTGCGGAAAACTGTATCATATCTATGTCATATCAAAATCAAAAACTAAATCAACTCCCAGGATAAAAGCTGAAGCTATGGTGTGTGCGATGTCATCATCCCGAGCTCTTCCCTCTGCTTGCGGAAGTACCTGAAACCAAAACTGAAACTGTAAGCACGAAGCTTAGTGAGCTCCCCCAAACTACCACATACCATACAATACATATATAAAGCACATACTGGGCCTTGCCCACTGCATCAGACCGAAGTCTGGAACTAGCTGCATCGGACCGAAGTCCGGAACTGACTAGGACCTTGTCCCCTGCATCGGACCAAGTCCGGAACTGACTGATCATGGCATAGCATAAAACATAACAACTATTATAAACACATATACTGCATATTGCATCGAAACAGAGTCCGGAACACATAACACAAACATGCTTGTATCACAAAGACATCAAGCACTCTAACTACTGCATCAGACCAAAGTCCGGAACTACTGATAATTAAACGGGCCGGCATTGTGGCCGTAGACCCGTTCCTACTGAAAGGAAACTCACCTCGTGAACTGACTGCTGAGTGAATGGCTCTAACGGCTAACTGTTGCTGCTCCGGTATCTCCCCGGCTACAAGTCCATAAACACACTCAATCAAATACTAAACACTACACTGGGTAAAATGACTCTTTTACCCTTGGTCAAAGTCAACTCTCGGTCAAGGTCAACTCTCGGTTGACCTGACTCGCCGAGTTGGGCTGCCAACTCGCCGAGTCCCTATTCTCACTCCTCGACCCTACTCGCTGCTACTCGTCGAGTATGGCATCGACTCGACGAGTACCCTCTCGATCCGAGAACTCAGACAATCTTCATCCGACTCGCCGAGTCATATGAACAACTCGACGAGTTGTTCTTGAGCTTAAGAAGATTGCCTTGGACTCGCCGAGTTGTATGAACAACTCGCCGAGTCCCTCCATTACTGAGTCTACCCTCAAACTCGCTGAGTCCACTCCACTACTCACTGGTCCCACTCGACACCGCTCAAAAGGAAGAAATCGGGGACTCGCGACTCAACTCGCCGAGTCGTTCTTCCGACTCGCCGAGTCACAGCCATGCAACTACTCTACACTCGATTCTGCTCGAATCCATTACATACAAATGATAGATCTGAGTCCAATAAGCTGATTTACCACGTAAAGTTTCCAACTTTACGTGTACAAACACATGAAAAAGGGAATAAAGGCTAAAAAGGCACTTAAAAGGGTAGATCTAAGGTTATGATGCAAAATAGCTCCATAAAGGCAATAGATCTGGGCTCTACAACTCCTAAATGAACAGATCTAAGAATATCTCGGCATAATAGGGCTTCCATAACAACATAAGGCTTGAGAAAAGCATCAACTAGATCTAGAGGGGATTTTAAAGCATAAAAGGGAAAGAAAATCCGAAGAATACCTCAAAGAGCTCTTGTTTTCCCTTGAATCTCTGCTCTACAACTCTTCTCCTTGCTCCTTTCTTCTTCTCCTTCTTCAAGCCGGAGACGGGTCGTTACAAGGTTATCTAAACTTTTGTATATTATATAATATTAAATCTCTTGTTTGAATTATACTAGATATTACAATACAAATTAAAGGAATATAAACTTTATTTGGAGAAAAGTACCATGTGGACAGTTATGTTTTTTTGTTATTTTATCTCATAGATTCTACTTTGTGTATTGTTAATAATGTCTGGATCATATTAGATTTGTGTAAAATTAAATGTGAAAATAAAATAAATTCTCTAATTGTAAATTATTTATTAAACAATTTTCATATTGTTAATTATTTTCATAATGTTAGAATATTCTGGTATAATAAATTGTTTGTTTATATCCTAGTTTTATTGTTTTAATAAAAGTATGGTTTATGTTTTGATACAGTTGAAATGAAGAAACTACAAAATCAAGGGAAAAATGAGTTTTTTATCCTAAAAGAAAGAATGTTGAACAATTTCTATCATCGGAAATATATAAAGGCAAATAAAAGTCATACTTCATGATACCTCGTTTGATAGCGCGTCATATGATCAAGACACGTCAACAGAATATGAACAAGTACATATGACATTATAGTTGTAATTTTAGAATATATGATGTATAATGTCGATATTATATTATGTATATACAAGAATAGTACTTGTAATGTTTTATTTTTGTGTCATGTAATGTCAGTAACATCTTTTTCATATTACATGAGTTTATATTTAAAGTTTATATGTATAACATTCTATTGAAATTAGGTTTTTTATACTCTTATAGAATAATGTTCTAGGATATTCTAAGTTATATGTAGAATATTCTAATAGAATAGTGTTCTATGTTTTCAATTGAATAAGTTGATTTACTACATGTAAATAATGTGTGTATATAGAATATTCTAATATAATAATATTGTAAATGAACTCTTTTCAAAAGTTTTATATAGAATATTATGATAGAATAATGTTATTGGATATTTTAACTTATATGTAGAATATTCTAATAAAATGTTTCTTAATTAAATTAGACTTTTTTTATACTCTTATAGAATAATGTTCTAGGATATTCTAAATTATATGTACAATATTCTAATAGAATAATCTTCTAAGTTTTCAATTAAATAAGTTGATTTACGACATGTAAATAATGTGTATATATATAATATTCTAATATAATAAATATTGTATATGACCTCTTTTCAAAAGTTATAAGTAGAATATTATGATAGAATAAGGTTATCGGATATTTTGAAGTTATATGAAGAATATTCTAATAGAATATTTCTTAA
This sequence comes from Lactuca serriola, assembly GCF_051521515.1. Lineage (NCBI taxonomy): Eukaryota > Viridiplantae > Streptophyta > Magnoliopsida > Asterales > Asteraceae > Lactuca > Lactuca serriola. Next base: position 232,813,669 of record NC_136409.1, on the reverse strand, counting down.
TTAAAATTTGGTTGTTTTTATACTTTTATAGAATAATGTTCTAGGATATTCCAAGTTATATGTAGAATATTCTAATAGAATAATGTTCTAAGTTTTCAATTGAATAAGTTGATTACTACATGTAAATAATGTGTTTATATAAAATATTCTAATATAATAATATTATATATGACATCTTTTCAAGAGTTATATGTAGAATATTACGATATAATAATGTTCTCAAATATTTTAAGTTAAAATAGAATATTATGGTCATCTCATTTGAATCTAATGCATGATGTATCATGTTGATAATTTAATTGAATAGTTTTATAGGTTTCTTGTTAAATAATTTCATTTATTAAATAAAAATAATATGTATATGTAGAATATTCAAATAGAATAATGTTATATGTTTTCTGTATTCTAATAGAATTATGTTATAGGTTTTTAAATAAATAAGTTAGTTTATTACATGAAAATAATGTGTAGTATATGTAGAACATTCTATTAGAATAATGTTATATGTTGTTAGTTTTCAATAGTTTATATGTAATGAGCTTTTTAAAATATAATACTAATTGATTATATCAACAACAAATATCAATGTAGAATATAACACATAATAATAATCAAATCTAGAATATTAGTCATATTAAGAAAACACATTTAATTACATCATCATTTGTAAATGTATATTAGAATATTACACTTGTAAATTATTAAAAATAGAATTATACACTTCAATAAGATATCAATATTATCAATATAGAACATATAATAATAGACTATATCATTAAATATGTGCACTCTATCATGTATCATATTCGAAACTAAATATGGAACTAATTGAGTAGTTCAACAAACAAAAACCAAAGTAGACTATAACATTATATATCTATACATGTAGAATATCCATAATCCAAACTAAATAATCATTAGGTGAAACGAGTTCATTACTTGAGTGTGATTCTTCAGCACCATCATTAATTTGACCTACAAAAAAATATTCCATCAATATTTATTATTATATAAAAATTTACAAAATTGTACTCTAAACTTAATTTTCTGAATAAGTAGGGACGTATGAGTAATGTTTTTCAATTATTCTAATCAGAATAATATACTATGTACTATGTAATGTAATAAAAAATTATGATGAAATGGGACCAAGTACCACTTCCGCTTCATTCTAAACCGGTCCAAATTCATCATTTACTTCACATGCTACTGACAAGGAGGATAGTAAATAATCTAAACCATTCACTCAAATAATCAAAATAATAAAAAAAAACAATGAGGAAACATGTTTCAAGCTTCAAGCATCAACATGGTCTGGGATTTCCCTACAATGATTACACCAATCTTTCATATATGCACCATTTAGTGTATGTGTCTAAATATGATGGAAAAAGAATAACATTTATATCAACAACAACAAGAATATGATTTAATCATTTAGAGGCAAACCAAAGGAAAAACAAACTTTTGATAAGTATCCATTTCCATTTCAAGGTTAGTGAAGGTGCATGATCACTTGACTTGATGTAACAATTTTGTTCTATTGTGCTTATCTTAACCCCAAAAAATGTAAAGGTCACACTTCAGCGCCATAATATTGCTACTAGATATCAGTTAATTAGGAGCATGTCTAGAGTTTAAATGCATTAGAACTTATGTTATGATTATTCTCTTAGGCATTTCATCAAACTGTTGGCGTATCAAATAATTACTCCAATTCTTATGTCCTCAAATAGATGGTACATCAATTGCTACTAATGATAAATTGTAGAAATTGTTCTATAATGGAGAAATTGTTCCTTCTGGATGATGAATTGAAGAAAATTGATCCATACTTATCCTTCTGTGTTTTGCAATTTGCGATTGAACAAAATTGATTAAGAAAATCATCAAGATATAGACCAATTTTTGCAATTACAATTGAACGACTCCAACTCAAACAATTATCATATGAAGAAGAAAGAAGATGAACTAGCAAATCACTAAAATCATGAATTTAATAGCTGAGATTTTGATAGGATAGGATAATTGGTAAATTAATGAATGTCAATCTCAAAATCACGTTGATCTAGTAGAAATACATACCTATTCAAGGCGATGAAGATCTTGATTTCCTGAATATGATGATTTTGATATGAAGGATAATTGATCGATCAATGAATATCTATCCTATAGCAACGATGATCTGGCATGAGACTTGAAGATCTAAGGAGATAAAGATCTTGATTACGTGAATATGAAACTAATTTTTGTAACACGTATGTTGAGGATCTGTTTAACCTAAAAATGACTAATCTATAATTAATTAACAAATCAGGTACATTAATAAGTCTTAATCACGTTTTTTGATGAGCCATAGGATCAAGATCAAAAGCTAAGATGTTGTCCCCATGTCTTACAAAAAAAACTATGAGTCTCAAATGAATCTTTACCTATATGTTTTCATAAACTTCATATATATATATATATATATATATATATATATATATATATATATATATATATATATATATATATATATATATATATATTCTGGTAACCACAAAATACATAATCGGGGTGTTCGTCACTCTGTTTTTTGCGATTTAATTTGTGTGGTTTGTACTTAAGATAAATAGCATTTTATAAAGTAATTTTGATTATGATTATGAAAATCAAACAATTATATTTGTTTGAATAATTCATCATAAATGATAAAAAAAAATATTTAAGAAAAAATAATGTTATGATATATTTGTTTGGGAGATTAATAATAAAAATAACCAAAAAGGGTATGTAATGTAATAACTAAATAAACATCTTTTATTTATCTATCATAGATAATAACCCATTTCATAAAAATAATTATTGTAAGCAAAACTACTTTTTCTTTTGTTATAGTGAAATGTATAAATTTTTTCTATATAAGAAGTTGTTTCTATAAGAACTAAAAACCATAGAGGCTCCATTTTCATTACTTACTTTTGGTTTTAGTGCTACAACAAAATTGTCATTTTAATATTGGACCTTGTTTGAGAACAAGGTCTTGAAATAAAATAGAAGATGATTTTTTTTCAATGACTAATTAATTTTGCATTTCGAAATGAAACTTACCGGAAATGTTAGTTTATAGAGACACCTATGCAACACTGAAAGAAACTAAATATCAAGTTCCTTTTGATGAGTAGTGTACATATATTCTACGTTAATTTATTGTTTAGATTTTTGATGTCTTAATTTTTAAAATAATTAAATTTCATGGTATTTGTTATAATATTTCAATTTCGGCCACTCTTATTTGGTCGTGTTATGCCTTTGATTCATAGGTAATTAGATCATATCCTCAAAGAACACGACTAGATAAATGATGTCATTATAAATTGAAAGTTAAAAATTACTATATACAATGATTGTACGTATCTAACAAAATGGTTTTATAGGTTCATATGAGTTTTTAAAATTGTTAAATTGGTTGATGTTTTAATATATATATATACATAACAAATTGCAAATATATATATATATATATATATATATATATATATATATATATATATATATATATATATAGAGAGAGAGAGAGAGAGAGAGAGAGAAAGAGTTAGGTTCAAATGTTTTCACTATCTATTGTGTGCATGTATAATTGATTCTGGACCAATCATTTTAGTTATTTTAAAAAATAGTTAATGTATATTAAATGCTGAAGATGTAATTAATATCTATTATATATTCAACATGAAATATGCATTGATTATTTTCTTTAAAAAACTAAAATGATTGGTCCAGAATCAATCATACATGCACACAATAGATAGTGAAAACAAAATAACCTAACCCTATATATATATATATATATATATATATATATATATATATATATATATATATATATATATATATATATATGGAAACCGCAAATAAATTAAGTGAAATCCTACTCGCAATATTTCAACGAGCACCTCAGGTTCGAGCTTCTTACAGGACAAACCCAAAAATTTCTCACATTTATCACAACAAGAGATAGTTTAAAGGAATCGAACTTTCAACCTCAGACTCCATATGGGTATAAAACCTGATGCATCAACCCAATGAAATGAAGCGTGAGATCACTTGCATATATATTCTTCTCTAGGAGTTCCAAATTACTTTAAAAATCAATACTTTATAATGGTATGGTTTCAGTCTATTATCCATTTTTTTTATAACAACAATATATTTGAAATTGTCTTTTATTAAGGCATAACAAATCTAGCATGTAAGGTGAATGAAGTTAAAGATAGCATGTTAAAAAAATGAAGAGGAAGATTTAGAGAGTACATTGCTATTTAATAGTCACGAGGTTGCAGTTTCTGGTGGGAATTGAGGAATTGACATCCTATTTATTTTCTTCTTTTTTTTTAAAGAAAATACGGATTCCTCCAGTTATTACTTGAAGAATCGATATCAATTCTTGAAAGTATTAAAAACACATAGAACTGCAGTCAATCACGCTACAGGGCGGTCCAAGAATTGGTTAATTTAAAGAACTCAACCCGGGAGGAGCCACCGTCCTCCGTCGCAGCTTTTGCCCTTTCACTCATCTCTAATATCTGTTCCCTCACTACTCTCCCTTCTTCACCCTCCATCAACTCCTTCACCTTTTCCTCCACAGCTGTCGCCGTCACAAACCCATCCGACGACATATCCACCGCCAGTGCCACCTTCATTTCTTCCACCAAATACACCCGGTTCATCTTCTGCTCTGCATACAACGGCCATGCGACAATTGGCACCCCAGCTGCCACCGCTTCAAGCACTGAGTTCCACCCACAGTGACTCACAAATCCACCCACCGAGTCATGACCAAGTATCACCGGTTGAGGTGCCCAATTTTTCACTACCAGTCCCTTATCTGCAGTCCTGGCTAAAAACCCTTCAGGAAGAATAGCATCAAGATCGAGCTCTTTACCACCACCGGAATTCGACTCGTTTTCTTCATCTGGTGGCGGATCTCGCACCACCCACAAAAATCTTTGCTCGCTTCTCTCCAACCCAATCGCTATTTCCTTCAGCTGCTCTTTCTTAAAAACACCCAAACTCCCAAAGCATAAAAACACTACACTTTTACTCGGTTGTGAGTTCAACCATTTTAAGCACTCGTTTTCGCTAGGATCCACATGATTTCCACCGGCAATCAAAGGTCCGATGAAATAAATAGGCGGAGTTAGACCGTCGGAGATGCATTTACCGTCCCGGAGACTGGCAACAGCTCTTTCTTCGAACCCAACAAAGGTGTTTGTAATGATGCCGGAGGATTCTGCCATGTTTCTGGCAGTGTTTATGAAGTTCTCATACGCTGTACCTTTTTTATCAACCACAGCTGCGGGAAAATGGGAAGAATGGATTGGAGGCACTCCAGGAATATCAAAGTAAATATTTTGATCTTTAATAGAATCAGAAGTGATGTTGTTGATGGTGGGCATATATAAGAACACACAGAGACCGGAAGCGCCGCCGGTATAGAAGTAGTAAGTGGGTAACTGGAGGCTTTTAGCGACTTGGAAAGCAGCGTTGGTAAAGAAATCAAGGATCACAGCTTTGATGGTGGATTTCTCCGAGATGGCTACGAGTGTGTTGTGGAAAATTGGGTTGTAAAGCTGTGGGATCGCAAAATTAAGTGCGACGAAATCAGACGACAAGTCTGGTGGAATAGCGATGGTGGGGAGGTGGTGGAACATGATGGAAGGGATGGTGGCAGAGACGGTTTTGATGTATTTGTCGGTGGAACCGGTTTCAAAAGGTGCCGGAGTTATGAGGATGAGGATAGAGAGTAAAGGGTGGTGGGTGTGAATGAGCTTTCCGAGCTCCACCATGGAAACCAGGTGGCCTATTCCCGGAGAAGGATACAGAACCACCGTCATAGATTCCATTTCTGATCGGTGTGTATGTGTGTTGTGTGTGTGAAAAGTTAAGGAGTTTTAGAACTTAAAAGGAAGTCGGATAATGATACGTACCTAAAGAAGAAACGTGAATATGTAAGTAGAGTTCTAAAGAGTAATTGAGGGTAGACTTGAAAGCTTATAATTAATAAAGACGAGTGGACAATATAAGATAATACACAGTCTAACAGAACAACTCACCCTGATTTATTTTGTTGATATTAAGGCTACTAGGTAGGTGTCACTCCACCCACGTAAGTTTAGTTTCTCCCGCTACTTTACAAGGGAGCGGGTCAGTGGTGTTTATAGATAAGTTTCTTGTCTCCACTACTTTAGAAGGGAGTCGTGTAATCAACGTCAAATAAGCATAAGCAAATGAAAGAAAAGATGAACGTGAAGGTTTGTGGTATGCCTCACCTTTAATTTCACCATGCACATCCTCATCACGCCATGTGGGGGTGTTCCTTCATCCTTGGTTATAAAGCCTCCACATAGTTATAACGCACCCTTGCGTTGTGTCGTCATAAAAGTTCTTGTTGAAACTAGTTATGCAACCACACTTTCATTTTCTAGCGGTCTACCCATAATTCATATGATCTTTGCTCAATGCAATATAAATTTTTTGCTATATCCCTTTATATTTGCTATAAAGAAAGGGCTTGAGAGCCTCGGAATGACATTTGAACATGACCAAATAGATCCATCCTATTTGAGAGTATAATATCACACATACACACTTTGCCGTTTTCAAAAAGTGCAAGAGTTATGAGGATGACACGATAGGACGATATAAAAGGGTGGTGGGTATGGAACTTTAGAGATAAGTAAAAAGAGAGTAGTGATTAGTAAACGTATTTTTGTAAAAAAAATGGGCCACTAGCTAGCTAGAAGAAGCATTTGTAGATATGGATTGTTGATAATCCCACAATACCTGATACGCCCCAACGGCGGTTGGCACAATATTACAATATTCACCCTTGAATTTTACCTTTTAACCATTTAGTTTAGGGTAAATTCTAGTTGAAATCAACCAATTATATATATATATATATATATATATATATATATATATATATATATATATATATATATATATATATATAGAGAGAGAGAGAGAGAGAGAGAGAGAGAGAGAGAGAGAGAGAAAGAAAGAAAGAAAGAGAGACGAATGATCATTTGAGAACCTAAAGTTTCATGAGAACCCGAGAACTAAAAGTAGAACGTTAAATAAAAACTTTTAATGACCTAGATCAAACATGACATATTTGTAATTATTAACAATTTCAATGGTAACATTGACTTTTTACAATAAATTACAAGGGTAGTTAAAGGATAAAAATTAACATACATAATAATTAATCAAAATTAATTTTGAAAATATTACTCTCTCTCATTGTCTTTCTTTTTCACCCATGTTCATCTTCATCCCAGATTTTGAGATGAAATCGTTGAATCTCACCTCTTCATCCCAGGTTTTGAGATGAAATCGTCGAATCTCGTCGTATTCTTATTGTCGTCTTCAGTCGCCGGAGTGTATCACCTCCACCTTTGCTCCTCCACTCCTGTGAATCACTAATTGTATGATTGTCATTGATTTTCCCTAAAACGCTTGTTATATCTCCGATTGGTTATCTACCACCGTATATCTAGAATATAAATGGTTGTCTTCAGTCGCCATGCCATTCTCACCATCGTCTTCAATTGCCAGAGTCTACCAACACCACATTTGCTCATCCACAATCCTGAATCGTTGATTTGACCTAAAACATAATCAATGTCTCTCATTCCTTAACAATTGCAGTAGATTTGGAATAGAAGTGGCAAAATTATCTAATCAAAGTTGCTTATTCAATTCACTCAACTTCGATCATCAAGTATCATTAATCCTTACCTACTTGTATTATTCAGTTTTTAATTAGGTATGAAATCAATTAATCTGTAGAATTATCTCTCTTCATTCATCTAAACTGATACTCTTCAGATTTGGTTGATTTAACTAAGGTTTCTGTAACAATGTGTGGATTTAACTAGGTTTTCTGTAACATTGTGTGGCTGGAGTTCTTTGATTCTGATTCATTTTCATTTGAATCAATGCATATAATCGTGGCATGCCATCATCATAATATGCAAACAACACCTGGTAATCTTGGAATGAATTTTCCATTCGATCTTAATCAAAATTGTGAAAGTGAGGATCAGGAACACTCATTTCAGACTCTTCATCATGAATATTTATTAGGTTCCACTTATGTTGTTTATGTGTTGATTATGTGATGTGTTTGTAACAGAGAGGAAATGACAGACTTAAAGGTCGAGATCTTACATCTGTTTTGGTTGTCGGTTAGTCGGGCCAGATATCTTTTTATTTTATATTATTATTATTCTTTTTTTGGTCTGTTTGTTTGTAAACTAAGTTACATGTCATTTTTGTTCTTGATTGTTGGAAAATATTTGGTTAACTTATGAATTTTTGACATAATAGAATTTGAAATTTTTATGATTTCTCATAGTTGAACACTCTGCATATTTTTATAATGTATTTGTATTTAAATTTCCATATGTTTACAACTGATTTTTGAATTAAATGACCATCCAAGTTATAAAAACTTCACAATTTAACCATACTTCTTATAAATATAAACACAACAATTAGGTAGATAACATCTTAATTAAAAAGAATGCTCTCAGATATGCCTGATGTCACAGAATTGCATCCTGTACCTGAGGCTCACATTCCTATGATGAAATTCAAGTTGAATGGTGTATCTATATATCTTCTCTATGTAAAACTTTAACTTTGGGTCATACCTGAAGTAACTAAACTTTTCTATCTTTCTTTCATCTCCATTTGTTACTAAAAACTAGTTGGTTACTTTACTAATGAACTCCATTTTACAGGATTTGGATATTTCTCAGGATTCAATACTGCAGAATGCAGACGAACAGATGGTTCGGAGTCTCAATGGATGTAGAGTTACCAACCAGATCATGCGCTATATCCAAAATGTGATAATTTTTAGGTTGGTTAACTTATTTAAAAAAAATTGGAAGCAAACATTTTGTTTTAAAATGTACAGATATTGTTTTCATAACTTCTCTAAATCTCATTTATGCTTGACTTCAATTGGTTTAATCTTATATTCTTATTTTTTCTGATATTGAAGCCTACTACAAGTGATTCTATTGTAAGGGATACTGGAAATTGCAGCCATAGGTACATGAGGTGCACCATTAATCAGGTGATACATGTTGTCTTAATGTCTTTCATTTTCATCTACTTTTCTTGTGAAAAATCTAAATGTAAGATTGATTTTGTTGTTCTTTATTTAGATTCCTTGCACTTCAAATCTTTTAAACACATCTGACATGCAATTGGCTTTATTGGTTCAACTATTAGCTCTTCCACATCCATCCGAGGAGCCTATCCAAGTAAGACTGGATTTTGGAAAATACTTGTTTTCTTGAATTTATTGAAATTGAGATATAATAATTTCAATATATATTGAAAATGTGTGAATTATTTTTCCAGATAGTGGATTTTGGTGAAGGTGGACCTGTTCGTTATTCTTGTTGCAAAGGCTATATAAAGCTTTGACATTAGGAGCGTCAACTGTCATGATGGGGAGCTTTTTAGCAGGAAGTACTGAAGCTCCTGGAGCTTATACAAATCAGGTTGGTAACTTGCACTTTTAAATTGCTTAAGAAAAAAGAAAACACTCATATATAACTTACCAGATTAAGTCCTTTTTCTCATTTTGGTCAACTAGGGTGGTCAACTGGTTAAAAAATATCGAGGAATGGGATCTCTAGAAGCAATGACAAAAGGAAGTGATGCAAGCAGATCTCAAATAACTTATTTAATTTATATGTGTTAATTAATTTATATGTATTAATTAATTAATACATATAAATTAAAATATCATGTCTTCATTTGATTTCTATACATCAAAAAACAGTATTCACAACTTATAAATCATGAGCACTCTTGTATTTATTTCTTTTCTTTCTCTGTCTCTGTTGTTGGTTTATGAGTATGCAGAAAGCAATTTTTCTGACTTCTTAGACATGCCTGAGGATAAATTTTTAAAAATAGAAGATGAATCTGACTTGCCATCATGGTCAGGAGATGAGCGTGGTGTCAAGGTTCTTGTGAATGTTGATAGCTTTGGTGTTGTTGGAGATGGAGTTTCTGATGACACAAAGGTGAATATAAATATATAGTCTTTCTTGAATGTGTTGATGGAGTCATTAAGGGGATTCTTTTTATTTTCATGTATGTTACATAACAGGCCTTTGGAGATGCATGGAAGGAAGCATGTTTTACAGATTGCATTCACGGGAAGCAGTGCAATATATAATGATATATGCATGGGAACTCAACTGTAAAAATGGAAGAACAAGACTCAAATGAATAACAAGGATCTCCATGTGGATATGATTCAAAGTGTAACGCCTGTTTATTTATTAAATAAATAAATAAAATAATGAACGAATAGTAGCCACAAAATAAATAATTATATATCAATGGACGGTCTCGATGAGCTAATTGTCATAGTTTTAAAAGTCGGGGGTTAAAAGTGTAAGTTTTGGATGGGTTCCGTAAAGAATTATGAGGGCATGGATTACTTGGTAATTATTAGGACTTCATTTGAAAAGAATTTGTAGAGGAGGGGATGTTTTAGTAAAAATAGGACCTGAATTATAAAGGATTTAATGCTAAGGGTTTAAATAGTAAATGTTGGCCTTTGTTTGAAAGAAATGTCAAGGGGAGGGGCCATTTGTGGCATTATGGAAATAAGTTTGTGGGGGAATTGTGTAACGTCCGCGTTTCGGGGCTAAGCATTTTTAGACAATATAATAGTCTAGGTCAACTATTGTAAATCTTTTTGAAGTAATAAAGATGAAATATTTGAATTCTATGTGAATTATGTGTATTTGTGTGTTTATTACTTAATTATAAAGATATAATTAATAAAGGATAAAAATAAGCGTTAAAATTAAAGTGTGAGATAAGCCCGAGATCTTTACATAAAGTTGTAGTGGTCGAAACAAGGATTCTGGGGATATAAAGAACGCCGAAATCCAAGTTATAACGAAGAAGTTATGACCCGTCAAAGTTTCGCGACGGAACCGGCACGATACCAGGAAGCATAAATAGTGAACTTACGATTAAGCAAGATTTAGCCTTAGAGATCTAAATGAAAGTCGTATAATACGTTAAACCGAGAGAGTCCATAAAAAGAACGCCCAAATCTGACTTCGTATGAAGAAGTTATGATTTTTCGAAGTTTCGGCTTAGCATTGTACAGCCCGAAGTTCGAATATTAGATCGAGCGGTTTTTAGCTGACACAACCTAAACGAAAATCGAAGATCTCGTTAATAGTAGCACAACAATAAAAATACAGACGAAAACGGACGTCGGAAGAAGAAGTTATGAATTTTTAACTGACCAATCATGTTCCGGCCTGTTAAAAATATAACTTTTAAAATAAAGTCAAAATTAGCCAACGGAGTTTAAACGAAAGTTGTAGAGTACGTTCCCGCCTATGTGTGGATATAAAGAATCTCGAAAACGGAGCTCGTATGCGAATGTTATGATTTTTAGAAGTCGAAAAGGAAAATTGTAAAATCTGCAAGGAGGTGGTGATGTGACCAAATCTCAGCCGTTGCTTGCTGAGCACAGCCTCGCATCTAATAATCGCCACGAAGCCTCGCATACGCGCCGCGTCCGATATTGGTACGCCCAGCGTACCTTCGCATTCTTATCCACTCCGAGATCAGGCCACGTGCGAGACAACTGGTCTTCTTATCCGAGACTACGCCCCGCGTAGCTGCTGAACGCCCAGCATTCCGAGAGGGCTCGCAAGCTATAAAAGGGGGCGAGGGTTTCCGGAATTTTCACACCAAATCTCATTCTCTCTCTAGTTTCTTTCTCTCTCTAGCTCCCCAAACCACTCCTAAACCCTAGATAAAACCCCTAGCACCCAAAGGAAGCCCCGAGGCTCCCGGAGTCCCGAGAAAAAGGGTCTTTCGGTTTCGAAACGATGCTCCGAACAAAGCCCGTTTTCTTTAAAATCTGTTGTAAGTGAGCTATGCTTAAGCAATTTTTAATATAGCTTTCAAATAATTATAGTAATGTTATTAGGTCCTTAAAATAATTATTTGGGCTATTATTATGAGTTATATAAGTATCATTTAACGCTTATATAATAGTAATAATAGTCAGACTATTAATTTGTCGCGACTATCGTTAGACTAAACCCTAGTGGTATTGATACAGTGTTTTATCGAAGGAAAATTGTTTTGAGAGTATCGAAGCGCTGTCTGAGTGCTGAGTCCCCACCTTTTCAGGTGAGTGCATAATCACTTTCAGCTTACGCATAGATATGAAGTATTTATATAAATTACGTGCTGTGTGTGCATATTATCTGTATACTTGTTATCTATGCTGGATAAACAATTTTATACATGTTTTAAATGATTTAAACTGTATACGTATTTTATATCTATAAAATGTGTTGGGTAAAACATGGGTAGATATAATAGTTGTTGCGTGACAAAATAAAATGACGAGGGGCCTCGTTATAGATGTTATTGATGATCCAGTTATCTAGCGGAGTATAGATGACGACCACGGACTATTCTAGACAGTCCAGTAGAACACTAGCAGGCTCGCAACCTGTAGGTGTTTATTTGAACTGTGTACTCACCAGGTGTACTCCATCCCCCACATGGTTGCCTTAAGGACATTTATTGCTGAGGAATCCCCTTAGCAGTAGTGTCCATCCCGATGATAGTCCTTAGACTAGGTCCCTTGTGTTAGATGTTTTAGGGACGTAAAGTGAGGATAACAGGAACGGGTAATCGGGTTTGTTTGGTTTGATAAAGTTAATAAACTTATTTATTGTGGGTTGAAAACCCTATGTGCTCACGAGGCTCCCAAGCTTGACCCACTCAGTTTCTTGTATTACAGGTAGTGGCGCATGAGCATAGATGTGCTCACGAGGCTCCCAAGCCTGACCCACCCTTATACTTCCCTCACCGGCGTCGCCATCTCCGGACCTTCCTACCGTCGTTCATCAACCTCCAGCCGACGCCTTTCATTCGTGTTCTGATCCGATGAGTCTAGCCTCATGTCGTCGTTGCCTTACCATCCAAACGCCACCGCGACCACCAAAGCCTCCACCATTCTCATTCTTCTTCTCCTTCTTCAACCGCCACTGTGAGCGTCGCTGGAGCGCTGCTGCTCTTCCTGCTGCCGCGTCGACGAGTAAGGTCTCTCCGCCGCCTGATGTCGTCGTAAAGACGTGAGTAGCTGGGAAACCCCCCACCGAGACCATGTGTGAACTGTGAACGAAGAAGAAAAGGTCGTTGACGACCAGAACTACTGGTTGGACCAACCTTGTCTCACACCTCCACTCTTCTCTAGTGTTCGACGTCGTTCAGGCTGTTGTTGTCGCTGGAAGTGGCCCTTGGCCTTCGCTGCTGCCGTCGCTTTTTACTTCTGCTGATGCCAACAGCCACCAAGAGGGTGGTTGGATCCGTTTTCAAGCAAGAAAAACGTGTGGGTGTTTTTTCTTTCTGTATGATGTGTTATATGTGTAGCTTGTTGGCCGGAGAACCTAGAACAACCACCGCCACCACCATGAGGTGGTGGCTGCCACCTTCTACCACCACCGGCCACCATAGGGTAGTTATGTGTGTGTTTATGTTGTTTAATATGTGTGTGTTTATTTTGAGTTTTAGCATTGTAAAATGTAACTGGAAATGGAATAATGAGAAAGAAACTCAAACCACCACCTTAGGGTGGTGGCTGCCGCCACCGACCGCCGTGTCGGGTGGCGGTGTGCTTTGCCTCGTGGTGTTGATTCGTTTGGGGTGCTTGAAATCCTAATGGGCCCAAAGAAGCTCAAATGGGCCCAATGAAGCTTAATGGACTCTAATGGACCCAATAAAATCCTAATGGGCTTAATAATATTTTAGTGGGCTTAATAGGCCCAATAAAGCCCTAATTGACCTAAAAGCCCAACAAATTGACTAGTGGGCTAGTATATGGGTTGGAAACCCTAATTAGGGTTTTCAATAAAACCCTAATTTGGGGAATTAGTCGGGACACACGGGAATTATTTAATAACTTCAAATATTAAATAATAAACATTGGTAAGATTAATCTAAGCGATATTGGACTTAATGGATTAAGTCCTTAGAGGAATAATTCCTTAATAGGTTAAGTAGGAAACCTAACCCTAATTGTCATTTTACGCGAAACCCTAATTTCACTTGGGTTTATTGTTGGGCCTTTTATTGGGTATTGATGATTGGATTATTAATGAGCCATCCAAGATCAGGCAAATGGATTAGAATAATTCATGGGCTTTGAGGTAAGGCCCATACGAGGAGTTGGGCCAAATTTAGAAAATTAGGCCATAGATGGGCCATAGTTGGGCCTTAATGACTATATGATTTTGGGCCTCAGAATAAGACCATGTATAGGCTTGGGCCCAATTTGGAAAATTGGGCCATATGTTGGGCCTTGATTCCTAGTTGGACTTTGGGCCTATGGATTGGGCCTTGGTCTTGAATAAAGCCAACCTGAGGGTAATGTAGTAATTATCCAAGTATATATTTATGGATATGTGTTGTGACCCAATTATTGATTGGGTGTTATTTTGGTGTTGACAGTTCAGGAATTTGTCATCCAGCAGTTGTGGTTGAGTCTGCGGGACTTCAGCAGTGTGAGGTGAGTTACCTTCCAATAGCGTTGGGTCTACGGCCACAATGCCGGCCCACTAGTAGGAGTTGTATGTTAGATGATTTTCTTTGTGATATCATCTAGGTTTGCTACTACCTGATATGTTATATGTTGGCATGATATGTTATATGTTATTGTAGTAGAGTTCGGTTGTTAGGACCAAAGGGTAGGTCAGGCACCCCAGATATGTATGACAGTATGTGATGATATGTTTATATGCTAGCATGATATGTTATATGTGATAGTGGTAGGAGGAGGGGAATAGTCCCCAAGTTCGGTTATTACGACTGAAGGGTAGTTCGGACACCCCAAATATGTCTGATAGTATGTTTATGTTATGATATATGTGATAGTAACAGTAGGGGGTGGAATAGTCCCTGAGGGTCGGTTGTTAGGACCGACAGGTATGTCAGCACCCCAGAATAGCTTGACATGGGTAGGTAAGCACCCCAGAATGGCTTGACACGGGTAGGTCGGCACCCTAGAATGGCCGTACCGAGTAGGTCGGGCACCCCAGAATTACCCGAAAGTATGTAAGCTTTGTTATTGTATGGTATGTGGTATGATGGAGGAACTCACTAAGCTTTGTGCTTACAGTTTTCAATTTTGGTTTCAGGAACTTCGTTTTTGAAGGAGAGGAGTCGGCTTGATCGTAGTGCATCACATTATGGTTTTCCGCACACGAGATCTTTGGGATTACACTCTGATATTGTTTTATAATAACATGTTTTGATTATTTCTACTTGGGTTTTGACATGACATGATATTATGGATGTTTTCTTATACTGTTGGTTTTATAATAATGTATTTAAAAATGAAATTTTTGGCCTGTATTTTTGGGATGTTACACAAAGTGTCATCCAACAACTCTTCTATCAGGTCAATCATAATTGATAATGGTTCATGTTCAAATTTTCTTGAATTTTTGTACTTGTCTGAATCATGGTGTGACGGTTATAAGTAAATCACATGTAATTCAGATGTGAATTACATGTGATTCACATTTAAATCCCAAGTAAATCACATATGAATTACATGTGATTCACATGTAAATCACATAAGAATTACATGCGATTCACATGTAATTCACACATGATTCATATGTGTAACGTCCGTAGATCCGGGCTAGTCAATTTAAAGGCAATAGGGGTCGAAAATGACTTTTCGACAAAAGATTATTTAGAATAAATAATTTGAACCAAGTTTTAGTATATGTTACAAGGTTTCCATGCATATAAAGAATGTCGAAATCCGAGTTATAACGAAGAAGTTATGACCCGACGAAGTTTCGCGACGGAACCGGCACGGCACCGGGAAGTGTAAATAGTGAATTTATGATAGAACGAGACTTAGCCTTAGCAATCTAAACAAGATTCGTAGAATGTGTTAAACTAATAACATCGATAAAAAGAACGCCCAAATCTGACTTCGTATGAAGAAGTTATGATTTTTCGAAGTTTCGGATTAGCAGTGTACGACCCAAAATTCGAATATTAGATCGAGTGATTTTTAGCCGAAACAACCTAAACGAGAATCGAAGATCTCAGAAAGAGTAGCGTAACGAGAAAAAGATGGGCGGAAACGGACGTCGGATGAAGAAGTTATGAGAATTTAATGCACCAATCCTGTCCCGACCTGTTAATAATATAAAATATAAAATCGAGCCAAAATTAGCCGACGGAGTCTAAATGAAAGTTGTAGAGTACGTTCCCACCTTCGCGTGGATATAAAGAACGTCGAAAACGGAGCTCGTATGCGAAAGATATGATTTTTAGAAGTCGAGAAGGAAAATTGTGAAACTGAGATGATGTGGCAACATCTGGACCCTCCATCGCTGATCAGACCTCGCTTCGGATCATGCCACGAAGCCTTCGCATTACGCCCCGTGTCCGAGGCCAAGTACGCCCCGCGTACTTCGATTCTTATCCGTCTGATGGGTGCAAGACAGCTGGGTCCGAGCTGGTGGTCTTATCCGAGGACTACGCCTAACGTACCCTCGGTACGCCCAGCGTAATGACTGAAGCCTGGCACTATAAATAGAGGTGCGAAGTGCTCCGGATTTCACACACATTTCTCATATCTTTCTCGCACTAGTTTCTCTCTCTAGCTCATCTAAACCCCCCTAAACCCTAGTTAAACCCCTTAGCTCCCGAGGGAAGCCCCGAGGCTCCCGGAGTCCCGAGAAAAAGAGTCTTTCGGTTTCGAAACGCTGCTCCAATTAGGTTCCGATTTTCGATAAAATTCGTTGTAAGTGTGCTACGCTTACGCAATTTTTAATATAGCTTTCAAATAATTATAGGAACATTATTAGGTCCTTAAAATAATTATTTGGGCTATTATTATGAGTTATATTGAGTGTTATTAACGCTTAATAATAGTCAGACTAATTAATTTGTCGCGGTTATCGTTAGACTAAACCCTAGTGGTATTGGTACTAGGTTTTATCGAAGGAAAATCGTTTTGAGAGTATCGAAGCGATGTCCGAGTGCTGAGTCATCACCTTTCAGGTGAGTACATAGTCCCTTTCAACTTACACATAGATATGAAGTATTTTATATAAACTACGTGCTATGTGTGCTTATTGTCTGAATACTTGTTGTCTATGCTGGATGAACGTTTTATACATGTTTTAAATGATTTAAATTGTATACGTATTTTATATATACGAATATGTTGGGTGTGACATGGGTAGATGAATGATGAGAGATATAAGATGATGAGAGTATACTTTGGCAGCTATAGACTTAGTGCCTATGGGACGAACACCGGTAGCTATGGATTTAGTACCTGTTAGGAGCTGGTAGCTATGGATTTAGTACCTGTTAGGAGCTGGTAGCTATGGATTTAGTACCTGTTAGGAACTGGTAGCTATGGACTTAGTACCTGTTAGGAATTGGTAGCTATGGACTTAGTACCTATTAGATAAACACTGGTAGCTATGGATTTAGTACCCGATGAGTAGACTATAGCAGCTATAGATTTAGTGCCAGTCCTATAACCCTAGAAGTAAGGGACTTCGGAATAAACGAATGCAGTATAGATGACTCTTAGGTTAAATCCTTAAGAGTAAAGAAGATAATGGGATGGGTAATTGGGTTGATTGTTTGATTGTTTAAACATAATAATTATATTATTGTGGGTTGAAAACCCTATGTACTCACCAGGTTTCCCAACCTGACCCAATCAGTTTATTTATATCACAGGTGTTGATATGAAGTCACATTACACTGAGAGATTAAAGAGATGTAGATCACTAGTGTAAATAAATGTAAGTTCTGTTTATGCTTATGTTTCTGTATTGACAATGACATCCCAAATGTTTTAAAATGAATAAAATACGTTTCTTCGAAAATGTTTTTAATAACGTATTTATCGTGTTTTTCTGGGAACAAATTCCGCAACATTTTTATGAAAAGAAGTACTCTGATTTTTATAAACCATAAACAAAATCGGTCTTTTCTGGCCGTGAAAAATTGGGGATGTCACAATATGTAAATCACATATGAATTACGTGTGATTTACATGTAAATCACAAGTGATTCACATATGAATTACATGTAATTCACATATGAATTACATGTGATTCACATGTAATTCACATACGATTCACTTGTGATTCACATGTAAATCACATATGAATTACATGTGATTCACATGTAAATCACTAGTGAATCACATATGAATTACATGTATATAATATATAATTCACATATGAATTACATGTGATTCATATGTAAATCACATGTAATTCACATATGATTCACTTGTGATTCACATGTAAATCACATATGAATTACATGTGATTCACAAGTGAATCACATATGAATTATATGTGATTCACATATAAATTACATGTAATTCACATATTAATCACATGTAATTCACATGTAAATCACAAGTGAATCACAGATCAATTACATGTGTTTCACATGTAAATCACAAATGAATAACATGTGAATTACATGTGATTCACATGTAAATCACTACTGAATCACATATGAATTACGTATATATGAACACATGCATTTTGTGTGAGTGGGTTTCGTTAATTTTTTTTTTTAATTTTCTTGTGAATTTCATGTTTGAATCTTAAAAGATACAATCACATGTGAATATCACATTATATAATCACATTTAAATCTTACATGATATAATCACATGTGAATCTTACATTTTTCTAAGTGTTCTTGCATTAATCAATTTTTTTACAAAAAAAAAATTGATTGTAGGTTTTGATAAATTTGTTATAAATATTAAAGAGGTGAAAAGTGATAAATTGACGTAAATATGAAAATCTTGATATGGAGAAATAATAAGACTATGAATCTTCCTAGCATTTTTTTATATATTTTATTTTGTATCGAATAAATTATTTGTTATATTTTGTTTATTGATTGATTAATAAAAATGAGATTTTTTATGATTTACTTATGAATATTATAGTATAATAAATATGCATATATGCATTTGAAAAAATATGCATATGCACCTAAAACGTTGATTTTTTTGTTAAAAAATTACGGTTTTTTAAGAAAATATATATTTTTTTTCAATTTTTTAAAAAATTTATGTTTTCTGAAAAAAAAATTAAAAAATCGGCATCTTTTTTTAAAAAAACGAAAATTATTAAAAAAATCCGAAATTTGATTTGTTATGTTGATTTTTAAAACTTTTTATTAATTTGTCGAATAACAAAAAAAATAAACATTAAATGAGATCGGTAAGATGACGATCATGCCCTTAATGAGTTATGAACCTGCTAGCGTTCCACAAGACTGTCTAGAAGGAGTCTGTGGCCGTTATCCATATTCTGCTGAATAACTAGATCAACTACAACAACATCGAGACCTCTCATCTGTTTATCACACAGCAACTATCTACCCATGTTCTACCCAACATATTAGTTGATAAAAATATATATTTTTATACATAGTTTAAAACCTGTATAGCATTCTCATTCTATACATATTCCACATAACAGATGTGGCACAAACACACACATAACACGTATTTCATAGACACAAATCATATCTATGAGATAGAAGAAAGTGAATATACATTCACACATATAACAACAAAATATACACATAATACGTATTTCGTATGAAATACTTCATAATTATGTGTTAGAAAAAGGTAACCACACACTCACTTGATCAGAAGATGATCGGACAGCACTACGGCACTAAGAGTAGTATTCTTCGGTGAAACCGGGATCACCTCACACACCGAGCTTCTCGCGGGCAAAGCTTTGACTCGGAAACTCTTTTCTTCTCGAGATCTTCGAGCTTCGGGACTTGCTTCGGGTCTCGGGATGAACATCGGGGCTTCAGGATACTTCTGGCACGCAAAACGATGCAAAACGGGAGATAGAGAAGAGATGGCAAATGGAGTCGGCTGCCTTCGCAAGCCTTTTATAGGAGGCTGAGGCCTCGCATTACGTTGGGCGTAATGCTCTACGCGGGGCGTACACCTCGGAAGTTCGTCACTGTTTACGTATCCGAAGAACTCGAGTGCGAAGTGCGTTATGCTTCGCTGTACGCTGGGCGTACGGTCCTAAACTGGGCGTAACCCAGATAAGTCCGGTGACTCCCCTTCGGATAATATCGGATTAATAATTAAATTTATATATTAATTATTTAATAAAATTCAAAAATTCATATCTTCTTCATACAAACTCCGTTTTCGACTTTCTTTATATCCACGCGTAGGTGAGACTACGCTCTACAACTTTCGTTTAAACTTTGTCGGCTAGTTTTGAATTTATTTTTATTATTTATTTTTATTATTTATTTTTAGTAGGTCGGGACAAGAAAACTCCGTTATAAATTCATAACTTCTTCATCCGACGTCCGTTTTCTCCTATCTTTTTATCGTTTCACTACAATTAACGAGATCTTCGATTCTCGTTTAGATTGTTTCGGCTAAAAAACCGCTTGGTCTCAAATCGAGTATTCGGGCTGCATACTGCTAAGTCGAAACTTCAAAAAATCATAACTTCCTCATACGAAGTCAGATTTGGATGTTCTCTTTATGCACGCAGTCGGTTTAACGAACTCTACAACATTCGTTTAGATCACTAGGGCTAAATATCGCTCTAACGTAAATCCACTTTTTACGTCATTCAGCGTCGTGCCGGTTCTGTCGCGAAACTTCAACAGATCATAACTTCTTCGTTATAACTCGGATTTCGGCGTTCTTTATATATTCGGAAACCTCATTTCAACTACTACAACATTATCCATAGATATCGAGCTTATCTAACATTTCATTTTGACGTTTATTTTTATTCTTAATTCAATTAAGTCACACAGCTAAGCACAAAACACATAATACTCAAATAATACACTTCTATTATTTCCAAAACGGGTTACTAAGGTTAACCTAGACTATTATATCAACATTAATGACAAGCCCAAAAACACATGCGTTACAACTCTCTCCACCTTAGAATGATTCTGTCCCTGGAATCACACATCAACAAACAAATGTGGGTAGCGACTCATTATGTCACTCTCCGTCTCCCAAGTGAGATTTGGCCAATTTGTGTGTTTCCATCGGAAAAGCACTAACTCGACCATCTTGCGTCGTGATTTCTTAGTCTTTCGGTCAACGATTGCCTCTGGTTCTTCAATCAACCTTTTGTTCTCATAAATTCTCAACTCCGAAAGTGGAATCATGTCGGGAACTTCTCCCGTGAGTTTCCTCAAGTAACACACATGAAAAGTGTTATGAATTCCATTCAGTTCTTCAGGTAATTCGAGCTTGTAAGCTTGGTTCCCAATCCTCTGAAGAACTGTAAACGGTCCAATAAACCTTGGACTCAACTTTCCCCTTTTTCCAAATCTTATAAGTCCTTTCCACGGCGAGACTTTAAGCAAAACCGAATCTCCAACTTCAAAAGTCATCGGTCTTCGCTTGTTGTCAGCATAGCTCTTTTGACGATTCTGAGCTGCTAACATTCTCTCCCTAATTATTTTCAACTTTTCAGCAGTTTGATGGACTATCTCCGGTCCCATAAACTACTTTTCCCCAGCCTTAAGCCAACAAGACGGCTTACAACACTTTTGTCCGTACAAAGCTTGATAAGGTGCCATCTTTATGCTCGAGTGGAAACTATTATTGTAGGAAAATTCTACCAATGGTAAATGTTCATCCCAGTTACCTTGGAATTCTAAGGTACACGCTCTTAGCATATCGTAAAGCATCTGTATCGTTCGTTCGCTCTGACCATCAGTCTGTGGATGGTAAGCTGTGCTCAAACACAACTTCGTACCCATCTCCTCTTGTAGACTTTTCCAAAACTGCGAGGTGAAACGGCTGTCACGATCTGACACAATCGTTAACGGAACACCGTGAAGCCTCACAATTTCCTTCACGTAAGAATTCGCAAGCTTATCCATAGACCATTTCTCTTTGGCTGCTATGAAATGCGCACTCTTAGTGAATCGATCAACGACCACCCAAATCATGTCGTGACCATTCTTTGTTCTAGGTAGTTTAGTGACAAAATCCATAGCAATGTCTTACTATTTACCCATAGGCACAAGTAAAGGTTCTAAACTTCCATATGGTTTCTGATGTTGTGTCTTTACTCTCGCACAAGTCACACACTCAGCCACATACTTTGCAACATCAAGCTTCATCGTCGGCCACCGGTAGTAGGGTTTTAGGTCCCTATACATTTTAGTGCTACCGGGATGAATCGAGTACATGCTCTTGTGAGCTTCTTCCATCAGAAGATCTCTGACTCCACCTGTCTTAGGTATCCAAATCCGATCTTGGAACACCTTCATACATGACTGTTTACACCGAACACCAATGTTTTGCCCAAACGTTCCTCCTTTTGGTCATTCTTCTTAGAAGCTTCCTCTTGAGCTTTCTTTATACTTTCCACAATGGTCGAGACAACTTCAATTCTCAACGCTCTTGGCCTCTTCCTTTCAAGATTGACTTTCCGACTGAGAGCATCAGCAACAACATTAGCTTTACCAGGGTGGTAAAGTATCTCACAGTCGTAGTCCTTAAGTAACTCTAGCCAACGTTGTTGCCTCATATTCAATTCTTTCTGATTAAAGAGATATTGGAGACTCTTATGATCAGTGAAAAGTTTGCACTTCGTTCCATAGAGGTAATGCCTCCATATCTTCAGAGCGAAAACTACCACTGCCAACTCCAAATCATGAGTCGGGTAGTTCTTTTCATGCTCTTTCAATTGTCGAGACGCATATGCGATCACCTTATCTCTTTGGGTCAAAACACAATCCAATCCAACCCCAGACGCATCGCTATAAACAGCGAAGTCTTCAACTCCATCGGGTAGAGAAAGTATCGGTGCCTCACATAGTTTCTTCTTTAGCTTCTCGAATACTTCTTTATGCTTATCACTCCAAGCATAAGTAGCTCCTTTGTGGGTCAAAGATGTCAATGGACTAGCGATCGAAGAAAAGCCTTGGATAAACCTTTGGTAATATCCGGCTAATCCTAAAAAGCTTCGGATCTCCGTGGGACTTTTTGGTTGTTCCCACTTCATTACAGCTTCAATCTTTGCTGGATCAACCATTATCCCTTCTGGGTTGACCACGTGACCCAAGAATTGGACTTCTTGAATCCAAAATTCACACTTGGAGAACTTTGCATACAACTTCTCCTTCTTCAAAACTTCTAACACTTCTCGCAAGTGTCTGCCATGCTCCTCGTGGCTTTTCGAGTAAATCAGAATGTCATCTATGAACACTATCACAATTTATCAAGGAATGGATTACAAACCCGATTCATTAAATCCATGAATGCTGCTGGAGAATTGGTTAGTCCAAACGACATAACCAAGAACTCGTAGTGTCCATCTCTAGTTCTGAATGTGGTCTTCTTGATATCCTGCTCTCTTACTTTTAGCTGATGATATCCTGACCTTGGATCGATCTTCGAGAAATAGCTCAAACCTTGCAATTGATCAAATAGGTCATCAATCCTTGGCAATGGGTATCTATTCTTTATCGTTGCTTTATTCAGCTCTCTGTAATCAATGCACATCCTCATGCTCCCGTCTTTCTTCTTTACGAATAACACCGGAGCTCCCCAGGGAGATGAACTAGGTCTAATGAAACCTTTTGTCCAATAACTCCTGAAGTTGCATCATCAGCTTCTTCATCTCCGTCGGTGCTAATCGGTAAGTTGCTTTTGCTATTGGCGTCGTCCCTGGTAACAAGTCTATTCTAAACTCAACTTGTCTATCAGGCGGTAATCCGGGAAGATCTTCGGGAAATACTTTCTGATACTCACATACGACAGGAATGCTCTGCATCGCCTTTTTCTCCTTCTTAGCATCTATCACAAATGCTAGATACGATGTACATCCTTTGGCCAAACACCTTCTGGCTTTCATCAATGAAATGATTCCAGAATTTACTCTGCGTTTATCTCCATACACCATAAACGACTCTTTCCCTGGCAGGTTTACCTTTACAATCTTCTTCTTGCACAATATCTCGGCGTCATTTGCGCTAAGCCAATCCATTCCCAACACGATGTCGAAACCATTAAGTTCTATAGGCAATAACTCCTCACGGAACTTATTCCTATTCAAGTCAATTAAGATGTTTTTCATACGATGGCTAACAGGTACAAACTTGCCACTAGCAACTTCGACTAATAAGGCATTATCTAGTCTATCAACAGGCAAAGCTAGTTTCCTACCAAATTCATGCGAAATAAAGGAGTAGTTGGCTCCAGAATCAAATAAAATTTGGGCAGGCAATGTGTTTACGAGAAAGGTACCTGAAGCGACATCAGCTTCATCTTTAGCAGCTTCCAGCGTCATCTGGAATGCTCTCGCCTTCGGCTTTGGCGGAATGTTGGGTCTTGTTGCCTCCTTCTTTTTCGGGAAGTCCCTCGACATGTGTCCCTCCTCGCCACAACCATAAAAAACTTTCCTAGTGAGGGTGCATTCATTGGCATAGTGCCCTGGCTTTCCACATTTAAAACATGTGGCCACTACCTCACATTTTCCATGATGCTTCTTCTTACATTTTTCGCACCATTTCGCTTCGCCTCCTCTTCCTCTCGAACTAGACTTTGAGAACTTGTTTTTCTTGTTGGACCCTAAAGGTCCATCGAACTTCCTTTTATCACCAACATTTATCCTTTCTAGACCCTTTTCCTTCTGCTAGGCCTCCACATTCTTAGCTTCTCGAACAGCTATTTTCAGAGTGGTTGCCATCTTGACTGTCGGGCCAAAGTCGGCAGGCAGTCCATTAGCGAACCTCTCAATCTTGGAGAGTTCCCTTGGCACTAGGTACGGAAATAACTTCATTTTCTCAGTGAATGCAGTAGCATAGTCATCTATGCTTATCTTCCTCTTCTTCAAGTTTTGGAACTCATTGTTCAAATCAATCAGATCTATCTCTGAACAATATTACACCCATAACTGTTCCAAGAACTCCTCCCATGACATTTTCAGGGCTTCTCCTCGTGGCATAGTATCTGCCAGCAACTTCAACCAACTCAAGACTCCAGTCTTCAGTTGTCTAACTGCAAAGACAGTCTTCTGTTTGTTGCTACAGTCACAACTTTCAAATACCATCTCCATTTCGGAGATCCAATCCATAATCTCAACAGGCTTTGGGCTTCCAGAAAGACTTGGTGGCTTGGCGCCCAATAAATTCTTGTACATTCACCCATCCTTGTTGTTTCTCCTTTCCGGTTTGTTCCTTCGTTCTCCTTGAGTCCCAACTTGACTCACCATGCGACTATTGTTCCCTTCCTCCGATTGCTCGGGAATCAGTTCGGGTTCCTCAATAGGCATGATTGGTTCGTCCCTATTTTCATGTAACATCCGTCACATTTCTTCCCTTTGTTCGGATAACATAGCCCGAACCATGGCTTGCACCCCAGCCATTGTTATTGGTTCTGGTGTTGCTGCTAGAACAGGTGCTTGCTCAATCACTGGTGGTTGATTCCTGTTTTCATCCGCGTTTCCAACGCCACTCCTGGTTCTTACCATTTTTGATCTACACACCAAATAAAGTGAAATTAGATCCTCATACATGATAGATAATTAAATCATCCTTATCACTCCGAAACGTTTACATGTTAGTTCTAATACCGTAGACGTACGCTTAGAATCATACACACATAAGGTTTCCAGATCCGGTCGGCAACAAAGCATAGATCCGAACAAACAATAGCATATATGGCAACATATAACATTTAGCACATAAAAACATTTTTAGGCAACTTTCCTAAAATAAACCAGTGCTCGTGTCTGAAATATAACAGACACACATCTAACAACCTCCACTTAACATTCTAAGTTTAAGTCTAGAAATCCTACAAATTCCTAGTTCGCTTAAACTAATGCTCTGATACCAACTGTGACATCCCCAAAATCTCGGCCAGAAAAGACCGATTTCATTTATGATTTTTAAAATAATTTCAGAGTAAATCCTTTTGATTTAAAAGAGTTGCGGAATTTGTTCCCAAAAACAGAATATGATAAAATAATATTTATCAAATCATTTCATCAAGAGATGCGTTTTCATTATATAATCAAAACTCGGGATGTCATGTTCCGATACCGACCATAAAGCATAAACGTTAACATTACAAGTCATTCAACAAATATATACATATACAGACATGTAAACAAAACAACTTGATGATTCATCCATCATATGCCCTCGCACCACTACCTGTAATACGAATAAACTGAGTGGGTCAGGCTTGGGAGCCTGGTGAGCATATAGGGTTTTCAACCCACAATAAATAATTATATTTAATTTCACCAACCAACAATAACCCAATTACCTATTCCCGTTATCCTCACTTTATGTCCTTAAAACAACATCTATCTCAAGGGACCTAATCTAGGATTTTCATCGAGACGGACATTACTGCTAAGGGGTTTCCTCAACAATAGATATCCTAAAGGCAACCATGAGGGGGATAGAGTACACCGGTGAGCACATCGTTCACAACACCTACAAGTTATGAACCTGCTAGCATTCCACAGGACTGTCTAGAAGGAGTCTGTGGTCGTTATCCATACTCCGCTGAATAACTAGATCAACTACAACAACATCGAGGCCTTTCATTTGTTTATCACACATCAACTATCTACCCATGTTCTACCCAACATATTAGTTGATAAAAATATATATTTTTATACATAGTTTAAAACATGTATAGCATTCTCATTCTATACATATTCCACATAACAAATGAGGCACACATACATAACACGTATTTCATAGAGAATAAATTATATCTATGAGATAGAAGAAAGTGAATATACATTCACACATATAACAACAAAATATACACATAACACCTATTTCATATCAAATACTTCATAATTTTGTGTTAGAAAAAGGTAACTACACACTCACTTGATCAGAAGATGATCGGACAGCACTACGGCTCTAAGAGTAGTATTCTTCGGTGAAACCGGGATCATTTCACACACCGGGCTTCTCGCGGGCAGAGTTTCGGCTCAGAAACTTTTTTCTTCTCGGGATCTTCGAGCTTCGGGACTTGCTTCGGGTCTCAGGATGAACACCGGGGCTTCGGGATACTTCTGGCATGCAAAACGATGCAAAACGAGAGAAAGAGAAGAGAATTTGGAAAATGGAGTTGGCTGCCTTCGCAAGCCTTTTATAGGAGGCTGAGGCCTCACATTACGCTGGGCGTAATGCTCTACGCGGGGCGTACGCCTTGGAAGTTCATCACTGCTTACGTATCCGAAGAACTCGAGTGCGAAGTGCGTCATGCTTCGCTGTACGTTGGGCGTAACCCGGATAAGTCCGGTGACTCCCCTTCGGATAATATCGGATTAATAATTAAATTTATATATTAATTATTTAATAAACTTCAAAAATTCATATCTTCTTCATACGAACTCCATTTTCGACTTTCTATATATCCACGCGTAGGTGAGACTACGCTCTACAACTTTCGTTTAAACTTTGTCGGCTAGTTTTGAATTTATTTTTATTATTTATTTTTAGTAGGTCGGGACAAGAAAACTCTGTTATAAATTCATAACTTCTTCATCCGACGTCCGTTTTCTCCTATCTTTTTATCGTTTCACTACAATTAACGAGATCTTCGATTCTCGTTTAGATTGTTTCGGCTAAAAAACCGCTCGGTCTCAAATCGAGTATTTGGGCTGCATACTGCTAAGTCGAAACTTCAGAAAATCATAACCTCCTCATACGAAATCAGATTTGGGCGTTCTCTTTATGCACGCTCTCGGTTTAACGAACTCTACAACATTTGTTTAGATCACTAGGGCTAAATATCGCTCTAACGTAAATCCACTTTTTACGTCATTCAGCGTCGTGCCGGTTCTGTCGCGAAACTTCGACAGATCATAACTTCTTTGTTATAACTCGGATTTCGGCATTCTTTATATATTCGAAAACCTCATTTCAACTACTACAACATTATCCATAGATATCAAGCTTATCTAGCATTTCATTTTGACACTTATTTTTTTTCTTAATTCAATTAAGTCACACAGTTAAGCACAAAACACATAATACTCAAATAATACACTTCTATTATTTCCAAAACGGGTTACAAAGGTTAACCTAGACTATTATATCAACATTAATGACAAGCCCAGAAACACAGGCGTTACAGATATCATTTAGTATACATATATTTTTTAGTAAATTCTTATTGGTGCATTCTAACACACAATAGATGTGAGAAATATATATATATATATATATATATATATATATATATTGAGAGAGAGAGAGAGGTTCAAATATTTCTCGTATATGCTATAATACACCAATAATAATTTAGTAAAAATTAAATTATTATTTAATCAAATAATAATAGATATTAAATTATTTTCATAATTATATGTATATTAAATGTTATCCATACTTATAATTCTTTTTTATAGAAACTAATTAAATTAATCATTAATGTCAACAATAATATTCTTTCGGAATTAACTCGTATCTAGAAGAATAAAAATGTATTATATCAGAATAAAAGTGTATTTTAGTAGCATACACTCTTGTTTTTTCATATTCCATGCAACTTTATTGTATTTTAAGTGAGTGGGTGCTGAAACAAAACACAAACCCATACATAAAAACGTAGATGCGAATTCATTCTAAAAGAATGTTTCTTGTTGACATTAATGACGAATTTAATTAGTTTCCATAAAAAGAGAATTATAATTATAGATATCATTTAATATACATACAACTAGATTATAACTCGCGTTAAACGCGGGGGAACGTATTAAAAAAATTACCAAAACATCTATATAGATTGCATAATAATTATAAAAGAAAGTTTATGGCTACTGTTATTATTGAAAGGTGAAAAAGAAACACTGAAATCGATAAATAACTATAAACATTGCAGGACCTCTTTGTAAACAATGTTTTTTGTTTTATTAGTTGAACGACCTTCCTCATCACATATGAGTACCTTCAAACCTTTTTTGCTTGTTACACGAGAAACAACTACATATAAGTAACCATGTGTGAAGACAGGTCTACGCAATCCAACATTTGAAAATGAATGTCCTTGACTTTTGTCAATGGTCATAGCGAAACAAACTGCTATTGGGAATTACCTACGTTGAAAACATAATGAAATTTTTTTATCGGATCGGGTCAACTTCATGCGAGGTATATAAGTAGTCTCGTTGAAAAATCTACCAGATATGATTCGTGCTTCAATGACGTGTCTTCCAAGCCTTACGATTTGTAATCTAGTACCATTGCATCGTCCTCTAGTTTGGTCGATAGTACGAAGCAACATGACCGGAAAACCTTTTTTTAGTATAAGTTTATGGTTGGGAATTCCAGAGGCCTTAAAAGCGTTCAACACATCCGGAGAGTATACTGATTCCTCAAAAGAATCTTATATCTTGGTCTTACATAAGGAATCTGAACTCAGATATGTTTTCCCTTCATTTTTCATCAATTCTAACATGTAGTTGTTGATAACATCAACTTCTTCATTAGTAGGGACCAAAATAGCTTTATTTTGAAAATACGATAGATCATCAAGATTGTTCTGAAAAGATGAATAAATACAGGATACAATTGAATGAATATGGCCACCCATAGAGGGAACGATCACATCTTATGGAAATTCAACTTCAACTTCACCATCATTAGGACCACTGGTAGTACCTTCACAAATTTTAAGAATCCAATCAGCAAGTGATTTTGTCTCTTCGAAATCATTGTTTGGACAACCGAACTGAAGCCTCATGTTTACAGTCAAACGTAAAACTCTATATTCACGCCATAATCTTGATGAATGCAATGATGCCTGCACAATATCTGAACGATTTCCTCTTTGTATTACTGGAAGAATTTATCGAAAGTCACCTCCAAAAACAATGGTCTTGCCTCCAAATGGTTTGTCATTGTTCTTAGGAAGGATAGTATCTCTAAGTGTCCTATCAACTGCTTCGAAACAATGACGATGCATCATTGGGACTTCGTCCCAAATTAGAAGGCTCACTTTGTTCAACAGGGCAACTACATCGTTACCTGGCAATCTGGCGTAATAGAAAAAAACGATTTCTCATTCAAGTTAATTGGTATATGAAATCTTGAATGCGTTCTCCTACCACCAGAAAGGAAAATCGTCAATGATAAATGTCAAATAATCATAACTGCAAAATTCATTCGAGTTTTCCATTTTTGGAATCTTAAGGGTATGAGGAGCAACACTATCTTTTGAGGAAGACCATTCAAACAATTCAGTGGTGGTAACAATCTCAATAGGTCGTTTCAGTGAAGTAGTTGTTGGTGTCACTGCATCAAGATCAACAACATTAATATTGTCACCTTCAACATAAACACTCTTTTCCTGTATCAAATTAATAAAACAATGTTGATTAACAACATTAATATTGTCACTGCATCAAGAATAAATGTTTATTAACAATGTTAGAATGCTAAATTATATGAATTTAATTTTACCTTAATAGACTTGTTGATAGGAGTACCATCAGAATGAATATTGTTTTCTTCGTATGCAGGTGAATGTTTGAAAACTGCACCAAGTACAAGTTCATCATCAGCCATCTTATGAACGGTGTAGGTGTGATAATTGTTCTCGAGATTAAACTTTGAAATCTGAACTTTAAAAACAAACTTTCTATTAAGCATCGTATTGAACTCATCGGGGATCTTTTGGTGTCCTTGATCCTAAAAAATATTATAATAAAACATGTGAGTAGTTAATAAATCCCGATTAAAATAAAATGCAATAACAATATACAGTTAACTTGTCGTGTATACAAATTAATAAAATAGTATAATATAACGCTACCTTTGATATCTTTTCCATCAACCAATGATTACCGCGGTGAATAAGATCTTTAACATGACAGTCAAACAATACAAAAGAAGCAGACCCAGTTTCATCTTGAACATGTATTCCAACCCTTACCCTAAATATTATTGTATCACACGTTAATGGACAATGAAATAAAAATTAAAACATTGTAATAAAGATTCATGAGACAAGAAGTTTACAAATATAAAATTATGAACTTACTTGTCGAATACATCAAAAACTCCTTCGTAACCATTACAATTAAATGGTTCACCATCACTATCGTCACCATTTTTAGTTACCTTTTTTGAACAGTTACGACAATAAAAAGAATACCATCCTTCCTCAAAATCGAAACCAATTACATATATATATATATATATATATATATATATATATATATATATATATATATATACACACACACATTAAAAAAATTGTTATATATAATGGAAAAATATGAATAATATTAAGTATACCTCATTATAATCTGGAATATCATCAATGTTTTTTATTTGAAACGGAGGCACTAGTCTTCTGGCCTGGCCACAACAATTTCTGTGTTAAGTTGTGTAGTATTAATGGAAGAGTCAACATTCAAATCGATATCAGCAATGCTACATATAAGAAGGAGAAATGAAGAAGATCAACAATAATAATAATTATTGATTAATAAAAATAAAACAGTAAATAATTATATCATAGTCATCAAATACATACGCCTTTTTAAATTCTGAAATATGATGCATATCATCATTAATATGTAATTTCGACCCAATTTATCAGTTACTGACTTGTGGCTAGCCTATAAATAGCAATTGAAGTAATAGATTATTTCATATTATAAATAAAATATTAATGTAATGAGCATAGACATCTAAAAATAATTATTCTTACCACCCCAAGTCTTGAGTTTTACCATACGTAAGAGAATGATCACAAGAGCATTTTCATTTTGATGTTCAGATATGTAGTTGTTCAACTTCAATGTAAAACCATCCCACAAAGCCACTTGCATTTTCCTACCACTATAATTGATTGTTTGGGTTATATGAATAAAATACTACACACGATAAATTAATGAAAAATAAAGAAAAGTACATCAGATCTTGTGCAACAATACTCATTAGCCTTGTTTCCCTTGCATTCTCCTTAATCACTCTCATGGGTTCAGTAGATACAACTTGACCAATAAAATCTAGAAAAAGTAAATTTGAATCAATTATTATAATATAAATTGGTTAAAAAATATACAATATAATAAATGCAAAATTGTTAAGGGAAAAAAGCTTACCAAATGCAACACAAGTGTCAAAATTTCTGGCTGTCACATCATGAAAACTCTCAAAATTAAAAGGATTGATCCTATCAACAAAAGGAGTTAATACACGAATTGTGGTTGTTTAGTAGAAATTTATCTTATGCTTGTGAGCAACCAACATGTAATCTCCTTCGTTTCTGGCCATACCAAAGTTAGTGATTTGCCTTACAGCTCCTTCTTCCAGGAGGGCTTGAAATGCATTTATGAGATTTTTTTTTATTGTTGCATGTATTCTAGTGCCCTGTAGGTGATAAAGGGTATTATTATATGAAACAAAAATAAAACATAAGTTTTTTCATATTATTTTAATCTTACCTCCTGGTCCATTAAAATCATGTCAAAGCTGTTGACCATGTTTGGGTTGTTCTTGTATGTCTGTTTCCAAATCATGACAACTTGAGCACGAATATTCCATGATTCTATGGAGGCATCTATGTCAGCTAGCTTATCAATGACGATTTCACTGTTACTGCTATGTTCCATTTCGCTTGTGCTATGATAAATAGAAAAGTATTAGAGATAATTATGAGATATAGTGAAAAAAGTAATTCAAAGATTCACAAGGTTTTTGTTTAATGTAAATACAATGTTGTTCAATTAACATATACATTTTTGGTTGGCATACTTAACCATGAAAAAAACAAAAATAAACATTAATTGTATTTTTTAAAATAATAGTTGGCTGCAATTATGGATTAATGGAAGTAGGATG
Organism: Lactuca serriola; assembly: GCF_051521515.1. Lineage (NCBI taxonomy): Eukaryota > Viridiplantae > Streptophyta > Magnoliopsida > Asterales > Asteraceae > Lactuca > Lactuca serriola. Next base: position 232,780,660 of record NC_136409.1, on the reverse strand, counting down.
GTATCAAATCAAAACATACATAATATGTTGATATATTTCAAAGAAAACAACAAAGCAAAAAAAATGAGTATGAACACTTATCATATAGAAGGTTGTAGAAAGGAAGAAGTATTGATAAACAATGAAATGCGTACCTTTTTGCCTTTGATTAACCAAGCTAACAGTTGTTTACTGCTATATAAGGCTATAGAAAGGAATGAATATTGATTTAGTATCGTGAATATCAACATAAACGAAGATGTAAAAACATAGATAAAACACAATAAAAACCCACCTTTTACAGGAGTGTGGAAGGAAAAATAAAAATGGGTTTTGGCGGAATATGTCATATATATATATATATATATATATATATATATATATATATATATATATATATATATATATATATATATAGAGAGAGAGAGAGAGAGAGAGAGAGAGAGAGAGAGCATTTTAAGATTATTTTTTAAAATTTAAAATTTGGATAATGTTGATGGTTAGTTAAGTTCCCGTCTTTGGTGGCTGATTTTTCGATTTGAATATAGGAAATAGTTATGATAGACGGAAATAAATAGTAAATTGTTTTGTTAGAATGACATCACCAGAAATATTAAGAACGATCTAAGGGTTGAAATCAATCAAAGAAATCCAATGAATGATTCTGATTGTTGAAGGTAACATAATCAAGTTTCTATTTTAATATATATATATATATATATATATATATATATATATATATATATATATATATATATATATATATATAAAGATTATGGAAATCATTTAATATCCATCTTTATTTAATTAAATAATTATTTAATTTTACAAAATTCCTATTGTGCATTCTTGCACATAATAACGGTAAGAAACACAATAATCTATATATATATATATATATATATATATATATATAGATAAATAACTTTTTTGGCGAATAGTTTTATTACTGGAAAATAATTATTATATTTAATTGTTAGTTATTTTATAATATAAAAAATTACTACTTTTAAATAAAATATTTTAGTTTAGACCGTATGTTTATATTATTTATTTATACATTTGATGTAAATTAATAATATTGGTGTCTAGTTTAAGAAATGTAAATGAATTTATATATATGAACTTAATATTTTAAAATTGTCATTTTGCTCAAATTTAAATTTTGAATAACCTTCATTAATTCAAGTCGTCAAACTTTTGGCAAGTATTAATGATTTCTTTATACATAATTGATTTGTACAAAAGGTTTTATAACTTATATCTCTTAAAATTCTAAATATGACTAATATGCATTATATATAGTATAAGATATAAGATATAATATATATATATATATATATATATATATATATATATATATATATATATATATTTTATGGACATAAGGATGATTCTGAACCAATCATTAAAGATAATATAGAATTTTTTTTAAATAGTCTTAAAATATACAAAAATAATTATGGATTCAACTTTAAAATCGTTTATGGGGTAATATGGACTTTTTTTATTTCCTAATTTTAGGGAAGTAATCAGTCAAATTCATAAGAAGTTAATTATATTAATTATTTTCTATAATACTTAATGAATATTTGTATATTCTTTTAAAATTCAAAATCTAATAACTATAAAGAACTCAAAATTTAGAAAAGGTAGAGCCAAAGTTTTTGATTTTTCTCTTCTCCCTATAGGTCCTTCAAACTCAGAATCTTAATCAAAGAGCATTCTTAAATAATGTTTATAAAAATTATTTAAAACAAAAAATGTTTTTAAAAGAATTACGACAACAACAAAGGAAGAATTTTCTAAATTTGAAATAATACTTAAGAAAACTCTTCATTCGATGAAACGACAATAGAATAATGAAATATTACAACAACAGAGAAATATTGAAATATCAAACCATTCTTATTAAAAAAATTACATCAAAAGAACCGGTTTTCATAAAGAATGTGATGTATTCTTTAAAAGAATGTGAGGTATTCTTACAGAATGTATAACATATTATTGACATATTCCTCTAGAAAATGTAAAATGCTTAACATAATAAACTTGGTCTTCAGAATAAACTTGATCTTGTTCGGTGGTGTATAGAATCAATTGAATCTTCTTCTCTTTGAAATAAAAGAAGGATTGTTACAATAATTATTTCATGCAGTTAATCCACCTTCTTTGTTTGTCTCTCACGAGCTAAAAACAACCATAAAATCTAAACAATAACATGATTTATTGTGGAAATCGAATGCAAAGAACCAAAATCCCTAACCATTTTCACAAAACTAGATACACATAACAAGAAAAAATGATTCAAGTGCATGCAATCAACTTGTTTCTTTCTCTCACTCATACAAAGAAAGTAAAACAAAAGATAAAATAGACTGGAAAATTTTGGAATACTCTGAATAAATAATTGACGATGATATTGCCTCAAAATCAATGGTAAAAGAAATCAACTAAATTCAAAATCGGGCGTCGATTGTAGCCTTTATCCTGTGGAATGTCAATGACTCGATGTATGTTCATATGAACAATAACAAGAGAGAAATATGAAGGAAGAGAAAGCGAGAGGAGATGAGGTGAAACATAAAGATATAAAAATATAAACTCAAAAAGTGAAATTTTTACCAGATGATGTGGTTTCAAGAGGGTCCCCTAGCCACTCCCACTTATCGATCTCTCTTTTAAATCTATCGGCCTTATGTGATTTTCGATCTCCACTTGTAGCTATATCTCTTTCTTTGTGTCTTTCGCTTTCGATTTGGCACCTAGTGGTGATCGACTTTATTGTTGGTAGTAGTCATCAGGAAGGCAATGGAGGCAGGTTTAAGTGAGCTAAACACGAGGATACAGTTTTTTATCGGGTTGTCTTGGGCACATCCACCTGTAATCGAAACTCAACGAAGAAGGGTGGCTTGTGTTCTATTCCTGCCAGAAGGGTGTCAACATAGTGTGCAATAAATGTCTTTCTATATCTTTGAATCGCACACATAAAAAAAGATGTATATGGAGCAGGTTAGGGTTAATCAGTTAGTAAAAAATATTAATCGGTCAAAAAGAATTTAGGTAACATCCAAGATTTAAGGGATATATATCATAATTAATTTTTCGTTTCTAAAATTGATTATATATAAAGTTCCAAAAATACCCTTATATGAATTAGTAACTATTTATGTTTTTTCTAAAATCTAATTGCTTCCTACGTCCACACAATAAATGTTCATTTGTATATGAACCTACCCCTCTCTCTCTTTCTCTCTCTCTCTCTCTCTATATATATATATATATATATATATATATATATATATATATATATATATAGAGAGAGAGAGAGAGAGACAGAGACAGAGAGAGAGAAAGGGAATATGTGGTTGTTGGGTATTTAACATTAGGTATAGAACCCTAATAATGTCGTCGTTTGGAGTAAAATAGATTAGTTACATTGTTTTCCTTTTACAACTCAAACTTCTCCTTTCCGCACACCTGATCATTCTTCCAGGATTTTTGAGTTTGTTCATATCTCAATCCATGTAATTTCTTTTTTCCTTCGGTGCTTCTCTACCAATATTGTATCGGTTCTATATACTGATGTGAGATTTGTGATTCACTGTCACACTCCCAAACCAGGATGGTAGAAACGTATGGGTGTGGATGACGTCTTTTACAGTATCACAACATAATGTACAATAGTGATTCAAAGCAAGCACAATCATCATAAATATAATTAAGGATGTTACATTGTTTCCAAGTATTGTATGTTTCAAAACCAATTACATTAAGATGAAAAAATAAATAGTACGACGTCGTAACGTCTCATCCTTAAAAGCCTTGTGACTACTTGTTTAACGGTTTCCTGAGAATACAAGTAGTTTTAAAAAGTGTCAACAATTAAGTTGGTGAGTTCATAAGAGTTTTGTATGGGAAAAAAAATTAATTCTTTCCGTGTAAAATAGTAGTGTTTGTCTCCAGAAAAATCCAATATTTTCTTAAAAATGAGTTGTAGTCTTAAAATCCGTAAGACCAAAAATGTGTAAGTATTTCTATACTTAAAATAGTATTACATAGTTTTATTCTTATATAGAACCATTTGAATGCATGTTACCCTATAAACTAAGTGTGTTGTTGATTTCCCATGTGAGTTATTACAACTATGCTAGAACCGAAGTTGGCCTACTGTGACGTTCTTAAGACGTTGGAATGTGAGACATTTGTCACCCCAGACTTGTCGGTCTAGCAGTAGCTAGCAACTTAGGTGCGGGATTGTCAATCATGTATAGATCTATACACAAATACCACACCCTCTTACCGAGATTCTTGTTATAATTCAGGTCTTTAATGTATACTCTAGTAGGTACGGTGAAGACTTTGTCTCACATAATTGTTTCACCAAGTTTACGTTTTGTGTAATGAAAACTCTTGTAAGTGTAAATATCGCTTTTCCATAGTATTAGTGTAGTGTATAATAATTATATACTTTTATATAATTATTCGTCTTGTCCCAAAATGTTATAATAGTGTTAATGACCCTTGAACTACACCTATTGTAGTTTATTATAAATGTCTCGTTGTACCTATATATACACATATATATAAGTTAACATGTTTAGATGTTCATAAATAATACCTATTACACATCTAGCACAAGTATATGAACTATTAGTATGATAAAGTCATTTTTCTAGTTTTTGACTTTTTACGTCATCAAACGGTAAATATTGAATTATAAACTTTGTGAAATTTATTTTTACCTTTTTGTGAAGTTTAATTCAAGCTAACCTTATATGTTTAAAACAACATATTTTAGGTCAAATCTCACAAAAATAGTACCATAACCTGGTTATAACAACTTTTGTTAGAAAACCCTAATTTTTACATAAAATGATAGATATTTTAATCCTTAGGACTGGTCATGTTAACAAACAAAAATGTACATCTTGGGTCGGTTGAAAAGTATTATATATTTTTGAATGACTATTTATGAAACATATTGTACGTATAATAAAAACAAATGGTGTTTATTCATTAAAAGAATCAACAAAAATAAAGTTGGGGCAACGTCAATATGTATTAAATCAAGGGAAAAAGTCTCATTAGGGTAATGAATTCTTGATTTTGTTCACGGTTAGTCCCTTTTTTGTATATCATATACCATCTAACTTGTTTAAGATGTTCACATATTATCCTTGCGACCGGTTGTTATAAGTTACAAGGTAAATTTATGAACAATTTCAACAAGTTAAATGGTATATGGTGTAGAAAAAAAAAAGACTAAATATGAAAAAAAAAATCAGAAGTTTTTTTGAAAACCAGTATTTACGTGAGAATTTGAGAACTTTTTTTTCGACTAAAACTTTTCAAAACCAAACACCACTAGGCCATCGTCTAAGTCAAAAAGTGACTTTTTTGTAATGTGCATATATGAACATTTATAGTTTTCATCGCTTTTTTGGGTTTCGGTTTTGTTTAATATTTTAGAAGTCAAAAAACCGATGAAACCGAACCAAATAAATTGATAACCGATTAAACCGATGAATAAAATCACTAGATACAATGATAACCTAGTCTAACAAAAAAAAAGCCCCCCCCCCCCCCCCCCCCCCCCACACACACACACACACACACACACACACACACACACACACATTAACTTGTTACCCTATTTTGTTTATTTTCATATGATAAAATAAATGAGAGCGATAATTTAGAAAGTATGTTCTTTTATGTTTTACATGTTAGATGATATGTTTAATTATAAACTATGGAATATGAAAAAACAATGAAAACCATAAATCGGGTATATATCAAAGTTCTAACTAACGTTAGAAGTGACTTGACAGTAATATCAAACATCAAACTTTTACGAGCTGTGGCGAGTCACGACGTTTGTAAGTTGTGACTTAAGGCAACAATTTTGTATATACTTAATAGTTTTATACGTAGTTTCTACTTTTATTAATAAATATATACATATCTGACTTAAGACGACATTTTGTTAAACTTTGACGTCAAGTACAAGTCTTAGAGTCACGATGCGTTATGATGAGGCCATGACGAGTTTTTTAAAACCTTTGTATATATGCACATTCTAAAAAAATCGACTTTTTATTATTATGATGATGTGATTGACTTAGACGATGGGCTACAAGTGGTGTGGTGGTGTTGGTTTTGAAAAAGTTCGGCCGGAATGTTTTATATCAAGTTCAAATATTGGTTCTCAAAAAAACTTGTGATTTTGTTCACATTTAATCAATTTTTTGTGTACATTATATATCATTTAATTTGTTGTAATTTTTTCACATCTTTACCCTTATAACTTACTACAACCGTCAAAAAGTTATATATTAAAGTTTCAAGAAATTGGATGGCATTAATCTCCTTAATCATCTTCTTAAATCAAAGGCTTGTTTTGTAATATGATTATCACTCCCAAAGAAGATACGACAAAAAGTGATGCATGTGTTTTGGGATTGATTTTATATATTTTTGAGGACCACTTATGTATCATATTGTACTATCTGTAGAACAAAAATAAAAGGTGTTTATTCAATAAAAGCGTGGGACATTAAAAGGACATGTATTAAATCAAAGGTTTCATAGGACATATGCTTGTCGCTCTCAAAGAAAGTACGACAAAAAAAATTAAATAAATAAATTGAAACGGCTGAGATTTTATTAATTTACTGCCTAGAAAGAGCCTAAGCATGCCTAGAAAGAGCCTAAGCAGGGAAAGGACAAACAAAACAAAAAAACACAATTACACAATTGATACATTATTACAAGACCAATTTCACCCAATTACAATTAAGGAAACTCCCCCCTAAACGTCACCCAATTGAAAACTAAAGAAATTACATAATCAGCCACCTTAGTCCGAGAAAATCGAATATTGTTGAAAGTCAAGTCATTTCTCGCCTTCCAAATGCACCAAAAGCAACCATACACAATGGAAAGAATTACATTCTTTTTCTTATGACAGTTTACCGAATTAGCCGTAAATATGATAACCTCCTTTACAGTGTCAAAAGTAGGAGGAACAATGGCACACCAATTCCAAATCCGACGAAACACATCAATTGCGAACCGGCATTTGACAAGAATATGCTCGGCTTCATCGACACCCCTTACACAGCTGCGACATGAAAGGTCATTGATGTTGATCCCACGTCGGGATAGCGCACACACAGTGGAATTCTACCAATACAAGCTCTCCATATGAAACAATTAAGTTTCAACGGCATCATGTGATTCCAGATTGTGCCATTTTGCATGGGACAGGAGAGTCAATTAGCTTTCGAACACTACTCACCAAAAACCTCCTGTCACTTGAAAGTTTTGCTCTTAGAATATCCTCTGCGTCAGATCGAGAGTGGTTAGACAAAATACGTCTTAACATATTTAGCTCATCATACTCCTCCTGACAATTTGGTCGTCGTTTCCAAGCCCACCCACCAATATCCGGACAAATTCTCTCTTCGACGAAACAGTACTTTCGTCGCTCAAGAGAAAACACCTGAGGAAATTTAGAAGCAAAAGTGAAGTCCCCTGTCCGGTCGAACCAGAACAGCGTATCATCCCCTCTTCCCACCTTGACTTCCAAAATAGATGAAAATTTTATGTCAATCTCACCCAACTCATCAACAATTTTCACTACGTTTTGCCAGCAACCATGAATCGATTTTTTATATAAAGAGGTTATAGGCTTCCTTGCAAGATTATGAGTGCCACAGATAACCTGGTGCCAAAAACCGTTTTTCTCCTCTTTAAATCTTCATATCCGTTTAACCAAGAGAGCCCAATTTAAAGCTCTCATTGATCCAATACCGAGCCCACCCTTAGCCATGGCGCCTAAAACGTCATTCCATGCGACCCAATGGATTTTATTCTTCTCATTGCTTCCACCCCATAAAAATCTTCTCCTCAATTTCTCAATCAAAGAGATGACCGACCCGGGTGCCTTAAAAATGGAAATATAATGAAGTGGGAGACTACCTAAAACCGATTAATAAGAGTCATTTTTCCGCCGAAGGCACGACAGAAAATTATGCATGTGTTTTGGGATTGCTAACTTATAACTTATATTTAATTTATTCTAAAAATATTTTTTAGTTTATAAAATGATTAGAATGATAGAGGTAAAGAGTAAACTTGTATGTGTCGGTTGCCATGAAAAAAATGAGGACACAATCCATATAACCTTTTTACAACTAAAAAAGAAGTAAAATAATAAATTTGTTTTTTAAATAATAAATACATTTAGAGTTATAAGCAATTTTAAATAAATAAGAAGGAAATATCCTATAAAGAAAATTGTAATAATTAAGAGGTAAGATATTTTAAATTAATTAGAAGGAAACATTATATAATAAACATTTTTAAGTTGTAAATTGTGTTATTTAAAGTGTTAAATCTTTTAAATTTAAAACAAAATTTTGATTATTAAAGGTGGCATCTTAGTTCTTGATATATAACCAACTGTACTACGTATAAAATAAATATTACAAAATATTTGGATATTTATACTTTGTATTATTTGTTGATATAATTATCTCAATATGGACTATTGAACCAATTTGGAACAAGATATGTCATGTTCATATATCTTATAATAGAGTTACATCATCGCCATAATTTCAGCTTTTCAGGGGCTAACGCTAGGCAATGAGTTTTTTAATAGATACGGCCTCAACCTGATTTTGGGCTAGGCTATTGATACTTTTAAATGTGGGGGCAATGACCCTGTACAAACTATAAAAAATGGGCCTTTAAATATAAATTTTTAATATATAAGAAAAATCTGTAAATACTTTAATAATTCGATAAATAAGAATTATATTAGAGAAAACTGATGTAACTACATTTATTAAGACTTGCTGACCAAAAGAAATAGAAATTAAGTTTTTTTTATGAGACTTGGATTTAAAAAAAAGGAAAGAAAAAACAAAGAAAAAAAAAACTTAATGGACTCATAATTGAGTTTAAAGAGAATTATGTTAAAGCGAATATAAAAAAAGACATGGTGGTTAATGGGATTAACAGAGTGGCAGAAGTGAAACTTATTAGCAAAAACAATCAAGCATATGGTGGACGCAGATAGATAGATTCGATCCTTGGTCTACTAGGTATCAAAAAGTAAATGGCGTGCGTCCTAACCAGTTGTTCAAGCATAGATTTCTAAAATTTGTTGCGTAAATTCATATATATATATATATATATATATATATATATATAATTAATTAATTTCGCTACAACTCGGGCCCTATTTTTTTCGGGGCCCTGTGCGGTTGCACGCTTTGCACCCCTCAGGGCCGACCCTGGTACTAATATATCTGGTTTAATTGCCGGTTGGAAAATGCTTGGATATAGCCATACATATTTCAATTTTGCATATGCAACAAATTGTTTGGAGAGTTTTTTTGGGAAAATATTTATATAAACTACAACAAACGGGGAGACTCGTTTCGGCCGGAGTCGGCTATTTCGTTGAAGCTAGCTTTGATGTTGTTGCTACTTACTTGTAATCCTCTTCACTTGGCCACTACGGTGTACAAATAAATGTGTTATCCATCCCACACAATCTCACGGATCAGGTTTTCATTTCTACCTTCATTGTTTGATTTGATTGGTTTTTTCTTGTTTTTAGCGGTTTTTAACTTTCATAATTTGTATATGGTGTTCCTGTTGCTTTGTAATGGAGTTGATATTGGATTGTTGGCTGAAAGAATTACTGTAGTATAGGCCTATTCTACCGGAAGCACATGACTCACACTTGGATCGAAAAAAGTCACAAGGTTACCAAGGTGCTAGTAATTGATTATGTTTTATTCATGTATGTCGTTACCATTGTTTCGGTAATTACTAAGAAGATGATTGTTATTCCGACCCTAGTGGTCATATCAAATCGAGTCCGACTAAGATAAGTATGTTACGTGGTTCAGAGAACCAAGATCGATGTAGCATCCGACTTAAGCTATAAATTTGAAATGAAAGATAATCGAAACGATTAATAGAAGTATCACAATTTGTAACGACCAAAAGTTTCAACCAAATTAAAACATTTTTATTTCATTCAAAAACCATTACGTTCATACATCTTGTTTTCAAAATAGTTTAAACATCAGAGTATCCCCCAGAACCATATCACATAAATCATAAAACATGAGGAGCGGTACGATCACGTTTTTGCCTTGCCATGATCTCCTGAAACAATAAACCACAACTGTAAGCCCGAAAGCTTAGTGAGTCCCCCCAAAGTACCCATACACGCAAAAACATACGCATACAGCAAAGAACAACATACTACGGGTCCAATCAACCTTCCGGTTGGAATACCCTTGGCTCCCAACCATCGGGTTGGAATGCCTACAATACACGAGCCTAATCATCCTACCGGGATAGAATACTCTCGACCCATAACCATCGGGTTGGAATGCCCAAACGCCTATACGTACAACAAGAACTACTATGGGTTCAGTTATCTCATAAGATGGAATACCCCAGGCCCCTCAACCATTGATTTGGAATGCCAACCTACCATGAGTCCAATCATCCTACCGGAATGGAATACTCCTGGCCCACAACCATCGGGTTGGAATACCCCACTCCCTATACATACAGTAACTACTACTACTATTAATATGGATCCAATCATCTTGCAAGATGGAATACCCCAGGCCCACAACCATCGGGTTGGAATGCCAACCTACTACGAGTCCAATCATCCTACCGGGATGGTATACTCCTGGCCCACAACCATCGGGTTGGAATGCCCCACACTAGCAAACATGCACACATAACAGGCAACCACATAATACTCTACAAAACAACATATTAGGGCCCTATCATCCTACCGGGATGGAATACCCTCTGCTAATGCTCAACATACATAACCGGCAGGTAACATCCTACCGGCGTACATAAGGCAAGACCAACTACAGGTCTATACTCATAACTGCTACCCAACTACCAGGGTGTTGATTCAACAAAACTAGCCATCTCTTAACTATCCATTCCTCTAGGATACTAAGCTAACAAGGCATATCCTCATATCATCATCCTATATACCAGGATACTAGCAAGCATAACACCATACAACATAACAAGCTCTAAACAACAATTCAAAGGGCCGACCTTGGTGCCTTAGACCCTTGAGTATAGTGAGGATAACTCACATTGCAACTGCCGAAATCCTGCAAATCTCTGACTGCTAACTCGCCGGAAATCCCAACTATCACATGCAAATCATCACATTAGAATCCATCATGACTTTCTAGGCCAAGGGCCCACAACACTCATTAAGTCCATTATCCTCTTATTGGGCCAAGACCCAAAACCAAATCCTCATGCAAAGCCCATTATTGGCCCATTTTACTAAATTGGGCCCACCTTTCCAAACGAGCCTAGATCCAAGGTCCATAATAATTATTGGGTCCAATTTACTCCATCCATATTGTTCAATCACGACCCAAGCCCAGCTAGCCCAATAATAGCCCAATTACACAAGGCCCAAAATTGAAAACCCAACATAGGGCGTACGCTGGGCGTACTCCTCTGGTACGCGGGGCGTACACTCGTCTGTACCAAAAATCCTTCCAAATGCTTAATGGCTTAAGCACTTAAGCCCATATGCTAGATCCAGTGACCAAAAAGGCCTAGGACTCATAAAGTCTCAATCTTTATCCTTTTGGACGTTCATAAAGCTCTTAACTCAATGTCTTAACCCATTAATACCTTCCTACTTCTTACATGCGACAACCAAAGCCATTAGGGCCTCATTTTTCTTACTCAAGACCTCTCCAATGGTCTGAAAGGACAACTCATCTTAGCCAAAACACATCATGCATCAAAATAGGGGGTTTTGGGACAAGAATGGTGTCAAAACTTCACCATACCTAGATCTACACAAAATAGATGTCAAGAAAGAAGCTTTATACCTTTAGGAGATCTTGAACCACCAGAAAACTTCAGATCTACACGTTGGCCTTCTTCCTCTACTCACTAGATGCAACACCTTCTTCTCAAAACACTCCAAATTCACTTCCAAAGCTGACACACTCAAGAAGTTGGCTAGGGTTTCGGGAGAACGACTCTAAATAGTGGAGGCTAGGGTTTGGGAGGGTTATGAGCGCTTAAAGTTGTTTAAATAGCCTCCACACCAAAAATATTAGGGTTTCTATATGATAGACGTACGTTGGGCGTATGTCGAGGGGCTCCGCGTTCATTTACTCAATTACGTTGGGCGTAACCCAGCCTACGCTGGGCGTACCCACATGTGTCCCAAAGCATGCATGACCTTTCTTTGAAAACTTTTTCCATTAAGTGCCATAAGTTTCAATATCTTCAAAGTGTCATAACTCCTTCATTCTAAGTCCGTTTCCGACGAACTTTATATCCACGAAAAGGTGGCGAGAAGCCCTATGCTTCTAGCAACGCACCTCGACCCGAAGCCTTCTCAAATAAAACCCATTGCCCATAAAAGACCGAAACGCCCTTACTCTTGATCTCAGGGATCCACAAATAATTACTTTTAGAACAGGGCGTTACACAATCACCATAAAAGTAAGAAGCTTGTTGTAACGCCCATAAAAATTCAAGCCAATTTAAAACTTTTCAAACAACCCAAAAACATTAGTTATTACAAAACTTGTTTTCAAAATGTATAATATCAGAGTATCCCAGAAACATAAACATAAATATGAGGAGCTCTACGATCACACCTTCGCCTTGCCGCGATCCCCTGATGTACCTAAAACAATAAACTGAAACTGTAAGCTCGAGGCTTAGTGAGTCCCCCCAAAATACCGATACACATACAGTCCATGTAACCAGGTCAACAACATCATAACATAACAAACTGAAAACAACATGCAATGGGTCCACAAATTTACAAGCTGGATTACCCCTAGGCCCTCAGTACGAGTCTGGAATGCCTATCGGGCCCTCAGCTCATATCTGGAATACCATCGAGCCATCAGTACGAGTCTGGAATGCTTATCGGGCCCTCAGCTCGTATATAGAATGCTCCCGAGTCCTCAGTATGAGTCTGGAATGCCTACCGGGTCCTTAGCTCATATCTGGAATACTATAGGCTTTGTTGGCCACCGCACGGAGCAGTACAACCTCAAACCATCCCACATAACATATCAACATATAACATAACTACTGAGCATGCAATAATCATATAACATCACAGATAGTCCTACAGATCTACCCAACTGACATAACCACTAGCATGCAACACTAACTCATACTCAACATCTAACACTGCTAGGATAACATATCCAATAGGCCAACCTTGGTGCCTTAGACCCCTTAGTATAGTGAGGATAACTCACCTTGCAAGTAGTGCCGAGATACTACAAATCTCTGACTGCTTTCTGTAATGCCCGTAGATCCGGGCTAGTTTATTTAGAGACGTTAAGCGTCAAAAATGACTTTTTGATAGAAGATTATTTAGAATGAGTATTATTAACTAAGTTGTAGTATATGTTACAATGATTTTGTACATATAAAGAACGTTGAAATCCGCGTTATAACGAAGCAGTTATGACCTGCCAAAGTTTCGCGATAGAATTGGTACAACGCTGTGTGACGTAAAAAGTGAATTACGATAAAGTGCTTTTTAGCCTTAGTGATCTAAACGAAAGTTGTAGAGTTTGTTAAACTGAGAGTGGGCATAAAATGAACGCCCAAATCTGACTTCGTGTGAAGAAGTTATGATTTTTCTAAGTTTCAGCTTATTAGTATGCAGCCCGAAACCCGAATTTTAGATCGAGTGATTTTTGGTCGAAACAATCTAAACGAGAATCGAAGATCTCGTTATTAGTAGTGAAATGGTGAAAAGACAGACGAAAACGGACGTCGGATGAAGAAGTTATGAATTTATAACGGAGCTTTCCTGTCTCAGCCTACTAAAATAATATAATAAAAATAAAATCAAAATTAGCCGACTAAGTCTAAACGAAAGTTGTAGATCGTAGTTTCACCTACACATGGATATAAAGAACATCGAAAACGGAGTTCGTATGAGAAAGATATGAATTTTTGAAGTTTATTAATATAATTAAAATATTAAATTTAAATATAAAATCCGATATTATCCGAAGGGGGGGAGTCACCAGACTTATCCGGGTTACGCCCAGCGTAGATAAGCATTACGCCCAATGTAATGCGTTGATTCAGCCCCCATAAAAGGGATGTGAAGGCAACCGAGTTCTTTGCTCATTTTCTCTTCTCTCTCTCTCTCTCTCTCTCTCCCGTTTTACCTCGTTTTCGTGCAAGAAATATATCGAAGCCCCGGTATCATTCCCAAGACCTGAACCAAGTCCTGAAGCCCCGAAGATCCCAAGAAGTAAAGTTTCCGAGCCGAAGCTCTGCCCGCAAGAAGCCTAGGTTTTGTGAAGATCTCCCGGTTTCACCGAAGAATACTACTTCTACAAGTCGTAGTGCTGTCCGATCATCTTCTGATCAAGTGAGTGTGTGGTTACTTTCTTCTAACACATAAATATAAAGTATTAGCTATGAAATACGTGTTATGTGTTATATATTATTTGTCTATTTGATATGGGCTTGGAATTGATGTTTTTATACGGGTGTTAAATGATTTAAACTGTCTATGTATTTTATATCTACAAATATGTTGGGTAGAACATGGGTAGATGAAATAGTGACGACTATGAGACATAGTGCCGGATAAGGTGAGTCTAGGGGTAAAATACCTCACGATGTCAGACCACTGCTAGGCACAATTATCTAGACAACCATCCATGATTTAATTGGCATGTTGTTGTTTTGCGATCAGAGATTCGTGGTGAAACTTATTCCATTCCCCTCATTTGATGTATTTATTAATCTTCGTTTGTTGCAAGAGAATTTCCAAAGCAGCGTCGTCAGTTTGTTGTTCATATTGATCATTTAGGCTAGATCTTGTAAGATTGTTGTATATGATCTATACGTGGGAATCGATGGGATGGGATAAATTGTTATATATATATATATATATATATATATATATGTGTGTGTGTGTGTGTGTGTGTTAATGATAACTGTTGGAGTAGTAGGTTTGAGTTATAGATTATTATCACATTGTGGGATTGAAATCTCTATATACTCACCAGGTTTCCAAACCAGACCCACTTAGTTTATTGTATCGCATGTAGCTATATGAAAGATACATTCTGCTGAGAGATTCAAGGAGTATCAGGTCATTAGTTTAATTACTGTAAGACTTGTAATATTTTGTATGCTTATGTTTCTGTATTGACGATGACATCCCAATGATTTAATATACATAAAATACATTTGTTCGGAATGCTTTGATAATACATTTCTCATATTCTTGGGAACAAATTTTGCAATATTATTCTTTAAAATGGATACTCTGATTTTAAATAAGCATAAGCAAATCGGTATTTTCTAGCCGTGAAAATAGGGATGTCACATATCATGATAATTTCATGCATCCAATTAATTATGGTATCAAATTTATAAAAAATCACATTTAAGGTTCAAATATAAAATCCGATTTTATATTTTTGACGCGGTTCAATTTACTTGAAAAAAAAAACAACACAAGCATGCATTTAACATAAACGAGCATCGATCTAATTAACACTTTTGGGAGCCAACACAATAGTGTTAAGTCCTTCCTGAGGGACAAAGGGATGAAATATAACAACCTGTTCTTCATGTGATCTTCAAGCTCCCACTTGAAATGAAAATCAACTTTGTTGCAATTTTATAAAGATTTTATAAAAGTTATATACTTCTATGAAATGTTTATAAAATTTATGAACTTTTAAAAATTGTTGGTCTCCATGGTTCTTCAAGAAATGGTCTTCATCTTCATCGTGTTACATATTTTATAAGATAAATCTAGTCTAAAACTAATTTATTACATAACAATAATAAGAATAAAAACTTGCTACTTTAATTACATACTTATTAATAAAAGAATACTGCAAACCATTTTAATAAATCATACAACAATAACAACAACATAAAGGTCCATGGCTTGTTAATGCACTATAAAATGCATATAAACATAAAACACCATTTGTTTTTCTAAGATACTTTAAGTGACAAAAAATGCATGTAAGTTTTTTCCTGATAAAACAAAAATTAAGAAGTTGTCAAAGAAAATATGTATAAACTTATTTTTATACAAAAACAAGTTATCTATATTCTCCAAAAATCATAAAACCTAACCAAAATTGCAAGGTGGTTGTGATATCAATTGTTGGGTTTTTATTCAAAATAGTTTCAAAAACATAAAATTTAGCAACTGGAGACTTGATAATTTGAATAACATAAAACAAGTTTATAGCCCACCAAAGAGCTTCTTGCAATGTTTGGAAAGAAAACAGCAACCAAAGAAGAAAAATAACATAACCTTTGTAGTCTTTGAATCCTCAAGGGGAGTTTAGGAAGTTGATGGAGAATGGATAAATCTTTGAGACATCAACAATAATCCAACTTGATTTAAGATGATAGCCTTGTAAAACTCTTAAGACTCTTAAGCTTTAAGTTCATAACTAAAGTATGAACTTAAAGAGAGAAAAATGCAAGTGTTCTTTCAAGTGTGAAAGCAAAATAAAGAGAGAATGAATATGCCAAGCATACTCACGGTTTTGGCATGTAAAAAAAAGGTCAAAAATGAAATTTTTTCATGCAATCTCTTAAAGCTAAAACAATGCAAATGAGTCCTTAACCAATTAAGCACTCATGTCATAAAAGGAACTTGTCCCCCATGCCTTTAAGAACTAGCCATGCTTTTGATTAAACAAATCAAAAGGTCATGCTTCTTTTATTCTTTCTTATAAAGATATAAAAGAAGACAAAAGTTTATAAATCATACCATATGATACATTATGTTACTTAATAATGAAAAATTATTATTTCCAATAAATAAATAACTTTCAATTAATTATAATAGTTTATGGAATATTTATTAAAATCAATTTCTAATAAATAATCAATTATACCAAGTTGTTAGTGTGACCCATTAGTATCATATGTTAATTAGCAGTATCTGTAACTCTCGGTTCCAAGTATGAAATTATTTTGATTGCGTATGATGTATCTTTGAGGGCCACGACGTGGTGAATCTCCACCATGATGTGGCGAAGAGTTTTGGGTCGCGAGAGTTTAATGAACCACCACGACATGGTGATTTTGCCACGACGTGTGGTGGTTGTTGGGTAAAACCCTAAATTTAAGAGTTGAGCGTTACTTAAAGATCCTTAACCTCTCATAGCCTCCCTCCCATCAGCCTCCATCTCTCCAAATCGTCCCTTGCTAACCCTAGATCCCTTGTGTGACTTTTTGGCCTTAAAGAGTGTGTTTTTGGTGCTTGTGAAGGAAAAAGGTGGTGGAAGATCACTTGGGGAGTTCAAAGCAAAAAAGATCCAGGAGTTTGCCATCCTCTAGCATCTCAAGGAGGTATAAAGTCTTCACATTGTTGAGTTAATGGATAAATCTATGGATTTTGCCCACTTTTCTCTATGTTTTATTGCCTTAGATGGTTGAACTTCATAAAGTTTGCAACTTTATGAATCTCCCGGCCATTTGGAGCATTTGGCTCTTCGGATATAGCTTAGAATCGAGTTTTGAGACCATACATGGAATCTTGGCCTTTTTTCCTTATTTTGACCTAATAAGAGTTTAAGTCATGCACTGGACATGCATGACTGAAAAGCACCAATTTTTATGGTGTGTTTGATGTTAGAGACTCTTTCGAAGCTTTTGTTTAAGAAACCTCTTGGATTGGATGATTATTGCTTAAGCCATGAAGTGTTTTGGATCATAAAGTTGAGATCTATACACTTTGGAGGGTTCTATTGGATAAAGTTGGGAACTTTATCCATCTAGACCCTATTTTGGTCCAGATCTGAGTCAGAGATCCTTTGGAATTGAAGAAAGTGGTTGAATGCATTAAGTTGCTGAAAATCTCATTACCACGACGTGATGACAGGGCAGATCGCGACTGTTTTGTCATATTCGTCACCACGACGTGGTACAAGGGTACCGCGACATGACGGTCAGCTGAATTGACTTTCCTTGACCTTTTGATCGTGTGACTTAGTTTGACCCTTAAGGGGTATTTTGGGTATTTTGGATTATACTTGAGAATTTATGTTTGATGGTTAGGAGTCGGTTAGAGCTGAGTTTCAAAGTTGGTACCTCATCAGTTATTATTCAAATTAGGAGGTGAGTTTTCTCACTATATCAATAGGTCGAAGGCACCAATGCTCGCTCATTACTTGATGTATGGAATGTTAGTTGTCTATGTGTTTGTTTGTTTGAAAGACCTCGGGGGTAGCCCGTGGCATTTGTATGGAATACCATGGGGGTAGCCTGTAACGCCCGTAGATCCGGGCTAGTCAATTTAGAGATAATAGGGGTCGAAAACGAATTTTCGAAAAAAGATTATTTAGAATAAATAATCTTAACCAAGTTTTATAATATGTCTCAAGGGTTCCGTACATATAAAGAACGTCGAAATCCGAGTTATAACAAAGAAGTTATGGCCCGTCGAAGTTTTACAGCAAAACCGGCAGGACACCGGGAGACATAAATAGTGAATTTTTGATAAAGGACTTTTTAGCCTTATCGATCCAAATAAAAGTTGTAGTATATGTTAAACTGAGAACATACAAAAAAAGAACGCCCAAATCTGACTTCGTATGAGGAAGTTATGAATTTTCTAAGATTTGGCATAGTAGTGCACGGCCCGAAACTCGAATTTTAGTTCGAGCGGTTTTTGGCCTACGCGACCTAAATGAGAATTGAAGATCTCATTAATATGAACTCAACAGTAAAAAGACAGACAAAAACAGAGTCCGTATGTAGAAGTTATAAATTTTACGCGGACATTTAACAGTATAATCTCCTCGTACTGTTAAATTTAAGATCGGTCGAGAATTAGCTGACAGAGTCAAAATGAAAGTTGTAGATCTTATTTTTACCTACGCGTGGATATAAAGAACGTCAAAAACAGAGGTCGTATGTGAACGTTACGGATTTTAGAAGTCGGAAGTGTGTTGTGCGAAAATGGGTGATGTGACACAATCTTGGTCATTGCTTTCTCCCCAAGTCTTGCCACTAGATGGTGAGATGTGACACCAAGTTCAGCCATTTTCACCCTATAAATAGAACCTCTCTCACCCTTATTTTCTTCACACCTTTCCCATTCTTTCTTCTCTTTATTCTCTCTCTAGAACCTCTCTCTAGCCCCGAAACCCCCCGAAAAGGCTAGGGAACCTCCCTAGCACGAGGCGGAAGCCCCGGAGTGATCGATGGCTACGAGAATAAGATATTTTCGGCTCGGGAATGCTGCTCCAAGCAAATACCGATTTTCTATAAAACCCGTTGTAAGTGAGCTACGCCTACGCTATTTTTAATATAGTTTTTTCTTTAATTATAGTAACGTTATTAGGAACTTATAATAAGTACTTGGGCTATTATTATGGGTTATATAAGTATTGTTTAACGCTTATATAATAGAAATAATAGTCAGACTATTAATTAGTCTCGAAAAATAATAGACTAAACTCTAGTGGTTATAATACTAGGTTTCGTTGAAGGAAATTATTTTTAAAAAAGCGAAGTGCTGTCTGAGTTCGGAATCACCACCTTTTCAAGTGAGTGCATAGTCCCTTTCATGAACATGATTTTTAATACAAGTATCGATTGAAGTATTAAATATATGTTTATGTGTGAATTATTTGATGTTGCCTGAGATACTTGTTAAAGTACATACCTGATTATATATGCTGATTTAGGATAAAAAGTAAACCTAAATTAATTATGAGGAAAATTAGGTAGTCTTTTCTTACGAGTACGAGTGAATTATACTCAGAGAATAAAACCTTGGTATATGTCATTGATCCGGGAGCATGGATTAGACATAGTCATTGTCCCTAGTCCGAGAGTATGGATTAGAAATAATCATTCATCGTTAATCCGAGAGTATGGATTAGTCATTCGTCCCTAGTCCGAGAGTATGGATTAGGTAAAGTCGTTCATTTCTGATCCGGGAGTATGGATTAGGTAAAACGGCTAATCTTAGGTCCGATAGTATGGATAGTCTCGTTGTGAGGATTGACGGGGTGGGATAAGAGTTGTTTATATATATGGTGAAATTGTATATTTTGTGAGTTTTAAACTATATATATGGTATAACATTGTGGGATTGAAATCCCTATGTACTCACCAGGTTTCCCAACCTGACCCACTCAGTTTATTTATATCACAGGTGTTGATATGAAATCACATTACACTGAGAGATTAAGGAGATATAAATCATGAGTGATAATGAATGTTAGTTTTGTTTATGTTTATGTTTCTGTATTGATGATGACATCCCAAATGTTTTAAAATAAATAAAAAATACATTTCTTTGGAAATGCTTTGATAACGTATTTATCATGTTTTTCTAGGAACAAATTCCATAATATTTTTATAAAAAGGGTACTCTGATTTTTATAAAGCATAAACAAAATCGGTCTTTTCTGGCCGTGAAAATGGGGATGTCACATAGCCCATGGCATGGAAGACCATGGGGATAACACATGACACTTGGATATCATACCGTGGGGGTAGCCCATGGCATTCCAGGGAAAGACCATAGGGGTAGCTCATGGCAATCATATGTATGTGGTGTGGTATTTTGCGATTGTATGTTATGTGGTATTTAGGGAATTCACTAAGCATTTGCTTATAGTTTGTATTGTGGTTTCAGGTACTTCCGTTATTAAGGGGAAGGGCCCCACTTGATAGCGCAACATTCACTCTCCACGATATTCCGCACTTACAGATATTGTTACTCTGATAATTGGACATGTTTATTATGTTAATGGATTTTGGAAACAATTTATGACTATAATTTCTTATTTAAAAATGAAATTTTTTATCCGGTTTTGGAGTTGTTACAATATCATTTAAATATGACTCTTGAGCATACAAGATCTTTCATTGCATGTATGTTGGGCGAGACTCGCTGGGTGAGACCCTTTATATGTGAGCGGGGCCCGTTATATGTGTTGGGCGAGGCCCATAAAGTGAGACCCGTGTGTATGTGGGGCGAGGTCCGTATGGATATGGGGTATTTTAGGGAACTCTAGTTCCAAAGGGAAGAGTTCGGCATGATCGCAATGCACACCCCAACAATTTATTTCACACTGTCTTTTCTGATTTATCACTGTTGTTCTGAGAATGCTTTATACACTCTAATTATCGGTTGATCCTAATGAATGGATGTTTGGTTTTTGGTTAACTAAAAACAAAATTTTTACTTAGTATTTTGGAACGTTACATTTATGATGAAGACTAAGACACGGAAGACAAAAGTCCACCTTATAATGCGCTCGGTCCATAATTATATCATCCAAAAATATTATATCCTCCGTAATATCCTAATTCAAAAAACTTACACAACTTCACACTCATCGGTCCATTGTCCACAATATCATTGCAACTCGGAGTCCAAATTTGGTTCCCAAACGATTTACCTAACTATATAGGTTTAGATTTAGTTCAAATTTGTTATTATTTAATTCCATAAGTACTAATAAAAACAACCTTTTAAATAAATCAATAAACAATAACAAATATTTTATGAAAATGTTATTATTTAAATAAATCCTTATTCTAATAAAAGAATAAGTTTAATCTCCTTTTGACAAGTGTCACAAAATTAGAACTCCTCATTAATATTATATATCATTTATCATGACACTTGCCAACCTATTAATTATATATTTCAAATTTCAAATTTCAAATTTTCACTCTAATTATATTAAATTAATAATTAATTATCTATTTCAAATTTCAAATTTTAAAATTTTATTCTAATTGTATTAAATTAATAATTTATTTCTCATTTTAATTTTTTAATTTTAAAATTTTTCATTATACTTATATTAAATTAATAAAATTAGATTAAAAAAATTAATTAAATAAAATTAATATAGATTTTAAGGTGATATAACTTCACGTATTTATTTAAATTCACAATTATAATTCTACATAACTAAAAAATATCTCTTACATAATAGTTTATTTAAAATAACTAATTAATAGTTTTGTTTTTTAATATGAAAGTTTAATTAATTTTATAACCGTGGTTCTCACGTATTATAGACTAAACTAGTAAATACTTATAAAATCTATCTAATCAAAGAACAAACACTTTATTACCATTATCAAACAACAATAAAACCTTCAAATAAACAATATGAAACAGGCGGTTAATATCCCTTTATAAAACATCTATAGCCCTTGCAAAAAGTTCCGGGAAAGCCAAAAGGGGGAAACCGTTTCAAGTGCTTATCGCGGCAGAGAGATTCGGTGGCCGGAAGCGATTTCGCGATGTTATTACTTTACAATTGCTTTCTCCAACTCTCGCAATCTCTTTAGGTTTTCTATTATCCCCTCATTATTTGACTTGATCGACTTTTTTCTTGTTTTAGCAGATTGTCTCTTCGTTAATTTGTACATCGTGGCTCTTGATAACGGAGCTGTCGTCGGCTGAAAGAATTACTTCCACCTGGTAAGTAATTAGTAACCGAACTTGGTCTCCATTTGTTTATTCCTGTTTGAATTTTGAGAAGCATGTATGTATGAATCTGTTAATATGATCTTCACAATTTCAATTTCAGTTTTGGGGATAGTGATTGAGAATTCTGTTATCAGTTCCATTCCTAGATATTCCTAACCGATTTAGAGATATTAGTTAAGCATACTTTAAATATTTAGCAGATGTGTTTTGTTGGATCCAAACTGGATGCGATCTCCAACATGACGTATTAAGAAAGTCAGATTGAGTTTGCAATTGATACTGTATGTGCTTAATTGTTTGAGATTGTAGCCGTTTACAGAACCTGGAAATCAGTCTTAAGAGGCAATTAATCAAAATATAAAGCCAGCCATATGGAACAACACATCCAAGTTCCTTATTAAACATGTATGACACAAATACACTTAAAATATGAAACTAAAATACATTTCATAAACAAGTTAAAATAAGTATAATGCAATATGAAACTATAGAGTAAAGGTTTTATTGGTTTGTTTTGAGTACATGCAGACAGACAAACAGAGTATATGCGTGTATGAAGTAGAGTTATCTTCTACGTGCAGCATTTTCTCTTTGAGCATTGAAGTAGACAGCAGCAACTGGTAAGCCTAGCTCATTTTCTTGAGAGAATAACCGAGTGTTAAATTGATCTCTGGAAACAGGTGTCCTCACTGATTGCCTTGCTTTTTGCTTGAACAATAAGAACACATACCTGTGGATTCCTATCACAGGCTTCGGAATTTCATAGCTCACAATCTCCCTCCCTGTTACATCACATCCACACTCATATATTTTACTCACTTCACCTATTCATTCAACATATTATATTTATTATTATTAATATCCGTGCATCATGAAATTTTACTTACCAAAGGTTGCATCAGTTGTACCGGGAATGTCTGTCACCATCCTGAAATATCGAATTTATTTAATTCCAATTCATTAAATAATAAATAAACAAATGAAAATTGACTTTAAAAAAGAAGACTAATAATCAAAGAGTTGACTGACGGATGCTCTCACCAATGGAGATGTTCTCTTAAGTAAGGATCACTCGGGCTTGGAGCATCTGGATCGGTCAAGATCTTCAAGTAAAAATAGATACGTACATAAATATTTGTCAATTACAAAATACTTATAAATAAACCATATTTATGTGTTTATAAAGAGAGAGAGAGAGAGAGAGAGAGAGAGAGAGAGAGAGAGAGAGAGAGAGAGAGAATTATTACAATAGTGTAAGAAGATCTCATATCTAAACCACCGATTTGAACATGAGGTTTAGAAGTAATGAGATTAGGCTTTAGCTCGTGGCCACTAAAGACAGTGTTATGGGAATTGTAGGTTACACTCATTGTCACACTTGGTGTGAATTGGTCGACCACATCTCCTATAATCCTCCCTAGTACAAGTGACATGCTATTGAATGTTGATGACACACACACACACACACACACACACACACAAAAACAAAGTGAGATGTTATTTATTTAGTAAATACTTATATAAAATAAAGAGTGAGAGAGAGAGAGTCGCCTTTTTATAGACACAAAAGCTGTGGGAGGCCGAGGGACAGATGCATAAAAATGGGTGGATTGGGTGGCATAAAAAATAATCTGGTTTAAGAGCTAAAAGAGATTCACTTTTATATTCAAAGTTGTTTTAATCAAACCTTTTCTTTCCAAATCAGGAAGTTATCATGTCCAATGCCTAGTGGCTGAAAAAGAATAAATAGCAAATCAAGAATAAAGCTGCTTTGCTTTTATATTTCCCCATTCCTTTATACTTGCTTTCTATGTTCTCTAAGGGTGCATTTCGTTCGTTGGATACCATGCAATGCAATGCAATTTGGTCCGACTTGGAATTCAATTCTATTCCTATCATGTATTTGGTTGCAAATGAGTACAAAATTGAATATTCTTGGAATTTGCAAGTTGAAAAAATTGCTCAAATACCCTTTTCCAAATTCCAACCCTAGAGTTTCACAAGTAAACACCCTTTGTCTCTTGGGTTCCATTCATTTCCTCCCAACCAAACAAAACACATGTCACATGACAGAATTCATTTCCTAGTTGATAATAATACCAACAAAAGTTTATCTATAATTGTTTTTCATCTTTCTACTTCTTTTTCTTGTTTTGTTTCGAGTGAAGATGATTATGTTTGTTTGTATATAGAGTTATAAAGGAATCGTGTGGATGAATATGATAGGAAGGAATATAAGTTTAACAGAAATTGAAAAAAGATTGAGGTGGAGAGGGGGGAAGCTTTGTCTTATTTGAATATATGTCTTTCAATGAGATTCCTTTAGAGCCAGGTGGAGAGCTTGTAGACTTAATTCTGCACATTTTATAAAGGACGTGGACGGACGTGTAAAGAAATTATGAAACTGAATCAAGTACAGTAAACGATATAATGCATGGTAGCTTATTAATTTTTGTCTTATTCTTTTTTTCCTTTTCCTTTGTTTAATTTCATTAATAATAACACGCAATACTCAATACTCATGAACCCAACACACTCAAAAGAACCGAGACAAGTGGCATGGTCCTGAATCCTAATGCGTTATATCTTTACTTTACCAAATGATACGTATCATGCATAAAACTAACCAATTAAAAAGATATTTATTCTATTCGATTGTAAAGTACAGGAAGAAGAAATGTAGTACAATAAAGTCGTGTTGCTTTTTTTTCATTGTCGTGGTTTGGTTTTTCGTCATGGTCTTTTCGAATGCATCGCAATACTTCGAGAATGTGAAAAATGAAATACGAATTATAGACGACAACTTTAGACAGAAATACTCCGATACCACAAAATATGAAAGCTGAGATCATGAATGTGTATTTTGTCGAAAATCAGAGATAAGAGAGTGGTCTTTTAGTTGTGTTGAAATAAAATGAAACCACTACTATTTCTATACAACTAGGAACGGCAAAATGGTCAAAATGGCTCAAAAAAACCAACAAATTCTTTTAACTTTTTTGAAAACTGCTAGTCTTTCGGACGAGCCTTAAACTGTGTTTTGCTACACGAACAATGCTCAACCCAATAACATCTAAAATATACTGGTACGAACGAATTGTGTTCATGTAGTCCGATGGGTACGAACTTTATCAGTCACTAGTAATGGTCAAACCAATTATCTTGGGCAAATGTATCTCTCGGAGTTGGATAAAAGAGTTAAGCCAATATAATTTAATTATAGCATGATTTGAAGCACGATGTTTGGCCTAATGTCCAAGCTTCAGCGCATATTTCTTTGTAAGTAACACTCCTTATTTGAACTCCAACTAAAATATAATATCTACTTACCCTATCAAAAGTTGTCATATACATGCATATACACCTAAGTATAGTCTTAAAAGCAGTGGCGGAGCAGAGTCAAAGTAAAGAAGTATCCAACTTTTTTTCAAGGGTATCACAGCAAAGGCTAAACATGGTTCGGGTTGAGTCGGTTTTGACCTAAAACCGACAGCCTTGGTTTTGAAACTTTTAAAACGAACCGAACCCAAACCCATCGGTTCGGTGTTTTGGTTTTTAGTTTGTACTTGGGCTTTCCCGGTTTGGTTTTCGGTTTGAAACCCAAACCTTAATGGTATCCTTTGCTAGCCTCAAGTCTTGTTATATAAACATGAAGTTAAAATATCTTTTGATACTTGAATCGATGTGGGACTCAAAGTAGATATCAAATGAGACATGAAGATAATCTCCCTATTCTAATAAAAGAATAGGTTTAATCTCCTATTGACAAGTGTCATACAATTAGAACACCTCATTAATATTATATATTTATTATCATGCCACTTGTCAACCTATTAATTATTAATTTCAAATTTAAAATTTTTTCACTCTAATTACATTAAACTAATAATTGATTCTTTTATTTAAATTTCAAATTTTAAATTTTCCCACTCTAATTATATTAGATTAATAACATTAGATTGAAAAATAAAATAAATTTAATACATATTATAAGATGATATAACTTCATGTATTTATTTAAATCATTGATTATAATTTTATATAACTAAAAAAATTTCTCTTAAATAATAATTTATTTAAAATAATTAATTAATAATTTTGACTTTTTATATGAAAGTTTAATTAATTTTATAACCGTGGTTCTCACGGGTTATAAACTAGTAAGTTTATATAATAGACGAAAATGAATGAATTTACAAGTGTTTGGCAAAGGGATGTAAGGAGCAAGAATTGATCTTTAGACCTTTGCTTCAACAAGTCAACGCCTTAACCAATAGACCAACTATTTGTTTGCATTTATATGGGGAAGGGATGCATATATATATATATATATATAT
Source organism: Lactuca serriola (assembly GCF_051521515.1). Classification (NCBI taxonomy): domain Eukaryota; kingdom Viridiplantae; phylum Streptophyta; class Magnoliopsida; order Asterales; family Asteraceae; genus Lactuca; species Lactuca serriola. The sequence continues at coordinate 232,753,792 of NC_136409.1, read as the reverse complement.
ATATATATATATATATATATATCAGGGCAGGTCCAGACGGTGGGCAATATGGGCGACCGCCCATGGCCCACGTCTTCAGGGGGGCCAAAATTTATGGGCTATTGGTGTATATATGTAAAAAAATTAATACTTAAATAATTTTTAGGGCCTAAAGTTGGTTCAAACTCAAACTACCTTAAAAGATAAACAATTTGGCTTGTTTGTTATTGCTAATTGTACGCATTTATAGTGAAGAATAAATGATATTTTTTTAAATCTTTATAATATTTGTCTTTGAGGGGCCATTTTTTTTCTTTTCGCCCCGGGCCCCATATACGTTTGGACCGACCCTGATATATATATATATATATATATATATATATATATATATATATATATATATATATATATATATATATTGTATCCGTTCGTGCTTAAAGGTATGCAACTTAGTATACATTGTGCTTTTGTTGAGTGTCCTTAATATATGTAGATACATGTATTAAAACCTAATTAGTTAAATAACGAGGTATACAGATACAACTCCCAATATGATAGTGAACTACAACTAGATCGAATTTGGCTAATTACACACTCAAAATGGTGAAAGAACATACTCGACTCATACAAACAACTCATTAAACCGTCTGGATGGTGTTAGTGCATCCTAAATTGGTGGAACACTGTTATATCTGTCTTTATATATGTTGAAATATTTTTTTATAAGAAATTTTAAGAGAGTAAACCAGAGACCCTATCAACACTTACATGGTATCAACGTTGGCATCTAGCTACCCTATGCCCTAATACCAATGTACACAACTCTAAGAGAGTGTTAATGTTCCCACGTATGCTAGTTATTGTCCAATATATCTCTTTGTATGTTGGACTTTACTATCTTTCTATAAGGCCTCCTTTTAAAGAGTATTCCCACATATATTTTACATAATATTGAAACAACATCCAACATCTTCATAGCTTAACATATCCTTGTTTGTCCTCATCGAGACTTCGTCTTAAGGAAATGTTATTGATGGGACATTTCTAGATAGGGTGTGTTGTAGATCAAAACAAGACTGCTTGGATAGTGATCAATCTTAATTCATGATTATGCCATTAAAATTGATAAATCTTAATTCGTGATTATGCCATTAAATTCGTGATTCTCCTAACTAATTTAGAAGACGGAAACCCTAATCTGTCTAGGATAAATATGACTCCTTAATTGAGTCGTGAGTTACCCTTCGAAGCTCTCATTCTTCTATACGAACTCAGAACTCTCTGGCGATTTGACTTGTGTTTCTATGCCTAGATACACAAATGTAACTTAAACTGGATTTCCTGTAACCCAGACATAAGGTGGAAATATCAGTTCAGAAAACAAACTTACACGATCAAGAAAAATCCGATTCTCTACCATCACCCTACTCAATTATCCTCCAACAAAGAATAGTTTGTGTATTTTAAAATTTTCCCTAAATTATCTATAGCATAAATGACTTCTATTACTTGCTTAATAAGAAATCATTGTAAAATTCATTACCCTATATAACATTTATCATGTTTGTGTTTACTTTACGGTTTTCATAAGGGAGCTGATTCGTAGACAACAATTTTTTTCCGTACACAACAATTGGTGCTTTAAAATGTTGTATTGTACAACTATATGATGCATGAATTGTTGTGTATAGTAAAAAACTGTTGTGTACGAATCAGTTCCCTTTTCATAAGGTCACGTCCTTGTAATAATGTTTTTTTCTTTTGAAATGAGTGAATTCAACTTTTGCTCATTCAAATAGATAAAATGATAGAAATAATCTCCGTCTAAGATAAAATATTTAAATAATCATCGTCTAAGACAAAATTATAGAAATGGTCATTTTGTAGGAAATAGATGAAATATAAGAAATGGTTTGTGTAGTTTTCAAATATATAAAATTACAAGAATGGGCCAATGCTTGACAAAAGTTTATTGAAATGGTTGACATCTAAGAAAATTTATATAAATGGTATCTCGTAGGAAACAAATGAAAGTATAAAAACGGTCTATGTAACTAAAAAAAGTTACATAAATGGTACACCGTACATGTGCAACAAAGTTACAAAAATGATCAATATGTGACGCAAAAATACAGAAATAATATTTGTATGCATGAACGAGTCCATACATACCTTAAATGGGTCACTTGACCTACATAATTTTTTTTATAAGAAGTTTTGTATAAATATAAATGGTGACCTATCTTAAATAGTTGAAATGAACCACCTTGATATTTTTGACAAAAAATCTATACAAGTCAAAACTTTTAAAAACGATATTTGATATTTCAATATCTCAAATACTCAATTCATTTAAACGGTTATAATGACTACTATAATCCAATAAGAAATGGTACAATGAAAATTAAAATTAAATAAATGATAAAAAGAAAAAAAAAATGTTTTTAGTAATCGTCGACTCGTCTTTCATTCTCCCAGTCAAACTCCCGTTTTACTATTCACACAATGTACACGCTTCACAAAATGTTAATAAGCTCTCGCCTATTGTCACCGCTGAACGCCGACAACCTCCCTCTACTAATGTAATACCTGTTTTTTGTAACCTAAGAGGAGTAAATTTGTGATAATACGGGTATGTAAATGAGAATGGAATTGCTTGAAATTGTGTATTGCTATTTAGCAAAATATAGTTGAAGAATGTTGTAGTTCATGCAAAGGCAACTTTGTGGATATAAAGATCGTCGAAAACGGAGTTCACATAAAAAAAGATTATGGCCGTTTAACATTAGGATTAAAGTATATTGTTATTTCGAGAAATTCAATGGAAGTCAACGGAAGTCAAAGTTAACAGCCAATTCTTAAGTCACCACGGTGTGGTGACTTAAGAACTGTGTCTCAGTATGAGGTGAGTCAACAAGACACATGTGGAAGAGTGCGACACGTGGCGGAAGGGTGTGACATGTGACGAAACTTGGGAATGTATTGTCATTGTGGTGTAGCGCACATATAGCCGCCATGCGGCACTTCCAGACTATAAATATGAGCAACTTTGTGTCATTTGAGAGATTTTGGCACGCACGATCAAAGATGTTGCTCAGAAAGCATTCTCGAGAGATTATAACAAAGGTGCTTATACCATTGTAAGGGAGATACGTGGCTGAGTTACGGGATTCGTTGAAGTGTTACCATGTGATAAGCTGATAGACAACGAATGATTGAAATCAGAGCTGGAATTAGTCCGCCGATTAACCAGGTGAGTAAAACTACTCTAACATCCTTTGTTGATATCCATGTTGCATAATATGTGAGTTATATTGTGGTATATATGATTGAAAATCATATTGATGATCGTTATGGTGTTATAAATATACACTCATACATATGGATGGTCTATATGGTGGAGATACACTCATAGCACAAGATGGTATACATGTTGGAGATACACTTATACCATATGATGGTATATTTAGGACACAACTATTTGGTGGAATTTAAATGTGATATTGAACAACTATTTATTATATGTTATTGTAGTTGTTATCCATTAAGTCGTAAAGCTTACAATGTTTTGTCTGTGGTTGTTTTGCAATTTAGAGATTGTAGCGCCTGACTTGGATCCTATAATTGTGGCCATTACGATCCCTAGTAATAGCTTTTTGTGCTCCAGAGTACAAGTGTACACAAAAATGTTTGAAAAGTTATTATTGAAAATTTTGTTTTGGGAGTGTACCTAGTGTGAAAAACCGAGCATTACAGCTACCACCGATTGCAGCTCTGCCCTTCGCTTTTGATGAATCACATGGTTTTACGTTCTAGACTCGTTACTGTGGTTATTTTGCTAGTTAGAGACTGTATCGCCCGACTTGGATCCTATAATTGTGGCCATTACGATTCGTGGTGGTAGTTTTTGTGCTCCAGAGTACCGGTGTACACCAAAATATTTGAAAAATTATTATTGAAAAATTTGCTTTGGAGTGTACCTAGTGTGAAAAATCGGGCGTTACAGCGAGCCCCAATGGCAGCTTCACCCTCCGTTTTTTTTATGAATCTTTTACGTTCTAGACTCGTTACTGTTTATATGTAAGACAACATTAGGTATGATATATAACACATGTAAAAAAAAGCATTATTTAGTGTGCATCTACTTTTGTATATCAACATACTCAATTTACTCTGTACCAAGCAAAATGTATCGTTTTAAAAATATTTTACGAGATATGTTTATGCCTTATGGACCATTTGTATTTTTTAGGTAGACTTAGATGTTGAATTTTAATGCTCCTTAATTTTATATTTACAATTATGTTTTATTATTATTATTATTATTATTATTTTTTTTTTTATGAAGTGGGCCTCTTTAAAGATTTGAAACCGATAAATATGGTTTCTATTTATTCATCAATAGTGAATACACAGTGCAGGGAGTTGTTGAAGGAGTAGATGTAGAAGCAAACAACAACAATAATTGAATGTAAAGAAATACGTATGTATATCATCACAACCACCATGATTTCTTGTATTTACTTTGTCAGTAAAATAAAAAAAAAAATAGAAGGGAATATTGACAAAAGATTTGTGATTTTACTTTGCATATTTAAAGCAAAAAACACACTGAACTACTCAGAAGCCCCCTGACCTCTCTCCATCTCTCTCAGTCTATTATTGCTGCTGTACACGTTATTGCTCTGCCTCCCTCTGCCCATTTTGATTTTACTGAGCAGGTGAAATGAGCAGCGTACCATGTTAATGTTTTTCACAAAATCTTAATCTCAAACTTGTAGTTAATTTCTTTGCAAAATTCATAACTATTTATACCTATTAGTCATATAATCTTCTTCATACAAAAAAAAAAAAAAAAAAACATTAACATGCAAAAAAACAAAACAATAATGATTCTCAAGATTCATACATGATTTATTTAAATATATATATATATATATATATATATATATATATATATATATATATATATATATATATATATATATATAAAAGTGTTTTTGTTGGAACGATGAAAATGGAAAAAGGAAATGGAACAGTGAGAGGGTTGAGACATGAAATGAGATTCTCGTCCTAATAACTCCTCTCCTCGTGTTTTGTGATTGATTTGGTTGTATCCTGTTTTCCTACTTCCTAACATATATATGACATCATCATCATCATCATGCCTTTGTATTTATCATCATTCTTAAATTAATCCATTCTTAATTTCTTTTTTCTTTTCCCCTCTAATTCATCATTAGGTACCCCACTTTTCATGTAACGAACTTGCTGTTTTTGGTAATTAGATGTTTTCCTGTTTAGAACTTGTGAGTAGAGCATGTAGGTAGGTTGTCCGTCATGTAAATATTTAGAGTTTTTCGACTTTTTTCCTTAGAATCTTAGAATATACAGCATGGGCAATTAACGGCCTGTGGCACCTCCATAACATATGAACATCTTTTCTTCCTTTGTGTTATGATTAAGGTGATTTATAAATTTGATGTTATAACATGATATATATATATATATATATATATATATATATATATATATATATATATATATATATATATATATATATATATATATATATAATGCTCCTATGGTTTTTTAATGTTTTATGATATAGTTGGTTTAATCAAGTGGTGTATACCACTGATACAAAAACTCTTGATAAGGTAATTTAGCAGTCTTAAAAAAACGTTCACAATAATGCTTTTTTTATTAATTTCTGAAGTTAAAAAAGATTTTGTGAAAGTTTTTTTTTTTTTTACAAACTTAAACATACCTTAGATTATGACTCATAAATAAGTTTTATGAAAACACTTTGAGTTGTGTTTCAGGTCCAAACAAATTTTTTTGGTTGAATGGACCGGATGTGACATCCCCAATTTCACGGCCAGAAAATACCGATTTCGTTTATGCTTTTTAAAATAAAATCAGAGTATTTCATTAAAAGTGTTGCGGAATTTGTTCTCAAAGTCAAACATGATAAAAAATTATCAAAACCTTGCTTTAAGAAATATATATTTTTATTTCATAACAAAACCTCGGGATGTCATGTTCCGATACAGATCAAAAGCATAAACAAGACATTATAAGCCTTACAACAGTTATTTATAACTAATGGCCTATAATCCAAAATCACTCATCATCATCATCCGACTATGCTCGGGGTCCACTACCTGTAATCATAAAAATCTGAGTGGGTCAGGCTTGGAAGCCTGGTGAGCATATAGGGTTTTCAACCCACAATACATAAATTTATTATGTTTAAACATCAATCAGTCAACCAAATTACCCCAATTACCCATTCCCGTTATCCTCACGTTACGTCCCTAAAACAACTATCACAAGGAACCTAGCCTAAGGATTTTCATTAGGGGTGACAACATTGCTTTCTCAGCAATTTATGTCAAATAAAACAAACACCGGGGTGACAACATTGTTTTCCTTCAACAATTTATGTCAAATAGGCACGAAGTCACATTGTCGCCAAGATTTATCTAATCGGCACGACGTCACATCGTCACCAAGATTTACTCAACAGGAACTAACAACATCGATCCCCACATACTAACTTTATACAGTGATCTTACTAGATCTAACCTAAAGAATCGATATGAACAACTAACTAACTAAACTGCTTCAGAAATCCTCTAGCAGTAAACAAGGATCGATAAAGATATTGAATGAATGGACTAAGTTTAACTACGAACCTTTGTTCGTAAAAGAAAGAACCACAAGACAATTAAGTCAGGGGTAGTTATCAATGCCTAGGCTGTGGTCTGAATATCGTGAGGTATATAACCCCCAGACGCACCCTATCCAGCATCGAACTTTGCCTAGGCTGTGGTCTGAATATCGTGAGGTATATAACCCCCAGACTCACCCCTATCCGGCATCGGAAATGAAAACACTAACTAATGCCTAGGCTGTGGTCTGAACCCCCAGACTCACCCCTATCCGGCATCGGAAAGGAAAACACTGACTCATGAAGCTCGTCCGATCACTTCACAAAAGAAATGAAGACTCCAAATCTCTTCAAAATAAAAGCATAGGGAAAATACTAATAAAGTACTCCCGTACGCTCCCGTACCCCGACACGTAATAGTGTCAAAAAGAAGAATTAACGGATGAACACATAGTTCAAAAACACCTAAGGAACATATAGTTCAAGAACACTTTATGAACATATAGTTCAAACATATGTACCGATTACGAGTCTACTAACGTTCCACTAGACTATATAAAATAGTCTGTGGCCGTTGTCTATACTCTGTTAGATGACTAGATCATCTTAAACATCGATACCTCTCATCACTTTATTTTATCACACACCAACTAACTACCCATGTTCTACCCAACATATTTGTAGATAAAAATATATATACAGTTTAAAACTTGTATAGAATATCAACACAACAGTCACCTCAAATAAACAATTAACATATTTACACGTAACACGTATTTTAAGGTAAATACTTCATATCTATGTGTAAATTGAAAGTGAATATACACTCACTTGATTTGATGATAATCGGGCAGCAATTCGTTTCCTAAAACGATCGTTTTTAATAAAACCGGGAGTTTTATTAAGAAACCGGGCTCTGCGAAAGGTCGGGCTTCGAAACCGAAAAGATAAATTTTCCGGGCCTTCGTGCACTCCGGGACTTGTTCCGGGCGTTGGAAATGATCTCGGGGCATCGGGGGAAGCGAAAATGGATAAAATATTGAAAAAGGGGTGAAAAATGGCCATTTTCCAAAAGTAGCCGGAAGATCTCGCAAGCCCTCTATTTATAGGGTAAGATCCGAAGTCGGCTTAGAAGAGGAGTCATCAGGCGAGACACGCGGCAGCAGGAGCTTCGGACAGGTATGCGAGGGTTCGGACACACGAAGGGCACGCGGCGCCTTCGGACTGGGCCAGCGAGGCTCGGATGGTGAGTCAGAAGCGAGGCGTCGGAAGATCATTGGACCGCACCCTCGGTCCAATCAGCAAGCGACACGCTGTCGGATCACGTGGGCTGCATGCGAGGATCACGTGGCTACTGTTCATGCGAGGGTGACTCAGCAGATTTCGGTGACTCAGCAGGACACGTGTCACATGCGAGGCGAGGGTGACGTGGCAAAGTGTGACTATGCGAAATTTCTCGGTTTTCGCGCCAAAACTTCTAAAATCCATAACTTTCGCATACGAGCTCCGTTTTTGACGTTCTTTATATGCACGCGTAGCTAAAATTACGATCTACAACTTCCGTTTAGACTTCATCGGCTAATTTTGACTTTAAATTTTATATTATTATTTTTAACAGACCGGGACAGGAAATCCGTTAAAAATTCATAACTTCTTCATCCGACGTCCGTTTTCGTCAGACTTTTTACCGTTGTGCTCCTAATGACGAGACCTTCAATTCTCGTTTAGGTTGTGTCGGCTAAAAATCGATCGATCTAAAATTCGAGTTTTTAGCTGTCTACTGCTACGCTGAAACTTCGAAAAATCATAACTTCCTCATACGAAGTCAGATTTGGGCGTTCTTTTTATCGAACTTCTCGGTTTAACGAATACTACGAATTTCGTTTAGATTACTAAGGCTAAAAAGTAGTTTATCAAAAACTCACTTTTTACGACATTCAGCACCGTGCCGGTTTTGTCGCGAAACTTCGACAGGTCATAACTTCTTCGTTATAACTCGGATTTCGACATTCCTTATATCCCCGAAATCCTTGTTTCGACCACTACAACTTTATGTAAAGATATCGGGCTTATATCACACTTTAATTTTGACGCTTATTTTTATTTTTAATTAATTAAACCCTAATAATTAGGCATAAAACACATAATTCACATAAAATTCACATAATTCCTTTTCATTTCTTCTAAATGAGTTACAAAGGTTAACCTGGACCATTATGTCGATATTAATGCCTAGCCTAGAAACACGGGCGTTACAACTCTCTCCCCCTTAGGATGATTCCGTCCCCGAAATCACACAACGACAAATAACTACGGGTAGCGACTCACTATGTCACTCTCCGTTTCCCAGGTGGGATTTGGCCCATTTATATGTTTCCAACGTACAGGCACTAAATCGACTATCTTATGTTACAACTTCTTAGTCTTACGGTTAACGATTGCGTTAGGTTCTCCAATTAACCTCTTATTCTCATCCAACCTTAATTTAGAAATGGGAATTATGTCGGGCACACCTCCCGTGAACTTTTTCAAATAACACACATGAAAGGTGTTATGAATACTCTCTAGTTCTTTCGGTAATTCTAGCTTGTAAGCTTGATTCCGGATTCTCTGAAGAACTTTAAATGGTCCAATAAACCTTGGACTCAACTTTCCCCTTCTACCAAATCTTATAAGTCCCTTCCACGACGAGACTTTAAGTGAAACCGAATCTCCAACTTCGAATGATATCGGTTGTCTTTTCTTGTCAGCATAGCTCTTTTGAGCAGCTAATATCTTTTTTTTCCTAATCACTTATAACTTTTCAGCAATCTAATGGACTATTTCAAGTCCCATAAACTGCTTTTCCTCTTATAGACTCCTCCAAAACATTGAGGTAAAACGGCTGTCACGATCGGATACAATCGTTAACAAAACACCGTGAAGCCTCACCCTTCCTTCACATAAGAATTCACGAGTTTATCCATAGACCATTTCTCGATGGCTGCTATGAAATGCGCACTCTTAGTGAAGCGATCAACGACTACCCAAATCATGTCGTGACCGTTCCTTGTTCTGGGCAGTTTAGTCACAAAATCTATGGTGACGTCCTCCCATTTACCCATGGGTACGGGTAAAGGTTCTAAACTCCCATACGGTTCCTGATGTTGTGCCTTAACCCTAGCACAAGTTACACACTTGGCCACATACCTAGCAACATCGAGCTTCATCGTCAGCCACCAATAATAGGGTTTTAAATCCCTATACATTTTTCTACTGCTGGGATGAATCGAGTACATGGTCTTGTGAGCTTCTTCCATCAGAAGATCTCTTACTCCGTCCGTCTTAGGTACCCAAATCCTATCTTGGAATACCTTCAACTCTTGGTTGTTTGTACCGAATACTAACGTTTTGCCCAAACATTCTTCCTTTCGGTCATTTTTCTCCAAAGCTTCCTCTTGAGCTTTCTTCATACTTTCCACAATTGTCGAGACAACTTCAATTCTCAACGCTCTTGGCCTTTTCTTTTCAAGGTTTACCTTCCGACTGAGAGCATCAGCAACCACATTTGCTTTACCAGGGTGGTAAAGTATCTCGCAGTCGTAATCCTTGAGTAACTCTGGCCAGCATTGTTGCCTCATGTTCAATTCCTTCTGATTAAAGAGATATTGAAGACTCTTATGATCAGTGAAAAGTTTACACTTTGTGCCATAAAGATAATGCCTCCATATCTTTAGGGCGAATACTACCGCTGCCAACTCCAAATCGTGAGTGGGGTAGTTCTTTTCATGCTCTTTCAATTGCCTCGATGAATATGCTATCACCTTATCCATTTGGGTCAGAACACATCCTAACCCAACTCCAGAGGCATCACTATAAACTGTGAAGTCATCAACTCCTTTGGGTAATGAAAGAATCGGTGCTTCACACAACTTCTTCTTTGACTTCTCAAAGCTTCCAATGCTTCTCATTCCAAGTATAGACAGCTCCTTTGTGGGTCAAAGCCGTCAATGGAGTCGCGATCGAAGAAAAGCCTTGGATAAATCAGCGATAATATCCAGCTAATCCTAAAAAGCTTCAGATCTCCATAGGAATTTCAATTGTACCCTTCGAGTTACAAAATAAATCCTTATTGAGGACTCCTCCTTCTTCTTGGAATAAGTATTTATTGTAACAGACCGATGGGTCATGTTCTAATGATCTCTCATTGTATACTGCACTACTTAGACTCAGATCTCCTAGGGACAATTTCAGAACAAATTATACCTTCCTTCATGTTCTAATGCGATACAATCACCGTTCAAAATGTATCATTTCTAACTACCAACTTCTTTAACAATGAGTGCGATACTTCTATTGATCGCTTTGATCATCTTTCATTTCAATCTTCTGGCTTAAGTCAAATGTTACATCGAACTTGGTTCTCTGAACCACATAATAAACTCATCGTAGTCGGACTCAATTTGATATGACCTCTAAGGTCGGAATAACAATGATCTTCTTAGTCATTACCGAAACGATGGTAACGACATACTAGAACAAGACGGAATCAAATAATAGCTTCTTGGTAACCTTGTGACTTTCCCTGATCCAAGTGCGAGTCCTGTGCTTCCAGTAGTATAGATCTCTACTACTATTCACACCTACTCATACTCGTCCCAAGTACTGTCTCGCAGTCCCCAAGTCCTAAAATCACAAAACAATTTAACACATGAAAATGTGTCCAATTAATCATAAAATTTTCCTAGACTCTACTAGGACTTCTTTCATCTGTTCACCTAACATCGTACGTATCATTGCCTGCACTCCAGTCATCGTGATTAGCTCAGGATGTGGATTATCACTTTCGAACCCACTTTGAGTACTCGGCATTTCGATCTATACACCAATTGTAGGTGAATTTAGATCCTCATTTTTGTTAGATGTTAAGTCTTCGAAACGTTTATATGTTAGTTCCAATACCGTAGTCATACGTTTAGAATCCTACACACATAAGGTTTCCAGATCCGGTCGGCAACAGACCATAGATCCGTACAAATAATGGCACACATGGCCAACACATAGCATTTAGCACATAAGGGCATTTTAGGCATCTTCCCTAAAATAAACTAGTGCTCGTGTCTAAAATATGGTAGACACTCATCTCAGAATCATCACTTAGCATTCTAAGTTTAAGTCTAGAAATTCTATAATTTCTTAGTTCGCTTAAACTAATGCTCTGATACCAACTGTGACATCCCCAATTTCACGGCCAGAAAAGACCGATTTCGTTTATGCTTTTTAAAATAAAATCAGAGTATTTCATTAAAAGTGTTGCGGAATTTGTTCCCAAAGTCAAACATGATAAAAATTTATCAAAACCTTGCTTTAAGAAATATATATTTTTATTTCATAACAAAACCTCGGGATGTCATGTTCCGATACAGATCAAAAGCATAAACAAGACATTATAAGCCTTACAACAGTTATTTATAACTAATGGCCTATAATCCAAAATCACTCATCATCATCATCCGACTATGCTCGGGGTCCACTACCTGTAATCATAAAAATCTGAGTGGGTCAGGCTTGGAAGCCTGGTGAGCATATAGGGTTTTCAACCCACAATACATAAATTTATTATGTTTAAACATCAATCAGTCAACCAAATTACCCCAATTACCCATTCCCGTTATCCTCACGTTACGTCCCTAAAACAACTATCACAAGGAACCTAGCCTAAGGATTTTCATTAGGGGTGACAACATTGCTTTCTCAGCAATTTATGTCAAATAAAACAAACACCGGGGTGACAACATTGTTTTCCTTCAACAATTTATGTCAAATAGGCACGAAGTCACATTGTCGCCAAGATTTATCTAATCGGCACGACGTCACATCGTCACCAAGATTTACTCAACAGGAACTAACAACATCGATCCCCACATACTAACTTTATACAGTGATCTTACTAGATCTAACCTAAAGAATCGATATGAACAACTAACTAACTAAACTGCTTCAGAAATCCTCTAGCAGTAAACAAGGATCGATAAAGATATTGAATGAATGGACTAAGTTTAACTACGAACCTTTGTTCGTAAAAGAAAGAACCACAAGACAATTAAGTCAGGGGTAGTTATCAATGCCTAGGCTGTGGTCTGAATATCGTGAGGTATATAACCCCCAGACGCACCCTATCCAGCATCGAACTTTGCCTAGGCTGTGGTCTGAATATCGTGAGGTATATAACCCCCAGACTCACCCCTATCCGGCATCGGAAATGAAAACACTAACTAATGCCTAGGCTGTGGTCTGAACCCCCAGACTCACCCCTATCCGGCATCGGAAAGGAAAACACTGACTCATGAAGCTCGTCCGATCACTTCACAAAAGAAATGAAGACTCCAAATCTCTTCAAAATAAAAGCATAGGGAAAATACTAATAAAGTACTCCCGTACGCTCCCGTACCCCGACACGTAATAGTGTCAAAAAGAAGAATTAACGGATGAACACATAGTTCAAAAACACCTAAGGAACATATAGTTCAAGAACACTTTATGAACATATAGTTCAAACATATGTACCGATTACGAGTCTACTAACGTTCCACTAGACTATATAAAATAGTCTGTGGCCGTTGTCTATACTCTGTTAGATGACTAGATCATCTTAAACATCGATACCTCTCATCACTTTATTTTATCACACACCAACTAACTACCCATGTTCTACCCAACATATTTGTAGATAAAAATATATATACAGTTTAAAACTTGTATAGAATATCAACACAACAGTCACCTCAAATAAACAATTAACATATTTACACGTAACACGTATTTTAAGGTAAATACTTCATATCTATGTGTAAATTGAAAGTGAATATACACTCACTTGATTTGATGATAATCGGGCAGCAATTCGTTTCCTAAAACGATCGTTTTTAATAAAACCGGGAGTTTTATTAAGAAACCGGGCTCTGCGAAAGGTCGGGCTTCGAAACCGAAAAGATAAATTTTCCGGGCCTTCGTGCACTCCGGGACTTGTTCCGGGCGTTGGAAATGATCTCGGGGCATCGGGGGAAGCGAAAATGGATAAAATATTGAAAAAGGGGTGAAAAATGGCCATTTTCCAAAAGTAGCCGGAAGATCTCGCAAGCCCTCTATTTATAGGGTAAGATCCGAAGTCGGCTTAGAAGAGGAGTCATCAGGCGAGACACGCGGCAGCAGGAGCTTCGGACAGGTATGCGAGGGTTCGGACACACGAAGGGCACGCGGCGCCTTCGGACTGGGCCAGCGAGGCTCGGATGGTGAGTCAGAAGCGAGGCGTCGGAAGATCATTGGACCGCACCCTCGGTCCAATCAGCAAGCGACACGCTGTCGGATCACGTGGGCTGCATGCGAGGATCACGTGGCTACTGTTCATGCGAGGGTGACTCAGCAGATTTCGGTGACTCAGCAGGACACGTGTCACATGCGAGGCGAGGGTGACGTGGCAAAGTGTGACTATGCGAAATTTCTCGGTTTTCGCGCCAAAACTTCTAAAATCCATAACTTTCGCATACGAGCTCCGTTTTTGACGTTCTTTATATGCACGCGTAGCTAAAATTACGATCTACAACTTCCGTTTAGACTTCATCGGCTAATTTTGACTTTAAATTTTATATTATTATTTTTAACAGACCGGGACAGGAAATCCGTTAAAAATTCATAACTTCTTCATCCGACGTCCGTTTTCGTCAGACTTTTTACCGTTGTGCTCCTAATGACGAGACCTTCAATTCTCGTTTAGGTTGTGTCGGCTAAAAATCGATCGATCTAAAATTCGAGTTTTTAGCTGTCTACTGCTACGCTGAAACTTCGAAAAATCATAACTTCCTCATACGAAGTCAGATTTGGGCGTTCTTTTTATCGAACTTCTCGGTTTAACGAATACTACGAATTTCGTTTAGATTACTAAGGCTAAAAAGTAGTTTATCAAAAACTCACTTTTTACGACATTCAGCACCGTGCCGGTTTTGTCGCGAAACTTCGACAGGTCATAACTTCTTCGTTATAACTCGGATTTCGACATTCCTTATATCCCCGAAATCCTTGTTTCGACCACTACAACTTTATGTAAAGATATCGGGCTTATATCACACTTTAATTTTGACGCTTATTTTTATTTTTAATTAATTAAACCCTAATAATTAGGCATAAAACACATAATTCACATAAAATTCACATAATTCCTTTTCATTTCTTCTAAATGAGTTACAAAGGTTAACCTGGACCATTATGTCGATATTAATGCCTAGCCTAGAAACACGGGCGTTACAACTCTCTCCCCCTTAGGATGATTCCGTCCCCGGAATCACACAACGACAAACAACTACGGGTAGCGACTCACTATGTCACTCTCCGTTTCCCAGGTGGGATTTGGCCCATTTATATGTTTCCAACGTACAGGCACTAAATCGACTATCTTATGTTACAACTTCTTAGTCTTACGGTTAACGATTGCGTTAGGTTCTCCAATTAACCTCTTATTCTCATCCAACCTTAATTTAGAAATGGGAATTATGTCGGGCACACCTCCCGTGAACTTTTTCAAATAACACACATGAAAGGTGTTATGAATACTCTCTAGTTCTTTCGGTAATTCTAGCTTGTAAGCTTGATTCCGGATTCTCTGAAGAACTTTAAATGGTCCAATAAACCTTGGACTCAACTTTCCCCTTCTACCAAATCTTATAAGTCCCTTCCACGACGAGACTTTAAGTGAAACCGAATCTCCAACTTCGAATGATATCGGTTGTCTTTTCTTGTCAGCATAGCTCTTTTGAGCAGCTAATATCTTTTTTTTCCTAATCACTTATAACTTTTCAGCAATCTAATGGACTATTTCAAGTCCCATAAACTGCTTTTCCTCTTATAGACTCCTCCAAAACATTGAGGTAAAACGGCTGTCACGATCGGATACAATCGTTAACAAAACACCGTGAAGCCTCACCCTTCCTTCACATAAGAATTCACGAGTTTATCCATAGACCATTTCTCGATGGCTGCTATGAAATGCGCACTCTTAGTGAAGCGATCAACGACTACCCAAATCATGTCGTGACCGTTCCTTGTTCTGGGCAGTTTAGTCACAAAATCTATGGTGACGTCCTCCCATTTACCCATGGGTACGGGTAAAGGTTCTAAACTCCCATACGGTTCCTGATGTTATGCCTTAACCCTAGCACAAGTTACACACTTGGCCACATACCTAGCAACATCGAGCTTCATCGTCAGCCACCAATAATAGGGTTTTAAATCCCTATACATTTTTCTACTGCTGGGATGAATCGAGTACATGGTCTTGTGAGCTTCTTCCATCAGAAGATCTCTTACTCCGTCCGTCTTAGGTACCCAAATCCTATCTTGGAATACCTTCAACTCTTGGTTGTTTGTACCGAATACTAACGTTTTGCCCAAACATTCTTCCTTTCGGTCATTTTTCTCCAAAGCTTCCTCTTGAGCTTTCTTCATACTTTCCACAATTGTCGAGACAACTTCAATTCTCAACGCTCTTGGCCTTTTCTTTTCAAGGTTTACCTTCCGACTGAGAGCATCAGCAACCACATTTGCTTTACCAGGGTGGTAAAGTATCTCGCAGTCGTAATCCTTGAGTAACTCTGGCCAGCATTGTTGCCTCATGTTCAATTCCTTCTGATTAAAGAGATATTGAAGACTCTTATGATCAGTGAAAAGTTTACACTTTGTGCCATAAAGATAATGCCTCCATATCTTTAGGGCGAATACTACCGCTGCCAACTCCAAATCGTGAGTGGGGTAGTTCTTTTCATGCTCTTTCAATTGCCTCGATGAATATGCTATCACCTTATCCATTTGGGTCAGAACACATCCTAACCCAACTCCAGAGGCATCACTATAAACTGTGAAGTCATCAACTCCTTTGGGTAATGAAAGAATCGGTGCTTCACACAACTTCTTCTTTGACTTCTCAAAGCTTCCAATGCTTCTCATTCCAAGTATAGACAGCTCCTTTGTGGGTCAAAGCCGTCAATGGAGTCGCAATCGAAGAAAAGCCTTGGATAAATCAGCGATAATATCCAGCTAATCCTAAAAAGCTTCAGATCTCCATAGGAATTTCAATTGTACCCTTCGAGTTACAAAATAAATCCTTATTGAGGACTCCTCCTTCTTCTTGGAATAAGTATTTATTGTAACAGACCGATGGGTCATGTTCTAATGATCTCTCATTGTATACTGCACTACTTAGACTCAGATCTCCTAGGGACAATTTCAGAACAAATTATACCTTCCTTCATGTTCTAATGCGATACAATCACCGTTCAAAATGTATCATTTCTAACTACCAACTTCTTTAACAATGAGTGCGATACTTCTATTGATCGCTTTGATCATCTTTCATTTCAATCTTCTGGCTTAAGTCAAATGTTACATCGAACTTGGTTCTCTGAACCACATAATAAACTCATCGTAGTCGGACTCAATTTGATATGACCTCTAAGGTCGGAATAACAATGATCTTCTTAGTCATTACCGAAACGATGGTAACGACATACTAGAACAAGACGGAATCAAATAATAGCTTCTTGGTAACCTTGTGACTTTCCCTGATCCAAGTGTGAGTCCTGTGCTTCCAGTAGTATAGATCTCTACTACTATTCACACCTACTCATACTCGTCCCAAGTACTGTCTCGCAGTCCCCAAGTCCTAAAATCACAAAACAATTTAACACATGAAAATGTGTCCAATTAATCATAAAATTTTCCTAGACTCTACTAGGACTTCTTTCATCTGTTCACCTAACATCGTACGTATCATTGCCTGCACTCCAGTCATCGTGATTAGCTCAGGATGTGGATTATCACTTTCGAACCCACTTTGAGTACTCGGCATTTCGATCTATACACCAATTGTAGGTGAATTTAGATCCTCATTTTTGTTAGATGTTAAGTCTTCGAAACGTTTATATGTTAGTTCCAATACCGTAGTCATACGTTTAGAATCCTACACACATAAGGTTTCCAGATCCGGTCGGCAACAGACCATAGATCCGTACAAATAATGGCACACATGGCCAACACATAGCATTTAGCACATAAGGGCATTTTAGGCATCTTCCCTAAAATAAACTAGTGCTCGTGTCTAAAATATGGTAGACACTCATCTCAGAATCATCACTTAGCATTCTAAGTTTAAGTCTAGAAATTCTATAATTTCTTAGTTCGCTTAAACTAATGCTCTGATACCAACTGTGACATCCCCAATTTCACGGCCAGAAAAGACCGATTTCGTTTATGCTTTTTAAAATAAAATCAGAGTATTTCATTAAAAGTGTTGCGGAATTTGTTCCCAAAGTCAAACATGATAAAAATTTATCAAAACCTTGCTTTAAGAAATATATATTTTTATTTCATAACAAAACCTCGGGATGTCATGTTCCGATACAGATCAAAAGCATAAACAAGACATTATAAGCCTTACAACAGTTATTTATAACTAATGGCCTATAATCCAAAATCACTCATCATCATCATCCGACTATGCTCGGGGTCCACTACCTGTAATCATAAAAATCTGAGTGGGTCAGGCTTGGAAGCCTGGTGAGCATATAGGGTTTTCAACCCACAATACATAAATTTATTATGTTTAAACATCAATCAGTCAACCAAATTACCCCAATTACCCATTCCCGTTATCCTCACGTTACGTCCCTAAAACAACTATCACAAGGAACCTAGCCTAAGGATTTTCATTAGGGGTGACAACATTGCTTTCTCAGCAATTTATGTCAAATAAAACAAACACCGGGGTGACAACATTGTTTTCCTTCAACAATTTATGTCAAATAGGCACGAAGTCACATTGTCGCCAAGATTTATCTAATCGGCACGACGTCACATCGTCACCAAGATTTACTCAACAGGAACTAACAACATCGATCCCCACATACTAACTTTATACAGTGATCTTACTAGATCTAACCTAAAGAATCGATATGAACAACTAACTAACTAAACTGCTTCAGAAATCCTCTAGCAGTAAACAAGGATCGATAAAGATATTGAATGAATGGACTAAGTTTAACTACGAACCTTTGTTCGTAAAAGAAAGAACCACAAGACAATTAAGTCAGGGGTAGTTATCAATGCCTAGGCTGTGGTCTGAATATCGTGAGGTATATAACCCCCAGACGCACCCTATCCAGCATCGAACTTTGCCTAGGCTGTGGTCTGAATATCGTGAGGTATATAACCCCCAGACTCACCCCTATCCGGCATCGGAAATGAAAACACTAACTAATGCCTAGGCTGTGGTCTGAACCCCCAGACTCACCCCTATCCGGCATCGGAAAGGAAAACACTGACTCATGAAGCTCGTCCGATCACTTCACAAAAGAAATGAAGACTCCAAATCTCTTCAAAATAAAAGCATAGGGAAAATACTAATAAAGTACTCCCGTACGCTCCCGTACCCCGACACGTAATAGTGTCAAAAAGAAGAATTAACGGATGAACACATAGTTCAAAAACACCTAAGGAACATATAGTTCAAGAACACTTTATGAACATATAGTTCAAACATATGTACCGATTACGAGTCTACTAACGTTCCACTAGACTATATAAAATAGTCTGTGGCCGTTGTCTATACTCTGTTAGATGACTAGATCATCTTAAACATCGATACCTCTCATCACTTTATTTTATCACACACCAACTAACTACCCATGTTCTACCCAACATATTTGTAGATAAAAATATATATACAGTTTAAAACTTGTATAGAATATCAACACAACAGTCACCTCAAATAAACAATTAACATATTTACACGTAACACGTATTTTAAGGTAAATACTTCATATCTATGTGTAAATTGAAAGTGAATATACACTCACTTGATTTGATGATAATCGGGCAGCAATTCGTTTCCTAAAACGATCGTTTTTAATAAAACCGGGAGTTTTATTAAGAAACCGGGCTCTGCGAAAGGTCGGGCTTCGAAACCGAAAAGATAAATTTTCCGGGCCTTCGTGCACTCCGGGACTTGTTCCGGGCGTTGGAAATGATCTCGGGGCATCGGGGGAAGCGAAAATGGATAAAATATTGAAAAAGGGGTGAAAAATGGCCATTTTCCAAAAGTAGCCGGAAGATCTCGCAAGCCCTCTATTTATAGGGTAAGATCCGAAGTCGGCTTAGAAGAGGAGTCATCAGGCGAGACACGCGGCAGCAGGAGCTTCGGACAGGTATGCGAGGGTTCGGACACACGAAGGGCACGCGGCGCCTTCGGACTGGGCCAGCGAGGCTCGGATGGTGAGTCAGAAGCGAGGCGTCGGAAGATCATTGGACCGCACCCTCGGTCCAATCAGCAAGCGACACGCTGTCGGATCACGTGGGCTGCATGCGAGGATCACGTGGCTACTGTTCATGCGAGGGTGACTCAGCAGATTTCGGTGACTCAGCAGGACACGTGTCACATGCGAGGCGAGGGTGACGTGGCAAAGTGTGACTATGCGAAATTTCTCGGTTTTCGCGCCAAAACTTCTAAAATCCATAACTTTCGCATACGAGCTCCGTTTTTGACGTTCTTTATATGCACGCGTAGCTAAAATTACGATCTACAACTTCCGTTTAGACTTCATCGGCTAATTTTGACTTTAAATTTTATATTATTATTTTTAACAGACCGGGACAGGAAATCCGTTAAAAATTCATAACTTCTTCATCCGACGTCCGTTTTCGTCAGACTTTTTACCGTTGTGCTCCTAATGACGAGACCTTCAATTCTCGTTTAGGTTGTGTCGGCTAAAAATCGATCGATCTAAAATTCGAGTTTTTAGCTGTCTACTGCTACGCTGAAACTTCGAAAAATCATAACTTCCTCATACGAAGTCAGATTTGGGCGTTCTTTTTATCGAACTTCTCGGTTTAACGAATACTATGAATTTCGTTTAGATTACTAAGGCTAAAAAGTAGTTTATCAAAAACTCACTTTTTACGACATTCAGCACCGTGCCGGTTTTGTCGCGAAACTTCGACAGGTCATAACTTCTTCGTTATAACTCGGATTTCGACATTCCTTATATCCCCGAAATCCTTGTTTCGACCACTACAACTTTATGTAAAGATATCGGGCTTATATCACACTTTAATTTTGACGCTTATTTTTATTTTTAATTAATTAAACCCTAATAATTAGGCATAAAACACATAATTCACATAAAATTCACATAATTCCTTTTCATTTCTTCTAAATGAGTTACAAAGGTTAACCTGGACCATTATGTCGATATTAATGCCTAGCCTAGAAACACGGGCGTTACACCGGAAAGACTGTTTGATTTGCACAAAAAAAATTGATCTTTCCCGGTAAGATATGTCTTTCCCAGAAATCCCCAAAATCATATCTTTCTGGCTGAATTAGCTGGAAAGACAATTATGCACCAAACTCTGTCTCTTTCTTTCTTTCTTGGATTATTAATTTTTTTAAATTTATTTTTTATTTTTTTATTACTTTTTTTCATCATTCAGCACAGTCAATCAGATGTACAATCAAACAACATGGATTCTTTCTCAGTCAGAAAACTTTTCCAGACAACACTTTATCAGAAAACACTTTCCCAGATAAAAACTATCAAACGAGACCTAACACTAAAAGTAATGTTTAAATTTTCATAGTTCAAATATGGGTCGAAGTAGATTTAATATTTATATTATTTTAAGAATGTCATTATACTTATGTCATTCATTCATATAAATCGTTAGATCTTGGATATATAGATATTATTTCACTCACAAAACGCTATATACAAAACAATTTAAAAGTTACATATAGAATTATCCTATTTTAATTAATTTAACATAATAAATAATCTTAAGAGGTGAAGATGGCTTAAGCATTTTCATTTGTTGATTTTGTTACGTATCACTAAATAACTTAACAAAACACCTTCTTATCGTGGATTGTTTAAATGGAAGGAATAGAATAACAAATGAATAAATTAAAAGCAATAATAAATTAAAATGAATAAAAAATTCTTGCTATTTCATTATAATTTTTATTGATTAGTAAAAAATAATTTTAACTTCGTACGAGTTTTTTAAATGTATTGGGGTGTTCAGCAAAAATAGTTGAAAATTGTAATTTTTATTTATATAAAAATGTTCGACATAAATAATTAAAACTTTTGAAATATATAAAATTACATATAAATATAAAGTTAAAACTGAAATATAATGATGATAAATTGATTCTTTCTAAACTATAGTTTTCAAAAGTTAAAACCCATCTAGATTATAATATCAAATACACCGGTTAAACTTCTGAATTGTTAAAAAAATTATACATATTAATAATAATAATGATGAATTTTTTACAAATAAAGTAAATAAGATTTTTCAATTTTGTAAAAATTTAGGCCAAATATTTTTTACATATTACAAATATTTCAATATTTCAATGTTCTAAAAAGATAATATTATCCTATAATATTAATTTTGATTTATAAATTCATATAATAAATATTTATTATTTATTAGATGAAGATTAATATATTATAAAATATGTTTATATGGTTTTTTCAAATAAATACAACATAATTGTTAAACTATATTTATATTTAATCGTATAAGATAACTTTAATCAAAATAAAGATATCATAATTATTAAAATATATTTATATTTAATCATATAAGATAATGACCAACATTATGGATATGATTTATTTGATTTAAAGTGTGTTTAAATCGATTTGTTAAATGCTAGTTGAGATATCTTTTGAGCTTGGACCTTTTTGCTTAACTTAAAAACTAAAATATCTTGTTGTTGAATGAAGCTTTTTTTTCGAGCTTTTTCTGAGAAGCTAAAATTTAAAAGATCCCAAAAGTTATCTGTTGACCACACCTTATATGCAAATACATGAATAAGTTCAAATAAAGCACTAAATTATATATATATATATATATATATATATATATATATATATATATATATATATATATATATATATCATATTGTAGTAAATTATAGTGTGAATATTAACATATGATTATTTATATATTCAATGTTGAATAATGACATAAAGTTGTATATATAAAATTCAAGTAGAACAATAACATAAATTAAAAACAATGTTCTTTCGTTCTCATTTTATTTGAATCATCTTCTGCAAATACATTATGTACTTGCAACCTTGTTTTCACAATAAGTAGTTAACTGTAACATCCTAAAATGGGGTTGTAAGGTCACACCTTATGATCTGATAAGTCAAACACTCTACACGTTATCTGTTAGCGTTAGCGTATACATCACTGTCAGCGCCAATGTATCAAGTCCATCAGCGACAACGTGAAGATAGTTTATTTTATTCAATCTTTTGTAAATTAGGTAATGATATAGATAACTATAGAATAAATAGCATATCTGATATCCTTGTAATGAGGATCAGTTCTTAGTATAGATTAGATACAATCCCTTCAATCAAGGGATATACTTGTATAAATTAGTATATAATATACATTAAGGTAAACCCTAATGTAAAGAGTTCGTGTTTGTGACTGTCTTTGTGACAAACCTTCTTCTTGGTGAACATAAGACCTTTCTTTGTGAAAGATAATTTGGAGAACTCTCGGTGTTATTTACTTTCTGTTCTTTGTTTGCTTAGATTAGTATACTTTTGTTCTTTATACTTGAAGCGTATCCGATCGATAAAAACTTTCAATTGGTATCAGAGCAAGTTTTTGATACACTCATGTAATCATGTCTACCTCTTTCAATCCAAAATCAACTATTGGCAACAAGATCCCTCCGTTTGATGAACAAAAATTCTCTGCTTGGAAATCAAAGGCCATAGAAGCTCTCGAGTTCATGGACTTTGATATGCTCGACATCATCTACAAATGTATTGTTGCCACTATGCATCAATTATCCAATGATGGTGCATCTGGTAGTAAGTTGAAAGGAAAATTTGTGCCTGGATATAAAAGGAAGAAAAAAGGATGCTGAATCTCGATGTAAATGCGAGAATTGCTATTGGTAACTCACTCCCTTATTTTGTCTATCGTTTGGTTCTAAACTGTTCAACCTTATAAGTGATGATGATTACACTATCATCTACTTTTGAAAAAGAAAACTCCTTGGGTGATAAAGGTAAGTGTCTCATGGCTCAGATCCTTGAATCTCATGCTGACACTTCAATTAACAGTTGCTGCAGACCTTATGACAGAATGGGACCCTACATCAGCGTATTAGGTGAAAAATTCGTTAACTACTCTCCTGTTAAACACATCGAAAAATATTGTAACGTCCTAAAAATAAGACCCAAAAACATCAACATAAATCTCAAAAGGATCAATTGTATCAAAACATCACAAATTATCAGAGTCATCAGGAACATGCAGAACTATATCGTTTGCGCACTACAATCACCCCAAGCTCTTCCTTTTTGCACCAGAAGTACCTGAAACATAAACTGAAAACCATAAGCACGATGCTTAGTAAGTTTCCCCCAAAGATCACATACCACACATATCAAACATGTAATGGCCCTCGCCCGATGAGTGTAACGGGTCTCACTTAACTCGCATAGTGGGCGCCGCCCACTGAGTATAATAGGCCTCACCCTAACTAGCAGAACGGGCCCCGCCCACTGAGTATAACGGGCCTCTCCCTAACTCTCACAACGGGCCCCGTCCAGCGTACAAACATACAAATAAAACAAGTAATGACATATATATTACCCATTAGGCCCCGCCCACTAAGCATACATGCACATGCAAGAGTCACACAGACATCTAGCACCTTAACATAACAACCATGGGTCGACATTGGTGCCTTCGACCCACTAAACACAACGAGGAAGACTCACCTCAGACTGTTGAATCTTACTGATAAATCTCTAGCTGATGGTCCAAAAATCTCAACTCTATCATCATAAAATAACATCCAATTAATAACTGGATTCCAATCCATAACCCCCAGTCTAAATTAGGGTAAAAAGACCATTTTACCCTTTACTTAGCTTGGTCCAAGGCCTAAACCAACTACACTAAAAAGGCCCAATTCCAAAATGGTCACCTAAAGCCCAATTGTGGCCCAATTTCCCAAATTGGGCCCAAGTCCCTTCGTGAGCCTTCATCCAAGTGAACCGAAAATAAAAGCATCAGCCTAAAATAGACCTGATGGCCTAACAAGGCCCTAATCACCTAAAGTCCAAACATGGCTATAACATCCCAAAAATATGGTCCAAAAGTTTCATTTTTATTATAATAATCATAAAATCATTTGTCTGAAAAAAATCATAATATCACTCATATCAAAAGCCAATGTATCGATAACCAAAATATGTGTCACACCCCCAAACCAGATGGCGAAAACGTCCGAGGGCTCTTGTGACTTAAATTAAATATCATCACAATGAATATACATGAATCATAACATAAATCATCACCAAGCATTGAAATGATACAACTGATATTGTTTACATCTAGTACAATGTTTTAAACATTACAATTTCATAACATAAACTGACTAATAGATATCATAAGCAAAACACCCTGACATTACTTGGTACTTATTCTCCGGTTTACCTGTTACCTGAGAATACAAGTTAATTTTGAAAAACGTCAACATATGAAATGTTGGTGAGTTCAAAAGCAATGTTGTGGTAAAATGATTTGGTGCAGTTTGTAAAACCCAGAAAATCCGATATTTTCTGAAAAGATCATTGTTTATAAAAAGTGTGAAGATCCGTGAATATATGCTTGTTGATTTTCAAAACGTGTATAATTGTTGAACTTCTGTAATAATCGCACAAGTGAAAATGTTGAACTTCCCAGGAAAACCCGATGTTTTCCCATTACATAAAACACAGTGAATTCACAATTTGTTATACCGTCACGACGATTGATTATTGATTTTTCGAGTGGCTTTGGATCAATTAGGGTTTGTGAGTCGTTATAATCATGCATTTGGAAATGTCTAGTTTATAACTACATGTTTCGAACGATCCTTAAAGGCGTCGCCCGTCACTACTCACTTAATCCAACAACCATGATTACTTTTGATTAACGCCCTAAATCTGTTTACCTTGATTACTCTTAAGCCTAACAAATGAGGAGAAAGGGAGTACGAAGTCCCGTTATATTCTGTGAGTTATTTAAGCTGTCGGGAATGCGAAAGGCACGTTGGCCCAACTCGCATTTGATTTCTTGACCTTACTAGAAATACTAATGGGCCACTAGGGCCCAATAGCACATTAGAGTTATTGAAAGTCCTTTTACATGAAATCGGGTCATAGGAGTCCCAATAGCACATAAGCATATTCCCTTTGGGCCCAAAGATCATGTTAATGGGCTAGCAAGGCCCAACAAGCATGATTTGAAACTTCCAAGCCCAAATTTTGTAAGTTTGCTCATCGTAGTTATCGCGTATTTATTTAGATGGTTTGGTTTAACGCTAGTTGTTTTGTATTGATTCGAAATCGAATCACTTCGTTTGTAACGATATTTGTTGTTGAGAGTGTATTTGTTTTCCGTTTCGTCATTAGTCATGGGTCTTGTATTTTTTATTAATGAATTAATTTGTTTAAAAGTGGAATTTGACCTTTACACTACCCTTCTTTTATAAAAATAACACTTTTGGTCCTTTTTTTATAAAAGAATTTCATTTTTAGTCCTTAAAACCTTTTCTTGACACTTTTGTATTATTTATTTGATGAAAACACGATTTTAACCCAAAATTTATTTTGTTGACAGCTTTAGTGTTTCTCGGTTAAAACCCCATTTTTCACAACTTTTACAGTTTTGGCCCAAAATCTAAAAACTTTACATTTTTGGTCCCTTTTGATAGTGAAAAGAATTTTTGACCCATAAAATGATTTTATCATGCTAATTACCCCCTGTTTTAAAGAAAGTTTCATTTCATCCCCTAAAATTTATCATTTTTCGCACTTTGAGGCTTATTGGGCCGAAAAGCCCAAAATTAGCCCATTAAGCTAAAAATTTACATTTTAAGTCCCTTGAAATTTCTAATGTTCAGAAAAATGATTATAGAAACTGTTTTGACCTTTTTGACCTTCAAGAAACCGTGACTTGTCGATTTGTACCCCAAGTTTTGTATTTTTGACAATTTAAGCCCAAAAATGGGTTTTATGTTAGAATATGTTCATCATGACCTTATAAGCTATTATTCTTGACTTGTTTAGTGTAAAATAGCTTAGATTATGTTTGTTTCCTTTCTCATGTCATACATCTTGGGTTTACACCCTTTTTGGTAACATATTCATCACAAAACACATGAAATCACACACATACATGCATCAAATCACACATAACATACACATACACATAGATCTACACATTTTCTCGTATTCTCCCCAATAAAACTCATAAAAACCGAAAAGAAAGGGGTATGACGCTTACCTTGAGTTGTGGTTTCGGTTTTGAAGAAGATTGGGAGAAGTTTGGTGCTATTTTCGGTCCTAGCAAGTTCCTTGGATGGATCTCGAACTTAGTGGGTTCTAAGATGCAAGATCATGAATTTGAATGGATTAAGAGGTGATTTTTGATGAAAAGAAGTGAGTTAGATCATAGATTTAAGCACCAACTTACCTTGAATGATGATTTTTGTGGAAGAAACTCCTTAAAAACCTCTTAGATCTCGAAAATTTGGAGAGAAATGGAGAGAGCTTCTTGAGAGAATTTTTGAGTGAAGTGTGGGTGTGTGTTTGTTTGGATTCGGCCGAGAGGAAGAAAGGGAGAAGAAGAGAGAGAGTGATGGGATTGTTGCATGGAAGTATGAGAGCTTGCATGGAAGTCCATTAGGTAAAAATGAGTTGGCACCACAAAGTCAACTCTTCTTTTCTTTGTGGGCTTGGGCCGAAAATGGAGAGGGAAAGAGAAAAAAATTTGGGCTTTGAATGATTAAGCCCATTTTATGGTTAAGTACGGTGATTTTTGGCCCAAATAAATATAAATATGATTTTTATGACCTATTAGGGCTAAATTAGGTTAGTTATGGCCCAATAAGGTCCATTTAGGTATTTTATTTCATTCTAGGCCCAATATGGCCCAAAATATTTAAAATATATGGAAGTGGGTCCAATTAGAGCCCATTTAATAGTTCTAAGCCCAAGATAGTCAAATTGGAAGCCTATTGGCCCATTGGGCCCAATAAGGAAATCCTAGTCCAAAATGGACTTAAACCGGGATTTCTAGGGTTTCCAATTCTTTGTTGACCATTTGCAGTGCTTGTATGAAGTGTTTGATTGAAATTTTGTTGTTATTGAATAAGCATCCTATATGCTTTCACATTGTTGGTTCACATTTGTTATCATTGTTCAATGTTTACAAGGCATCAAAATTCCTAGTTGTGACATCATCCCCCCGTTAGAGAGAATTTCGTCCCGAAATTCTTTTGAAAGCTAGATTTGAGAATGCTAGAATAGATGAGGATACTTCTGCTTCATTTGATCTTCGCGTTCCCATGTGAATTCTGGCCCGCTTTTCGCGTTCCACCGTACCTTCATAATCAGAATGTAACCTTGCTTAGTACGCTTCACCTCCCTGTCCGTGATTTCGACTGGTTCCTCAACGAACAGGAGATTCTCGTTGATTTCAATTTCATCAAGGGGAATGACGAGAGTTTCATTGGATAAACACTTCTTTAGGTTGGAAACATGGAACACGGGGTGTACGTTGTTGAGCTCAGCGGTAAGGGTGCAAACGAGCCGAGCCAGGCTCGGCTCGGTCTCGTTTAAGTTATATAAGGCTCGAGCTTGAGCTCAACTCGATTCGATCTTCCTTGTACTGAACTGGCTTGAGCTCGTAGAGAATTATACAAGCTCGGCTCGGGCTCGACTTGTTTTTTATATGACGTGTCTAAATGAGCTTAAGCTCCGCTCGAGCTCGTTAAGAAGCTCGTTTACTAATATCCTTAATCCATAATTCCTCTAATATGTTTTTAATTTAATATATATATATATATATATATATATAAATAATATTAAATTATATTATAGAAAGGCTCGTTTACGCTCGCAAGCCTAATCAAGCTTAACGACATAGGCTTGAGCTCGAGCTCGTTTAATAAACGAGCTTAATATTAAGCTCGAGCTCGGTTCGAGCTCGTTTAAAATTGATTTTGAGTCGAGCTTTTAACGATCCGATCTCGAGTAGCTCGCGAGTTGCTTGGCTCGTTTGCACCCCTACTCAGCGGGTAGCGGCAGTCTGTACGCCACTGGGCCAATTCGGGCAAGGATCTCGAAAGGTCCAATGTATCGTGGATTCAATTTTCCCCGTTTTCCAAAACGAATAACCCCTTTCCATGGAGAAAATTTTAACAGCACTGGATCCCGACCTGAAACTCCAAGGGCTTTCGCCGTTTATCAGCGTAGCTCTTCTGTCGGTCGCGTGATGCTTGTAGTCGAGCTCTGATTTGAACTATCTTTTCCGTGGTTTCACATATGATCTTCGGTCCCATTAACGCCTTGTCTGATGCTAGTTCCCTCGCTACCTGGGTGTCGCCTACCTCAGCCCAACACAATGGTGATCTACACTTACGTCCATACAGTGCCTCGAAAGGAGCAACTTTGATGCTCGAATGGTAACTGTTGTTGTATGAGAATTCAACTAAGGGTAAGTGGGTATCCCAGGACTTCCCAAAGTCTATCACACATGCACGAAGCATTTCTTCAAGCGTATGAATGGTTCGTTCGCTTTGACTATCCGTTTGTGGGTGATAAGCAGTGCTCATGTCGAGATGGGTTCCCAGTGTTTTCTGAAGTGATTGCCAAAAACGTGAAGTGAATCTACTATATATATCTGAGATGATAGACATTGGCACTCTGTAAAGTCTCACGATTTCTCGAATGTATATTCTTGTCAATCTCTCCATCTTGTAGGATTCTTTTATTGGCATGAAATGAGCGGATTTCGTCAGTCTGTCAACTATTACCCATATAGTGTCTAATCCATCTGACGACTTGGGCAACTTGGTCACAAAATCCATAGTAATCATTTCCCATTTCCACTCGGGAATTACTGGTTGCTGTAATAACCCTGAGGGCTTCTGGTATTCCACCTTTACTTTGGCGCAAGTAAGGCATTTGCTAACATAGGTGGCAATCTCTGCCTTCATGTTAGGCCACCAGTAATGTTGTTTAATGTCCAAGTACATTTTGTCCGAACCCGGATGGATGGAGTATCGCGTCTTGTGAGCTTCATTCATGAATACTTCCCTAAATCCTCCAAGTTTAGGAACCCAAATACGATTCATGAAATAATATACTCCGCCCTCTTTCACCTTGAGATTCTTCTCCATTCCGCGTAATGCTTCGCTTGTTTTGTTTTCCGCCTTCACGACATCTGACTGGGCTGCCCTGATCTGAGTGGTTAGGTGAGATTGGATGGTTATTGTGAGAGTTTTCACACGCCGATTAGAGTACTCTTTCCGACTCAAGGTATCAGCTACCACGTTAGCCTTGCCTGGGTGGTACTTGATTTCACACTCATAATCGTTTAATAGTTCAACCCATCTTCGTTGCCTCATATTCAGCTCTTTTTGATTCAAGATGTGTTGGAGACTCTTGAGGTCCATGAAGATGGTGCACTTCGTACAATAAAGGTAGTGCCTCCAAATCTTCAGGGCGAAGACCACTGCTCCCAATTCCAGATCGTGGTTTGTATAGTTCACTTCGTGTGTCTTTAGTTGCTGGGGCGCGTAAGCTATCACCTTTCCACGCTGCATGAGAATGCAACCTAAACCCTGATTTGACGCGTCACAGTAAACTACGAAATCTTCTGTTCCCTCTGGTAGTGATAGCAACGGGGCACTACAGAGTGCTTGCTTCAGAGTTTGGAATGCAGCTTCTTGTTTGTCCATCCATTTGAAGGGTACGCCCTTTTGTGTAAGCGAGGTAAGTGGCTTGGCGATCTTAGAGAAGTTTTGAATGAACCTCCTGTAGTAACCTGCAAGACCTAAGAATTGGCGAATTTATGTGGGTGTTGTTGGGACTGCCCATCCTTCGATGGCTTTGACCTTAGAAGGATCCACATGTATTCCTTCCTGACTAACAACATGACCCAAAAAGTTCACGCTACGGAGCCAGAACTCACACTTAGAGAGTTTTGCGTATAGCTTCTCAGTTCGCAAGGTTTCCAGGATTTGTCGGAGATGTTGGTGTTGGATTAGATGTCTAAGCCCATAACTATTATTGGTATGTACTTGAACCGAGAGTAGCATGGTCCATTTGGGTTGCATATCATCAGGACAATTTGTTAGGATGGACTTTTGAGAGAAGGTTATTTATGGTTTATTAATATATTATAAGTTATAATATATTAATATGAAATCATATGTTTTAATTAGTATCGATCAAGAATTAATTTGGAATTAATTTAGTGATCAAAATAGACTAATTAAATCTATGGGGACTAATTATGATAATTATTTATATTTATATGTGTTGGGGGTTATGACCCATGTTGGACCAAGTTTATGTATGGATACATAAAGAGTTGGGCCACATGAACCATGGATCATAAAACCCATGGGTATGGATTATGGGTTATACCCATGACCCTTGGAATCCTACATATAAATAGGTTACTCCATAGCCAAAATCACCACTTCTTTTCTTAGAGAAATATGGAGGTGTTTTGGTGCATGGAATTCTCTCTTAAGAGCCACCTTTGTCCTAGGTGTGTTGTGATTCCATTTGAGGCATTTCATACTATTGGTGCTAAGCTATTAAGGCCAAATACATCAAGACTCCAAGCCACATAAAAGGTATGTTTCCCTAACTAGTATATTATATGGTTTATGTCAAATGCATGCTAGTTATAGGTTTAATGCCTTGGAAACCATTTGCATGCATAATTAGTGAAAACATAGATCCAAAGTATTTAGGGTTGTATGTGCACCATAGGATGTTGTATTATACCAAAACCAAACAGTTGGCCATGCTCTTCTTCACTTCGAGAATAAACTAGAATGTCGTCAATGAAAACAATAACAAAGTTGTCGAGGAATGGTCGGCAGATTCGATTCATTAGGTCCATGAATGCGGCAGGGGCATTCTTTAGACCGAAGGGCATTACGACAAATTCATAATGTCCATAACGAGTTCGGAAAGCGGTTTTGGGGATATCCTCTTCCCGAACCTTGAGTTGATGGTACCCAGACCGCAGATCTATCTTAGAGAAGTAACTAGCTCCTTGGAGCTGGTCAAATAGATCGTTGATTCGTGGGAGTGGATAGCGATTTTTGACAGTGAGCTTATTCAGTTCTCTGTAATTGATGCACATCCGAAAAGATCCGTCCTTCTTCTTGACGAAGAGGAATGGAGCTCCCCATGGCGAGAAGCTGGGTCGGATGAATCCCTTGTCCAGGAGTTCACTAAGTTGGCTGGACAATTCCTGCATCTCAGCAGGAGCCAATCGGTAAGGCGATTTAGCGATGGGAGTCGCTCCTGGCACAAGATCAATTCGAAATTCAACTTGTCTTTCTGGGGGTACTCCAGGAAGATCTTCAGGAAATATGTCTGGGAATTCACATGCTACAGGAATGTCTTGAACATTAACCTCTTCCTTAGATTTATCCACTATGTGCGCCAGGTACGTCAAATCTTTCTTTCGCAGATGTTTATGTGCCCGGACGCACGAGATGAGACAAAGATTTGTGCTGGGTTTGTCTCCGTAAATAATTAGGGTTTCATGATTTGGAAGGTGAAGACGAACGGCCTTCTCGTGACACATAATTTCAACATGGTGGGGGCTTAACCAATCCATGCCAATAATCACATCAAAACTCCTAATGGAAACAAGCATTAAGTTTATTCGAAAGACGTGTTGATTAAGGGCTAGGGTACATACGATATAGATTTCCACAGTGGATTCTGTTTTCCCATTGGCCATTTCTATCGTAAAGGTTTCATTGAGCCTCTGGGGTTGTTGTTTTAACAATTGCTTAAAGTTATTGCTCATAAAACTTCGTTCTGCTCCGGTATCAAATAGGATGCATGCATAAGTGTGGTTTAGGAGGAACATACCGGTAACGACAACGGGATCCTAAACCGCTTCTCCCTGACCCATGGTCAGCACCCTTCCTGTTCCTTCATTTCCGGGATTGTTGTTGTTAGGGCAGCTTCGACGGAAATGCCCAGTCCTTCCACATCCATAGCAGGTGTGGCTTGGTCCTGCATTGTTGCCGCCATTATCGGTGTTGTTGTTGTTGCGGTTATTGTTGTTGTTGTTTCCTTGTTGTTGGTTCCGAGGAGGGTAGGTCCTGCAATACTTTGCTGTGTGCCCCTTCCGATTGCAACTGGTGCACTGCATATCCTTGCATTCTCCATTATGATGGAGACCGCACTTATTGCACTTAGGAAGATTACCGGAATAAGGCCTAGGAGCACTTGGAGCAGCTGAGGCTGGAGCATGTGGTGTGGGTGGAACTTGAGTGGTTGCAGCATTAACTGCCACTGTTTGCTGCTTCTTGGATGATTCGGAGCCTTGACGTCCCTTCCTCCTATTGTTCTTTCCCTTTTTGTTGTCATTTTCCTTCTTACCTTCTGTCTCCACTGGCTTCTCACCCTTCTTGTTGTTGTGGTCATACAACTTCTTGGCCAATCTCTTGGCACTGTCGAAAGTTTCGGGATTTGCAGCTATCACGTTTCCTTGGATCGGGGAGGTTAGTCCCCAGATGAATTGTTCGATCTTCTTTCCTTCTAAGGTGATCATGCCAGGGTGTGACAACCTGAAGTTCGTTCCGTCGTCGTAACTTGTTCCGTCATTAAAAATTCGTCGTTTTGAATTGTTTCCGTTTCATTTCTAAATTAAGTCATTAATTTTGAGTTTGCCCTTATGACTTAATTGTTATGCAAACACGTTAGAAATTCATGAAAACATCCCAAATTATTATTTAGAAAATTATTAGTTACGACCATGTTGAGTTACGACAAATTAATCGGGTACGACCAAAAGCTCCGTTTAACGTTGGTATCGGGTAGAATTTCTCCGGGCCATAAACTCAACCCCTATATAAGGGATTGAGTGACATCATTTTGAAGCTTTTTCTTTCTCTTAAAACACTTTCTCTCACTACTCTCTCTCTCTAAAAACTCGAGTTTGATCCAAAAACACCCTTTCAAGCTTCAATTTGGTAAGTAATCTATCCTAGCTTATTGTTAAGGTTTATTATCATGCAAATCTATGTTTGAATCACCCAAAACACTCAAGAACATGTGTTTAAGGTTTAAGAACCCTTCCAAAACCGTGAACACCCCTAAAGAGGGCTTTGAAGCCCCAAATCACTTCTAGTGCTTTGTTATGGCTTAGAAACTTGCATGCATGAGCTTAGGACCCCAAAATCTCACCAATTGAGGTTTGGACATGATTTTATGGCCCAAGAACATTCTTTGACTGTAAACCCTCATTCATGGACCATAAACACCTTTTTGAGGTGTTAAATTACCCTTAAACACCTCCAAAGGCTTCCATGAGCTTCCATGAGTGCATAGAACCATATATTCCTTCATGAGATGCACGAAAACATACACAAATGATTCACACTTGAGTTTACAGCCCAAGAACATTCTTGGACCGTAAACACCCCTCCTTAGACCATAAGCACCCCCAAAGGGTGTTAAAGTGCCTTTAACACCTTGTATGGCTTGGAATTGGACTTAGAACTTTGTATGCTTAACCTACAACCACTAAAACCCATGAATCATGGACAAACATGAGTTTACGGTTGTAAAATCATGTGTTTAATGTAGTAAACTCCCCAAGAACATCTTCATAAACCGTAAAATCCTTATCCAAGGTCATTTCAAGTCCCGTTCACTTCCTAAGACATGGAATCAACCCTAGAACCTTCTCGTGTGCATTGTAAGACCATTTGACATCCAAGAACACACCACCCATGAGTTTACGGTCGTAAACTCACAGGGATATGATCATTGGACCGTAAACTCCCTTAAGGGCTTATTCTTGAAGAGTAAACTCCATAATTACGCCCTACACACCCTTAGATGCCACCCGGGTCACTCCAAACACTTGAATTGAAGTGTTTTCGCACCTCGGAATGTTTATTCATTTTAAAGTAGTATATCAAGGCCTAATTAGATACAAATGTGTATCTTTTCATATTACATAGGAACCTCGCATGCGTTCAAGCCCCGAACTAACATTTAGCATCCAATCAGGCACATTCTTCGATCCGTGAGTTCATACCCCTACCCTTTTTCAAAGTTTTTCAATGTTTTCAGGGGGGAATACAAGCAAAAGTACAATGAAATATTGTACTCAAACTTATGATTTTATTTGATCTATTTCATATTTCGTATGCTTTTAACACGGAAAACTGTATTAACTAATCGTTCAACTTGCAGAGTAAATTGTCATGTTATTTGTGAAACTCGTTTTAAAATGTTATAATTTATATTTCACAAATGAATTTCCATATAATTGCTGTTAAAAGCATGAATCTTTAAGCATTAAAATGTTCTTGATATAACTCCCCGTAGATACGAGAGTGAAGGAATAATAACATTAAACTAAGAACTTTATCACTCCCCGTAGATACGAGAGTGCAGGACTAATAACATTAAACTTAGAACTTTACCACTCCCCGTAGATACGAGAGTGAAGGGATAATAACACACAGCTAGAAACAGAGCGAATACGAATACGAATACGAATACGAATAGGAGTAGGATTACGAATACGAATACGAATACGAATGTGAATGCGAATACGAATACGAATAGGAATAGGAATACGAATACGAATACGAATACGAATACGAATACAAATACGAATACGAATGCGAATGCGAATACGAATACGAATACGAATACGAATACGAATACGAAAGCACTCCTTTGGATACATTCGAGTGTAGGATAACTAGGACATCAGAATACCTAGCCAATACAACGAGTATGTTAGATACTTGTACATTACATTTGGATTCAATTACTAAACTTTACTTTTAGGAAAATAAGGGTTTTTCCTGGGATAACTGAACTATTCTTAACTAGACCGTGTAACTAATGGATAACTAAACATTACTTTTAAGGAAAATAAGGGTTTTTCCTGGGATAACAAACTGTATATAACCGGATCGTATAACAAACGAATGATTCAACTATACTTACAAGAAAATATGGGATTTTCTTGGATAACAAACTTTTCGGAAAACCAAAGGAAACTTGTACATTTTCAGAAAACAAACCTCTTATGAACTCACCAGCTTTATGCTGATTTTCAAACTGCTTGTATTCTCAGGTCCATATTAGATAGGTACCCGCGATCTATTGGAGAAGACGGAGCGCTTATCAGACTCGTCATAACTTTTGTTCATATGATATATATGTATGACACTTGTAACACTTTGATTTCAAACAAATGTAATAACTTTATGTAATGTATTGTTTTGTGTTTACTATGCTTACTATGTACATTGGTTGCGATATACATGATGTCCTCCGTCCCGGAACGTTTCCGCCTTAGGTTTCGGGGTGTGACACAGGGCATAGCAGAGACAGTTCGCTAAACCTTGATATGTAGGCATCTATATCAGCGTTTCGGACGGTGAGATTCCACAACTCTTGTTCCATTTTCTGAATTTCGCCACGAGGGCAGTACTCGACCATCAGCATTTCTTTCATCTCTACCCATGGCATGGAATTGGCTATGGGGAGTGTCATGGCTTCCACGTGTCCGTTCCACCAAGTGAGCGCTTGGTCAACGAAAGTGCATGCGGCAAACTTCACCTTCATCTCCTCAGGGCATTCACATATCTCGAACACCGATTCCACCTTTTTGATCCATCGTTTCAGGGTGATCATTCCTCCAGTGCCGTTAAAGGTTCGTGGTTTGGCGTTGGTGAAGTCTTTATAGGAGCATGTCTTGGTAGGTCCTTGATTTACCCCATTGTTCGAACTTCCAGCCCCTTGTCCGTTGACTCCTCCATTGTTCCCTTGGTGAATTTGTGCCATAGCCATGGTAACTGCAGTAGATACCGCTTCCTGAAAAGCAACAGGGTTGAATTGGGGCGGGTTTGGCTCAAGGTTTCTGCGGGTTGGTCGTCGAGGCATCTTTCTGCCAGGGAACGGAGAGATGTTGAGTGTCTATGCTTTTTGTGAGATTGTGATCCTATAAACTAGGTGTGTGGCATAAACTTAAGTAATTTCACAAATTAGCACACAATCATGGATATGTAACACATAGCAGATTAAAACATCACAGTAAACATATAAGATTTTTCATTAATATTATCCGCACTTTGATACATGAAAATTTTGCTCGAAGGAGCATACATAAGCAGTATAAGTTCAGCGGCATAACGACTCTATGAGTAGTGTAATCACTTAAACATAGAGTCGATGGTACATAGCATAGGTCATAGTACTAGTACTAAGGACTGATACGGCTAACCCTAGTCGCGGTGGGTTCTATATATGTGACATCCCCAAAATCACGGCCAGAAAAGACCGGTTTGTTTATGCTTTGTTTAAAAATCAGAGTTACATTTTAAATGAAAGTGTTGCGGAATTTGTCCCAAAACAAAAATATGATAAAGATTTATCAAAAGCATTTCCATAGAAATGTATTTCATTAAAAGACTCGGGATGTCATGTTCGTACAGATCAAAAGCATAAACGGTACAATATAAGCCTTACTACATTATTTCATATCTACAGGCCTATATCCGTAATCCCTCGTCCAAAACATCACACCTATGCTCATGCGCCACTACCTGTAATACATAAAACTGAGTGGGTCAGGCTTGGGAGCCTGGTGAGCACATAGGGTTTTCAACCCACAATAAATAAGTTTATTAATTTCATCGATCAACAATAACCCGATTACCCGTTCCCGTTATCCTCACTTTACGTCCCTAAACACCTATCATAAGGGACCTAGCCTAAGGATCATCATCGGGACGGACACTACTGCTAAGGGGATTCCTCAGCAATAAATGTCCTAAAGGCAACCATGTGGGGGATGGAGTACACCGGTGAACATATCGTTCACAAACACCTACAGGTTGCGAGCCTGCTAGTGTTCCACTGGACTGTCTAGAAGAGTCCGTGGTCGTCATTCATACTCCGCTAGATGACAGAATCAACAACATCAACATCGAAGCCTCTCATCATTTTATCACACATCACCTATTGCATCTACCCATGTTTTACCCCAACATTTTCGTAGATATAAAATACATATACAGTTTAAATCATTGAAAACATGTATAACAACGTTCATCTAGCATAGATAGCAAGTATTCAGATAATATGCACACATAGCACGTAATTTATATAAAATACTTCATATCTATGTGTAAGTTGAAAGTAACTATGCACTCACTTGTTAAGGTGATGATTCCAAAATCGGGCAGCGCTTGCTTCTAACGATTCTATTTTCCTTCGACGAAACCTAGCATTATTATCGCTAAATTTTAGTCTAATATTTACCGTGACCAACTATTAGTCTTAGTATTATTATTATTATATAAGCGTTAAACAATATTTTTCAACCACTATGTACAGACAGGGGCCAGACATAAAACACCGGAGGGCAGGACCATTTTGGCATATAGCACTTCTGAAATCCAACAACCCTATGCGGCCCTTTAAACCAGATTCCCTGTACCGCGAGTAGTTAAAAAAAATATTATAACGACACTTATATAAGTTATAATAATAGCTCAAATATTTATTATAAGTTCATAATAACAATACTAATTTTAAATATAAGCTATATTAAAATAAGGTAAGCATAACTTACTTACAAGGGGGTTTTAGCTAGGAGTCGGGCTCTGCAGGGGCAGAACTTCGTCGCTGAATTTTTCTAAGAAAGATCCTTGCAGCGCTTCAGCGCTCACCTTACTATACTAAGCTACAGAAAGAGAAGTCGAATCACGAAGGACCGAAATGCTCGGGGGATAAGGAGAGAAAGACTCTTGAATCAAGAGAATGATGCAAGAAATATGAGAGCCCAAGGCTCTTATTTATACTAATTGAATTTTCAAAAACTACCCTCCATAATTACTTAATGACCTTTTAGTTATATTGTAACAACGTAGATTTTCAAACAAATTTTTTCATTTCAAAACATAGTATTTTCATTCAAAACAAGGCATAAACATTTCAAGTGTCATGTAAAAATACAAATCATCTAAATCCCAAGATCACAAAACATCTTTCAGTGTGTACAGATCACGCCGGCGCCTTCCCACGGTCCTCGCTAGTACCTGAAACACATACATAACAACTGTAAGCATAAATGCTTAGTGAGTTCCCCAATATACAACTTACGTACATATGCCTTTCCAGGCCCTGACCTTCCAGTCCATGTGTCTCAGGGGACTTCCGTCCCTGCTGGGTAAACCTTCCGGTCCTACCCACGCCGACCTTCCGGTCTACAACACAACACCTTCCGGCCCATAACATAATCGCCTTCCGGCCCATAACATAATGCCTTCCGGCCCATAACATAATGCCTTCCGGCCCACATAACATACAAAGCACGTATAACAATTAACTTATCACATATAGCACATATATATCTCATATCATATCCGACCTTCCGGTCACAGTCAAACCCTTCCGGGTACAGTATAGTGAGAAGACTCACCTCGTGAATGTCGAAAGCTAGCAAATCCCGAAGTCACTCGTACTCGATACGCCGAGCTACAATCTCCCTATAACATCATACATCTCTTATTAACACTTTTATCTTCTAAGTTTGACTATCCCTAAGAGGTCAAACATAGGTCAACTCTGGTCAACGGTCAACGGTCAACTTGACCTGACTCGGCGAGTGCTAGGGCGACTCGGCGAGTCTAGACGTCCTCACCAATTCTCCAAGATTCCCTTTCTACTCGTCGAGTATCCTCCTTGACTCGACGAGTTCCTCCTAGAAGAATCGCGGGGCCACCCGGACTCAACTCGCCGAGTCTGAAGAACAACTCGACGAGTCCCAGTTGATCTTCAAGCTACTCGCTGAGTCTGTTCATCGGACTCGGCGAGTCCATGCCATGCAACCGCTCAAACTGCTTTCTAAGGTCAGAACTGCTCCGACCATTCATAGGTCTGGCCTTCTTAGACTGATTCATCACGTAAGGTCCTCATTTCGGTGCTCATAATACACCCCATGACTCATAATTTACATTTTGACCTAAGGCATAAGGATTCCAATCCAAAATCTCCATTGATTTCCGAAATGCTCAGGCATGGGACATTCTGGACTTCCAAAGATCCCAATACAGGGTTCCAATCGTTTGGGGGACTAAGGTAACACTCAATCTAGCTACAAAAGGGTTCAATAAACCCTAAATCCATATACACATCAACATAGGAGAATGCAACTCGAAATATTACCTGAATAACGTGCTCTCTGTGTCCCCAAATCCTCAGAACGTGGCTTCTCTTGTTGTTCCCTTAACCAAGCCTCCTCTTCCTTGCAAGACAATACTTCCAAAATCAATAATGGTCTTCTACTTTGCTCCAGATGCTCACAATCGAATTAGGGTTTCTCTCAGAGGACTAGGGTGAACAATGACGGCCATAAGGTCCCTCATATACGTCCCAAACCTGAACGGTTATGGTTTTCGCTAAACAGCGCAGACTCGCCGAGTCCATATCCGGACTCGTCGAGTCCAGTCGCGAACCCGCGAGCAGATCCGCGATCCTACTCGGCGAGTCTAGGCTCCAACTCGCCGAGTCCCCTCTTAAAACACCCAAAATCATAAATATAACAATACCTGAAATTCCGGGCTGTTACAACTCTCCCCCACTAGGACTAGACTTCGCCCTCGAAGTCTCACTCTGAAAATAGCTCCGGATGCTGCTCCCGCATCTCACGCTCCGGCTCCCAAGTCATTTCCGATCCCTTCCGGTGTTGCCACTGAACCAACACCAGAGGTACCTCCTTGTTCCTCAGAACCTTGATCTTCCGATCCCTGATGGCCACTGGTCTCTCGGCATAATTCAGGCTCGCATCCACCTTAATATCCTCTAATGGAACCACTGCCGACTCATCGGCCATACACTTCCTCAATTGCGACACATGAAAAGTGTCGTGGATCTGCCCCAACTCTGCTGGCAACTCCAAACGATAGGCTACCCGGCCTATCCTTGCAATCACACGAAATGGCCCAATATACCGGGGTCCCAACTTGCCCCTCTTCCTGAATCGAATCACTCCTTTCCAAGGAGAGACCTTCAGGAGAACGAAGTCGCCAACTTGAAACTCAAGCTCAGATCGGCGTCTGTCTGCATAACTCTTCTGTCTGCTCTGGGCGGTCAATAACCTCTGTCTAACCTGTTGAATCTGCTCTGTCGTCTGAAGCACGATCTCTGTACTGCCCATCACTCTCTGTCCCGCCTCTCCCCAGCAAATGGGGGTCCGACACCTCCTACCATACAACAGCTCAAAGGGTGGCATACCAATGCTCGAATGATGGCTGTTGTTGTAGGAAAACTCTGTCAAGGGTAAATACGCATCCCAGCTACCCCCGAAGTCTAACACACATTCTCGAAGCATGTCCTCCAGCGTCTGAATCGTTCGCTTGCTCTGACCGTCTGTCTGGGGATGGTATGCGGTACTAAAATGCAATTTAGTACCCAGCTCCTCATGGAATTTCTTCCAAAATCTGGAAGTGAAGCGCACATCACGGTCTGAAACAATCGAGATCGGCACCCCATGCCGAGATACCACTTCTCTCACATATATCTCCGCCAACTTCTCCGCTGAAGAACTCTCACTGATGGCAAGGAAGTGTGCACTCTTCGTCAACCTATCCACAATCACCCAAATTGCATCGACTCCTCTGGCAGTCCTCGGCAATTTGGTGATGAAATCCATAGTGATCTGTTCCCACTTCCACTCGGGAACCTCCAATGGCTGCAAATTGCCATGCGGTCTCTGGTGCTCGGCCTTAACCCTACGGCAGGTCAAGCACCTCTCAACGAACCATGCGACGTCCCTCTTCATACAGGGCCACCAATACTCTTTCCTCAAATCCAACTACATCTTCGTAGCCCCAGGATGGATCGAGAATTTCGATCGATGAGCCTCTTCCATCAAAGTAATACGCGTACCACCCACGAACGGTACCCAAATCCGACCCTGAAACGTCATAAGCCCTCGTCCATCCGTAACGAACTCCGAAACCAAACCAACGACCCGCTCTTTCTTCTGCATCTCTGGTCGCACAGCCTTGGCCTGTGCCCCACGAATAACATCCAATACTGGAGCTATCACAGTCAATCTCAAACATACATCTCGCAGTGGAGTGCTCTCCGCCCTGCGGCTCAATGCATCGGCTACCACATTAGCCTTGCCTGGGTGGTACAGGATCTCACAATCATAATCCTTGACCACATCCAACCACCTCCTCTGACGCATATTTAGGTTGGGCTGATCCATCAAATACTTTAAGCTCTTATGGTCCGTGTATATCGTACATCGAACCCCATACAAGTAGTGACGCCAAATCTTGAGAGCGAACACTACTGCCCCCAACTCTAAATCATGCGTGGGATATCTCGCCTCATGAGGCTTCAGCTGCCTCGACGCATAAGCTATCACATGACCCCTCTGCATCAACACTGCACCTAGCCCCGAAATCGATGCATCGCAATATACTACAAAATCCTCCATCCCTTCCGGGAGAGCTAACACTGGGGCTTCGCACAACCTTTGGCGAAGTGTCTCAAAGGAGGTCTGCTGCTCGGGTCCCCATGAGAATGCAACCCCCTTTCGGGTCAATCTAGTGAGTGGCACTGCAATTTTGGAGAAGTCCTTAATGAATCTCCGATAATACACTGCCAACCCAAGGAAGCTCCTGATCTCAGAGGGTGACTTCGGCACCTCCCAACTCATCACCGCCTCAACCTTGGCCGGATCGACCAATATCCCTCCCTGATTAACAACATGTCCTAGGAATTGGACCTCCCGCAACCAGAAGTCACATTTGGAGAACTTTGCATAAAGCTTCTCCGATC
The DNA here is from genome assembly GCF_051521515.1 of Lactuca serriola. Classification (NCBI taxonomy): domain Eukaryota; kingdom Viridiplantae; phylum Streptophyta; class Magnoliopsida; order Asterales; family Asteraceae; genus Lactuca; species Lactuca serriola. The sequence continues at coordinate 232,711,141 of NC_136409.1, read as the reverse complement.
TCAATACCTCAAGGACCTCCCTCAAATGCTCCTCATGCTGCTATCTAGATCTCGAATACACTAGAATATCGTCGATAAATACAATCACTGACCGATCCAACATCGGCCTGCATACCCTGTTCATGAGATCCATGAACACAGCCGGGGCATTGGTGAGCCCGAAAGGCATCACCACAAACTCATAATGCCCATATCGTGTCCTAAATGCTATCTTCTGAACGTCCTCATCCCGCACTCTCACCTGATGGTACCCTGACCTCAGATCGATCTTGGAAAACCAAGATGCTCCCTGCAACTGATCGAATAAATCATCGATCCTCGGTAACGGGTAACGGTTCTTGACCGTCAACTTGTTCAACTCCCGGTAATCAATGCACATCCGGTGTGAACCATCCTTCTTCTTGACGAACAGAATAGGCGCTCCCCACGACGAACTGCTCGGCCAGATGAATCCCTTCCCCAGCAACTCCTGAAGCTGCGAGGACAACTCTTGCATCTTTGGAGGTGCAAGACGATAAGGCACCTTAGCGATAGGCGCGGCCCCCGGGACCAGATCGATACCAAACTCTACTTGCCTCATAGGAGGTACTCCCGGCAGCTCCTCAGGGAAAACATCTGGAAACTCACGCACCACTGGGACCTCCTCAACTGATCTCGGTCTCTCGGAAACCTCCCGCGTATCCATCACATACGCCACAAAACCCTTACAGCCCTGCTGTAGACACTGCCTCGCCCTAGCGGCCGAACAAAAAGCTGATCCCGAACGGGTACCCTCGCCGTACACCGAAAGAACTCCCCCACTAGGGTCTCGTATAGTCACCAGCTGACGCTCACAGTCGATGACGGCGCCGAATCGGCTCAACCAGTCCATGCCCACAATGACACAGACATCACCCATCGCAATAGGAATCAGGTCAATCGGAAACTCAACCCCGAAAATCTCTAACACACATCCCCGGAGAACCTCTGTGGCACAAATCAGTCTCTCGTCAGCTATAGAAACTCTCAGAGGCCTACTCATCAACTCACGACCAACGCTGATATGCTGACTAAAAGTCAAAGATACAAAGGACCTACTCGCACCCGAGTCAAATAACACTAAAGCAGACACAGAGTTCACAAGGAAAGTACCTACGCATATCATAACATAAGCATAACATCTCGACATCAAATAATTACAGGAAATAAAGCATACCTGCCACAACATCGGGCGCAGCGCGGACCTCCTCTGCAGTCAGCTGAAAGGCTCTCCCACGAGCCCTCGGGGCCTCGGCCTTCACCGGTCGAGTCGCAGTGGTCCTGGTAGTAGGTGCAGATCCCTGAAGAAGCTGAGGGCACTCGGCCTTCCGATGGCCTGTCTGGTTGCAATGAAAGCAAACCGTAAACCCCTTGGGGCAATCCCTAGCAATGTGCCCCTCCTTGCCACACTTGTAGCAAGCACCAGATCGACATGCCCCATCATGATTCTTGCCGCACTTTCCGCAAGTGCGGCCCTTTAGACCTCCCGTCCTTGAATCGGTGGACTTAGTCCGCTTGGCTGCCGGCTGAGACTGAGCCGGCCGCCGGTCCACCCGCTGAGACTCGGCCTCCTCCCTGGCCTGGGTCTCCAACTCGATCTAGCGCTTCCTGGCATTCGCCTGAAGCTCAGCAAAGGTATGATAGGTGGAGTTTGACACAAACTCCTGGATATCCCTCCTCAAAACACCCAAGTACCGGCTCATCCGAGCCTGCTCTGTGGACACCAGCTCGGGGCAGAACATAGCCCTCTCATGAAACTTCCGCGTGATCACCGCAACCGAATCAGTACCCTGCTTGAGGGTCAAGAACTCCTGAACCAATCGTTCCCTCTCCACCGGGGGAACGTACTCGTCTCTGAACATGGAGGTAAACCCCTCCCAAATCTAAAAACTTTACATTTTTGGTCCCTTTTGATAGTGAAAAGCATTTTTGACCCATAAAATGATTTTGTCATGCTAATTACCCCCTGTTTTACAGAAAGTTTCATTTCAGCCCCTAAAATTTATCATTTTTCGCATTTTGAGGCTTATTGGGCCGAAAAGCCCAAAATTAGCACATTAAGATAAAAATTTACATTTTAAGTCCCTTGAAATTTCTAATGTTCAGAAAAATGATTATAGAAACTTTTTTTTGACCCTTTTGACCTTCAAGAAACCGTGACTTGTCGATTTGTACCCCAAGTTTTGTATTTTTGAAAATTTAAGCCCAAAAATGGGTTTTATGTTAGAATATGTTCATCATGACCTTATAAGTTATTATTCTTGACTTGTTTAGTGTAAAATAGCTTAGATTATGTTTGTTTCCTTTCTCATGTCATAGATCTCGAGTTTACAACCCTTTTGGTAACATATTCATCACGAAACACATGAAATCACACATAGCATACACATACACATAGATCTACACATTTTCTTGTATTCTCCGCCATAAAACTCATAAAAACCAAAAAGAAAAGGGTATGAAGCTCACCTTGAGTTGTGGTTTCGGTTTTGAAGAAGATTGGGAAAAGTTTGGTGCTATTTTCGGTCCTAGCAAGTTCCTTGGATGGATCTCGAACTTAGTGGGTTCTAAGATGCAAGATCATGAATTTGAATGGATTAAGAGGTGATTTTTGATGAAAAGAAGTGAGTTGGATCATAGATTTAAGCACCAACTTACTTTGAATGATGATTTTTGTGGAAGAAACTCCTTGAAAACCTCTTAGATCTCGAAAATTTGGAGAGAAATGGAGAGAGCTTCTTGAGAGAATTTTTGAGTGAAGTGTGGGTGTGTGTTTGTTTGGATTCGGCCGAGAGGAATAAAAGGAGAAGAAGAGAGAGTGATGGGATTGTTGCATGGAAGTATGAGAGCTTGCATGGAAGTCCATTAGGTAAAAATGAGTTGGCACCACAAAGTCAACTTTTCCTTTCTTTGTGGGCTTGGGCCGAAAATGGAGAGGGAAAGAGAAAAAAATTTGGGCTTTGAATGATTAAGCCCATTTTATGGTTAAGTTAGGTGATTTTTGGCCCAAATAAATATAAATATGATTTTTATGACATATTAGGGCTAAATTAGGTTAGTTATGGCCCAATAAGGTCCATTTAGGTATTTATTTCATTCTAGGCCCAATATGGCCCAAAATATTTAAAATATATGGAAGTGGGTCCAACTAGAGCCCATTTAAGAGTTCTAAGCCCAAGATAGTCAAATTGGAAGCTTATTGGCCCATTGGGCCCAATAAGGAAATCCTAGTCCAGAATGGACTTAAACCGGGATTTCTAGGGTTTCCAATTCTTTGTTGACCATTTGCAGTGCTTGTATGAAGTGTTTGATTGAAATTCTGTTGTTATTGAATAAGCATCCTACATGCTTTCACATTGTTGGTTCATATTTGTTATCATTGCTCAATGTTTACAAGGCATCAAAATTCCTAGTTGTGACAATATGTCATGATAAAACATCATCAGAGTATAAATCCCTAAAGATCTCCAATGTGGAAAATGTAGTGTGATGTGTTGCGATCATGCCGACTCATTTCCCTTTGAAGAAGAGGTACCTGAAACCAAAACTAAAAACCACAAGCACAAAGCTTAGTGAGCTCCCCCATCATACCACATACCATATAATCACATAATGCCTAACATATCTGGGTTCTGGCCTCCCCTTCGGTCTCTTTCAACCGGTAACCGCCTAGCATATCTGGGTGCTGGCCTACCCCTTCGGTCTCGTTGAACCGGTAACTTCCTAGCATATCTGGGTTATGGCCTCTCATTTGGTCTCTTTCAACCGGTAACTGGGGACTATTTCACCTTTACCACTATCACATAATAATATAACATACTAGCACATAAAGCATAACAGATAGTGACATACCAGACAATTATCACGAAGACACCTCACTAAATCTTGCCTATACATCACCCTCGTAAGTAGATCAATCAGCATTTTGACATGGAATCACTGATATATCTTATTTATAGATTCATAATAACGACTATGAATATAAATATAAGTTACAGTACAATTAAGATAAGTGCAGCTTAACTTATAGAGATTTTAGCGAAACTGGGAAATTTCGCGGGCAGAACTCTGAAACCGAAAGACCTATTTCTCTGGGCTCTCAGATGCTCCAAAGCCTCGTTAAAGTAGTCGGGAACTTGGGAGTATAATAACTAGGGGTAAGGAAGGGACTCCAAAGGTTTTGGGAGTGAATGAGTAAGGAAAAGAGGCTGAAATTGAAGCATATATATAGAGTTACAGAGGGGCGTGTCACACACCTTTAGAGGCACCCCACACCCTCGCACAGTCGTGATTCCTCAGGTCGCTTGCCACATGTCAAAATCTGCCTGGTCCGCGTCGCTGTTTCTAGAAGCTTCTGGGCGCCCAAATTTTTAAGATTTTCAAAATTTTATATCTTCTTGATACGGTCCCCGTTTTGGACGTTTTTTATAAATGCACGTAGCTATAGACGAGTACTACAACTTTCATTTAGATTCACTCGGCTAATTCTCTATTTATTTTTAAGTTATATTTTTACTGGTTTAGGTTGTTAAAGTCCAAATAAAAATCATAACTTTTTCATACGAATTTCGTTCTCGACTGTCTTTATATCGATGGAATCATATTCACAAGATCTATAACTCTCGTTTAGATTGTTTTGGCTAAGTCATTTGATTTGAATTTTGATTACAGTGTCGCACACTGGTGCACTGAATCTTTGAAAAATCATAACTTCCTCATATTAAGTCAAATTTGGACGTTCTCTATATGTATGCTCTCATTTTTAAGATTATTACGATTTTCGTTTAGATTACTTAGGCTAACAATCATCTTACTTACTATTTACGACACACATAGATATGTTGGTTTAATCGCGAAACTTCGAAGAAGCATAACTTCTTCATACGAAGTCGAATTTAAGTGCTCCTTATATCATTGAGATAGTCATTACGACTACTACATCTTTAGCTAAGATTATCTATTATATTTTAAATGTCTAGGCCGAATCTACGGGTGTTACATTCTTACTCGACCAAGATATACAAGGGTGTCAAGAAAGACATAATAACCTAAAATAGATCTATCTTTGCATTTGAGAAACCTTTCATATTTAGACATGAAACATAGGTAGTGTTTGTTTTTTGTCTGCAGATCTGCGTGGCCTCTTCTGTCTGCGCCGCGCAGACCACGCGCATACATTAGCTTTCGTAGACTGTTTGTTTTTTTGAAGACTGCAGACCTAAAAATGTATGTGCGCCCTCTTCTTGGCGCAGATGTGGACCAGAGTCTTCTAACATCTCCAGACATATTCTAGCCTAAAAAAACATATATATATATATATATATATATATATATATATATATATATATATATATTTTTTTTTAATTTATATTTTTTCCAACTTTATTAATAACAAACAATTTGAAAAAAATTACAAAACTTAAAAAAAACGTTTAACGATACAAATATGATATTTTTGACAAATTTATAAATAAAAATTGATTACAATAATAGTCGTTGAAATTGTTTATATAAATATGAAAAAAAATCATAATATATTCTTATATTTTTTTTGCCAAATTTTATAAAAACATTATTTAATACAATATCGTCAATTTTTTGAGAAAATATTTATGATACGTTTTTAATGGATTTAATTTGAAAAAATCAAAGTTTATTTCCATCCATTTATGTATCAAATTCTTTGATCACTAATTATAATGTTTAGTTATAACTTTGCAACCAAAGTCGTTTGTTTTTATCAAATATATATATTAATTCATACCATTTTTATTTTTATTTTTTATACAATAATACATAAAAGTTGATCTAGATTCGTTAATTATTTATAACAAAGTCATAAAAATATTAAAAAAATCACTTTGAAGTTTAAAAAATCAGTTTATTTAAATTTCAGTTTATTTTAGTAGTCCGCAGATGTTAAAAAAACAAACAGTCTTTTTTTTTTCAGACTGCAGACGTTTGGTCCACCTCCTCTACTGCAGAAGTCTACAGATGTAGTCCGCAGACTGCAGACATTTTGCCTTAAAAAAACAGACAACACCATAGTGTCCTTGAGGTATCCAAGAATCTCTAGGACAAACACTAATAGTGATTTTTATACCCTAAGCAAGATCATCGTGTGATTGTAAGATACATTAGTGATCGATGATGGGAGCCTGGTACTTAACTTGTAAGATTTCAATAATTTCACAAATGTTGTTCAAGGTTCAAACCTTGTATGCCCAAAACTGATAGTGATATGGGATTTACCCCATGTTATAGGCACTCGGAGGGGTCTAATGATGATTGCCAGAAGGAATGAAATTTTATTTTTTTGTATAGGCAAGTCTTTTGGCTAATACCAAAAATGGTATCCAATGGACACTTTGCGCGACTTCAAAAATACATGTGGTTATTTTACAAGTTTCGTGAATCAAAAGCAGACAAACATACAAAAATAACAATTTTTTTTTCTCATACTTTCCTAACAAATAGACAAAATATAAAAAGATTTCAAATTTAACCGTCAAATTCATTGGGCTTGTACAAGACTAGGAGCTCACTGCAGAATATTCAAAACAATGTCGTCTTGAACATTTTGCATGAGTCCCCATTTCTCATACTTTCCTAACAAATAGACAAAATATAAAGATAATTATTTTTTAAAAAAAAAAATACAACGAGTGTATAATCTCTTCTAATAACTCTGTACTTGATCTTTTATAAATTTCCATTTAATATTGCTATTGAATTTTCACCAAATATTTGTACTAAAAAACTCAATACATAGTATTGTTGTTTATTATTTACTTTACTAAAACCCCCAATAAAATTATGAGTATTCTATAAGACTATAACCCATTGTCCGTTAATGATCTGTAAGTACAATCGACTTTGACTGTAACAAATAGTCAGTATGCATTGAATTCCAAGGGTACATCATACATGCATGTATGCCAAACCCAACCGTTTAATTATTTATTAATCCTTTTGACATAATGTATAGTCAATAGTGTAAACATAAATAAAATCTAATTTAAATTCTTAATTACAAGCATCAGTAATCACTGTTCTGTTTCCATATAAAGCCAGTTACACGTGAGTTCCCATTCTAAGCATCCGCATTAAATATGAAAAAAAGAGTTGTGTCGTCAAATGACATCAATATCCTTTGTTTATAATAACGTATCAACCACTTTTAGGGTTATTATAGTAAATCAACGAAGACCCAAATTTGTTTGACCGTCCAATTTCCATATCCATTTCACTTTTTGGTCCCACTTTAAAGTACATTTGACTTGAAACGACACCGTTCTTTCACGGTACACAAGACAAATTCGGGATTCCTAGAACTCTTTCATGTTCCCCACACACCCTCTATCCCCCGGTTGAGAAGGTTAAAACTTATTTTTTAAATGTTATAATCAATTTTAATGTAAATCTTATTTTATATATTCCATTGAAGTAAAACAAAGAGTATTTTTAAATAAATATGTGTAATTCTGTTTTAGTATATTATCTATTTATGTATCAGTTTATCAAATTATCTTTATAAACTGATAGCAAATTAAAAAATAGCAACATAAATTGTTAGAAAAGGTTATTTTATTGTCAAACTTGTTATAAGAAATTATAACCCATTGAATAAATTTTTACAAGAGATTATAACTCGTTGCATAGATGCATAGATTAGTGAGTATCATTTGATTTCAAATGTAGATATGTTATAAGCTTTTTAGATTATACAAAATAAAATAACATTTTTACTGAAATAAATACAAAACTATTTGAATATCTGAATTTCTAACAAATAGTTATTCAATTATTAAAACTGCAATACTCCTAAAATGCACATAAACGACTGGAAACCAAGTGACATGGGTATATTAAAAATATCAAGAAAATCACCATTGAAGTGTTCCTCTATATAATGCTACCTCGTCTTTTCACTTATTTGACTCTCTCTCTCTCTCTCTCTCTCTCTCTCTCTCTCTCTCTCAGGCTATGGTGTTCAAGTTTCTGCCCCTTTCATGCATACTATTTGGCTTCTTCTTCCTCAACAATGCCACCATTATCGATCAACACCCAGAAAAAGAGAGCTTGCTGTTCTTCAAGAACTCACTTTTGAACCCCAGTATACTCACCACCTGGAACCTCACCACCCCGCATTGTCAATGGGAAGGTATTATTTGCCAAAACGAACGAGTTACTTCACTCGTTCTCTCAACTCACTCACTCAAAGGCTCACTCCACATTTCTCTTTTTTCTCTGTCCAATCTCATCGTATTGGACCTTTCTTCAAATCTGTTCTACGGCGAACTTCCTCGAGAAATATCCCAACTCCGGCGGCTGCAAGTGTTGAATTTGGGTAATAATCAGTTTTCCGGTGAGTTACCAAGTGAACTCGGGGAGTTGACTCAGTTGCAAACGCTAGAGCTTGGACCCAATTTCTTTTCCGGCGTTATCCCTCCTGTTATTGGAAGATTATTAAATTTGGAGTCGCTTGACCTTTCATCCAACTCTTTTACTGGAATAATCCCACCGGAGATTGGAAACCTTACGAAACTCCGATCGCTCGGTCTCGGCAACAATTTTCTTTCAGGTTCTCTCTCTCCGTATCTTCTCACCAACCTTAGTAATCTAATCTTTTTGGATATCGCAAACAATACACTTTCTGGGCACATTCCCCCTGAAATCGGAAGCCTGTCGAAACTTACCGATCTTTTTCTTGGAATCAATCGTTTCTCCGGCGTACTGCCACCGGAAATTGGAAATCTTGAAAATTTACAGAACTTTTACTCTCCTTCTTGTTCATTACAAGGCCCGTTGCCGGACACCATCTCGAACCTCAAATCGTTATCAAAACTCGATCTTTCTTATAACCCATTAAAGTGCTCTATCCCAAAATCGTTTGGAAAATTGCAAAACTTGACAATCTTGAACCTTGTGTACGCCGAACTGAATGGTTCCATTCCCGGCGAGCTTGGAAACTGTCGTAATCTCATGACGTTGGTTCTTTCTTTCAATTCGTTATCGGGGCCTTTACCACAAGAGCTTTCACGGCTACCATTAATGTCGTTCTCCGCAGAAAATAATCAGCTTTCGGGTCCTTTTCCACATTGGGTTGGCAAATGGGATCGGGTGAACTCACTTCTGTTGGCCGGAAACCGGTTTACTGGCGTGATCCCTCCGGAGATTGGTAATTGTACGTTGCTTAATGTTTTGGGTTTAAGCAATAACTTGTTAACGGGTTTTGTTCCTAAGGAAATATGCAATGCGGTTTCATTATCGGAGCTTGATCTTGAAAGCAATCTCCTTACGGGTTCAATTGGGGATACTTTTATGGCCTGTAATAATCTTACTCAATTGGTGCTGTCTGAAAACCAGATTGTGGGGTCGATTCCTGATTACTTTTCTAAGCTTCCGTTAATGGTTCTTGATCTTGATTCAAATTACTTAACGGGTTCAATTCCGATAAGTTTATTTCAGTCAGTGAATTTAATGGAGTTTTCAGCTGCAAACAACAAGTTGGAGGGTAATCTCCCTGAAGAAATAGGGAATTCTGTCGCATTAGAAAGGCTGATTCTCAGTAACAACAGGTTCACAGGAGAAATCCCGAAAGAGATTCAAAAGCTCACGTCCCTTTCGGTTCTTAATCTGAATTCAAATCATTTCTCCGGCTCCATTCCTGTCGAACTTGGGGAATGCATCTCTCTTACGACCTTGGATCTTGGTGGAAACAAATTCAATGGCTCGATTCCGGAAGAAATCACTGGTTTATCGCAATTACAGTGTTTGGTACTTTCGAATAACAATCTTTCTGGTTCAATTCCGTTTTCAAACAAATCAAGTTACTTTAGCCAAGTTAGTATTCCGGATTCAAGTTTTGTTCAGCACCATGGGTTATATGATCTTTCACATAATCGTTTGAGTGGCACGATACCAGAGGAACTAGGAAAGTGTTTGGTTGTGGTGGATCTTTTGCTTAATGGTAATCTACTTTCCGGGAAGGTCCCTACATCTTTGACTAAGTTGACCAACCTCACGACGTTAGATTTATCAAACAATCTTTTATCCGGTGAGTTACCTGGTGAATTCGGCCACTCTTCAAAGCTTCAAGGTTTGTATATGGGGAATAATAATCTCACCGGCTCCATACCTATCGAACTAGGTCAACTCCAAAGTCTTGTGAAGCTTAATTTGACCGGAAATCGTCTTTCCGGCACAATTCCTTCCACATTTGAGGGATTAATTGGATTGACACATTTGGATTTAAGCAACAATTTGCTTGATGGTGAACTTTCCTCTTCTCTTTCAGACATGGTGAACCTTGTTGGGCTGTTCATACAAGAAAACAGATTGTCCGGTCATATTGATCAACTTTTCTTTGTCAACACGGATTGGCGGATCGAGATCATGAATTTGAGTGGTAACTTGTTTTCTGGTGCATTGCCTCCAGCGCTAGGGAATATGACGTATCTGACTTCCATGGATCTTCGAGGGAATGGATTTTCTGGTGAGATTCCACCGGAGCTTGGGAATCTGATCGAACTAGAGTACTTAGATTTTTCAAACAACAGGCTTTCGGGAAGAATTCCGGATAGTCTTTGTAATGTTTTGACTTTAAACCGTTTGAATTTGGGCGGAAACCGGTTAGAAGGTCTTGTTCCGAGGAACGGAATTTGCGGGAATGCATCAAGAATCTTGTTATCCGGGAACAAAGCGTTATGCGGTGGGATACTCAGTTTACAATGCCCAGACACAAGCTTCCGACGAAGTTCAAAGTTCTTCAATCTCTGGTCATTAGCTTCAATCGCCACAGGGACTTTGTTGATCACGATTTCCGTAACACTAATGGTGAAAAGACGCATTCAGTCAACCAAAAGGAGGACCGATTGTGAAGATCCCGGTGTTAGTAATAGCGGTTCAGTCGATCACAATTTGTATCTTTTGAGTAGCAGCAGGTCCAAAGAATCGTTAAGCATTAATGTAGCCATGTTTGAACAATCCCTCGTGAGGTTAACTCTCGTCGACATTCTTGAAGCCACCAACAATTTCTGTAAATCAAAAATTGTTGGCGATGGTGGATTTGGAACCGTTTACAAAGCCCAATTGCCAAACGGGAAAACCGTCGCAGTCAAGAAACTGAATCAATCAAAAACACAGGGCCAACGAGAATTTTTAGCCGAAATGGAAACCCTAGGAAAGGTGAAGCACCGGAATCTCGTATCGTTGCTTGGCTACTGTTCTTTTGGTGAAGAGAAACTTCTGGTTTATGATTATATGGAGAATGGAAGTTTGGATCATTGGCTTCGAGCTCGAACAGGTGACACCGGAATCTTGAATTGGACCCAACGATTCAAGATCGCGGTGGGTGCAGCTCGTGGGTTAGCTTTTTTGCACCATGGATTCACTCCACATATAATTCATAGAGATATTAAAGCGAGTAACATTCTACTTAATCAAGATTTCGAGCCGAAAGTTGCTGATTTTGGGTTAGCCAGGTTGATAAGTGCTTGCGAGACTCACGTAAGCACTGATCTCGCCGGAACATTTGGTTACATTCCGCCGGAGTATGGTCAAAGCTGGCGGTCAACGACGAAAGGAGATGTTTACAGCTTTGGAGTGATACTTCTTGAATTGGTTACCGGAAAAGAGCCGACGGGACCGGAGTTTAAAGATGTTGAAGGTGGGAATTTGGTGGGATGGGTTTGCTATAAGATCAAGAAAGGTCAGGCCGTCGATGTGCTTGATCCAACGGTTTTTAATGATGATTCGAAGCCGGCGATGCTTAAAACGGTTAAGTTTGCTGCGATTTGTGTCTCTGAAAATCCGGCTAATCGGCCGACGATGCTTCATGTGCTTAAGTTCTTGAAAGACATCAAACATGAAGCTTTGTGAGGGATTTCTTAAAGTCTTCAACTTTTTGATTTATGAAAAAGAATTATTAATTCGGAAAAAGTCTTTTCTTTTTTAGTTTGTGACATACTGACATCTCACATGTTTGTTTACTGTTTAATATGGTGTTTAATTAATACCTATCAAATATTTGTCAACGTAATGATTAGTTGCTAGTATAAGTAAGTTTTATCGACATTAAAACTGAATATAGAATGGGTTATTATTTTATTTGGTATTATAAATATATATATTGTCAGCTTATTTGTAAAGTAAATGATGAATACATCAAGAATTTGAATGTCCGACATGATATTTTAATGATTCATATTTGTAAAAAAAATGAGTAATTGGCTGTCAAAGATTGTCTCATTGATTCCTTGATGAATTTTATTTCTAAGAGTTCTAATAATCCATTCATTAATAATAGCCAAGCTCATTGTAGAGTTTTTTTTCTAAAAAAACTTACACCTCAAAGGACATACCTCTACGGCTCTACGGTCTACACTAGTGGTTGGTTATGTATGGGAATGTAGATACCAAGTTTTTTGTTTTTATAAACGAATCGAATATGTTTTTTTTCTGTCTTTACTGGGCCTCTTTTTGGGTCTGAGCCTAAAAATATTCAAACATTTTATGGGCTGTAGGCTGTAGGCTGTAGGCTAACTTTGTTTCATTAAGATGCATAGTTGGCAGTTGTAAGAAAAGCATCGTAATGTTTATAGAATTCATATACTTTCCGTCACATTATTGTGATCGAATGTATAATACTTCATCAAAATTGGATAAACCAAAGATTTGGGTAAAGCTAAGGCTATCAGGAGTGGAGGGACCTCCACGCGTGAACACCGCCCCTGGATTTAGTGGGTTGGTGGTGGGATGGCTCCCAGGAAGGACGAAGACGCGTACATTTATTGGTCCTTTAGTTTTGACCGTTGGCTGGGTTATTAAATAAAAAAAAAACTTTTTTCCTTTAATTTCCTTTCTCTATCAATATATAATACACAACTTTTTTAAAACAATCATACAAATTCTCTCAAATCAAACATACAAATTCAACAGAAAAAATGGATAGCGGTTCTGATGACGATTTGGTGTTGCACACACTTTTGTCTGCGACACAAGACGTGATTCGTCAGAGAGGCGAAACTTCACACCACGAGAAGAAACATAGAAAATATATCAATGGGGATCGAGAGGCGGCACGTGAACTTCTGGTACGTGATTATTTTGCCCCTGATAGTCTTTATGACCTTTCGAAATTCGAAGACCGTTTTCGTATTAGTAGAAATTTATTTTTATGTATAGCTTCAGATTTGGAACGTAATTATGAGTTTTTCCAATTACGATGGGATGCTAGAGGTAAACGTGGTTTTACCACAATACAAAAATGTACGGCCGCTCTTAGACAATTGGGATATGGTATAACCGCAGACGCATCAGATGAGTATCTGAAAATGTCTGAGAGGACGGGTCGAGATTGTACATATCTTTTATGTGAGTATGTTATAGAGTTTTACCGTGACATATACTTGCGGCATCCGACTAAAAGTGATGTCGAACAGTTGTATGTCGCGCATGAAGCTAAACATGGTTTTCTAGAGATGCTTGGTAGTATTGATTGTAGACATTGGGAGTGGGCAAATTGTCACAATGCGTGGCGTGGTCAATTCACATGAGGAGATCATGGGGTCTCGACTGTTATACTGGAGGCGGTTGTTTCAAACGACCTATGGTTTTGGCATGCATTCTTTGGTATGGCGGGGTCAAACAATGACATGAATGTGCTTCATGCGTTTCCATTATTTAATGATATTTTGCAGGGTAAAGCACCAGATATGTCATACGTTGTGAATGGAAATGAATACAAGTATGGATATTACCCAGGTGATGGGATATATCCTGAGTTTGCTACATTTGTTAAGTCTTTTTCGTTTCCAGTCGATGAGAAACGAAAATTGTTCAAGTTAGCACAGGAATCTGAACGGAAGGACGCTGAAAGAGCGTTTGGAGTCCTAAAACAAAGGTGTCACATAATCAAGCATCCAACACGAACATGGGATAGGGCAAAACTAACGACGGTGTTGACTGCCTGTGTGATTTTACATAACATGATAATAGAAGAAGAGGGCAGAGCTATTTGTTCATATACCGGGAACGATGTACTTAACCCACCTGCAGTAATACAAGTTGGCAGCTCGACATACTTCTCTAGGGTTTTGGAAATACAAAATCGTGAAAAACATCACAATCTATGGCACGATTTGACTGAGCATATATGGGGGAGACAACTCCAATGGGGAAATGGCGATGGAGACAAAAAGGATGAGGGCAATGATTACGATGAGAATGCAGACGATGACGACGAGGCGGATGAGGATGATGACAAGGAGTAGTATTTTTCTACGGTTTTTATGTTTTACTTTTTTTTAAATTAAGTAGTGTAGTATTTGATTTGTTACGTTTTGTGTGTGTTTTAGTAATTTTAGGTTTTAAATTTCTATGTTTTTAATTAATGAAATGTTTTTTTTTTTGTGTTTTCAAAAAAATTATTTATCTTATAAATTATGTTTTTTATTTCATATAGTGTTACAAAAAAAAGTTACCTATTTTATAAATTATGTTATTTATTTAACATAATGGTAAAAAAATAATAAATAATAAAAAAGTGAATGTTGTTAGTGGTGACCATTTCCTATGTGGAGTGGGTTGGTGGTGAAGGTGACATGGCGCAGATGTGGCACCACTTTTCTGGTGAATTGGTGGTGACCACTCCATATAGCCTAATACAAGCTGTAACAATGTTGATGAGATTGAAAAGAAACAATTGAGGGCAATGTTATTAAACAATTGAATTGTTAGAAGGAAAGGGCAACCTTGGAATATAGTCATTCAAATGGTGCTGGTGAGAGCTACTTAGTAAGTAGATACTAGATCCGCTAGTTGCTAACCCAATGTGAATGTATCTATGAATTCACATATGGACTACACCTTTTGATATGTTTAAAATATTTTCTTAGACCATTTGGACTAGAAAAGTTATGATATTTTTCTTCCCTTCTAGCCATGCAAGTTATCTTGGTTGTAACATCCTAAAACTTAAGACTAAGTTCTTAATTTAATAAGGTAAATAAATAAAGGGAGATTTATATAATTAATCATTATGGGATAATTATATCATAAGTTGAAGGATCTCATAATCTATGAGTGGTTCTAGTGATTGTTTGGCCATAAGGGCAATATGAGAAACTATGGAATGAATTTGGTAATTCCACAGTTGCACTAAGTACCTAGAATCCTTAGAATGTGTTTTAGCATGATGTTGTGCTCTTGTAACATTCATTTGGACACTTAATGACTTTGAAATGCTTCAATTGATGGTTTGGATCTAGCGTTGATGGAATCTCACGAATGGAATCCCTAATTCCATTCCATGGATTTCAATGTTTGAAGCTAGATAGCTTAATGGTATGTTATGTGACAAATTTACAGTTAATGACAGCAAATAAGTCTCTAGTTCTTATATGATCATTTTAGGTCATTATGAAATTTGAATAAGTTATGATGCTCATATAAGCAACCCCAAAACTTATACGACACTAGAATGTGTTAATGATCAAGTCTTCAAGAGCATATAGATTAATTGAGTATTTGAGAAGTTGATAACCTTTATTTAGTCATTAATAACCACTTGGCAAAGTTTGGTGGCAATTGGAATTCCAAGGAACAAGTTACAAAGCTTTTAGCAAAATGTTACACAAAATAGCGACCTGCAGTTTTGACACAGGGGCGTGTCAATCATTACACGGGGCGCATGTCCCTTTGACACGGGCTGTGTCAAAGGTTCTGTTAAATGTATGGTTTTTCATGAAAAACCTAGTAGACGACCACCGATTTCCCTCAAACTTTATATATAAGCTAATAAGAAGTAAATAAGCTTATGTGGAATATCTAAATGTTATAAATCTTAGAAGGGTATTTTGGTCATTTTCTTGACCTTTACCTTTACGTTATTATATTTGGTGTTTGAGAAGTGTTGATCTAAGCAAAGGAACTAGAAGATGACTAGCTAATCTACATTGGATAACTAGGTGAGTACGTGTTGGCATTTTTCCCACTTTGGGGTACATGGGAAAATTATTTTATAACAATTAAATGCAATGTTTTGATATATGAAATGTTCTGAAAAGAAAATGTTAAATGTTTTTGGAAAGAATGTTTTGAAAGAATGCCTTGAAGGCAACAATGTTTTAAGAGCAAAGAACATTTTTTAAATAAAGAATGTCTTGATAACATGTTTGAAATGTTTGAAGTATAGATGTCTTGCTTTTGGAATTATGATACGAAAGTATGAAATGTGCAAAGCATGGAAAGTAATGATAAGAAACGAAAGTAATTACAAGAATTGGAAAGTAAAGAAAGAACGAAAGATGTCCGTGCCATGATGCCTCGTAAGAGGTCTAGAGGAATCTACTGGGGTGTCGCCTCCCCTTCGCGAAGTAGATGTCTTAGTTAACACGATGCCTTGGTGGATTGATTTGTTCTTTCCACCTTGGTCTAGACTTGGGGTACCCTAAGTATAAAAATTGACAACAATTTAATACTGGAATCAGCCATTTGATAAAAGAGAAAGAAATGTAGAAAAATGTCTTTTGAAATGAAATGAAAATAAATGAAATAATAAGATATGAAATGATATTTATGGTGTGTATGAAAAGAGTTTTCCTTAAAAATGTTTTATGGTCTAAAACTATGTTTTGCAAAGATGAAATGTTTTTAATGAAAATATGATAAATGTTTTGGGTCACAAACCCGCATAGCTCACGAGACATTATTGTCTTACATATCTCTTGTAACACCTCAAATTTTAGACCAAAATTTTCATTTTTAAATTACCAAAGAATAGTTTCACAGCCAAGTTATCCAAATACAATCATCCCAAAATAACAAGTATCATAGTTATCAGAGTACATAAAAGATCATGTCCCAGTAGTAAATTCCCCAACGCATGTGTACAATCAGACATTCGCCTTTCTGCCGTCTTGCGAAATACCTGCCTAGGGGTGAGTGCGGTGCGGTTATTAGCCAAAACCTCACCACTAACCGCAAATGCGGTTAATCCATTTTCAAAACCGCTTGGTGCGGTTATTTTTGCGGTACGGTTTTGTTGTTGTGTGTTTTGGTTATTAACCGTATAGATTTGGTACGGTTATTTTGTGTGGTTTTTAACCGCACTTTAGAATTTAAACATTTTACTTGTAATAATAAAAAACCATAAGGTATAAAACGATTAACTTAAATTATAAACAACTAATATCTTAAAAACTTTAAATCACTAGTAATTAACAATAAATATCTTAAAATTATCACAATTTTCCAAAGTTAAACATATGAAAAAACCCACACTTTTGTCTTATTTTTAATATTTAGTATATTAAAAATTAACAAAAAAAATTGTATATAACATATGCGGCGCAATGCGTTTTTTTTTTTTTTTTTTTTTTTTTTTTTTTTTTTTTTTGCGGTTTTTGAAAACTAATAACCGCACTGCACCGTAAATTTGCGGTTTTTAAAAAACAGAGAACCTCACCATCGATTTTTATTGTGGTTGCGGTTAATCGGTTGTGGTTTATGTGGTTAATTTTAGTTGCGATGCGGTTTTTTTGCTCACCCTTGCCTGCCACATATAAATCAACAAATGTAAGCACAAAGTTAGGGAGTTCCTTAAAATACCACATATAACACAACATAAGTAAACAACTATGAGTTATCTACAACCCTGGGGCTATCAACAGTCACAGTGAGCTAACAACACGTTCGAAGGGTTATCAGCAACCCCGGTTGGCTATCAGCAGCCTCAGCCACATACAATTATCATATCGTAACATAACATAATAGCTTGACCCAGTTGGTCATCATAATACAGCTAGCCTACCATACATGTTAGAGTAAGTGAGGAGACTCACCTGATACCGATGACACTAAAAACCTAACACCTGAACTGTCGGATCTAGACTCCGCCTAATCAACAAAATAATTAACCTTAATTAAAAATTAAGGTCCAAAACCTCTCGCGAGTCCAAAACCCCATGACCAAACCTACTAAGGGCAAAAGGACCATTTTTCCCTTCCCTTGGTCCAAAAACCCTAAACTTTGTCCAAAGTTCAAAGTCAGCAAAAATTCAACGCACGACGAGTACACTGGGCGTACCACACCTTACGCAGGGCATACAACCTGGGTTAGCTTGCGTCGGGGGAAAATTGAACTACGTTGCGCGTAGTCAGGAGTAAGCACGATGTACCCCCCAAATTTCCAAATCCATCAATAAATGTCTTAATCTGTTAAGACAATCCACCCAACTATAGATATAAACTAATTTAAAGCTTCTTATTCCATAAAGTCATGGGCTTTAAGCCATTGCATGGCTAGGAGAGGCTCAAAGCATAATTTTACTCATTCTAGTCTACTTTACTCATGCATGAGTAAAAAGGGAAGATCTATCAAACATTTTTATCCATCTAGATGATTTAACATGCATGAAAGGACATCTTATACCCTATGGAGAGCCCCAAACTCAAAATGGTCCAAACTTGGGGACTTTAGCTCGTAAATCTTAAACTAAAGAGATCTAGAAAAACACTAGCCAAGGTATAATCTTTATACCTAAAAATGATGCACAAAGGTGGGAAGTTTCTGGATCTATAATCTTGCTAGCACTTTCTTCTTCTTCTCTAACCTCCATCTTCAACTACAAGAGCTAAGAACACTCAAAACTTGCAATAAAACATACATAAGCCACACACACGATATTAGGGTTTATGAGGGGGTTGGAGGCTGATAAGCCTGACTCCTGTGATCTTTGGTACGATCAAGGAGGGCATCATGGATCTTTTGGACCATGATGAGAGACTGAGTACATTCCACACCGAGGTGGCGACCATGATGGGGTCGCACACACTAATGTTCAGGGAGTTCCGAGCTTGCGGAGCTCCAGACTATCATGGGGTTGGGTACCCCATTGCTAGTAACAGATGGTTGGCGGATGTCGCCAACGCTTTTCGTACGTGCTGATTTCCCGAGGGGGACAAGGTCTGACTTGCATCTTGTCTTCTGAAGGACAAGGCACGTGACTAGTGGGAGGAGGTCGGACATGCCATTGGTGATGATGCAGCTCTTGATGCTATGACTTGGAGTGACTTTTCGGCCAGGTTCAGGGTCGAGTTTACACCTGTGATTGAGGTGCAACAGCTTGCTAGGGAGTTCGAGGATCTCTAGCAGACGATTGAGACTGTGACCGAGATCACCGTTATGTTCAGGGAGAGGGCCCTTCTCTTTCCACAGTACGTGGCGGATGAGGAGATGAAAAGGGCGATATCATGAGATGTTGCGGAGTGACATTCGACAGTTTATGAGCCGATCCAGCTACAGGACGCTAGAGGATATGATAGCGAGAGCTAGGGAGAGGGAGATTGATTTAGAGATGGAGAGGAAGAGGAAACCATATGTTGTGTCTGGTATAGAGGGTTCAGGCAAGAAGCCCAAGGTAGATTCCTGAGGGAAGGGCCAGCAAGGTTGAGGCTGCTGTGGCAAGTGTGGTAGGACACATGATTGATCTTGCAGGGCGGGTAGTTCAGGCTGCTTTAAGTGCGTCCGAATTGGACATGTTAGCAGGGATTGTACTGCTACCACCACCACCACTGCAGTATCTGATCTGATTTGCTTTCAGTGTAATTAGAGGGATCACAAGAAGGCCCAATTTATTAGTTTAGCAGCATCATCAGGACGAGTGGTGGACCCCTCCTGCTACATTGAGGATTACTAACGGCCGCCAGGGCCGGGCGGATGCGCCAGTGGCGAAGAACAGAGCCTTCCAGTTGACAACGAAGGAGGCACGTGCAACACCCGACGTGGTGATGGGTATGTATCTTCTCCTTGTTTCTTTATTTATATTGATTATTGCTTATGTTTATGTGTTTCATTATATGATCGTTCTTTGTGAACGGTATATCTGCTCTGGTATTGTTTAATTCGGGGGCTACCCGATCATTTATGTCGCTCGCGCTTAGGGGCTCCGGGGGATATGGATTGCCCGCTTGATGTGGAGATAGCAGATGATAGGACCGTTAGGGTGGCGAGGGTTCACCGAGGATGTACACTGGAGTTGTTTGATGAGCAGTTTTTTGTGGATCTAGTCCCTATTCCGCTGTGAGGGAATAAGGTTATAGTCGGTATGGACTGGTTGAGGCCCGATGGGGCAGTGATCGACTGCGAGCAGCAGCTAGTGAGGGTTTGGACTCCTAGTGGGGGAGGGTTAGTGATTCAGGGCGTGAGACCGTAGGGTGGGCCGACTCTATGTTCAACCGCGAGAGCGAGGCGCTACATTCAACAGGGTTGTGCAGGTTATGTCGCCTATGTCATGGATACCCGGGATAAGGCTAAGGCGACAGTCGATGACGTACCGATCGTGCGAGAGTACCCGGACGTATTCCTAGAGGAGCTGCTTGGGGTACCTCCGGAGACACAGGTTGACTTCAGGATTGACCTTGTCCCTGGTGTGGCTCAGATAGCCAAGGCACCATATCGGTTGGCTCCTCCCGAGATGCAGGAGTTGTCTACGCAACTATAAGAGCTGCTAGACAAGGGATTCATTAGGCCGAGTAGTTCGCCATGGGGAGCTCGGATCCTGTTTGTAAAGAAGAAGGAAGGGTCACATAGGATATGCATAGACTACTGACAGTTGAATAAGGTGACGGTGAAGAACCGTTACCCCCTCCCGAGAATTGATGATTTATTTGACTAGCTTCAGGGTGCATCTTGGTTCTCCAAGATTGATCTGCGATCGAGTTACCACTAGATTTGAGTCAGGGATGACGATGTGCAGAAGACATCTTTTAGGACTCGCTATGGTCACTATAAGTTCGTGGTGATACTGTTTGGTCTCACCAATGATCTATCCGCTTTCATGGACCTCATGAATTGCGTGTGCAGACCGATGCTGTACCGGTCTGTGATTGTTTTTATTGATGATATCTTGGTTTACTCCAAGACTCGGGAGCAACATGAGGAGCACCTGAGGGAGGTGCTGGAGACTCTGAGGAGGGAGAGACTTTTCGCAAAGTTCTCAAAATGTGAGTTATGGTTGCACGAGGTGCAGTTTCTGGGGCACTTTGTCAACCAGAAGGGTATTCTGGTCGATCCGGCCAAGATAGAGGTCGTGATGCAATGCGAGGTTCCGAGGTCTCCATCTAAGATTCTAAGTTTTCTTGGTTTAGCGGGTTACTACCAGAGATTCATCTAGCATTTCTCCAAGATCGTTGTTCCTTTGACCAGACTGACCAAGAAGTCAATGACATTCCGCTGGGGGCCTGAGCAGCAGGCAGCCTTCGAGACTCTCAGACAGCGGTTATGCGAGGCACCGATTCTGAATTTGTCGGAGGGAGTTCATGACTTCATGGTTTACTGTGATGCTTAGATCACAGGTATGGGCGTAATATTGATGCAACAGGGTCACGTGATAGCTTATGCTTTGAAGCAGTTGAAGCCTCACGAGGTGAACTATCCGACACACGATTTAGAGCTGGGGGCTATGGTTTTTGCCCTCAAGATTTGGCGACATTACGTCTATGGGGTCCATTGTACCATTTACACTAACCACAAGAGTTTGAGGTACCTCATGGATCAGTCGCAATCTGAACATGAGGCAGCATCAGTGGTTAGATGTGGTGAAGTACTATGACTGTGAGATCCTTTACCACCCGAGCAAGGCCAATGTGGTGGCTGATGCTCTGAGCCGCAAGGCAGTGGCGGCTCCGATTCGATACGTATGTATAAGGATGACAATGATTACTTCGTTGCTAGAGCATATTTGGGAGGTGTAGGTCGAGGGCCTGAAGGAGGAGCGCGTTTGACTATGTCAGTCGTGGATTGTTGACCCTGCATGGAAGGGTCTTGGTTCCGTACTTGGGCGGAGTACGATAGGTTCTAATGGATGAGGCCCATAAGTCGAGGTTCTCTATTCATCCTGGGGAGACGAAGATATATTGGGATCTTCGCCCTGATTACTAGTGGCCCTACATAAAGCGGGACGTAGCATGGTATGTAGAGTAGTGCTTGACATGCAAGAAGGTCAAGGCTGAGCAGTAGAGACCACATGGCAAAATGCAGCCTCTAGACATTCCCGTGTGGAAATGGTAAGATATCACTATTGACTTCATTACGAAGCTTCCCAGGACCGCACGTGGAGTAGATTCGATATGGGTCATCGTGGATCGGTTGACCACGAGTGATCACTTTACCTTGATCCAGGAGAGTATATCGGCTGAGAAGATGGTCGAGATCTACATGTGTGAGATAGTGGAACAACATGGAGTGCCTGTCTCGGTGGTGTCAGAGCGGGATGTTCTTTTCACTTCCCGATTTTGGAAGCGGTTTCACGCTGATATGGGTATTCGTCTCCACTTCAGCACCGCTTTCCACCCTCAAACGGATGGACAGAGCGATATGACGATTCAGACTCTCGAGGACATGCTACATGTGTATTGGATTTCGGTGGCGGTTGGGATACGTATCTTCTGTTAGCCAAATTTTCGTATAACAACAGCTACCACTCTAGCATAGATCGACCTCCTTTTGAGATGCTCTACGGGAGGAAGTGTAGGACCCCAATCTGTTGGGGCAAGGTCGGTCAGAGAGTCATGTGGAGTACTGAGGTAGTACTCAAGACCACTGAGAGGATCCAGCAGGTCCGGAGTGATAAGATTAGAACTTAATCTTGAAGATCGATTAGATCTTAAACAGGTATAATAAAGATTAAACAGCAAGAACACGAAAACAATAAACAACTCAAGAGTGAATCAAACGTGTCGAATGATTATAAAACAACCCTCAGAAGAGCTCGATCAAGAACATCAACTGTAGAGGGTTAAAAGGTTTACAGGAATGATAAAGAAAATCAAAGCTATCGTAATTCTCTCTATTGTATTCTAGATCGTTAACCTAATATGCATGCAAGCATATTGTTATATAGTAAACCTAACAGGCTCACGGTTGGACAGGCCCAAATCGGAGTACAAAATAATTGGACTATTAACTGAGCCCAATGACGCAATACTAAACGAATCTGCAACCCAACAATCTCCCCCTTTGCGTCAATTGGAGCGAGATCTTCACTTCATGCTTGGGCCAGCAGCAGCGGCAGGTACCTTCTTCTTTACAGTCTGAAACAGACGAGAGATAAGAGCAAGTATCGTTTGTCTGAATCGGATGTACCACTGAATCATATGATTGAAGTATTTGATATCATCCGCTGCATTCTCTTTACACCGATGGATGATCGACAGCACATGCTCTAGACAAGCAGTGGTATAAAGATGTTTATCCGCTAAGGCAAAGAGACATTTCTGTCCTTCTGCTCGAGTGAACATGACCGAATTACGCCTCGGGTCAATCTTGCCCATCTTCATCTGATTGAGATCACTGGCCGAGCCAACATGAGAGATCTTCGGTTTCTTCTTGAAGACAGTGGCTACCTCCTGATCCATCAAGGCGACCTCCATGATATAGCATACTAACATCCTTTTGAGATGGTCTATAATCGGACCATATTCAGCTTCATTCGTCAAGAGGATGTTATGTAGAACAATCCAGTCATGGGGGTTGAGGTTCGGTAGATCTGCTAAGGATATAAGATGTTCGGTTCTTGCAGACCCTCTGATCACCCTGAACCGAACGTTGATGAATCTCCCTTCGGTATATGGCTTCAAAACCCGAACATTAACGATCTTCTGAGCGCTCCATGTTTGGTACTGTGGTTGAGCAGCCTTCAGATAGAATTCGATTAACTCCCGATCAACCTCAGGATTAGGATGAGGGACTTCAAAAATGTTAGAGAAGGCGTGGAAGATAAACGCCTTTCGGGTTAAGGGCATGTCGAACTACGAGTCGACAGAGTTGTAGCAGTCGAAGGAGATCACCGGTTCGAGCCAAAGGATGCTCGGAGTATCGATAGCCTCCTTTATCATTCTCTCTCGAGTCCAAGCAGGGAAAAGAGTCTTCCTGCTCTCGAGGAGATCGTGGGCTTCTTTCTTCTTGCGTTCGGCTTCTTCAGCTTCTCGCGCCACACGAATGTTATCATTTTCAACATTGCGACTATTTTTGCGTTTCAGCAAGTCAGCAATGGTTTCTTTATCATCTTCATCTTCTTCCTCAACTATCTTCTTTCCTTTATTCTTCACACCCGAACCCGAAGTTTGACCAGTAGGAGGAGGTTCGGTTGTGTGAGCAGCTTTTGAGGAAGGAGGTGGTTGAGATTCGAACTCCTTTTCTCCCCCTTGTTTCGGAGTGTACACGAAACTAGGCAGCCCTTCTATTTTGCTGAGAAGATCTAGGGCAGGGGCGAGTTTTTCTGCAAGGGTTCGCCTCACAGAATGGTTCAGAATGGGATCGTGCGCTTCCAGGATGTTAGATATTGCGGAGTGTACATCCGAAACACACGTCCTTATCACTTCCTGTTCGGATCGAAGAGCGTCAATTTGTTGTTGAGAACTTGAAAGTTGAGCACTCTTGACCTTGAGGGCAGTGGTCTTCCTTGCGAGAGCATCCATCAATGAGTTATCATAAGCAAGATCCTCCTGGAGTTTAGAGAGGCGCTCATCGATAGATGTCCGAAGGGAAGAGTTGTCGTCACTGATTGTTTGGCGAATGGTAGCAAACGACTTTAACTCTGTTGAGACAAACGTGGCCAATCGTTGAACAATCGGTTCCAGCGTCGTCTTGGTTGCAGCAGCACTCTCCTGTAGAGATTGTAATAAGGCAGAGGCGTCGGAGAATAGTTTATCGACTTTTTCGGTCGTCGCCTCGCAAGCTTTTGTCGAAGCGTCAATTGCTGCAGTGGCAGAAGCAACATAATCATGTTGAGCCCTTGAAACGGCATCAAAGATCTTCTGAAGAGCGGCTTCAGAGAGAGAGGATTGTGAGTTGGAGGATGAAGCAATAAGCAGATCAACCTTCTCATGTAGCTCCTTAAGATGTTTCTTTGTTACTGGAGCTTCCTCATCGTCGTCGCTTTGGACCTGAAACGGACTGTAGTAGACCGAATCGAAGGTCATATTTTCCCCTCCAAGGAAAGGGTTATCTCCGTCAGAGGCATGACTAGGAGATGGGGGTAATGGTGAAACTGGAGGTGTAGTGGTTTGAGTAGGTTCAGGTTGAGTGTGAGTTGGGGTAGGTTCGGGTGGTTGTTGAGTATGGGTAGTTTCGGTTGTGTGAAGGGGTTCGTTTTGAGGTGGTGGTTCGGTTGCATCGGTATGAACCCCTGTATCAGATACGTTGGTTGTAACCTTTGCGGTGGCTGTTGTAGTTGTATCAGTGAAAATGGGTGGTGGTATAGGGAAAGAGGTTTTAGGAATGGTGGTAGAGGGGTTTATGGTGGGAATGGAAGTAGGAACTGTATGAGTAGCGGAAAGAATGGGTGAGATATGGATTTCCATGTCTGGGGTAGGTGAGCGGGGTGGGGTGTTGCCTCTTGGAGGGGTTTCGCCTCGTTGAGAGCCGTCCGAATCCGAACTCTCGCCTTCTGAGTCACTCGAAGAGGAAGCAATTATGAGTTTGCGCTTCGGTTGAGTCTTTCGCCTCTTCGGCTGCGGGGATTGTACGGCTGTGGTTGGTTTCCGCTTCCTGGGAGAAGGACCTTTAGCCCCTTTGGTCACTTGCTTCCCTTTATCTGCCTTTTTGCCTCGATGAACAGGCTTATCAGCATCATGGATGGACTTGAGCATTTCCTGTGTGAGTTCCCTCGGCCCTGACTGCTTGAACTCCTTAATAGTCCGGATGATCCGGCTGTCAGATGGAACATCGCCGTACATGGTCTCCGGAATAGAGCCAATGAAAGAAAACTTTGATGCATCTGAGACGATAGTCTTCGTGGTATGAAAAGTACCGATCGAAGACATCGATGCACCGGCAGCAGTGGGGACATCAAATTTATCCATTGCCCATTTTGTGATGAGAGCCCAAAACCTTGCATACGACACCTCAGAATGTCGTGAAGAAGAAAAGAGGCTTTGGATGAGTTGTTGCCAGAGAACCAACCCATAATCAACGTTGATCCCGTTGTAGACGCCGTACATGATCGACAGGAAGAGTCGACTAGAGCCGTCGGATCCTGAGCTCCGTTCAGATAAACCTTTAAAAAGAACAGTGAACATACCGTTCCACTGTAGCGGCAAGCAGGACTTTTTAAACTTTGCAACGGAGGTGAGCGTCTCCGTATACCCCATGTTGTAAAACATAGTATAGAGATGGCCAATCGGAATCGTCTCCGGATTAACCCTGGAAGGGTCAGCAGCAAACCCTAGCAATGCGCCAAATCGTTGCTTTGAAATCGAGGTCTTGTGATCAGAAATCTTGAAGAAAACCCTATCGACTACTTTATCGTATTGTGCAGTCGCATACACCTGCGAGAGGAGCTCCATAGGCACAGATTCAACCCTAGAAAGTGCAGGAGTGATCGGCGAGTACTTCAAGCACTCAATAATCGGGAACATGTAGGAATCGTACACCTGAGGGGTTAGATCGATCACCAAACATTGGTGAGGGCGAATGGGAAGGATGTGTGAGGTAGCATGAACAGATGATGATTCTGCCATTGTTGAAGTTGGGATGAAGAAGATGAACAGTAAGGGTTTTAGGGAATTGTTGCTCTCTTGGGAATTCGGATGCAGTAAAGAGGTAAATGGGAGTGGAGACTGCCTTTTATAGTGGATGAAAGGAGAGAGGAAAATCTGTTCAAATCTTCCTTCGAAATACGAAAGGGTCTCCTGGAATGACAGATGCGTGACAGTTAAGGCATGCGATGATCACGTAGGAGAGAGAGAGTGTCAGATTCCTTGTAAGACGCCGCATAAGAAGCGCCGTTTCTGAAGAAACCGTTTCAAATCCACACGCGCCTTTATGTGCCAGAGAGGAACCGCTTGAAATTCGCACACGCGTCCATTATGTCAGTTAAAGAATGGGCGTTTCAAATTCGCATGCGTCCCTTTTTACCGCCGTTTGAAATTCAATCCATTTATCTCCCGCCTGAGTCAGCAACCCTTCATCTTATCTTTTTAATGGCATCTTATGAATAAATCTCC
The DNA here is from genome assembly GCF_051521515.1 of Lactuca serriola. Lineage (NCBI taxonomy): Eukaryota > Viridiplantae > Streptophyta > Magnoliopsida > Asterales > Asteraceae > Lactuca > Lactuca serriola. The sequence goes on along the minus strand of NC_136409.1, from coordinate 232,684,111 downwards.
CACGTGGATTATTTTTGACCACGACTTGTAAAAAAAAACCTCTAATTCAGTAAAACAGCCTGTAATTATTACTACCAGAATTTTGGAAAATCAAAGATTTTCGTGCTAAGAGTGTAAAAAGAAAAGAAATAAAGCAACTCTTTTTAGGAATAAATGTGATGTCAATAATGACACGAAACAAATGATCCCGGGCACGAATCTCTTCCTTCAAGGTCAAGAGAGACCTTAAAGTGTTGATGTGGTTTCCCGTTGAATGACGATCAAACACTTATTAATAAATGTTGAAAGTCTTCTTTTAATTAGGCTACTTAAGGGTGGCTTTCGCTTTGATGCAACAATTCTAATCTTGAAATAAGAAAGAAAGTGAACAAAGTACTTGTGAGACCGGTGTAGTCTGTTGAACAAGTAGGTAGGAATTAATTTTAAAGTGGCTTGGAAAATATGAAATCTCAACAAAAAACTGTAAAACTGGATCCCAAGGGAAGAAATGTTATGGGTTTAACAATTTCATAGGAATCACACAAAATAAAATTTGAGATTTCATCAAGGTACATTCGTCAATTCTTTGGTGAAAACTTGAGCAAATTAATTGTTCACCTTCAATTCAGATTTGGTGTTGAATTTTGGGTTTCACTTAGCTCGCAGTGGCACAAAACTAAGATCATAAACACAGTTGTTGTGTAACCATAAACCTCAGTGGTAATTTCTGAGAGTCTCAAGGGTTACGTTGAGGAAACGAATGTAATGGAGAAATGTAATGGAGATGGTGTAAGAAATTAAAGTACCTCAGCTGCAAAAATAAGGACCAAGCAGAAAACTCTTATCTCATATGAGAAGAGAGTGAGGTAGCTCACGATTAGAATAAATGTGGTAGCCTAATTGGGAAGACAAGGTTTGTGTATACCAGGTCATTAAGGCTCTTATCCAAAATCTTATGAGGCTTGGGACACATACAGCAGCATGCTTCTAGGGACACTTAACTAATCCAACAATTTTATCCCATAGACGAACGAACACACAAAGAAAATAAAAGAAAAAATATTTTTGGAGTTTTGGATATAAAAAAAAATAATAATAATAAAAAAAAAAAAAAGAGCAAGAAAAAAATGAGACTTAGAAAGATTAAAAAAAAACTTTGGAAAAATTTGGTAACCGAACCCGAACATTCGGTAGGTTTCGGTTTAGGAAAATTTTGAAAAACCGAACCCGAGCGTTCGGTTGGTTTCGGTTTTGGAAAATTTTGAAAAACCGAACCCGAGCGTTCGGTTGGTTTCGGTTTTGGAAAATTTTGAAAAACCAAGGAATTGAGGCTAGTAATAAGAAAAGAACTTTTGTCAATAAGATAAACGATTTTGTACATGAAATTTACAAGCAAGAAAACTACATTTGAAGTGATGAGCGAGGGAGATGATTCAACCGAACCTTAACGTTCGGTCAATTTCGCTTCTTACGATTGAGGTTGAGAGGTAGTTTGAGGTACTGACTCTGATTCCATCATACCTAGCCCTTGTAGTATTCTGTTGAATGACGCTTCAGGAAGAGCTTTGGTAAAGATATCAGCCAGTTGAGCAGTGGTTCTATCAAAGTGTACTTCGACGTTTCCATCTTCCACATGATCTTTGATAAAGTGATACCTCAGTGCTATGTGTTTGGTTTTGGAGTGTTGCACTGGATTATGACAGATCCTAATTGCACTTTCAGAGTCACAATATAATGGGATCTTCTTCATATTGAGTCCATAGTCTCGAAGTTGACTCTGGATCCAAATCACTTGAGAGGTGCAGTATGCAGCTGCTATGTATTCAGCTTCGGCAGTAGACAAAGACACGCACGTTTGTTTCTTTGACTGCCAGCTAACCAACTTTCCGTCAAGGAATTGGCAGCCACCAGTGGTGCTTTTCCTGTCGAGTCCATAGCCTCCAAGGTCTGCATCTGAATAGGCTTGAACGAAGAAACCTGAGTTGGAGGGATACCACAGACCTAAGGAGGCAGTTCGCTTGAGATATCGTAGGATGTTCTTCACTGCAAGCATGTGAGGTTCGCGTGGGTTTGCCTGAAATCTAGCACAGTAACACACAGAAAACATAATGTCAGGCCTGCTAGCAGTGAGATACATCAGTGAGCCTATCATTTGTCGATAGAGCGTGATATCAACAGCAGGTTTGTCCAGGGATGGGGTGAGCTTGGTGCCGAATGCCATTAGGACTTTGACTTTGGAATCTCCCATCATACCAAACTTTGCTAGGAGAGTCTTCGTGTAAGCTTCCTGATTAATAAAGATGCCTTTGGGTCCCTGTCTAATATTTAAGCCAAGGAAAAAGTTAATAGGATCCATTGAGCTCATTTCAAATTTAGTCTCCATCAGCTTTCTGAATTCAGCTGTTAGGCTGGGATTCATTGAGCCAAAAATGATATCATCGACATAAATTTGAACGATCATAAGTTGGTTACCTTCCTTTTTGCGAAAGAAGGTTGGGTTAACCGAACCTTGTTTGAATTTAGACATCTTTAAGAATTTAGTAAGCGTTTCATACCAGGCTCTCGGAGCTTGTTTCAATCCGTATACAGCTTTATCCAGAATGTAGCAATGATTTGGATATTTTTCGTTCACGAACCCAGGAGGTTGCTCCACATACACTGTTTCTTCGAGTTCCCCATTAAGAAATGCACACTTGACATCCATTTGGAAAACTTCAAAGTTTTTGTGGGCAGCATAGGCAAGGAATATTCTGACGGATTCAAGCCTAGCTACAGGAGCGAAAGTCTCTTCATAATCAATCCCTTCCTCTTGACAATATCCTTTCACTACTAGACGAGCTTTGTTCCTTATGACGTTTCCTTCCTTGTCCATTTTGTTCCTAAATACCCACTTGAGACCAACAACCGAGGCTTCTGGAGGAGTTGGAATGAGGCGCCGGACTTTGTTCCTTTCAAATTCGTTCAGTTCGTCTTGCATTGCTTGAACCCAATCGGAGTGATCAAGAGCAGTGTTAACTGTCTTCGGTTCAACTTTTGATACGAATGAGTTAAACATGCAAAATTCAACTTTGGAAAATAAGGATGTCTGTTTTGCCTTGAGTTGTGATCGGGTTAGAACCTTTTCAGAAACATCACCAACAACTTGAGAGATAGGATGATCTCTGGTCCATTTGGTGAGAGGAGGGTAGTTTGGATCAAAGGTTGGATCCAGTTCAGCATTGATCATTTCTTCTGGCTCGGATTGGCGTTCGTAGTCGAATGACATATCAGCTTGCTCCCCCTCGATAGATGAGCTTTTAGGAATACTTTGAGAATCTTGAGCTTCAGAGGTTTCTTGTGGTGCTGGGCTTTCAGGCGTTGATGCACCTTCGGATGGTGAAGCACTCTCGGTTAGCAAATTGCTTTCGGTTGGCAAAGTGCTTGGCTCCCCCTCAACTTGTGAGCTTGGCTGGGATGATGATGGTGGATTCTCCCCCTCGACAGAAGCATTGGGTGATGGAGGTTCGTCAGAGTTTGATCCTCCTTCATTTATTCTCCTGGCAGCTTCTTCGACAATTTGCCTCATGTGATCTACTTTATTATCTGCTGCACCTGCTTCTGAGAGAGTGGCTTTCTCTGGTTCGTCGAATAGCTCCAGAAACTTCTCGTATAGATTAGCGATCGAGACCGTAACCTGGCCAGTTTGAGGAAAGATTTCCCCTGCAGTGTTTTCACTGGCCTTTAGCCTTTTGACATAGCTATCATCGAAGGTCATGTAGTAAGTCTCTTCAATTTTCTTTGAACGCTTGTTTAAAACCCTGTACGCTTTAGAAATGAGAGAATAGCCCAGAAAGATTCCCTCGTCGGCTTTGACATCGAACTTGTTGCGGTGTTCCTTAGAGTTAAAGATGAAACACCGTGAACCGAACACGTGGAAAAATTTGACATTGGGCTTTCTGTTGTTGAGAATCTCATAAGGTGTGAGCGTGAATCGTTTGTTGAGATATGACCTGTTTTGTGTAAAACAAGCAGCAGAAATAGCATCAGCCCAAAAATAAAGAGGTAAGGAAGCAAAACTTAGCATGGTTCGTGCAACTTCACACAAAGATCGGTTTCGTCTTTCAACAATTCCGTTCTGTTGAGGTGTGTAGGGAGCTGAGAAGTTATGACTTATTCCCTTTTCTGTCAGGAATTCTTCAAATTCTCTATTTTTGAATTCCAGACCATTGTCGCTCCTGATGTTGCGAACGACCTTCTTCAGCTGTACTTCAATCTGCTTGAAAAACGCCTTCAGCTTGTGAGTCGCTTCAGATTTAAGCTTTAGAAAGAACACCCATGTAAAACGCGAAAAGTCATCAACAATAACAAGTACATACTTGCTACCACCAATGCTTTCGATAGATGATGGACCACACAAATCAACATGAAGTAATTCAAGTGGTTCAACAACTTTAGTGTTAATTATAGATGGATGACTTTGACGACTCTGCTTCCCCATTTCGCATGCAGCACACAAATGATCTCTATCATACTTGAGCAGTGGAAGACCTCGAACATGACCTCCAGTGACAAGTTTGTTGATGTCTTTAAAGTTGAGATGAGAGAGCCTTCGGTGCCACAACCAGCTTTCGTCAGATTGTGCTTTTGATAACAGGCAGATAGCTGGGTTTCCTTTGATAGGTTTGAGGTTTAGAGGAAACATTTCACCCTTACGCTCTGATTTGAGAATAACTTTCTTCGTCTTCTTCTCAATAGTTTCAGAACCCTCATTGTCGAATGAGAATTTGAGACCGGTACCTCCAACGAGCTGAGATACACTGATGAGGTTGTGTTGTAGTCCTTCCACGTATGCCACCTTCCTTATAGTGAAATCACCATTGGTAATCATTCCATAGCCTTTTATGATGCCAAAGGAGTTATTTCCAAATTTGACGTTTCCACCATTTGAAAGAGACTGGTATTCCCTGAGTTCTTCTTTCCTCCCTGTTATGTGACGCGAGCAGCCACTATCAATGTACCATTCTTCGTCAAACTGCTCGTCACTTATAACCTGCAAAAATTAAGCAGATTTAGGAACCCAAAGTTTCTTGGGTCCTCGTGAGCCTTTCACAGGTACAGGAACAGTAAGAGAGATGTCAACAAGATATGTTCGTTTTATTAGTGTTGTTTCATCTTTCTTTTTGATGGTAAAAACTTTGATTTTATTAGGATCAGTTGAGTTCGGTTTAGACTCAGGTTTAGACACCGAAACCTTTTGTTTCCCTTTTTGTTCAGCTGAAGATTGATATTTTTGAGAAGGAATAGAATGGAATTTAGAACGAGGTGGAGAGGAATTGGAAGAATTAGAAGAATTAGATGAGTGAGATTGAGAGGGCTTAGATTGAGATGACTTCTTGGCTGGAGACTCTAGGTGACCCTTTTGCTTTTGATCATTGGTGGGACTGACCTTAGAGTTTTGATCTCTTTTGATTTTAGAACTGAACCTTTTCTTGCGGTTGGTTTCATTCTCTGAACCGAACTTTTGCTTTCGGTTGGAGTTACTCTCAGAACCGAACCTTTGCTTTCGGTTGGTTTCGTTCTCTGAACCGAACCTTTGCTTTCGGTTGGAGTTATTCTCAGAACCGAACCTTTGCTTTCGGTTGGTTTCGTTCTCTGAACCGAACCTTTGCTTTCGGTTGGAGTTATTCTCAGAACCGAACCTTTGCTTTCGGTTGGTTTCGTTGTCGTGCATTTCAACAGGATTTTTCTCATACTTCAGGTTCTTGTCTTGATGTGAAAAATAAGCATTCTGGGATTGCCAGAATTGTTTCCTTTCAGAGAGATTCTTCCTGTATCTCTGATTCCTTTGACGTTTCTGATTCCTCATCTGCTTCGGTTGATGATGGATGTTGGCTTTCATTTTCGGTTTCTCTTTGGCTGGTTCACTTTGAACTGAGGAAGTTTCACTAGATGGAGTATCTTCTTTTGCCGGACTTCCATTTTCTTGAGGAATGTCTTTCGTACCACTAGTACTTGGCACATCAAAATTATCTGGCTTGTTCAAGGGTTCTGGTACGTATCTACCTTTACTTTTCCATGAGGTCCTTTCAGATAATCCTACCGTTTCATCAGCATTATCGATTGGAGCTGACCAGAAGAACTCATCGCATCCATCAGCATTGTCTTCGTTTACAATTGCTGTGAGTTCAGCAGTCTGATGTTCGGTTACTCCTGTGATCTTGTACACCTGATTTGGAGTGGTCCTAACCTTTTGATATACAACGGCTTTCTCTGCTAAGATCGGGGACTTTTGTTGGGACAATTCAGCGAAATCCACTGAATTTTCTGAAATCAGATTCTTGTGATTTTTAGGTTCGCTTTTCACAAATTCTGAGCAGTCAACCGTGTCCTCTACAGAAATTTCACTCATATTGTCATCCTCATTAAGCTCAGATGCATTTTCAACATCAATTTTGTTTTCTGTGCTCAAGTTGGAGTTTAAAGAGTCAAATTTTTGTATAGTTTCGGTTCTCAGTTTAAGTCTATCATTTTCATCCAAAAGGTTTTTAAGCATGTCCTTATGGTCTTTGGATTTAATGAAAGATTCTATTTTGTCCAGTCCATACATATAGGTCGGATTGACGTCATCAGATGATATCACACTCTCACAATTATAAGCTTCAGCATCAATTTCATCCTCCTTAAACTCAAGGAAGGGCAAAATCATGCGATGAATCTTTTGTCCTATTTCACAATCCAAGTGAAGCTGAGTAATATTAGTGTAAAGACGTTTAGCAATCAAACAAAAAACATTTCGCTGTTTCAAAAGCTTTAAATTGTCTCTTTGCAAACAAATGTTTTCATCTTTTATTTTGACTAATTCTGACTCCTTCAATTCGATCCACATGCGCCGTTCCTCACTCTTCGAAGACACCCTGCTTAATTGATCAGTTAGGTTAGAATTGGTGACTCGAGTTTGAGTTAAACTACTATCTAGATGAGAAATTTCTTGAATTAACGCTTTTTAGTTCTTTTTCATATGAGCATTGTGGGACTTTAAATGAAACAAAAACCGATTGTACCTTCTTGATGAGTTCATCGAGCTCGTTGAAATGCACGTTGAGCGGTTTGGCTGTAAAGCACATATCCTGCTGCTCCTTTGGTTCATTGCTTCCACCATCAGTGTTGTATCCCCTCATCTGAGATACGTCAGACACCATCAAGCACCTTCCTCCACTGCTTTCCTCTTTTGCCACACAAGCCTTTCCATGAGAGGGCTTCCTCACTTCATCGTCTTCAGAATCGGTTGACCAAACCTCCACGCCACCGAACTCGTCATCAACAACCGAACCCTGCACAATTAGAGCATTCATAGAAGGGTTAGCGGTAGATTTCTTCTTCTTTATCTCATCAAGCTTTTGCTGCAGCAAGGCTTCCTCATCCTTTTCAGCCATCTTTTTGAGGACACAATCCTTTGCATAGTGGTTCTTTCCCCCACAATAGTAGCAGCTTACTCCAGAATCACCTTCTGCCTTCGGTTCCTTCTTAGACTCTTCAACCTTCGGTTCATCTTTAACCTTTTCTGAGCTATAACTCCCCTGCCACTTTCGGTTTTTGTTGTTGGGGAATCTCTTCTTGATGAACCTCTTAGGGTTAGACACCATCATTGCATAATCTTCAGACGTGAGGTCATAATCCTCCAAGTTGAGGTCTTCGTCCTCCATTACAGCTTTACTTTTGGACAATAGAGCCAACGAACCTAGGCTTGAAACCACATTCTTTTCCTGCAACACAATCTTCTCCTGAGATTTGAGAATACCCACCAGTTTCGCCAAGGAATATGATTTAAATTGCTCATGAGCTTTAACTGTAGACACCACTGCTCTCCACTCTGATCTTAGACTATTTAAAAACGTAACCTTCTGCTCAATAAGCTTCCTTTCGATGTCATGTTTGATCATCTTGTTGAGAAGATGATTGAAGCGATCGAACGTTTGGGTCACAGTTTCTTCGGTTCCTTGCCTGAATTCTCCAAACTCAGACAAGAGTAAGGTTTGGATAGAGTGTTCAAGATCCTCGTCTGTAGAGTACAACTCACGAAGCCTATCCCAAATTCCTTTGTCGTCGTGCATGAGCTTACCAACCTGAAAGTGTCGGACTGAAGGGCGAATCTGATCAATCTTAACGCCTTAATATTACACTGAAATTTATCTTTTTCATCTTGCGCAATATCTTTAACATCTTTCAGAAGATCATTATACTCCTTTTGAGTTTTAATAATCCTTGAAGTTGCAGAATGAGAAAACGGACTAGAAATAATTGCTTCCCAGATGAGGTATCCATTATCCTTAGATCCTATAACGTAATCTTCAAAGTGATGCGCCCAAACTTCATAATCGTGGGTGTATAGGATGGGAATCTTCGTTATTGATCCAATGCTGTTTGAAATATTGATGGGATTCGATTGTGACTCGTCCATAATGATTGAATAACCTGTTCAAAGATCAGACTTGTAATAAATCAGATTAGGGCAAAACAATAAATATCAAGATACGTCAATAATGAGATGACGGCTCAATAAATATCAGTAATTGCGGAAAACCCTAATTGAAACCTTTTTCACAGAAAAGAAGTGTATCGTTACACAGCCTCCCGCTCTGATACCAATTGATAAGATTAGAACTTAATCTTGAAGTTCGATTAGATCTTAAACAAGTATAATAAAGATTAAACAGCAAGAACACGAAAACAATAAACAACTCAAGAGTGAATCAAATGTGTCGAATGATTATAAAACAACCCTCAGAAGAGCTCGATCAAGAACATCAACTGTATAAGGTTAAAAGGTTTACAGGAACGATAAAGAAAATCAAAGATATTGTAATTCTCTCTATTGTATTCTAGATCGTTAACCTAATATGCATGCAAGCATATTGTTATATAGTAAACCTAACAGGCTCACGGTTGGATAGGCCCAAACCGGAGTACAAAATGATTGGACTATTAACTGAGCCCAATGACGCAATACTAAACGAATCTGCAACCCAACACGGAGCAGGGTCCAAACTGCTCAGAGTCGGTAGAAGAGCTATGCCGACAAGCGGTATTCAGACTTGGAGTTTCATATGGGCGACATGGTCCTCCTGAAGGTGTCACCTTGGAAAGGTGTCATCCGGTTCAGGAAGCGGGGCAAGTTGGGCCCTAAATACATCGGTTCATTTAGGGTGTTGGGTCGAGTCGCTTACCGTTTGGATCTTCCAGCAGAGCTAGCCAGATCCAAATCACCTTCCATGTTTCTCAGTTACGGAAGTGCTTAGTGGATGACTCAACGGTTGTGCCCCTAGAGGATATTTAGGTTGATGACAGCCTGAATTATATCGAGAGACCGGTAGATATTCTCGACAAGAAAACGAAGGTGTAACGACCCAATTTTCACGCCCAAAAATTTCATTTAAAATAAGTGGTTTGTAAATCATTTGTAGTAAAACATCATCCGATCATATCATTTCATAAAACATATCTCGTGTCTAAAAACCCGAAACATGAAAATAATAATAATGTCAGAGTACAATCCCAGAACATCTCGTAATGCGGAAAACCAATGTGTGTGTATGATGTGCCACTACCGCGCCAGCTCATTCCCCTTCGCTGAAGAGGTAACTGAAACTAAAACTGAAAACTGTAAGCACGAAGCTTAGTGAGTTCCCCCATCGTACCACATACCATACAATCATATCACGTACATACTGCCAGACATTTCTGGGGTGCCGGACCTACCCTGTACGACCATTCTGGGTGCCGACCTACCCATGCGGCCATTCTGGGTGTCGTCCTTCCCGTGTCTAGCCATTTTGGGGCGCTGACCTACCCATGTTGAGCCATTATGGGGTGCTGACTACCCTTCGGTCCTAAGAACCGAACCTCGGGGACTATTTCACCCCTACTACTAATATCACATATAACATAACATAAACATATTATGTGACATATCTGGGGCGCCTGAACTACCCTTCGGTCCTAACAACCGAACTCGGGGACTGGTCCCCTCCTACTACCTCTATCGCATATAACATAACAAGCCAGCATGCATACATATCATCACATACTGTCAGACGTATCTGGGGTGTTTGACTACCCTTTGGTCCTAACAACCGAACTCTACTACTATCACATACAACATATCATGCTTGCATATAACATATCAGGTAGTAGCAAACCTAGATGATATCACAAAGACAATCGTCTATCATACGTCTCCTACTGGTGGGCCGGCATTGTGGCCTTAGACCCACCGCTACTGGAAGGTAACTCACCTCGTAGTAGCTGCTGAACTGTGCAGGAATCCTCCGACGGTCACTGCTGCTGCTCCGAAAATCCTTTGGCTAAAATTCCCACAAAACACTTAGTCAGAAACGGACATCTACTCTTAGGGTAAAATGACCATTTTACCCCTTGACCAAGTCAAAGTCAAAGTCAACTTCTAGTTGACCTGACTCGCCGAGTTGGCTCGCCAACTCGCCGAGTACCTATCCTTCCATTAGACCTCATACCCGTCTCTACTCGTCGAGTTAGGCGACTGACTCGCCGAGTTGTATAAATAACTCGTCGAGTTCATCATCAACTGATACGCATGTCCTGCCTCTGACTCGCTGAGTTATATGAACAACTCTTTGAGTTACTCTTCATCCTATGAACACGTTCTGTCCTTGACTCGCCGAGTTGATGAACAACTCGTCGAGTTCTATGAAGATTTCCTTGGACTCGTCGGGTCCGTTCATACACTCGGCGAGTACCATGAATTTCCAGAACAATTTTCTTAGTTCAGAATGTTGGGTCAACCCCCCCCCCCCCCCCCCCCCCGCCCCCGGGACTCCCTAAAACCTTTCCACACTCATCTGGTCCTTTTGACCCTCACTGATATGGGATAGAAACCTTGGACTCGCCGAGTCCAGGAATGGACTAGCCGAGTCGGTCACATCCCCCCCATTAAAACTTCGATTTTTGATGTACAACACTTGACCAAAAGATAGATCTAGCACGTAAAGTTACAAACATTACGTGCATGCATGGGACTTTTGAGCTTAAAAGGCTCTAAAATGGTTCTTTTGTTGCATGGGGCCTTCCTTGAGTGCAAAAGCAACCCAAATCTGTCTTGTGACTCCAAAAATGACATGATCCAGAAGCTCAAACCCCCAACCATGTTTGCAAACATGGCTGGCCACCAAAAATGGCTTATAAAAGCCCTAAATCCCCCCAAATAGGGATCTAACAAATGAATGAGCAAGGTTCAAACTTTATACCTTCTGTAGACTGCAAATGGTGAACCAAACTCGAATCCTTCAGTCTCCTCTTGATCCTTCAATGCTCTTCCTTCTTCCTTGAGGTCAAAACTCACAAGAATCACTCAAAAGCCTTGGATTTTCTCAAAAATGGCTAGGGTTTTCTATGAGAAGTGTTTGGGAACATAAAGGGGGAATGGAGGCTGCATAAAGTCGTTTAAATAGGGTGCAAACCCCTGGATTAGGGTTTTTGTCCAGACAGCGGCTACTCGCCGAGTTCGGGACCCGACTCGCCGAGTCCGGGACCCGACTCGCCGAGTCCGCAACTTAAACTCCGCGCCTCATCCTACTTCAACTCGGCGAGTCAGTCCTTCGACTCGCCGAGTCCAAGGCTAAAATGCAAAAATAAATGAAGATTTAATAACAGAATACGTACCAAGAACCAGGTGCTATAGAAGGAGCTAAGGAACAAGAGGTTTGAGCTAGTAAAGGTGCAGTGGTAGCACCGCAAGGGCTCAGAGCGGACTTGGGAGCCCGAGGAGGAAATGAGGGAGCACTACCCAAAGTTGTTTCCCAACGCACCAGACTTTGAGGACGAAGTCTAAGACAAGTGGGGGAAAATTGTAATGCCTGGTTCCTAGTACGCATTTAAATATAATTTATTCACTTTTAAAGAGCTACTCAACAAGTTGGGAGCCCCAGACTTGTCGAGTAGAAACGAGATTGGCCGCGGGATTTTAAGTTGCCTACTCGACGAGTTGGGAGCCTCGACTCAACGACCAGGTATGCCAGAATGAAACCCTAATTTCGGGGGTTTCTACCCTATTTAAGCATCTTAATCCCTACTTGCAAGCCTCATTTCCAGACTCCAAGTCCTAAACCTTAATCCATGAAACGCTAGTGCCTTGTATGAACTTGTGAGTTGTTTTGAGTGAAGATTGTGTGTTTTGAAGCTTGTTGAAGAAAGAGGAGCTTGGAGATTCAGAAGGAAGCTAGTAGATCCATAAATAACTTCTCATCCTCATTTTCTGGTAAGCAACTCTCAACCTTTCTTAGTAGCTTAATAGATCTCCTTCTTTTCACTTTATTGGGTTTTTGGTCCAATAAGCTTAGTCCTCAGGAAATGGACATCCCAAGTGATTTACCTTTCAAATCTAGGGTCTAGAAGGGGTTTCATGGCATAAAGGTGCAAACTTTAGGACCATGGAAACCCTATGCAAGCTTTAAGGTGTTGTTTTGGCCTTTTAAACCCCAAAAGGCCATGCATGGAAGGAAAGTCTGAGACTTTACGTGTTTATTTGGTGTCTAGGACCTAGATCTCAGTTTTCATGTTTTGGTTTGGAGTATTATGGCTTTTGGACCAAGATCTATGTCCTAAAGAACTAAGGTTTGAGCTAAACCCATTAAGAAGGACTACTAACGCGTAAAGTTGGAAACTTAACCCTTAAAAGGGCATTTCCAGTATGTAGATGAAGTATGGAGTTTGGATCTGAAGAGTAGGGGCTTAATCCTTTAAGATGGCCTAAATAGACCGAGGAACTCGGCGAGTCCAGAGAGGGACTTGATGAGTTGAGCCATGTTGTCCCGATTTAGTACAAGGTAGAACTCGACGAGTCTAAGAAGGGACTCGATGAGTTGATTTGCCAAATCGCGACTATGAGTAGCCAGGCAACTCAGCGAGTCAGGGGGATTACTCGACGAGCTGGATCACGATTTTAGGGTTTTTTATAGAACTCCGAGAGTTAATGAGTCAACTCGGCGAGTTGAGTCAGCCCATAACGTTTACTTTGACCAAAATGTTGACTTTGACCAGGGGTAAAATGGTCGTTTTACCCTAAGAAGGATTAGCAGATTTTGACTAAGTGTTATTGTGATAATGATAGTCGGGGAGTCGTTGGAGCACCCTTCAGAGATTCCTCACCGTGATATTTTACAGTCACCAAGGTCGGCCCATATAGAGTAGGTATGATGATTAGTAGCTAAGTGTGGGCAGGGCCCGTATCTTAGTTTTATCGGAGTATGATTATGAATTGGTAGATTATGGTATACTTGTTATCTGCATGATACTTGTATGTATGTTTAGATAACAGGGTGTGGACGGGGGATCGTATCCTCCAGATAGAGGAGTGTGGGCGAGGCCCGTACCTCCTTCCCAGCTGAGTGTGGGTGATGCCCGTATCTCATAGATAGTTGAGTGTGGGCGATTCGTGTATCTCATAGTTAGCCGAGTATGGGCGGGGGCTCGTATCTCCTTGTGTGTGGGCGAGGCTGATATCTCCTAGCTACATGTTATATGTTATGTGTATGATATGTGGTAGTTTAGGGAGACTCACTAAGCTTCATGCTTATAATTTTCAGTTTTGGTTTCAAGTACTTCCGGTAGCAAAGGGAAGAGCTCGGGATGATTGCAGTGCACACACCAGTTGTTAACCTGGGATGATTATACTCTGATATTTTGATATGTGACTTTGATACAACTTTTTGACATATTACCACTTATGTTTTTATGAGATGACTGGATTACTATGGCTTTATTATAAATAAAAACAAAATTTTTGGAACGTATTTTTGGGTTGTTTCAAAAAAAATTCTCTAACAAAAATCCATATGTCATGCAAGAACCCAACCTATGACTTTTCCCTTTTTACTCTTCGACCCAAAACACAATTCAAGGGTTAGATCTATCAACCATCATCACCTCCTTAAGGACAAAGATTTTACACTGAAATAAGAAATGACACAAAACAGGATGTTACATGTAGGTTAATACCCAAAAAGATTTTAAAACCATAGAATTTTAAAGTTTGAAAATTTTGGGGTGTTACAGTTTGGTATCTAAGCCATAGTTTAAGCAACTTAGGAGATGGAAAAAAATGTGAATGAGTCGTAAGAATGATATGCCTTAATGTAGGTAGTATATGATGCAATGAATGATGATAAGAATTACCTTAGTTAGATGGACTTGTAGAATGGTACATTGTGTGCTTCTAGAGTGAGTAACGAACAATCTAAACCGATGGATCAAAATCTCCTAAGTGGTGAAGTCAAGGTCGGATATGTATGATGTGGGTGTAATAGTACATGACCCACAGTATTATACACGCATGATGGATACCCAAACTTGGTGGAACCATGAAAGGGTTTTGTGAAATATGGTAAAGAATCGAGTGAGTTAGGGACTCAATGAACACATATCGTGTGTCAAATAAGAGTCATCAAGGATCTTAAAGCATTTTGATGGACAAAGGAATTTTTTTGACAACTTTGACTTTTTTGTCGAAGTCAAACAACTAGTATAAAATGAATATTACTTGGTTATATTTGATACATGTTGGAAATTGAGATTGTATCCATTAATTACTATTGGTAGTGAGTTAGAAACACCAAGGAACGAAACAACTTAAGTTGTTAACAAACAATTAGCTAAAAATGGACATAGTTGAATTTTGGTAAAAGTCTAAAATGTAACAAGAATCAAAATTCCAAATCTATGATTACTAGTTGATGTTAGTTATTTGGGACAAACTAATGTTATTACATAAGAGTGAGAATTTCAAATTACAAGAAAGTTGATTGAGAAAAGAATGGAATAAAATCATGAATTCCATCCTTAGATGAAAGATAATGCTTTAATATGATTGTCGACATGGGAAGGTGATCCAAAGACCACATTGGAGAAATGTAGATATGATAATGAAGGCAAAATAGTACAAAAAAGTGCAAAAAAGATAGCTTAGGAAGGAGCATGATGTTTTTGACTCAATGAGATCTTTTGGGATCCTAAGGAGTTGGCAACCAGATGACAATAATATCATATATAAAGTGTGATGGTAGTTGTAGAAGAAGGGTATCCTTGTAAAACCAAGAAATTAGTAAGAGGCATGCAATGATACGTTAACCTAATGCATTAGACTAGTGACTGAAATCACTACAAGGAAATAAGAGTAATGCGAGATACCATAAGCTATTTCTTGAGCCGGAAAGAAGAAAAAACAATATGAAGACTGTATCGAATTATAAAAATAATGTAAACTAAAAGGTGATGATGGTAAGTCCATGATAGTACCTTACCCTAGGTTACTAGACAATCGTGATGAACAATTTAATAGGAGGAACTTTGTAAGCGCTACATACAAGTTTTATGAACTGTGATGAAAAGTTAAGATTACACAGGGAACATGATAAAGGTTACTTGGACCTTAAAATAAATGCCCTTATTTATTTTAAGCGTTTGATGGTAAGAAGGATACAAACGTGTACTGATGTGATGTTAAAGATATCACATGACTCTAGAGGCTAAGTAAGAACAACTCATGGTGCTTGGAATTATGAGCAATGCAAACGAACCAAAGATACAAGATTTAGAGCTTCCAAGTTGTGCAACTTGATGGCATGGACCAAGCACACTCAACTACAACTGTTTACTAGGTTTGAGTATTGCTGCTAAATTGGACTCGACAAAGGACGGGGAAACTTATGATAATGACATCTTCTGTTATGAGTTCATTTAGAAGATAGGACGTTGACTCAGAGCATTATAGGTCATATAACTATGACTACGAGATGCAGAAATAATTTGATTCAAAATTTGGTTGTGTATTCATAAGGAAAAGGAAGGAAATAGAAAAATTTAAAGTTAGATGATACTTGAAAATTAAACTGGCGAAGTGCAAAATGGAGGAACCAGATACTCGAGCAATAATGTTAAAGGATATACGAATGATGAATTTATGATAGAAGCTTTATGCGATCGATGACGAAAGGAAAATGTGCAATTCGATGAGTTTCATAAGGAGTAAATGTGAGGCAACAAGTTTTCGTGAAGAAATAAACAAAACATCTTGCTACATGATAGGGATAATCTTTTCATTTAACCTTAAAAGAAACACCTTCATTTCTTTTAATGGGTAGATAATTGGAAAAATAAAATCAACTTTTAAGTGACAGGATAATTTGGACCCAACAATATTTTGAAGATTAAGTTGAAACTACATTGTGTGCCTTAGACCTTCTTGTCATGATATGCTTAGACTTACAAGCCTAAGAAATGCGTTAACTCATGAAATGAGATTTTCACACGTCAATGAAAGTGAATGAAAATGGATAGGGACAAGGCGGGAAGCGGATATGGACTGGGATGGTATGGTACCTTTTGGTAAAAAAAAAACTATAATATTTATAGCGATATATATGATTGGTTTGTGATATATATACATGTAGAAGGAGAAAATCACTAGTTAGAATGACTGACAAGATATCTTGTAACGACCCAAAATTATGTGGTAAGAGTTTCATTTTTAATTTAACCAAAACATTAATTATCTTTAAGTCAACATTTTGTATCCTTTTTCCAAATATTCAAACGTACTTTATAAGAAAACAGTTATCGGAGTACATTCCCAAAATCATCATAATGCGAAAACATGGGTGGATACGTTGTGATCAAGCCGGGCCCTTCCTTTTCGAACCAGAAGTACCTAAAACCATAACCATAAAAACTGTAAGCACAAAGCTTAGTGAGTTCCCAAAAATACCAAATACCATATGTATCTAACATATAATGGTCCTCGCCCACTCAATATAATCGGCCCCGCCCATTAAATATAACATGCATCAACCAAACTCGCATAACGGGCCCCACCCATTGAGTATAACGAGAAGCTCTACACTTCTACCAACTTATAACTACCTTAAAACATCCCTAAAAAATCTAATTTCCATAAAAGCCCGAACTGTCACTTCATCGATATACCCCTTGGCTCCAAAACACTAACCGAACTCCCAGATCATCTAAATTACATTACCCTAACATAATTGGGTCTAAATCTCTTTTCCCAAAAGGACCTAAGCCTGATGATAACTAATCTTCAGGCCACATCCCCGAATTAGAAAATGATTCGGAATAGGGCGTTACATATCTTCAAGGTAAAGTATCAATATTATGATTTGCAAATCAAGACCTATAGAAAAAGAAAGTATAAAAATGAGAGGTCATGAAGAGTGATTACACTTTAAGTAGAAAAACCTAGGAAAAGATTAATCATGATAATAGAAATAGAAATGAGACAATATGTGTACCATAGTGTGTTTTGGAAATTTTTCATGCCTAGTCGATGATAATATGTGATGATTGTGGCTCTAATTACAGGGAGGTCCAAAAAAGGGGAAGATGAAAAGATATAAATAAAAAGTTAAGTGTAAATAATGTCTTGCTAATGTAATTAATAAAGTATGGAATGTTGGTGACGTGCTTGAGCACAAAGGATCATACTTAGTCAAATTAGACCTTATTTAAGGAAATAGAAGGATGTTAACTTAAGGTTGGATAACCTTATTGCACGATGCTGTTAAAAGTTCAAAAATAGACAAAGGGGTAAAAGTGCACAACAGGATTAATAACCCCAAGTGACGTACTATTAATTACTGTGATGGATTAAAATTATTAAAAAGTAACCAAGGTGATGTGGCCATTGAGGAAATGGAAAAGTGACGAGATGAAATTCAAATGAGATGGCCCGTGATGTGATTCCGAGGACGGAATCCTTTTAAGGGGTAGATAATTGTAACATCCTAAAATTTAAGACTAGATTCTTAAATTAATAAGGTAAATAAATAAAGGGAGATTTATATAATTAATCATTAAGGGATAATAAGATCATTAGTTGATATGGAGTTTAGAATGTAAAAGCAAATACAATAACCTTACAAAAGTTAAAAGGACCAAAAATCTAAAGTTAGCAAAGTGAGTTTGACCAAAGTGTTGACTTAATTAATGTAAAGGACTTCACAAGTTATTAAGTTTATGAGGAAGGACTTAATATGTCTAATATTAAGTAAAGAATCATAAATACGGAGGTTTAGTGAGTTTTGGCCAAAACAAGTAAACTTGTGGGACCAAATGTGAACAAATGGGAAATAAGATGAACACTACTTTGATTTCTCTTACAGTTACGTATGATCATTCTAGAGAGCTTCAAATGGCTATTTTCTTCTCCCTTCCATCTAGGGTTCGGTCCAAGTGAAGAATTAAACAATAAAACAAAGGAGAAAAGGAATCAAGGCTTGCAAGGTGAAAATCTTACCATCTTTTAGATTAGAATTGGAATTTGTCAAGTGGGTCTAACCCCAATGTTGAAATTTACTTCTTAAAATTATTAGGGTTTAGTTTTCTAACCTCTACGTAGTAGTTTTGATGATCTTAATCTCAATCCAATCATCCCATTGATGGATTTGAGGATTTGGGTGAAGACCCTCATGAACCCTAGAAAACTGCAAATTAGGGACATTACTATCGATGATGAAGTAGTAATTGATTTTATGATTTAGATGATATTTGATAGCAAAAAATCCAATTAGAATGCTTAAATTCATCGATGATGGTAGAATCAAGTATAAGCATGTTTTGTATTGATTTTGGGGAAATTGGAATGAAAACAATGAAATCATTTGATATGAGCATTTTATGAGTATATGATAGTCATAAACATGATGTGATACTAATAATATGATTTAAATGCAAGAAAATGAAGTTTTAAGTGATCTATAGTTGAATTTATGGAATAATTGGCCATAAGGGCATTTTGGGAAATCTAGGGATAACCGCATGATGATTAACATCTAAGGGGTGAATGACATTCATTGATATGAATAGACACTTTAGAGATGGAATTGGAACATAAACATGAAGGATCTCTTGATCTATGAGTGGTTCTAGTGATTGTTTGGCCATAAGGACAATACGGGAAACTGTGGAATGAATTTGGTAATACCATAGTTGCACTAAGTGCCTAGAATCCTTAGAATGTGTTTTAGCATGATGTTATGCACTTGGAACATTCATTTGGACATTGAATGACTTTAAAATGATTCAATTTATGGTTTGGATCTAGCGTTGATGGAATCTCATGAATGGAATCCCTAATTCCATTCCATGGATTTAAATATTCGAAGCTAGATATCTTAATGGTATGTGATGTGATGAATTTATAGTTAGTTAATGAGTTCAAATAAATATCTGATGCTTATATGATCATTTGAGGTTATTATGAAATTTGAATAAGTTGCGATGCTCATATAAGCAATCTCCAAACTCATATGACATCTAGAATGTGTTAATGATTAAGTATTCATGAGGATATAGATTAATTGAGTATTTGAGAAGTTGATAACATTTATTTTGTCCTTAATAACCAATTGGTAAAGTTTTGTGGCAATTGGAAGTGTAAGGAACAAGTTACAAAGCTTCTAGCAAAATTCTGCACAAAATGGTGACCTGCAGTTTTGACACGGGGCATGTCATTTTGACACGGGGACGTGTCAGTCATGACACGAGGAACGTGTCCCTTTGACAGGGGCTATGTCAAAGGTTCTGTTAAGTGTATAGTTTTTCATGAAAAACCTAGTAAACGACCACCGATTGCCATCAAACTTTATATATAAGCTAATAGGAAGTAAATAAGCTTATGTGGAGTATCTAAATGTTAAAAATCTTAGAAGGGTATTTTGGTCATTTTGTTGACCTTTACTTTTATGTTATATAGGTGGTGTTTGAGAAGTGTTAATCTAAGAAAAGTAACTAGAAGATGACTAGCTAATCTACATTGGATAACTAGGTGAACACGTGTTGGCATTTTTCCCACTTTGGGATACATGGCAAAGTTATTTTATGACAATGAAATGTATTGGTTTTATTATATGAAATGTTTTAAAATAAAGTGTTAAATGTTTTTGGAAAGAATGTTTTGAAAGAATGCCTTGAAGGCAAGAATGTTTTTAGAGCAAAGAACATTTTTGAAATAAATAATCTTTTGATAACATGTTTGAAATGTTTGAAGTATAGATGCCTTGCGTTTGAAATGAGTATTGTGATACTAAAGTATGAAATGTGCAAAGCATGGAAAGTAATGATAACAAACGAAAGCAATGAAAAGAATTGGAAAGTAAAAAAATAAAAGTTGCCTTGGCCATGATGCCTCGTAAGAGGTCCAGAGGAATCTACTGGGATGGTGCCTCCCTTTCATGAAGTAAATGTCCTAGTTATCATGATGCCTTGGTGGATTTATTTGTTCTTTCCACCTTGGTCTAGACTTGGGGGTACCCTAAGTATAAAAATTGGCAACGGTTTAATACTAGAATCAACACTTGATAAAAGATAAATAAATATAGAAAGATTTCTTTTGAATTTAAATGAAAATAAATGAAATGATTAGATATGAAATGATACTTATGATGTGTATGAGAAGAGTTTTCCTTGAAAATCCTTGAAAATGTTTTATGGTCTGTAACCATGTTTTGCAAAGATGAAATGTTTTAGATGAAAACATGATAAATTTTTTGGGTCACAAACCCACGTAGCTCATGATACATTATTGTCTTACATATCTCTTTTAATTCCATTTATCTTGGGTTACAGTTAAGAACAGAGGATGATAGATAAAGTTAGAAGTCAAGAGATGGAGAATGGATAGGAACTTCTGAAGTTCCTTATTTATTGTATTGATGTAATTCTCATTTGTTTGCTATGGTTTATATGATGTCTAATGGTAACACCTAACGTTTGTAAATGTTTTTGTCGGACCGGTTTTTGTTAAATGTGGGTTAATACCCGAAAATATTTTAAAACCATAGCATTTTAAAGTGTGAAAATTTGGGGGTGTTACATTGGTCTTTTAGTCCATTTTGGTGTATTAAAGTTTAGATCTTGAATGGTTTAGGAATTATTATTGATAAAGTTGGAAACTTTAACCATCTAAACATCATGTTGATTCAGATCTGAAGGTTAGATACTCGGACTTAGTGGATTTAGCTAAGAAAGATGCATTGTTGCCCCCCTTGAGACTTAAAGACTAGATCTTGGTTGTTTGGACCATCCTAATGGATAAAGTTGGAAACTTTATCCATTATGAAACTATTTAGGAACTAGATCTGAGGTTATGGGCCTTGGTCTAAAGATATTAAGCACATAATGAAGATTTTGTCCTTCTGACCAGAATTCACGATGTGACATAGGATGTGTCACGACGTGACGGTGCCTAGAATGATGATTGTTTTGTCATTGAAATCTCACAACGTGAGTAAGGAATGGTCACAATGTAACGTTCACTTTGACTAAGCTGACCGTTGACCTTATGGACTTTGACATTGACTTTTTGGCCACTTTGACTATTGGTCAAACTTGGATAGAATGGAGTGTTTGAGTAAGGATTTGGTATCGGTTTGGTTTTAGGAAGTTTGTGTTGGCTATTCTGATGTTGAGGTAGCAATTGGGCTTCTGTCGAGTGATTCAAATGAATTTTCCTCACTGTACTTGTGGGTCAAAGGCACCAATGTCCGCCTACTGGATTATGTATTGTAGTATATTGGATTGATGTTATGTTGGTTATATGATAGACTGGTAGATCTATATGATTACATGTGTTCACTTAGTATGTGTTAGACTGGTAGATCTGTATGATTACCTGTACCTACTATTTATATGTTTTACTGTTACATATGTCGACATAGTGTGGGTGGGTTGAGGCTATATTGCTTTGTGCTATAGGCCAATAAACCCAGGGCAATCCAATTGGGAGATTGTAGGATAGAGTGGCAATCCATTCAGGAGATTGTGGGTCAAAATGGTAATCCAATCAGGAGATTGTGGGCCAGGGTGTCAATCCAATCGGGAGATTGTGGGCCAGGGTAATCTAGTCAAGAGATTGTGGACATGACATGCAATATGTATATTTTTTTGGTTGTGTGTTGTACTTTGGGGAAACTCACTATGCTTTGGCTTGCAGTTTGATTTTATGATTTCAGGTACATCAGAGGATTGGGGCAAGGCGAAGGCGTGATTGTGCAGATTATCCTGGTTTTTTATAGGATTTACGATTTTATGATACTCTGATTTATGTTTATGGTTTTGAGAAGCTATTTTTATATAAATTATGGATTTTAGAATGGTTTTAAAACTGAAAAAATTGGTCATGATTCTGGGATGTTATAGGCTTGATGTAGGAGTGAGGTTGACTTATCAAGGGGTTAATCGATGTGGCATTTGAGTTACTTTCTGATAGGGAAGTATGAAGAGGCGGGGTAGTTCATATGAACCAACATGGGTTATTAACTTAATTTGTTTGCCACCACCTCTTATAAGCTTGTTCCTCATTCCCTTACTTGTATCATTGTCGATTCCTCTCCTATCATAGGGCTATCTAGATTTATCACCAAACATATCACTATC
The DNA here is from genome assembly GCF_051521515.1 of Lactuca serriola. Taxonomy (NCBI): domain Eukaryota; kingdom Viridiplantae; phylum Streptophyta; class Magnoliopsida; order Asterales; family Asteraceae; genus Lactuca; species Lactuca serriola. The sequence continues at coordinate 232,661,674 of NC_136409.1, read as the reverse complement.
TTTGTCATATCATATTTTACAAAAATTAATTTCATTATTATTTTTTTCACCTCACTTCATATCTTTGTGACTACATAATATTTGGCACTTTGGATGATGACGTTGTTGGGTTTCAGTATACAACAATATCCTATGGTGCACATACAACCCTAAATGCCTTGGATCTATGTTTTCTCTAATTATACATGTAATGGTGTTTCCAAAGCATTAAGCCTATAACTAGCATGCAGTTGACATAAATAATATGAAATACTAATTGGGATGACATACCTTTTATGTAGCTTGAAACCTTGTATTTGGCTTAAAGAGCTTAGCGCCAATAGTGTGGATGCCTCAAATGGAATCACAACACACCATGGACCAAGTTGGCTCTTGAGAGAGAATCTCCATGCACCAAAAACACATCCATGAACTCTAAAAACCAGTGTAGGCGTTTTTTAGCTATAGAGAACATATTTATATGTAGGATTCCAAGGGTCATGGGTATAACCCAAATCCATACCCATGGGTTTTATGATCCATGGTTCATGTGGCCCAACTCTTTATGTATGCATACATAAACTTGGTCCAACATGGATCATAAGCCCAACACATATAAATATTACTAATTACCATAATTAGTCCCCATAGATTTAATTAGTCTTTTTTGATCACTAAACTAATTCTTGATCAATACTAATTAAATCATATGATTTGATATTAATATATTATAACTTATAATATATTAATAAATCATAAAAAACCTCTTCTCTCAAAAGTCCATCCTAACAAATTGTCCTGATGATATGCAACCCAAATGGACCATGTTACTCTCGGGTCAAGTACATACCAATTATAGTTATGGGCTTAGACACCTAATCCAACAGTCTCCCACTTGGATAAGTCTAATAACTATTATTTCAAGTACGACTACAAAATCCGACTAGCAATCGTAGCTCTTACAAGCCGTTGTCGAACTCTGACCTTGTCAATGACGTGTCCATTAGATAAAGGATCATATATTCCTCCATTCTAGATATCATATTGTGACATCCCCAATTTCACGGCCCGAAAAGACCGATTTGTTTATGCTTCGTTTTAAAATCAGAGTAATCTTTTCAAAGAAAATAGTTGCGGAATTTGTTCCCAAAACAAAATATGATAAGAATTTATCAAAGCATTTCTTTAAAGAAATGTATTTTCATTAAATAAAAAAATATCGGGATGTCATGTTCTGATACAGACCAAAAGCATAAACAGTATAAAATAGATCTTACAACATTTATTTATAACTACTGATCTATAATCCAAAATTTCTCGTCAAGTCCACCAACTAATTATACTCTTCTGCCATTACCTGTAATGCAAAGATAAACTGAGTGGGTCAGGCTCGGGAGCCTGGTGAGCGTATAGGGTTTTCAACCCACAATAATATATTTATTATATTTAATCATCAAACAATCAACCCAATTGCCCATCTCCATTATCTTCTTTATTCCTAAGTACCTTTCCCAAGGATTTATCTTAAGGGTCATCTCCTACATCGTATTTACCTCTCATCTCCTTACATCACATTTCCTTATGTGTTTGTTCCTAAGGATCATCGCCTACATCACATAGACAATACTAATTCGGGGATCACTCCCTTAATATGTGTCTAATAAGGGTTTGGGTATCATCGCATGATTACGCAGCCAGAACATCGCCTGGACTCGTAAATCATAATAAGGGTTAGACTATCATCGCATGAATACGCAGCCACAACATCGCCTGGACTCGTAATTCATAATAAGGGGTTAGAGTATCATCGCATGAATACGTAGTTACAACATCACCTGAACTCGTATTCATCACCTACAGGTTATGTGCCTGCTGGTGTTTCCACATGACTGTCTAGAATAATCAGTGGTCGCCATCTATACTTTGGTAGATGACTACATCGCTGGTCAAGGTTATGGTATCTCCTCTCATCTCATATCACCTATTTATCATCACCTATCTATCATCACCTAATTATCACCACCTTTCTATCATCACCTATCTCTCATCACCTAATGGTCATCACCTAATTATCATCACACATCATCTAATTCATCTACCCATGTTTTACCCAACATATTTGTAGATATAAAATACATATACACTTTAAAACTATTTAAAAACTCGTATAAAACATTCATTCAACATCCATCTCAAGTAAACAAACAATGTATAAACGCATAGCACGTATTTCATAGCATATACTTCATATCTACGTGTTAGAAGAAAGTAACTACACACTCACACATATAAACAACTATATACTTAATACATTCAAACAATATTTGTATTATTATCGTGTTTATGAAAGGGACTATACACTCACTTGATCAGAAGATGATCGGACATCACTACGGCTCTAAGAGTAGTATTCTTCGGTGAAACCGGGATCACTTCACACACCGGACTTCTTGTGGGCAGAGCTTCGGCTCGGAAACTCTTTTCTGTCACAACTGTAAATTTTGTGTCATGTAATCTATACAATCAAGTTAATGTGAGTCAAAAACTTCAATCAAATACATCATACAAGTACTACAAATAGTCATCAAACAATTGGAGACCCTAGAAGTCCTTGTTTAAAGTCCATTTTGGATTAGAACTCTCTTATTGGATCCAAATGGACCAAAAAGCTTCCAATTAGACTATCATGGGCTTAGAACCCTAATTGGGCTCTAATTGGACCCACACTAATTTATTTCAACATTTTGGGCCATGTTGGGCCTAGAATGAAATGAATTAAAAGCTTTTCTCCATAAATGACCTAAACTAGTCCAATAAAAATATAAAAATCCTACCACACTCCTTTAGACTTAAAACACACCCTAATTAACACTAATATTGGGCTTGGGAGCAAAAAGCCCAAAAATTTCCTTTTCCTTCCATGTTTTTGGCCCATATCAAGCCCAAGAGGAGGGTTTGACTTTCCCATGCCACCTCATTATTGTCCATAGGATTTCCATGCAAGATATTCCCTTTTCCCATGCAAGTATCACTTCAAAATCACCTCACTCCTTCCTCTCTCTCACTCTCGGCCACAAGCACACACATACACCTTCACAAATCTCTCAAATTCTCTCTAGATCACTCAAGAACACTCCCTTCTTCCCTCTCCAAAAATCTCGGAAATTAGGGACTTTCAAGAGGATCTTGCAAGTTAATCATCATCTAAGGTAAGATTATACTTGGATCTATGGTTTAGATTCTTTTGTTATCAAAAATCATTTCCTAATCTATGCAAAAATCGTGATCTTGCACCCTAGAACCATCTCAAACTCGAGATCTACCAAGGAAGGGAGCTAAGGCCAAAAACACTTCATTTTCCTTCCATTTTCTTTGCAAAACCGAGCCCCCACACCCAAGGTGAGCTTCATACTCCCTATTTTCTGTTTTTATGAGTTTTGTGGGGGGGGGGGGAATACAAGTGAAAGTGTAGATCTATATGTGTTTGTATGCCTTGTATGATTTCCATGCTTATATGTATGCATTTGTGTGTTATAATGTTGGATCTAGCCATAAAACCCCTCAAAACCGAGATATATCTTGTGATAAATGATTTTAGCTTCAAATATATTTCTAAATACAAAGTGTTTCAAGAAAAATGGTTAAGTGGTTTAGTAATAATTTTCTTTGGGTTAAAAACACAAATTTTGGGCCTAAAATGTGAAAAATACAAAATTAAGGGTCCAAATTGGCATATCACAAATTCTGATGGATGAAGTGTGCCAAAACAGTTTCCATAAATCAATTTCTGAAAATACACTCATTTAGGGGATTAAAAACATAAATTCCAAGCTTAATGGGCTAAAAATGACATTTTTGGCCCAATGAGGCCCATTATGCGAATTTTTCTGTTTTGGAGGGCTAAAACTGTGATTTTCTGTAAAACAGTGTACCATAAGTGATCCAAGTCCTTTTCAAAGGTTTAAAATGCTTTTTAAATTTAAAAAGGACCAAAGTTGCAAAAAATTTCCAATTTGGGCCAAAATTGTCAAAGTTGCGAAAAAGAAGGGTTAAAACCGAGAAAACTGCATTTTCAGGGACTTAAACTGTTTTCTATGAAAAATATGCTGAAAAACATTAATTTCAATAATTTTTGGTGTTAAAATGTCAAGAAAATTAATTTAAGGACCAAACCGGGAAGTATTTAATAAAAGGGTTGAAAATGTAAATTTTACAAACAATGAGGGGCTGAAAGCAGAAAAATTTTAAGGCTAATTCAATATACACAATTTGATCAAATAATGGCACCGCGGCTATCGACGAAATACAATACATTACAATACCAAAAGTCGTTAAACGAATTGGCTCGGTCTCGAACCAATAGTAACCTACAACTACTAACACTACGACACTACGATACTACGATTCATACAAGTAACGTTTGGTAATACAATATACATGCGAGTGTGCACAGACGTCTACGCACCATCTTTGGGCCCCAAAAGTGTAAAATCTTGTTCGTTGAGCCTAGCTAGCCCAATGACCTGATCTTAAGGCCCGAAGACATTTTTTTTACGGAGTGTTGGGTTTTACCGATCCGACACAACGTAAATGGACTTTCAATGGCTTGTATACTACTGGTCCCCAAGGGTCCTTTGGTATGGCTAGTAAAGTCTACATTTTATGCGAGGCGGGTCGGGGACCCCTCGTACATTTTATCCCCAACCGGTTAATGGAGTCACCGGGGTCTTCGTGACCTCTTTCTCTTCGGATGTGGGACTACACATAGTCAGGGCGATTGGATAACGTGATTAGTACGGACGACGCCTTCGGGATCGTTAGTATAGCTATAAACTGGGCGTTTGTGTAATGCGGGTTTGTAGTAATTAATCATGCTCAAAAATAATCCAACGTCGCCTGGGACTGACACTATACGCTATGCAATGGTTTCAATGTAACTTCATGTAATACAAGAAATTAGGAAAACATCGGGTTTTCCTAGGGTTTTCCAATACATACAGATTCAAAATGCATACAACCTTAACGAACAAATTTTTTTAAGTATAGAAACAAACAAGCATACCTATGGATCTTCACAACATTTTCAAAAGCTTTTCTTTTCAGAAAATATCGGATTTTCTGGTGGTTTTCAAACAATACAAAACATTGGATTTCAAACACTACTTATGAACTCACCAACATTTCATATGTTGACGTTTTTCAAAATACTTGTATTCTCAGGGAACCAGTGAACCAAAGGAAAACATATTCAGTGACGGTTGCAGTTTACTTATGTATGAACCGAACAATTTAATTTTTGGAAATGTAATGATTTGAGACAATGTAATGAATGTAAACATTATCAGTTGTAATATTCAAATGTTGGTGATGAATGATGTTATGTTTCGTGTATATTCATTGTGATGGTATTCAATTGAGTCACGACAGCCCCCGGACGTTTCCGCCGTCTGGTTCGGGGGTGTGACATTTTCTTCTCAGGATCTTCGGGCTTCGGGACCTCCTTCGGGTCTCGGGACTTGCTTCGGGTCTTGGGATGATACCGGGGCTTCGTGGGTATTTCTTTGCATGCAAATCGATGCAATACGAGTGAGAGATGAGAGAATGAGCAACCAAACTCGGCTAGCCCTTGATTTCTATTTATAGGGAAAATTTCTCATTTTCCACATCGTGGGCACTGTTTCCATGTCGTGGGCTTAGTCGTCACTGCATGCGTCATCGCAAGTTGGGTCTGGCAGACTCCAGGAGGCGTCAGAAAACATGCCACGTCGTGACCACTGACAGTCTTGGGGTTTCGCCCCCTGAACTTCATAAATTCATAACTTTCGCATACGAACTCCGTTTTTGACATTCTTTATATCGACGCGTAGGCGAGAACAATATCTACAACTTTCATTTAGAATCCATCGGCTAATTCTGAATTTATTTTTAATATATTATTTTTAGTAGGCCGGGACAGGAAAACTCCGTTCGAAAATCATAACTCCTTCGTCTGACGTCCGTTTTCGTCTGTCTTTTCACCGTTGGACTACTATCGACGAGATCTTTAATTCTCATTTAGATTGTTTCGGATAAATATCGCTCGCTCTCATATTCGAAGTTTGGGCTGTACACTACTAAACTGAAACTTCGAAAAATCATAACTTCCTCATACGAAGTCATATTTGGGCGTTCTTTTTATGCACACTCTCGGTTTAACGAACACTACGAATTTCGTTTAGATCACTAAGGCCAAACATCGCTCTAACATAAATTCACTATTTACGTCACGCTGTGTCGTGTCGGTTCTGTCGCGAAACTTCGACAGGTCATAACTTATTCGTTATAACTCGGATTTCGGCGTTCTTTATATGTACGGAATCCTTGTAACATATACTAAAACTTAGTTAAGATTAATCCTTATAAATAATCTTCCATAAAGAAGTCATTTTTGATGCTTAGCGTCTCTAAATTGACTAGCCCGGATCTACGGGCGTTACACATATGGACTGAGACATGGATTATAATCATTCTCTCTGTCCATCTATTGTTTCCCGATTTTCGATTTATGACAACCGACTAATTGAACAAATCAAGTCACTCCAGGACCAGCCGAGCACTTAGGGTTGTCATCACTAAATCATCGAGGGGCCCACAGATATCACTTTTATCCCTCTAAGGGTAAAAGGAATGGATAAACTTCGACTCATATGTTTGCTCTATCTACTCATCAAATCACACACAACAATGCGTTTTATAACACCAAGTTGCTGGTGCGTTTTCACATTATCAATGTGCAACTGACTTGTAGACTGCACCTCATATCTCTACGTTAGAAGAATATAAGATATTATCGTCTCATGATCACTCGTGATAAAATCCATGAAGCGATTCAAATAAGCGTGGGTTTAATCCAACACACGAATCTTATTCCAGGATCACTCTAAAATAATGCAGCTATGTCTAAATCACCTAGACATACTAGAGACCCATTCATGACAATCTTGCCTCAATACCTACTTCCAAAGTATGATCGATTGTGGACGGTTTGAATAACCTAGTTATCCGGGAAGTCAAAACATGCAAAGTGAAACTCAAGAATAATACTAATCCTATATGGCCCCAAAACTTTGAGTTATATTGATTTCTCATTATTCATTGTATAATGTTTCAAATAATCAACTTAATACTTGAACTAAAACAATAGTTGTCTCATGCTACAAGCATGCACACTATGTTTACCTATGGTCCTTTCTTTGTGGAATAGATCAATTAGAAACATTTCAATGATACTCATTTCACAATTCCAAATCCTTATGATAAATGTAAGAATATAAGATTCTTTGCCATTTACTGAAATCTGTGAGATTCTAAACTTATATGCAATTATCCTCTTGCAATGACTATGAACAAAAGTCACAAAGACTTTGCAACAGATATTACAAAGTATTCCAATGGAGAGCAATTCAATGGAAACGAAGTCTCACATTCAAAGTACATTCCTTTGAACATCCTTCTTGTGTCAAGTTTTCTAATCTTACATAGATTAAATGAATAACTTGCACCTACGGAAACATTTCTATATTCCTATTTTGACTATCACTTCTAAACAAGAGTTGCCTCTTTTCAGAATATGTCAATATGGTCCTTCCAAAATTTACACCATACTTCCAACTGTCCATGAGCAACCAATCTTTGGTAAACCTCAGATTGCCCCCGACACTGCTTAATCATTTTAGTCATATACAGTTCTAGTCCTTTTTCCCTCTTAATGCCCTAGGCATTTGGAAAATCCAGAACACATATTATAGCATATGTAATCGATCCTATACCTGAAGCATATGAGATACGATTCATGATGTCTCACATAAAGACATGATCCTAGACTAGTCTTTTGCTATATTTTTTCTATTTTCCATGTTCTCAAAATTCGGACTATGAAGAGGGATGTCATAATCATAATCAAATTTTAAGAATGCAAATAATATTTCCATATATATAATTTCCTTATGTTGACCATTCCAACATAACATTCATATATATATATATATATATATATATATATATATATATATATATATATATATATATATATATATATATACTTGACTAAATTTGATTAAAATCTCAATCTAAGCTCTTAGAGTTGGGATGAAGTATAATATCCTCTCCCTTAATTATAGCAAAATAACTTTTCAAACCTTGCAACTTTGCAAATTGAGACTTTTGTTTTCTATAATTAATAATGCTAACTTGCATTACTTAACATAATAATCATGTTTCCACTAGCATGATGATTATATCCTTATTAATATAACACTTATGCTCCCACTATCATTGACATGTCTCCAGAAATCAGGTGGGCTTCTAGAAATCAATATTTTTTTGACTTTCATTACCAAAGTTTAGATTTCTGATACGAGATTCTTTGATAAGTCTTTATCAAAATCATACACTTTTCCTTAGATAGCTCACATGTGTGTCTAAACAATTATGAAGAGGGATGTCGTAATCATAATGTTTAGACCTTTCGCCCCTTCTCACAATTCGAATTATGAAGATGGATGTCGTAATCATAATCGAATTTGAGAATGCAAATCCCACAATTGCTATCTCTTTAAAATCTACTCAGTGAAAGCGTTTCCTCACCATCATTTTCATGAATCGGAGAGAAACCTTATGACACTTAGATTTTATGGTGTATGTGTTCCTATCCATGTGAATTTGTCATGACCGTAATCATAAGACAAGGTTAGTGACAAATCCAAAATCATATGGACTGAACTTGTTCAATCTTAATTTCTTGCCACCTGGCAGCACAAGGGCCTACCATTGCTTCCAAGTTGTTATGCAAACAACTGAGAACACATAGAACTCATATGCATAATCAACTTTAATTGGAATGGGCACAGAAATAGGAATATCTCAACACGATAGGTTACAAACCTCAAGTCGTGTGCTAGGGTTTAACAATAGGTTTACTCTTGATTAGTTCTTGAAACTTTCAAGATATTTAAGACTCCCACTGACATCTTGACATATAAGATTCTCTTTGTCAAGAACCATTCCTTGACAAAACAAATATTCAAGAGTTAGTGTGTATTCTTATCAAGATAAACACTTCACATAATTGGTCTTAGTTGGTCTTTGTCTTATCCAAGACATCACAACTTACCAACTTCAAATGTACAAGAGTAGAAAACGTTTTACTCTACATTTTACAAGTGTTTTAAACCTTCTTAACATTTTGTCACTCAAGGATCGATCTTGGAGTGTTACTCTAAGACTCAATTTTGGAACGAAGTATGATTCATCTTTTGATTTAACTATTTCAACAATTCACGATTCCTCTTCTTAGTCAAACAAATGCACTAAGATGTACTTAGAGGATCAATTATGATATGGTTTCTTAATCACTAAGATAATCATAAAACATGATATTGCAAGTACTCTCCCATCTTTTCAGATTGGATAAACTTTTATCTTTCTGCCTAATTTGATTCTTCTCATTCGTCCTGCCATACATTGAAACTTTTCCAATGTTTCAGAATTATACTTAAAATTTTAAGCACAACCATATTTACTAATCTTTAGTAAATCATGACGAATAGCCTTATAGTTCTTTCTGGTGGACCTGATCAGCGCACAACCAAGTGTACCCAATCTCCTAGTCCTTCACTTGACTCACATATATATGTGAACAAGGAATTAGTCTTAATTTCCCAAAAATGAAGATTATTATTCATCATACAATACAAGTTACATGATTCCAATTTTATATCCAACTGAAACTTGGGTGATGAGAATCTTTCCTTATTTGGTAAATTATGACACTACCACAAATGAAAGAATCAAATCTATTTTCCAATGTTGCTATCAATGGAATCATACAAAAAACAACTTTTCACAAATGCCATTATAAGGATACTTAAAATAAATAAAATCAAAATTTTCCTTTTATTTTAAAATTGCGGAAAAACTTATCCTTACAATGCAAATACATATGAAAACTATGTTGTTATCCATTCCTAAGCAATCCATCATGACTCTTAGCAGCAGCTCAAAATTCTAATCTTCAAATCATGCGATCGAAATCCATCTTCGCGATCAGATTCAACATACTCTTCTTCTAAGCTTCATCTCTTTTTCCGATTCTACAAAACATCAAAATGCGACCTAGTCACATCATGTAATAAGAATCTAAAAATAGGAAATTAATAGAGTTAGATAGTGGACTTTACCTGAAGCATAGTCAATTTTTTTGACTTTTACCATCCTAGTGAACTTTTAGGTAAATAGCGCAGCTTCGCAACCGATGCCCCTTCTTTTGGCAATAGAAACATATGGACTCTTTAGTAATGGTACATGGGACTATCTGAGACTTAGCCTTTCTCTTTACCATTTGCTCAACTAGGTTGACTATGGCCGATCCTTTTCCATCGGGAAGAGAAGACTTTTCTGGACTTCCACTGTTTCCATTGTCAATGTCCATGTAAGTTTGGGAAGAAGATCTTCCCATAAAATTTGCTTTACCAGTGCTCCAAATCATTGTTGATTCAGCAGAAACAAGCAAATAGGTAAGATCATTAAGGGTCATGTCGTGGTCTGTCATCAGGGAGTGACTAAAGAACCTAGTCAACAGCCAACTTCTTCGAGACTTCGACACCCAACTCTCCCAGCTTGTAAATATGTGACTACATCTCCAAGATGTGAGCACATATAGACAATGCTTGCCAATACGGATTGAGTGACCTTGAAATTTTCAAGAACTTGTGGGTTAGGGAGAATAATTGGAGGAGGTGGAGGGAGTGAAGTATGATTTCCAGTCCCATTAATGCACAACAAAGGGATTAATCTTTCACCTTGATCGCCATTTAGGATATCATCTTCATTAGGAAAGTTTTATCCAACAGGATAAGGAAGACCATAGTTGTCATAACTAGACATCTATGAGGGAGAAATTCAAGTTTAGTTGATTTAAGTCCTTAATATAGCACCCAATATGAAATATTAAGGCTAGGACCCAACATAATATTTTAGAACTTGGAAGAGGGATGCCGTAATCCAAGCTACAAAATATTTGAAGGTGGGTAAATGACGATTTACCAATTTCCTCTATGAAAACGAAATTTAACATTATATTTTAAATGAATTGAAACTCCTAGATCTTTTGAGATTCATTGAACTATTCAATGGCATGTTTAAATCTCGATTGTGCACTTCAAGTTTGTGACTAGGATGTCGAGGATCAAAAACAAGGAGTGAATAACCATGCAAATTAACTTGGTACACTTAATGTTACAACCACCTAATCAATGTGTCGGTTAACCACACACGCTCCATCGATCTATGATTAACATCAAGCTACCCTTTGTCCACACATTGTCAGTCCCAGATTAGTGTGTCGGTTAACCACACACGCTCCACTAACGACTTAACAAGGTGCAAAGTGCAATTTCATGGGTTAACACCAAATTCAAAGTTTCCTAAAATAACTAAGATTGAGAATTTAATAAGGTTTACTTACTTTATATTTATCATTATACTTTTAATGAAGGGAGAATTAATGTCCTATCCTACCCGTTCGGCTAACGACCCTCCACTAGTCAAGGAAGCGGTGGGTGAGAGTGGACACCCATTAAACTGTCATTTTATAGGCAATAACCTTATACCCCCCTATAGACTGACTTCGTGAATGAGGCCTACTAACGATAAAACTAACTTACTCTTATATATATATATATATATATATATATATATATATATATATATATATATATATATATATATATATATATATATATATATATATATATATTAAACCTATAATATTACTCCCTCCGTCCCAAAATTATTGTCTACAGACAAAAAAACACACAGATTAAGAAAATCAATTATTAGTTTTGTCTTTTTGAGTAAAATGACCCTCTTGCCCTTTTCTAAAAACAATGGGAAATGTATATTTGTAATTATTGATGTTAACTTTATTAAATGTTAGGGGTAATATGGTAAAAATGTATATCTACTTTTGGTAGTGGACAATAATTTTGGGACAAACTAAAATAGTAAGGTGGACAATAAAATTGGGACGCAGGGAGTATAATAATATAAGGGTTGAATTTTAAACTATTAAAATTCTAGGGGTTGGAATTAAAGTATACATGGGGGGTGACTTTACAAATTCCAAAACTTGAGGGCAAGTTTTGAACAGTTCAAAAACTTTAGGTTTCCTTAACTTATGATTTTAATATGGTTTTTATGGAAGACTTTTCAAGTTCCATAACTTGAGGACAAGTTATGGAAGACATAAAACAATTTTATGATGACATTAAAAATAAGACCTTTCATTTTTCATAACCTATGAGCTGTAATGAATCTTTTAAAAGAAAAACTCTTCATTTTCCATAACTTGAGGACAAGTTATGGAGCTCATAAAAACCATTAAGATCAAATTACCAATTTACACAATAATCAAGTAATTTTTCTATGAACAAGATCAAACTCATAAGCAAAGATAATTCATATCAACAATTTTCAAGAACTTAGCTAATCACATAAACTACTACAAGTCTTGAAACTTTGACAATTATCTAATAATTGGAAGAGAATCAACATTACCATAACAACAAAATCAAATTTTATGAACAAACACATTTTATGGTAATGATTCTAATCCAAAACAGGCCAAAAAACTCGAACTTTTGCTGTCTGGACCGCCAACTCGTCAAGCCCCATACTGGACTCGACGAGTTTAAGGCAAAATGCATGCTACCCGGTGAGTCACCAGTGGACTCGGCGAGTTCACTGGGCAGAAGGCAAAAATTTTGATTTTTTTACTTTGAAAACTTATAAAACATCAAGTATATTAGAAAACAACCCATGGCTCTGATAGTACTGTTGGGTTTTAGTATACTACAACATCCTATGGTGAACATACAACCCTAAATGCCTTGGATATATGTTTTCTCTAATTATACATATAATGGTGTTTCCAAAGCAGTAAACCTATAACTAGCATATAATTGACATAAACAATATGAAATACTAGTTAGGATGACATACCTTTTATGTAACTTGAAACCTTGTTGTATTTAGCTTAAAGAGCTTAGCACCAATATTGTGGATGCCTCAAATGGAAACAACACACCATGGACAAAGGTGGCTCTTGAGAGAGAATCTCCATGAACCAAAAACACCCCCATGAACTCCAAAAACTAGTGTAGGCGTTTTATAGCTATAGAGCACATATTTATATGTAGGATTCCAAGGGTCATGGGTATAACCCAAATCCATACCCATGGGTTTTATGATCCAAGGTTTATGTGGCCCAACCCTTTATGTATCCATACATAAACTTGGTCCAACATGGATCATAAGCCCAACACATATAAATATAACTAATTACCATAATTAGTCCCCATAGATTTAATTAGTCTCTTTTGATCACTAAACTAATTCTTGATCAATACTAATTAAATCATATGATTTCATATTAATATATTATAACTTATAATATATTAATAGATCATAAATAACCTCTTCTCTCAAAAGTCCATCCTAATAAATTGTCATGATGATATGCAAACCTAATGGACCATGCTACTCTCGGGTCAAGTACATACCAATTATAGTTATGGGCTTAGACACCTAATCCAATAGAGGTATCCCTATTCATTCCTTCTCCCCTGACATTCTATAAGTGATTATTTTTTGGTCCATCCATCAACCCTCCTTGGTCTCAACGAACCTTTCCATGCCCATATAAGCTACTATGTCACCTTCATGTATCCCTATGATCCCCCCTCCTCTTCGCTATACCATCCATTCTCCATTTATATTGAACCCTATATTAATTCATTTTTATGACCATAAACTCATCAATTTTTTAATCTTTCAGCCATCATAGTAATTTCTTCATTCCTATGTTTAATGTTCAGGATTTGTGTGACCCTCATCAGAAAGCTACAATGGTTTTTAAAATATCTTACATGGTTTTTAATGGCATGTCGTATTTGTTCCTCGACGTTATTGGTTATGAGTGAATCTTGCATCTTAAAATTTATTGCCATGGTAACCTAGACTGCTATAAGGCCCTCTTAGTGGCCCAATGATTCTCTCGGCGGTTGGGTTATAGAGTATTCTAAACACATGATAATAGCAACAGAAGAGTTAACAAAATCCTATATGTTCATGCAACTTATGAGGGTCTAAGTTTCATTATATTATTTACAACTACCAGAGTAATAAGAAAATTACACATACCTATTTTGCATCAAGGTATCTTCTTGCTTGAGATGTTGTTCTTGTCGCCTTGATTTGGATGAAAGGACCCAAAATACAACATCTCTAATGGTTCACATCTAAGACTCCAAGAGAGAGAGAAAACGACAAAACGCTAGGAGAGAGGCTACGATCGACAATCTCACAAACCCTAGAAGGGTTAGGAATTTTCTTCCAAAGAGAGGAAGGGGAGGAGAGGCGAAATTTTTTCAGGGGATTAGGAGCACACCTAGGGTTTGATCATTACCTCCCTATTTATAAGCCCTGGTTGCTCTAAAATACTACGGATAATCCCTATCCATTTTTGTCTATCTTAATCCTATAGGGTTTCTAGAATATTTCAATTAACTAATTTTTAATTAATTAACATTCAGCCCCTTGAATTAAATATTTCCAAATTAATTGCAAAATAATTTCTAATTAATTTATCAAAATATGACAAATTAACAAACTAATTTCTCCTAAATTCTTGTTGTCTTTTAATTGCTCAAATGGGTCATCAGAGCAATCCAAAAGGACCCTGATATTATTAGAAATATTAATAATGGTTAACCAAGTTGGATATTTTTTCCAATAGTCTCAATATAATACCCCGATATTCAGGTACTTCCAAATTTATCATTATGGTTTTGATTTATGTCATTATGGTCCCTGTGATAGAAGAAAGTAGCCATGAGAAGCCTTAGTGCCAAAACTGTAATTTTGAAAGGATAACAATACGTCATGCGTATGTGTGTACGCTTAACCCTTGTGTGTGTTGAGCTTGACTGTTTGTGTGTATTCTTAGTGTTGAAGAAAGTAGAAGAGATCCTTTGAGAAGCTTTGGTGTGGGATTCAATCTTGTAGATTTGAGATCTGCATTTCTTTGGGGAGCTCCAGAAGGTATAAAGTCTTGAACTTTACTTGTATTTCTTAGAGAACTAGCAATATGGAGTTCTATGTGTTTGTCTCCCTTTCTTGGACTTGATGAGTAAATGCTACTCTAAGACCAAAGGAGCTACCATTTCAGAAGATTTGAGTTGTGTTAAGTCATAAAAATGATTTCTTGACTCCTTTAGTGCTTGAGTGCAAGTGTAGAGGTCCATAGTAGTTAGGAAAACTAGGAGGATGGTTTTGGGTCTTAATGATGCATGCATAACCATAAAGTTGGAAAATATATGTTTAAGAGCACCTTCTTGGACTTGGATTTGGTTTTTGGATGTTTGGACTGAATATAATAAGCGTTTTTCGAAGTTGTGCATGGCCACCATGTACGTTGGGCGTACCAGGGCCTACGTTGGACGTATGTGATCGGCATTGAGTTTGGGTAAAGGTGGATTACGTTGAGCGTATGGGTGGGTACGCCCCACGTACTCAGCCTGTTGGGTTTTCGAGTTTGGACTTCAAGTTTTGCGCCACCTTTTCGGCTTGGATGCTTGGGCCATTATTGGTCCATCTGAGTATGGGTTTTTTGGGATAAGTGAAGTGATGGACCTTAGGGTAAGGCCCAAATAGGAGTTAGGCCCAATTTAGAAAATTGGGCAAATTATGGGCCTTGGGTGGTTATTTAATGATTGGGCCTTTTGGATCAAGACTTGGGCCTGGGTCTTATCCCAACTAAGGAAAGGGTAAAGTGTCCTTTTTCCCTAATAATGGACCATTAGCTTAGATTGTAATCCAAGTATTAATTGGATGATTATTCTGTTGTGATAGCGCGGGGATTTTAGTGAGTCAACAATCGGAGACTTTCAATGTGATTCAACAGATAAAGGTGAGTTTTCCTCACTATACTTTTGGGGTTGAAGGTACCAAGGTCGGTCCTTTGGATTGTTATCCTGGTTTATCGTATGATGCTATGTGTAGTGATCTGTTAGATCTGTATCCTGGTATATTGGATAATGTTGTGATTAGTGATATGTTTGATCTATATGACTGTCTGTACATGCTAACTTCTGTTTGATATGATATATGTTGATATGTGATGGCGAGTGGGTTGAGGCGGTCCTGTTTTGTGCTGAAGGCTGGCAGACCTAGGGCGTCCCGGATAGACTGAAGGCCAGTGGGACGTACTAGTAATGACGGTTCTGTGAGCGTGCTAGATAGACTACAAGCCGGTGGGGCATTCCAGTCAGACTGAAGACTCTGTATCCATGTTGTTTATGATTATTATTCTAGTTTTGTATTGGGTTGGTATTTAGGGGGAATTCACTAAGCTTTGGGCTTATAGTTTTGGGTTATATGTCAGGTACCTCAGATGATCACGGGAAGGTAAAGGCATGATCATGCACCTCATCATGTTTTGTTTTATGATCTTTGGGAAAACTCTGATAATAAACATGTTTTGAGAACTATTTTGTAAACAATGGTGGCTTGTGGAATTGATTGAAAAGTTTAATTTTTTTATGAATTTTATGGATGTAACACTCAACATCATGGTTTGGAGTTTGATGACATCTCTAACCACATATTTAATCTTGTCACTATTAGTACCATTAGTAGCATTGTCCTCTTGAAACACCCCTCTTTTGATTTTGTATTTTTAAAACTATTTAAATCATTTTTAAAAATAATAAAGATCATTAAGAAAAATCGATCTCGATATTTTGAAAGTACTCAAATAGTTTAGTTTAAAAGATGTTTTAGAGGAGGGTCATCGATTTAAATATCATTACATAAAATAAGCTACCATAACATAACAATGGCCTTCAAAAGATCCAAAATCCTCTAAGCCTTAGTCTTTACTCACACCTGAATACATGTCAAAATACTAGGTTAGGTATTTGGAATGCCTAGTAAGTAATATCGAGATTCCATGATGTTTGTAGTCAAGGAATCAATCATTTCTTGACCTGGGATGTATCCCTAAAATCATTTTAAAACTCTTTGAAATCATTTAACTATTTTGTATAAAAAAAATCATTAGTCTTTACTCATTTGAAAAATGACTTGAAAATATTAATTTTTTTTATTAATCAATGTTTCAATTCTTAACTATTTTAAATAAATTATTTTCATCTTTTCTCTTAAAAAGTACTTTGAAATCTTTAACTTATTTTACAAAGTCTTACTCTTTTCTCTTTAAAACACTTCAAAGATATAAAAATCTTTGATTAAACTTTAAAGTCTTTTCTCTTTGAAGCACTAAAAATCATAAAATAATTTACCAAAACTCATTACACTTTTAATCATGCACTTTTACTCTTGTCTCATTTAAACACTTTGAAAATGAATAAACATTCATATATCACATGAATGGAAAGAATGTTATACAACATACAACTACACCCAATCTCGTTCCTTTCTATACCCCACTCACATGTTCTCTTTTCATGATAGCAATAGGGACTATAAAGTAGCTAGTATAAAACCCACTACAACATGACTCCTCTTATTTTTATTTGGTCTCTCTATGGGTACGGGTATGATATCAATCACTGGTACTATACTTTAGGTAGTTAGACTTAAATACATATGAGGCATATCTATAATACGACACACTCTTGGTTCTCTATAGTTATCATTTTTCATGAATTTTGGAGGGACACACAAGTCTTTTCCCACTCTTATATGAATGCATATATTCATGTTAAAACTTTTTAAAATCGTTTTAACTCTTTACTCTTTATCAAACTCTTTTATGATACAAACAATCTTAAACATTTTAGAATTGTTTTATGGGACATGGATTCGATAATACTCACCTCAATGTGAACCAAGTTGTTCTACTTCACTTTATAACACACCCTTTTTCCTCTAGAATCATGTAGTAATTCAAGTGTCACCTAATAACATCAAAGAGTATGTCAAAACTCTATTAAGTCGGTTATTAAGTTCTTAATCCTAAATATAAAATTTTATTGTTTTGTCATCTTCCATATGTTATAACTTAAGCGTAGACGAAAACAAAGAGTAATTTGGAGACCGAGTGCATAAGTTATGTTTGTTACAAGTTTTGGTCTTAAACAACAAGTTTCACACTGGTCACGTGAGTAGAGGCTCTGACCGCATGAAAGATGAAACGAGTTGTAAGGTCTAAGTACACCTATTATAAACCAAAAACCTTATTTTCCATCTATAAATCTGTAACTAACATTCTAATAAGTCATGAAAATTTCATTCAATAGAATCCATGGAATGGAATTGGGGATTCAATCCATGAAGTTCCTCCAAGCTTGATCTATTAAAATTGCTTTAAGTTATTGGCACCATAATTACTCTATTGTTCAAACAATCCAAATCATATAAAATAAGATTTAAATTGCTGAATTCATTATTGTCTTGTAATCTCTTTATTTTCAATTAAAATGTAATATTGTTGTTTAAATGTTATGTTTTATAAAGTTATTTTGTTTATTTATTAAAAAGATAAAAAAAAACATTGAAATTAAAATATTATGATATGTGATTATAATTTTCTATAGTATGAAAAAATGACATGAAGATGATGTGACAAAAAACAATATAAAAATTATAAGTTTTAATTTGTTTTAAGAGCATCATAATAATATTTTTTATAAATTATTATTATTTACTTTTTTTAAATAAATATTTATTATAATTAGAGTTTTCAATTTATTTCTTTTTTTTGTATTGACCATTCAATATATATTGTTATATATATTGAATGGTCAATATACTTCTATCTTTTGTCATTTATCACCTTTATATTTTATTTATATTTCAACTTAGTTAACATTTTATATAAAAAAAGCTAGATAACCATTAAAATTTATTTAATTAGATGTTAAAGTTTTTAGAATATAACAATAGTTTTAAGTCTTAATATAACTTAGCCATTGGAAATGCTCTAATTTTATTGTATTTTTTAAGGTGCATATGTATTCTAACCAGGTAGGCTAGCTATGACAGTAAGTTTTATCATATTTGAAATAAATAAATAATAGTTATTTTTAATATCAAATATTTTAATTCAACTAAAACTTCAAACACATGACCTATTGGAATTTGGAAGATCACATTATGAATACCAGCTAAAACTTGGAAATCTATTTTGGGAGAAAATATTACACAACGAAAAACTTGTACATTGACCAACATCTCATTTCATAGGACAAAACAAACACATTATTATTTTGATTCCGA
The DNA here is from genome assembly GCF_051521515.1 of Lactuca serriola. Taxonomy (NCBI): domain Eukaryota; kingdom Viridiplantae; phylum Streptophyta; class Magnoliopsida; order Asterales; family Asteraceae; genus Lactuca; species Lactuca serriola. The sequence goes on along the minus strand of NC_136409.1, from coordinate 232,642,357 downwards.
CAGCTTTATACAATTTCGTAACTTCTCTTAATGTACCCTAAAATAACAAGCAATGCACTTTAGCATTTAATATATCTGAAGCGTATAGTGGAAAACCTCCTAATCTAATGCATATGTATGTTATTAGTAATTTTTAATGAAAATATAATATTAAACCCACTTACAAATGATGCAAAACGTAGCTTTCTTCTACCATAAGTGATAAGACTTCTAATTAAAGCATATTAAAAGACAATTTTTAAAATTCATAATAAAGTGTCATACTTTATTCTATGAATATCACAAATCTTGAGCTTGATTGGTTCGCAAAATTCTGATTACGGAATAACATGGGAATGGGATCCATTCATCTGAAATCAAACTAGCTGAAATAGGCTTATATTCATAAAAAGATAAATTCTTTTTGGAAAAAGAAAAATGACAATTTTCTTGAATTAACAATTTAAAGATAAAACTTTAAAAGGCCAAAAAAGTCCAAGAAACTTCTGGTAACTTGGTCCACGTTTCCCGACAAGAAGAGATTAACATGCCACGTGAGTCATCTGGCACGTGCCACTCCTCGTGTGAACTTTTTTCCACCTTCGTAATTAAGCTCTTCTTCGATCTAATTAAGCATATTACGATCTGACCGTTGACATTGCCTCAACATCCACGTAGATTCCTGATTATCAACACTACTACTACCATTATCGTTTTGATCCAACGGCTCAAATTTCACGTCTCCTCCAGGCTGTCGAAGCCGCAGCTCATTATACTGCTCCGCCGCACCGCCACCTCCCGACACTCCCTCCCTCGACCGTTTCACACCTATTGTCACACCGAATAATCTCGGGCTCATCTCATCGGGTTCCGTTGTTTCTAGGTAATCACCATCGTCGCCGGCGCGACCTAAACACTCATCGGCTAACCGCTTTAGAGGTAACAGATCTAGCGGTGTCATGGTGGTGGTGGTGGTGTTCGTCGTCGTCGTCGCCGTCGCCGCCTCCGGCTCAGGTGGTGATTGCTGTGAAGTGCTTCCTTCCGACGGTTTATTCTTCGCGTAGCTAGACATCATCACGTATATGTTGGAGCAAAGATTCTTCATCTGACTCAACTCTTTATTGAGTTCAACGTTTTCTTTCTTTAGCCTCTCGTTTTCACCGACAAGCTCGGCGTTAGTTCCTCCGGAAGCTGTTGTTTCTCGAGATAAATTAGTTGTAGCGCCTCGAGATGAGTTGGACGACACGACCTGTTCTTCGCCTGAATCGCAAGGAGAAACCATTCCAAGCGGCGGAGACAGCACCGGAATAGCTGCAACAGCGGGCGATGGAGCAGGTACCAGTGGTTGTGTCGTTGGAGTTGCCGCAATCTTACGACGTTGTATATCACACAGCAATCGTTTCTCTCCTCTACGAAAACAATCATTAGAGAACTCCCATCGATCAGGCACAACCTTCCTGAATCCCTGTCAACATAATCGATCGAATTTAAAGGAATGATAGATCGTATCTAACTGTTGGATTGAAAAAGCAAAAACCATATCACTCTTAACTTTTTTACGCGAGGAAATCTAATTATGCTAGACCTGAAATCTTACATAGGTATTTAGCTGACGGACAAAACTGGAGAAATTATTGTGTTTAAAGTACTTGGGTAGCAAATCCTTGGCAAATTCAGTTGGATTCCAGACGATGAACGTAGATCCATCTTCGTTCCAGGAAATCACATCGTCAATCGCCTTATCATCAACAAGCTGGTATGTTTTCGTCAAAAACGGTGTCGGAAGAGATCTAGCAGCCGCATCCCCTCCAGCCGAATCCACCGGTGGCGGAGCCATAAATCACCACGAAGCAGCTACACCACACCAAACCAACAAACATGAATCTAAATCTCAGCAAACAAAAAGTTAAACGCAACCAAAAAAATCTTTGAAAAAAAATGCTAAAATCAAAGGAACGTTAACTACAACAGGTCTTACCGATGAATCAAGCGTTTCGAGAATGCATGTATGTTGACAGATCGAGCAGTAGGTTTGAGGATTCCAGAAAGTTCCGTGTAGGAAGATAGATCAGACTTGAAAGAAGGTAGGGATGGAAATGGTGGAGGGAGAGAGAGAAAAAAAAATATAGAAAGGAAAAAGAAGGTGAATTATTATTGAATTGAATTGAATTGAATAGAATAGAATAGAGTTGAGGAGGAAGAGGAAAGAACGAGAAGGTACCGCAAAAGAGAGAATACAAATTCGAGAAGTTTCTCCATTGGATTGGATTTTAATATACGTATGTGTCAAGCGGTTGGACGCTCGATCAAACCATCGTGATCATCAATTCAACACCACCACATTATCAACTTTGGTCCTCACTTTATCCAATCATCTCTTCATTTTGTATCTATTTCATTTTATATATTTTAAATTACCTAACACTCTACAGCCATTAATGATAGTATATATATATATATATATATATATATATATATATATATATATATATATATATATATATATATATATATATATATATATATATATAAATTAAACTTTTATATTAAAAGTCAAAATTATAAATAAGTTATTTTAAATAAACTATTATTTAAGAGATATTTTTTAGTTATATAAAATTATAATCGTTGGTTTAAATAAATACGTGAAGTTATATTATATTGTAATCTGTATTGATTTAATTTTATTTTTTTTATTTAATATTATTAATTTAATATAATATTTAAAATTTGAATTTAAAATTTAATGTAATTAGGATGGAAAATTTAAATTTTGAAATTTAAAATGGATAATTAATATGTTGACAAGTGGCATGATAGGGGACATATAATTTTAATGAGAAGTTCTAATATAATGACACTTGTCAATAGGAGATTAAACCTATTTATTTATTAGAATAGAAAGATATATATATATATATATATATATATATATATATATATATATATATATATATATATATATTTCCTATTTATATATGACTAGATTTTATCGAAATGTAGCCTTCCTAATTCCTATGATTGTTGTCGGGTAAAGGGTTGCTAATAAGACACTCCTTGTAACCACTTTTTAAAAAGTCAACCTATAATTAACTATTTATAATCAATTTTTTTGGAAAACAATGTAATATCAACCAATAAAAATATTTCAAAATTAAATTAGGATGTCTATATGGTAAAATATGATGTCTTTTTAGTTAACCCCTTATAGTATTATTATATGATACCAGGGCCGGTCCAAGACATTATGAAGCCCGGGGCAAAATAAAAAATGAGGCTCTTCATACAATTTTTTCTTTGATAAAATAGGATAACACCTAAAAATTATTATTAATAAAAAGTAACTTCATTAATTAAAATTTTATTAATCTCTTTAGTTATTGATATACAATTAAATAAAGTGTTTGCTAATTTATAGTGATCAAGCAATGTATATGTTAACAAAGTTCTTATCAACTTTTGATGTTATGCAACTTCTGAAAGATTTCTTTACAAAGTAAATCATGGTTTTGAATATGTATGATCATCATATTTCTGGGTTTAGAGTTATGTAGTCGTATGAGTTTTTAATTTTTATTGACTCTAACTAAATGATATTAAAAGCAAGGTCTTTAAAGGAAATTGGGATTATGTTGCAAAAGTAGTTATCCAACTCAAAGAAGAAGACTTAACCCCCATTAAAATGGGGCTTTACTCTTTTCTTGAAATCAACATTACCATCACTCTAATTTCTCTCCTCCCCGCCTTTTATCCACCTATGAATTGTCTTCCTCCAAGACCATATCATGCACAATATGTATGCTATCCCAATACAACAAAAAATTCTGAAGTTTAGAAAGACAGAGAAATCCAAATTAAGAAGATTAAAATTCAGAAATCCAAAGTAAGCAAATGAAGTTCAAGAATCGTCTCTAACTTAACCAAATTAAAATTCGATTTTGTCTCTAACTTGCACAGCTTCATAAAAAATCAAATTTTAGAAAAGAATTAAAAATTTCAAGAAAGCTAGAACTTACAGAGATTCACAATCAGATTATCAAAAATTAATTTATTCTCTAACCCTCCATTCTAAAAGACTGAAACTTCAAACTTCAGGCGATTGAGAGAGAAATCCAAGTGTGACAACGACTGTGAATTCAAGAAATCCAAGGAGAACCGTAGAAGCAATTAGACTCGCGATTCTAAAGTAATCGTTCGATTCACTGAATTTCAATTGAGATTCTATTAAAGTGTTGTGGTTGTGGACAAATTCAAAAACAATAAAAAGAAGGATAAGAAATCGGATTCACTTGAAATGTTGAATAAGAAATAGAAGAAGGATAATCGTTGCTTCTGAGAAGACGTCGTTTGAATTCTCCATATGAAATCAATTGTTGAATAGTTACGATGCCTTGGAAGTGTAACATCCGGATTCCCAGGTATATTATTTTATTCATTTCTTTTGAGTTTGAGGAGGAACTCGGCGAGTTGATGCCTAGACTCGCCGAGTAGGATCGCGAGTTCTTATCCGGATTAGTGACCAGACTTGATGAGTCGACTCGTGGACTCGGCGAGTCCACGCTGTTAAGTGAAACCCTAATTCTCGGGTTTGGGACCTATTTAAAGGCTCTTATAGCCTTCAGTTGCGGCTACCAGACCCTAGAGAGAGACCCTAAGAGAGCTAGAGCGTTTGTGAGGAAGGAGAGGCCATTTTTGATCCTTGTGTTGGTGTTCTTGCAAGAAAAATGTGACCAAGGCAAGAGGGAGCTGAAGAGGGTGCTATTCTATAGATTTCAGAGCTCAGGGACTTCATATTTAAGGTATAGATTCGATCCTTCTTCAGTTTTGGTGTTAACCTTGGGAGTTAGGGTTTTCTACGCCCTTTAGAGGCTCGATTTGATGAGCATCTGGTCCCTTCTCGTATTAAGGCTTTGGATCTGGATCCAAAGAGGTCCAGAGACCTTAAACCTTTTATCTTTATGATTGATATTGGGAGACATGAGCTTAGGATGTCATATTTGAGGTTATTTCTTCAAATAGAGTCTTTGGACGTTTAAATGGGCATCTAGTTCTGAACTTTACGTGATTATCATGCTTGGGAAGGTCATATCTATGGATTAGAGGAATAGATCTGACCTCAGGAGGTCTTTTGAGTTTGAGCATGGCATGAACTCGCCGAGTCCAAGAACAGACTCGACGAGTAGGAGTAGGTTCCTCGTAAATCATACAGTTGGTGACTCGCTGATATGGGGAAATGACTTGGTGAGTCAGAGGGGATCTAGAGGACTTGAGTTCACGACTGAACTCGCCGAGTCAAGAGCCGGACTCGATGAGTTGGGACTGGTTGTCCTGCGATTCACGATCAGTGATGATTTGAAGAGCGGAGGGTTGACCCAGTGAGTCAGGTGAGGACCAGGAGTGTGAAGGACACGCATGGACTCGCCGAGTCACATTTGTGCACTCGACGAGTCTGGTCAAGGTTTAACCGTTGACTTTTGTTGACTTTTAGGGATTGGCCAACAATTGGACTTATGGACCTTTTGAAGGGTAAAATGGTCTTTTAGCCTTCTTAGCGGCCATGAGATAGAGTCTAGCCTAGCCTGGAGAGCCGTTATTAACTGAGATGATTGTTTATGTTTTAGGCAGAGGCTAGATCAGTGTACACGCGAGTGTGATATTATCCGAGATATCTGAGGTGAGTCTTCTCGCTATACTTTACCTTGAGTGGTAATTAGAGTTATGTGACAGAGTTATTGTATGCAATTTATGTGATGTGTTGCACTGCATTATTTCTATGTGATTTATGCTGTGTGTATATCAGTGTATATCAGAGTTAGAACCGGAAGGTTCACAAACCTAGGACCAAAGGGTCCACAGAGTTAGGGCCCAGGGGCCCACAGAGTTATAGCCTCGAGTGGCTAGTATGTGTTATGTGTGGTATTTTGGGAAACTCACTAAGCTTCGTTCTTACAGTGTTTTGTGTTATGCGTTTCAGGTACTAGTGAGGATCGCAAGAAGGCGCCGACATGATCAGTACACACACGCGGAGTTTTATATATGTTATGATCTTGGGAATTTGACTTATGTTTGGATATATGAAACAATGGGTTTTATAATATTGTGAAATAAAGTGTTTTTAAAATGTGAAAATTTTGTTTGAAATTTTACAACGTTACAAGTTAGTATCAGAGCCTTTGTTTGAGGGACTCGGATGCACCTTCGGGCGTATCTGAACTCAAACTGAGGATTTGAGGAATTTTTTTGATAATAAAGTAATTTTCAAAGAGTAAAAGAGTTTTGAAACAAACAGAGCAGAGTCGTGTGTACGATCAGCCAACGCCCGAACGGTGATTTTCCAAAATACCCTTATAATAAGTGTTATAAGATATGTTATGCTATGATATATGATGAGTTATGTTATGCATGCTAGAGTAGACTAGGTATTCTTATTAGGACTAGAGTGGTCTGATTTGTGATGCCTTAGTCTAGGAGTCTTGCTGCTAGGGAAGCTTGATAGTGATTAGATAGCAGCGAGGAGTTTATGAGAGATCTGCTAGAGAATAGCCTATGATTATTGAGAATAGAGTGCTTGGGATTTGGGACCCTGGGAGGAGGACTTGGGGTGAATGCTGGTGCGGTGTGGACAGTAGTATTGGGCCCGTACTACTGGAGACACCGGATCAGTGCGCAGCCCAAGTAAGAATCTTCGGGGTACCAGAGGTCAAGTAAGGTTGAGTTATCGAGTGTGAGAATACTCGAGTGAGTCCCTGATAATTCTTATGTTGTATTTCAGAGACATCATGGTTAGGACACGCCACACACCAGAGAGCAGCGGTGCTAGTGATGAGGAGATCCGTAGGATCATTCACGAGGAGGTGACTGCGTTCATCAGGGCAGAGATACCAGAGATGTTTGGGTCTATCAAGACCACACTGATAGAGACTTTTGATGAGCGATATGCTGCTCTTTCTAATGCTACTGTTGCTGCAGCCACCGCAGCTATAGTTGTGGCTAGACCGTAGGGTGGTGATGCGTTGTTGTTCAGAGAGTTCAGCAACACAAAACCACAAGAGTTTGATGGGACACAGGATCTGATTGCGGCGATGAGGTGGATTTTGGACATTGAGGGGTGTTTCTTCACATGCTCATGTCCAGAGCATTTGAGGGTTCGGTTCGCACTAAACCAGCTTCGCTTTGGAGCGAAGGACTGGTGGAAGTTTGTGACGACGAACTATTCGCCTGCTGAGCTTGCTGCAGTGACCTGGGAGAGGTTCACCGCTATGTTCCGAGAGGAGTATGTTCCCTAGGTGGAGAGAGAATGATTGGCCCAGGATTTTCTAACTCTCAAGCAGGGTAGCGAGTCTGTTACAGTGAGTACCCGGATGTTCCACGAGAGGGCGATGTTCTGCCCAGAGCACGTGTCTTCCGAGCAGGCATGTATGAGCCGATATCTGAGCATTTTGAGGAGGGATATACGAGAGTTTGTGGCGAACTCGTAGTACCGGACATTTTCCGAGCTTCAGGAAAATGCTTGGAAGAGGGAAATAGAGTTGGAGACTCACGCTAGGGAGGAGGCGGAGTCTCAGGGGAAGGATAGGCGACCGACATAGTCTCAGCCGGCAGCCAAGCGGTCCAAGCCCGCCGATTCGAGGACAAGGAGCCAGAAGGGTCGCACTTGCGGCAAGTGTGGCAAGAGTCATGACGAGGTGTGCAAAGAAGGGTCTTGCTACAAATGTGGCAAGGAGGGGCATATGGACAAGGATTTCCCCAAGGGGTTTGCAGTCTGTTTCCACTGCAACCAAACCGGACACTGGAAGGCAGAGTGTCCGTAGTTGTGAGGGTCAGCGCAGGGGGCATCTCCGGGATTCGCCCCTGCTGCAGTGAGATCTACTGATAGTCGGCCAGTGAAGGCCGAGGCACCGAAGGCACGAGGAAGAGCCTTCCAGTTGACCGCGGAGGAGGTCCACGCAGCGCCCGACGTTGTGGCTGGTATGTATTCTTTCATCTATTTATTTTGAGTCTGAGATATTGTGCTTATATTATGATATGCGTAGGTACTTTTTCTTATGAGTTCTGTACCTGCCTTAGTGTTGTTTGACTCGGGTGCGAGTCGGTCTTTTGTATCTTTGGCCTTTAGTCAGCACATCAGTATTAGTCGAGAGGTGTTGAGTCGACCTTTGAGAGTTTCCATAGCTAACGAGAGGGCGGTTTATGCCACAGAGGTGATCCGAGGGTGTGTACTCGAGATCTTCGGTGTTGAGTTCCCGATTGATTTAGTCCCTATTGCGATGGGAGCTGTCTTGGTCATCGTGGGCATGGACTGGTTGAGCAAATTTGGAGCGGTTATCGACTACGAGCGATAGCTGGTGACCATACGAGACCCTAGTGGGGGAGTTCTTACGGTATACGGTAAGGGTACGCAATCTGGGTTGGCATTTTGTTCGGCCGCTAGAGCGAGGTAGAGTCTACAGCAAGGCTGCAGTGGGTTTGTAGCGTATGTGATGGATACAAGGGTTGATTCAAGGAGACCGAGTTCAGTTGATGAGGTCCCGATAGTGCGAGAGTTCCCGGATGTTTTCCCTGAGGAGTTGCTGGGCATGCCTCCCGAGAGGCAGGTAGAGTTCTATATCGATTTGGTTCCGGGGGCAACGCCTATCACCAAGGCGTCCTATCGCCTTGCACCTCCAGAGATGCAGGAGTTATCCTCGCAGCTTTAGGAGCTGCTGGGGAAGGGGTTTATTCGGCCAAGCAGTTCGCCGTGGGGAGTGCCTATCCTTTTTGTCAAGAAAAAGGATGGTTCACACCGGATGTGCATTGATTACCGGGAGTTGAATAAGCTGACGGTCAAGAACTGTTACCCTTTACCGAGGATCGACGATTTGTTCGATTAGTTGCAGGGAGCGTCTTGGTTTTCCAAGATTAATTTGAGGTCTGGATATCATCAGGTGAGGGTGCGTGATGAGGACATCCAGAAGACAGCATTCTGGACTCGTTACGGGCACTACGAGTTCGTAGTAATGCCTTTCGGGCTCACCAATGCACCGACGACATTCATGGATCTCATGAACAGAGTGTGCAGGTCGATGTTGGATCATTCGGTGATCATGTTCATCGATGATATATTAGTGTATTCAAGATCCAAAGAGCAACATGAGGAGCATTTGAGGGAAATCCTCGGAGTTCTGAGATCGGAGAGGCTTTATGCCAAATTCTCTAAGTGTGATTTCTGGTTACAAGAGGTCCAGTTCCTGGGGCACCTCGTTAACCAGAATGGGATATTGGTCGATCCGGCCAAGATTGAGGCAGTGATGAGTTGGGAGGTGTCGAGATCACCCACAGAGATCAAGAGTTTCTTAGGGTTGGCTGGCTATTATCGGAGATTTATCAGAGATTTCTCCAAGATCGTTGTGCCACTTATCAGGTTGACCCGGAAGGGTGTTGCTTTTTCATGGGGCCCAGAGAAGCAGGCCTCCTTCGAGACACTTCACCAGAGATTATGCGAAGCCCCGGTGTTAGCCCTTTCAGAGGAGATGGAGGAATTTGTGGTGTATTGTGACACGTCAATATCGGGTCTGGGAGCGGTGCTGATGCAGAGAGGGCATGTGATAGCATACGCATTGAGGCAGCTGAAGCCTCATCCCACCCACGATCTAGAGTTGGGGGCTGTAGTGTTCGCCCTCAAGATCTGGCGTCACTATCTGTATGGGGTTCGGTGTACCATATAAACGGACCACAAGAGCTTGAAGTATTTGATGGATCAACCCAACCTGAACTTGCGCCAGAGGAGATGGTTAGATGTGGTGAAGGATTACGATTGTGAGATCTGTACCACCCGGGCAAGGCTAACGTTGTAGCCGACGCCATGAGTTGTAGGGCGGAGGGAGCCACGATACGAGACGTTTGTGTGAGATTGACAGTGATGACTCTGGTGTTGGACACCATTCGAGGGGCCCAGGATGAGGCCGTGAGACCGGAGAACCGCAAGAGAGAGCGGGTTATCGGACATGTATCGGAGTTCGTCACCGATAGCCGAGGGCTTATGACCTTCCAGGGACGGATTTGGGTGCCATTCGTGGGCGGGGTACGTACCATCCTGATGGAGGAGGCACACCGATCGAGGTTTTCAATTCATCCCGGGGCCACTAAGATGTATTTAGACCTGAAGAGAGAGTATTGGTGGCCCTGTATGAAGAGGGATGTCGCATGGTTCGTAGAGAGGTGTTTGAACTGTCTCAGGGTTAAGGTCGAGCACCAGCGTCCGCATGGTAAGTTGCATCCTTTGTAGATTCCCGAATGGAAGTGGGAACAGATTACCATGGAATTTATCACCAAATTGCCAAGGACTGCGAGAGGTGTCGATGCAATTTGGTGATCGTGGACAGGTTAACAAAGAGCGCCCATTTTCTTGCTATCAGTGAGAGTTCTTCTGCTGTGTTGGATTAATGTCTAAGTCCATAACTATAATTGGTAAGACTTGACCCGACCCGACATGGTCCATTTAGGTTGCATGGCATCATGCACTTGGATAGACTAAATGAAAGAAATAAGACACTTATGGTTATTAATATATTATAAGTTCTAGTATATTAATAATAAGAATAATAATATTTAATTAGTATTGATCAAGAATTAATCTAGGATTAATTAAGTGATCAAAAGAAGACTAATTAAATATATGGGTTGATCGTGCAAATCATCCATAACTTATATAGTGGGCCAAAGCTCCATGGATAATCAAGTTGGGTTAAACCCATAGGATGCTCCATGGAGGTTACATAACCCATGGGTCATGGAAATGAAAGGTCATGACAATTAGGGTTTACATGGTGTAACCCTAATTGTAACACACTATATAAGCATCATATTATTCACCAAAATCGGCCAATAGTGAGGGTAATAGAAGGGCTAGCCGATTTCATGAAGTGTAGATTTCTCTCAAGTTATTCCAAGTGTATTTGGTGTTGTGTGAACCCTTTGAGGTGTCACACTTGGGGCACTAGGCACTCAAGCTTCATGAAGATAATCTACATCAAAGAGGTATGTATTCTATCTTGTTATATTCATTGTTTTGTATGCTAGATTAGGATAATACCTTGGAAGTTCATATTTGCATGTATAATAGAGAAAACATAGATCCAAGGTATTTAGGGTTGCATGTACACTTAGGAGTGTTAGAATGCTCAAAACCCAACAGTGGTATCAGAACCCAGGCTTGTTTTCTTGTTATACTTGCAAAAGTAGCTGAAAAATCGAGTTTTGATGTTGTCTGCCCAACAAACTCGCCGAGTCCCTGAATGGACTCGCCGAGTCCAAGGCAAAATGCATCCAACTCGACGAGTTGGACCCCCAGACATCATAAATTCGACTTTTTCGGCTGGAATTGGACTAGGAACATTACCCTAAGATGTTTTTGGACTTATAAACTTGTGTTTGATGTGGTAATGTTCTTGCTAATCCAATTTCAAAGATAATTGTCAATAGATTCATGTTTTGTATTAGTTTAAGGTTTAGACTAATTACATGAAAAAGTTTGATTTGAATTATCTTGTTCTTATGAGTTGCTTAGATTAATATAAAAGTTGAGTAATATAGTTGTTTTCAATCCAAATTAATCTAAGAGTTGATTCTAAAATGTGTTTTTGTAACTTGTCCTCAAGTTATATGAAAAGTCACATTTAAGTTTCATAAAACTCATAAAAGTTGGCAAAGGTTACAAAAATGAAGAGTCTAGTTCTAATTAAATGGTTTTATGACTCCATAACTTGTCATCAAGTTATGGAGGACCAAGAGTCTCTTCATTAAATAATAAATAAAAAAAGTGTAACCTTAATTAATTCCATAAGTTATAAAATAAAGAAAAGTTAATTCTTTTATTAGTTTAAAGTCTTCGATAACTTGTCCTCAAGTTATGGAACTTGAAGAGTTTTTGGATTAAAACTACTTTAAACACATAAGTTATGGAATTAATTAGTTTTGAATAGTTTCAAAACTTGCCCTCAAGTTTTGGAATTTGAAAAGTTTTCACTTATGAATACTTTAATTCCAAGTTAGCCCTTAGAATTTTAAAAGTTAAAATTCAACCCTTATACTTTATAATATCATAAGTTAATAATATATATGTTGGATTAGGTGTCTATGCCCATAACTATAATTGGTATGTACTTGAATTGATAGCAGCACAGTCCTTTTGGGTTGCCCTCAAACCTAGCAACCAGACAAGGAAATTATGAAAGGAGAGATATTAATTTATTATAAGATTAATAAATTAATATAAATGAATTTATTAATATGTTAAAAGATTAATATATTAATAAGAAATCATCATGTTTAATTAATTGTTAGCCATAAATTAATTAGAATTAATTTTGGGGTTAAAATAATTAATTATAAGGTGCAGGGACTAGTTTGCAATTATCTAATAGTTGAGTGGAAGGCTCTAGAACCCCCTTGGATAAGGGTGGACGAAATCTTTAGGGTAAACCCTAATAATTTCGTCCATAGGGGCTTGGATAAGGCCCTTGGGTTTGCTTAGGCCCTAAGCAAAGGATAACTAGGGTTTCCCCTAAACCCTAGATCCCTCAGGTATATAAGGAGCCTCCTGGTTCTTGTTTTGGCCACTCTTTCTTTTGAAGAAACCCTAAGGGCCGAAATTTTACATACTCCCTCTCCCCTCTCTCCTCTACTTTCCTTCTTGCTAGTTTGGGTGTGATTCCATTAGAGGCATTACACTTGTGGTGCTAAGCTTCCAAGAAGATCAAGATCAAGATCAAGGGAATTATCAATTGTTTACTATAACAATTGAAAGGTATGTAATTACTAAACCCTAGGTTGTAAATTTCGATTATAGCCTCTCTCCTCTAGGGTTCTTGTTTTGCAATTCAAAGTTGTATGTTCAATAGATAAAACATAGATCCAAAGTAGGTTGCATGTGAACATAGGAATTGTTTTCTAGTTTATTTGTTTTACCTAAAACCCATCAGTGGTATCAGAGCCATTGTTTGTTTTAAATTGAATTGTTATAATTGTTGAATTGCAAATTAGGGTTTATAGCTATTAAACCCTAAAGGCCATTTTTTTCGATTTTTAGGGTTGTGGATCAAAGGGTTTTTGATAACCCTAGCCTCTAAAGAACCCTAATCGAAATTAGGGTTAGGGTTTTGAAAACCCTAGCCTCCTCCCTTGAAAATTTCGAAATATGCTATAAAGATTAGGGTTTCTTTGTTTTGGATAATAGTTGCCTTATTGGATAATTGAGAAAAATAAGGAAATTATCATATCCCCATATTTTCGAAATCTAGAAGGGATATGGATTAGGATTAAATTAATTGTTTAATTTAATTAGATAATCCTTACAAGATTTAATAAATTAATTAAAAGTTAATTAATAGATAAATATTAAATCTAATTAATTGGTTTATTTAAATTTAAAATTTAATAGTTTAAATTTCAAAAATTTATATAAACCCTTGGAGTTTTAAAATGTTTTAAAACACACCTTATATATATATATATATATATATATATATATATATATATATATATATATTATAATTAAAAGTTAAATATTATATATGTATAAGAATATGGTCAGTCAAATCGCTAGTATGCCTCATTCACGAAGGTAGTCTATAAGGGGTGTATAAGGAAACTGCCTATAAAATGGTAGTTGAATGGGTGTCCACTCTCACCCACCGCTTCCTTGATTAGTGGTGGGTCGTCAGCAGAACGGATTTGATAGGACAACTACTTCCCATTAAAAGTATAATGCTATTAAAGAAAGTACTAGAACACTATTTTTCAAAATCCCAACTCTAGTTACTTTAGGAAAAATGTGAAAAGTATGCTAATCCATGAAATTGCACATTATGCTTTATTGGTCGTTAGTGGAGCGTGTGTGGTTAACCGGCACACTAAAAGGCACTAATAAAGAGTAGTAATGGGTATCTTATAATTATCATTTTGATGGAGCGTGTGTGGTTTACCGGCACATCAATAGTTAATGATAAGGACAATAAGGTTACCAAGCACATTTGCATGGTTATTCACATCTAGTTTGTGATCCTCGGTATCCCAGTCACAAATAGTAGAGCATAATCCGAGATTAAAACATGCCGTTAAATAGTTTTAATGTATCTCAAAAGAATTAGGAATTTCACTTCGTTTATTTTGTCTAATGGTGGAATTGGTGAATCGTCATTCACCTACCTTTATGAGATTTGAACTTGGATCTCGGCATCCCATTTCTAAGTTGTAAATCGTCATAGTTGGGTCCTAACCTTGATATGATATCTTTGGGTTATCATATTGAGGTGTCTTGTAATCTAACTAAAACTATCTTTCTTTTCAGATGTCTACTCTTGGAAACACTTCTGCTTCATCATCCTCCAGCCACAACTTCTCTCTACTAAACATTTGCTCCAAAGTCGTTATGGATGGCTCCAACTATAACGATTGGATGCGTAACATCAAGATGGCACTTAGATTCGAGGACAAAGAGTATGTCCTTGAAAAGGATCTCAAAGAACTTGATGAGTCAAAAGCCACTCCCGAAGAGTATGCTGCCTATAAGAAACACTATGATGATGCTACCAAAGTGGCATGCATCATGGTTGCAACCATGTCCCCAGAATTGCAGAGGTACTATGAGAACTACTGGCCTTTTGAGATGAACAAGGACCTTATGGAAAAGTACCATAAGCGAGCTCGTCAAGAAAAGTTTGAGGTAGTCAAGTCACTCATGGCTTGCAAGATGATAGAGGGGGAATCGGTTGTATCTCATGTGCAAAGAATGCAACGCTACATAGAGCGTTTGGTCAAGCTCAACGTTCACTTCGATGAGGAATTGGCCATTGACATGGTCTTGAACTCGTTGCCTGATTGTTATGGTCAGTTTATCTTAACTTACCATTTGAACAACACTGAGCAGACTTTGGCCCAATTGCACAACTTGTTACAGACAGCTGAGGCAGGGATGAAGGGTAAAAGTATACCCTCCACACCTGTAAGTGCCCTTGTCTTGGCCATTGGACAGGGAAAGGGGAAGAAGAGGAAAGGTCCTCCCAAGCAAAACTGGAAGAGCAAGGCTCAAGCTGTGTCATCTAGTAATGGCTCGAAGGCTAAGCCCAATGGTTCCACTCCCCATGTTTCTGATCCAAAAGAGACCATTTGCTTTTACTGCAATCAAAAGGGGCATTGGAAGAGATCTTGCCCACAATATCTGCAAGATATCAAGGATGGCAAAGTGAAGCCATCCTCGGCAGGTATTTACACTATTTCTGCTAATAACTCATTATCTTCTCGTTCATGGGTCCTTGATACAGGATGTGGTTTTCATATCTGTTCTGATTTGCAGGGGCTAAAGGAAAGTGAGGAGATAGAGCATGGGAGGATAAACTTGATCATGGGGAACAGAAAGTCTTCACCAGTGACCAAGATCGGAGTTTATCAACTATTGCTTAGTAATGATGTTAGATTAGACTTAATAAATTGTTGCTATTCGTCTGAGATGACGAGAAACATTATTTCATTTCATGCATTGTTCAGACAAGGTTTTAAATATTCTTTTAATGATTTGAATGGTTCAATTTCTGTTTATAAGAATGGTGTTTTTGTGTTTGAAGCTTTACCTTGTGATGGTGTGTATGAAACACTGACTTGTGTTGATAGCTTAGGAAATAGTGTACTTAATATTGACTTGTCTAATAGTGTAGACAAGGCATGCTTGTGGTATTGTCGTCTTGGACACATTAACAAGAAACGCATAGCCCAACTCCAAAAGGATTGAGTGTTGGAATCATTTGACCTAAAATCAGATGATATGTGTGAATCTTGTCTTTTGGGAAAGATGACAAAATCACCATTCACAGGGTCTTGTGAAAGAGGTGAAGGTCTGTTAGATCTCATACACACAGATGTGTGTGGGCCCTTCAGATCAACCACAAGGGATGCTAATCGATTCTATGTGACTTTCACTGACGATTATAGCAGATATGGTTACATCTACTTGATCAAACATAAGTCAGAAACCTTTGAAAAGTTCAAAGAGTTTAAGCATGAAGTCGAAAATCAATTGGGCAGAAAGATCAAGATACTTAGATCCGATAGAGGCAGGGAGTATCTTAGTACCGAGTTCAACGACTATCTGAAAGAATGTGGGATAGTCTCACAATTGACTCCTCCTAGGACACCACAGTTAAATGGTGTAGCTGAGAGGCGTAATCGAACCTTGTTAGACATGGTTTGTTCTATGATGAGTCGTCCCTCGCTTCCTATTCACTTCTGGGGGTATGCCTTAGAGACAGCCGCCCACATCCTCAATCTTGTCCCTACAAAGAAGGTTGCCAAAACACCTCACGAAATGTGGACAGGGAAAGTTCCCTCGTTAGCACATATTAAAGTCTGGGGTTGTGAAGCTTTCGTAAGACGAGAGACTCATGACAAGCTAGCAGCTAGAAGTGAGAAATGTGTTTTCATTGGTTACCCAAAGCAGTGTTTTGGATATTTGTTCTACAGACCTAGTGAAAACGTGGTGTTTGTAGCTCGAAGAGGAGTCTTTCTGGAAAGAGAGCTCATATTCAAAGAGGACAGTGGGAGTACCATTGACCTTGAAGAGATTCAAGAGTCAACCAATGAAGGAACCTTAGATGACACTAGCACTCAACCAGAGGAAACAATTCCTGTTGAACCAGTTGATAAATCATTACCTCTTCGAAGATCCACTAGGGTGAGTGTGCCACCTGAGTTGTATGGTTTTCATATTACTTCAGATGGTGACACATTCATAAGTGACAGAACATTGGTAAACTTAGATGAACCAGTCACTTATAAGGAAGCAATGGCAGGCCCAGAGGCTTCCAAGTGGAAAGAGGCAATGGACAGCGAGATTAAGTCCATGTATGACAACCAAGTTTGGAATTTGGTTGATAGTGCACCAGGTCGTAAGACAGTTGGGTGCAAATGGATCTTTAAGAAGAAGACAGACATGGATGGGAATGTGCATACATTCAAGGCTCGACTGGTTGCAAAAGGTTTCACTCAAACCCCAGGGGTTGACTATGATGAGACCTTTTCGCCAGTAGCTAAGATTAAATCTATTAGGATATTGCTCGCTATAGCTACCTTTCATGACTATGAAATCTGGCAGATGGATGTCAAGACTGCCTTCCTTAATGGGAAGTTGGCTGAAGATGTTTACATGAGTCAGCCAGAGGGTTTTGTTGATGCAAAGTTTCCCAATAGAGTGTGCAAGCTTGAGAAATCCATCTATGGATTGAAACAAGCATCTCGCAGCTGGAATCTTTGCTTCCATGAGAAAGTCAAAGAGTTTGGATTCTCTAGAAGTGAAGCTGAGTTTTGTGTGTATATCAAGGCTAGTGGAAGTATAGTAACTTTTCTGGTGTTATATGTCGATGACATATTACTCATTGGTAACGACGTTCCAACCTTGAATGAAGTTAAGTCTTGGCTTGGAAAGTGTTTTGCCATGAAAGACCTAGGAGAAGCCGCCTATATTCTTGGGATTAGAATATTGAGAGATATAAAGAAGAGACTAATTGGACTTAGTCAGAGCACATACTTGGATAAGGTACTAAAGAGGTTTAGTATGGAAAATTCCAAGAAGGGAGAGCTACCTATCCAGAGCAATACCAAATTGAGTAAGACTCAATGCCCGAGTACAGATGAGGAAATAGATGACATGAGTCGTGTACCTTATGCTTCCGCTGTCGGATCGATCATGTACGCTATGACATGTACTCGCCCTGATGTGGCATTTGCTTTGAGCATGGTCAGTCGCTATTAGGGAAACCCAGGTAGAGCTCATTGGATAGCCGTGAAGAATATACTCAAGTATTTGCGAAGAAAGAAGGACTGGGTCCTTGTACTTGGTGGCAATGATACTTTGAGAGTAGATGGTTACAGTGATGCCAACTTTCAAACGGATAGAGATAACTTTCGTTCTCAGTCAGGCTAGGTATTCTTATTAAATGGAGGAGCAGTTACTTGGAAGAGTTCCAAGCAAGATACGGTGGCTGATTCTACTTGTGAATCAGAGTACATAGCAACAAGTGAAGCGTCGAAAGAAGCAGCTTGGTTGAGGAACTTCATCGGGGATCTCGGAGTTGTTCCAACAATCCAGGAGCCTATGGAACTGTTCTGCGATAATGAAGGAGCGGTTGCCTTGACAAAGGAACCGAGAGATCATGGTAAAACCAGACATATCGACAGAAAGTACCATTTCATCAGACATAGAGTAGAAGAAGGCCATCTTATAGTGAAGAGGGTGTCATCTGAAGATAACCCAACAGATCCCCTCACAAAGGGTCTGAGTAGGGCTAAGCATATTCAGCATGCTCGGAGCATAGGACTGAAAGATAATATTAGTTTTAGTAGTTAGATTAGTTTTCTGAAACTTGTAACAAAGTAAATGTAATTGACTTTTGGTGATTAAATAATAAAGTATTATTTATAAGTTTGGGTTCTACCTTTTGTCAATTGTTTATTATTGTGTTTCATTTTGCATGTTTTACTTCCCGAATAATAAGATTATTCAAACTCCACAGTTGCTCGTACTTTTGGAAGTAAGTAGTGAATCAAGACTGTCATGAACTGGATTGTAGATTGTCTAAGGATAGACATGGCAATGTATTTGCTGCAACGTTCATGAGTACTCAGAAATTGAGATTTGAGTATTGGATAAACCCTCGCTCAGAGTATTACTTCATGGAATTCATCACGAGTAATACTAAGACGATAATATCTTATAATCTTGAAACAGAGATATATGAGTTGTGATTTGCAAGTCGGCTATGCATTGGTGATACGAAAACGCATCAGTAACTTGGTGTTATAAAACGTATTATCATGTATGGTTTGATGAGTAAAAGATACAAGCATATGAGTCAATGTTTATTCGTTCCTTTTTCCCTAACGGGAAAAACAATATCTGTGGGCCCCTCGATGATTTGGTGTTGACTTGTGTGCTGGGCCCAGCCAGGACTAAATTGATGTGTTCAATTAGAAGTCCTACATCATCACAAATCAGGAATCGGGAAACATAGATTCTGGATAAAGAGGTTGATTGCATTCCATGTCTTTTGTCTAGGGATATCTAGCAGAATGAAGGATTATTTGATCACTTATCTTAGGACACGTAACTGACTGGGTCAGAGTTCGGCAGCAGCTTTTTGGAAGCTACAATTTGCTGGTCAAATTTAGAAGGCATACTAGCAATTATAGTTACAAACTTATCCAAGTGGGAGACTGTTGGATTAGGTGTCTAAGCCCATAACTATAATTGGTATGTACTTGAATTGATAGCAGCACAGTCCTTTTGGGTTGCCCTCAAACCTAGCAACCAGACAAGGAAATTATGAAAGAAGAGATATTAATTTATTATAAGATTAATAAATTAATATAAATGAATTTATTAATATGTTAAAAGATTAATATATTAATAAGAAATCATTTTGTTTAATTAATTGTTAGCCAGAAATTAATTAGAATTAATTTTGGGGTTAAAAGAATTAATTATAAGGTGCAGGGACTAGTTTGCAATTATCTAATAGTTGAGTGGAAGGCTCTAGAACCCCCTTGGATAAGGGTGGACTAAATCTTTAGGGGAAACCCTAATAATTTCGTCCATAGGGGCTTGGATAAGGCCCTTGGGTTTGCTTAGGCCCTAAGCAAAGGATAACTAGGGTTTCCCCTAAACCCTAGATCCCTCAGTTATATAAGGAGCCTCCTGGTTCATGTTTTGGCCACTCTTTCTTTTGAAGAAACCCTAAGGGCTGAAATTTTGCATACTCCCTCTCCCCTCTCTCCTCTACTTTCCTTCTTGCTAGTTTGGGTGTGATTCCATTAGAGGCATTACACTTGTGGTGCTAAGCTTCCAAGAAGATCAAGATCAAGATCAAGGGAATTATCAATTGTTTACTATAACAATTGAAAGGTATGTAATTATTAAACCCTAGGTTGTAAATTTCGATTATAGCCTCTCTCCTCTAGGGTTCTTGTTTTGCAATTCAAAGTTGTATGTTCAATAGATAAAACATAGATCCAAAGTAGGTTGCATGTGAACTTAGGAATTGTTTTCTAGTTTATTTGTTTTACCTAAAACCCATCAATATATATATGTATAAGAGTAAAGTCAGTCTTACCGTTAGTAGGCCTCATTCACGAAGCCGGTCTATAAGGGGGGTATAAGGTTACTGCCTATAAAATGACAGTTTAATGGGTGTCCACTCTCACCCACCGCTTCCTTGACTGGTGGAGGGTCGTTAGCCGAACGGGTTTGACATGACTATAATTCTCCCTTCATTAAAAGTATTAATGATAAATACTAAGTAACTAAACTCTTAATAATACCCAATCTTAGTTACTTAGGAAAATGTGAATAAGGTGCTAATCCATGAAATTACACTTTGCACTTTGTTTAAGTCGGTTAGTGGAGCGTGTGTGGTTAACCGGCACACTAACTCGTATTTAACAAGGTAGGCAAAGGGTAACTTAATGTTTATCATAGTATCGATGGAGCATGTGTGGTTAACCAGCACATCGATTGAGGGGTAAACATTTAAGGGTACCAAGTAATTTGCATGGTTACTTCACACCTTGTTTTTTGATCCTCGGCATCCCAGTCACAAAACCTGAAGGGCACACTCAAGATTGAAACATGCCATTGAACAGTTCAATGAATCACAAATATCTAGGAGTTTCAAATCCAATTAAAACCTAATAATACATTTCGTTTATCTTGGTGGAAATTGGTGAATCGTCATTCACCTACCTTCAAATATTTTATAGCTTGGATTACGGCATCCCTCTTCTAAGTTATAGAATAATTTGTTGGGTCCTAGCCATAATATTTCATATTGGGTGTCATATTAAGGACTTTAGATCAACTATCTTGAATATCTCCCAAAAGATGTCTGGTTTAGACATTTATGATCTTCCCAAATCTCTTGAAACAAGCTTCCTAAATGAAGATGATGTCCCATGGAAATCATACTTCTTTCACCTCCTCCAATTATTCTCCCTAACCCACAAGTTCAATGTCACTCAAGCCCTATTGGCAAGGCAAGGTCTAGGTATGATCACATCTTGGAGATGTAGTCACATATTGACAAGCCGGGAGAGTTGGGTGTCAAAGTCTTGAGAAAGTTGGTGGTTCAATCACTTTTTAAGTCACATAGTGAGCTCCTTTGGGACTCCTATGAAACAGACTATGACAAGACCCTTAATGATCTTATCTATTTGCTAAGAACAACTTCCTATAACTTTATGGACATTGACAATGGTGACACTGGAAATCCAGAAAAAGCATTCTCTTCCTAAGGAAAGGGATTGACCATAGTCAACTAGGTTGACCAAATGGTAAAGAGAAAGGCTAAGTCTGTGATAGTCCCAAGTTCCATTACCAAAGTGTCCATATGTTAAATTGCCAAAGGAAGGGACATTGGTTGCGAAGGTGCCAATTTACCTAAGGATGTTAAAGTCAATAACTTTGACTCTACTTCAGGTAAAGTCCACTATCTAACTCTGCTAAGTTTCTATTATGATATTCTTGATACATGATGTGACTGGGTCACATGTTGATGTTTTAAGAATCAAAGAAAATGTGAAGAAACTTAAAGAAAGAATATGTTGAATCTGATCACGTAGATGGATTTCTATCGCATAGTTTGAAGATCAGATTCTTGAGCTACTTCTTAGGAGTTATGAGATATTTCTTAGGAATAGATAACAACAAGTTTTCATATGGATTGTAAGGATAAGTTTTTCCGCAAAGTTTTAAAATAAAAGAAAAAAAATTTGATTTTATTATTTTAAAATATCCTTACAATGGCATTTGAGGAAAAATTGTTGCTTATATGATTCCATTAATAGCAAGAGTGGAAATATGAAATTGATTCTTTCATTTGTGGTAATGTCTAAATTTACCAAATAAGGAAAGATTCTCATCACCCAAGTTTCAATTGGACCGGAACTTGGAATCATGCAAGTTGTATAGCATGATGAATGAGAACTTTCAAGTATTGGAAAATTAAGACTAATTACTTATTCACATGGATGTTAGTCAAGTAATGGACTAAGGGATCGAGTACATAGTCTTGTGCACTGATTAAGTCCACCACAAAAGATTGATAAGACTATTCGTCATGATTTACTTAAGTTCAGTAAATATGGTTATACTTACAAGCTTAAGTGTAATTTTGAGACATTGGAAAAGGTTCCAATGTATGACAGAGCAAATAAGAAGAATCAAGTTAGGCAGAAGGATAAACGTTTCTCAAATCTGAAAA
This sequence comes from Lactuca serriola, assembly GCF_051521515.1. Taxonomy (NCBI): domain Eukaryota; kingdom Viridiplantae; phylum Streptophyta; class Magnoliopsida; order Asterales; family Asteraceae; genus Lactuca; species Lactuca serriola. The sequence continues at coordinate 232,620,098 of NC_136409.1, read as the reverse complement.
GATGGGAGAGTACTTTAGTATCAGTTTTTGTGATCATCTTAATGATTAAGAAACCATATCAAAATTAGTTCTCTAAGAAAATCTTAGTGCATTCTTATGACTAAGAAGAGGAACTTGAATTGCTGAAATGGTTAAATCAAGAAGATGAGTCATACTTCGTTCCAATACAAGTCTTAGAGTCATACTCCAAGATTGTAACTTGAGTGACATGTCTTAAAGAAGGTTTAAAAACACTTGTCAAATGTAAGAGTAAAAGTGTCCTACTCTTGTACATTTGAAGTTGGTAAGTTGTGATGTTTTGGATGAAACAAAGACCAACTTAGGCCAATTGTGTGAAGTGTTTGTCTTAATTAGAATCCACACTATCTCTTGAATATCTGACAAGAAATTCTTATATGTCAAGAGGACAATGGAAGTCTTAAAGGTCTTGAAAGTCTCAAGAACTAATCAAGAATAAAACCTGAAGTTCTTCACTAGCACACGACTTGAGGTTTATAACCTATCGTGTTGACATATTTTGTGCCCATTCCAGTTAAAGTTGGCTTTGCACATGAGTTCTTAGAGTTCTTAATTTGTTGCACAACAACTTGGAAGCAATGGCAGGCCCTTGAGCTGCCAGGTGGCAAGAAATTAAGATTGAGTTCAGTCCATATGAGGTTGGATTTGTCATTATCCTTGTCTTGTGACTATGGTTTTGACAATTCACATGGATAAGAACACATACACCAGTAAATCTAAGTGTCATAATGTTTCTCTCCGATTCATGAAAACGATGGTGAGGAAACACTTTCACTAAGTAGATTTTAGCTAGATAGCAATTGTAATATTTGCATTCTCAAAGTCGTTAGTGGAGCGTGTGTGGTTTACCGACACACTAACCTGGACTTGTGAGAAGTGGCAAATAGGTCTAACCATTATGATTACGGCATCCCTCTTCATAATTGTTTAGACAGACAAGTGTGATATCTAAGGGAAGGTGTATGACTTTGATAAAGTTTTATCAAAACAATCTAGTATCAGAAATCTGAACATTGGTAAGAAAGTCAGTTGATTTCTGAGTACATGTCAAAGCTAGTGGGAGCATAAGTGTTATGCTAATAATCATCATGTTAGTGGGAGCATGATAATTATGATAAGTATTGTAAGTTAGCAATGTTAATTATAGAAAACAAAAGGTTTCAATTGGGAAAAAGTTGTTTTGCTATAATTAAGGGAGAGGAAATTATACTTCATCTCAAATCTAAAAGCTTAGATTGAGGTTTTAATCATTTAGTCAAGGATATATATATATATATATATATATATATATATATATATATATATATATATGAATTTCATGTTGGAATGGCTCAACATAAGGAAATTCTGTATATGGGTTCATTATTTGCGTTCTAAAATTCGATTATGATTATGACATCCCTTTTCATAATCTGAATTATGAGAACTTGGCAAATAGAAATGGAAATATTATAGCAAAAGACTAGTTTAGTCTTTATGTGAGACATCATGAATCGTGTCCCATATGCTTCGGATATAGGATCGATTACATGTGCTATATTCATCCTTTCTAAAATTTTCCAAATGCCTGGGGCATTAAGAAGAGAAAAGGTCTAGAATTGGATATGACTAAAAGGATGAAACAATTGTCAAGGAAAATCTAAGGTTTACCAAAGATTGGTTGCTCAAGGACAGTTGGAAGTATAGTGATAATTCTGAAAGGACCATATTGACATAATCTGTAAGGAGGCAACTCTTCTTCAGAAGTGATAGTCAAAATGGAATCTGGAAATGTTTCAAAGTTAGAAAATTTCAATTTATGTAAGATTAAGTAAACTTAATGCAAGAAGGATGTTTCCAAGGAGATGATCTCCTTTGGAATGCTCTGTAATGGTTGTTGTCAAGTCTTTCTGACCTTGTGCATAATCATTACAAGAGGATCAATGCATATAAGTTTAGAATCTAACAGATTTCAGTAAATGGCATGAATTTGGAATTCTTGCATTTGCAGTAAGGATTTGGGACTGTGAAAAGAGGATCATTGGAGTTGTGTTCAATTGATCTATTTCACAAGGTAAAGATCATAGACAAACATAGTATGCATACTTGGTGTATGGCATGACTAGTGTTTAGAAAACATAGAGTACATGCTTGGAGCATGGAACAACTATTGTTTTAAATTCAAGAATAAAGTTGATAGCTGAAACAGTATACAATGAATAATGTGTAATCATATGGTGATAAATAAAAGGTGTTTTATTTATATTCATAGGTTTTGATACCATATTGGATTCAATTATTCTTGTGTTTCATTTTGCATGTTTTGACTTCCAGAATAAACTAGGTTATTCTTTCAGAATGACTAAGTTACTCAAACCATCCACAGTCGGTCATATGTTGGAAGTAGATATGAATCAAGACTGTCATGGGTTGGCTTGTAGAGGTCTAAGATGTTGGACAAAGGGCTACAACACTCATGAGTGCTCATAAGTTCTGAGTATTGGATTCAAGCCGCGCTCATTGGAATCACTTCATGGATTTTATCATGAGTGATCATGAGACGATAATATCTTATATTCTTCAAATCTAGGGATATGAGTTGTTACTATGAGTTGGTTGTACATTGATTGCACGAAAACGCATTTGGTAACTCGGTGCTATAAAACGTGTCTTTGTGTATGATTCAACAAGTAGTAGAACAAGCCATATGAGTCAAAGTTTATCCATTCCTTTTACCTTCAGGATAAAAGCGATATTTGTGGGCCCCTCTATGATTTGATGATGACAAATGGAAGTGCTAGGCCGGGCCAGGACTGATTTGATTTGTTTAATTAGTCAGTCGTCATAAATCGGAAATTGGGAAACAACAAATGGACAGAGAGAATGATTATAATCCATGTCTCAGTCCATACGATATCTAGAATGGAGGAATATATGATCCCTTATCTAATGGACAAGTCATTTACAAAGGTCAAAGTTTATCGACAAGGTCAGAGTTCGACAGAAGCTTTTGAGAGCTACGATTGCCAGTCGGTTCTTGAAGTCATATGCAATAATAGTTTTAGACTTATCCAAGTGGGAGACTATTGGATTAATGTCTAAGTCCATAACTATAATTGGTAAGACTTGACCCGACCCGGCATGGTCCATTTGGGTTGCATGGCATCATGCACTTGGATAGACTAAATGAGAGAAATAAGACATTTATGGTTATTAATATATTATAAGTTCTAGTATATTAATAATAAGAATAATAATAATTAATTAGTATTGATCAAGAATTAATCTAGGATTAATTAAGTGATCAAAAGAAGACTAATTAAATATATGGGTTGATTGTACAAATCATCCATAACTTATATAGTGGGCCAAAGCTCCATGGATAATCAAGTTGGGTTAAACCCATAGGATGCTCCATGGATGCTCCATGGAGGTTACATAACCCATGGGTCATGGAAATGAAAGGTCATGACAATTAGGGTTTACATGGTGTAACCCTAATTGTAACACACTATATAAGCATCATATTATTCACCAAAATCGGCCACTAGTGAGGGTAATAGAAGGGCTAGCCAATTTCATGAAGTGTAGATTTCTCTCAAGTTATTCCAAGTGTATTTGGTGTTGTGTGAACCATTTGAGGTGTCACACTTGGTGCACTAGGCACTCAAGCTTCATGAAGATATTCTACATCAAAGAGGTATGTATTCTATCTTGTTATATTCATTGTTTTGTATGCTAGATTAGGATAATACCTTGGAAGTTCATATTTGCATGTATAATAGAGAAAACATAGATCCAAGGTATTTAGGGTTGCATGTACACTTAGGAGTGTTAGAATGCTCAAAAACCAATAGAGAGACTGACAGATTTGCACATGATAGAAGTGGTATCGCGACATGGAGTACTGATCTCAATCGTATCAGATCGAGATGGGCGTTTCACTTCCAGGTTCTGGAAGAAATTTCATGAGGAGTTGGGTACGAGGCTGCATTTTAGCACCACATACCACCCACAGACCAACGGGCAGAGCGAGCGGACGATTCAGACGCTCGAGGAAATGGTTCATGCATGTGTATTGGACTTCAGAGGGAGTTGGGACACGTATTTACCCTTGGCTGAGTTTTCCTATAACAACAAGCATCATTCGAGCATTGGTATGCCACCCTTTGAGCTGTTGTATGGGAGGAGGTGTCAGACTCCCATTTGCTGGGGTGAGGTCGGGCAGCGTGTGATGGGTAGTATAGAGATAGTACTTCAGACAACTGAGCAGATACAATAGGTCAGGCAGAGGTTACTGACAGCTCAGAGTCGTCAAAAGAGCTACGCAGACAGACGTCGCTCAGAGCTTGAGTTTCAAGTTGGTGACTTCGTACTCCTGAAGGTATCTCCTTGGAAAGGAGTGATTCGATTCAGGAAGAGGGGCAAGATGGGGCCCAGATATATTAGTCCATTCAGGGTGATCGCAAGAGTAGGCAGTGTAGCATACTGGTTGGAGCTACCTGCGGAATTGGGTCAAATTCATGACACCTTTCACGTACCGCAGTTGAGGAAGTGTGTGGCCGATGAGTCGACGGTGGTACCATTGGAGGATATTCATGTCGATGCGAGCCTTAATTACGCTGAGAGACTAATCGCGATCCAGGATCAGAAGATCAGGGTTCTGAGGATCAAGGAAGTGCCTCTGGTGCAGGTCCAGTGGCAACATCGGAAGGGGTCCGAGCTGACTTGGGAGCCGGAGTTGGAGATGCGGAAGCAGCATCCAGAGTTGTTTGTCGAGCAGGACTACGGGGACAAAGTCTAATTCTAGTGGGGGAGAATTGTAACATCCGGATTCCCAGGTATATTATTTTATTCATTTATTTTGAGTTTCGGGAGGAACTCGGCGAGTTGATGCTTAGACTCGTCGAGTAGGATTGCGAGTTCTTATCCGGATTAGTGACCGGAATCGACGAGTCGACTCGTGGACTAGGCGAGTCCACAATGTTAAGTGAAACCCTAGTTCTCGGGTTTGGGACCTATTTAAAGGCTCTTATAGCCTTCAGTTGCGGCTACCAGGCCCTAAAGAGAGACCCTAAGAGAGCTAGAGCGTTTGTGATGAAGGAGAGGCCATTTTTTATCCTTGTGTTGGTGTTCTTGCAAGAAAAAGGTGACCAAGGCAAGAGGGAGCTGAAGAGGGTGCTATTTTGTAGATTTCATAGATCAGGGACTTCATATTTGAGGTATAGATTCAATCCTTCTTCAGTTTTGCTGTTAACCTTGGGAGTTACGGCTTTTTAGACCCTTTATAGGCTCGATTTGATGAGCATCTGGTCCCTTCTCGTATTAAGGCTTTGGATCTGGATCCAAAGAGGTCCAGAGACCTTAACCCTTTGATCTTTATGATTGATATTGGGAGACATGAGTTTAGGATGTCATATTTGAGGTTATTTCTTCAAATAGAGCCTTTGGGCCTTTGCATGGGCACCAAGTTCTGAACTTTACGTGATTATCATGCTTGGGAAGGTTAGATCTATGGATTAGAGGAACGAATTTGACCTCAGGAGGTCTTTTGAGTTTGAGCATGGCATGAACTCGCCGAGACCAAGAATAGACTCGACGAGTGGGAGTAGGTTCCCCGTAAATCACACAGTTGGTGACTCGCTGAGTTGGGGAAATGACTTGGTGAGTTAGAGGGGATCTAGAGGACTTGAGTTCACGACTGAACTCGCCGAGTCAAGAGCCAGACTCGACGATTTGGGACTGGTTGTCTCGCGATTCACGATCAGTGATGATTTGAAGAGTGGAGGGTTGACTCAGTGAGTTAGGTGAGGACCAGGAGTGTGAAGGACACGCATGGACTCGCCGAGTCACATTTGTGCACTCGACGAGTCTGGTCAAGGTTTAACCTTTGACTTTTGATGACTTTTAGGGATTGGTCAACAATTGGACTTGTGGACCGTTTGAAGGGTAAAATGGTCTTTTAGCCTTCTTAGAGGACATAAGATAGAGTCTGGCCTAGCCTAGAGATTCGTTATTAACTGAGATTAGTGTACACGCGAGCGAGATATTATCCGAGATATCCGAGGTGAGTCTTCTCACTATACTTTACCTTGAGTGGTAATTAGAGTTATGTGACAGAGTTATTGTATGCAATTTATGTGATGTGTTGGACTGTATTATTTCTATGTGATTTATGTTGTGTGTATATCAGAGTTAGAACCGGAAGGTTCACAAACCTAGGACCAGAGGGTCCACAGAGTTAGGGCCCAGGGGCCCATAGAGTTATAGCCTCGTGTGGCTAGTATGTGTTATGTGTGGTATTTTGGGGAACTCACTAAGCTTCGTGCTTACAGTGTTTTGTGTTATGCGTTTCAGGTACTAGTAAGGATCGCGAGAAGGCGCCGACATGATCAGTACACACACGCGCGGAGTTTTATATATGTTATGATCTTGGGATTTTGACTTATGTTTGGATATATGAAACAATGGGTTTTATAATATTTTGAAATAAAGTGTTTTTAAAATGTGAAAATTTTGTTTGAAATTTTACAGCGTTACCGGAAGTTGGACGCACACCAGGTCTACGTCTCGCTCCTTCCTGCTTCGTCTTTTGAATACGTGCTGATTAGAGTATTGGGCTGTGAAAAAATAGTCCAACGGGCTTAAAATTAATGGGCTGATAGTATATAACCAATAAAACAAGTATAATATGGGGGCCCTGGGCGGTCGCCCAGCTTGCCCATGCCCACGGGCCGACCCTGATGATACTTGGGGTGTTGAGGGGCAAAACGAGAAGTTGGTTATGGTTCAATTATAGTGTGTGTGTGTGTATATATATATATACACACACACACACACACATATATATATATATATATATATATATATATATATATATACACTATAAAGCATTTTAGACATTTCTTGAAATTTAAGAGGTATAGCCATCACAACATAATGTACAACCTTATTAAGCTTACATCTAAGTATCTAATAGTATACCTCATCGTATCTTTACGATGTCTCTAGATCTTGAAATTTTTAAAGCACTAAACCGTAACCTCCTCTGCACACATTCACTACCGTGAAACCCACATCTCTTCTATCTCACTACTTACATCTCTAGTTTTTTCGACAACACTCATGTACCATCACCCTCCTCATATCGTATCCTACAACCTGGAATAGGTCACCAACCATCATTTCCTCCATTAATCTTTTCTACCTCTGATTCTCTTCTCAAAACTACAACCGAACATGTGTTTCTACTCAGGGAAACTATAATTAATATCCAAGTTTTCAAACCCTAATCTAGCCAACACAATCACATCTCTCTCTCTCTCTCTCTCTCTCTAAACCACCATTACTACCTGATCAATGACAAAAAATGTGCAGTTGGTGCACCTATGTCTCTGCTCAAGGAAATGGTAATAAAAATCCAACTTTTGAAATGCTAATCTAGCTAGCACCATCTCACCAGTTATCGTTCGCCCTTTTTTTCTCTCTTTCTATCTCTCTCAATGGTGATGATGATGATGATGATGATGACGACAAAGGAGGAGGAGAAGAATGGTCTAACGATGGTCGTTGTTATCTTGTAGTAAATTATTCCCTTTTCACCCAACTTGTATCCTATTGTTGACATATAAAACCAAAACCTCATTACTATCATCTACTGAAAGCTTTCAATCCTGATAGGGATTTTGGTAAAATGCTTTCTTCTTTTCAGTTTTGGGTTTTAATCAACAAGAATTTATCTAAAACTAAGATAATTGTCGTGGTTGTTATTAGTAAATGTGGTTTTGGGTATACTTATTCTAAATTGCTTCCTGTTGTTGTTACTGCCTCCAAAGACATATCATTTCCATGAAGGAGATGAGTTTTGGTGCTTACCTTTCTTCTTGATTCAGCCTATCCAATACAACAAAGTGATCCAACAAGTATTGATGAATGACATGAGTATTCCAACTTAATTAATCTCTCCAAGCACACATATTGCTTTATTCGGATTAATATAGGCAAATTTATGATAGTTATTTAATTATTTTGTTGTCTGTAAGGAGTGTTTTGGAGAGAGATCCAAATCTTATTCAACAAACGGTCATCAATGATCGTCATTCTGCTCTTCACGTAGTTGCCGCCAATGACCGAAGCGAGGTAGGTAATTCAAGAATTTCTTCATATTCTTACTTCGTTTTTTGTTTTCCCTTTATGGATTTGTTAAAATTTTCATACAATGTGTGGGTTTTTGTTCAAATTGTTTCTATGCTTTTTGACGATCAGTTTTTCAATCCTGTTTCTTTGAATCGTTCTAGGCAGGTGTGTTTGGGTGTTCTATGTTTGAATTATACTTCAATTTTTGTTTTTATGTCAATTTCATGAATTAGATGTGATGTATATATAATAAAGGTGTCATGTCTGTTGTTTTGCAATTCGCATCTCATTTGTTTTAATTTTGAACAATTATATGACTAGTATTTAAAAAGCAATGCTCCAAGATAAACCATACAAATTGGAAAAGCAAGACAAACAAAATTTTAAATCTCTTTTAACTTGGAGAAGAAAATGATTTATCCCAAGTCTATTATTGCAATCATCAGATATTGTTTCTCTACAAGGTAATTATTACAAATTTCAAGTCTCTTTCAATAGAAAAATTCTCAAAATAAAACATACATTTTGGAAATTATATGTATATGAATGGTCTTTTTTATTCAATCAATGTATATTTATCTAAATGGTTTTTTTGTATTTAAGTTGTTTTTTTTCTGATTTGTAGCTTTTTATATTATGTTTTGAATATGGAACTGTTAGCAACTAAGAATCTTATTGGTGCTAACTTGAATGGCATCTCAGATCGTCATGCAGCCATTACTTATGGTACTGGAAAATCTATTTAGGAAAATTATAGCAAGATTTGGTTAATAACCTCTCTATTCTTCATGACGTTCATTCCACCAATTCTGCTAGTGTAACACCGTAAAAATTAAAACAATTTTTAATTTTCCAAACACATTTATTAACAAAATGTCATTGTATCATATCTTTATTTCACAAAAACATTTCCCAAGATCGAAATACATAAAATCCCATGTGTGTGTACGAATCATGTCGGCGCCTTCCCGCGATCATCACTGGTACCTGAAACACATAACACTGAACACTGTAAGCATAAATCTTAGTGAGTGCCCCAAAATACCACATATAACACATGTTAGCCACTCGAGGCTATAACTCTGTGGGCCCACTGGCCCTAACTTTGTGGACCCTCTGGTCCTAATTTTGTGGACCTTCTTGTCCTAACTCTATAAACTCTGTAATACACACACATCATAATCACATAGAAATAATGCAGTGTAACACATCACATACGTAGCATACAAGGTACTCTGTCACATAACCCTACTTACCACTCAAGGTACAGTATAGTGAGAAGACTCACCTCAGATGTCTCGGAAAATCTCTGACTCTGTAGCAATACGGTCTAGCCTCCGCCTAATCACATAAAGTAAAATACTCTCATAAATATAACTCTAGAGACTAGACTCAACCCTATCTTGACACGAAGACTCCATTGTTGACTAATCCTCAAAGTCAACAAAGTCAACGGTCAGACTGTGACCCGACTCGCCGGGTGCACTTAGGTGACTCGGTGAGTCTACGCGTGTCCACTTTCCCTCTAGTCCCGCATGACACGTCGAGCCTTTCCCCTGCTCGACGGGTCACACCTGGCATGAGTCACGGGGCCACCCCGACTCAACTCGCCGAGTCCTAATATGAACTCAGCGAGTTCCGCCTTGAACTCCAGCCCTCTAATTCCTTCGGACTCACCGAGTTATTCCCACAACTTGACAAATACTCGGTGAGTGAACTATGGGGAAACCCTAACCCTACTCGCCGAGTCTGCTCTTGGTACTCGGCGAGTTCATGCCATGCTCGAGCTCAAATGAGCTCCTGAGTTCAGATCCGTTCCTCTAACTCATAGATCTGGCCTCCTTAAGCAAAATAAATACGTAAAGTTTGGATATTGATGCCCATGCAAAGACCCAATGGCTCTATTTGAAGAAATGGCCTCAATATGCCACCCTAAGCCCATAACTCTCCATGACACCCATAAAGATCAAGAAGTTAAGGTCTCTGGACCTCTTTGGATCCGGATTCGAAGCCTCAACACAAGAAGGGACCAATTGCTTCACAAATCATACTAAAAAAGGGGCTAGAAACTCTAACTCTCAAAACTTACACCAAAACTGAAAGGGGATCGAATATATACCTCAAGATGAAGTCCCTAAGCTCTAAAATCCACAGATTAGCACCCTCTTCGGTTTCCTCTTGCCTTGGTCACCTTCTTCTTGCAAAATCACCCACACAATGATCAAAAATGGCTTCCTTTCTCTCTCAAAACGCTCACACACTCTGGGGTATCTCTCTATCAACTGGTAGCCGCAAATAAAGGCCATAAGGGCCTTTAAATAAGTCTCAAACCCCGAAAATTAGGGTTTCATTAAACAGCGTGGACTCGCTGAGTCCACTAGTCGACTCGCCGAGTCCGGTCATTAACCCGGATGGAAAATCGCGACACTACTCGGCGAGTCTAAGCATCAGCTCGCCGAGTCCCTCCCAAAATCTCCGAAAATGAATGAATAAATAATGTACCTGGAAATCCGGATGTTACAGCTAGATTGAACCATACAAATGTATATTCCACCATACCAACAGTTCTCCACGGAGAGGACACGGAGGTCGACCAAGAAGCACTCCCAGAAGAGGATATGGTGGTGAGTGATGGTTGCACATTGAGTAGATTCTTTGAGCCTTTTGGTTCATAATATTTCCATAACATTGCAACTAAACCCTTTTCTCCTATTATTATACCTATCAAGTCAATATGGTTGTTATTAGGTTGCACATTTTCGTGGATAGTTAATACTTTACTATTATTATTTTTTAACCTTTTCTTATATGGATTCCCTGTGATTATTTTTTTGTGTTTTTCTAATTGGATTTGTAGGTTAGAAGAGCTTTATGTACCCGTTGAAAGGTTTGGAGTGGTCAGGCCGTCAGAGATGTCTATCTCCTAAAGAAACATTACACTAAGTAGGCTTGTGCATCCAACCTCTAACTTTAAGTTAAATGCTATAAATTAAAAAGCTTATTATTAACTAAAAGTATTTTGAATTATATTCATTAATATGAATTCAAGGTAGGCATGTCACATACTCACTTGTTGTTAACCCTATACTTGAACAAACAGAAGTTGTTGAAGGTTTGAAAGCGAAAGTTAAAGAAGAAAAGAAATGTGAAAGAACTAAGCAGAAAAAGGAAAAGGGTAAAAAAGGTGTCTTGGATGATGAGGTTTATATTAAGAAAGAGAATAGAGATGAGGATAAATATGAAAAGAAGTAGAAAGAGATGCAAAAAAATAGTGATGATGAAGGGGGTTGATTGAATGCAATATCAACTTTGGTTGAATGTATGTAATGGTGAAAAGATGGAGTCATTTCTTATCAAGGAATAGCAACTTACTATCATATTGGGGACATATGAAAGGAATAACATATTAATTTTACATAATTGGGCCCAAAATGTTTCTTTTTTGCTATCCCAGTTCTATTATCAATCCTTGTATCGGTTTTGGTCCACGAGTTGTTAAATTTAACTTGTTAATTGTTATTTTCATTTTAAAATGACTATTTTACCCTTAGACCAAAATTGAAAAAAGCATATGCCACAGATCAATTTTATAAATTTTGCTTATTTGTTTTAGTTAATAGTTGTGACTTCTTAATGTAAATTATAGAGGTGGCCCTAAATCATTTTGATGTTTACAATGTTTATTTAAAATTTAAAACCATTTTAACATCATTTACTTTTACCCTTCCTATTGCATTCAGGTAATGGAGCTCAAAGATTGCAACATAGAGTCATAATTTTGTATTGAAAAAATCGTTATTGATTTTTTTATATCATTAAAGCCATTGTAGATTTTTTTTTGCATCGATCCTAAAATAAGTTGTGTCCTGGTTGCAACAGGCTATAATCATGACATAGATTACTTTTTTCCAGATTTTAATGAGATGGATGTTTTAACCAAATAGTCAAAGTTAAAGTTAATCTATTTGTATTTTCTTTCACATTGATTTTCTTTTTCTAGAAGTTCATGGTTGGTCTTATTATGTGTAGAACCAAGCATAGCAACCATGTTTTCAAGTACGATAGATATTAGGTTCTTGAGGGAGAAATTACCCAATTCCATGTGGAATGGATTTGGTGCTGAACAAGTGCATTTGGTTGAAAAACACATAAATGCCATTGTGTTACTATTGCTAAGTATTTTAGTTTTGTTATTCTGCAGATTATGGTCTGTAAGAGGGACTAACAAGATTAAGAAGATAGGAGTAATAGAGTTGGCTTATAATTTTGAGTTAATGTCATCAAACCAACCTAGCTTATTTAGTAGAGTGGACTGTAGTGTTGGACATTATCGTCTTTTTTGATACATATACAAAGTCCCTCTTTTTTTGTACTCTATTAAGAAATGCTCAAAACATCTACTTTCGATTTGCTTTTCAATGTTCATATCCTATTAATTACACATGTATTCAATATCAAGGATCATATCATGTTAATTACACAAAATTACACAAGTTCCAATCTTCTGATTAGTGTTTGAAAGTCATCCAAAATTCATTTACTTATTGAAAGATTAAAAGTCTTACATATCGTGTGGAATAATTTATATATTAAAGTTTGTATTAGTAAGTTTTGGTCTCTTAAAATTGTATTGAATAAACAGGAAATCAATGACATCATATAACTATGAATAAATTTTTTCATACAATATCATTGTAAATTGATATTATTGCACTTAATAATATTTACTACACCGTACATTTAGTGTCGCCATGTTTCAAACATACATATTTGTAAATTATATAATCTTAATTAAAGGTAATGACTTTGTTAATTTGTATATATGAAAAAATTCGTATATAACCAATAAGAAAAATTAGAAACTATTAAAACATTTTAAAAATGATTTGTTTAATTCAAATATGGCTTGGTATTTGGGTTATTATGCCCACATATACTACAAACTGCTCACATATACTACAAACTAACTATGGATGATAGCTAATCACCAAAAAAACCATTTGCCGCCACTACATCGCGCGGGTATACTACTAGTGTGTGTGTGTATAGGAACGTTCAATCAAGAACATTTTTATTGGGAGAACATTTGAGAACAAAAATTACACTTTAATTTTATCAGGTGTCATAGTGGTAAATAACTTAACGATTGGTTTCAAACATATGACATTTAAAAAATAATGACGGTATAATCGTATAAAGGAATAGAAACTGAATTGTGAATGCATACATCGTCAGAATCGTTCATTTAAAATCATAAACCTTCATTTCTCTCAACAGAAAACCCTCGTTTCTCTCTAATATTTCATCCGTTTTCAAATATTTTCAACGAAAACGAAGAAAATGTCGTAAAAAACAGAGAAAACGTCATCAAAAGCTTCATCGAAATGTATCAAAATGCTTATTCGACTTTTTTTTGCTGAATATCACTCAATTTTCATGATTATCGAGTTTTTTTATGAATATAACTCGATTTTCATGATTATCGAGTTTTCCTACTGTTCGTTTTATCAATATAAAGGAAATCGACATTATTCAAATGTTTTTTTCTTTAAATCAAACCCAAGTTTCGATGTCGAACAATTTACTAAAGGTTTTCTGTTAAATAACACTTAATTTTAAGAGTATATCGAGTTTTTCTACTCCTGCTTTGTTCAATATACATGAAATCTGCATTTATTCAAAAGTTATTTCAAACTAAAACCTTAGTTACGAGTATATTGAGTTTTTCTACTATTGCTTTGTTCAACATACATGAAATATGCATTTATTCAAAGTTATTTCGAACTAAAAACCAAGTTACGACTATATCGAGTTTGTCTACCATTGATTTGTTCATTGTACACGAAATTTGCATTTATTCAAAAGTTATTTTGAACTAAAATCATAGTGTTGGTTATCGAACAAGTTACTAAAGGTTTTCTGTTTAATAACACTAAATTTTACGAATATTAACGTATAATTTCTCGGTTTAGTGTTCTGTTATTCATGTATTGTGTAAATAAAGTTGGTTTGAACTTGCAGATGTTACTAAAACGTTTGAAAAAAAATATTCTAGAAAGAGGATAGATCCAAAAAAATGCATGAAGGTGATAAATAATATGAGTGTGTTCAATCATATATGATTTGCTGATGAATTCTTACTTATAATGATTGTTTGCTCATATATGATTTTTTGATAAAAAATGTGATAAAAAAAACTCGATACATGTAATATTATGTTTTAAATCATATATGATTAACATTGTGTTATATTAATATATTTGACGGTCTTTAATCATATATGATTTTTTGGTTTACTAATATAAGTATTAATCACATATGATTAACATTCAATTATGATTTAATTCATGTGTCATTTACAGCTTTTATACTCATAATAGTTTTAATAATATATGATTAAAATCACATATGACTAGAAAAACAAGTTTTATTCATTAATCAAATGTTATTATTGTCATAAAAAGCATATTATGGTTTAATCACATGTGATTATCATCTTACATATATATCAAAAACATATTCAATCACATGTGATTACAATCCGTTATGAACAATCTTACATGGCAATGATTGTGTTCAATCATATATGATTTGTTGATGAATTTATACATATAAAAAAGATTGAATCGCATGTGATCCCAATCTATATAAAAAATTTATTATTTATATGTCATGACTTGAAATAATCATATATGATTTACTTATAATACACGTATTTGTACATCTTAGAAACCAATAAAGAGACTACTACTAAAATTTTTACAAAAGCAACAGCGGGAAGAACAAATCAAAATGGTAACACTTAAATCATTCAATAAGCAGTTGTGATTCATAAATTTTATTTGTATAATCAAATATGATTTTCTAATTATATCTATATATTTTTCAAAACAAAAAAAAGGAAAAGCCTACAAAGAAACAACCTACCGGAACAAAAACAACTAGAAAATCACCACGAAATAAAGTTGAAAAAGGTATATTTAATCACATCTGTTTAAAATTGACTTTTTCATTTTCTGATTATATATGTATTTGTATATCTTAGAAAATCCAAAACAAAAGGGCAAAAGGGGGAAAAAAGGACGGTGTAACAGAAGAAATAGATAGAACAACAGAAGAAAAAAAAAATGAGAAAGGTACTACTCAATCATATATGATTATACACATAAACATAACACAATATTTTTTAATCAAATGTGATTACCTACTTTTATATGCAAAAAACATAATCAATCACACATGATTAACATCAATCAATAACACTTTAAGCATTATTATAATAACATTGTTTTTGTCGATTGTGATTTATATTTATATTTATATGTTTCAGGAAAAACTAAAAGAAAATAAAAAGGAGTGACTGAAAAAGACACAACAGAAAAGAGGTCCAAACAAAAACACGACAAAGTTATAATAACATTGTTTTATTGATTGTGATTTATATCTATATTTATACTTATTTATTATCGATTTTTTTTGAAATATGAATTTGATTACAGCTATTGTACTATTTACAGAAGAAAGGGAAAAAAACAATAGACAAAAAGGGTATATTTAAATCACATATGATTATGCTCCTGAACGTGGTTTATAAAGTCAATCACATATAATTATAAACATAAAGACATAAATCTTATATAATCAAATGTGATTACCATTATTTATATTACAAAAAAGATATTCAATCACATGTGATTAACATATATTAATAACAATATGTTCAATCACATCTGATTAAATATATATTCATAATAATTTATTCTTTTTTTACCATTTCTCTCTAAAGAAAAAGGAAAAAGATCAAATGAAAAAGACACAACAGAAAGAATGTCTAAGTTAAAACACAACAAATGTATAATTCAATCACATATGATTATAATATGTATTTAAAATTACATAATTATTAATTATTACTTCATTATTAAAACTTGTATGCCAATTACAAATGTTTTAATATATGAATATTATTTTCATAACAGCTGAAAAAAACTGAGTCAAGAAAGAGAAAAGTCATAGCTTCAAAAACAAAAGATCAACTACTTGATGAAAATGAAGAAGATTCCAATTTTGAAACAAAAGAGATAAAAAAAAGAAGAAGAAGATATTAAAGAAGCATTTTGATACAATCAGAAACTGGTATAACTTTGTGATTAACAACTTTATACAAAAAAAAATAATTTTAAATCATATGTGATTTAATAATAACTTTATTAAATCACATCTGATTAATATCTTTTATATACAAAAAAAATCAATCACATGTTATACAAAAAAGATAATTTATTACATCATACTTGTTGACTTTAACTTGAAGAGGATCGCCATGGCAAGATGATCAACATTTTTTTAACAATTAACAAAAGATCCATAATATTATCACTTCATATAAGCAAAGTAGCAAAATGAGTACATAAAACTACTAGCTGGTAAGATTTTAGATCTCAAAGGTAAAATGCAAATAAAGAACCAGGACAAAAAAAAATGGCATACTTAATGAATTGGTAAAGTCCCTATTTTCTTTAAGGGGTGAATCTTTTTTAGTATAACAGTGTCAAATTTCCTTATATCATAAGGCTATAAATATCCTAGTAAAAAAAACATAGAACCCCCTTATTTATGAGTCCTAACACTATCAAGTCAATCAGATCTGGAAATTAGATGGTCAATAAAAACTCAATGTTGACTAAACCAGCACTCATCAATGACATTGATCTGTACTTTACAAATTTTAACCATTATTTACCACTGAAGTGATCTTCAATTTACAATGACTAGCTATCACTACAAATGCATCTACCCTATAACCTTAGAGGAAAGAATTATCATTAAAGCATGCCACGTGTTACATAAAGAGCATTTACGACTTCTATTAAATCACGTGTTATTATATGTATATAAATCATTTATTAAATATTTTTTACGTACGAGAATCACATATGATCATTGTATGGTTTATACTTCAACCACATATGATTATATGTATCAAATAAACTATTATAAATAATAAAATGTGCTTATCATGTGTAATATATTCATACAAAAAGAAAAATCAAATATAATTAAATATGTTCACATTATAAAAATAATATGTGATTACAAAATATCTTTTTCACATTAGAAAATCACATGTGATTATGTATATAAAAATGTATGCTATTATAAAATCACATGTGATTAAGATCTTTTACTAACAGTTTATACTTAACTATTGAAACAAATCACATGTGATTATACTAGTAAAAATTATAGAATCACATATAATTATAAACAGACAACAAAAAGTTCAATGAGGAAAAATAAATTGAATTACAAATGATTATCATCTGTTATGAACATTATGTACTTAAAAAATTGAAAACTAATAAAAAATTTATACATCAATTTTGAGCATTAAATCTGCTTGGACAAGTATGCCTTTTGTGTGGTTCTCTTTTACCACATAGTGAACATTTTATGGTCTTCGTTTGAGCTTTCATAACTGCTTTTTCAACTTTACCAATAAACTTCTTCTTTCGTGATCCTTTATTATGTTGAACATCTGGAACAAAAATCTCGACTTCTTCTGGAATAATAACATTGTAAAGTTTCTCAAGGACATCCGAATTTGTAATTAGTTTTTCACTTGAATAATTACTCTTCACCTCATTCAACAAAAGTTGTGTTTTTTCAGCTAAACATGCTAACTTATGCTTATCATCTCTCACAATGTCTAAAGCAGTTTCAACATTGAAAAATACTTCATTAACCAGTTTGGTAACCTCTACATCCTCTTCATCAAAACGATCTCTCGATAGCTGATAATTCAAATATATTACATCCTTTATCCATCGCCTAAGAATATATTGTTCCGGTATTCATTAAAATTTTTGTCCATCAATACTCTATAATAAGATATTTTTCCACAATGAATAACAACTACCATACAAGTTTGTTTGTTATTTTCCAAATAGTCAACAAACTGTTGTGCATACCCATCCCAGAGTGTTACATTTATTTGTTTCATATACAATATAAAATGACATTATAAAGTTAAATTTGACACAAATTTTGATAAGTAAACATAATCCATATCTTCCAAGCTCAAATTAACTCTCTTTGATAATTTATTTTTCTTGTTCATAAGGGTTTCCATTGGGAATCATCTCACAACATTTCCAATAACATCTATTATATAAGATAAAAAAATGGAAGATTGGTATAAAATTTTTGGTATAGTGAGTGATGGTAAATAACATATTATCGTTTTATAAATTGTTAGATTGTAACATATAAGATAACCAATAGGTGTATTCTAAACAAAGACACAATCCAAAATGGTGTTGAAGTTTGCTAAAGAGAATCCATAAAGGGATCCAGTCCGCTAATTGCATGGTGTAACTTTGGTTGCGATATAAATATCGATTTTGTCTTCATTATCAACAAAACTATTTTTGTTTTGATTAAGACCAAGTTGTGGATTTTAGATGTAGTAACAACCATCCTCATGAGGAAAACTTTTAAATCTTTCAACCTATCTGTTAGTAACCTCTGGCTAGATTTTCCTTCCCTAAATGCATAAAAAACTAGTTTATATATTGTTATACGTGGTTTGAATGAAAATGTAAGAAAACTCATAAATAAATAAAATCGTTATTACATGTTCATCAATGAGAATCATATCAATTTTGTAAGTCTTTTTAAAGATGCATAAGCAAGAAGTTGCATGAGACGAGTTATTCTTACTCTCATGATAAATTGACTTTTTGAAACATCAACTTGGTTTATAAAGGTAATGTTGTTTTGCGTCATGTTTCTTTTTGTGAAAAAACTAATGATTGTTAAACACATGTGACTCAACCAAGTGATATGGCCTTGGTAAAATAGGCAAAACATGAACAATTCAAAATCATAGGGTCAGAGTGAAAATATAATTTTACGGATAAAATTTGTAACTTTTGACATAACTCAAGGACGATTAATATAATTTAGTCTCAAACAAATATTATAGAAAGTCCTTTGTACGTAATCAAAAGCAAAATTATAAAAATAAAATAAAGTTCTTATCATCCACATATAAATGATGTTATATACTTTTAAAAAATCTCATAATGCAAATCTAACAATCAAGTAAGGATAAATAGTTTTTACTGATGCTCATTAGAAAACATATCCATAAGTATATACCATTACTCGTTTAGTGTGATACCCTTCAAATCTGAGTGTTTTTATTAAAATATATGTTTACAAAAATGGTTTTAAAACATCAATGTACTTTCAAAGTATATTGTTGTAATTTGTAATATATATATATATATATATATATATATATATATATATATATATATATATATATATATACACACACACACACAGACAACAATATATAGCGATATAAATTATTCTTTAAAGCAATTTTATATCTAATAAAAAGTTGGTATTTACATATAAGTTATCAAAAAATTCATGGATTCATACTTTTGACTTATATACCTAAAAAACTGACTATGTAGTTTTAACTTTCTTATATGTTTACAGAAATAATTTAAAACAACAATGTACTTTCAAAGTACATTGCTGTAATTTATAATATATATATATATATATATTAAAATGGACAGCAACAAATATCAATATAAATTATTTTTTATGTTCATATAGATAGTAGACATTAACATCCAGAATGAAAATATTGTCCTTATATTCACAATTTTAAATGAGTAAAATATTAAAGATAAAATTGTAGCAATAGAAGGTGGCAACAGTGGCAGGGGTAGGTGTATTTCAGGTAAAGAGAATGTATATATAGATGTTGTTCTTCCCTCATTCATCATGTAAATAGTATTCAATGTAGAGGAGTACTTTTTATATGGTGTATATAAATATGTCCGTTCCATTCATTGATGTATATCATTGTTTTTGATTCATGATTACATTTGATAATCCTCACATATTTACAGTATTGATTACACAAGTTTCATGAATGTTGCAAACAGAGGATATAACATTGATTATAGACAGACTGACAAACAAACATAAGTCAACACATTAAAAAATCGATATAAATGACATAATTTTTTTCTGTAACTAAATGAATGAAACTAATATACTTAAAGTAGATTGATTAATTTTTTTTCATGACCTATCAACATGAATACAGTAATAACAGGTAATAAGAACTGAGTAAATGCAAGATATTGGAGAAGAAGAAGGACAAATGAGTAAAGAAAGAACCTAGAAAAAAGAATTAGAGAAGAAGACCGTTAAAGAACACTGTAAATTGTAGGGCTCAATCCAAAATCATAAGAATAACAACTTCAATGTAATCGTATATATGATGTTTTTTAATAAGGAAATCACTATCTTCCAAAAAAAATGGGATCTTAAGATATCATCTTGAAAATTTTTGGCTACTCGTCTAGAAAAATAATATCAGTTATATTGATTCAAAATTTCAAATTAATTGGCTTGCTTATTTAATGAGTTTTAAAATTCAAACCATTATCTCAAAATTGATTCATTCTATGTAGGATATATTGGGAGATAAATTATTGATAATATGGACTTTAATTTTGACTCTCAAATATTTTGTTAATTTAATGGGATTGGGTTAGATTTTATAGACTAATAACTGAATTATTGATATGTTTATATAATGAGTTTTTTCAAATAATTTAAACGGGTTTGAATTTTGACGCCAAAAGTTATAAATAAAGGAGTTAAATTAGGAACAATATTAATTAGAGAAACTGATATCCTGTATATAAATAGAATGATATGCTTCAATTGATAACATAATTGTTGAATTTAAAGATTCTATAATTAAAGATAATTGTGTTTGAATTCTATTTGGAGAAGACAATGCCATCAATTTGATCTAAGGGTAGAAAACATATAATTAAAGTACAATCAAGAGTCATGATTACTTTATTGGTAAATTAAATGTTTTCTTTTAATAATATTTATAGATTATAGATGATTTGTGAAAATGGTTCCTAAATCACATTACCAGGCCAAAATAATACTCTTCATGACTTCATGTGATGAAATCAGACCGGTAAGACGGGTGGGAGCGGGCAACGCCTAAAGGCGTTTTTCTGATGTGGACCGCAAAAAATGGCATTAAAACGCCCTCTACACCACCCCTATTGCGTTTTTTGATGTTATGCTGGTAACGGAAGGAAACAGGTCATTTTGATTGGAACAGTCACATTTTCGACCGTTTGCAAATGGTCACCAATAAAAAAAATCCCTATTAATATAAATACACAACATTTTATCTTCATTTTACCTACAAAACTCAACAAACTCTTTCAATAATCCCTATTTCTTTCAATTTCATTTTATTTACTAATACTCTATTTAATTAAAAAAAATGGATCATTTTGATCCATTCCATCCATACAATTATGCTATTGACGAGGATGATATGTTCATGGGTATGATGTATCGATATGTTACGAAAATGCTACTGACAGAGCCAACTCCACTACTGACCATGCGTGCGACGTTGAACAAAGATCGTGAAGAAGGGCATAGACGTCTAGTACACGATTATTTTGAGAATAATTGTGTCTACCAACCTAACGATTTTAAAAGAAGGTTTTATTTGCGGAAAAATGTGTTCCAACGAATAGCCAATGCAATGAAAAACAAGTACCGTAATTACAGTTGTTTTAAAAATTAAATATACGTTCCTTAGATTATTAAATAATTGTCTTAAAAATTAAATATATGTTGTTTAGATTATTAAATAATTGTCTTAAAAATTTAATATATGTTCTTTATATTATTAAATAATTGTTTTAAAAATTAAATTTATGTTTAGGTATGAATATTTCTAAATGAGGTATGATGCGAGAGGTAAACGACGTTTTACAAGGTTGCAAAAAGGTGTTGCTGCAATCAAGCTTATGGCTTTGGGGGAGTCGCACGATTCTATTGATGACTATATGAGAATGTCAGAACGAACTGCACGAGAAAGTTTGTATAGATTGGCGAGAGGTGTGGTCGAAACCTTCGGTGACAAATACTTGCGCAAACCTTCATTGAATGACATGCAACAACTATATGCGGGACATGAAGAACGTCATGGTTTTCCGGGTATACTTAGAAGCATTGATTGCACAAAGCGGATATGGAGAAATTATCCTGTGGCGTGGAAATGTCAATACACAAGTGGTCATCTTGGATCGTCTCCGTTAGTATTAGAGGCTGTTGCGTCACAAAACTTATGGATTTGGCATGCTTTTTCAGAGTTGCGGGTTCTAACAAAGACGTAAACGTTCTTGATTAGTCGCCCATATATTTCAGGACCTTTTGACAGGAAAGGCATCGGATGCTCATTTCACAGCAAATGGTCGTGAGTATAAGTTCGGGTATTACCTCGCGGATGGAATATACCCACCATATTCTACGTTTGTGAAGGCGTTTCGACACCGGTAGAACCTAGAGATAATTTTTTTCAAGAGAAGACAAGAAGGAGCATGTAAGGACGTGGAACGTGGTTTCGGAGTTTTGAAATCAAAATGGCACATAGTTGAACATGCGACACGACCATATGAGTTGGGCACTCTACGATATATTATGTATGCATGTATCATTATGCATAACATGATGATTGAAGATAAAATACAAAATATTGCGGAGTATTTGCCTACAGAACCTGGACACATTCATTTTCAATCAGAGACAAAAAAAAAATACTTACATATAGTCGTTGATATTCAAGACCAACGAAAACACAAACTTCAAGAAGACTTGACAGATCATATCGATGATGACACTGAATTTGAATAATTTAGATCGAAAATGTAATTTGTTTCATCTTTTTTTTTTTGGATTTTAGGTTTTTAAATGTGTTTTTATCCTTAGTTGTAATTTTTTTATGTTGTTTTTAATTTAGGATTTATATTTTTATTTTTACATTTTAAATGTTATTTTTAATTTATGATTTAATTTATAAGATAATTATAAATATTATGACATAAATAAAAAAGAAATTAGAAATATATAAACTAAAAACATTAAAAAAAATAAAATAGAAAATAAGGGGTGTTATTACATGTTATTTGGTGTTGCCCATTTCCGTTTTGGGTGTTATAACACTATGTATGACTAGGCTGATGATGTGACACCTCTTGGTTATGATAACATTTAATAACATGTTGTCCACTGTCTTTCATAGTAAAAATCAATTTACAATTTATTGCATTACTGTCTTATTTTAAAATAGGTAATATTGCTAACACAAATGGCTTGTGTCCATAAAATTATCTACTTTCTATTAAGATAAAAATAGATTTTATCATTAAAACGTATCGATAAAATAATGAAAACAAATTAGATTTTTTCTTTTGTATATGTGACTAAAACTATTGAAAAAGCGACCAAAATAATTGCAACACTAACGAATTTTCATGATTTTGCAGAAACGTTGGATGTGGACATGGTGCTTTCTAGGGTTTTGCAACTTGATATTGTGGTCACAAATCACACTGGTCAATTTTGGACCATAAGGTCTCTGTCACCGAAATCAACAAATATCCACTTATTATTATATTCATATTACTAAGTTAATACTTCAAAAACAATACTCGTTAATCAGCTATTTTAAAACAGTTATAAATTTACAAAATTAAATGATTTGTCAGTAATTTTATGGTAGATTCAAATTAATATATAAAGTAATTTGAAGATACGAACGACCATCTTATGTATAGATTAATGATAAAATGATTATGTTGTCGAAAAAAATTACACCAATTCTTAAGATTTGGAAGTGATCCCAAAATTGGTTCTAGTTTCGGTTCTTAATATACTTTTTTTAATAGTAAATAAATTAACTACTACAAAGTAAATAATTAACCATGAGTGTTTGTAACATCGTGAAAATTTACAACCAATTTCAACTTTTCATAAACAACCCATATTCATCAAGTTATTACAAAAAGGTTTTCAGTTCATTTACTATCAGAGTATCCCAGAAACATCAACATAAAAGTGAGGAGCGGTACGATCACGCCTTCGCCTTGCCACGGTCTCCTGAAGTACCTGAAACAATACACTAAAACTATAAGCCTGAAAGCCTGAAAGCTTAGTGAGTTACCCCCAAAATACCAACCACAATACCACACACATATCATATCACATCATAAACAGAACAGCCATGCATATCGAGTCTACAGTGTGACCGGTCCGCCTGCACCAGGCCTTCAGTCCACCCGGTCCACTCTCTCTCCGAGTCTACAATATGACTGGTCCGCCCGAACCGGGCCTTCAGTCCACCTGGTCCACTCTATGAGTCTACAGTATGACTGGTCCGCCCGCACCGGGCCTTCAGTCTGTCTGGTCCAATCTCTGTGCCTCGGCACGTCTGGTCCGCCCTCTTGGGGCCTTCAGCCTATCCGGACCGCTCGTCGGGCCTTCGGTCTAACCGGTCCGCACTGGGTATGTTGGCCTACAACACAAAGCAGGACCCGCCTCAACCCAACCCCAGTCTAACAACCATGTGCACATAAACATATAATCATATACCATCTCACAACTAATCAAACCGATCCAGCATATCACATAACATAGCAACATCCTAACCAGGATACCGACCTAACCGGTCACTAGCATAGCATCATCCTATATACCAGGATACCGACCTTAACCAGGTCTCTACCATATACCATCCTAACTACCAGGATGCAGACATAGCAAAGCAATAACATAACAACAACTACCCGAATTTCCATTCGATAAAGGGTCGGCCTTGGCGCCTTAGACCCTGTTGATATAGTGAGGATAACTCACCTGCAATTGCCGAATTGAAGAAATAAGACCACGCTGCTCCGACCACCAACACGAACTCCACCACTGAACATTACCAATTAACCAAATCCAATAAACACCAATAATTACCAAAATACCCTTGGAAGTCAAACTGGTCAACCCTTGGTCAAAGGCAAAGTCAACCTTCCTGGTTGACCCTACTCGCTGAGTCAACCCGTTGACTCGTCGAGTTCCTATGCTCAGAAACTCCCATGCCACGACTCAACTCGCCGAGTCGCCCCAAGACTCGTCGAGTCCAACAAGCTCTGAGTCCCTTCCTGCTCAACTCACCGAGTCATCCCTCGACTCACCAATTCACAGCTCAACCAGAAAAGGTTAGGATTCCATGACCAGACTCGCCGAGTCCAAGCACAGATTCGCCGAGTCCAAGGCAATCTTCAACAGACTCGCCGAGTTGTTCTTCCAACTCACCGATTCCATGCACATATTCATACAACTCGTTGAGCACACCCAGGTGAATCGCCGAGTCTCTTCAGTTCTCATTCCATACAGAGGCTTTTCAAGCCATGCAAGGACTCCAATCCATAGATCCACTCTTCTACAGCCTAATCCTCACATAAAGTTGCAAACTTTATGTGAAAGCAAGAAGATATATGCCCAAAACACTTCTAGGGCTAGGGTTAAAGACAAAGGGCTTCACCAATAACTCTTAGACAGGAACTTTATGACATTTTGGGCCATCACAAGTCTAGATCTGAAGTAGCAACTTCAGATCTAAGCCTCAAACTCGAGATAGCTCCCAAACAAGCTAATGAATCCTAAATCAACCACCATTCATGAATCAATAATAAAATAGCTTAAGGAGGAGGTTCCTTACCCCTGAAATGTGCCCAAACAGAAATAGATTCCAGATCTACACAAGCCCCTTGATGATGGCCTCCAAATCCCCAAGTTTCTTACACAAAATTTCTCTTCCAAGCTCTAATTCTTCATTAGAGGAGTCACACACACAAGATGAGGGTTTCTGGATCTCAAATGGGTAGAAAAGAGGCTGAAGGTGGGTTATAATGTGCTTTATATAGGGCACAATCCCCAGATTAGGGTTTTCTCCCTATAGCACCAACTCGCCGAGTCCAGCTGCCGACTCATCGAGTTGGTCACTTAACACGTAACCAGAACCGTAACTCGACTCGCCGAGTCGACCTTCCTTATTGACACTAAGAACCCTGAACTTGCACTTCTGAACTCGGGGTGTTACAGTGTCATTAGCAAATAAATACACTTTTCGATTTGATTATAATTCATCGTTAACCAAGAAAAGCCAATTATGCTTTTTAACCTAACAATAGAAGATTTAAAATCACTAAAATCAGCCGTTGATGATAATTTAAGAGCTTCTTGTTAATAAATGACATAATTTCTAGTAAATAAGTTTTTCAAACTTAAATACATCATAAATGGTGGATTGATGTTATAATTAATCTAAACATTACTTTATTGTGACAAATCAAGTGATGAATTGATGTTACTAATTTATACATTGGTTTTTTTGACAAATCAAGTGATGCTTGCAAAAAAAATGTGCAATTTACAACAGAGTGGCTCTATACATGAGATGTATGTTCAAATAGTATTGTTTACAAATTAAGTGGTGCATGTAAATTTACTACAAATCAAATGGTTTATGTATATGTAATACAATTAACAAAAGTTTCGATAGATAATTTCAAAATTGCATTACACAATTGTTGTTATCTATCCTAACAAAATCCTAAAATAATATTAGACAAATACCATTAGAAGTCTGTTGGTACAATCTTCATGCTTTACTCTAGGGTCTATTTTAATTGAATTAAAAACAAAACTTGTATGGGAGATTGCATCCGACATTCAACCTTGCCTTTTTGCTTAGTTAACAAATCAAGAGAGTGAATATTTAAAACATTAAAATCATACTCTAACTTACTGTATTCAATTTTATTAACTTCATAATCTGTTTAATCAACAATGTAAATAAAAGATGGCTTAAAATGCATGAATGGTCATCAAAGAAATCCTTGATGTCAGCATAGCATTGAACATTTTGTTGTAAAACATTGACTTCACAATCCTCCCAATTTTTTCACTAAGGGGACCTAGCATGGAGCAAAAACCATGTAAATTAAGCGCAAACTAAAAATCATGCATGAATATCTACAATATTAGGCACAAATGACTCGCTTTGGCTACAAATGATGATCATCTCTTCTTCAACCGTTTCCTAATGACCCCTGCTTAGCAGGACCCTTGCAAGTCAATATAAAAGTACTCTGCACAAACAAAAATAATGACATAGATGGAAGTAAATTTGGGAACGTAATTAATTTGTGCCTTTAATCTACTTTACATCAAAGAACCAAAATTTACAAAGTAACTTTCCAAGCTTTACAAAGAAGACTTACAGTCAATGAAAATAGAAATAGACAAATCTACTTGAATCATAAACATGATTGTCATTTCAAAGTATGAGATAAACAATGGCTTTATATCCGATCAATTAGACTGTACAAATATCATTTTGTCTTAGAACATGATGAAATTATGCTTCAGATTGTAGCAAATTTCGAATCAATAAAAAACTATCGAGATTCACGTGAAAAAAAAATTAACACGGATAATTAACAATTGCAAGAAGATTTAACATGTAATGCACATATAACCTATGACAGTACGTGTATGCTCTATTTTTTCCATGATATTCTGACCGAGTTCCCATTAAAGGACGATGTGGAGGAGATTAAAGAGAAGGCATCGATCATCATCGTAGCTTTGCAATGAAATTTAAGGGATTACAATCATGTAAATAAATATCAAAGCACTGATTTTTAGGGATTACAGTCAATCCCACTTAATCAGGGATTACAATTTTGATTTAGTTGGTAATTCCAATTTGAGATATTTGGTAATTCGGGATTACATGCATTCTAAAAATCATATTTTGTTTTTGAATTTAGAAAGACAATCCCATAAAATTACATGTGTCATTTTTAGAGAGTATTAGAAAAAACTGAAAATTATAAGAAAATGACACATGGACAAATCTAGATTCTTTTATTAAAAGAGGTAGATATTCAAGTTACATATTTTCACTCCTATATATAACAATCTACGATAAAAAAATAATGACATTTTTTAAAATCACACAAAACAGTTCATATTGATATTTATTGTCATTTTATGTCTTTACTAACTACATTACAATGTTAATTTTGAATGTTATGAAGTTCGCAATGTACTTATATGAAAATATATTTGATTAAAATTTAAATAACTAATCTAATCTACAAAGATAGATATGATTACATACATCTTTAGAGAAAAATGAAAATTTAAAATACATGGTTTGTGATTCACATATAGAAAATGAAACTAATTTTCACTATATGTTTCATAAGTTTTTCATAGTTCTATACTAAGTTTTTTTTGTCATTAGTTATTAATCTAAGCATATTTCTTCAAATAAAATTAACTTCATAAAACATTTATATGATTAACTTGTTTATTGATAATCCAATTTTATTCTAAAATTTTTTAATCTTAAATGTAATAAGATATGTTATACCCATAATTTATTGTCCATCGAGATACAAAGCATTAATCTCATATACAGCGAACGACCTTTTATTAATTATTTTGTGTAAACTACCAATTATTATAAAACATAAACGTAATTAACAATTTATGTAATCGCAAATACAAAACAGGTGTTACATTGTTAACGTTCATGCACATAGTCCCTTATCGTGGCATATAAACCATTTTAAAACATATTTCATCTACACAACAAGATTAGGGAGGAATATATGATGATTTATGAAATCAAGAGGTTCTCTCAAAGGATTGTGTAGAACATTTTTCGAATATGATATTGTGACCTTATGTCCGAGAATCACGAAATGCAGGTTATGAATTTAATATTTCAAGATACAATTTCAAATCAAGACATCAATGAGAAATCATGAACTTGACATTTATAGTAATTTGAATTCTACTGATTATTAGCAAAGATGCTAAATTACTAATCAATTAGCATTAAACGCTCATTACATCAGATAATTATAGGATTATGGGTTAGGATAATAATTAGGAAACATTAACTTGAAATTAATATATTTCATAACAAATTTCTTAGTAAAGTAAATTTTCAGGCAGCAGGGTTGCTCCCCCAAGGACCCTACATGGGGCTGCAACCCCTTGACCTATGTCATTTAGTTGAACCAAGGTCAAACTTGTTTTATACAAGTGTGCACTCTACATCTCATAACTTGTCCAAAAACAAGATGTTGGGGTGCAAACTCAATCCCACATTGGTAAAATAAGAAACTAGATGCTAGCATATAAAGCAGTGGGTAATCCCTTCTATGACCAATTGGTTTTAGAAAATGGAACTCCATTGTTCTTCTATGTTGAACATGGTTGGGCTAGTAGCAATCCTTACAAATGGTATCAGAGTTACGATCGTAGCCCTAATGATGTGGTCAGCACAGGTGGTGTAATCCCCGGTAATTCTTGGTCCTATGAAGTTGATCCTGAAGCCTTGTATCAAAATCTTCCTGATGGCCCAGTTCAGGTGAGCGTGTCCCGAGAGTAGCGGCGGTATGAAAAAGAGTGGTTCTGATGAACAGTTCATTGAGGGGAGGCCAAGAGTGGAACTTGGGTTTGAGGGGAGGGATAACTAGCAAACTTTTGAGTAGACAACTTCAATTACAGGAATACAAACCGCAACTATGATACCACTTGCTAGGAAGTAAATCGGATAACTAGAAAAATCAAAAGCGCACAAGACACAATATTTATGTGGTTCGGTCAAGGTGACCTACGTTCATGGGCGGGAGGAGAGTATTTTTTATTTCAAAGTTATCAAAAAGAGGTTATAAGTACAAGTCACCAGTGATTCGTCCTACTCGCTAAGGATACAAAAGACAAGACACAAAATGACTTAGCATGTATCTTTATTTATACTTGAGGGATCAGATCTAAAACCCTAATGGGCCAAGCCCATTAGCCCATGTGCCCATGAATAGTGTCAACTAATTATATTCCGTCATGCAACATCTTCAAGAACATTTTTCAATGTCATACAACCCATGAGCATCAATAACACACATGATAGACCACCTTGACCATAGTGGAGCATCATGATGCACATGTGGCGCATCATGAACACTAGTGGTCCAAAATCCATCATGGTGGCACAACATGGTGTATTTCTTGGGCATGATCATCTTCTAAGCAAACGTGGATCAACATGGCACAATAAAGGAATCAAGATGGTGCATCATGTACCAAGATGGTCCACGATGGCGCAAATTCTCCTCCATGGTGCAACTTCCCTTCTTGATGGAGCAACAACATCTTCATGGCTCAACATCTCTTTGGCTCAACATCTTCACTTGGACCAACTTTAGAATGTTGGTGCATCATGCTATCATTTGGCGCAACATTCCCAAGCATGATGCAACTTCATTCTACACGGCGCGACATGATGCTCCAAGTTGCTCCAAACCCTCTTTTGGAAGATCCATTCCTTTTTCACTTGATATGTTCCTTTGTCAGATGATCAAAATCCATATCAAATGATTCATTCCTTTGCCACATGCTCCATGAACCTCAAGTGCTCCATTGAGTTCAAAGTGCTCTAAATGCTCCATGAGAATGATCCAAATGCTCAAGTCACATTTAACAATCTCCACCTTGAATTGGGCATCCTCTGAACTCAACTTTAAATAATAACTTCCTCTCCCTTCCTACCATCAAGCCCTGAAGGGGCTTACCTCCTGGTAACATCCACCAATTCCAAGCAAAGCTTAAACTTCTCTATGGGCAACGAACTTGTCACCATGTCTTCCGGATTCTCCTTGGCACTAGAATTTTGAAGGCATAAACTGTCATAGAACATGATAGGTTTTTCCACCTTCAAAAGAAGATTCTAAATGAGACCAACCAACAATGATCTTCTTATCCCCTAATCACTTTCATGGTCCAAGTCTATCAATCCAACCAAGTATGTATGTAGTGTACTTGCACCATACACCAAACAAACATCAAGAATTCCCTTTAAGTGTCACAAGATCCACTTGACCACTTCCCAATGAGCTTTTACTTGATTGCCTCGAACCGCCAAAGAAATACCAACATGTTTGGATTGATCGCGATAGAATGACCGCAAGACTTTCTTAATATAGCAAGAAATTTATAACCACCCTGCTCTTCTATCACTTCGAATTTCTATCCTTGTTATCTTCTTTTTAGCTCCTAATCATTCATAAAACTCATTCTCCAGAAGCTTCTTCAAGTTGTCTTTCCTAGCATCAGCATCACTAGACATTTCTTCCCTGGGTTAATCAAGAGATTCCTCACGTCTATGACGATCCATGCCACCATGATGTCCTTTATTTATCGCAAAACTGCGTCGGATTTCTGTTGCAAACTCCACCTTTTGGCTAGCATCCTGACCATTCCGCGAAACACTTGTACCACCTCCCCCTGGTTACACATAGAAGATTCAAAGGTCACATCTCTGCGAATGACGAATTTTGAAGTTTTTTCTCCTTCTCTACACCACAGACGATGACCTGTCCCTCCATATGTATATCCTAGAAATATGCACTTCATTACCCTCGACTCCAGATTATCGTCATTTACACGAGCGTAAGCAGGGCATCCAAACATTCGTAAACTATAATTATTTGAGGGTTTTATATACTACACATCTTGAGGAGTCTTACAATCAATTGTAGTTGATGGAGATCTATTCGCCAGATAGCAAGAAATGTTGACTTCTTCCACCCAAAATTGCTTCGATAAATCAACTGATAATCGCATGCACTGAGCATGCTCCACCAATGTTTGGTTCATCTGTTATGCCACTTTGCTTTGTTGTGGTGTTAGTTGTACAATGTGATGCCTCACTATACCTTCTATTTTATAGAAGTTGTCAAAAGAATTTTTGCAAAAATCCAACCCATTTTTCGTTTTAAGTAACCTGACATAGTTTCGGGTCTGTTTCTCAACCATGGTCTTCCACTCCTTAAACCGCCCAAACACTTCATCTTGGTCCTTTATCTTCAGAAACTACACTTAAGTCTTCCTTGAGTAATCATCGATAAAAGTCACAAAGTATTAACATCCATCATGAGACTTCACAAGAGAGGGATATACTCTACGATCTCCTTGATTGAGTGTTGAACCGAACTGAACTTCACCTTGAATGGTGTCTCTTGAACAAATGTTTCGCCAAGTTTAGCATTTCCACTTGCATCTCCACCAAACAACCCTTTCTCGCTCACATGCCCTAACTTATGATGCCACAACTTCCTTTCATTATCATAACGATCTAAAGGTTTGGATATAATTACTGTTCCCCCAATCGTACAACCATTCAGAACATAAATCCCATGAGGATTCAACCTTCCCTTCATAAATACAAGAGCACCCTTGGAGACTCGTAACTAGTCACCCTATTCAGAATACTTCAACCTATCATTCGACAAAGTGCCAATATAAATAATATTCTTTCAAAGTTCCAGGACGAACCAACAATCTAGTTTCCTGACAATATATTGTGCATCTTGATTTACAACATGTCACTACCCTTGATACCACTCACCCAATCATCACATATCTTGACTGTACCATTCCACTCTTTGAAGGATTCGAACTAGCAACGATTGCATGTCATATGATAAGATGCTCCAAAATCCAGGATCCAAGAATCAGCAAAACTAGATATACATATTTTCAAAACTTCACCATCATCCCCATCATCAGAATTTCCTTGAACCATAACAACATTATTGTTGCTTGGTCCAACACCATTATTCCCTTTCTTCAGCGATGGACAATCTCTTCTGAAGTTCCCATTTTTCTTGCAGTTATAATGAGATCAAGTCCATGTATGATAATCAAGTTTAGAATTTGGTTGATCAAGAACCTGGTCGAAAGATAGTTGGTTGCAAATGGATCTTCAAGAAAAAGACCCACATGGATGGAAATGTGCACACTTTCAAGGCATGATTGGTTTCAAAGAGATTTACTCAAACCCCCAGAGTTGAATATGATGAGATTTTCTCACCGGTGGCCAAGATAAAGTCTATTAGGATAATGCTTGCCATAGCTGTCTTTCATGATTATGAAATATGGCAGATGGATGTCAAAACTGTTTTCCTTAACAAAAAGTTGGCTATGGATGTTTACATGAGCCAGCCTGAGGGTTTTGTAGATGCAAAGTTTCCTAATAGAGTGTGTAAGCTTGAGAAATCCTATTGAACCAAGCGTATCGCAGTTGCAATCTTTGATTTCATGAGAAAGTCAAAGAATTTGGTTTCTATTGGAGTGAAGATGAGTCATATGTGTATTTCAAGGCTAGTAGGAGTATAGTAACCTTTCTAGTATTGTATGTTGATGACATACACCTTATAGGAAACGACATTCCGACTTTGCAAGAAGTAAATTCTTGGCTAGGAAAGTGTTTTGCTATGAAGGATCTAGGAGAGGCGGCCTATATTATTAGGATAAGAATCTTAAGGGATAGAAAGAAAATACTAATTGGTCTTTGTCAAAGTACATACTTGGATAAGGTACTAAAACGTTTTTGTGTGGAAAATTCAAATAAAGGAGAGTTATCTATTCATAGTAATGCCAAGTAGAGTAAAACTCAAAGCCGTAGTGCATGTGAAGAGAAAGCAAAAATGAGTCGAGTTCCATATGCTTCAGTTGTAGGATCGATCACGTACGCTATGACATGTACTTGTGTTGTTGTGTCATTTTCTTTAAGTATGGTCAGTTGCTTTCAGGGAAATCCTGGCAGAGCTCATTGGACAACAATAAAGAATATTCTCAAGTATCTGCGAGCGACAAAGGATCAGATTCTAGTCCTTGGTGGCAATGATATGTTGAGAGTAAGTGGGTATAGTGACGCCAACTTTCAAACAGACAGAGACAATCTTCATTCTAAATCTGGCTGGGTGTTTCTGTTAAATGGAGGACCAATCACTTGGAAATGTTCCAAGCAGGACATAGTGGCTGATTCTACTTATGAATCAGAGTACATACCAGCAAGTGAAGCGTCAAAGGAATCGGCTTGGATGAAGAACTTTATCGGCGATCCTAGAGTAGTTCCGACCATTTAGGAGCCAATAGAGCTTTTCTGTGATAATGAAGGAGAAGTTGCTTTGACCAAAGAACTGATAGTTCATGGTAAATCAATACATATCGACATAAAGTACCATTATGTAATATGTCGAATTGAAGAAGATCATCTAATAGGAAATAGAGTTTCGTCAGAAGAGAATCCTACAGATCCTCTCACAAAGGCTCTGAGTAGGGTTAAACATATTCAAAATGCTAAGAGCATTGGTTTGAGAGACGAAAATAGTTTTAGTAGTTAGATGATTAGTTTGAAACCGGTAAGAGAATAAATGTAATTGATTTTAGTGATCGAATACTAGAGATTATTTATGAGTTTTTTTACTACCTTTGTTAATTATGTATTCATGTGTTTCACTTTGCATGTTTTACTTCCCGAAATAATTTGATTATTTGAAGATCCACAGTCGTTCATACTTTAGGGAGTAAGTAGTGAATAAAGACTATCATGAATTCGGTTGTAGATTGTCTAAGGAGTTTAGACATACCAATTGTGTTGCTACAACGTTCATGAGTACTTAGAAAATGGAGATTTGAGTATTGGATAAACCTACGCTCATAGAATTACTTCATGGATTATATCACGAGTAATTTTGAGATGATAATATCTTATATTCTTAAAATAGAGATATATGATTTGTAATTTACAAATCGGTTGTACATTAGTATTGCAAAAACGCATTAAAGGAATGCTTTTTAAGGCTATGGCAATGTTTTAGGCTTGTATAGCCCTCGATTGGGGGCGAGGCCCGGTTGACTATGTATATTCGGTAGGACCCGTGGGCAGGGCTTGTTTTGCTATGATAGGGTGGGTGAGACCCGTGGTGAGGCCCATTTGGTTAGGTTATCTTGGTAGAATGAACCATTCGGCCATTCGAGGATATGCTCAGAGCATGTGGTGTTCGTCATAAGTCTCCAGATTAGTGATTGAATGATGGTAAGGTCAGTGGGATGTGCGATTTTAAGTGTTCTAACAGAATAGATGGTGTCACGTGTTATCATGAATCGGTAAGAGTATGACTCAAGAGGGTGTAACCTGGTAGTGGTTTGGCATAATTGGGGCGTTAGGACATGTGTGATGTAGGGAGCTCTGTCATCAACGGGTTGGACCCATGTGGCAGAAAGGCTGGGGTGCCCTTTATCAGTGGAATCTTAGGCAAAATCTCATCGTGCGGCCGTGTGCGAGGTTGTCAGTGTCAACAAATGGGTAAGGATCTGACATCCCAGTTTGCAAGAAAGTTAGCGTAAAGTCAGGAGATCTTGGTTGAATCGACAAATATAAATGTTGATTAGCATGATGTTAGGTATGCATTGATTTGGTGCCAATGGTTGAGACCTTTGTAACGAGTCACCTTCGTTTTTCGAGAGACAGGTTTTGGTATCGGTGAATGGTCAGGGTTAGACGTATTTGTTATCAGTAAGATAATTCAGGTCAGAGTCCCAAAATTTCTGGCAGGGTTGTCTGGTGTCTCAAAGTAAGTATAGGGAATGATTTCAAAAACGGAATCTAACTTAAGTGGGGGAAAGTTGTAACACCTGTGTTCCAGATTGGTTTAGCTTACTTTTATCAAGGACCAAAGATGGAGTTTTGGAGAAAAATCTATGCCACAACGTGGAGCAAGGATGCCAACGACATGACAATGATTAAAAGGAACACATGTTTTTAATGAGTGCCACAGGGTGGCAGTAGGTTGGCCATGGCGTAGCAGCTGTTTTGGATCATGCCTATGATCTTTTAGGGTTTCCTTCGTATTTAAACTGTATTAGCTTGAATCTTGGGTTCCTTATCATCCTTCATCACCCTCAAATCCTAGAAAACCCTAACACTAAATCCTCTTGGTGATTCTTGTCTTATTTCGGTGCTTTTGGTAGCTTGAAGAAGAAGAATAAGAAGGTGTCTAGTGTGTCGATTAAGCAAGCGAACATCATCATCGTCCTCTTGAGCATTATTTGGACTCTTATAAGTAATCAAGTTCCCATTTTTTGGTGTTTTTTCTCTAGATCTAGGTTTATGTCATATTTTGGTCCCTTGCATATGGTTTGTATGGTTGGAGGAGATAAAGGTTGCAAATTTATGGCTTCTCTAAGTCCAAAAAGTATTTTATCGCATAGATTTAGGAAGTGGTGGTGATTTGGGAACCTTGCATGAAATCTAAGTCACATTGCATCTTTTGAATTAAATTTGGGAAATTACATGCATAGAGGATGCATATCCATAAACGTTACATTTTTTAGGGTTCATTAGGATCCCTAGAGTGCTTCTGGAAGATTTGAGTTGAAGATTTCTTGGATTAAGTGTTTAATGATCTAGTCTTATGCTTAAAGTTTCCTTTCTGGACCTTGGAATTTAGATCTAGACTTAAAGGGGTGTCTTAAGGGATAAAGTTGGAAGCTTTATCCATTAATACCTTTGAAAGAAACAAATATGAGTTTTGGAGTTCTTAAAATCGGAGGAAATCAGATTAAGCTCGATTAAAGTGTTCAGAATAGTCCCCACGGCGTGGCCTTGGGCTGCCACGACGTGGTGACTAGGTAATCATTGGTTGTTTTGGAATTTTACGCCCACAACGTCGCCAAGGAAGGCCATGACGTCGAGGGCCACTGTTGGAAATTTTGATATTATCTTTGATCGTTGACTTTTGTCTTGAGTTGACTTTGGTATTGATCGCTAGTTTTGGTATGTAAACTAAGGTTGGACCTCGTATGTTTTGGTAGGAGTATTGTAGCATCTATTGCGGGGCTTTGAGTTGTGGTCTAGTTGATTTTGCAAGTTATGTGAGTTTCTCACTATACTGTGTAGAATGCTAGTTGTCTTTGTGATGCTTACATTACATGTTGGGTTGGGCCCATTGGCATGCCTGTTGGGATGGGCCCATTAGTATGCATCTTGGGTTGGGCCCATTTGTATGTTGGGCTATGCCCATTGATATGTGAGGTTGGGCCCAATGACCGGGTTGATCCTGTTGATATGTATGGTATGTGGTATTTTGTGTAACTCACTAAGCTTTGTGATTACGGTTTGTGGTTTAAACATTTTTTAGGAACTTCCAGTTCCAGAGGGAAACACCCGACGTGATCGCACTACATCCCCCAAAGTTTATTTTGCATTGATTAGTTGTCATTTTTACTCTGATGTTTTGAGAAAACTATTATTTTTACTATCTTTTGGAGCAAATGAATGAATGGATTGATTGGTAAAAAAATTAAATTTTTACTTGGTATTTTGGGACGTTACACCAACTTTATGTTGAACGCCATTATATGTATACATTATATATGTATTGTGAGATATAATATTTTGGAGAACTCACTAAGCTTCATGATTACCCAATTGATTATAAATGTTTTTCAGGTACGCCATTGAATCGTGAGAAGGGCAAGGTTCATCTGTACACATGTGCATTCGCAACATATTTTCCACAAACGTAATTATACTCTAATATATTTGAATAAATAAAAATAAAAATTCGGTTTGAAAATTGGGACGTTACAATGTACCTATAAATTGTTTTATGTAAATTTCGTTGTACAGATATATATTTAATTTTAACCTAGAAAACCCATCAGCTCTATGTCAAATTTTGAGTTTAGGACCCAAACTTTGTTCAATCGGCAAGGAATGTAACTGAGTCGAAAAAACTCATGAGGTACTCGTGACCAACTCGGAAAATACTCAAAACCGATTCATTTCAAGTTGAGTCTAGATTGAGCTTGAGCTCGAGTTACTTGAGTATATTATCGAGTCGAGCTAGAGTATTGAATTATTCGGCTCGTGAAACTCATGAGATTAATCGAACTTGGCTATATTTGTACTTTTACCCTTTATTTTAGTCATATTTTGTGACAACCCGATATTTCGAGTCAATGTAATGTAAAACCAATCAAACTAGGTCAAAATGTAACTTTCCTAAAATCTTATTTGGGTTAAATAAAGTAGTAGGAATCGTATCAAGGTTTCCAAGCATATAAAGAACCCTAAAATCCGAGTTATAACGAAGAAGTTATGACCAACCGAAGATTCTCGGCAAAACCGGCATCTGCGATTAAACGTAAAACGCGAATTTTCGATGCAATAGTTTTTAGCATTAAGTATCTAAATGGAAATTATAGACAACCTCAATCTATGATCGTACATAAAAAGAACATCCAAATCTGACTTCGGATGTGAAAGTTATGAATTTTTGAAGAAATTCCTTAATTGTGTCATTTTATTTAATAAATAATAAAAATAATTTTGGAATTTGCCAACGGATTCTAAACGAAAGTTGTAGATCTTGGTCTCACCTTCGTGTGGATATAAAGAACGTCAAAAACGGAGTTCGTATGAGGGAGATATGAATTTTAGAAGTTTAATTAAAATAAATATAAATTTAATTATAAACTCCCGGTATTATCCGAAGGGGAGTCATCGGATAGGACTGAAGTACGCCCTGCGTACCTTCGTACGCCCCGCGTACTGAGATCAAGGGCTTTGGATCGTCCACGTCGCCATATCCGAGGAATCCGACCCGTCCGACCCGCCGTCCCATCCGACCCGCGTACCCAGCAACCCGTCCCATCCGAAGCCGAGGCAGTTGAGGCTTCGGTCATGCATGACGTACGCGTACGCGCTGCGTACAAGCGTACGCCCCGCGTACCGAGGCGGTTCAGGCTTCCTATAAATAGGATGCGAGGCTTTCCGAATTATTTGCTCAATTCTCCTCTTTTCTCTTGCGTCTTGCCTCGTTTTCCGTGCCCGTTCAAACCCGAAGCTCTGGCCTTTTTGCTCAAGTCCCGAGGGTCGATTTTACTCCCGAGATTCCCGAGAATCCCGAGAAAAATCCGTTTCCCGAGACGAAACTCTGACCGGTTTTCCATCTCGCTATCTTCAAACTTTCATGTGAGTTCATACCCCTTAAATAATGTTTTAAAGTACTTTTAAATGCTTTATGGGGGGGGATACAAGTAGAATCATGCTACTTATTATGTCAATCGCATGTGATTAGTAAGTAGGAGTATATTACTTATTACATCAATCACATGTGATTAATATACAACATTCAAAAGATTTGGCTACTCATTAGCCGTTTTACCAAACAGTTTCCTTCAAATGATTTTTTATAAACATTTTATATGTTTTAAACTCCTTATTACACTGTACCTCTTACTCTGTTTATCATATTTCAAACTTATTTACAACTGTATTTCAAACAAATGTTCCTTATACTTAAATTGTTTTATCAAACTTATGCCTTCAAATTGTTTTATAGATTGACGTCAAGTCGATCTTTCCTTAAACTAATATTTATGTTTCAAATGTTTTACCAAACTTATTTATGCTTTTATATTATAAATTGCATGCCTCTATATGTATAGTTATATAAGAAATGTTTAAAAGACTTAGGAAGGCTATCCACCCTATTTCCTTTTCGCGCCTTGAGATGTGGTCTGGTGGGATATTGGATACTCGTCCGAAAGTCGTTTAAATATTAGTTATATATCATGTGTACATATAAAGTCATAAAAGGTCCTTCCAGTTCATCCTATGCTCTTGGGTAGCAAGGGTATACATCCACGTCCATACATACCACTTAGATTACTAGTAAGCTACCATATGGGTAGTTCAGGAAGATACCAGAACCATTACTAGAATGCGATATCATACAATGAGTCAGTTCATTCATGAGTCAATACTTTCTAAAACATTACTATACATTACATGTACAAACTATACTAGGACGAGAACATATACATCTATACTAGAACGTTTATATTACTATACTTGCTAGATAGAGAGAACATACATTACAGCTAGCACACGTAGAACCTTACCGTACTCTACTATAATATTTACATTACTATACTTATAGGAGTACTTGTGCATAGATACATCAGTAGGAGTCCTATTACATTTTATATGTATCGACTCTGTTTTTTTTTAAATCCGTGTTCTTACCTTTTCCTTGTGATAAGATCACATAATCGACGAGATAGAATAGATTATTATCCTTGTAATAGAGGATGCGAGTTGGGGGATTGACCATTCCTAGAATCTCTGTTAGCTACAGAGGTAAAAGTACATCTACGGATGTCAAAAGGTTGGTACCTTTTCAGGTGCACGAGGAGGGATTGACTATTCCTATACCCGGCTGTTAGCAACAGAGGTAAAGAGTACGTCTACGGATGGCTTAAAGTTAACGTTTACAGTACCAAAGGGTATGATTCAAGTTAGTTATATTATTACCTATATTTGTGACTCATTCACATAACCATTGAGGTAAAAATTATATTTAGGTATCCTTGTAACAAAGGATCAAATTTCTTATAATGATAATAATAGTAACACAATTAGGTCTTGGTAGAAGACTACAAAGAGCACAGTTAAGTCTTGGTAGAAGACTCCTTTTGTTACTAATAGGAATCATAGGGATTCTAGGGTTTTTCAAACGTTTACAGCTGATCTACAAACATTTTCATACTTTTATGAGCTTTCTTTCAAAACAATGTCAAGTCTTAAAAATCATAAGTTTTACAAATTAAGACACATTAATACTTATGATCTCACCAGCTTTATAGCTGATACTCGCTTTCAAAATTACTTGTATCCTCAGGTCATCATAGACAGGTACCGATGCAAGGAGAAAGGAAGATGGAGCTTATTCAAGACTTATCTTTCATTTTGATTTATGCTTTAGTGTTTATCAAAATTTGTCAGAATACAATTGTATAATAATTATTTTATTAATGCAATGGATGATGTTGTTGCTTATTTACTACTTTACTTTGTTGTTGATATTATACATGACGTCCTCCGCCCCAGAACGTTTCCGCCGTTCTCGGTTTTGGGGTGTGACATATTTTACATAATCAAGATGCGTTGAGTCATGTAGGAGCTTAGTTGTATTTATTATTCAACTTGATGCAATTTTATCTTTCTAATAATTAGTCGACTCGAGTGGAGCCGAACTCGAAATTGTCAAATACTTTATTGAGCTCGAGCGCGATTTAAAGTAAATGCTCAAGTCGCGTTTTGAGCCTGAGTTTTTTAGTCGAGTCGAGATTCAAACATAATAGGCTTGACCCGATTACACCCCTGCAATCGATCGATATTATTTGGGTGAGTTTATGAATGAGATATCAACCCTAACTCCGTTATCTATTGACTACATCCATTTATCAATCGACATGTTTGAGATTTTTGGAAGAATGTAATATTATAACGTTACAAGTTAATTAGTAATTTAGTAACAAAAAGTCAATTTAAAGATAATGCTTTTAATTTTTTAAAATAAACTAGTGAAGAGGCCCGTGCGTTGCACGGGTCACTTTTACTATGACTATGCTCAACACCATCAATGAGCTGCTGAAAGAATCTTCTGGCTTCTGCTTCACTAAGGCGTCCATGATAGACCCGGTGAACATGCATTAGATTTATGAGTCCATGGAAACCAAATGACCAAAATACATCCATTTGACCTTGCTTAGAGAGCTGAGACTTACAACTTTATCAAATAGCTCACCTCCAGTGATAAATTCCAAAGTGATGTATATTTTTATACGGATTGTTATCATACATGTAATTTGTGAGACAATCATCTTAATTAATTGGCAAATATATCCATACAAATTGAGTCGAAACCTCCCCATCAGAATTTAGAACCTGCATCAACCCTTCAAATTTTAACATAGCTGGGAGTGGCTTAAATATTTTAAATAAATTAATCAATGATTGTAAGTGACGTACGTTAGTATTATGAGTAATAGATAAAGTACATTGCTTATATTGGAAAAAAGAGCAAGTATGTCTCTATTCGCAGTAGATATTTCTAAGTCAAATGTTTGAAATACCCTTCAACAATACAAAAAACACACATGAACCGGAGATATGGTAAATTAACATTGACATCATAAAACATTTAGACATGTGAATCATTAAATTGCACAAGGATGATATCATTGTATTCCAACATAAACTCAAGATGTAAAGTGTAAATCTGAAGAACCCAAATGCAAAGTGTGAAACCTAGTATATTGTCACTAAAAGTTATAGGTTAAAAACAATCGGCATCACCTAAAACTTGTGATCCAAAGAAAATGTTTAAAAAATCAAAATCAAAACACTTAGCCACCAAGTTAGCCACCAAATTGTTCTTTCGTTAAAAACCCCACGTCAAAAATCTAACATCAAAAAATAGTTAAACACAACAAAAAAATACGAAAATTGTTGCATCAAAGAACAAAAATCATACTCTTTTTTTAAGATTCATCACCAACATCTAAAGTTTAAATATTTTACCTTTTTATCTGCAGTTTCTGCATTTGAACAATGATTCTTCAAAACCGTTGCAATGCCAACCTCAGATGCAACCGCAAGCTTCTGAAATCAGCTGTATGAACCCGATTCCACACCGATGAAGATGACAGCGACGATACAATAGAAAAGTGTATAAGATGATAATTAGGGAAAAAATAAGTTTGTGATCAAACACACGTAAAATAGATATACCCGTTTCATGATTTAATGAGATATAGAGTTTGATGTAATGAATGACTACAGAGTGTTCAAGAATCGCATACTCGGCTGGAGCATCATGATCACCTTCAAGAAAGCAAATCCAAATAAAAATCCAAAAAAAAAAAACAAAGTTCACAAAAAAGGTATTAACAAAATTGGAATGACTAAACCTTCCCTGATTCACTTCTTCCTATGACACATTGAAACACAACACATCGTTTAATACATTAATGATAAAATGTTATAACAGGATATGTCTCTCTTTCTATAAAACAAAATAGCAGGTTTTTTTTTATAAAGGACTATAACTAAACTCAAAAGTTTTAACAAATTGCAAAGTTAGACCTAGCCTTGAAGTGAAAATTCAAACCAAAGGAAACAAAATTTGATTGTATAATAGGCAAACAGACCTGCCACTCACTGAGACTCTGAACATTATTTGTGTTTAAAATCTTGATCGCGACAGTTATCCTTACTCCAGATTTTAATGGTGTTTATGATGTCCTGCCCACCCAACCTTTATAGATTGATTTACCATCCGAAACTCCAATCATGGCTGATGGCCGGAAATTCCGGATGGCTCTCCATAACTCATCAGATGTGGAAATCTTCAATTTATGCATCCCCATATGAATACTCAAAGGATATTTATTTATGTTTACATTGTTCCCACAACCTTTGAGGCAGATAGCAGGAGGCAATTAATAGATGTGAGAAACAAACTTCATTTCATATATTATTTGAAAAATAATGAAAATAAGAACACATATAAACCAACTCACATTATTGATCAATTTTGTCAGAGTAAGCTTCTGTTGTTGCTCCTCTTTCCTTCGACCTAAAGCCAAAATGATTAAAAAAAGTAGATAAATGCCTAAATGACCATGTATAATTCATAAACTTGAATACATAACAAAATAAAAACTTAATTTACCTCAGGAGGCTTCTTATTTTGGGGCTTTGAGCATGGTTTTTGGTTGGGTATTCAGGTAACATTATTAGATTATAACCTCAATAAATATAGAAAGAAAAGTAAAACCTATTGGCGTACAGGAGACAAAGAAATATGGGATTCTTATAAATTCATAAAATGAAAGCAGGAAACTAAGTAAACGAACTTCACTCATTACTTACAATACATAGATTCAGATTCGGGAGATGATTGATTGGAAGAGGGAACGATGCTCTATTCCAGTCGATGACGCCACACAACAAGCCTTGAAATGGGTCGATTTGAATTGAACAGGAAAAGGACATCGGTGAGCAGGTGGAGAAAACTTACATCAAACGGTTGGCGGACATGACAATTTATCACATATTT
Organism: Lactuca serriola; assembly: GCF_051521515.1. Classification (NCBI taxonomy): domain Eukaryota; kingdom Viridiplantae; phylum Streptophyta; class Magnoliopsida; order Asterales; family Asteraceae; genus Lactuca; species Lactuca serriola. Next base: position 232,576,209 of record NC_136409.1, on the reverse strand, counting down.
GAACAGTATAGACCGAAATCAAGTTGAATTAATCAAGAGTTGAGAACGAATATGAAGAGTATAATAAAGAGAGTAATTACCGTGGATACATGTACTGAGGAACAGAAGCACCGTCAGCTAGAATTGATGAATTGTCAAAAACCATAAAGCAAGTTGAAATTTGAACTTTGAAGCACCTTGTTCATGCTACCGTTAGGTTCTGGTGTGGTGGTTGTCGACATTCAAAGCGATTAAAGGTTTTGAGTGATCGGTGGAGGGATTGGTGGTGGGATTAAGCGTTGCCGACTAAAAAGAATGAAGAAGAAAATGTATCTGAAGCGGTGAAAGAACGAACGTTAGGTAGGCGAGAGATTAAACTAATCATGGTAGACAAACTAACCTGATGAGGCGCTCTCTGGTGGTCATCATAGAGGAATCGAGAACCCCTGCGGTTCGTACCTTCATTTTTCCATTTATCAACCTCATCTTTGATCATAAATTGGGTCGTGGGGTCATCAAAATCTTTTCAATCAACAGAACCATGATAAACCCTAGAATCTGCAAACCCATCGACCGAATCAACGTTGATTCTCGCGACGAACAGTGACGATGGCTTCTTCATCGGAGACGGGGCAACCTGAATTCCTTCTTGATTTCCAATCAAAAGCCGCTAGGTTGAGAAGAACGTGCGGCCTCTGTTAGCAGACTCGACAAACTTAATGTGGAAATTAATGAGATAAAAAAAAGCGATTCCTTGATTTCCAATCAGAAGCGCTAGGTTGAGAAGAACGTGCGGCCTCTGTTAGCAGACTCGACAAACTTAATGTGGAAATTAATGAGATAAAAAAAAGCGAGGAAGCGATGGTATATCGGGGGCGTCATTTTTTTCTGGTGGAGACGGTAGTGGAGCAGAGGGTAAACGGCGAACTTCGGTGGTTGGTTGTCAGTACATCGCCTGAAGCGGTGGAGGTAGCAGCAGGTAGAAGAAGGGAGGAGACTCGATTTGGGGAAGATTAAAGTAAAATGTGAGACCATAGTAATGTAATCGAGAGATAGGCAGCGAAGAAGAATGACACTAATCTTAATTTGATTGGCTTACAGAGACGGTGAAAGGCAGTTAGGATTAACACGTGTATAGCTCTAATTTAAAAAAAAAAATAAAAAAAAAAATAAAAATAAAAAAAAAAAACAGACAATTGACCATACAGATATAAATAAGGACCAATTTCGACAATTGTCATAATCAGGGGATCATTTATGTCAAATCCTTAGCATTTTCCTATAGCTAAGGAGCAACAATTTTAATATATAGTATAATAAATTATGATTATTTAAGTATTTGGTTATATATGTGAGTTATAAGTCTTATATATATATATATATATATATATATATATATATATATATATATATATATATATATATATATATATATATATATATATATATATAGCGGCGGACCTTAGTGGGACATTTGGGGTTCCAGGCCATTGTTCAATTTCCGACAGGTAGTGTAAATTATTATTATTATTTTTTTCTATTAGGTGCACCCGTTTGAAGTACGAGAGACATCCCTACTAAAATAGTCTGCGTCCGCCACTATATATATATATATATATATATATATATATATATATATATATATATATATATATATATATATATATGGAAAAGTTCAATAGAGAACCATAATTATTAGTTCTTCAAGGAACCAAATCTTTTTTTCAATTTCTAGAGTTTATTCTTTATCGAAAAAAAAATCTAAAAATATCTAAATTCATATATTAACATTGTGAATGTGAAAAATATTTTTCGGATTCACCGTGTGAATCCGGTTCACGTTGTGAATTTTCAAAAATTCACATTGTGAATTTGACGTAAAAAAAATCGAATTTTATATCATTGGAAAAAGGATAAAAAGTTATGAATTTTTGTATTTTTAGTTTTTTTTTTTTTGGATAAAAAATAAGTTCTAAAAGTTAAAAAAAATATTGGTTCCTTGGTTCATTGGTTAATTATAGTTCTCTATTGAACCTCACCCTATATATATATATATATATATATATATATATATATATATATATATATATATATATATATATATATATATATATATATATATATATAGGTTCAGGTTCATTTGAGACCATTCTAATTTTGTGAGACCGTGAGACCAAATCTAAAAATAATTTTAAAATGCAAAATAAATGGAAAAATCCAAAAATTCTTTTTTTAAATGTTATTTTCGGAACTTGAATTAACTAAAAAAAATATAAAAAAAATATAAAAAAAACTAAAAAAATAAAAAAAAATTCCGTTTTTTTTTTTGAAAAATACGTGAAATATTCTAAATAGAATATTTCACTGACATATTCTAAAAAATAATTTTAAAATGCAAAATAAATGGAAAAATCTAAAAATTCTTTTTTTAAATATTATTTTCGGAACTTGAATTAACTAAAAAAATAAAAAAAAAATTAAAAAAAATAAAAAAAAATTCTTTTTTTTTTTAAAAGTACGTGAAATATTCTAAATAGAATATTACACTGTACATATTCTAAAAATAATTTTAAAATGCAAAATAAATGGAAAAATCAAAAAATTCTTTTTTTAAATATTATTTTCGGAACATGAATTAACTAAAAAAAAAAAAAAAAAAAAAAAAAAATTAAAAAAATAAACAAATGCGTCTCACGGTCTCACAAAATATAAGTGGTCTCAAATGAACCTAACCCTATATATATATATATATATATATATATATATATATATATATATATATAAATAAGCGCTATAAAGATATAAAAATAATTATGAAAGTTTAGAAAGATAAAAAAAATTCTTCTTTTGTAAAATTATGATCCGACTTTGTTCAAAAAGAATAATACATTTCCATATTTGTTCCTTTATTAAGACGACTTGGCACTTTGGTTCCACAGGTAATATTTGGGCTTTAAATAGTGCATGAAAATCTCAAACTTGAAACCTATCTTTAGCGGGCTTGTATTGGACTAAAACCTATTTATAACTAAATCTTTAGTTTAATTTCTTCTTATTTGGATGTGATTATTATTCGCAAATCCCAATTTAAAATGTTGTTTTTTTCTAGCATTGTTTTAAGGCCTGTTTGATGGATATCATTTCAAGTGCAAACAAATATTTTTAGTTGAATGAACCGGAAAAACTATTTGAATTGCATAAAAAATGAGTCTTTTCTGGTAAGACGTGTCTTTTCCAGCAAACTCCGAAATCATATTTATGACTGAATAGGCTGGAAAGACAATTATGCTCCAAACCCTGTCTCTTTCTTTCTTTTTTGGATTATGAATTTTTTAAATAACTTTTTCTAAATTTATTTTTTATTGGATTATTACTTTTTTACTGGATTATTATATATTAACATATAGTATTTTTAATATATAATATTTATATATTAATAAATATTAGTTTATTAGATTATTAATTTCTTTTAAATAATTTTTTTAATTTTATTTTTATATTAATTTTTTAATTGGATTATTATATATTAATAAATATTATTTATAATATATAATATTTATATATTAATAAATATTATTTATAATATATAATATTTATATATTAATAAATATTACTTTAGTGGATTATTAATTTTTTTAGTTAATTTTTTATAATTCATTTAAATGGATTAATTCGTTTTTTTTTTTGGACAACACCACCACTATCCTAATTTATTTTAAAAAATCTCATTCATCCCACCTATAACACCCGGAAACCAAAAGGCCAATTGAGGAAAGAAGGTCTCCAAACAAGAAGACAACTCGTCGAGTCCAAGGGCAAGAACTCGACGAGTAGAAACATTGTCACGCGTGTTTTTGGAAGACCAACTCGACGAGTTGGTGGGGATCTACTCGACGAGTTGGACGGGGTTTGGGAAACCCTATATCCGGGATTTTGCACCCTATTTAAACACTTTATGACTTAGAGTTTGGCCTCATTTCCAGCCTCCATTGTCCAAACCTTAGATCTCAAAACCCTAATGCTTGTGAGCCATTTTTGAGAGAAATCAAGTGTGTTGAAGCTTGTGGAAGAAGGAGAGGCTTGAGGACTCAAGGAGGAGATTATAGATCCAACAACTATGTTTCATCCTCATCATTTTCTGGTAATCAAGTCTCAAACTTGCTTAATAACATCTTAGATCTCTTCTTCTTCATTTTATTGGATTTTTGGTTCAAGTAGCATGTTCTTTGGGATTTGGACGTACCAAGTGATCTACCTTTCAGATCTGGGGTCTAGAAGGGGTTTCATGGCATAAAGGTGCAAACTTTATGACCATGGAAGTCCCATACAAGCTTTAAGGTGTTATTATGGCCTTTTAAGCCCAAAAGGTCATGCATGAAAGGAAATTTAGGAACTTTACATGTTCAAATGATGTCTAAGGCCTAAATCTATGTTACTATGCTTTAGTTTGTAGTATTATGGATTTTGGACCAAGATCTATGTCCTAGAGAACTGGGGTTTTATCTAAAACCATTAAGAAGGACTAATAACGGGTAGAGGTGGAAATTTTACCCTTAAAATGGCATTTCTAGTATGTAGAAGAAGTAGGGAGTTTAGATCTGTAGGATAGGAGCTTAATCTGTTAAGATGGCTGAATCAGACTAAGGAACTCGGCGAGTCCAGAGAGGGTGTAACACCGTAAATTTTCAAACAAAATTTTCATTTTAAAATCACATAATTATTATACCACATTTCACAAAAGTCTCATTTATTTAATTTACAAATCACAACTCTATAATTGTTTGATTAATTATCCAGGATCCTCAAACAATAACTCTTTCACTGGTGTGGACAATCAAACTGGTGCCTTCCCGCGATCCTGAGAAAAACCTGAAACACATATAACATCACATGGTAAGCACAAAGCTTAGTTAGTTCCCCAAAATACCACACACAACTCATTAGCCACTTGAGGCTATAACACAGTAAGACCCTCCCGTCAATGTGTATAAGTGGGACCCTCCGGTCCCATAACTCGGGTGGACCCTCCGGTCCTAACTCAGTAAGCACAGAATAATACAAAACATAAATCACATAAACATAATGCAGGATATCTCAGTACTCAATATAAACACATAAGACATCTTAGTCACACAAAGATACCACTCATGGTAAGTATAGTGAGAAGACTCACCTCGGATGATGAACAACCCCTATAAACGTTGCTGCTATGCACCAGCCTCTAACTCTGATCCAAACCCACAATTAACCAAATTAGGAACTAAGTCCAAACTCTTACTCATTAGGTATGAAGGTAGTCCACTAACCAGCCCTTCCATAACCTAAAACCCATTGGGCCCACCAAGGCCCAATAATAAATGGTCTCTCCCGAGGCCCAACTCTCAAACATAAATGACAAGCTCAACTCTACGGCCCAAAGCACATATATATAATCCTCTGGTCCAAAACTCTATGCAACAAGCCCAAACTCCAGGCCCAACACTCAAGGCCCAAAAATAAGACTTAGCCCAAAAGTCCACAATGAGGTTACATGGGGCGTACCTCCCTTGGTACGCTCAGTGTAATCAAGAATCCAGTTTGGCCATCGGGGAAACTGGGGCAGTACGCGGGGCGTACAGGAATTACGCTCAGCGTACTCCCCAGATTCACTCTTTCTACTCATTTGGTCTTAATCAGTTAAGACCTTGACTCAAATCACAGATCTGGATTCCCTAATAGTCCTTACTCCATAAAGTCAGTGACTTTAAGCCTATGCATGGCTGAAATGGTCACAAACACCAAAAACACTCACTCTCTTATCTCAAAAATCTCATAACTAATGCATGGCATTACACCAAGATTGGGTTTTTATGACATTACACCACTAATTACACTCAAAGGGGTTGATCATAGTCTTTAGAGCTCAATATCTCATAAAGTCTCCACCTTTTGGTACAAAAATCCTAAAATACTCTATTATGATGCACAAAACAAAACATTGAGAAAGCTTGAAGCTTTATACCTCTATATGAAGCTCCTAACTCAGATATGCTCAGATCTAAGGCCTGGTCTTCTCACTCCTTCTTTTCCAAAGCTCTTTCTTTACTCCAAGAACACACAAAATCACTTAAGGCTCTCAAATGGACACACACAAGCTCAAGAATGAGGATTAGGGTTTAAGAGGGTTTATTAACTGAGGAGGGTGGTCAGAAATGAAGCCATCTCATTCTTTATATAGGGACACCCTTCAATTAGGGTTTCTCATTTTGTGCCTAGTACCCCCAGCGTACTAGGTGGCTCCGCTGAAAAGTCACGCACATGAGTACGCCCAGCGTACTCAACTGTCACCTTTCTCAAATGAGGGACTTATCCTGCCAAAACTTCAAACTTCCATAGCTTCCTCGATATAACTCCGATTCTAATGAACCTCATACCCGCAGAAAGGTGTCGAGATGCCCTACGCTTCTAGAAACTCGTCGCAACCTTGAGACTTCCTCATGCCCGGGTTGCAGCCCATAAACCCTAATCTCAGACGATCCAAAACAGGATGTTATAATTTTCCCCCACTTGAATTAGATTTCGCCCTCGAAATCGCTCCTTATCAACACATAGATCGAACCCAATAACCCGAGAACCACCACTGAAAGGACCTCATATCATACAACAATCTCTTCCAAAGGCACCTGATCCTAACAGGTACTCCCGACCCCGAAGAATGACAGACCCATCTGCCGTTGCGGTACTCGATCCGAATCTCCAGAAATTGAAAACTCTAGTGGTCTGTTTCCCTGCCAAACCACCCTCGCAAAATATCATGTTAATCACTCATCAATTAACAGACTCTAAGAACACTCTACCAACTATGTTTCTCTAATTGATCTCGGTCGAACTCAAGAGGAACGAAAAGGTCATATCCAACTAAGGAACCACCTCCCGAACAACTATTATAACTCTCTTAAAGGAAATGATTCTTAAAACTCAGCCCTCAGGCACAAGAAAGCGGTCAAAACTCTGACACCCCTAATCATAAGCCCTAATTCATCTCAAATGTCACTTCCAACACTGAGCACCAGGTCAAATTCGACCCAATAGTTGAATCTCCAAAGGTTATCTACTGCACACCCAATAAAACGACTTACCGACTTCCTTCTCACAATAACTATCTCGGCTCATTATGACACACAAGTCACAAAGTTCGCCTTACCCCAAGCGAATACTACAACTCCATCCGAAGTCGTCTCACCTCCGAACTCTGTCGTCTACCGCCTACTGGTTCCACGCGGCTCGCGGTCTTCCCGTACTAAAGAAACTGACACACTTCGGTCTAAGACATCAGATGGTGATCTATACCCCTCAAAATGAAACCCATCTACAAATCTGAAACCTCATCTCGCTTACTCAATACACGAATTGACCCAAACTCAACTCGAGAGTCTGATTCAACAGTAGAATTGGAACCACTCATTTCCAACTTGGTACTCAACTCATGACCCAAGATTCATGAATTTATGCACACCCCATCTCTCCAATTATTTCTGATTACGATAATCCCTCCTCATCCCAGGGATGTAACGATTCCTGATCATCACGTAGACCTCAGTCTCGCCCCTAGTTCGGCAACCAGGTTCCCGAAGACTCAACTGGTAAGGCTACCCAAGCCTAAGAACTCCCCTGCATTATACTCTGACTTGCGAATACCATAATTCTCCACTGAGCAGCATCCTCTCTTATCGACTATTGAGTGCTACGGTCCCCCCCGGTAGTCCTACGACACCCCCTCACAGACTCGTGAATGCCATGGCTCCCTGCAGTATCACAACACTCTCTCGCTAACCAATGAATACAACGGCTCCCCACAGTATCACAGCACCCTCTCGCTAACCAGTGAATACTACGGCTCCCCGTAGTACCGCGACACTTTCTTGCTGACTAGTGAGTACTACAGCTCCCCGCAGTATCACATCACCCTCCATCCAACTAATGAATATCACGGCTCCCCACGGTGTCACGACACTCTCTCACTGACTCATGGATGCTACGAATCCCCTTAGTCTTACAACACTCTCTCGCTCGCTGACTCACCATGGGCTCACTCCATGGTTTCCCTTGATATCCCAAGCGATTACTCCCACCCGGATCTACTTGCTCTCTTATCACCCAATAATATCATCGTCAAGGCATCACTACACTGAGTTCACCAACTCATGCTCCGCAACTCAACATAGATAGGTGCTTACACCCACTCAGCTTATGCATCACCACTCCTAATGTAAGTTCTCGTAGGCAAGGCACTTTTCTCAGCATAGATACACCCTTAGACAGTCTCACTCCAACCCTAATTAACTGATGGGTTCCCACTGGAACAAAATCACTCGGTACTCCACTCGCCATATCACAAATCGAGCCTCAACATGACCAACAATTAGGACATCATGCTCGGGTACCTCGGTACGTCATCACAGCGTCTCACGCTGTCTTGCCTCAACCACCGATCTTTCGCTTATGCAACTCGTAAGCTCGAAATACTCAAATCTCCCAAATTGAAACACGGAGGAATCGTCAACGAATGAATACACATTGGTGAAAATCCGAAGCTCCACCCTCTAATGATCACCGCCCATACGAACTACTCATACCGACTCTGAAATTGGTTGACAGTTCAATTGCTAGCCCTTCTGGAGTATAGATCACAATCTATACCTATACCTGCAAATCTCAGCTATCGCACCCTAAACTCAACGACCCAACCGCCTCGAACTCATATTAGCAAACCCGAAAAATCCCTAGCCATAATAAATCCTCTAACCAACGGCCACCTGCCGTGGATTCACTCACCCTTCCTTAAGCACATATCATACATCATCCCACCTCACACCTCGCCTCATCCACCAATAACCTAGGTCTCATGTGTCCGCACCGCGGATCTCCATGACCAGTTCTCTAACCACACTTGAACATATCGCTGATTGTCTCAATAGAATACTCAGTTCTCCCCCACATAGGTTTTGAACCATCACCAATTGGCATACCAGCAATCTACTCCAGACTGCTTCACCAGGTACATCACACTTAAATCTTAGAACGTACCACGAAATCACTCAATGACCTTCCCAATGGACACCAAGCAACTCCAAATATCCCATAACTCAGACAAAAATCTCAGAATCCTCCCAACGTGATTGCATCTAGTCATCTCGAAGCCTCAGACCGACACACCGCCGGATACCCCAACTGTCCCGAATTAGTCCTGACTCTCAGTCTGAAAATAATACACTATCACACACCTCATCCCTGATTCCTTGACCAACCTCCCATCGCGGGAATCATCATAAAATCAAGAGACCTCACTCTCCAAGTTAATACACAACGCAAACAACGAGGGCCACCACTCCGATATACTCTTCTTAACCACCCGAAACTGCTGCAAAAGTATGCCTCCCTTAATAAGGCACCTCCTTGTTCTCTTCCATCTTAGTCCCATAATGACTCTCTCATGGTATAAGAAATACCTCGCAACAAAAATACCGCCCAAAATACTCTGTTGAAAAGGTTGCAACCCCATGCTACCCTACAGGGTTTACCTCCAACTCCAAAATTAGAAGCTTGCTATCTCTTTTGCTTCTCCTAGGAAATGGGGACAGCAAAACTCTTTCCACATAAGGTTATGTCTCATCTATCGGTCAATCGCTCAACTCAGACTGTGATCCCCTAATAAGCATCATCTCTACTCATCCCTGAGTCTTGCGACTCTAGATGGCATCTCACCAAAAATATCTCGGAAACTAACTCGATTTCCCCCTCAAGGTGTACTCCATTGAAACTCGTTCGACATGGCCCTCTGGCCCCACACTCTATCACATCTGATCTCAGTCTAATCAATCACAACGGGATAACTGGTAAAACCAGAAGCATTAACCGCCACGAATCATGGTACTCGAACAATGTTATCACCTCTCAATCTGCTGCAAATCATGGTACTTGAACCATGTTATCTCCTCTTAATATGCTACAAATCATGGTACCCGAACCGTGTTATCTCCTCTCAGTCTGCTACTTAGAACCTCTGGAATTCTCCCTGTTTCGAGTATGGTTCCTCTGCTTTCAGTAGTACGGGCCCATACTACCTACCACATCTACCCATACTTTCTGCACGGATCTTCCCAGATTTCCTAAGTAGCTACTCAACCTTCTCGATAACCAATCTCGTTGAGCCTGGTCGCTCCCCAGCGAATACTCTCCTTTATCAGCATACTTATCTGACCAAGGTCACTCCTTAGGTTCTTCCTATTGGGTTTTGAGCATTCTAACACTCCTATGGTGTATATGCAACCCTATAAACCTTGGATCTATGTTTTCTCTATTATACATGCAAATATTAAATATTCCAAGGTTTCATCCTAACTAGCATATTATGAAGCACCAACAAAGTTCTAGTTAGATGACATACCTTTTGATGTAGCTTGATGTCTTCAAGCTTTAAGAGCTTAGCCCCAATAGTGTGGAAGCCTCAAGTGGAATCACAAATCACCAAAACACCTTGGAAGAACTTGAGAGAATATGTATGCACACTAAAATCGGCCCACTCTTATGTGCTCACACACTAGTGCCATTTCTTGTGCCAAAGGCCTCTTTATATAGTATGGAGGATTATGGTTACATCCATGTAAACCCTAATACTCATGACCTTTCATTTCATAGGATCCATGGGTTAAAAAACTCCATGGACTATCCATGAAAGCTTTAGCCCAACCTAAATGAACTTGGCCCATTCCATATATATATATATATATATATATATATATATATATATATATATATATAAGAGTCCATATTTAATTAGTTCCTTTTGATCACCTAATTAATTAATTCTTGATCAATGCTAATTAAATAATATGATTCCATATTAATATATTAGAACTTATAATATATTAATATAAATCCTAAATATACTATTCTCAAAAGACTATCTATATAAATTGTGTCGGTGAAGTGCAACCCAAATGGACCGTGTCGGGTCGGGTCAAGTACATACCAAATATAGTTATGGACTTATACATTAATCCAACAGTCTCCCACTTGGATAAGTCTAAAACTATTATTGAGTATAACTTCAAAACCTAACTGGCAATCGTAGCTATTAAAGTCGTTGTCGAACTTTGACCTTGTCAACGAACTCTGACCTTTGTCAATGACTTGTCCGTTAGATAAGGGATCATATATTCCTCCATTCTAGATATCATATGGACTGAGACATGGATTATCAATCATTCTCTCTGTCCATTTGTTGTTTCCCGATTTCCGATTTATGACTACGGACTGATTGAACAAATTAAATCAGTCCTGGCTTGGTCAAGCACTCACATGTGTCATCATTAAATTATCGAGGGGCCCACAGATACCGCATTTATCCCGAAGGTAAAAGGAATGGATAAACTTCGACTCATATGGTTTGTTCTACTACTTGTTGAATCATACATAAAGGCACGTTTTATAACATCGAGTTACCAATGCGGTTTCACGCAATCAATGTACAACCAACATATAGTAAAAACTCATATCTCTAGATTTGAAGAATATAAGATATTATCGTCTTATGATTACTCGTGATAAAATCCATGAAGTGATTCAAATGAATGTGGGTTGAATCCAATACTCAGAACTTATGAGCACTCATGAGTGTTGTAGCACCGCTTTGTCCAACATCTTAGACCTCTACAAGCCAACTCATGACAGTCTTGATTCATATCTACTTGCAACATATGACTGACTGTGGATGGTTTGAATAACTTAGTCATTCGGGAAGAGTGACCTAGTTTACTCTAGAAGTCAAAACATGCAAAATGAAATACAAGAATAATTGAATCTAGTATGGTATCAAAACCTATGAATATAAATAGAACGCTTTTTATTTATCACCATACTGATTACTCATTATTCATTGTTTCGGTTTTATCTACTTTATACTCGAATTAAACACACTAGTTGTCCCATGCTCCAAGCATGTACATTATGTTTTTCTAAACACTAGTCATGCCATACACCAAGTATGCATACTAAGTTTGTCTATGATCTTTACTTTGTGAAATAGACCGATTGAACATAATTCCAATGATTCTCTTTTCACACTCCCAAATCCTTATCGAAAACGTAAGAATTCCAAATTCCTATCATTTATCGAAATCTGTTAGATTTTAAACTTATATGCATTGATCCTCTTGTAATGATTATGCACAAAGTCACAAAGACTTGTCAACAGACATTACAGAGTATTCCAATGGAGATCAACTCCATGGAAACATTCTTCTTACATTAAGTTTTTCTAACCTTACGCAAATTGAATAACTTCCACCTATGAAAACATTTCCATATTCCCATTTTGACTGTCATTTCTGAACAAGAGTTTCCTCTTTTCAGGGTATGTCAATATGGTCCTTCCAAAATTTAACACTATACTTCCAACTGTCCATGAGCAACCAATCTTTGGTAAACCTTAGATTGTTCTCGACAATTGCTTAATCCTTTTAGTCATATCCAATTCTAGACCTTTTCCCTTCTTAATGCCCCAGGCATTTGGAAAATTTTAGAAAGGATAAATATTATAGCGCATGCAGTCGATCCTATATCCGAAGCATATGGGACATGATTCATGATGTCTCACATAAAGACGTGATACTAGACCAGTCTTTTTGCTACAATATTTCTATGTCTATTTGCCAAGTTCTCATAACTCAGATTACGAAAAGGAATGTCGTAATCATAATCGAATTATAGAACGCAAATAATGGACCCATATATAGAATTTCCTTATGTTGAGCCACTCCAACATAAAATTCATATATATAACCTTGACTAAAGATGATTAACACCTCAATCTAACTTTTTAGAATTGAAATGAAGTACAATTTCCTCTCCCTTAATTATAGCAAAACAACTTTTTTTCCAAATGAAACTTTGTTTTCTATAATTAACATTGCTAACTTGCAATACTTATCATACTTATCATGTTCCCACTAACATGAAAATTATTAGCATAACACTTATGCTCCCACTAGCTTTGACATGTACTCAAAAATCAGCTGGACTTCTAGAAATCAATACTTTAATGACTTTCTTACCAAAGTTCAAATTTCTAATACAAGATTGCTTTGATAAGACTTTATCAAAATCATAGACCTTATCTTAGATAGCTCACAGGTGTGTCGAAACAATTTTAGAACTATGAAAAGGAATGTCGTAATCATACTCTCAATTGTTTAGACTTTTGCCGTTTCTCATAAGTCCATGTTAGTGTGCAGGTTTACTACGCACGCTCTACTAACGACTTAGAGAATGCAAAGATCACAATTGTTATCTTACTTAAAATCTACTTAGTGGAAGTGTTTCATCACCATCATTTTCATGAATCGGAGAGAAACCTTATGACCTTTAGATTTTATGGTGTATGTGTTCTTATCCACGTGAATTTGTCAAAACCATAACCACGGGACTAGGTTAGTGACAAAACCAAACTCATATGGATTGAACTTGTGCAATATTAACTTCTTGCCACCTGGCAGTACAGGGCCTGCCATTGCTTCCAAGTAGTTATGCAAACCATTGAGAACATGTAGAACTCAAATGTATAGCCAACTTTATTGGAATGGGCACAGAAATGTGTACACAATAGGTTATAAACCTCTAGTCGGGTGCTAGTGATGAAATACGGTTTTTATTCTTGATTAGATCTTGAAATATTTTTCTGAATCTTTTAGACTCCCACTGACCTTTTGACATATAAAACTATCTTTCAAAATATTCAAGAGATAGTGCAGATTCTTTATCAAGACAAACACTTCACACAATTGGCCTAAGTTGGTCTTTGTTTTATCCAAAACATCACAACTTACCAATTTCAAATGTACAAGAGTAGAACACTTTTAGTCTTACATTTGACAAGTTCTATAAATCTTCTTTAAGACGTGTCACTCAAATTACAATCTTGGAGTATAACTCTAAGAATTTTTTCTGGAATGAAGTATGAATCATCTTCTTGATTTGACCACTTCAACAATTCATAACTCCTCTTCTTAGCTATCAGAATGCACTTAGAGGATGAATTGTGATAAGGTCTTTTAATCATTAAGATGATCATATATCATGATACTAAAGTACTCTCCCATCTTTCCAGATTTGAGAAACTTTTAACCTTCTGCCTAAATTGATTCTTCTTATTCGCTCTGCCATACATCGAAAATTTTCAAATGTTTCAAAATTATACTTAAACTTATAAGTATAACCATATTTACTAAACTTTAGTAAACCATGACGAATAGTCTTATCGATCTTTTGTGGTGGACTTGATCAGTGCACAAGAATGTGTACTCGATCCCTTAGTCCTTCACTTGACTCACATATACATGTGAACAAGGAACCAGTCTTAATTTTCCAAAGCTGAAAGTTCTCATTCATCATACTGTACAACATGTATGATTCCAAGTTTCTATCCAACTGAAAACTTGGGTGATGAGAAGCTTTCCTTATTTAGTAAATTTAGACACTACCACAAATGAAAGAACCAAATTCATATTTTCAATATTGCTAGAAACATACAAACATCAAGTTTTCATAAATGTCATTGCAAGGAGATATAAAATAAAGTAAAACAAACTTTTATTTATTCATAAAATGCAGAAATTTTTTTCCGTACAATGCAACTTTAAATGAAAACTATGTTATTACATGTTTCCTAGCAATCTATCGTAACTCCTAAGAGTAGCTCAAGAATCCGATCTTCAATCAAGCGATAGAAATCCATCTTCGCGGTCAGATTCAACACACTCTTTCTTTAAGTTTCCTTCACTTTTCCTTTGATTCTTAAAACATCAACATGTGACCCAGTCACATCTTGTAATAAGAATCTCAGAATAGAAACTTAACCGAGTTAGATAGTGGACTTTACCTGAAGTAGAGTCAAACTTGTTGACTTTACTAGCCTTATGATCTTTCAAGTAAATTTGGAAGCTTCGTAACCAATGCCCTTTCCTTTTGGCAATAGAACCATATGGACCCTTTGAGAATGGTACATGGGATAATCTCAGACTTAGCCTTTCTCATTAGCATTTGGTCAACCAAGTTGATAACGGCCAATCCCTTTCAATTGGGAAGAGGAAACTTTTACTGGGTATCCAATGTAACCATTGTCAATGTCCATTGAAGGTTTGGAAAGTTGATCTTCTAATCAAATTTGCTTTACTAGTCCTCAAATCATTTCTAATTTAGCCGAACCAAGCAAATAGATAAGATCATTAAGGGTCTTGTCATAGTCTGTTTCATAGTAGTCCCAAATGAACTCACTATATGACTTAGAATGTGATTGAACATCTAACTTTCTTAATACTTTGACACCCAACTCTCCCGGCTTGTCAATATGTGACTTTATCTCCAAGATGTGAGAACACATAGACTTTGCTTGCCAATAGGGCTAGAGTGACCTTGAACTTGTGGGTTAGGGAGAATAATTGGAGGAGGTGGAGGAAGTGAAGTTCCAAGAGATTTGGGAAGATCATAGATATCTAAACCATACATCTTTTGGGAGATATTCAAGATAGTTGATTTAAAGTCCTTATATAACACCCAATATGAAATATTAAGGCTAGGACCCATCACGATACTTTTATAACTTGGAAGAGGGCTGCCGTAATCCAAGCTGTAAAATATTTGAAGGTAGGCGAATGACGATTCATCAATTTCCACCATGAAAAACGAAATAATTTATTAGGTTTTAATTGGATTTGAAACTCCTAGATCTTTTGAGATTCATTGAACTTTCAATGGCATGTTTCAATCTCGAGTATGCCCTTCACATTTTGTGACTGGGATGCCGAGGATCACAAAACAAGGTGTGAAGTAACCATGCAAATTACTTGGTACTCTTAAATGTTTATCACTTAATCGTTGTGCCGGTAAACCACACGCGCCCCTTCCGACCTCATGAAAAACCTTAAGTCACCCTTTGCCTACCTTGTTAAGTCCAAGTTAGTGTGCCGGTAAATCACACACGTTCCACCAACGACTTAAACAAGGTGCAAAGTGTAATTTCATGGATTAGCACGTTATTCACATTTTCCTAAGTAACTAAGATTGGGTATTTATAAAAGGTTTAGTTATTTAGTATTTATCATTAATACTTTTAATGAAGGGAGAATTTATAGTCTTTGTCCTACCCGTTCGGCTAACGACCCTCCACCAGTCAAGGAAGCGGTGGGTGAGAGTGGACACCCATTAAACTGCTATTTTATAGGCAGTAACCTTATACCCCCCTTTTAGACCGACTTCGTGAATGAGGCCTACTAACGGTAAGACTGACTTGCTCTTATATATATATATATATATATATATATATATATATATATATATATATATATATATATATATATATATATATATAAGGGTTGAATTTTAACTTTTAAAATCCTAAGGGCTTAATTTGGAATTAAAGTATTCATGAAAGAAAACTTTTCAAATTCCAAAACTTGAGGGCAAGTTTTGAATTATTCAAAAACTTTTCAATTCCATAACTTATGTGTTTAAAGTAGTTTTAATACAAAAAACTCTTCAAGTTCCATAACTTGAGGACAAGTTATGAAAGACTTTAAACCATTAAAAGAATGTGACTCTTCCTTATTCATAACTTATAGAAAACTTTATGAGTTTTATGAATCTTAAATGTGACATTTCATCTAACTTGAGGACAAGTTACAAAAACACATTTTAGAATCAATTCTTAGATTAATTTGGATTGAAAACAACAATTTCACATAACTTTTCCTATTAATCTAAGCAACTCATAAGAACAAGATAATTCAAATCAAAAATTTTCATGTAATTAGCCTAAACCTTAAACTAATACAAAACATGAATCTATTGACAATTATCTTTGAAATTGGATTAGCATGAACACTACCACATCAAAACAGGTTTATAAGTTGAAAAACAGCTTAGGGTAATGTTCCTAGTCCATTTCCAGCCAAAACAGTCGAAGATATACTGCCTGGGGGTCCAAATCGTCGAGTGCATGAACCAAATCGACGAGTTGGATCGTTTTGAACACTTTTAAGGCATGGACTCGTTGAGTCCCCTGATGGACTCGCCGAGTCCGTTGCCCAGACAGCAAAAAAACTTCGATTTTAAGCAGTTTTTGCAAGTATAACAAGAAAACAAGCCTAGGTTCTGATACCACTGTTGGGTTTTGAGCATTCTAACACTCCTATGGTGTACATGCAATCCTATAAACCTTGGATCTATGTTTTCTCTATTATACATGCAAATATTAAATATTCCAAGGTTTCATCCTAACTAGCATATTATGAAGCACATATACTACAAAGTTCTAGTTAGATGACATACCTTTTGATGTAAATTGATGTCTTCAAGCTTTAAGAGTTTATCCCCAATAGTGTGGAAGCCTCAAGTGGAATCACAAATCACCAAAACACCTTGGAAGAACTTGAGAGAATATGTATGCACACTAAAATCGGCCCACTCTTATGTCCTCACACACTAGTGCCATTTCTTGTGCCAAAGGCCTCTTTATATTTATGGAGGATTAGGGTTACATCCATGTAAACCATAATACCCATGACCTTTCATTTCATAGGATCCATGGGTTAAAAAACTCCATGGACTATCCATGAAAGCTTTAGCCCAACCTAACTGAACTTGGCCCATTCCATATATATATATATATATATATATATATATATATATATATATATATATATATATATATATATATATATATAAGAGCCATTATTTAATTAGTTCCTTTTGATCACTTAATTAATTAATTCTTAATCAATACTAATTAAATAATATGATTCCATATTAATATATTAGAACTTATAATATATTAATATAAATCATAAATATACTATTCTCAAAAGACTATCCATATAAATTGTGTCAGTGAAGTGCAACCCAAATGGACCATGTCGGGTCGGGTCAAGTACATACCAAATATAGTTATGGACTTAGACATTAATCCAACACTTCCTAGGTTCTCTCACTTCTCTGCCATCATTTGCTGAAGAACTCGTTATGATGCCAACCATCTACCTTCTGAATATCTTCATATTCACTTAGTAGCCGATTCCCATCATCAAGAGTCCTACAAAGCACGAAGCAAGCAGCATTCGGGCATCGAATAATCTCTACCAACACGTAAAACTACTCTAGGTTACAACTCCACTTGCTTAACTGACACTCAAAAGGTATTACCGAACTCAAGCAACTTTAACCCTCATGGGTATCTAACTACTCTCTCAGTAGGCTCCTCCGATGCTCATTCATCTAGGTATCTCTCCTAGATTACTCTTCTACTCAAAGCTCTTTCTCTAAGAGATTCATGTTGGATACTCTTACTTCGCACATACTCAAAGCACATCACAAATAGCAACATTCCTAGGCTAGGGCATCACAGATCAGGCAACTCTAGCCTTAAAATATGAAACACCTAGCCTATCTTCTAGCATGCGTCACTAATATCACAATAATAACTCATAACACAAATAAGTAAGGGTATTTTGAGAAATCACCGTTCGGGCTCTGGCTGATTGTAATGTTGGGGTACAAAGTTTTCCATGAGTGACTTTGTAATGTTTGACTTTTGTAAAATCCACTTGCATGTGGTGCATTAGCATTTTGACTAATGAGTATTTTAGAGTGAGAGAGAGACATGTAAACACCTCTATATGAGGTGGGTTTTTCCACTTGTAGAGGTGTGCTTGAGAGATGTAGTTCATAGTGATTAGTGAGTGAGATATTTATGAAGCTCTACACTAGATCCCTTTTTGTACTCATTTACTATGATCGAATATATCTTTTAGCACCCAAATCACCATGTTCAGTTGTGCAATCTTTAATTCCGCATGCCAAACCATGTTCTTTGTCACTATAATTGGTATCAGAGCGGGTCTTCAAGATCAAGGTGATATTTGAAGAACGATTCTCGGTTTGACAATTTTTGTCGCAATTTGAGCATTTTTGGTGAGTCTCTCTCTATGATCTCTCTTAATTTCAGTTGAATCATGCGTTGCGTTTTTGATTCATGATCGTTTGACTTGTTGGATCAAATTTTTCTTGAAAAATCTCATTGATGATCCAATAATTTTTTTTAATTGATCAAATCCAAAACAAAATTTGAAATCAATTGTTATATCATTTGAATGTCCAATGTTCATCCGATCAAAGCTTTTAGCCCAAATTCAAGCCCAAAAATCAAAGATCTGATACTGTTCTTGATCTACTTTTGTGAGCCCAAATCTTATTTCTAATTGATTAATACGATATTTCTATTTGATTCGTTTCATTCACGAGCAATACATTTGTTTCTTAGTTTTATCATTAATCTTAGTCGGTGAATCAAATATATAAAATTCAATTCATGTTGATTCAATTGATTTTCTTTAAAATGTCGACATGTTCACGATTTTCTTTTCTTCATTCTATGATCGAAACCTATGAAGAATTATAGATGTTCTTTGTTTTGAATGAAATTGAATTTGGCTTGATTCATTGAGTCTAAAATCAAACTCGATTTTGATAATATTTGTTGATTGAATCTTCATGGATGGTGATTTCGTTGATTTTTGTTGTTCGTATGTGCCAAATGGGTCGTACATGATAGTCAAACACGAAAAGTCAAAACTTAAGTTCCTGAAAAACGAACCAAAATCGAAGTTGATTTCATGTGTCGAGCAGTAAAAGTAATTGATTTTTAGTCGATTTTGAATGGTCTTACTTGGTGTCAATTGAAAACAAACATGTTGGTTTTCTTGGGGTCCAATGGTGGTTACTGGGAATCAAATGGATATGTGCTTACTTGATTTTGGAGTCGAATGTGCTTTGGGTTTGAAATCGAATTCAATTTCATGAAAAACTAATTGTGAAGGGCACTATGATAATTCAACTTTGTATTGGATGATGGTTTGGAGTTAACGAACACAGGATGGATTTGATGTATGGACTTGAAAACGAAGTATGTGATTTTGTGTTGACGAAACGAAGTTTGGATTCGTTAATTCGTTAATTAGGTCTGATATCGATGTGTTACAAAGCGAAGGCTGTTTGTTGTTGTTGATTTTAGGATTGGATTTTGGTTTCGTGAAGGAGATTTTGATTTTGGGGTTGATCAATTCGAAGGGTATTTGCCTTGGGTTTGGGAAGAAATATAAGGAACGAAGAACTGTAAGTGTTGATGATTTGGGTTGATCTCTGAAAAACAAAGGACGACGATTTTGGTTTTGGTTTCAATCAAACGAATGAAGCCTTGGTTATTTGATCAATGAATTGGAGAAGAACTGTGTTAAAGAACGAAGGGTCAATGTTTGTTTAAAGTCGATTTGTGATTAGGTTTTTGGTGCTATGGATTCATACGAAGGGTTGATGATTGAACGAACGAAGAATGGTTACTGTTCATTACTGTTCATATATAAGTCTTCGTATGTTTCGTATGCCGAGAAATTTTTTGTTTGATTGGGGAAGATGGGGTTTCATACGAAGAGGACAGAGAAAGAAAAAGTTTCCTACGTTTTGAGTTTTGACTGTCTTCGTATGTTTCATCAAGAAGCTTTGTATGAATTGAAAAAGCAAACGTTTCAAAAACAGCCTCTGAACCTTCGAATATTTGGCACTTTGAAAATTAAATGAAGTTTCGTATGTTTGACACTTTTCACCCAAATTCGAAAATTTATGAAGCTTCGTATCTTTGGGACTAGTCTTCGTATGTTTGGAACAAAAAGGAAGAATTTTCGAAAATAGTCCCTGAGGCTTCGAATTTTTGGCAGTTTGCACCCAAATTCGAAAAAGCACTAATTTTTGCTGGAAATTGAAGATTGTGCATTTCAGGCCCCTACAGTTTGTGCAAATTGACGCTTTTTACCCAGATTTGAAAAATGGGGAGTGTTTTGCATATTTTACTGTTTTGGGCGCACTTGGTCACTGCAGAATTTTGAAATTGATAATTTCTACCTATTTTTGAAATTTTTTGTCAAAGGCGATCTGTGAACGAAGCTAAAAATTCAATATTTTTTGGATTTTCCGGATTGAAGCACAAAGTTTATGCCACACGTTAAGGGGGAGTTTTGACACGAAAAAATCTAAATAGAGCACATACTTTTTCCTTGGAGTTTTATAATCAAATTTCGATTATAAAAAGGGGGAGAAGTTTTATACGGAAATTCGAACATGAATTTTTCATATTATGCGGATTTGAAGACCGAAGTGATCTTGAAGTTTTGAAGCCACGAGATGATGCAATTGGAAGTTTGGAAGTGATGTATTTGAAATGGGTTTGGATTTATTGAAGATTTTTGGGGTGTGTTTTTATGCGCAACTTTTGGGTGATTATTTGGAATTAATCATTCGTTGCTGCTCGGATTGTATGGTCTCACATCCTAGAGCCCAAATTGAAGAATCATGGAAGAATTGAAGATTGAAGTTCGTTTCGACATGTGTCACCTTTGAGGCTCAAACCGCGTAGTTGCTCAACTTTGGAAGATTTGAAGTGGGTCATTCATTCCTAACTTTGAGGGGGAGAATGTTGGGGTACAAAGTTTTCCATGAATGACTTTGTAATGTTTGACTTTTGTAAAACCCACTTGCATGTGGTGCATTATCCTTTTGACTAATGAGTATTTTAGAGTAAGAGAGAGACATGTAAAAACCTCTATATAAGGTGGGTGTGTCCACTTGTAGAGGTGTGCTTGAGAGATGTAGTTCATAGTGATTAGTGAGTCAGATATTTATGAAGCTCTAGACTAGATCCCTTTTTGTACTCATTTACTATGATCGAATATATCTTTTAGCACCCAAATCACCATGTTCAGTTGTGCAATCTTTAATTCCGCATGCCAAACCATGTTCTTTGTCACTACATTGTACACACTGCTCCTTCTCGTTTTTCTCTTAGAAACTATTGCTCATTTTAGAAAAATTATTTCTTTTGAAAACTTGTCTCAAATCCTCAGTTTGAGTCTAGATTTGCCCGAAGGTGTATCCGAATCCCTCAAACCAAGGCTCTGATACCAACTTGTAACACCGTAAATTTTCAAACAAAATTTTCATTTTAAAATCACATAATTATCATAACACATTTCACAAAAATCTCATTTATTTAATTTACAAATCGCAACTCTATAACTATTTGATTAATTATCCAAGATCCTCAAAACATAACTCTTTCACTGGTGTGGACAATCAAACCGGTGCCTTCCCACGATCCTGAGAAAAACCTGAAACACATATCACATAACACGGTAAGCACGAAGCTTAGTGAGTTCCCCAAAATACCACACACAACTCATTATCCACTCGAGGCTATAACACAGTATGACCCTCCGGTCAATGTGTCTTAGTGGGACCCTTCAGTCCCATAACTCGGGTGGACCCTCCGGTCCTAACTCAGTAAGTACAGAATAATACACAACATAAATCACATAAACATAATGCAGGATATATCAGTACTCAATATAAACACATAAGACATCTTAGTCACCCAAAGATACCACTCATGGTAAGTATAGTGAGAAGACTCACCTCGGATGATGAACAACCCCTATAAACGTTCTCTAACTTTGAGCCAAACCCACAATTAACCCTATTAGGAACTAAGTCCAAACTCTTACTCATTAGGTCTGAAGGTAGTCCACTAACCAGACCTTCCATAACCTAAAACCCATTGGGCCCACCAATTCCTAATAATAAATGGGTTCTCCCGGGGCTCAACTCTCAAACCTAAATGACAAGCCCAACTCTAGGGCCCAAAGCGCACACACACACACACACACATATATATATATATATATATATATATATATATATATATATATATATATATAATCCTCTGGTCCAAAACTCTATTGCAACTAGCCCAAACTCCAGGCCCAACACAAGGCCCAAAAATAAGACTTAACCTAAAAGTCCACAGTAAGGTTACGCGGGGCGTACCTCCCTTGGTACGCTCAGTGTACTCACGAATCCAGTTTGGCCATCGGGGAAACTAGGGCAATACGTGGGGCGTACAGGAATTACGCTCAGCGTACTCCCTAGATTCACTCTTTCTACTCATTTGGTCTTAATCAGTTAAGACCTTGACTCAAATCACAAATCTGGATTCCTTAATAGCCCTTACTCCATAAAGTCAGTGACTATAAACCTTTGCATGGCTGAAATGGTCACAAACACCAAAAACACTCACTCTCTTATCTCAAAAAGCTCATAACTAATGCATGGCATTACACCAAGATTGGGTTTTTATGACATTACACCACTAATTACACTCAAAGGAGTTTATCATAGTCTTTGGAGCTTAATATCTCATAAAGTCTCCACCTTTTGGGACAAAAACCCTAAAATACTCTATTAAAAGAGTGACAAAGCTTGAAGCTTTATACCTCTATATGAAGCTCCCAACTCAGATATGCTCGTATCCAAAGCCTGGTCTTCTCACTCCTTGTTCTCCAAACCTCCTTCTTTAATCCAAGAGCACACAAAATCACTTAAGGCTCTCAAATGGACACACATACAAGCTCAAGAACAAGGATTAGGGTTTAAGAGGGTTTATTGAGTGAGGTGGGTGGCCAGGGTTGAGGCCATCTCATTCATTATATAGGGAACCCCTCAATTACGGTTTCTCATTCTGAGCCTAGTACGCCCAGTGTACCCTCTGGTACACCCAACATACTAGGTGGCTCCGCTTAAAAGTCACGCACATGAGTACACTAAGCGTACACCCAACGTACTCAGCTACCACCTTTCTCAAATGAGGAACTTATCCTGCCAAAACTTCAAACTTCCATAGCTTCCTCGATATAACTCTGATTCCAGTAAACCTCATACCCATGGAAATGTGTCGAGATGCCCTACGCTTCTAGCAACTTGTCGCAACCCCGAGACTTCCTCATGCCCGGGTTGCAGACCACAAACCCTAATCTCAGACGATCCGAAACAGGATGTTACAGAGGGACTCGACGAGTTGATTCGTTTTGGTCCCGCTGCAGTTTAAGGAAGAACTCGATGAGTTTGTGAAGGGACTCGACGAGTTGATTCGCCAAATCGTGACTATGAGTAGCCAGGGAACTCATTGAGTTAGGGGGATGAATCAACGAGTTGGATCGTGATTTTAGGGTTTTTGAGTTATAGAACTCGGTGAGTTGATGAGTCAACTCAGCGAGTTGAGTCAACACATGACGTTGAATTTAACCAGAATGTTGACTTTGACCAAGGGTAAAATGGTCATTTTACCCTAAGCAGGATTATCAGATTTTGACTAAGTGTTTTGGTGATAATGATAGCCGGGGAGTCATTGGAGCAGCCGTCAGAGATTTACTCACCACAAGATTTCACAGTCAGCTTTGCGAGGTGAGTTTCCTTTAGTAGAAACGGGTCGAAGGCACCAATGTCTGCCCGTGTAGAGTAGCTAAGTGTGGGCTAGGTCCGTATGTTAGAATTGTTTATGATTAGTAGCTAAGTGTGGGCTGGGCTCGTATCTTAGAATTGTTTATGATTAGTAGCTAAGTGTGGGTTGGGCCCGTATCTTAGACTTGCTTATGATTAGTAGCTAAGTGTGGGCTGGGCCCGTATCTTAGTATTATACGAGTATATTAGTTATACTTGTTGTCTTTGTGATACTTGTATGTGCTTGGTAGGGAGGTGAGTGTGGGTGGGGTCCCGTATCTCACCACTAGCTGAGAGTGGACGAGGTTCCATATCTCATTATTAGTAAAGTAGGGGCGGGGGCCATGATAGGCGAGGCCTTAATATGAGAATATATATATATATATATATATATATATATATATATATATATAATATTGTGTATGATTTTTATGTACTAGCATGATTATGTGATATTGTTAGATGTGTATAGCGGGCGAGGCCCAGTGACAGGCGGGTCCTAGAGAAACAGATTTGCATACCGAGCGAGGCTCGATGCCAGGCGGGGCCTGACGCTGGACATTGTCCGATGCCGGGCGGGGCCCAGTCTATGTGATTATGTGATATGTGTATGGTATGTGGTAGATTGGGGAGACTCACTAAGCTTCTAGCTTACAGTTTTCAGTTTTGGTTTCAAGTACTTCCAGTAGCAAAGGGAAGAACTCGGGATGATTGCAGTGCATACACTATTTATTCAGCCTGGGATGTTTTTACTATGATATATTTTATGATGTGAGAATAATGACTTATGACTCTATGTAATGTTATGATAACTATGGTTTTATTAATGATTTAAAATGAAATTTGTGGACCGTATTTTTGGGATGTTTCACCACCACTATCGGACATAAACCAGGTCAAGAATCATACGTTGGGTTATAAAAAAAACTAAAATGGCTAGAAAGAATAACAATGTAACATCAACTTGAAAAACAATAAACTACAAACAACCTAATCCACATTCTATTTAGATTTTAACTGATTGATGTTTAATTACTTTGTATGACATTTTGTATTTGAATTTTTAAATGACTATTGTGTAATTTTGATTTTATATGATAATTTGTATGTTTTTATAATTATTCAACAACTTTATTCATCACAGTATAAAACATTAGGGTAATATGGTCAATTTTTTTTTTATCATTCAACAGAGTTAGTCAGATATACAATCAAACAACATGGTTTCTTTCCCAATCAGAAAACTTTTCCAAACAGTACTTTACCAGACAACAACTATCAAACATGACCTAGTTGTTAGAGCCACTCAATTATAACCTCAAAAAGTTCAAATTTAATATTTTAACCCATCAAGTTACAAAAATTCATTGCAATATTATTCATGCTAAATTATATCAAACTAAATATTGCATGCTAAATTATAAGGTGGCACATTGAGTCATGCTCGCGAAATTTTGTACATATATGTATTCAATAGTCAAGAGATAATTAATAGAAGGATCAAGTTCAATTATACATTTATGGTTTGTAAAAACGAATATTTATAAAACAAAATTTTATTTGTTTTTACAATAGTATAAGCATAGAAACGAATATGTAAACTTTTTTTGAAAAGAAAACTAATTTATAAAAAAGATAAAATCTTAAAAAACATATATATATATATATATATATATATATATATATATATATATATATATATATATATATATATATATATATATATATACTAGCCGTTTAACCGCGCCAAACGACGGATGCAAATAATTATTTTTAGAAATTAGTTTTCTAGAGATAATGAGTTCTTTTGTACAAATAGTTTACTATATGAAATAAATCAGTGTGTTAAAAAATCAATTCAAGACAATCTTAAAACTCTTAATCTCTCGTACTCAAAACCTACTTGGATATATGTTAAATGTTCACTAACAATAATTAAATATATTACTGAATCCATTCAATTCAAACCCATCCATAATAATATAATGTTATAATTGTTTAGTTTTAAACAACAACCAAAATATAATAAACGAAAAAATAATTTTTTTATGCAATACTTGGACATGATACATAGACACAAAAACTACAACATTGCTTAAACTTATGGAGTTAGGAATGTAATTGTTAAATTTTTGGATTAAAATGTTGCTTTTAAAACTATGAAGACCTTTTATGTGAAAATTTATTAAAAATAAAAGTTTCTTTTATCATTAATCTTCTTTCGTGATTATGATATTTAAAAAACATTGTATTTTCAATTAACGTGTGGATATATAGCATCCACTTTTATTTTTTCTTATATATTTTTATGGTATTGCTCTTTGTAAATGGATTTTTATAATATAATGTTAGAAAAGACTAATAAAATAAGTTATTGCGGAAAAACAAATATATGAAAATATCTAATTATAGTTTAGTACATGTATAATTTATAAAGTTAAAGTTAAATAATTTGAGATATTTTTTATCAATATAAAACAATAATATATTGTTAGTATGGAATTTGATATGAAGTCGATTAATCAAGAAACTTAAAATAAAGTAATATGTTTTTAAATACCGTTTCCTATTTTCTTAAGAAAACTATTATACATAATTCATAACTATAAAACAATCTTGAGAATTAAAAATCAAATTAGGTTAGTCAAAAAAAAAATCTAAAAGCCTTTAAGAATCTCAATTTGAGTAGTTACAAACAACTTTTATAATCTTAGTTTGAGTAGTTACGTATAACTTTTAATTAGGTGAAAACCTACAATCAAAACTCTTAGGGATATAATTACCACTTTTATCTTACAAATACCAACTATATACAATTCAAATGCTTAAATGAAACTACTTTAAAATAGGTCATATAAGACGGTTGCTAAACATAATATCACGGTATACACAAACTAAAACATCTGTATACACAAACTAAAACATCTCTAGACTTTTAGATATTGTTTATAACTTTAGCATAGGGTGATTTACTGGCCCATGATTATGCATACTACCTATCTTGGAGGGATTTCAATAATGACCCAAGGCATTCCTTGCAGAATCTCAGAAGAACTCTATTTTACATTGAATTTCAAATTTTAGGTCATTAAGCCTCGATACTCAAAAATACTCCATCACATAAGGCATTACTTGCTTGATGCTTCAAATCCATCCAGTTTATTAAGAAGCTTCACAATCACTGAATCACTGTTTCCACTTTGAGAATCCATTCAACTTTACTGCCACTTTATTCAGTAATATAATCGATCAACATAGACACTAAAAAATCAAACATATAAATATATATAAAAAAAGTTGGGACCGGTAGTAAAAGAGCCCACACCATGTGAAAATACAAAACTAACATTTTGATTAAAGTACTGGTTTTACCATTAGTGAAAATTAAAATCAATATACAACCTTGAACTAAGGAGCAAAACTAAAAAGCTTTTGGTTAGTTGGGCACATCAAAATATACAAAGTATGTTGCTATTTATCATAACTTATTTAATCATTAAATGCAAATAAACAATCAAAAAAAGCTCGGTCCAGTCTTATCCCTTTGAGTTTTAAAAAAATCTTGGTCCAATATGATTATAGTTGTCGTATGTGCTTTTCTATCTGGTTTATCTGTAACCGCTAAGCCGTTTAACTTCACCTGAGAATTTATATTTTTTTTATACAATAGATAAAAATATATTATTACACTTTTAGATACCTCGCTTGCAAGTTTGTCAATTATATGATACAATGAAGGGCACATCACAATGGCATTGGTCCGATGTGGTTTTCCAGCTGGCTTATCTCAATTTGATCTAGATCCTACCCTAGATAAAAGAACAAAAAATCATCAGAGCTGTAATCGAGATTAATAGATGTATATATTAGTAATATACTGATAAAATGAAAGAGGATATCATGTATGATATTGAAGAATTTTTGGAATTCACATCAGTGCCATCAAGAACATCATGCAATTTATTTCTGCTTTCATCGAGTCTACTTCAAAAAATGATGAAGCTGATTTAGCATTAAAGCAAGTCAATTTTTAGTTGATGGATCATTACACCTAGCAACTGCAATGCCAACATAAACACACAAATCAAATTTTACAAACATGCTTGTTTATCAAAACAGAGGAGACAGACAAAAAATCAAAATCGATTAGCAAATATTTTTCCTTTTGATTAATCTAGGGTGAGAATGGCTGTGAAGAACACCAACCCATAAATATATAGACACACATACAAAGCTAGTGTTTTTCTTATGAATAGAGAGAGAGGAAGAGGACATTGGTGGTGATTGTTTAATGGGTTAGTAAATCCAGAGATCAAAGAGAGATATGATTCGTTATTGATCCTTGTGAACAAAAACATTCACACACACGTTTACACAAATTTTTTTTCAGTAAGGGAGAAAAATAAAAATAAAAAAGCTATATTTGTCACTTACTTTCTTCAAATCAAGAGATGATGGTGAGGTGTTCCGGCTGTGGTGATATCGATAGATAATGGTGATGTCGGTAGTAAGCAACTGTGGTTCTAGGGTTTTCTGTATGATTTCTAGATCGAGAGAGATGGAGGCAAATGCGGTGAAGGGAGAAGCTTTTGTGAGGAATATGTCGATAGGGTTTCTGTGGTTGCGGTAACGGACGACTACCGGGTATGAAATAGGCAATCTCCAGCCATAGATCTTGGAACGAAGATGGGTCAGAATGTTGGTAACAACCAAAGAGATGTAACTAAAGATAGTGTGAAACCGCAACCACGACGATAGTGATCCATTGTGCAGGTGGCCCGCTAGCGTTTTCTAGCGAGAGAAAAGAGAGTGACGTTTTTCAGATTTGAAATTAGGGTAAAATAAGAGAGAAAGAAAAATCCCCTCAAGAAACAATATGAGTGATCTCTTTTGCATAATGGGTGGCTTAAGTGGGAATGCAATTGAAAAAGACCACGTTACTTTTCTTATCCGGCAGGGACCGAAGGTGGAGATAGTGGAGGTAGTGAATGATCCGATGAT
Organism: Lactuca serriola; assembly: GCF_051521515.1. Lineage (NCBI taxonomy): Eukaryota > Viridiplantae > Streptophyta > Magnoliopsida > Asterales > Asteraceae > Lactuca > Lactuca serriola. The sequence goes on along the minus strand of NC_136409.1, from coordinate 232,546,818 downwards.
GGTGGCGACTGGTTTCTGGTGTGCGCTTGTGACCGTAGAGAGGAGATGTTATATAAAGTATAACTAGGGTTGAGTGTTGACCGATTAATTTGGCTGAGAGCGAGGAATACCAATTCAAAGGCTGCCTGACCACCGGATAAGATTTAACGATATCTCTTTATATCAATATATATATATATATATATATATATATATATATATTTGACCTTTTCAAGTGTCCACAAATAAGCTTGATGATTTTCGGAATGCATAAAGTGTGTGTATATGATGCTTTGAGGGTTATACCTCTTAAAATAAAGCAAAACATGTTAAATGTTTATTAAGGTATAAAGATATATATATATATATATATATATATATATATATATATATATATATATATATATATATATATATATATATATATATATAGGGTTAGGTTCATGTGAAACGACCTAATTTTGTGAGACCGTGAGACGCATTTTTTTATTATTTTTTATTTTTTTAGTTAATTCAAGTTCCGAAAATAATATTAATTTTTTTTTTTTGGATTTTTCCATTTATTTTGCATTTTAAAGTTATTTTTTAGAATATGTATAGTGTAATATTCTATTAGAATATTTCACGTATTTTTCAAAAAAAACGAGATTTTTTTTTATTTTTTTTAGTTAATTCAAGTTCCGAAAATAATATTTAAAAAAAGAATTTTTAGATTTTTCCATTTATTTTGCATTTTAAAATTATATTTTAGAATATGTCAGTGTAATATTCTATTAGAATATTTCACGTATTTTAAAAAAAAACGGGATTTTTTTATTTATTATTTATTATTTTTTTTTAATTAAATCAAGTTCCGAAAATAATATTTAAAAAAAGAATTTTTGGATTTTTCCATTTATTTTGCATTTTAAAATTATTTTTAGATTTGGTCTCACGGTCTCACAAAATTAGAATGGTCTCAAATGAACCTGAAACTATATATATATATATATATATATATATATATATATATATATATATATATATATATATATATATATATAGGGTTTGGTTATTTTGTTTTCACTATCTATTGTGTGCATATATGGTTGATTCTGGACCAATCATTTTGGTTATTTTAAGAAAGTAATTAATGCATATTACATGTTGAGGATATAATGGATATTAATTACATCTTCAGCATTTAATATGCATTAATTACTTTCTTAAAATAACTAAAATGATTGGTCCAGAATCAATCATACATGCACACAATAGATAGTGAAAACCTTTGAACCTAACTCTCTCTCTCTCTCTCTCTCTCTATATATATATATATATATATATATATATATATATATATATATATATATATATATATATACTAATTTTACCAATTACTTAACAATATTAAAAATGAGTTTTCTACAAGTATCCCTTTCCCTTTTCAATTCCATCATCCCTAATTTGATTTTTTTTTCTTTTGTTGTTTTTTTTTCCTATTTTGTTTTTTTTTGTTATTTTTAATTATTTTTTAATTTATTATTATTATTATTATTATTGTTATAAATTCCGCACAAAATTTGAACATTCGGACGACATTATAAATTCGAACGACTATATAAAATCGGTTTTTAAATATTTTTTTATATTTTAATATTAATACTTTTATTTTTATTATTATTAAAAATTGCGAACAACATTTTATAAATCGAACATTATAAATTTGAACGACTATATAAAATCGGAACAAAAACAAAGTTTGTCCCTACTAATTATAGATATTAATTCGTACGATATTACAATTGCGTGGTGCGTTATGCGGATTGAAACATTTAGTCGATCACTATACATTGCTTCCGATTTTATATAACCATTCGAATTTATAATGTCCGATTTATAAAATGTTGTTCGAAATTTATAACAATAATAATATTAATATTAAAATATAAAAAAATATATAAAAACTGATTTTATATAGTCGTTCGAATTTATATTGTCGTCCGGATGTTAAAATTTTGTGCGAAATTTATAATAATAATAATAATAATATTAATACAAATTAAAAAAGATTTAAAAATAACAAAATTGGAAAACAAAAAAAAACAATAAAAGACAAAAAAAGAAAAAAAAAATAATGTCAAATCAAATGTCAAAATTTTGATTTGATTGATTTTAGAGGGGTAAAAATGGTTAGGGAGTACTTAGATTGGAGGGAGTGTTGGCACACTCTCTCCTCCTACTGTGTTTTTTTACAACACCCAAGGGGTGGAGAGACGAGATAGAGAAAGAAAAGAGAGATAGAGATATAGAGGAAGAGAGAGAGAGAGAGAGCAAGGGAGCGCTCCCAATTTCTACCGTAGTCTCAAACTGCACTTCCAAAACCGCATAGAGGGGGCGGTGTTTCAGTGCCACATCAGCTGAAACCGCAGCTGAACCGTACCCCACACCCTCCAGCCTTATAGCACAACCCAATTGTGACTATTTTCTGTTTTCAACACAATAATGCTAAAAGATGTATTATTTTAAATGCACAAACTAATACCGGGTTTTTATCTCACTATGTGTCTGTGATATGTTGATCATTAACCCTACAAATATTAATGTGATTATATAGCAATATCATTGTAATTTTTTTTTCGGTTATCATTTGTTTCCAAAACCTCTAAACCAAATTAGGAATAAAAATTTGTTTAGACAAAGAAATATAGAATTGTTTTTCCACTTTTAGCCTTTTATTACTATATCAGGAATCTTTACGTTTAAAAAATCTGCTTTTAACTTTTTAAATATCAGTTTCAAAATAAATTACATTATCCTCAGATATTTTTCCATCCTCCTCTAAAGCATTTCTCTTTCATCAATGCTGGAATACAACATTGTAATGTACTCGCTTTCTTAAGTCGGTGACTTTTAACACGTGTCGAGTATTAGAAGCGAGTGCTATTCACTCGCGTTAACCCGCGTTCTTTATATTTCAGGAATAATGCAACAATATCCTTCCTTTATAAAACCCTTCACCGGAACAGAAAATTGCGATTTGGAGAAAGAGAGATTCATTTCACGGAGGCGTAATTTTCCTGCAACGCGATGCCGGAACCACCCTAATCAGATGGACGCTAAAGAAGTCGCCGACTACCGATGGACGAATGAGAGGCACCTTCATTTCTTAAACTCCGTCGAGGCTTCGTTTGTTTAGACAATGCTCGGAAACAACGATCAATTTCTTCGTATGGATAGATGCTTGCTGGATGATTACGAATTGACCCTAGACTCGAAAGCTAGTAGCACCAACAGAAGAAGAAGACGACATTCAACATCAGGTATAACGTATATGATGAGACAGTTTTCTCTAATTAGGTCATTGGTTGATTTTTTACGTATGATAATATAGATCTTAATTTGTTTTCATTTCAATGGACAATATTCATTCAGATAAATCACAAAGAGACAATTGGTTGTTGTATCAACGAGTATCTAAACGTCTGAAAAAAATATATCTATGACTATGTTAGCCTATATATGGAAATTTATGTCTGACAAAGCCACATTCAACAATTATAAACTATAAAACTAGATGAATGGACCAAAATTAGCATATATAAAATCACATAATTTATGATAAAAGAATTTTCACTAAAGTTTTTTTTTTTTAAATTAAATTTCTTGTTTTGTAATACCAAGAGTTTATAAAATGTCTAATACATCAAAATCATAATTACTATGGGTTGAACTTTGTTATCTAATTAAACACTAAACACTGAGTTACATGTTTATGTTTAACATGTTTATTTAATGATATTAATTAATATGATTCATATCATCAATTAATTTGATAGGAAGATTGTAGGAATAAAAGTAGAATGATATATATATATATATATATATATATATATATATATATATATATATATATATATATATATATATATATATATATATAGTAGCACCTGGTTCCTGATACGTAAATCTTATTTGAGTATTTTTCTTCTTTTAGCCTTGGACTCGGCGAGTCATAGGTCCGACTCGCCGAGTAGATGCGGGACCCGGGACACGTTTAAGTTGGCGACTCGGCGAGTCCATATCCTGGACTCGGCGAGTCACAGCTGTTGGATGAAACCCTAAGTTTCAGGGGTTTGCACCCTATTTAAACGACACATCTGCCCCAAGCCAGCCCCCATTCACACCCCAGAGCTTCCAACCCTCGTTCTAAGTTGTTCATTTAGAGTTTGAAGCAATTGTTGTGTGATCTTGAAGGTTTTGAGGCAAAAGGGAAGTAGATCAAGAGGAAGGGAAGGGATCCAAACATCTTTGTGCTCTCTCAGCAGTTCCTTTGAGGTATAACCCGTTTTCCCCATGTTTCTATGCTTATTACTTCATTTAAGTCATTCTTGAGCCAATCCCCAAGCTTGTATGTGCAATATAAGTCGTAATAAGTTGATTGGCCTCTAGATCTAGGCAAGATTGAGCTCCAGGAGCTCAGATCTGTTACCTTTATGGACCCATGTTGCTTGTTCACCCTAGATCTACCCTTTTGAGGCATTTTGAACCCTAAAATCCGTATTGATGAATATCTACACGTAAAGTTGGAAACTTTACGTGTGATTCGTGTTCTAGGAGTCCAGATTTGTGAATGACATGGACTGGAATCGAGCAAATCTGTGTATTTAGTGGGTGCATGGCAACGACTCGGCTAGTCGTTCATGTGACTCGGCGAGTCTGTTCGCGAGTCTCCGAGTTTATCCCCTTTTCGTAGTGTCGAGTGAGCAGTGAGTCACGGGGTGTGACTCGGTGAGTCGGAAGCTGAACTCATCTATGGAGGAACTCGGCGAGTCAATGCCCTGACTCGGTGAGTTCAAGGCAATCTCCTTAGATCAAGAACAGACTCGGCGAGTCGCAACATAAGTGTTCATCGGATGAAGATGAACTCGACGAGTTGTTCATACAACTCGACGAGTAGGATGAAGGACTTGAATATCAGTTTAGAAGGAGAACTCGTCGAGTCGTCGCCTAACTCGACGAGTAGAAACGGGATTCAGGACAATCGTTTGGGTAGGGACTCGGCGAGTTGGAAAGCCAACTCGGCGAGTCGGGTCAACTGAAAGTTGACTCTGACTTTGACTTAGGGCATGATCAGGGGTAAAATGGTCATTTTACCCAAAGGACAGTTAGCAGTGTTTGATTGAGTATGTTGTGGGAATTGCAGCCGGAGGATTCCCGGAGCAGCAGTAGACAGTCAGTTCCCAATCAGATCAGCATCTACTTTGAGGTGAGTTACCTTCCAGTAGCGGTGGGCTTACGGCCACAATGCCGGCCCACCAGTAGGAGTTGTATGTAGATGATTGTCTTCGTGATATTCATCTATGGATTACTACTACCTGTGTTATGTTTATGTACTAGTATGATATGATGTTATGTGCTAGTGACAGTAGGGGGGGGGGGGGGAAGACAGTCCCCGAGGTATCCGGTCGGTAGTGCCGAAAGGGTAGTTATACCCAGCCATGTTAGATAGATCTGATATCGTGATACATGTTATGTGATAGTAGTGGAGGGGAGGAATAGTTCCCCGGTATCCGGTCGAGAGGACCGAAGGGGAGGCCAGCACCCAGATATGCTAGGCAATATCCGGTCGAGAGGACCGAAGGAGAGGCCAGCACCTAGATATGCTAGGCAATACCCGGTCGAGAGGGCCGAAGGGGTAGGTCGGGCACCCAGGTATGCCTGACAATGTATGTATGTTATGAGATTATATGGTATGTGGTACAGTGGGGGAACTCACTAAGCTTCGTGCTTACGGTTTTCAGTTTTGGTTTCAGGTACCTCCTCAGCTAGGGGAAAGGAGCCGGCGCGGTAGCAGCATGTCACACACACACACTCTCTTGTTTCCACAATTACGAGTTTATTCTGGGATTGATACTCTGATATTTGATTGATCGAATATTGTGGTTTTCAATTTGGTTTTCAATGTGAAATGGTTTAATCAAACAATGTTTTAACTATTAATGCTTTCATGTAATGTTTTATAACAAAATTTTTGGACGTGAAAAATGGGTCGTTATATATATATATATATATATATATATATATATATATATATATATATATATATATATATATATATATATATAGGGTGAGGTTCAATAGAGAACCATAATTAACCATGGAATCAAAGAACCAATCTTTTTTTTCAACTTTTAGAACTTATTTTTTATAAAAAAAAAAACTAAAAATACAGAAATTCATAACTTTTTATCCTTTTTCCAATGATATAAAGTTCATTTTTTTTACGTCAAATTCACAATGTGAATCTTCGAAAATTCAGAACGTGAATCCGGATTCACACGGTGAATCCGAAAAATATTTTTCACATTCACAATGTTAATATATTAATTTATATATTTTTAGATTTTTTTTTTCGATAAAGAATAAGCTATAGAAATTGAAAAAAAGATTTGGTTCCTTCAAGAACCCATAATTATGGTTCTCTATTGAACTTTTCCATATATATATATATATATATATATATATATATATATATATATATATATATATATATATATATATATATATATATCCCTTCCCTATTCTAATAAAAGAAAGGTGTTAATCTCCTTTTGACATGTGTCATCATATTAGGCCTCCTAATTAATGCATATTTTATTCTTCTTATGCCATGTGTCATCCTATTAGATCTCCTAATTAAGGCATGTCACTTGTCAACTTATTAATTCTCAATTTTAAATTTTAAATATTAAATTTCTCACTCTAATTACATTAAACTAATAACATTATAATAAAAATTAAAATAAAATTAATACAAATTATAAGGTGATATAATTTCACATATTTATTTAAATTAATGATTATAATTCTATATAACTAAAAAAATATTACTTAATTGATAATTTACTTAAAATAACTGATTAATAATTTTAAGTTCTCATTATTAAAGTTTTATTAATTTTGTAACCGTGGTTTTTTATAAACTAGTGTGTGTGTATATATATATATATATATATATATATATATATATATATATATATATATATATATAGCTAAGTTCAAATATTTTTAGCAACTATTGTGTGCATGAATGCACCAATAGGAAATTAGGAAAAAATAAATCATTTAAGGGTATTATAGTAATCTTTGCATAGTTAATTATGGTAGATTAACAACAATTCCTTATATAACTCAAGAAGCAAAGATAAATATAGAACATTAGCCCTAAATTGATTTCAATCGGCGTATCTATCTTCCTCCTCAACTACCCGATTACAAAATTTCTTCTTTCATTTCAACAGGCAAAGGGCATCTTGACTGGAAACGAAATTCGCATCACTCACTTTCCTAGGCCTTCGATCGAAAACTCATTCCGACTCAACCCTATAATCTTCCCCAAAATCAAGCAATCAAGCGAGATGACAATCATCGGAGGCGACACATTTGACGGAACAACAATGACAGTCATCGGAGGCGGCTCGGTCACATCAATCGCCGCCGCAATTTCACTCGCAGTCCCCGAGAAGCGCCGACAGTTGCAGGCGGAGGAGGTTGGCGGTCAGGTTCACGTTTCATCGGGATCGAGATCTTTCTTTCCAGACTATTTGTTGAAGAAGTCCATCAGGTTCACTTTTCCTCATTTACCCTTCGTTATCTCCTATTGCATCTAACTGTAAACGAAATATTATATCTCTACTTGCTGTTTGTAGATCTTGTAACATATTGGAAGTATTTTTGAAAAGATATACGTTCATTACTTGTTCTCTGTTGATTCATTGAATCTAAATTTCAACAAGTTTTAACTGTTTTAACCCAGTGTACGCAATCAATTTTTTTTAGTTATCGATGTTGTAAATATGTTACTGTAATGAGATATGTGTATGTATATTTGGTTCATATTGAATAATTCCATAGCATTTTTAGCTTGATAATTTGTTGAAGTACATGACAATATTTTCTTTTAGATCTTAATACGGTTGTAGATTTGATTAATGTTTTTGAGCTCTCATATGATTACATATGTTATCTGAATTTGAAGTTGATTGATGCTTCTTTAAAGCTACAAGAAAAAATTTGACTGTGGTTTCTTTATCTCTTGTTTATAGTTACTAATGACGATTCCAAAGCTTGATAAGAAGATCGTCAAAAAAATGGTCAAGAAGTTCAAGAGGCCACACAGTGATTGGAAAATATGTGTCAAGGTACACAATCTTATCTCTATAATCTTCTCATTATCATTGAATCAACCTGCTTATTTGCTCAAATTGTGTTTATAATAGAATTGGTTTCCATTCTAGAATGGAATATCGAATTCTAATTTTGTCATAATAGAATCTTGAATTCCTTGTCAACTTAAGTAGTGAATTACCGTAACCAATTCTGTCAGAATAGAATTGGTTTCCATTCTTGTTATTGATCTCGATTCTTTATAGAATGACATCCTAAATAATGAAAACATTACATTCTTTCAGAATAATATACATTGCAAGTTTAGGGACGATTGTTAATGTTGGTTTGTAGAAATTATAGTTATATACTATTTGAGTGTATATCACATTCTATCAGAATTTATTGTTTTATTCTATTTAATGCACTAAAATTTTTAATATTTGAAAGTTGATTATGTTTTCTTTGTGAATTTAGGTTTTGAAGAGGTTGCCATTAATGTGGAAAATGAAGAAAACATGGAGAACAATATTGTATTCTAGCATAATGTATTCTGTCAGAATTTATAAATTGTTATTCTTTCGGAATACATTAGAGTTTTTGTTAGATTTTGCGGTTTTTTTCTTTTTTAACCATTTTTAGTTTTAATATTTAACAATAAATGTAATCTTTAAACCATTATTAGTCATAAATTTTTTAGAATGAATGTAATATTTGTTTATAGTTTTTTTCATTACGGATGAATGTAAATAGTGATTCGTAAAAAATAAAATTTGTATTCTTTAGAAAATGTTATTCTTAATAATATGTTGTATAATTATTTAAGCATGTTTAATATAAAAAGTATCTTGAATTAAACAATATTCTGCCGGAATAAAACCGCAAATTTATTTATTAGTTCATTGTTGACTTTTTGTTATTCTGACAGCATATAGTCGGTTACTATTAAAAATAATATTAAAATTTAATTAGAATTAATTTATAAAATTCATATTTTTTAAAAATAAGGGAATTAATGATCCCTTAAAATCCGAAAATTTCCTTTTTTAAAGCAAGTTAATTGACCAAAACACCCTTTTGCTAAATTTTGTATGATTATATGATACATGCTACCCTATTGTAATATCATAGAACCTCAGATCATGATTGTTGATTCTATTCATCCGGTGGTCCAGATTTATGCATTCTGACACACAATAGTTAGTAAAACAAATAACCTAACCCTATATATATATATATATATATATATATATATATATATATATATATATAAAAACTGCCATTTAATTTTATGCATGTCTATCAACTCATAAAACATTAAAAGGATATGGTTGCTTTTTATATAAATGTTTAATCGAAACACAAATTAATCAAATAATTAATGTAGAAAGGTTTTAGTTTTAAGAGTTGGGGTCGTATTATTGAGTGGTGGTCACACGATAATTGAGTTTAAAAACTATCAACGCTCCAGACTGCCCAGAGTCGGCAGAAAAGTTATGCCGACAAGCGTCGTTCAGACTTGGAATTCCAAGTCGGGGATATGGTTCTCCTGAAGGTGTCACCGTGGAAAGGCGTCATCCGATTCAGGAAGCGAGGCAAGTTGGGCCCAAGGTTTATCGGGCCATTCAGGATTGTAGCCCGGGTAGGCAAGGTGGCGTATAGGTTGGATCTTCCAGCCGAACTCAGCCACATCCACAACACTTTCCACGTCTCTCAATTGCGGAAGTGTTTGGTAGACGACTCGGCAGTGGTGCCTTTGGAGGGTATTCAGGTTGATGGCAGCCTGAATTACATCGAGCGGCCTGTGGCGATCCTCGACAGGAAGTCGAAGGATCTAAGGAACAAGAGGGTGGAACTCGTGAAGGTGCAATGGCAGCACCGAAAAGGATCGGAGTGGACTTGGGAGCCGGTGGAAGAGATGATGGAGCATTACCCCGAGCTGTTTCAGGATCGAGCAGCAGACTTCGAGGACAAAGTCTGAAATAAGTGGGGGAGATTTGTAGCACCTGGTTCCTGGTACGTACTCCTTGTGATTAATATTTTAATTTTATGCATTTTTGCCTTGGACTCTGCGAGTTGAAGGACCAACCCGCCGAGTAGGAGCGGGATAAGGCGCGGGGTTTGAAGTTTGTACTCGGCGAGTCGGTCCCCGGACTCGGCGAGTAGACCCCGTTTGGACAAAAACCCTAATCCGGGCGTTTGCACCCTATTTAAACGCTCTAACTTGGCCTCCTTAGTCCCTAACACTTACAGAGAACTGTAGAAAGAAACCCTAGCCCACATATTGTTCTTGAGAGTGATTTTTGGCTTTGTGGAGAAGGTTTGGAGCTTATAGGAAGGAAGAGGAGGTTCAAGTGTGCAAAGAGGGGAGGTAGATCCGGAATCTACACTGTGAGAAGCTTCCATTCAGGTAGAAAAGTTCTTACCTTGATCATTAGTTCATTAGATCCCCTTTTTGTCCCAAATTGGTGGTTTCAAGCCCTAAAACCTCAAATTCCATGTATTTATGCTTTAAGTTGTGAAAGGACTTCAGATTGGGATCTTATGGACATCCTAGAAGTATAAAGTCTCTGTGGTTGGGGTTATTGAGGTCCCTATTGAGTGTATGACCCCTTAAAGAGCTTGGATTTGCCTTCTTGAGCTCATAGGGCCATGCATGCACGTAAAGTTTGCAACTTTACATGATAAGCATGCCCTAGGAGCATAGATCTACGGGTTAGAAGCGTCGCATGTCTCAGTTTTGGTCTGTATGGGAAGTGGGCCGAAGGGACTCGGCGAGTTGGATGAACAACTCGGCGAGTCCTATGAAGATTGCTTGGAGCTCGCCGAGTTGTTCTTCAAACTCAGCGAGTCATATGAACTTTCACTGAGTAAGCGCGGTTTAAGTGTCGAAGGTCCAACCCTTCGTATCTGCACGCAGGATTAGCAGTGTAACGTAGTCCCAAAACCCCAAATCCTCTTGCGGGATGTTCTGGTGAGGATTGGAAGCGAGTAGGAGATTTGCTCGTGGAACTCGGCGAGTTGCTCTCGGACTCGGCGAGTCGGATCACGAGTCGGTTCCATAGTCCTGAGTAGTGAGTCAAGGGTGACTTTGTGGGTGGAAAGAGGGACTTGGCGAGTAGGACCGGGTTAGTAGGAGAAGGACTCGACGAGTCTGTGCCACGACTCGTCGAGTCCAGTCAACTGGAAGTTGACTTTGACCAAGGAGTTGACCTTGGACCAGGGATGGGTCAGTCAGTTGACCTAAGGGTATTTATGAGTGGCTAATCTATGTTTATGGGTTTGTAGCCGAAGGATTACCGGTGCAGCAGCCAGACGTCGAGCAGTCAAACTTTCGGTAGCTACTCTTCGAGGTGAGTTTCCTTCCAGTAATAACGGGTCTAAGGCACCAAGGCCGGCCCGTATAGACGATGTGCTAGTGTTGGAGTGTGGGCAGAGCCCGTATCTCATGGTTGAGTTTGATGATGATATATGCCAGTATGATAGATTTGTCTATACTCGTTGTCTGTGTGATACTTGTATGTTATGGATTAGCAGCTGAGTGTGGGCGGGGCCCGTATCTCTATGATAGTGGAGTGTGGGCGAGGCCCGTATCTCTCAGATAAGGGAGTGTGGGCGAGACCCGTATCTCCCAGCTAGCGGAGTGTGGGCGAGGCCCGTATCTTCATGAGTATGGGTGAGGCCTGTATCTCCTAGTTGTTCATTGTATGTTTGTATGGTATGAGGTATTATGGGGGAACTCACTAAGCTTCGTGCTTACAATTTTCAGTTTTGGTTTCAGGTACCTCTTCTTCGAAGGGGAAGGAGCTGGCGCGATAGCGGCCCATCACACACATGCCTCGTATTCCGCACTATGAGATCTTCCTGGGGATTTGTACTCTGACATTATTATGTTTATGAAAATGTTTTCCAGACATGTGATATCTTTTATGAAATGTTATGATCGGTAAACGCTTTTATTTTTAAATGCTTTACTAAGTATATGTTTTAAAAATGAAATTTTTGGCTCATATTTTGGGACGTTACATAATTGGTCTTAGTTTCCATTAAAGTGGTACAACCGATAACAATAAGTTGTCATGTTTCTTTTCAAGTCATGAGAAGGTAATATTTTTAGTTTTCATAATTTTTTATTTGTATATATGTACATTTAATCTCAACCAAGTATTTTTGTGATGAGGGTGTGTTTGTATTAGTTTCTTATATAAATTAGATATTGGCATCTAGACTATGCCTATGTTGTTTTAGTTTGCCGATGTTGGAATATGAAAAATAATATGATACATATATATATGCATTTAAAAAAATAATAAGTGCATCACATTAGTTACTAAGTCGATGGTGTTGTAGACTACAAAATAAATATAAATGTAACTTTGTGTATTTTCCTGTGGCGTTGTCTAGATTGAAACAACACAATAGAGATGTATAGTGATAAACACACATAGGTTTTGATATTTCATAATATTTGTTAGATGTTTTGGCTTTTGTAGAAAGAAACCCATCAAATACAGAAAACAAAATAAATATATTTCTAAAAATAATACTAATATTATATTTTGAATAGCATGTAATATTAGGGCAAAATATGAAAGTGTTATGAGTATATCAATAATATATATTAATTTTAATATTTATTTAAAATTATAACTATATAATTTTATGTCAAGCAACGGCGTAAGTATTCATATTTTAACATAATAAAGATGAGATATTCGTTGAAATATCTTTTTTAGAAGTGATATGTATCGAGATAATCATATTTAGATATTCTTCGTATCTATAAAAAAAATTCACTTATCTCTCGAAAAAAAGATACCACAAATTTGTGAGATATTTTTCCAACATATTTGTGGATTTTCATTATTATTGAGAAGTCGAAAAAATAAATTGATAAATTGATGTTTGTGATAGTCATTTTACATGACCTCATTTTTCTGAAATAGTAATATCCAAAATGTTGATGTTTGAAAGATAAGAAAATGAAATAAATAACCATGAGATTTAAAGTCGTAGATAAATTGCAAAATGATCAAAATAGTAATAGTCATTTTACATGACCAACAAAGAAAATTATGTTAAACATGCTATTTATATGATATATAATGAGTTTAGAGTGTTTATGGTGTAAGTGAACCTCTACATGCACTATAACAATAATAGTCAATAAAAGGCTATTGTATGCACTTAAATAGAAATAATATACAAGAAGCCCTTGTGTGCACTTAAATTTTATAATAAGACTTAATTTATTCATAACAGAAAATCTGAAAATGAATGAGAGATAGCCTTATAAATAAAAGTGGTGATCTATATAACAAAGAATATTTAGAAAAAGAAATCAGATAAAATGAATTTGCGTTGAAGATGATATAGTCATTTGAAAATAGGTAGTTCAAAGTCTAAACGTGACAAAAATAAGCCAACACCCTAGTTCATGAGTTAATGACTCAAAATAGGGAAACATGTAACCAAGAGTCAGTAAGAAGAAGTTGTAGAGCTCGTTGTCACGGGATGACTCTTTTAGACTAGTCAATACCGTGTGCCACTTAGTGCTTCTCCGACTAAGTCAGGCTAACTTCGACGATCTAGATGTACTAACAAACTTAGGAAGAAAGATTTACAACAAGGGACACTTCAATAAAGCTTCTATTATATAACTCAACTTCTTTACAAGGCAACTTCTTGATGGTTTGGACAAATGAGTCCTCCCCCTATTTATAGGAACCTTACACCTCCTCAAATGGAAGATTCTAGGTCCCGATCACTCATGACTAATCTAGACTCTTCCTATTATATACATGGATTTTACAAGACTCTAGAATATGGTAGACTTGTATACGATGCTCTAGAAATCTCTAAGTCGTCCCGACATTATCCAAATCGTTCTTGTATGATCTAGCGTATTCTAGATCATTCCGAAGTCTTCCGGGTCGTTCTAGCTTCGTCCAGCGTCCTCTTGATTATTCCGGATCGTTCTCCTTTGTTCCACGGACATCTACAATATTCTAGCATCTTCCAGGGTCTCGTAGAGCATTCCTGATCTCTTCGGAGACTTCTCGAGTATACTTGATTGTTCCGGAGTTCTCTAGACGATTGTAGAATTTTCCAGAAACTTGGTCCGTGACATCGTGGCCATATTTTAGTAGATATAATAGTAAAAACTCGGACTTTAGATAAGAAGCTGTGGATAATTGAAGATAAGGAAGAGTCCGGTAAATGTAGCTGATAATCTAGCTTATTTTTCGAGTTTTTTTATTGTTGTGTTTGACAAACCAAAAAATAGCTTATAAACTAGTTTTTAAAAAAAAACTACTTAGATTAGCTTTTTAAGAGTTTAGTTTTATTTTTTATTTTTTAGTATTATTAATTTTTTTTTTTAATTTTTCAAATATACTCCTTAATTAACTATAGAAACACATTCTCTTAAACGCTCTTTTATGTAATCTTATATCTTTCAGCTAGTTTTACCAAACGTTATTTTTTATCAGCTAGTTTTTTAGCTATCAACTAACTTTTTATTTAACAGCTAGCTTTTTAGCTATTAGCTAGCTTTTCAGCTAATACATCAATCATAGCCTTAGAAATATTTATAGGTCCGAAAAGAATTTCAATGTACACTAGGTACCTACTTTAGAGCTTAAAAATGACAATCCCTTAATATGAACTTTTTATTTAATAGTTAACTTTTCAGCTTGTACGTCAAACATAATCTTAGAAATATTTATAGGTTCGGAAAGAATTCCAATGTACACTAGGTACCTACTTTAGTGCTTAAAAATGATGAATTCCCCAATATGTTGAATTCGTTTCTTTCTATTTTGAGTGTTAATTAGTTATCTTTATGTGTTGGATTTATTCCTTTTATCGGGGGAGTTATTAATTAGGGTAAATGTCATTGTAGTCCAACAAACTTACGTGTTTTGGTTTAAAAGGCCCCTCATCTTATTTTTTTGCTTTCTACGGGCATCAACTTGTGTATTACCTGCTAATTTGGGTAAACAACCCATTATAACCGGTTAGATCTGCCAAATAGGTTAGAAAATGATGATATGTAGCCTCGTCGGCAACACTTGGAGCCTAGTAGACTTCTGCCTCGTCAGCAGCTTTGGGGATTTATCTAAGCAGACACTTTTTCTTACCTAAAACAAGATTTCACCGTTTTTCTTCTATCTTTTTCAATATTGGGAAATGGAAAAAGCTTAATTCCATTAACAATGGTGGCATCTAATCACCACCACGTGTCCAGGTTTTGAAGCTTCCCGATTTCCAGAGGAACTTCACCGGAGAGACCACAGTTGGCAGCGTCGAGGTGAATGAGGCTTGATAAATTACCAATTTCTTGAGGAATACCACTGGTGTAACCATTGTAGTACCCAAGGTAGAGATGTTGGAGGTTTGTTAAGTTTCCGATTTCGGGAGGGATAGAGCCTGTGAGTTCATTCACAGGTGACACCGGACCAAGTACCGTGGCTAGTAGAAAGGTCCCAGGTGGAAAGGAAGGACTGATAGTCATCGGAGATGGCGGATTTAAGGGAAATTAGTGATTGGTATTCCGACAATTGGCCTGATTTGGCAGCGAGTGAGTTGGGAATGCACTGTAACAGTAGTAGGAGGAAGAGGAACCTCATCTTGTGGTCAATTTCTCTCACACATACACACACTGGTTATTTCATATAAAGAAATTGGGAAGAAGAAGAAGAAGGGTGGGTCAAGAATTAGGGGAGGAATAGAAAGACCACCAGAATCAAAAGCAAGTCGAGCAATCTCCAACACAGGTGCCAGAGGTGACTAGATAAGCTCATTCTAATAACTCTTACTGTCACAACGAAGTTGGCTTTCGGTACATCTCCAGCGGTGACCGTGGTCGCTGAGGGTTTCTTGGAGTTGACTTTTGGAATTGAGATGGAATGATAACAGGGGTTGGGGGTTAGATGAGAGTAAGACGAAGAAGAAGCAATGAGAGAGAAAGAGATGATGAATGCTATTTTGAGGGGAAGTGGTGATAATGGCGATGGATAACCAGCTGATTGGGAAAGGGGTGACCGGGTGACCCCTTCATTTTTTAGAAAATGGCCTTAAAAGCCAGTAAAAAGAGAATTCATGCCCTTACAAAGCCCAAAAATAACAATAGGGACCTTTTAAACCAAAATGGAAAAGTTCGTGGGACTACAATGACATTTTCCTTATTAATTAACTGTGTTAGATATAATCTTGGAAGTTTAGCTAAATATTACCTTCATAAAGTAATCTTGTTCCTTCTATATAGGGGTGCAAACGAGTCAAGCTACTCGCGAGCTACTCGGGATCGGATCGTTAAAAGCTCGAATCGAAACCGATTTTAAATGAGCCCAAGCCGAGCTCGAGCTTAATGTTAAGCTCGTTTATTAAACGAGCTCGAGCTTGAGTCTATGTCATTAATCTCGGTTAGGCTCGCAAGCATAAACGAGCCTTTATATAATATAATTTATTATTATTATTATTATATATATATATATATATATATATATATATATATATATATATATATATTAAAATAAAAACATATTAGGGGAATTATGGATTTAGGGTATTGGTAAACGAGCTTCTTAACGAGCTCGAGCCGAGCTTAAGCTTATTTAGGCACGTTAGATAAAAAACGAGTCGAGCCCGAGCCCGGACCGAGCTTGTATAATTCTTTACGAGCTCGAGACGAGCTCAATACAAGAAATCTCAAATCGAGTCGAGCTTGGCCAGACTCGGGCTTGGCTCGGCTCGTTTGCACCCCTACTTCTATATGAGCAGTTTACTTAGAAAAGGGAGTTAATATCTTTCTATGGTTAGTTTCAACCCACAATGTTTGTATTATATATAAAAAAAGTTTTAGTGCCTAATTAATTATGGTTAGTTTCAACCCACAATATTTGTATTATATATAAAAAAAGTTTTAGTGCCTAATTAATTAACCTGTACATTACACTTACAAGTCATTAAGACATTAACCCTAAATTTTGATTATGAATAGAAAAATTCTATACAAACCCTCAATTGTTTTGTGAACACTCTATATGAGTGTAATAATGTTTGTATTACTTATGATGTGAAGATTATGTAAGGTGTTATGATGTGAAGATTATGTAAGTGTGACGATTATATAAGGTGTAATAAGGCTGGAAGGAGTGGAGCTGCACTCCCTCCCATTACCGTAGTTTCCTTAAATAGAGATAGAGGAAAGAGAGAGAGAGAGGAAGGGAGCGCTCCCTCTCATTACCGCACTCCCTAACCGCACTTCCAAAACCGCATGGAGGGGGCGGTGTTTCAGTGCCACATCAGCTGCGGTTTCAGCTGAACCGCACCCTACACCCACCGGCCTAATGTTTGTGTACCTTACTGTTACGATGTAATGATTTATATAAATAAGGTTAGCACCCTTATGAATATACCTTATTCAGGTTCAAATCCCAAATGCACACTAGAGATTAAACAAATTATCGGTAACAAAGTGAAAAGATATCTACACAAATCCAAAATAGATATATTTCACTTTATACATTAGATTGAAACATCTAAAAGTTAATTAGTTACATAAACAAATTGAATTACTTCCCAATTCCTTACTCCAAATTGGTGTGGCGAGATTGGATTTCATGGGGGCTTTGACCCAAAACTGAACTCAATTTGAAAACCACCATCTCAAATAATACAAACATCGCCCCTTCATATACACTCCCCATCGGAAGCAATGGTGTCGTCGTTTCTTCCATCGCAACACCATGATCCGCCATCGTCTGAGCCGCTATATACGCCACCACGCTCGCATACTTCACCGACGATCCTGACTCCGGCTGTGCAGTGAGAACCAGCACACGACCGCCGTTCGTTTTTGCGACACCACATATAGCATCGACGGTCGAGAAACCACCTGGACCGGCGGACGCGATAAGGAGATCGGAGGAAGAGATCGGAGGCGTAGTCATGTCACCGACGCAGTGGGCGGAGAGTCCCAAGTGTGCCAGCCTCATGCAGAGAGCTTTCATCATCAGACCTTCTCGACCTACTCCGTAGACGAAGATTTTTCCACGGCGGGCGGCGGTGGAAGCTATTTCGTCGACGGTGATATCCAAGGGAGAGGGATTGGTGGTGGAGGATTTGGCGAAGACGGAGTTTATTTGATTGCAAATTCTGGTTGCGAGAGTTGACATCGATTCGGCGGTTGATTCCTCCATTGCCAATAGCTCACCTGAACTTTCTTTGCTTTGCTGCTGCTCTTCAAAGACTTCAACACATCAAATTCTTATCTTTTGCGTCACGTGCGTGTCACGAGGAGTGGTTCTCTTTTCAAGAAGTGGCCTCCACTAACCAGGTTTTTGGTAATAACCATTTGCGGCTGATTTTTGTTTCGGATAATGGATTAATGAGATTGTATTTGATTAGACCTTTAAATTTTAAGAAATCAAATAACTATTTAGATAAAATAAAAATAAAAATCCAAGCCAAAAAATAAAGGCGATATTTTTGTGAGTATTGAGAAAAATTATATGTTTTGTGTAATTAGAAAGAAATGACCAGTAAACAATTACTTTTTCCGTATACACATGAATTTATGTATTAGAGATTATACAAATCATATAATATAATTTTTTGGGTAAATGAAAAAAAAACATTCTTTTTATACAGAAATTTGATTTGACACCGTGGTTTTTTGTGTCAGTTTTGACACTGTGAACAGACATATATGCATAATCATTTACGATTAGGCATACACTGCTGATGCCGGTACACTTGAACGTTAGAACTGCAAATAAGAAATATATGACTCAGGTTGAATCTCAAGATCTCTACTTAATCTCAAGGGAATCACCTCTCTCTCTCTCTCTCTCTCTCTCTCTCTCTCTCTCTCTCTATATATATATATATATATATATATATATATATATATATATATATATATATGATAAAACTATAATTTTTGTTAGTTTTTTCGAATAGAATTAATTCCTAAAAAGCAAAAAAATAAGAAAATATTTTAATAAGGAAGTTAGTTAAAAGAATTAACCATTTACTAAATTGTCGTTTTCCTTGATTATCTAGGAATTAGTTTAGACGGTAAGATAAAATAATTAATAAAAGATTAGGAATACGAAATCGGTTCCTTGGTTGTTAAAATTTAATGATTTGGTGTTAAAAACGTTTCCGCAACCAATTTTCATAACGGCATAACAACTAAAACTCTTTTGTACTTGTCTTATCATCTAAGAGTAAAGTACGAACATTGAACAATATGAATATAAAACAAACAGAAGAGCAACAAAAAGAATATATCAATATGGGGCTTCAAGATTTGAAGGGAAGACAACTAAAAAAGCATGAAGAAACTAGAAAGGTCGAGATTGTTTTTTAGTCTGAGGTTTGAGATAAAAACAACACATTAACAAGTAAGAACAGAAAGAGAAGGTCGTTAGTTACTTGCATATAAGTAACGTTTCTACATATCTTAAAAGACAACCAGTTTCAAGTATTTATTTTACAACAAAAAGTAGTTAGTAGTTATTACTAGTTGGCAGATGAAGGTTTTTTGCCATCAGTAGTAATGTCGATATCTTGTACACCAACAGCCAATGATGATGCTGCATCACCATTCACAGACTCTTTTCGCCTCAGTTCTCTTACTTTATGGAACTCGTCATAGTGGGCCCGCCTCTGCTCCTTGAACCTTGAACCCCCTCCTATTATTATTTATTATAATAATAATAGTTTAATTGCTGAATCCATAAAGATTAAAGATAGATAATAATTTGAAGTGAAAGAAAAAAGGACCTTCATTATCTTCATCCATAGCATCCCCTTCATTCTCTGATGATGATGTCCAGCCAGAGCCAGAGGGATGTGAGCTGATAATATGTCTACTTGTATCATCCACCATTTCATTGAACACAGAAGGATGATTTGATGATGCTTCTTCTTCTTCTTCTTCATGCACAATCTCACCATCCCTTTCAGAGAAACAAGGATTCCTTACAGGAGATAAAGATCCTGACACACAAATAATAACATCAGAAATAGCAGCATACTTTCACTTCTTTCTATTCCAACTAATAAAAGAAAACAGTTTAATTTATGGGGTCAATTCTGACATATGTGCATCAACTTACCATCAACATCAGAGTTCATATGATGATAAGGAGTCTTTGGTTCAGTAATTTTCTGCCTTTCTGGTTTGTTTGCTTCGATTTCTGATAGTTTTTCCTCATCCCACCTCACAGATCTCCGACTGCTTCAACAAAACAATATGATATAAAGCACAAATCAAGCAACAACAATAACATTCATGGTAAAAACTTGTAACATAGTCATATACTTATTAATTTCAAACGCATCTATTTTAGTTGTAATCGATATTTATCATCTTTCCTTCTTTTAAACTTGATATCATATATAGTCAAAAGATATCTTTCACTTCTTGCACTCTTTCTTTAACACTAGATTTTGCTCCCGTTGAATTTGCATATGCTTTATGAGAAACAAAATAATGATAAATCGACTTCATATCAAGAAATAATATTAAAAAGATATGGGATCATGATCATTAAGCAATTACCGATGTTACATTACTGTACAAAAGAAATACATGTTATATCTACTAGAATTGGAAATAAGATGGTTTAGTTTGCTATCAATCATTTTGCCTTGTCCAAAGGTCTTTCTGGTCAAAGAATCTTCAAGGGAAAAGAAAAACTATAGAATAAGATGTAGGTGGTTTAGTTGTTATCAAATAGATTGCATTCTCCAAAGTCCAAACAAGGTCTGAAAATCTTGATTCTTGAAGGGAGAAAATAAAACCAACACGGGTTCATTATAGGAGAAGATGACAATAAAACATGCTAGAGTAGAGTATGAAGTAAAAGCAGATATCATAGAATGTTACCCCATGTCTCCGATTGTAGACATTCTGATACTTAAGAATCACAAGAAGCAGCTGAGTAGCAGGTTTGCTGAAACAAGAAATATATGCACAGCACGTCACACTCTTCTCCTATAGAATTTAGTTTTTCATGATAATAAAGGTAAAAAAAAAAACACATAACATGGATCTGTTTGAATATTGGAAAACAAAAATAATGCTTAATAATATGTGCATGATATATATAACCGCAACAACATGAAAGCAAGCATGAAGAATACCATAACTATATTATCGGTCATTGTGAAATTTCCAAAGATAGCCAAACTCAGGCACTCGATGTCACTGTTTTTCTCTAAACCTTTCATGATAAGATGCAATGCCAATTGTCCAGCACTATATGTACTTTTAAGGCTTTGATAGTTGTAATTAGCATTTGAAATCCAGTTGTCACTGAATAAGCAACTGTAATGTTTCTCTATATAAGCACATGAGTTATTGAACATTAGGACTGATTTTGCCTTGTTAAAGCTTAACTTCACTAAAACACTGGTACATCGTTCCAAGAAAGCTCTCCAATTCCACAAAAGCAAATGAAAAGTCGGTCCAGATCAATTTCTGTTAACTGCACTTGCTATCATAGGTAAATTTCTACGGACATATAACAGCCGAAAGAATTCAATGAACTTGATCGACAAGGAACAAGATGATAGTGTCTTAAAAAGAAGTCAACACTTAGACTAAGTGATAAATATAAACAATAACACAAAAACTCAAATTAACACTGCAAAAGATCATCAGTTCCCCTCAGATGCATAAACAAACAGAAACACTCGTCCATACCTAAGTTATTCGCATGGTAGAGGATCGAATTTCAGATCGCAATCACGTACAATAACCTAAAAAAGTGATCGCCCTAACATTTATCAATATCCGATTACCGAGAAACAACAAGATCGAAGTATTCATTTGCGTATCGATTAGGTCAAAAAACAAAACTCAATCGAAAATGGATGCAAATCCAAGACAAACAAACAACCAACCAGAGTTTCGTCTACTGTAGCGCAGGGAATGACTACGTCGACGAGCAGATCTGTTTGTAGCTTCTGCGTCGGTTGTTCCTCTCGAGAATCCAGACAAAGATTTCTCTCTATACTTTCCTGTGCCTTTATAAAGGCACCGTCAAAAGTTTTTACTAATTTGGTTTTTATGTTTTATTAATTTATAATAACTTTTTTTAAAAAAATTCTACCATCTATTCCTATTCTACGTCTAAAACCAATATACATTTTTAGGTGGGAGTTAAATCTACGATTTCATGGAAGAAGACAATTCACCACACTAATGTTTGATGTATTTCGAATCGGTCTATTTTAAATTTTATTTTTGTTGACTTTGGAGGCACATAAAATTGAATATTTATAAGTTAAAAATGTCATGAGTTAAAGAGTTACCCATTGCATGGTCATTAAATTATATAGACCCATAATTTCAACTCATTAATGGAGGTGCCATGTACTTAAGTCCATGTGTGTAATAATGAATTAGATGTGTTGTTTACATTAGGAACCGATCATCATGTCTTCTCTCAACTTTCTCATTCATTTACTCTGATGGTATACATGATATGTTTGAGAACATTGATTTTGTTGGAATGGACAAAGATGAATGTTTTGTTTTTATGGAAAGATATACACAAGAGGCCCTAAGGAAAATCCCACATCTGAAAGACTATCTGAGGATGACCTAAATGTTGAGAATGACTGAAAACTGAAAGTGCAAACAATATTCAATGAAGTTGTATACCAGAAGAAACAAAAGCTTGTGTCATGTATGAGGTTTGAAAATCCTAAACATTTAAAACACATGCTTTGCAATTATGCAATTGGTAATGACTATCAACTATGATACGGAAAGTGATAGTAGAAGGCTTGTGATAAAATATTGTTATGGATAATGCACATTTAGTATTTGAGCTTCATGGATGAGTGATAAGCACTCTTTCTAAATTAAGTCTCTTATTATTTTTTTTTATCATAATTATGGTAGAAATTTCAAAGTAGGGTCTATTTTTCATTATGTTTGGATCGGTAGCCATTACACTACATAAAGAGTAAATTACACGAATGGTCTCTATGGTTTAGGGTAATTTGCACGTTTGGTCCCTAACTTATTTTTTAAGGTCCCTACTGTTTGTTTTTGTTGCGCGTTTGGTCCATGTCTTACCTAAAAAAACTATTTTGCCATTGATTTTTTTAATTTATTTAAATAAACAGACCTCCAACTCTATCCCATCACCTTACCTTACCTACCCTACCATTTTTCCCTATATAAATAATAGTATTTTTAGGTAAGACATGGACCAAACATATAACAAAAACAAACAATAGGGACCAAGTGCGTAACAAAAACAAACATTATGTATCTTCCAAGTTAACAACATAAGTTAGGGACCAAGCACGCAAATTATCCTAAACCATAGAGACCATTTGTGTAATTTACTCCTACACATAAATCATACACAAACAAAAAAATAATTGTTGTAGAAATTTCAAACTCTAGCTTTCTTTCAAGTTGACAGGTGTTATGACTCCGTAGAGAAACAAAATTCTAAAAGTTTTAAATGTATGATTATGGAGGCCATTAAGAAACTAATAATCACTATGCTGGAAAAAAAAATATTTTTTGTGTGCGATGAAAATGATGTTCAACATGAAATTGAAATGTCAAAATTGTATTACCTAAATTTGTCCAGCTACTAGACATAAGTTAAATGAGTTGAAATTCATAAAATCTAATATTCTTTAATCTTGTTTAGTATAGAAAAATTATCAATATTGAATATAGACAATAGATTATTATTCCTAAACATTAGTATCAAGTGTTATATTAAAATCATAAGAGAAAACACCACACAAAACTCCTAGCTCGAGAGCAGAATTTGCATGTCAAAAAAAGAAAGAAAAAATGAGTTTATAACCAATATATTTAGGAGAGACATAACCTATTTCATTCTTCATGAGTATACCTCCAATTATGGAGCTTTGTGTCTTATTTTGATGGCAATGTATTTCTGACCATTATACCCTTGTATTAGACTTAGTTAATTCTATAGCTTTGTCAATGATTATATAGTGTCAATATATTTTTGACCAATCTACCCCTGTAATAGAGTTAGTAATTGGTGTAGCGTTAAATATGTTATAACATGTCAGTTGCACAATTTATAGTTGATTACACTTTGATGTTATAAAATGTATTTTTTGGCGGTATTTCAACATAACTAATTCGAGTATACTAAAAACTAAAATAGACTTCAAACAACCGTTGGGTTAAGATGTGGTTCAAGCTGGTGTCCTAAAATACCAACATTACATACAAATAACTACATTACAAAATTGGTCACCTATGTAGGAAAACTTTACAGAACAGGTCCTTGTAACAGAAAAATATTACAGATATGGTCCATGTCCGTAAATACATTCCAAAATTGGTGCCCTATGACAGAAAATTATTACAAAAATGGTCCCTATGCAAAGAAACATTACATAATACATCCTCCTAAAAGAAATACATTACAAAAATGGTCCATGTCAAAAAATACATTACAAAATTGGTCCCCTGTGCAAGAAAACTTTACATAACAAGTCCTTATGATAGAAAAATATTATAGAAATGTCCCCTGTCGAGAAATACATTGTAGAATTGGTCCCCTATGATAGAAAATTATTACAAAAATGTTCCCCTTGCAGGAAAACATTCAGAATACATCATTGTGATATATATACATTACAGAAATGGTCCATGTCCAAAAATACATTACAAAATCGGTCCCCTATATAGGAAAACTTTAAAGATCAAGTCCTTGTGACAGAAAAACATTACAGAAAATGGTCATTGTCCAAAAAAACATTAAGGAGTTGGTCCCTGTGCAAAAATACATTCTAGAATTCTTTCCTTGTGACAGAAATATAGAAATATGCAGTCATGTGACAACTTATGGGAGAAAAACAAATACAAAAATGGTCACAAAATAGATACAATATTTGATCAAAAGTTTAACGGTTTTACCAATGACAAATCCTACCAAACGATAAAAATAAAAAATTAAACAATCAATACAAAGAGCATAAAAATACTAAAAAATAATCAAACTCATAACAAAAACTCATGATCTTTTATGTTCTTTATTCTTGCTAGTGGATGCTTCATCAAAGACTTGATGTGCAAGATATTTGCAAGTCCTTCTTCCATGGTGTCCATAATTACTTCCTTCTCCTCCTTATACATGTTAATCATCACCATGAATCTCTCATTATTATCAAGTTCAATAATGTATTGCTCTTTTGCATGTTTGTCAAAAAATACTATTGACAAAACAATATCGCTTTATGATGAGTAATGTTTTTTCACCTATTGAACTAGATGATCTAAGTCGTACAAACATGTGTCTATATAGAGACATGTTGATCCAAAGCAATACATTTGCCTACATGATCCTAGCTAACTAAAAGAAGCATCCATATTTCAATTTAAACTTGAATTTTGATATTACATGTCTGATAACCACAATGAAAAAAACAGTTAAGAAAACTTAAAGGAAACATAAAGTATCATCCATCGTTGATAAAAACTTACTCAATATGGGGGAGTGAGCACTTATGTCGTATCTCGGTGCATCAACCTCATTATCCATCAAAGAGGAGGAAATAAATTGTCTATTGCAAACCAAACATAACTGAAGGAAGAACCAAAAGTTAATCAAATGCAAAAAGTTAATCAAAACTAAACTTAATCGAACGAAGAACAGTTAAACTGTTGTGACGAAGAAGAGAATATAAAAGACTATATTTATACCATTAATTGGTATCAGCGATAAAGTCGCAGGAGCTATTCAGATGGATTCTTCACATCGATATAGGAGGAGTTCATCACGTCGATATTGTAGGTTTTTGTATATCACATATTATGTATTCACGTGATGGAGTTTTCCCACATTTAATTAGGTTTAATCCTAATTAAATTCATTTAGTTCTATTCTTTAATAATATGGAAATGATATTTTAGTACAATCACCTTTTATTTTGATTTATAAATATAGTTTATGGTTTTAAATTTATTTCTATCTCATTAAATTATAAAATTAGATATAAACGTGAGTTTAATAGGTTTATATATATATATATATATATATATATATATATATATATATATATATATATATATATATATATATATATATAATTTTTTTTTTTTTTGACTGTTTCTTAAAATTTAAGAGGTATACCTGTTACAACATAATTTACAATCTTATTAAGCTTAAAGTGAAAGCGTGTACTTGTATCGCTACATGTTAGAAACACTAAACCCTAGCCCTCATCGACACAACAACTGATACCGTCAAACCCACCCCCTGTATCGCCTCTTTTCTAACTCGCTTCAGTTTCTGGTGGACCTCTGGTATCACCACCCTCGCTCACTCAAATGCTCTTCCTTTTAACCTGGCTGATCGACGCTCTGCCACTCTACGTTTCTTTACCTCTGTTTCTCTTCTCAAACCCCTAATTGCACATGTGTCTAATGAAGATCCAACTTTTGAAACCCTATCTAGCCGATGCCATCGCCACCCCCTCTCTCGCCCCTTTTCTACCTTCTATTATGACAAGAAACCCTAACTGTCTCGACATAGTCTCTGCCCTTACACATATATTTTGACGACGAACCACACCACGATCTTTCTTTGTCTCTCTCTATCTCTCTCAGGTGTAATTTCTTTTTGTTATTCTGTTGCTATTTGTCTCTCTCTCTATCTCTCTCAGGTGCCCTTTCTTTTTGTTTTTCCTTTGATGCATTTTTATCCTTTTAGCTAAAGTTTGAAGAGTTATTGTTGTTGGAATGCATTTCATAATGCTACAAAATGTATAAAACGATGGATGTGTTTCAGTTTCACATAGGTGTTTCTGATAACCCTCTTTATATTTCTTCCAAATATTTAATTATCAAAATGCGTTTTTTTTTTGTCAGAAATGGCAGGTACCCATGATTCGTGGAAATGAAAATCAAGGGCCTTATTTGGACTGTAAAACCAAATGAAGATGATGATCAGATCTCCACTAAGAAAGGCATCAATGAGTAGGTAAGGTTTTTTTGGAGTCGATTTCATGTTTTTCCCCAAAAAGCATTAAAATCTAATCTTCTTTCCTACCTTGTGCATTTCTTTTTGTGTTTTCTACTCTCTGGCATCACAAACATCACAAGTAAACCCAGGTGTTGGATGAAATGTCTCAATGAAACTTCGTTGACAGATCTCTTTACCTGGTCAGGAAACTCTGCAGCCGACTCACCTATGACCAGATCTTCCTCTCGCGTTCAGGTAAATACAAATAAAAGTTAGATAACAATGTTTTTTTTAATTTTAATTTATGTTTGCTGTTTATGAAGTTTAGAGTTTTTGATAAACTGAATGGTAGTCTTCAAAATTTTCAATAAGATTATATCTAGAGGTCAAAGTTAGCTAAATACGAAGCCCTGTTCAGAAGTTATTTTCCAAGGCTTCAATTTCATAGTTTTTTTATTTAATACATCAATTTCTCATGTAAAAATGGAGTTGCTGGTTAGCTTTTATGCGTACTGTTGAGGTGCATTGGATCTTGATTTTAGGAATCTGTCAAGATGTGGAATTGACAACATTCATATTGAAGGTATAACCAACACCAAATACTAAATATTATAGCTTACAGTTGTTGATCTTGGTATATTGAAATCGGACCAATCATGAACTGTATGTTTGTTTTTTTTTTTTTTTGAAATATTGATCAATTGAGCATAAAGGCTAGTGATAAAATTGGTCCGAATGGTTATGAGGGTATCACAGTGGAACTTTCAACTTTGATTAGGTTTCTCACTTAACCTTCCTAAAGTACGAAAGCTTCACTGGTACTTCAAAATTTGGTTGCTATACACATCTGGTATTTGGTTGTCTCATTGTGATGTTTTTGTTTGAAACCATTGATAGAGAAAATTTGTTTGTAACCATGGACATAAAAGCTTTTTGCACACTATATTCTGGTTCAAATAATAATATAACAAAATCTATATCATCTCTTATTTCTTAGTTTATTTGTTTTATGTATTTGTTCTTCTTATTGTGTATTAATATTGGGGTAGAGGTATAAATGATGTAATTCTTATTGGTTTTGTTGGCAAGTGCAAAACTGGAGCAAGAGAAAGCAAAGGACAAGCTAAGCAACATGGTGTCTTGGATAAGGCCCTATTTCTATCATTCACTCAAATAAATATTGGTAATTTCGGATCTATATCTCAAGTGCCCCTTTGTTTGTGCATGTTTATGTAATGATTTGCTCTTCTACCAATTTATTAACAAATTTGTAGATATTATTAGATTTTTTTTTGTACTTATTCCCATCTTGGTTTATAATTATGTTTTTTCCTATTTATACTTAATCTGTTTCACGGTTCAAATCGGCCATACAACATTTTTTTTTTTTGTATTTTAACTAGATGTTTGCACCGGTTGTTTTTTTGCTTGCTGTACTATTTAAAATGGTTCATATAGGAAAATCATGAGCGTGATCAACTTTTATCACTAGGCTTTTGGTTTTTCTTAATAGGTCAAAATAAGCAGAAGAAACTCCCTTTTTTTGTTATGGGCTATTAGTGTTGAAGTTTTTATCAACTTATGCACTTTGGTGTCTTGTTGGAGCAGTAATATTGATTTGTTTGGTACCCTAGGGATAATTATCACTTATTTTGGATGAAATTGCCCTTAAGATCTTTGTTATCCCTCATTATTTGTTTTGTGCTGGAGAATGTGACGTTGATTATTATGATCTTCTATTGTAAGTTCTCTTACAATTGGACGATTTTACCCTTAAATCTCTTTTATCCATTCATTTTTGTTTTGGGCCAGGGGAATGGTCATTGTAATTGGTTGTATCTTTTTATTACATGTTTTAACTTCAGGTTCATTATTATTGGTCGTTAGTGGAGTATTTGGATGTGCTTTTTAATAGGTTTGAACAGTTGTGTTATCATCATAAATTAAGACTTTCTTCTTAAATTTGCTATAATATTTTTTTTAATATTTAAACCTAGAATAATTAGATGTCTATACTATAGGAATCTGTTTGAGACTATTTTGGTGTTGCTAAAGTTTTGGAGTTGATGCTTGTGCCCCAGAAGATCCTAAAAAGATTGCTACTAACGTTGTGGAGTTAAAGTTAGGAGTCAATTGTGTAGTTTTGTTTTTGATTTTTTAAGAGAATAAATCTAAGCTATGTTATGCTTAATTCCACTTGCAACATTCATTGATGTGTTTTCTTTTATGGCCTTTTGTTTCTGCATAACTATTTGAAGGGTTTTTTTTTTTTTTTTTTTTTTTTCTTTTTCGAAAGAGGTTCTTAGTTCACTAATTATTGAGATTTATCCAAGTTTCAAGTATAGCGTCCTACTTCATATTCTAGCAACCTACTTTGAACTTCTTAAAAAATGACTATTTTACATATTAAGCAAACCCACACACAACTACACTTTGCATTTTACTGTGTGAAAGCATTATATTTTGAAAACACAAGTCGAGTGTAATATTTTTCTTTTAATAAAGGAATCTGTTAAGTGTTGGAATTTTGCATTATCAACAGAAAACTGTTATGTTCGTTTATCATATTTGCGGGTTTATTTATATCAAGATACCAATTTTAACATCCTAATATGTTTCTGGTTAATTATGTTTCTTATGAGAAATTTGGAGTTATCCCTTGATATTTCATTGTCATTATTTATGCTTTTGTCTTTAAAATTAGATATAAAAATGCATCCTATTCATTCCTATATTGGTGATAGTTTTATATTTATGTAATAAAAACATATTGCAGTTTGTGATAGATTACATACGCAAAAACTAAATTTTATGTTGATTTAGTGTTTGTATTTGAATTTACATTTAGAAGCGAAATTTTATTAATATTTGTTTTTCAAATTTCAAATTTTATGATTGTGAGTTGATTTATGAAATCTTAAAAAAAAAAATTAGGAAAACAATTTAGGGTATGCATTAGAAAGCCAAGAATATAATAAAAGTTATTAATTAAAAAATACAATATAGTGTATGCACTTGAAAGAAAAAAGTTTGAGCGAGTGTCATGATATAATAAAAATTTTAATTAAAAAGGGAAACAAATTAAGATTGACAATTGTTATTTGCATTAGTTCATATTTTAAGTTAACTTTCCATTTAATATAAAAAAAATTCTTATTAGAGTTTCTTTATATTTTTAGTGAATCAACAACATTTATTTTAAACTGGATTGGTGTTATATTTAGGCATGGGATGCATTTTATTTGGATGTTAGATATCTGGGTGAGTTATTTTTATTGGTAGATCTTGGTTTTATGAAACATGAAACGCTATATGTAAAAGAAACTACTGCCCATGTATTTTTTTTTATGGATTCTTCTATATCCGTCTAAAGATCATATGTTTCCATTCAATCTTCAAAGAAAACAATTTATTATTCAAGTATGTTTTACGATAACAATCAATAAAGCTTAGGGACAAAAAATTTGGAATTTAGGTATATATGTTCAACGATGATAAAATTTATATCCAAAATGTGGTATATAAAAAAATGTTATGCATTAATACAGTCAACAATTTGTAATTACATGTAAACTCTTATAAGTTTGTCTATTTTTAATTATTATAATTTGATAATTGAAAACACAAAGTTGTTATTGAAAATTCAGACAAAATTACATAAATGGTCCCTATGTTTTCCCAAATTTTTGGATTTTGCGCAGAACCTCTTTTTGTTAAATATATAATCCAAATGACTTTCGTCCCGAGAATAAACTATCTATCGAAAGAAACTATGTTCACCCGTCGCTTGGTGCGGGTAAACGACTAGTGTATATATATATATATATATATATATATATATATATATATATATATATATATATATATATATATATTCCAAGTGACTTTACAATATTAACACAAACAACTAAACGAACGTGTCTATTACAAAGTAAAAAAAAACACTATTCTAAAGTATTTAAACAAAATCTTTTCTAAATTAAAAACTACGTGAATAGTAATTTTAGTATAAATTATATTTTTATATTTGTTTGTGTTATTGGTATATCATTATCAATTTGTATGAGCCAAATTTGATGATAGTATTTGGTATACATGCTCGTAGGTACATTTGTGTACCCTATGGTACACGGTTTTATAGCAATAATCAAACCCTAGAGTCATGTTACATTAGATATAAGATCTAGATGATTTTGTCTATTATTAGAAATATTTGAAGGGAATTTTAGGGAGAAACATGTTTTATAATTTATAATACATTTGATTTTGAAAATTTATTATATTGATTTAAATTTATTTCCATCGGATAATACTCTTTTACTAAAAATATTTCAACTCATGAAATAGAAATTTGTCGCATGTTACGATATCTTTATTAAACTTTCAGGTTTGCTACATTTGAAGGGAATTTTAGGGAGAAACATGTTTTATAATTTATAATACATTTGATTTTGGAAATTTATTAAATTGAATTTAAATTTATTTCCATCGGATAATACTCTTTTACTAAAAATATTTCAACTCATGAAATAGAAATTTGTCGCATGTTACGATATCTTTATTAAACTTTCAGGTTTACTACCAATTAAAGGCTTCTTATAATCATTAAAAGTTGAGAAATTAAATATCCTTATACTTTTTGTTCCTACAAATCCTCCTACCCATTTAAATAATGATACGTGTCATATTAGTATCCTAAAATATCTTTAAATTTCATTAAACGAACATTAAATGTTACACATGTCACCGTTTAATTGGGTATGATGAAATGTAGGAATAAAAGATAGAAAGATATTTAATTTCTCTTAAAAGTTTTTAGAAAATAGAACTTCAAACTAAACAACACATCATGAATAGATTTTGCCTAAATCATCGTACATAGACACAATATAGTAAATTTGCTTACAAATACTTCATGTTTTGAATTATGGCAGTTACAACTCAATTAATTATATCAGCTATATATAAATAGTAGATCTAGATTTTGGAGCTACACAAGATTATGCAACATGTATATATATCTTGAAAAAAAAGATCTATTGATAATTTGCTTCACAAAACATTGCGTGAACCACATTCAGTTGTGAAGTGGATTTGGTCCACAAGGGACAAGTCGGTGTGATACAACATAAGGTTGTTGATTTTCACCATTTGTAAGCTTTGGGCCAACGTTGAAATGACGTTTAAATGTGGAAATAAAGTTGGCTCTTATTCCTTCTTCACCAATCGAATGATCAACAATGTTCCTACAATTCGACTCATCTACTGATGTCACAAGCATGATTGTTATCACAAGCAAGACATGAATTTTAGTCTTCATTTTCAAGGAATGTTACCAAGAAAAAAGAAAGTTATAAATGTAAGAAAATGGAATGTGATTTTAAGTCGATGAAGAAGTTTATTTATAGGGGCAAATTACAATTGTCAACCCATTACTATAAGATAATTCTATATGAATATCTTTTTAAAGTGTTAAAGAAAACTAAATAAAATAAGAAGAATAGAATGACTTGCAACAACTCAACAATGGACGGCCAACAAATAAAAATCAAAGTTCAAACACATAAGCTTTAGTTTATAAATTAACTCCAAACACAACCAAAGGATGTAAAATGAAACTGTTTGAGAATATGAGATTAATATGTTATTTGTTCACATCATTTTCTTTCATTTTTTTTTTTAAATTTGTGGCTTATCTTTCTATGTCATCCGGCCAAATAATAAACGATATCCTGACGTTTTATTTATAAATAAAGCTTGTTAAATTAAGTTACTAATTAAATGATTTCATGTATAAGGTTGACTTTGTGTATTTTATGTACGATTTGCTTTTACAAATGACATTTGTTTTTAAAATGATGGAATTAGAGGATGTCTTATGTATAGCTGACTTGTAACACAACAATATCATTTGCTTTTAAGAATTCCAAAGATTCAGAGTTCATTCAATACAATACATATTCCCAGTTAAACAAGAAGGTTTATAGCATGCCTTCGTTCCTATTATATTAAACCTTTTAATTATATTAGGCTAGCTGGTATGGAGGCAAAACACACATAGAAATCCAACGTGGATAGATTTCCACTAGGGAAACTACCCCAAAATATAGTAGATGTCTTGTGGAGTGACGGTGGTCACGGTAGTGGCGAAGCTAAGCATAACCAAGGTGGGTCATTTGACTTACTTTTTTTTTTTTTTTTTTTTTTTTTTTTTTTTTTTTATAATAAATTATTATACAGAAATATAAATTATAAACTACTTTAAATGTTTTAATTGAACCACCCTAATGGTTTTGGAATATATATATATATATATATATATATATATATATATATATATATATATATATATATATATAGGGTTAGGTTATTTTGTTTTCACTATCTATTGTGTGCATGTATGACTAATTATGGACCAATCATTTTAGTTATTTTAAGAAAGTAATTAATGTATATTACATGTTGAAGATATAATAGGCATTAATTACTTTCTTAAAATAACTAAAATAATTGGTCCAGAATCAGTCATACATGCACACAATAGATAGTGAAAACATTTGAACCTAACTCTCTCTCTCTCTCTCTCTCTCTCTCTCTCTATATATATATATATATATATATATATATATATATATATATATATATATATATATATATATATATATATATATATAACCTAGTGAACACCATTTTTACAACATGATGAAATTATAGTGGAATAGTTTGATGATAAGGTAGATTGCATTTATGTGGTGACATTATAAGTGTGATTATTTGGTAGAGTTGTATTTGTATTTTTAAACAAATTTCCTACGTTCGTAATAATTATTCAGCTTTTTTTTTTTTTTTTTT
This sequence comes from Lactuca serriola, assembly GCF_051521515.1. Lineage (NCBI taxonomy): Eukaryota > Viridiplantae > Streptophyta > Magnoliopsida > Asterales > Asteraceae > Lactuca > Lactuca serriola. The sequence continues at coordinate 232,512,841 of NC_136409.1, read as the reverse complement.
TATATTCAAATAAAGAATTATAATTATAATTATTTATTATCTAAGAATTAAAATAGTAAATTTTATACCGATACTAGCAAAACTAATTATCAAAAATAAATTACACTCTTAGTCCAATTTTAAAAAAAATTAATACAAACAATCCTTGTAGTTTCTATTTTAATCATTATTTACCATTTTTTTCTGGTTTCAATCTATCCCTTTGGTAAACCATATGTAAACTCATCATTTTTATCTTCTCTATTTCATTTTATTGTCATTTTATATACTTAAGGACCGTTTGTGTAAAATATTAAAGTTTCATCGACTCACCCATCCCTGTAGATGTGACAATCGTGCCGTGTCGTGCTGGTTCGTATCGTGTTGAAACAGTAAACGGGTTGAAAGTAGTTGACCCTAACCCGACCCGTTTAATTAACATGTTGTGTTGAGTCAAGCTGTTTATTTCGTATAGAGTTCGTGTCGAGTTTCGTGTTAGGGGTATACCTTGAAATATGTCGTATCATGTGAGGTTAAAACATTGAAATTTTGAAAGAGGAGTTGGGTAGACGAAAAGGAAAAAATAATAGTTGGAAGACGGAATAGATAAAGCCATAGCAAGTTCAGATGACAAAATGGAAGGGGTAGAAGTTGGGGAGGCGGAAGACGAGATAGTGAGGACGAGAGAGTGGTCAAAGGGATAATGTAGTCTCATAAATAAAGGAAAAACTAAAAATGAAGTCTTGATGTAGACGTATGACTAAGTCATTTCCACATTACAAGATGACTCAATGCAAACACTTTCTTTATTTATGGTTTTGATTTGGATCTTTCTAGTTTATTGAAAGAATTCAAAAAACTTGTATATAAATAAACGGGTTATTTCCGAGTCATATTCGAGTTGAAATTCTCAACACTAACATCACCCGTTTAATTTCTGTGTCATGTTATGTCAACATGTTTATTTAAACATGTGAAAATATCTTACCAAAACTCGTTCATTTCGTGCCGAGTTCATAACACATTTCGTGTCGTGCCAGTATTTTCCACCTCTACATTTTGCCCCCCCCCTCTTATATTTTATATCCGTCTTCATTGAGGGTTTAATTAAGATCTTATAGAAGTATAGTAAAAAAAACTCATTATTACAAGCTAATCTGATGCAGTAGAGTTGAATTGTTGTGAAATGGTTTCATAAATATTTTTTATTTACAAATTAAACTTTATAATAAAAAAATTAGTTTTTTTTAATTAATTTTACATTTTATAATATATTTGCTTAACATATAAAAAAGTAAAAAGCTTTTGTAACACCCGTTTTCCAGATTTGATTGGTTTAGGGCATTAAGGAGTCAAAAGCTTGGTTTTTAGAAAAAATCGGGGGTCACGACATGACAGGTCAAATGGGAAACGCGTATCCGGGAAGCATTTCACGACGTAACATGAGTATGGACACGTCGTGAGGATGGCTGCAACCCAAACTCATGAGTATGGACGTAACATGAGTATGGACGCGTATCGTTTAGGGTTTCCTTCGTATTTAAACCTCATAAACTCGAAATTAGGGTTCATAATCAACTTCCTCTCTCAAACCTCAAAAACCCTAACCCTAATCTCTCTTGGTTGTTCTTGGCTCATTTTGGCGGTTTTGGTGCTCTTTGAAAGAAGTAGGAGGAGAACTGGTGCAAGGATCAGGCAAGAAACACTTTCTCATCTTTGATATCACCTTTTGGACTATTTGTAAGGATTTAAGCTTCAACCTTTATGTTTTATTCTCTTAGATCTAAGTTACTCTAGTCCTTTTTGATTCATGGTTTTGATTTGAGTAAATGAATGAAATAAAGTTGGCAACTTTATAGTCCTCCTGAGTCCCTGGAGCATCATCTCTTATGGATCTAAGTATTGGATGTGGATTGTGAACCTTACACGAGTTTTTAGGTCATTTTCTTGGCTTTTGACCTAGGTTGGGGTAGAGGACATGCATGTCCATAAAGTTGTCATTTTTATGAACCTCTAAAGTCCTTTAAAGCTTTCTGGAAAGTTGAATTTGAAGACTTATCAAATTAAGGACTCAAAATACTAAGTGGTTGCTCAGACTGTGGTCACAATGTGGCATAAGGAATGTCACGACATGACGATAGAAGATCCCATTATTATCTTGTCTTGATGAGTTCACAACGTGACCAAGGAAGGTTCACGTCATGGCTTCTACTGATTGACTTGTCCGTGACTAATTTGGCGCGTGACCGAGTTGGGAATCGGGATGAGCACGTTCTCATGACGTGACCAAGGGTTGGTCACGACATGAGGGTCAACTATTGGTACTATTGACTGTTGACCGTTGACTTTTCAGCATGGTTGACTTTTGGTCAATTTGCTGGATTTAGGGTATAGACTAAGGTTGGACCTTATCTGATTTGATAGGTGTGTTGTAGCATCGGTTGAGTGACATTAAGCTGAGGTTTATCTATCTATGTGAATCAGGTGACTCTTCTCACTATACTATGTATGATGCTAGTCATCTTAGTGATACTTGTATGGAAGAACAGGGTGGTTGTCGAGATTTATTGGTATGTTCCTTTTTAACCCTTATTGTGAATTCTTTTCATTTTAGTCCCTAGCCGAGTACGTTGGGCGTACTGGCTCGTTTGATGGTCGCGGAGGCACCGACGTACGCTGGGTGTACGTGGGACGTACGCTAAGCAGGTACAAACCCTAATTTTTATGGTTTGTGACCTATTTAAGCAACTTATGTTGCCTTGGTGGTATCTTTTGGTCAGCCTCCACTCCCCTAAACCCTAAGATGAAACCTTAAGCGCCATATGTGAGTTTTGAGCTTGGAAGTGAGTTTTGGTGGTGTTTTTGGTCATTTAAAGGAAGAACATTTGGAGGTTATCTTGGTGTGGCTTGAGCTTGAAGATCTAGAACCATCATCAACTTTGCAAGCTATTTGAGGTATAAAGCTCTCAACTTGATGATTTCTTATGCTAGATCTAGTTTAGGGCCTTTTTATGCATTTTTGGATCCTTTAAGCTTTGTTTGGGAGTATGAGCTATTCCATCAACTTGGGATGATAGATCTCTGCTTTTCTGAGGTCCCTTGTTAAAAAAATGATAACTTGTTGGGTTTTGTTCAACCATGCAAGGTTGATGTTTCACTTAATGGAGTTAAGATGCTAGAATTGGACCTTGGGGTGTTTTTAGCCATGCAAAGGCTTAATGTCTTCAAATTTATGGGTTCGGACCTTAATATGATGTTATTTTGTGGATTGGTTGATAAGTTCTGAAGTGGTTAAGTCGTTTGGCCAAGGGTTTGGGATCAAGCTAGTACGTAGGGCGTACTCTTGGGTACACTGAGCGTACTGGGTGTGAACCTGTTTCCAGATCGATCACACACATAGGGTGTACGATCTTGGTACGCTAAGCGTACGCTAATGTGTGGGACAAATGAGTTATAGGAATGGGTTATTTAGGCTATGTTTTGATTGGGTTTGGCCCCTTAACTCCTATGGATAATTTCTGGACTTTGGGCTATTGTTGGACGTTGGTCCTTCTTAGATTGGGCCATATTGGGTTTTGGGTGCCATTTAAAAATTTGGGCTTTTGGAGAAAATGGGTTGGGCCAAGTAGGAAAAAGGGTAAAATGGTATTTTACCCTGGATGTTAGACAAGTGATCTAGGTTCTTGATTTTGGGTTAAGACCCAATTATTAATTGGGTATTATTGATGATGATAGCACGTGGATTTTCCGGATCAGCAGTTAGTTTGTTGTTCATATTGTCCTAAACCCTTTAAATCATATATATATATATATATATATGTGTGTGTGTGTGTGTGTGTATATATATATATATATATATATATATATATATATATATATATATATATGATTTAGGCAAAATATAAGTTTAAAAGAGTTTTTAAAGTATTTAAAAGAGTTTCAGTAACTTAAAGTCGTTTTAGAAATATTTAGATATCATTTGATTGTAAACACATTATTCTTGTGTTAGACTTGTATCCCCCCCCTCCCCCCCAAAAAAAAACAGTGAAAAATAGTAAAAACACAGGGGTATGAACTCACATCGTGTGTGAGTTCCTGGTTGGTTACGATGTGGTTGTGACGATTCTCGGTATAGAATACGTGTGATTAATCGTATCCTAAGTATATTTTACACATAATTGTATCCCTAATTAGCTAACTAGTAACTTAACAAGGTAAATAATATTAGTTCATAGGGATTACTTACAAATAGTGAAGAAATTATGGATGCATATACGAAGTTTTCTTGAGAGTTTGAAGGCTTACTGGGTATATGTTTGATACTTGAGAGCATATGAAGTGAAATATGTTTACTATAAGTATTAAATGAATCCATTTGTTTCCTAAGTATGAAGGAACTCATAAGGTGGTGAATGTAAGCTTAGGAAAGTGTGTCAAAGGGATTATCATTGAGGTTTTCGGTCCTTTAAGACCTTAACTTGGTGAATTCGGTCCTTCATGACCAAATTCCCTTTGTATTCGGTTCTAAAGTGGGACAAAATGGAGGGAATTTGGTTTCTTGGTCAAGGCAAAAGAAGAATTCGGTCGATGCTTTTCCTTTTGAGAAGAATTCGGCTTTTTCTTTTTCCTTTTGAAGTGAATTTGTGGCTTTCTCTCTTTAAGGGAATTCGGTTTTGGATTAATATTTTATTCCAAAAACCGATTTTCAAATATATATTTTAATATATTTTATAATTACCCTTGAATGTTAAGTTTATATATATGCTTTCAAAGGCTTGCAGTTCGTGATTTACACTAAGTGTTAGGTTCTAGAGTGAAGGATTTCAATCCTTATTTTAAACTAGGGTATACTTTGATTTGAACTAGTATGAATTTCATTGACTTTTGTTGAATCGAAAGAACGAGTTGTTACAGTACTATGTACTCACCACGTTTCCCAACCTGACCCACTCAGTTTATTGTATCACAGGTGGCTATATGAAAGATACATTCTGCTAAGAGATTCAAGGAGTATATTATGTTTTTGTATTGACGATGACATCCCATTGTTTTAACGTAAATAAAATACATTTCTTCGGAAATGCTTTGATAATATCTTATCATGTTTTATGGGAACAAATTCCGCAATATAATTCTTCAAAAAAGATACTTTGATTGTTAAATAAGCATAAACAAATCGGCATTTTCTGGCCGTGAAAATAGGGATGTCATAGGTACATCGAACCGAACCAGTTTGGCATAAATTAGTGGACCATTGACCTACCTTTTGAGGCTTATCGGATCAAGGTCCCAGTCCGGAGCTTCAACTGCTCACCCCTAAACTGGACTGGAGATAAAGAGATTTTCAATGGTAAATATTTGTAGGTCTAGGTTCTCCTCTACAATTTCTTTATGTTTTTTTCTTTGACATTTTCACTAAAATTTAAAGTTAAACTCTCTCTCTCTCTCTCTCTCTCTCTCTGCCATTACTCATCTCACCATCTGTATGTAATGACCCGAAATTTTTATTTTGTCATCGTGGTTAGTTTTTGTTACACTCTTTCATTAAATTAACCTCTTATCTTGTTAAAGTCAAGTTATTGGGACCGTAAGTGTAAGAAAATGATTCTTGGTCATGTGTACGAAGTTGGGGGTCATTTTGTTGTACTTTGAGGGTCTAGTTTGATGTTTGTGGGTATTTAAGCATAACTAACCCTAAAATCCAGGAAATCTATCTCATTTCCAACCAACAAACCCTAGGTGAGAGTGTCTTGTGAGCATGCCATCTTTGGAGTAATGAGAGCTGAAGTGAAGATTTGTTGCCTTTGTGGTGAAGTTCTTGTGTTGTTTCTAGGATTGCTTTCCTTCTACCTCGTCCTTAGCAACATATCGAATTTCCAGAAGGTATGTGATCCTCCTTGATGTGTTCTTTTCTGTCCTTGCGTGTCACACTCTAGAAAAAGGCACGGAGGATGCATAATCCATGGTTAAGAGTGTTGGATTAATCGTTAAAGTGTTTCAACTTCCTTGAACACTTAGCCATCGTCTTTGAGGGTTAGAATCATCCCAAAATGGGTTTTGATCAGACCCAAATTGGACTGGAAAGGACAGATGATCAAAAATTATGTTTGTAGCTGATAGCACTACTACAATGCGGTATGCTAGCCACCATGGCACGGTGATGGGAATTAAAGATTTTCGATTCGTGATCTGATGCATAAAATGCGATGCAGTCATGCCCTGGCCGCATTACGGTTTTGGTCTAGAACAGAACCACTTCTATTTTGTAATCCGTTTCTGATTAGGCCTTTGTGTAATATTTTAGGGAACTTAATTGCTTGTTGGAAGGTGCTTCTCCTCTGTTCATAAACCTACATATCTAGGACAAGAGGTGAGTCAATCCTTGTTGCAATTCTAGTATTTTGTTAGGAAATTACATATCTTTGAATGGGTATATTGAACCTAGCTTGTTATAGGATGCATGTTCTCTAATTATGAATAATAAACATGGCGGTAATGGTGAATCTTTTTTGTGATTGAAAGTTTAGGATGTAATGCATGCTAGACTTTTGACATGATACTTTGGTGAGAAGTGTGTGATAGGTTCATGATAGAAAGAGAGTTATGTGTTAATTGTGGCTAATGTTTATGCATGATATGCTTCTGGAAATATGTTTGGTTAAGAAGTAGTTAAGTTGCATGCTAGTGATGTAAAATACCTTAACTTGTTATGGTTTGTTTGCATTTTTACATAGTGAGGAGATTGGAAGTAATATGCCTTTAATATTAACAATAATTGAGCATGATTACTTAGGGAGGATAGATAATAATGTAGATTGTAGTGTAACCCGTTGTGTGATGAATTAATAATACATTAATTAAATTGGGAATACATTTAGTGAGGGTAAAGAGGTAGCAACGTAGGCTTAGGTGTGGATCATATCCGACTATTCGTGGTGGCCTAATAGGTTGAATGATACCTATAATGTAACATCCCAATTTCACAACCAAAATTTTTTCATTTTATTAAGGTAAAACCCCACATTATAAAGCCTAAAACCAAATTTTCCAGATTACATTTGTTAAAATCAGAGTAATATAATAATTTAGAATCTTCATTGTTGTTGATGAATGTGTACAGTCATGCCTTCGCCTTCCCACGATAACCAATGATACCTGAAAACAATAACAGCTGGGTAAGCACAAAGCTTAGTCAGTTTCCCAAAAATACCACACACACAACATAACACATAGAAGTATGCACACTGGGTCATCACTCATCGGACATGAATACCCTGGGTTTGTTGGCCTGCCACCTTAACCCAACCGCTCTTCCCGTGCCTCCGTGCCTATGGCTTACAATCGGTCTGCACCTGGTATCATGGCCTAAAACACACAACAAGACCATCTCAACATCATCCACCACCATATGTCGACATATAAACAATCAAGGATCAAGTAGGCACATAATACAAACTTCAATCATACAACTCACTACCGCCTACTAGATCTCTCACAATACACTACTCCGCTACCAACTGAACTCTATGGAATGCGTAACCATAAGTAGACAGAGATGACCTGAACAGATAATCCTACTTTAGAGCCACAACAAAACAAGTAACATGTAAGAAAGCCTAGATCAAGAGTTCTCTGGCTATCCTACATGGCTACATACAACCCCTAGGGCACTCTATTAGATGATAACCACCTTACTGGTACTCTAACCAACATACCACTACTCTGCATCTTACCACACCAGGAGATATATATATATATATATATATATATATATATATATATATAAATCTAGCAAACCACTACATCATAGTGACATTCTATACATAAGGATACATAACCAACTCTGCAAGGAATGCATAACCATATGTACCCAGAGGTGAGATAGACACCCGGAGAGATGATCCTACTCTACAGCTACATCCAAATAAGGAACATACAAGAAAACCTAGATCAAGAGTCGTCAGTCTATCCTACATGGCTACATACAACCCCTAGAGCATCCTTATAATAAATGATAACCAAAACTAGTGGGCTGACGTTGGTGCCTTCGACCTATGGGTACAGTGAGGAAAAGTCACTTGAAACGGAGAACCCAGAACACTGTGACATGCTTTCCTTCTATACTGATTTGTAACGCCCGATTTCTGGTACACATTTATTTATAAAATTATTCATTTTTATAGAGCTACTCGACGAGTTGGAAGCCCCAGACTTGTCGAGTAGAATCAAGTCTTGGACGCAGGTTTTCAACTATCTACTCGACGAGTTGAGAGCCCTCGACTCGGTGAGTAGGTCTGCCATAGTGAAACCCTAATTTCGAGGTTTTGCACCCTATTTAAGCATCTTAATCCGCCACCTTTTGGCCTCATTTCCAGACTCCAAGCCCTAAACCCTAATCCACGAAACCCTAGAGCATTTTGTGAGTGTGTGAGCCATTCTTGAGTGATTTTGTGTGTTCTTGAAGCTATAAGAAGAAGAAGGAGCTAGAAGGTTCAAGGAGAAGATAGTAGATCCATGGATTTCCTTGCATCCTCATCACTTTATGCTAATCAAGTCTTTAACTTGATCATTCATTCATTAGATCTACTTACTTCTATTTTTATGAGGATTTTGGTTCAAGAACCTTGGTCTTTGGGTTTTGTACGTCTCAAGTGACTTACATTCAAATCTGGGATCTAGAAAGGGTTCCATGGCATAAAGGTGCAAACTTTATGACCATGGAAGCCCCATGCAAGCTTAAAAACGTTATTATGGCCTTTTTAGCCCTAAAAGGCCATGCATCGAAGAAAAGCTAGGAACTTTATGTGTTCAACTGATGTCCAAGGCCTAGATTTATTATAGTGTGCTTTGGTTTAGAGTATTATGGCTTGTGGAACAAGATCTATATTCTAGAGAGTTGGGGTTTGAGCTAAACCATTTATGAAGGACTAATAGCGAGTAAAGTTAGAAACTTTACCCTTAAAAGTGTATTCCCAAAGTGTAGATGAAGTATGGAGTTTGGAACTGAAGGGTAGGAGCTTAATCCATTGAGATGGCTCAATTAAAAAGAAGAGCCCGGCGAGTCCATAGAGGGACTCGACGAGTTGAGTGCGTTTGTCCCGTTTTAGCTTAAGGTACAACTCGAAGAGTTGGTGAAGGTACTTTACGAGTTGATTTGGTAGATCGCGACTATGTATAACCAAGGAACTCGCCGAGTCAGGAGGTGAGTCGACGAGTTAGATCGCGATTCAGGATTTTAGGACTCGACGAGTTAGGTCAACCAGAAGGTTGACTTTAACCAAATCATTGACTTTGACCACGCGTAAAATGGTCATGTTACCCTAAGGAGGATTATCAGATTTTGACTAAGTGTTATTGTGATGTTTAAAGTCGGGGAGTCGTTGGAGCAATCGTAAGAGATTCCTCACTCGAGATTCCAGCAGTCAGCTTTGCGAGGTGAGTTTTCCTCCAGTAGGACGGGTCCAAGGCACCAAGGATGGGTCGTATATGTATGATTAGTAGCTGAGTGTGGGTGAGGCACGTATCTCCCAGTTAGCCAAGTATGGGCGGGGCCCGCATCTCATAGCTTAGTCGAGTATGGATATATATGACTGATTGATAAATCTAGTTATACTTGGTGTCTGTGTGATACTTGTATGCATGTTCAGTAGCTGAGTGTGGGTGGGGTCCGTATCTTATAGTATCTGAGTGTGGGCGGGGCCCATATCTCATGGTAGTTTAGTGTGGGCGGGGCCCGTATCTCATAGTAGCTGAGTGTGGGTGGGGCCTATATTTCATAGCCAGTGGAATGTGGACGGGCCTTGTATCTTCATGAGTGTGGGCGGGGCCCGTATCTCCTAGTTGCATGTTATATGTGTATGGTATGCATTAGTTTGGGGAGACTCACTAAGCTTCGTGCATACAGTTTTCAGTTTTGATTTCAGGTACTTCCGGTAGCAAGGGGAAGAGCTCGGGATGATTGCAGTGCACACATCATTGATTTAGCCTGGGATGTTAGACTCTGATATTTGACATGTGATTTTGGATACAGTATTTTATTATGATGATTTAATATACATTAATTATGTTCTTTTTAGGAGATGACAAATGGTACTTATGGTTTTTATAAAAAGCAAAATGAAAATTTTGGACCGTATTTTTGGGTTGTTTCAAGTTGGTATCAGAGCCTTGGTTTGAGGGATTCGTACACACTCTCGGGTGTGTTTGAACTCAAACTAAGGAATTAGTATAGAAATTTTCAAAAGAAAAACCATTTTTTTTTATAAAAAGGACTTTGAGAAAAAGAAAAGAATTTTAGAAAATGCGAAAAGAACTTTGAAAAAGAGAAAAGGGTGTGATGCATACAATCATCCAAGCTCAAGTAAGTACTCATAAATTACCCACACAAGTTTATGTTATGATATGTTTATGAGAACTTCATGCTCGATTAGGGCTAAGGATCTAGGAAGGATGCCTTATGTGCATGTTATATGTGTATCAGCTGTATGAACTGCATGCTAGTAAATATTAGTTAGTATGATATCCTGGTTAGTATATGCTTGATTATGTTTACTCAATGCTCGAATGATGCTTGCTCTGTGCTTTTATGAGTTCTAGTTCTCTGTTACTAATTAGTAAAAAAGTATGCTAAGTTACATATTACAAGGACTAAATAATTTCTGAAGGTTAGGTCTAGCTCTATTTCACAGATCTTGTTTGAGTCCAATCATTGTAGGGTAGGATCTCTCATTAGAAGAATTATCTAGTCTGAGTGATATGTAATGATATTCGCGAACTAGTTAAGGGGAGATAGCAGGGACTTCTTATGCAGCTAATGGCGGAGAGTGGGATGGTGATTACCCTAGGGCAAGCCTAGAATGAGAGCAGAGCGTGAAGCATTAGTAGTAGAAAGGACTTGGTGAAGTCAAGGCAGTTCTTGAGGAAAGTACGGATATAGGAGGAAGGTAGTATGAGCCCGTACTACTGAAAGCAGAGGATCCGTACTCGATGAAAGGAAGGCTGAGACAAAACCAGGAAACTTGTAGTATGTGTGATCCCTCGAATTATGATGAGTATTCTGATGTTTGTTGTGGTGTATTTTTCAGTATGGTGACACTACGCACTAGACCATTTGGCTGTTCAGGCGTCAGTGAGGGATCAGGCTCGGGCTCTGGAGCCGGGCAGCTAGACGACCAAATGATGGAGTTTATCTCCTCTGAGACCACGCACAGTATTCTGGAGCAGAATCATGTGATCTTGGGAACGATCAAGGAGGGCATTTTAGAACTTATGGATAAGAGGTTGAGTGCATTCCGCACCGAGGTGGAGGCCATGATGGGGTCGCGTACACTGACATTTAGGGAGTTCAGAGCTTGTGGAGCTCCCGACTACCATGGGGCTCGGGACCCCATTGTGAGTACTAGATGGTTGGCGGATATCACCAACGCATTCCGTACCAGCAGATGTACCGAGGGGGACACGGTTCGACTTGCTTACTATCTTTTGAAGGACAGGGCACGTGACTAGTGGGAGGAGGTCAGACATGCCATTGGTGATGTTGCAGCTGTTGATGCTATGACTTGGAGTGACTTTTCGGCCTGGTTCCGAGCCGATTTTGCACCTGTGATAGAGGTGCAACAGCTTGCTAGGGAGTTCCAGGATCTCCAGCAGACGACTGAGTCAGTGGCGGAGATTACCGCCAAGTTCAGGGAGAGGGCCCTTCTCGTTCCGCAGTATGTGGCGAACAAGGAGATGAAAAAGGCTCGATATCATGAGATTTTGAGGAGTGACATTCGGCAGTTTGTGAGCCGATCCAACTGCAAAACGCTGGAGGATATGATTGCCAGAGCTAGAGAGAGAAAGAGAGAGATTGATTTAGAGATGGAGAGGAAAAGGAAACCAGATGCGGCATATGGTATGGAGGGCTCGGGTAAGAAGCCCAAGACAGATTCCCGAGGGAAGGGCCAGCAGGGCCGAGGCTGTTGCGGCAAGTACGATAGGTCGAACGAGGGGACGTGCAGGGTGGGTAGTTCGGGTTGCTTTAAGTGCGACCGAACTGGTCATGTGAGCAGGGATTGTACAACTACCACCACCATCACGGCAACATCTGATATGATTTGCTTCCAGTGCAATCAGAGGGGCCACAAGAGGTCCCAGTGGCCGATCTTGGCAGCAGCAGGATAGGTGGTGACACCTGCTCCTGCTACGTTGAGGATTACAAATGGCTGACAGGGCCATGTAGAGGCGCCAGTAGCGAAGAGTAGAGCCTTCCAGTTGATAGCAGAGGAGGCACATGTAGCTCCGGATGTCGTTATGGGTATGTACATTCTCCTTATCACCTTACTTATATTTATTATTGCTTATTTTTATGTGTTTTGTTATAGGATCGTTCCTTGTGAACGGTATATCAGCTTCGGTGTTATTTGATTCGGGTGCCACACGATCTTTTCTGTCACTCACGCTGAGCAAGCGATTCTCAGGGGCTCCAAGGGAGCTGGATTGCCCACCTGATGTAGAGATACCAGACGATAGGACCGTCAGGGTTGCGAGGGTTCATAGGGGATGTACACTGCAGTTGTTTGATGAGCAATTTTATGTGGATCTTGTCCCTATTCCCCTGCTAGGGAATAAGGTTGTAGTTGGTATGGACTGGTTAAGCCCTAATGGGGCAGTGATTGACTGTGAGCAGCAGCTAGTGAGGGTTCAGAATCCTAGTGGGGGAGGGTTAGTGATTCAGGGAGAGAGGCCGCAGGGTGGACCGACTTTGTGTTCAGCAACGAGAGCGAGGTGCTATTTTCAACAGGGTTGCGCGGGTTACATTGCGTATGTTATGGATACCCTGGACAAGGGTAAGACGACAATGGATGATGTACCGGTAGTGTGAGAGTATCCGAATGTATTTCCAGAGGATTTTCCTGGGATACCTCCGGAGAGACAGGTCGAGTTTAGGATTTACCTAGTCCCTGGTGCTACTCCGATAGCCAAGGCACCATATTGGTTGGCTCCTCCCGAGATGCAGGAGTTTTCTATACATCTGTAATAGCTGCTAGACAAGGGATTTATCAGGCCAAGTAGTTCGCCATGGGGAGCCCCGATCCTGTTTGTGAAGAAGAAGGATGGGTCACATCTAATGTGTATAGACTACCGGGAGTTGAACAAGGTAACAGTGAAGAACAGTTACCCCCTCCCGAGGATTGATGACTTGTTTGACCAGCTATAGGGTGGATCTTGGTCTTCCAAGATTGATATGCGATCGGGTTTGTTGGATTAGGTGTCTAAGTCCATAACTATATCTAGTATGTACTTGACCCGACCCGACATGGTCCATTTGTGTTGCATGACATCATGCATTTGGATAAACTAAATGAGAGAAATAACACTTGTGGTTTATTAATATATTATAAGTTATAATATATTAATAGTATTATTTAATTAGTATTGATCAAAGATTAATTTGGAATTAATTAAGTGATCAAAAGATGACTAATTAAATATATGGGTTGATTATGTAAATCATCCATAACTTGTATAGTGGGCTAAAAGGCTCCATGGATTATCAAGTTAGGTAAAACCCATAAGATGCTCCATGAGAGTTACAAACCCATGGGTCATGGAAATGAAGAGTCATGTCACATTAGGGTTTACATGGTGTAACCCTAGATGTGACACACTATATAAGGAACATAATGCACACCAAAATCGGCTACACACTAAGTAGGGGTGACAATTGATGACACGACACGACAAAAATACACGACACGAATCGAAATTGAGAAGAAATTGAAATTCGAATTCGTGTCAAGTGCAAAAAACACGACTTCGTGTCGTGTCGTGTTTGTGTTCAAAATTTGACACGAAATTGACACGATTTAACATTTTTTGTCGTGTTTTTCGTGTTTGTCGTGTTTTTCGTGTTATGTATGAATAAATATTAATTAAATACATTAATTGTTATTTCATATTATCTTTGTCGTGTCATGTCGTGTTTGTCGTTTTTTAATTGGTTCGTTTTCGTGTTAGTTAAAAAAAACCCGAGATCGTGTTGTGTCATGTTCATGTTACATAAAACATTGTCGTTTCGTGCCGTGTTAGACAAAAACACGACACGGTGGCCCGATTTGCCACCTCTAACACTAAGAACAAGAGAGGGCAAGCTGATTTATACAAGTGTTATACATACTTTAAGTTATTCCAAAGCATTTGGTGTTGTGTGAAGCATTTGAGGCATCACACTTGGGGTGCTAGGTTCTCGAGGTTTTCAAGGAATCAAATCAACTACAAGGTATGTAATTCTAGCCATCTTTTAGATTAAAAGTTCCTCATGTATGCTAGATAGGATTATGAACCTTGGAAATCATATTTTGCATGTATTTTAGACAAACATAGATCCAAGGTTTTCTAGGGTTGCGAGTACACTTAGGAGTGTTATAATGCTCGAAACCTATCAGGGTTATCACCATATGCGAGTTAGGGACGAGGATGTGCAAAAGACAACTTTTTAGGACTCGCTATGGTCATTATGACTTATTGGTGATGCTATTTGGGCTCACCAAGGCTCCAGCCGTGTTCATGCACCTCATGAACCATGTGTGCAGACCGATGCTGGATCGGTATGTAATAGTCTTCATTGATGACATCTTGGTTTACTCCAAGACTCAGGAGCAGCACAAGGAGCACCTGAGGGAGGTACTAGAGATACTGAGGAGGGAGAGACTTTTTGCAAAATTCTCCATGTGTCAAGTGTGAGTTCTAGTTGCGCTAGGTGTAGTTTCTTGGGCATCTTGTCAACCATAAGGGTATTTTGGTCGATCCGGCCAAGATAGAGTGGCCGTGATGCAGTGGGAGATTCCAAGGTCTCCAACTGAGATTCGGAGTTTCCTGGGTCTAGCGGGTTATTACCGGAGATTTATTCAGGACTTATCCAAGATTTCAGTTCCCCTGACCCGACTGACCAAGAAGTCGGTGACATTCCGCTGGGGGCCTGAGCAGCAGTCAGCCTTTGAAACCCTCAGATAGCGGTTATGCGAGGCACCGATTTTGACTTTGGCAGAGGGAGTTGATGACTTCGTAGTTTACTGTGACGCTTCGATCACAAGCATGGGAGAAATATTAATGTAGCGGGGTGACGTGATAGCTTATGCATTAAGGCAGTTGAAGCCTCACGAGGCTAAATATCCGACGCGCGATTTGGAGTTGAGGGTTGTGGTGTTCGCCCTCAAGATTTAGAAGCATTACCTCTATGGGGTCCGTTGTACCATTTACATGGACCTCAAGAGTTTGAGGTACCTCATGGATCAGTCGAACCTGAATATGAGGCAATGTCGGTGGTTAGAGGTGGTAAAGGATTATGAATGTGAGATCCTTTACCACTCGGGCAAGGCCAATGTGGTGACTGACGCCCTGAGCCACAAGGCGGTAGCATCCCCAATTCGAGACATCTGTCTGGGGATGATAGTGATTACTCCATTGTTAGAGCAAATCAGAGAGGCTCAGGTAGAGGTGATGGGTTTTGGTCATAAGAACATCCTATGTGCTCATACAAACCCTAATGCTTGGATCTAGGTTTCTCTATTGTACATGCAAGTTATCCAAGACTATAAACCCTAATTCTAGTATTTAAGTAATCATATTAACGTGAAAATAGGTTTAAGATGTTACCTTGATTGTTATGTAGCAATAACAATCCCAAATCTCCTTGTATTGACTTTAGAAAGCTTAGAGTCACAATTGACACTCTTCTAATGGTTCACAAACACCATAAGCAAGAGGATGAAGAGGAGAGAGGATGGAGGCTGCCCTAAGACGTGTGAAACCCTAGAAGAAGTCTTCTCCACGTTTTTGGTCCTTTAGGGATCTATATATAGTGAGGCTATTAGGGTTATCTAACAAGGAAACCCTAATTTGGATGCTTAAGCCCTAAGCAACCCATAGACTCCTTTAATTAAGGCCTTGGATGATTTCCTGATGGGATTCCCCATAGAATTCGTCCACTCCTTAATTTAAGACAATCCATAGCCCAAATTGCAATTATCCTATAATTACAATTCCAGTCCCTTAAGTTTAATTAATCTCTTTTAGTCACAAAACTAATTACTAATTAATTATTGACTAATATTAATTAAAAAAATATGATTTCTCCTTTAATATATTATTCTCATAATATATTAATAAATCATATTTAATACTTTCTCTCCATAATTCATCCTATCAAGTTGCTTTGGTGAAGGCAACCCAAAAGGACCATGCACCATCGGGTCAAGTACATACCAAAATAGTTATGGACTTAGCTACTAATCCAACAGTCTCCCACTTGGATAAGTCTAATAACTATTCTGCGTATGACTTCAGATCCTGATCTGCAATCGTAGCTTTCCAAAGCCGCTGTCAACTCTGATACTATCAAATACGCGTGTCCTTAGATAAGGGATCATATATTCCTCCATTCTAGATATCGTATGAGACATGATTTCAAATCATTCTCTTTGTACTATGTCTTGATTCCTGATTTATGACGACTGACTAATTGAACAAATCAAATTAGCCCTAGCTCGGCTGAGCATTTACGTTTGTCATCACTAAATCATTGAGGGCCCCAAAGATGTCGCTTTTATCCTACCTTGGATAAAAGGAACGAATAAACTTTGATACAATGCTTGCTTGCACTCACTCACCGAATCACACACAACAATACGTTTTATAACACCAAGTTACTAGTGCGTTTACATATTATCAATGTGCAACCGATTTGCAAGATACAACTCACACGTCTCGGTTTCAAGAATATAAGATGTTATCGTCTCACCAATCACTCGTGACACAATTCATGGAGTGATCCAAGTGAGCATGGGTTTAATCCAATGCTCAAATTCATATTCATAAGCACTCATGAACGTTGCAGCAAACATTTATGTCTAATACACTTTAGACAATCCACACACCAATTCACGACAGTCTTCTTTCATATCTACTTCCAACATATGAACGACTGTGGCCCGTTTGAATAATTTGACTGTTCTCAACCAATTAAATTATCCAGGAAGTCAAAACATGCAAAGTGAAACACAAGAATAATACTAATCCCATATGGCCTCAAACCTTTGAGTATAAATAAAACTCCTTTTATTTATGACCATATCGATTACTCATTATTTGTCGTTTCGGGTAATCAACTTCTTACTTGAATTATTACACTTGTCCCATGCTCCTAGCATGCACACAATGTTTACCTATGGTTCTTACTTTGTGAAATAGATCAAATTGAACACACTTCCAATTATTCTCATTTCACAACTCCAAACCCTTTTTCATAAGTGAAAGAACATCAAATTCTTGCTACTTATAGAATATGCTAGATTCTAACATTCTATGCAACGATCCTTTCGTAATGTCACTGCACCAAAGTCACAAAGACTATTTCCAATGATATTACAAAGTCTTCTATCGGAGATTGTTACAAGACAATTCCTTAGATATGATGTCTCTCACTCAAAGTACATTCCTTTGAACATCCTTTTGCATAAAGGTTTCTAATCTAGTCATAGAATTTTCAATATTCAATTTCTAATATGGACACGTTTCCATATTTTCCATATGACAACTCATTCTTAATAGAATCTTGTCTATTCATAATAATGTCGATATGGTCCATCCAATATGGAAACATTTCCATATTTCCCAATACTATACTTCCAACTACTCACAAGCGACCAATCCTCGTCGAACTTTGGATTGTCCTTTGATAGTTGTTTAATTATTTTAGTCAAAACCGATTCTAGTCCTTTTTCCCTCTAAATGCGCTAGACATTTGGAAAATTTTAGAATGGTCAAGCATTAAAGCATTTACAATCGATCCTATACTCGAAGCGTATGGGACACGATGCACAATGTTTTATTTGCTATGTTCTCAAAATTCGAATTGTGAAGAGGAATGCCGTAATCATAATCGAAATTTTAAGAACACACTATGTACCCTTGACTAAATTTATTAACATTTCTCAACCTAATCCTTTAGATTTGAAATGAAGCATAATATTTTCTCCCTTAATTATAGCAAAACAACTATTCCATCCTTGCGACTTTGCAAAAGATGACTCTTGTTTTCTATAATTAATATTGCCACCTTGCAATACTTTCCATAATAATCATACAATCATAACTTTTATGCTCCCACTATCATGATGATTATTATAAAACATAACACTTATGCTCCCACTAGCTTCGACATGTATTCATAAACATCTTAACTTCCAGAAAAACAATACCTATTGAATTTCTTAAGTTCATGTTTCTAATACTTAATGCTTTGATAATCTTTTATCAAGGCCTCTTAAACTTATACACCTTTGCCTTAGATAGTTCATATGTGTGTCTAAACAATTAAGACTAATTGCCAAACCTCACAATTCAAATCATGGAAAGGGATACCGTAACCATAATCGAATTCGAGAATGCAATTTTACAATCACTATCTTCTTAAAATCTTTCTTAGTGAAAGCATTTCCTCACAATCATTTTCATGAAGGAGGAAATCTTATGACACTTAGATTTAAACGGTGTATGTGTTCCTATCCATGTGAATTTGTTAAAACCAAAGTTTACGACAAATTCAAACTCATATGGACCGAACTTTCTTAATCTTGATTTATTGCCTTATGGTAGCACAACTGCCCACCATGTCTTCCAAGTAGTTAAGCAGCTCACCCTTCCCTATCAATGTACCTTTCAATGATTTAGGTGCCTTGCCTTTTATGCATTCAAATGCGAACTCATAGGACTCACATGCATAATTAACTCAATTGGAACAGCACAGAAAAAAATAATGTCAACACGATAGGTTGTAAACCTCAACTCGTGTGCTAGTGATGATCGGTAAGGTTTATTTGATATGTTCTTGAAACCTTTCAAGATCATTAAGACTCCCACTGACTCCTTGACATATAAGATTCTCTTGTCAATAACCATTTCTTGACAAACAAATATTCAAGAGTTAGTGTAGCTTTTATCAAAACACTTCATAAATTGGTTCTACTTGGTCTTTGTCTTATCTAAGACATCACAACTTTCCACATTTGATGAATGTTATAAACCTTTAATACTTTTCACTCATTGTCACAATCTTAACTTTAAGACTTGTTATTGGAACGAAGTATGATTGACTTCTTGATTTAACCATTTCTTCAATTCTTGATTCCTCTTCTTAAACATACAATTGTACTAAGTCTCACTTAGAGGATCAATTGAGATATGGTTCTTAATCATTAAGACTTATCATAAATCATAAAAGCTACTCTCCCTTCTTCTTAGAATGGAGAAACTTTTATCTTTCTGCCTACATGATTCTTCTTATTCGTTTTGCTATTGATTAAAATTTTTTCAATCAATTCATAATTACACTTAATCTTGTAAGTATAATCATATTTACTAAACCTTTAGTAAATCATGACGAATATCATTGTTACTCTTATGGTGGATTTGATTAATACGCAACTTTGTGTGCTCTATCTCCTAGTCCTTCACTTGACACTTTGTCAATGAATTAGTCTAATTTCCAAATATGAAATTTTTCATTCATCGTGCAACCAAGTTGCATGATTCCAAGTTTCTGTCCAATTGAAACTTGGGCGATGAGAAACTCTCCCTATTTGGTAAAATTCTCGACTTTTCCATAAATAACATAATAAGAACCAAATCCATTATTGCGAATACTAAAACATCAATTTTTCATATACGCCATTGCAAGGATAAATAAATAATATAAAATCAAAATTTATTTTATTGCGGAAAAACTTGTCCTTACAATGCAATTTATTGAAAAACTATGCTAATACATATTTCTTAGCAATCTAATTCTAACTCTAAGTAGTAGCTCAAGAATCTAATCTTCGAGAAATGCGATCGAAATCCATTCCTTCACGGTTAGATTCTGCTCACTTCTTCCCTTAAGCTTCCTTTCTTTTCTTCGATCCTACAAAACATCAATTGTAATCTTATCACATTATATATTAAGGATCTAGAATAGAAGCTTAAATGAGTTAGTTAATGGATTTTACCTATATTAGAGCCATACGTTTCGACTCTCCCATCTCTTAGATCTCTTAGGTAAATGGGACAACTTCGTCTCCAATGCCCTTTCTCTTGGCAATAAAAGCAAATTGACTCTTTTGGAACATGACATGGAACTACTTTAGACATTGCCTTTCTCTTATGATCAAACCTTTCGATCATAGCATGTCTTTCGTTGCCATCGTCTATATGCATAGAGGTCTTGAAGGCTGATTCACCAATCAACTTTGCCTTTCTATTGCGCCAAACCATTGCTGATTTAGCAGCAATAAGCATATATATGAGATCTATAAGGGTCACGTCACGGTTCATCATATAGTACTTTCTTACGAACTCACTATATGAGTTAGGAAGTGACTGAAGAACCCAATCAACAGCCATTTCCTCACAGACAACGGATCCTAACATTCTTAACCTATCAATGTGTGACTTCATCCCTTGGACGTGTGCACACACCGACTTTCCTTCTTTATGTTTACTTGCCAAAAGGGCTTGAGTGATCTTGAACTTTTCAAGCCTTCGAACTTGTGGGTTAGGGAGAATAATTGGAGGAGGAGGAGGAAGTGAAGTACGATCTCTTGTTCCTTGATCGAATCGTGGAATATCATCTTCATGTGGAATGCTTGTTCCATGGGATTTGAGAAGACCATAGTTGTCAAAGTTTGACATCTAAAAAACTGGAGAAAATAAATTCAAGTTAGTTGATTGATTGAGTCCTTAGTAAATCACCCAAATGAGATACTAAGGCTAGGACCCAACACAATATTCTACAACTCGGGAGAGGGATGCCGTAACCCAAATTGTAGAACATTTGAAGGTAAGTGAATGACGATTCACTAATTTCCACCATGAAAAACGAAAAATAAATTTAAGTTTTAATCTATGAAAACTCCTAGATCCTTTGAGATTCATTGAACATTTCAATGAAATGTTTAAGTCTCGATATGCCCCTCTTGTTTGTGACTGGGATGCCGAGGATCACAAAGCGGGTGTGAATAACCATGCAAACTTACATGGTGCCCTCACATGTTACAGTCACCTATTCGATGTGCCGGTAAACCACACACGCTCCACCGAACTATGACAAACATTGAGTCACCCTTTTCTACCTTTGCTTAGAACCATTTAGTGTGCCGGTAAACCACACACGCTCCACTAACGTCTTCGCAAGGGTACAAAGTGTAATTTCATGGAATTGCATCAATTCACTTTTGCCTAAGTAACTAAGATTGGAAATTTTATGAAAACATTTAGTTACTTTTATATTTCACTATACTTATAATGGAAGGTTTCGTCTTATCCTACCCGTTCGGCTAACGACCCTCCACTAGTCAAGAGTGCGGTGGGTAAGAGTGGATACCCATTCAATCGCCATTTTATAGGCAATTTCCTTAAACACCCCTTATAGACCAACTTTGTGAATGAGGCCTACTAACGATAAGACTGACTTTTACTCATATATATATATATATATATATATATATATATATATATATATATAATGTTAGACTTTTAATGTTATATATATATATATATATATATATATATATATATATATATATATATAGTATAGGGTGTATTTTACACTTTTAAAATACTAGGTGGTTTAATTTAACAATTATACTTTTAATTCAATTAAATTGTTAACCTAAACTTTTATGGATTTATTAAACCTCTTTTAATTATACACCTTAATTAATTAATAAAACCATAAGGGTGTGATTTGAACTTTTTCAAAACAATACTAGGGTTTTAGAATTTAACATTCCTAATTAAACTTTTAATCAACTTTTAAATTCCAAAACTTGAGGGCAAGTTTTGAAACATTTCAAAACATTAGGGTTTAGAATTTAAATATACATCAAAATTAAACTATTTAATCAAAATTTAAATTCCAAAACTTGAGGGCAAGTTTTGAAACCTTTTTCAAAACATTAGGGTTTCAACTATTTAAATTTCAAAACAACAAAACTTTTTGGGTTCAAATTTAAACTATAAAACCTAAAGGGGAAAATATGAAACTTTTCAAAGTACAAGGATCAAATAACAAATAATCTAAATTAACATTTAATCACATAATTATCTGTTGGATTAGTGTCTAAGTCCATAACTATTTTGGTATGTACTTGACCCGATGGTGCATGGTCCTTTTGGGTTGCCTTCACCAAAGCAACTTGATAGGATGAATTATGGAGAGAAAGGATTAAATATGATTTATTAATATTAGTCAAGAATTAATTAGTAATTAGTTTTGTGACTAAAAGAGATTAATTAAACTTAAGGGACTGGAATTGTAATTATAAGATAATTGCAATTTGGGCCATGGATTGCCTTATATTATAAGGTGGACGAATTCTATGGGGGAAGCCCATATGAAATCGTCCAAGGCCTTAATTAATGGACTCCATGGGTTGCTTAGGGCTTAAGCATCCAAATTAGGGTTTCCTTGTTAGATAACACTAATTGCCTCCTATATAAAGAGATCCCTTATGACCAAAAATGTGGCTAAGACTTCTCTAGGGTTTGTAGACGGTTTTGGGCAGCCTCCATCCTCTCTCCTCTTCATCCTCTTGCTTATGGTGTTTGTGAACCATTAGAGGAGTGACACTTGTGACTCTAAGCCTTCCAAAGTCAATACAAGGACATTTGGGATTGTTATTGCTACATAACAATCAAGGTAATATTATAAACCTATTCGCATGTTAATATGATTACTTGAATGCTAGAATTAGGGTTTATAGTCATGGATAACTTGCATGTAGAATAGAGAAACCTAGATCCAAGCATTAGGGTTTGTATGAGCACATAGGATGTTCTTAGGACCAAAACCCATCATTATCCATATTTGATTTATTTAATGATTTCTTGCAAAACAATTTACCAATTTAATCAAAATAATTAATCAATTATCACATAAGGAAACAATTATCTTATTAATTGATAAATATCTTCAATTAGATCAAGAATATAGTCAAATATATCATAAAATCGGATTAATATTGATCTAATATGATAAGGAAACTATCCTTAAGCAAAAACAACAAGAAATCCCAGTTTTCCCTCCTTCTGACCAGCCGACTCGCCGAGTCAGGCTTGGACTCGTCGAGTCACCTTGGACTCGACGAGTTCATCTATGGACTCGGCGAGTCCAGCTTCCAGAAACACAAAATTCGAATTTTTCAAACATATAACGCATCAATACAAAAGAAACCAATCTAGGCTCTGATACCACTGATGGGTTTTGGTTATAAGAACATCCTATGTGCTCATACAAACCCTAATGCTTGGATCTAGGTTTCTCTATTGTACATGCAAGTTATCCAAGACTATAAACCCTAATTCTAGCATTCAAGTAATCATATTAACATGAGAATATGTTTAAGATGTTACCTTGATTGTTATGTAGCAATAACAATCCCAAATCTCGTTGTATTGACTTTAGAAAGCTTAGAGTCACAATTGTCACTCCTCTAATGGTTCACAAACACCATAAGCAAGAGGATGAAGAGGAGAGAGGATGGAGGCTGCCCTAAGACGTGTGAAACCCTAGAAGAAGTCTTCTCCACGTTTTTGGTCCTTTAGGGATCTATATATAGTGAGGCTATTAGGGTTATCTAACAAGGAAACCCTAATTTGGATGCTTAAGCCCTAAGCAACCCATAGACTCCTTTAATTAAGGCCTTGGACGATTTCCTGATGGGCTTCCCCATAGAATTCGTCCACTCCTTAATTTAAGACAATCCATAGCCCAAATTGCAATTATCCTATAATTACAATTCCAGTCCCTTAAGTTTAATTAATCTCTTTTAGTCACAAAACTAATTACCAATTAATTATTGACTAATATTAATTAAAAAAATATGATTTCTCCTTTAATATATTATTCTCATAATATATTAATAAATCATATTTAATACTTTCTCTCCATAATTCATCCTATCAAGTTGCTTTGGTGAAGGCAACCCAAAAGGACCATGCACCATCGGGTCAAGTACATACCAAAATAGTTATGGACTTAGACACTAATCCAACAAGAGGGTATGAAGGAAGAGTGCCAGAAGTGCGAGTGGATCGTAGGTCGAGCGGCCTCATTTGATTATGATAGTCGTATTGGGGCGGAGTATGACAGGTTCTGATGGATGAGGCCCATAAGTCAAGGTTCTCCATCTATCCTGGGGCGACGAAGATGTATCAGGATCTTCGCCCTGAAAAGTGGTGGACCTGCATGAAGCGGGACGTAGTGTGGTATGTGGAGAGGTGCTTGACCTGCGGGAAGGTCAAGGCCGAGCACCAGATACCACATGGCAAAATACAGCTGCAAGACATTCTAGTGTGGAAATGGGAGGATATCACCATGGATTTCATCACTAAGCTACCCAGGACCGCATGTGGAGTAGATTCGATATGGGTAATCGTGGATCAGTTGACCAAGAGTGCTCATTTCATCTCGATCCAGGAGAGCATATCGGCCGAGAAGCTAGCTGAGATTTACGTGCATGAGATAGTGGCACGAAATGGAGTGCTTGTCTCGGTGGTGTTAGACTAAGATGTCCGTTTCACTTCCAGATTCTGCAAGTGGTTTCACGATAAGATGGGTACTCGTCTCCATTTCAGCATCGCTTTCCACCCTCAGACGGACGGACAGAGCGAGAGTACCATACAAAATCTCAAGAACATGCTAGGCGCATGTGTTTTGGATTTTGGTGGAAGTTGAGATACGTATCTTCCGTTAGCAGAATTTTCGTATAACAATAGCTACCATGCCAGCATAGACCGACCTCCCTTTGAGATGATCTATAGGCGGAAGTGTAGGATCCCAATATGTTGGGACGAGGTCGGTTAGAGAGTCATGGGGAGTACTGAGGTAGTACTCAAGACTACATAGCAGATCTAGCAGGTCCGGAGCAGGCTCCAGACTGCTTAAAGTCGGCAGAAGAGCTATGCCAACAAGCGACGTTCAGACTTGGAGTTTCGGGTGGACGATATGGTCCTCCTGAAGGTTTCACCTTGGAAAGGTGTCATCCGGTTTTCGGAAGTGGGGCAAGTTGTGCCCCAGATACATTGGTCCTTTTAGGGTTATAGCCAGGGTGGGCAAGGTGGCGTGTCGATTGGATCTTCCTGCATATGTCAGCCAGATCCACGACACTTTCCATGTTTCTACGTTACAGAAGTGCTTAATGGATGATTCAACGATTGTGCCCTTAGAGGATATTCAACTTGATGACAGCCTGAACTACATTGAGAGGCCGGTGGCAATTTTGGATCGCAAGACGAAAAACTTGAGCAATAAGGTTGTTCAGCTAGTGAAGGTGCAGTGACAACACCTCAAGGGTTCTAAGTGGATGAGTTAGATCGCAATTTAGGATTTTAGGAATCGACGAGTTGATAGAACAACTCGACGAGTTGGGTCAACCAGAAGGTTGACTTTAACCAAAGCGTTGACTTTGACCACGCGTAAAATGGTCATGTTACCCTAAGGAGGATTATCAGATTTTGACTAAGTGTTATTGTGATGTTTAAAGTCGGGGAGTCGTTGGAGCAACCGTAAGAGATTCCTCACTCGAGATTCAGCAGTCAGCTTTACGAGGTGAGTTTTCCTCTAGTAGGACGGGTCCAAGGCACCAAGGATGGGTCGTATATGTATGATTAGTATCTGAGTGTGGGTGAGGCACGTATCTCCCAGTTAGCCAAGTGTGGGCGGGGCCCGTATCTCATAGCTTAGTTGAGTATGGATATATTGTAACGACATAAATTTTCGAAACAATTTTTCACATTTTAAAAACATACTTTCATTCATAATAGTTATAGAAATATCAATGTATCATATAACAACCCTTAACGTTACACCCAAGATCATAACATGTAAAACTCCTCGTGTGTGTACTGATCATGTCGGCGCCTTCCCGCGGTCGTCACTAGTACCTGAAACACATCACACTAAACTGTAAGCATAAATGCTTAGTGAGTTCCCCAAAATGCCACATACCACACAGATGCCTTTCCAGGCCATAACTCTATAGGATCTTCCGATCTGAGTGTCTCAGGGGACTTCCGTCCCGAACTCTGTTAGACCTTCCGGTCCTACCCGTATCAACCTTCCGGTCCATATCATCTTGACCTTCCGGTCCATACCATACATAACATACAAAGCACATACATATCACATAACATATAACACATACATCTCATAGCATACAAGACCTTCCGGTCACACATAGGTACCCTTCTAGGTACAGTATAGTGAGAAGACTCACTTCGGTATCTCGGATAGTCTCGTACTCGATCACACTGGTCTAGCCCCCGCCTAAACACATAACAATACTCTCAAATAAATAATGGCTCTTGAAGGCTAGATTAAATCCACTCTATAATTTCCACAGAAGGGTAAAAGACCATTTTACCCCTCCCTGACCCAAAAGTCCAAAGGTTGACCAAAACCCTAAAAGTCAATGAAAGTCAACAGAAGGCATTACACGGCGCATACCTTCTCTGTACGTGGGGCGTACGCCAACGAACCACAATCGGGGCTTCAACCCCTTACGCTGCGCGTACTGGGAGTTACGCCCAACGTAAGTCCCAGTTCAGCCATTTCTTAGATTTTGGTCTTAAACGGTTAAGACACTCCTTCAACTTCCAGATCTGACTCTCTTATAACCTCTTATTCCATAAAGTCGGAACCTTTAAGCCTTTGCATGGCTGTAAAGGTCCCTACATCCTCAAACATCTTTCCTTTTTCCCTCCAAAGGTCTAGATATCATGCATGGCTCCATCTTTACATCCAAGTTTGCATTTTTATGAACATACAACACTTATAGACCAGAAATATGATAGATATAGGCCAATGGAGACCATTTGCTCATAAAGTCTCCATCTTGGGACCAAAAACCCTAGAAATTGGTCCAAGAAGCACATAACACAAATAACAAGGCAAGGTTTGAGCTTTTTACCTCAGAAAGAACCTCTAACCTTTGAAAAGCTCAGATCTACTCTTTCCCACAAGCTTCTAGCCTCCAAAATGACCTATTCTTTCCTTCCACCACCTTGAAAAGACACTAGAAGCTTAGAACACCAACACACTTGCTAAAAACGAAAAGGAACTCTCTATTAGGGTTTTTCTCTCTGGAATGGAGGCTGAGGTCGCAACCATAGCATTCCTTTTATAGTGCTCAAGCCCCAAATTAGGGTTTACATCTGGACATAATACACCCGAGATAACCTGGGTACGCCCAGCGTACCCAGGCGAGTCTGCGTCCAAAATAAGTGTGCGAGTACGCACAACGTACTCCTCAGTATGCCCAACGTACTCACAAGCCCAACACATACTTAAAGGACTTAACTTGACAACTTGGGAATAGGAGAAGGGTTAAATAGCTTTACCTGAATTTCGGGATGTTACAATTCTCCCCCACTAAAACCAGATTTCGCCCTCGAAGTCTCATGCCGAAAATAACTTCGGATGCTGCTCCCTCATCTCCGACTCCGACTCCCAATTCAGCTCGGACCCCTTCCGATGCTGCTACTGGAACTGAACCAGGGGCACTTCCTTGTTCCTCATAACCTTGATCTTCAGATCTAAGATTGTAATCGGCCTCTCAATATAATTCAGACACGCATCCACCTGGATATCCTCCAACGGTACCACTACCGACTCATCGAATATACACTTCCTCAGCTGAGACACGTGGAAGGTATCATGAATCTGGCTCAACTCTGTAGGTAGCTCCAAGTGATATGCTACCCTGCCCACCCTTGCGATTACCCTAAATGGACCAATATAATGGAACCCCAACTTGCCCCTCTTCCTGAAACGAATCACTCCTTTCCAAGGGGATACTTTCAGAAGAACAAAATCCACAACCTGAAACTCGAGCTCTGATCGACTCCTATCCGCGTAACTCTTCTGACGACTCTGGGCCGTCAGTAATCTCTGTCTAACCTGCTGTAGCTGCTCTGTCGTCTGAAGCACTATCTCAGTGCTGCCCATTACTCTCTGCCCTACCTCTCCCCAACAAATGGGAGTCCGACACCTTCTCCCACACAACAGCTCAAAGGGAGGCATACCAATGCTCGAATGGTGGATATTGTTATAGGAAAACTTAGCCAAAGGCAAATACATGTCACAACTCCCACCAAAGTCTAACACACATGCCCGAAGCATGTCTTCGAGCGTCTGAATCGTCCGCTCACTCTGTCCGTCCGTCTGTAGGTGGTAGGCGGTACTAAAATGCAGCCTCGTCCCAACTCCTCGTGGAACTTCTAGAACCTGGAAGTAAAACGTACATCCCGATCCGATATAATTGAGATCGGCACCCCATGCCGCGATACCACCTCTCTCACATACAACTCTGCTAGCCTCTCAGTAGAAGAGCTCTCACTGATAGCAAGAAAGTGAGCGCTCTTCGTCACCCGGTCGACGATCACGCAAATTGCGTCGACACCCTTCGCGGTTCTCGGCTACTTGGTGATGAAATCCATAGAAATATGTTCCCACTTCCATTGGGGAACCTCCAGTGGCTGCAACATGCCATGCGGTCGCTGGTGCTCGGCTTTAACCCTGCGACAAGTTAAGCACCTCTCAACAAACCATGCTACATCCCTTTTCATACATGGCCACCAATACTCCTTTTTCAAATCCAAATCCATCTTAGTGGCCCCGGGATGGATAGAAAATCTCGATCTATGCGCCTACTCCATCAAGGTGGTGCGTGCTCTGCCTGCATACGACACCCAAATCCGACCTTGAAGGGTTATCAGCCCGCGACTATCGGTAACGAACTCCGGCACCTACCCAATCACCCGCTCCATCTTGCGGTTCTCTCGTCTCATAGCCTTCGCCTGGGCCTCCCGAATAGTTTCCAGCACCGGAGTCATCACTGTCAACCACATACAAGTATCATGAATCGGGGCGCTCTCCGTCCTACAGCTCAGGGCATCAGCTACAACATTAGCCTTGCCCGGGTGGTATAGGATCTCACAATCATAATCCTTTACCACATCCAGCCATCTCTTCTAGCACATATTCAGATTGGGCTGGTCCATCAAATACTTCAAACGCTTGTGGTCTGTGTAGATGGTACACCGAACCCCATACAAATAGTGACGCCAGATCTTGAGGGCGAACACCACAACCCCCAACTCCAAATCGTGGGTGGGATACCTCGTTACATGAGGCTTCGGCTGCCTCGATGCATACGCTATCACATGCCCCCTCTAGATAAGTACTGCACCCAACCCCGATATCGATGCGTCACAGTACACCACAAAATCCTCCATCCCTTCCGGGAGGGCTAGCACCGGGGCTTCGCACAATCTCTGGTGAAGTGTCTCAAATGAGGTCTGCTGCTCCGGACCCCATGAAAAAGCAACACCCTTCCGGGTCAACCTGGTGAATAGCACGACGATCTTGGAGAAATCCCTAATAAATCTCTGATAATAGCCGGCTAATCCTAGAAAGCTCCTGATCTCGGTGGGCGATCTCGGCACCTCCTACCTCATGACCGCCTCAATCTTGGCCGGATCGACCAAAATCCCATTCTGGTTGATGAGATGGCCCAAGAACTGGACCTCTCGTAACCAGAACTCGCACTTGGAGAATTTGGCATAAAGCCTCTCCGATCTCAGAACTCCAAGGATCTCCCTCAAATGCTCCTCATGCTGCTATCTGGATCTCGAATACACCAAAATATCATCAATGAACACGATCACCGACCAATCCAGCATCGGCCTGCACACCTTGTTCATGAGATCCATGAACGCTGCTGGTGCATTGGTGAGCCCAAAAGGCATCACCACGAACTCGTAATGTCCATAATGAGTTCTGAACGCTGTCTTCTGGATATCTTCATCCCGAACCCTCATCTGATGATAACCCGACCTCAAGTCTATCTTGGAGAACCAAGACGTCCCCTGCAACTGATCGAACAGATCGTCGATCCTCTGTAACGGATAACAGTTCTTGACCGTCAACTTGTTCAACTCCCGGTAATCAATACACATCCGGTGTGAACCATCCTTTTTCTTGACAAAAAGGATCGGCGCTCCCCATGGAGAGCTACTCGGTCAAATAAACTCCTTCCCTAGCAGCTCCTAAAGCTGCGAGGATAACTCCTGCATCTTTGGCGGCGCAAGGCGATAAGGCACCTTGGGGATAGGCGCTGCTCCCGGAACCAAGTCGATACGAAACTCCACTTGCCTCTCGGGAGGCACACCCGACAATTCCTCGGGAAAAACATCCGGTGTAACGACCGAAAATTTCCATCCAATTTAAACTTTTCAAAAACAACCCGATTTCATTAAATTATTACAAAAAGGTTTTCAATACAATTAATTTAGAGTATTTACAGAATCATATCACAAGATAAACATGAGGAGCGGTACGATCACGCCTTCGCCTTGCCACGGTCTCCTGAAGAACCTGAAAAACATAAAACCACAACTGTAAGCCCGAAAGCTTAGTGAGATATCCCCAAAATACCAACCACATATACCATACACGCATAACATGCCATATCTTATCTGATCACATAACAGCCATGCACTTCGGGTCTACTGTGTGACTGGTCCGCCGCACAGGCCAACAGTCCACCTGGTCCACCCTCCGAGTCTAGCCATATACATCGAGTTTGCAGTGTGATTGGTCCGCCCGCACCGGGCCTTCAATCCACCCGGTCCACTCTCTGAGTCTACAACATGACTGGTCCGCCCGCACCGGGCCTTCAGTCGGCCTGGTCCACTCTCCGAGCCTCGTCACGTCTGGTCCGCCCTCTTGGGGCCTACAGCCTATCCGGACCGCTCGCTGGGCCTTCGGCACAACCGGTCCGCCCTGGGTATCTTGGCCTACAGCACAAAGCAGGACCCGCCTCAACCCAACTCCAGTCCAAACATCCATGTGCACATAAACATACAAACAAATAACAAATCACAGTCAACAAACCGATCAAACATATCACATAACATATCATCATCCTAACCAGGATACCGACCTAACCGGTCACTAGCATAACATCACCCTACATCTCAGGATACCGACCTCAACCAGGTCTCTAACATATACCATCCTAGCTACCAGGATGTAACATATCAAAGCAATATCATAACAACAAATACCCGGATCTCAATCCGATAAAGGGCCGACCTTGGTGCCTTAGACCCTGTTGATATAGTGAGGATAACTCACCTAAAAAATGCCGACTGAACAGATAAACGTAAGCTACTCCAACCACTGATACGATCTCCAACACTGGCCAACACCAAGACACTGAACTCAAAACAATATTCAACAATTACCAAAATGCCCCTGGAAAATAACTGGTCAACCCTTGGCCAAAGCCAACCCCTGACTGACTCTACTCGCCGAGTCCACACACACAGAACTTCCCCCATCCGCGACTTAACTCGCCGAGTCACCCCAAGACTCGCCGAGTCCAACAACTCTGAGTCCTTTCTCACTCGACGCACCGAGTCACAGCTCAACCAGAAGAAACTTGGACCTCACGACCAGACTCGCCGAGTCCAAGAACAGACTCGCCGAGTCTAAGGCTATCTTCAACCTACTCGCCGAGTTGTTCATCCAACTCGCCGAGTCCCAGACCATATTCAAGCAACTCGCCGAGTACAGCTTTATGACTCACCGAGTGCCTCTAGATCTCATCCCAAATAGAACCTTCCAGGCCATGCAATTGATCCAAAACGTAGATCTAGCCTCCTACAACCCATCCATCACGTAAAGTGGCAAACTTTACGTGAATCCAAAGAGATCTAGGCATTTTACACTTGAGGGCTAGGGTTTGGGACATGATGGCTTCACTAATCACTTAAGAACAGGGACTTTAATGCACTTTAAACCTCCTCCATCCCAGATCTGAGGTAGCAACCTCAGATCTATCCTTTAAACTCAAAATACCACAAGCCAAACCTCCCACACATTCCAAGAATAATGAATCTAGAAGAATAACAGCCCAAGAACGAGATTATACCTCAAAAGGAAGCCCCAACAGCAAAGAAATTCGAATCTTAGCAAAGCCCCTTGCTCCAAGCCTCCTAACTCTCCAAGATCTTCCTCCAAATCTCTTTTCCAAGGTTCAATTGCACTCCAATCCTTCACAATCGTGTTTCTAGGGTTTTCTGGACTTAAGGGAAGGTAAGGAGGCTGGGGAGAGGGTATAATATCCTTTATATAGGGCTTATCCTCCGAAATTAGGGTTTTCTCCACTCAGCGCCAACTTGCCGAGTCTAGCCGCCGACTCGCCGAGTCGGCCACTTAACACGCGACCAAAATCGCGACCCTACTCACCGAGTCCACTCGTGGACTCGTCGAGTTGCCCTTTCCAATTTACTCTTTTAGCCCTTCAACTTTACTCTTGATATTCCGGGATGTTACAATTCTCCCCCACTTAAATTAGGCTTCGTCCTCGAAGCCTGCGACAACTCAACTCCAGAAAAACTCCCGCAACGCACCACCTGGCATTAACCAAACCAGGTTCCTCAACCATAGAAACCCGAAACTTACTTTCTCCTTTCTGGTGGTGTCCTGACCACCGTCTCAAGCCGGCCACCGGCTTTACCCTCTGATAACCACACCCATCAGGCTCCACACCTAACAACCGAGTACCACTCCATGGCACTTTTCTCGATCCTGATCACCACAATCACTTGACTCTTACGAGTTAGATATAACCCTAAACCACCGGGTTCCTGATCCGAGTCCAACTTTATCCACACCCTGTTAACTGAATGACACATTCTTCAGCCTCAAAGCAACTCCCATGAGTTCTCCTCTTGCAATCGCATGCACATGCTGAACTAGCCCTAGCACTCTCGGGTTGGGAAAGCCCGTCACACTGACGACATCTCCAAACATCCCCCAGGATGAACCACCACTACATACACAATTCCCTGACCAGGATCACATTGGGAGCCCAAGACTCCCTCCCTGCATCCCTTCCGAGCCTCTTAGCTCTACACCCGCGGAATTCCTTCTACGACCTCAACAGACATCCCAAACCGGATATGATCCCATACCACTGCCGCAATCACGCTGCTCAATGAACGCAATTGGACCACTCCAATCATAACTCTACGCTGCTGCTTTCACTTCCGTGAATTTACACTCCCTCTCGGAGTTACATTCCTCTCTCTTTCCCTTACCAAGGAAATCCACTTGGCCGCCTTGTCACTACGACAAGTGCCATAGTGCTCACCCAACGCTACACCACTCCTTTATAGCATAACCGCTATCCATGCAGCACACATGCTCTGAATCTGCTCGCAAGGACCCATGAGTCCATGCACTATCTCCCCTAATCAAGATCAATACCCAGGGCCAGACCTTCTAATGCTAACACATCGCAACATACTCAATCCATTTCCTCGAGCCAATCTAACAATACCTGCAAAGTCTTCAGCATGACTGGACTGCCTTACCAGGCCTTCAGTTAATCTGGACCACTCTCAGAACCTTCAGCCAATCTGGACCGCCCTCCAGTGCCTTCAGTCTAGCTGGACTGTTCTTCGAGCCTTCGGCCTGACTGGTATGCCTACCGGCCTTCAGTCTATCCGGACCGCTCAACTAACATTCATCATTCCGAGTTATCTCTCCGGGAAATCCTCCCATGCATACTGTTCTAGCCCTCCAGGTGGTCCGAACTCTATCTCCATCATACATACTCAATCCCGGCCTGATCCCAGGCCCTCCACAATCAAATGTCCTGGGTTTGTATCTCGCCCCGCACGCCTGCCACTTACTCATACCGACCTATACTCTTGACTGACAGAACCACTGCTGAATCCTAAGCAGCTAAACAACCTCTCATGTCCATCGAACTTCCGGAGAATTTTCCAATTCTCCCCCACTTAGGGCACTGACTAACAACCACCGGTCGCTATCCCGACCTCCCAAAACAACCCTGCACAAAACCAACACTTACACGCGGACTGATTACCACTAGCACTAGCAACCTTCACAAAATCACATTTCCACACTGATCATCCCGCTCGAAAGAAACTCAAACTGCTGCTTACACTCCTCAGAAAGCAGATGCTACCCGGCATTCAGACAAACACCAGATTTCCACTAATAACCCTCATGAATGATAACCAACGAAATTCCCAAACACTAACCCATAACCAGACCATAACCCTCAAAGAACAACGAACACCACAACGAAAACCATAAAATGAAACTAGTAGATAAACAATGCTCCACAATAAACACAAGATAACAAGACATAAGAAAGAAACATACCCGCAGCTGCATCAGGCACTGCTCTGACCTCCTCTGCTGTAAGCTGAAAAGCATGACCCTGAGCCCTTGGGGGCTCTGCTCCACCCTGACCTCCACCCGTGATCTCAAAGTGGCCGGTGCTGGAGCCTGCACCGGTCCTGCAGCAAGCTGTGGACAGTTGACCCTTAAGTGTCCAACTTGATGACAATGATAACATATCCTCAAATCCTGATTCGACGCTGACTGCCGACAATCCCTCACATAGTGCCCCTCCTTTCCGCACTTGCGGCATGCACCACCGGACCTACAAACTCCGGTGTGACCCCTCCCACACTTCCCACAAGCGTGGCTGCTCTGATCTCCCACCCTAGAATCAACGGTCTTGGACCGTTTCGGCGCCGGCTGCAACTGCACCGGAGCCTGCCTCAGCTCACGCAACTGCAACTCAATCTCTAACTCACGCCGCCTGGCGGCCTCCTGCAACCCCAACAAAGTCTCGCACCTCTGTGTAGACACAAACTGTCTGATATCCCTCTTGAGCATACTCAGATATCGGGACATCTGAGCTTGCTCCGAAGCGAACTCAGGACAAAATATCGCCCTCTCAGTGAACATCGTGGTGATCTCCGTCACCGACTCCGAACCCTGCTTCAGCTCAAGGAACTCCTGAGCCAATCTCTCTCTCTCTCTCAACCCGCGGAACATAACGAGTGCTGAACATCTCTCTGAACTGATCCCATGAAACCGCAGCCCTCTGGGCATCCGAATATGACCCCGTGGTCAACCTCCACCAATCCTTCGCCCCGAGCCTCAACAGGTTTAGAGCACACCTCACCCTCTGATCAGCAGGGCATGAACACGTGAAGAAACACCCCTCCACGTCCGATAACCATCTCATAGCAACAATCGGGTCCTGAACTCCATAAAAGGTGGGAGGCTTCGTATTATCGAAGTCCCGATACTGAAAACCCCGACCAGCTCCTCCCCCTGCCGCTGCTACAGCCACTCTAGCCACCTCGGCAGCTGTCTCTGTGAGAGCTGCATAGCGCTCATCAAAATACTCAACCATGGCGGTCTTGATCGACCCAAACAGTTCAGGCAACTCAGCCCGAAACAACGCAGCAACCTCATCATGTAAAATCTCACGAATCCTCGCATCCAACTCGCACATGCTCATCTGACCAATAACCTCGGGCGGTACTGACCCGCGCGGAATTCCCTCACCTGCTCCCGATCCTGACCCGGATCCACTCCCAGCATGCCTCGGAATCTCCATACTGAAAAACACCACAAAATCTCAGACACTTCCCACTAACCCGAGAACCAACTCTCAACCCAACCCTAGAGGTCACGGTTTCCCTGATACGCGTATGGGTCCTGTGCTTTCAGTAGTACGGGCCTATACTACCTTCCACACATACCCATATTTGTATGAAGTACTACCACAACACCCTAGTGAAAACATACAAAGAAAAGCGCTCAACCCTCACTACTAGAGGAACACTGGAAATCTCCTACAAGGAAACCCTAGGCTAACATGCATCATAAATCAGGCAACATTATCATGAAATCCTGAAGATCCCTAGCCTAGCACTAGCATGCTGTTCTATCAAAGCTCAAAAACAAATATCATGTATGGTATTTTGGGGTTACTTACTGGCTCCGGCTAATCGTACCTCTGCGTCCTCCTTTTACTCATTTTGAAAACCGTTTTAAATTCTCTTTTGAAAACCCTCCTCGATTTGAGACTGGAGTCACACGAGTGTTCCCCCAATTCACTCAAACCAAGGCTCTGATACCAACTTGTAACGACCGAAAATTTCCATCCAATTTAAACTTTTCAAAAACAACCTGATTTCATTAAATTATTACAAAAAGGTTTTAAATACAATTAATTTAGAGTATTCCCAGAATCATATCACAACATAAACATGAAGAGCGGTACGATCACGCCTTCGCCTTGCCATAGTCTCCTAAAGAACCTGAAAAACATAAAACCACAACTGTAAGCCCGAAAGCTTAGTGAGATATCCCCAA
The DNA here is from genome assembly GCF_051521515.1 of Lactuca serriola. Taxonomy (NCBI): domain Eukaryota; kingdom Viridiplantae; phylum Streptophyta; class Magnoliopsida; order Asterales; family Asteraceae; genus Lactuca; species Lactuca serriola. The sequence goes on along the minus strand of NC_136409.1, from coordinate 232,476,564 downwards.
AGTACCAACCACATATACCATACACGCATAACATGCCATATCTTATCCGATCACATAACAGCCATGCACTTTGGGTCTACTGTGTGACTGGTCCGCCACACCGGCCAACAGTCCACCTGGTCCACCCTCCGAGTCTAGCCATATACATCGAGTCTGCAGTGTGATTGGTCCGCCCGCACCGGGACTTCAATCCACCTGGTCCATTCTCTGAGTCTACAACATGACTGGTCCGCCTGCACCGGGCCTTCAGTCGGCCTGGTCCACTCTCCGAGCCTCGGCACGTCTGGTCCGCCCTCTTGGGGCCTACAGCCTATCCGGACCGCTCGCTGGGCCTTCGAGACAACCGGTCCGCCCTGGGTATCTTGGCCTACAGCACAAAGCAGGACCCGCCTCAACCCAACTCCAGTCCAAACATCCATGTGCACATAAACATACAAACAAATAACAATTCACAGTCAACAAACCGATTAAACATATCACATAACATATCATCATCCTAACCAGGATACCGACCTAACTGGTCACTAGCATAGCATCACCCTACATCTCAGGATACCGACCTCAACCAGGTCTCTAACATATACCATCCTAGCTACCAGGATGTAACATATCAAAGCAATATCATAACAACAAATACCCGGATCTCAATCCGATAAAGGGCCGGCCTTGGTGCCTTAGACCCTGTTGTTATAGTGAGGATAACTCACCTCGAAAATCCCGACTGAACAGATAAACCCAAGCTACTCCAACCACTGATACGATCTCCAACACTAGCCAAAACCAAGATACTGAACTCAAAACAATATTCAACAATTACCAAAATGCCCCTGGAAAATAACTGGTCAACCATTGGCCAAAGCCAATCCCTGACTGACTCTACTCGCCGAGTCCACACACACAGAACTTCCCCCATCCACGACTTAACTCGCCGAGTCACCCCAAGACTCGCCGAGTCCAGCAACTCTGAGTCCATTCTCACTCGACTCACCGAGTCATCCCTTGACTCACCGAGTCATAGCTCAACCAGAAGAAACTTGGACCTCATGACCAGACACGCCGAGTCTAAGGCTATCTTCAACCTACTCGCCGAGTTGTTCTTCCAACTCGCCGAGTCCCAGACCATCTTCAAGCAACTCGCCGAGTACACCTTTGTGACTCGCCGAGTGCCTCTAGATCTCATCCCAAACAGAACCTTCCAGGCCATGCAATTGATCCATAACGTAGATCTAGCCTCCTACAACCCATCCATCACGTAAAGTGGCAAACTTTACGTGAATCCAAAGAGATCTAGGCATTTTACACATTAGGGCTAGGGTTTGGGACATGACGGCTTCACTAATCACTCAAGAACAGGGACTTTAATGCACTTTAAACCTCCTCCATCCCAGATCTGAGGTAGCAACCTCAAATCTATCATTTAAACTCAAAGTAACACAAGCCAAACCTCCCACACATTCCAAGAATAATGAATCTAGAAGAATAACAGCCCAAGAACGAGATTATACCTCAAAAGGAAGCCCCAACAGCAAAGAAATCCGAATCTTAGCAAAGCCCCTTGCTCCAAGCCTCCTAACTCTCCAAGATCTTCCTCCAAATCTCTTTTCCAAGGTTCAATTGCACTCCAATCCTTCACAATCGCGTTTCTAGGGTTTTCTGGACTTAAGGGAAGGTAAGGAGGCAGGGGAGAGGGTATAATGTCCTTTATATAGGGCTCATCCTCCAAAATTAGGGTTTTCTCCACTCAGTGCCAATTCGCCGAGTCGGCCACTTAACACGTGACCAAAATCGTGACCCTACTCGCCGAGTCCACTCGTGGACTCGCCGAGTTGCCCTGTCTAATTTACTCTTTTAGCCCTTCAACTTTACTCTTGATATTCCAGGATGTTACAATTCTCTCCCACTTAAATTAGGCTTCGTCCTCAAAGCCTGCGGCAACTCAACTCCAGAAATACTCCCGCAACGCACCACCTGACATTAACCAAACCAGGTTCCTCAAAGCACAGCCATAGAAACCCGAAACTCACTTTCTCCTTTCTGGCGGTGTCCTGACCACCGTCTCAAGCCGGCCACCGGCTTTATCCTCTGATAACCACACCTATCAGGCTCCACACTTAACAACCGAGTACCACTCCATGGCACTTTTCTCGATCCTGATCACCACAATCACTTGACTCTTACGAGTTAGATATAACCCTAAACCACCGGGTTCCTGATCCGAGTCCAACTTTATCCACACCCTGCTGACAGAATGACACATTCTTCAGCCTCAGAGCAACTCCCATGAGTTCTCCTCTTGCAATCGCATGCACATGCTGAACTAGCCCTAGCACTCTCGGGTTGGGAAAGCCCGTCACAATGACGACATCTCCAAACATCCCCCAGGATGAACCACCACTACATACACAATTCCCTGACCAGAATCACATTGGGAGCCCAAGACTCCCCTCTTTGCCACATTTGTATCAAGCACCCGATCGACAGACCCCATCATGTCCCTTGCCGCACTTCCTACAAGTGCAGCCCTTCTGGCCTCCAGACCTCGTATCAGCAGACTTGGTCCGCTTTGCTGCCGGCTGAGACTGTGCCGGCCGCCGATCCATCCTCTGAGACTCGGCCTCCTCCCTGGCCTGAGTCTCCAACTCAATCTCCCTATTCCGGGCATTTTCCTAGAGCTCAACAAATGTCCGGTACGTCGAGTTCGACACGAACTCCCGAATGTCTCTCCTCAGAACGCCCAAATACCGGCTCATACATGCCTGCTCAGTAGACACCTTTTCAGGGCAGAACATCGCCCTCTCATGAAACTTCCTGGTAATCACAGTAACCGAATCAGAACCTTGCTTGAGGGTCAAGAACTCCTGAACCAACCGTTCCCTCTCCACCGGGGGAACATACTCATCTCTGAACATGGTGGTGAACCTCTCCCAGGTCACCTCTGAAATCTCTGCAACTGTGAAGCTTGCCGTCACGAACTTCCACCAGTCCTTCACTCCCAAGCGAAGCTGGTTCAACGTGAACCGAACCCTCAGATGCTCTGGACATGAACACGTATAGAAGCATCCCTCAATATCAGCAATCCATTTCATCGCAGTGATCGGATCCTGCGTCCCATCAAAATCGGGTGGCTTCGTGTTGCTGAACTCCCGAAACAACAACAAGTCACCTCCCTAAGGCCTGGCAGCAGCCACAGCTGCGGTAGCTGCAGTAGCAGCCTCAGTCACCGTGGCGTGCTGCTCATCGAAAGTCTCAATCAGTGTGGTCTTGATAGACCCAAACATCTCCGGAATCTCGGCCCTGATCGCCGCCGCCACCTCATAGTGGATCATCTGACGAAGCTCCTTGTTACTCACACCGCTCGCCTCAGGTCTGTGGCGTGTCCCAACCATGATGTCTCTGAAATATAACATAATAATATCAAAGACTCGCTCGAGCATGCTCGCACTCGATAACTCGACCTTACTTGTTCCTTAGTACCCAAAGGATTATTACTTAGAGTGCGCACTGCTCCGGTGTCTTCAGTAGTACGGGCCCTTATACTACCGTCTACACCGCATCAGTATTCACCCTAAGTCCTCCTCCTTGGATCCCAGATCACAAGTACTCTATATCTCACTGGCATAGGCTACCCTTCGGTAGACCTCTTATCAGCCCCTCACCGCTACCTACTCGCTCTCAAGCATCACATAGCCGAAAAATCCTTCCTAGGCTAAGGCATCACAAAATCAGGCCACTCTAGTCCTAATATGAATACCTAGCCAACTCTAGCATGCATATCATATCATCACATATCTCATAACACATAGTTTAAGGGTATTTTGGGAAACCATTGTTCGGGCGCTGGCTTGATTGTACACACACTGCTCCGTTGTGTCTTCCTCAAAACCTTTTACTCTTTTTAGAAAAATTGTTTATTTTATGAAAACTTTCTCAAATCCTCAGTTTGAGTTCATATTCATCCAAAGATGCACCCGAATCCCTCAAACGAAGGCTCTGATACCAACTTGTAACGACATAAATTTTCGAAACAATTTTTCACATTTTAAAAACATACTTTCATTCATAATAGTTATAAAAATATCATTGTATCACATAACAACCCTTAACATTACATCCTAAGATCATAACATGTAAAAATCCTCGTGTGTGTACTGATCATGCCGGCGCCTTCCCGCGGTCGTCACTAGTACCTGAAACACATCACACAACACTGTAATCATAAATGCTTAGTGAGTTCCCTAAAATACCACATACAACACATACGCCTTTCCAGGGCATAACTCTATGGGATCTTCCGATCCGAGTGTCTCAGGGGACTTCCATCCCGAACTCCGGTAGACCTTCCGGTCCTACCCGTATCGACCTTCCGGTCCGTAACCTCTTGACCTTCCAGTCCATATCATCTTGACCTTCCGGTCCATACCATACATAACATACAGAGCATATACATATCACATAAAACACATACAACTCATAGCATAAAAGACCTTCCGGTCACACATAGGTACCCTTCCAGGTATAGTATAGTGAGAAGACTCACCTCGGTATCTCGGATAGTCTCGTACTTGATCACACTGGTCTAGCCCCCTCCTAAATACATAACAATACTCTCAAATAAATAATGGCTCTCAAAGGCTAGATTAAATCCACTCTATAATTTCCACAGAAGGGTAAAAGTCCATTTTACCCCTCCTTGACCCAAAAGTCCAAAGGTTGACCAAAACCCTAAAAGTCAACGAAAGTCAACAGAAGGTAGTACGCGGTGCGTACGCCAGCGAACCACAATCGGGGCTTCAACCCCTTACGCTGTGCGTACTGGGAGTTACGCCAAGCGTAAGTCCCAGTCAAGCCAATTCTTAGATTTTGGTCTTAAACGGTTAAGATACTCCTTCAACTTCCAGATCTGACTCTCTTATAACCTCTTATTCCATAAAGTCGGAACCTTTAAGCCTTTGCATGGATGTAAAGGTCCCTACATCCCCAAACATCTTTCCTTTTTCCCTCCAAAGGCCTAGATCTCATGCATGGCTCTATCTTTACGTCCAAGTTTGCATTTTTATGAACATACAACACTTATAGACCAGAAATATGATAGATCTAGGCCAATGGAGACCATTTGCTCATAAAGTCTCCATCTTGGGACCAAAAACCCTAGAAATTGGTCCAAGAAGCACATAACACAAATAACAAGGCAAGGTTTAAGCTTTTTACCTCAGGAAGAACCTCCAACCTTTGAAAAGCTCAGATCTACTCTTTCCCACAAGCTTCTAGCCTCCAAAATGACCTCTTCTTTCCTTCCACAACCTTGAAATGACACTAGAAGCTTAGAACACCAACACACTTGCTAAAAATGAAAAGGAACTCTCTATTAGGGTTTTTCTCTCTGGAATGGAGGCTGAGGTCGCAGCCATAGCATTCCTTTTTATAGTGCTCAAGCCCCAAATTAGGGTTTACATCTAGACATAATACGCCCGGCGTAACCTGGGTATGCCCAGTGTACCCAGGCGAGTCCGCGTCCAAAATAAGTGCGCGAGTACGCGCAACGTACTCCTCAGTATGCCCAACGTACTCACAAGCCCAACACATACTTAAAGGACTTAACTTGACAACTTGGGAAAAGGAGAAGGGTTAAATAGCTTTACCTGAATTTCGGGATGTTCTCCCCCACTAGAACCAGACTTCACCCTCGAAGTCTCATGCCAAAAATAACTCCGGATGCTGCTCCCGCATCTCCGACTTCGGCTCCCAATTCAGCTCGGACCCCTTCCGATGCTGCCACTGGACCTGAACCAGGGTCACTTCCTTGTTCCTCAGAACCTTGATCTTCCGATCTAAGATTGAAATCGGCCTCTCAATATAATTCAGACTCGCATCCACCTGGATATCCTCCAACGGTACCACTGCCGACTCATCGAATATACACTTCCTCAGCTGAGACACGTGGAAGGTATCATGAATCTGGCTCAACTCTGTAGGTAGCTCCAAGCGATATGCTACCCTGCCCACCCTCGCGATTACCCTAAATGGCCCAATATACCGGAAACCCAGCTTGCCCCTCTTCCTAAAACAAATCACTCCTTTCCAAGGGGATACTTTCAGAAGAACAAAATCCACAACCTGAAACTCGAGCTCTGATCGACCCCTATCCGCGTAACTCTTCTGACGACTCTGGGCCGTCAGTAATCTCTGTCCAACCTGCTGTAGCTGCTCTGTCGTCTGAAGCACTATCTTAGTGCTGCCCATTACTCTCTGCCCTACCTCTCCCCAACAAATGGGAGTCCGACACCTCCTCCCATACAACAGCTCAAAGGGAGGCATACCAATGCTCGAATGGTGGATATTGTTATAGGAAAACTCAGCCAAAGGCAGATACATATCCCAACTCCCTCAAAAGTCTAACACACATGCCCGAAGCATGTCTTTGAGCGTCTGAATCGTCCGCTCACTCTGTCCGTCCGTCTGTTGGTAGTAAGCGGTACTGAAATGCAGCCTCGTGCCCAACTCCTCATGGAACTTCTAGAACCTGGAAGTAAAACGTACATCCCGATCCGATACAATTGAGATCGGCACCCCATGCCGCAATACCACCTCTCTCACATACAACTCTGCTAGCCTCTAAGCAGAAGAGCTCTCACTGATAGCAAGAAAGTGAGCGCTCTTCGTCACCCAGTCAACGATCACCCAAATTGCGTCGACACCCCTCGTGGTTCTCGACAACTTGGTGATGAAATCCATAGAAATCTATTCCTACTTCCATTGGGGAACCTCCAGTGGCTGCAACATGCCATGCGGTCGCTGGTGCTCGACTTTAACCCTGCGACAAGTTAAGCACCTCTCAACAAACCATGCTACAGCCCTCTTCATACATGGCCACCAATACTCTTTTTTCAAATCCAAATACATCTTAGTGCTCATAGTTTTTAGTTTTGGTTTCAGGTACTTCTGGTAGCAAGGGGAAGAGCTTGGGATGATTGCAGTGCACACAACATTGATTTAGCTTGGGATGTTAGACTCTGATATTTGACACATGATTTTGGATATAGTATTTTATTATGATGATTTGAGATACATTACTTATGTTCCTTTCATGAGATGACAAATGGTACTTATGGTTTTTATAAAAAGCAAAACAAATTTTCTGGACCATATTTTTGGGCTGTTTCATTATTGCTCCCACTAGCCCTCTATCACCAAAACATGGAAGAATCTTAATCAACAACCCAAATCCTTTAAGTTTGACCCAAAGTCAAATTGGCCAAAAAGTCAATAGTCAACGGTCAACAAAAGTCAACAGTCAACAAACCCTCACGACGTGACCATCTATGGCTCTCGTCGTGAGCCACTACATGACAAAATAATCAAAACTCATGATCCTCACAACGTGACAGACATATCCTCACGTCGTGATATCATTCTGAATGCCATTTTGATCCATAAACTTCTTAATCTATTAAGCCACTAATCTATCTCTTCTAGAAGGCTTCCTAACACCCCAAGGATCATAAAAATCAATGATTTAAGATCTTTCATGTCCAATACAAGAATTGAGCTCAAACTAGGGTATTCATGAAGAAAAAGGAGTTCAAATCTCAAGCATGAACCCAAACATCATCCATACTTCATATCCATAACATATAATCACCAAAGGACCCTAAGGACCCATAAAGTTGCTAACTTTATGGAGTCCTAACACTCTAACTCTTATAACCATGGATAAACATGCATAAAACCTTATATCTAGAAACAAGGAAACAAAAAGCTTGAATCTTGGTTACTCACAATGGTCCAGAGGTGTTGCTAGAGGTTGCAAATGGAACTTCCAAGCTGAATCTATGCTTCAATGGTGATCTCTTTTTCTTCAAGCCTCCAAAACTCCACCAAATGCTCAAGAATCACAAGGAGAGGCTAGAATTAGGGTTTTTTCTGTGCTTAGGGACGAAAGAGGTTGTGGATCATGGGGTTTAAATGCGAAGGAAACCCTAAAAGATCATGGGCTTGGACTGTAGTGCATCTCACGTCGTGAGCCTATATTGCTTACGTCGTGAGCTCAGTTTAAATCAGCATTTTCCATTTAATCACTCCTCACGTCGTGACCTGTCTATGGTCAAGTCGTGACACCTAGTTTCACCCAAAAACCACTCCTTTGACTCCTTGAAGCCCTAAATTGACCCGTTCTAGAAACTGGGTGTTACATATAGAATAAGAGCTTAAGGAAATAGTGATGTCGAATGGTTTTCTAGACCACCATTCGAGACATGGTCCTTGGTTGTAAGGACTGGAGTGATGTTGGTGTGGTGATGACGCTGGATCAAACATCAATTTGGGGTAGGAAGTCTGAATGATGAGGAACAATGATAAAGTACCACTCTCGAATGACAATACATGTACTTGTATATGCACATCGGAGTAGAAAAAGCAGCACACGGGGAGCAATGTTACGAGTGAGAGTCGCGCCCCACTTAATGAATTGGTTCTAGTCGGTCATGTTAAATGATTTTTAAAAAAATGAGGTGAAAAATCATGATGTTACATTGTAACATCAGCTTCCTTGTTAACATCCCACCCTATGCTCACCAAAATATTTTTTTTTCGTCGCAACCATCATATCACCATCGCACCCATCTGTTTCTCTCGCGTCTCATATCACCACCATTTTTATCCTGTCGTCACCATAAGTTAACGTTAACATCTACATCATCGATTGGAAAGAAAATTGGAAATTAATGAGTAGAAAATATTACTTGATGAAGCAAGATTATACTCCTGAGTATGTGTTACAGAACATGCCTGTTTTGTCAAGCAATTTGTCGGAAACTGAACCTAAGCTTATAGTCGCCTCATGTTCATAAGGTTTTACTAGTGAATGGAGAACAAGGGTAACTGATGGTTTTACCAAGGAAGAGATATGTAGAGCTTTATGTGGGTGGAGACATGGGTCATCAGAATTTCACCACATAAGGTTAAAGGGGGAGGGGTGTACGATTGGTTAGAAAAGAAAGAGGGTTAAGGGTTTATTTTGTCATTTTACATTCAGTACTGTGTTCTGCCTTTTTAGATGAGACTAAAATCTAACAAATTATTCTCATTTGACTTGGTCAACATCCTATATAGTCACAGTTCCAGTCTCGCCAAACACTGTTTAAAAAAATTGTTCTGTTATGTCCGGTCATGTTATGTCCGGTCAAGTTCTATCTGTCAAATGGTACCTCAAAGCTTTTAATTCATACAACTTGGAAAATAAAGCTTAAAAAAACAACATATTATTAATGAATTTGGTTTACTTATGGAAATGCAAAACGATACCAAATATATTCCGAGTCATGACATTTACAACTCAATTAATAAGTAGCTAATCATAAGTAGTAGATACAGATTCTCGAGCCGCATAGCCGCATACATATATCAGTGGGCAACATGTGTATATATTTGAATACAAAAAGGCTTTATAGATCCTTTGTTGTACAAAGAATTACATGAAAGTATGCATGGTCAATTATGAAGTGGGTTTGGTCCACAAGGGACAAGACGATGTGACACAACGTAAGGTAGTTGATTTTCTCCGTTCGTGAGCTTTGGGTTGACGTTGAAATGACGTTTAAATGTTGAAATAAAGTTGGCCCGTATTCTTTCTTCTCCAACCGAGTGATCAACAATGCTCCTACAACTTGACTTATGCACAATTGTTGCAAACAAGATCATAATCATGAGCAAGGCAGGAATTTGAATCTTCATTTTCAAAGGAGGCCAAGAAGAAAGAATGTTAAAGATCTTAGAAAATGGAATGTGGTTTTAGGTTGTTGAAGAAGATTATTTATAGGCCAATTCTAATTGTCAACTCCATGAGTAGTTTCAGATAATTCCAACGGGTATTCTTTTAAATATTAAAAGAAAATTAAATAAATAAGACTAATAGTATGAGTTGCAACAACTTAAGAATAGACAGCCAACAAACAAAAATAAAAGTTGAAACTACTAAACCTTAATGTATAAATGAACTAACACAAACTAACACGAACGAAGGATTTAAATCAAAAAAACAATTAGAAACAAGATTGTTGCATAGCTTCAGAGATAATCAACCCTATATATAAAAACTACATATTCCATGAGAATACTCTATGTGTTTATGGGCAGATCTACATCGAAGTTATGATATGTATTACATACCTTGAAAAAAATTGCAGTAGTTTATGAAGTAATAAAAGAAATAAAGTCTTTGTTCTGTGTAATGCACTATATTGTAGGCTTGGAAAATCACCTAAAGGAAAATTTTGAAACTAACCAGACACAAACATGCAATTAAATTCTTGTTTATTTTGTGGTTTATCCTTTCTATGTCATCTGGAATTAGCGACTATTCAGCAGGATCATTCACGGATTCTCTATTGGTGTCTTATGGATCAATGGATGAAACTCAGAAAAGAAAGTTACCGAATGATTTCATGTATATTACAAGGTTGACTATGTTTATTTTATGAATGATTTCACTTTTAAAGTTGACAATTATTTTAAAACTCAGTGGAGGTCTAGATTCATGGAATTAGATGATGTCTTATTTAGTTGACTTGTATCATGATAACAAGGTCGATTACGAAAGCATTTGCTTATTAAAAATCGAAAGCTACACGCTTGTTCATATTCTCAATGAAACATGGAGGTTCACACTTCATTAGCAGGCCTTCATTCCTAATATATTATATTGAAACTTCAAAATATATTATCTTCTATATTGGTTTATTATCATCTACACGTGTGATTACTAAGTAAAGTTGTGTTTATGTTTTGGAACTAGTTTAATAGAAATCGTAATAATCATCTTTTCCATGTGTGAATAAAACAGATCATGTGTCTAACCAGTTTCTAGGGTCGGTCGTGAGGAATTAATTTTTCTCAAAGACTCATGACGAGTTAGAAAAAAAGACCCTTATTGTTATTATAAAATTTTATTTTTAAATAAAATACTATATAATAAAAGAATTGGATTTTATGCAGCTTTCCACTTTGCCCCATGTGGGTTTCATATAAACTTTAACACAATTTATTAAGGTAAAGTAATATTATACATTTACATCTTATTTTGAAACTCATTAAATAATATTGATTATCATCTAATTACATGGAAGTACTGCTCTTTTGACATAAACATCTAAAGAGTTAAAATATAAATTAATTTTCTTTAAATTGTTTCATACAAAATATTTAACAAACAACAATACACGCTTTCAAGTCATTGACATATCTTAAAATTAAGCAATTTATGATTCAATTTTAGCAAATAAATTTTCAAAACAATATATCATAAATGAGTTTTGTTCACCTGAATGAAAAAATATCAAATATATTTATCTTTTTTTTGAACAGCAAGAAGAAAAAATATATTTAATCTGCCAACATGTATTTCATCCCCCGGAGCCATGACATTTATAAATCAATGAATAATAAGTTGTTCATAGATAGTGGAAACATGTGTAAAAAATATGAAAACAAATTAAAACGACTTAATAGATCCTATGCTTCACAAAAAATTGCAAGAAACCATGCTCAGTTATGAAGTGGATTTGGTCCACAAGGAACTCGGCGACGTGATACCACATAAGGCAGTTGATTTTCTCCATATGTGAGCTTCGGGTTGACTTTGAAATGACGCTTAAATGTTGAAATAAAGTTCTCTCTTATTCTTTCTTCATCAATCGAGTGATCAACGATATTCCTACAACTTGACCGTTGCACAGATGTTACGAGCAAGATTGTAATCACGAGCAAGACAGCAATTTGAATCTTCATTTTCTGAGGAGAGAAAGAAGAAAGATTGTTAAAGATCTAAAATAAGTGGAATATGGTTTTAGGTAGCTGCAGAGGATTATTAATTTATAGGCAAGTTCTAATTTCACCTATTAATACCGAGTAATTCCAACAAGTATTTTCTTAAACGTTAAAAGAAAATAAAATAAAACAAATTTAGAACAACTGAACGATAAAAAAATTAACCTTAAATTATAAATTAATTCAGTGTAGTAAACAACTAAATGATTGATTTGAAAATTATGGGTGAATCTGCATAAAAGTTATGATACTTATATACATATCTTGAAAAAGTTATATTGTCAGAAGAAGTAAAAGAAATCAGATATATATAGCATTATACTACATGGGTCTGCATCTATACTCAGATAACGAGCAAAATTTGAAACCTAGCTGTGCTATAAAATACATGATGCTTGGAACATACAAATCAGCCGAGAAGAACCCACAAGAAATGGAATGAAAACTCAAAACGGAAAAACTATAAAGCACTAATATTAATTCTTGAAAGTTAGGCAATAAGAAAGCTTACAATGGCTATGAACAAAAACGTCCGAGGAGATCAGGGTCAGAAAAGAATGATGGAACGAATGAAAAAATTATTGGAGTTAATTCTGATTTGAATTTGAGTTTAATGCAATAAAGAGAATAATCGGTTACCACATTGTGGTTAACCTGGTAGTTAAAGTTTTCAGTTATAGTTTGGTAGTTTTAAAAGCATTTTTAATTCAGATTTTAATGTGTTAAAGTCTATAAATTGCAAACAGTTTGTAGTATGTTTGTTGTGTCAAAAAAGAAGAATTCAGGGAAAAGTTTTATGTGTGCATTCTTGCCCCTGTTTCACACCTGTGCAGTTTTTATTGTGGTCATTTCTAGCCTGATCACCAACAAAAATGAGATAAATAATGGCTTTATATAGAGTCTTACAAGAAGTCCTAATAATACTCTAAAACCTATAATATATAGTTAGGGAACATCCTAATATAAAACTAACTTGAGAGACAAGCAAAAAATCCATAATATATGGGAATTTCGACTCTCGTAAAACTATTTCAAAAAATACAGCAACAGAACTTGCCTTAATTATCTAATTTAATATTTTTGTAAATATCTCCAGATTATGTGGCATTTTTCCTTAATTTTATATGTACGTATGGTTATTTAGTAAAGTTGTTTTATGTATCGGAAATAGTTAATGTAATGTGGAGTAGTAATTATCTTTTTCATGTTTGACTAAAATAAATGATGTTTCTAATTGGTTGCTATTGTTGTCATCTCATGGAGCTCTTGGGTTAATGACATATTTGCCCTTGGGTGCATTTCGTATTCACTGTTGTTGCTGCGCGCTCTGGATACATCAGAAAACTTTGACGCTTAGACACTTTTCCCTTTGCTTTTCATCCGAAAATTAAATGTGTTGTGATAGAAACAACTGAGGATTGGGGCATGGATTTTGGGGTAAATATGGAAATTAAGAAATACATATATATCTTGTTGTTACTACTGGAAAAGTCATCAACAGCACATTGCTATTTGGTGATTCTCTTTCAAAGTTCAGTGCTATTTCTATGCTTTACTTGGATTCTCATATAAACCTTTTTGTACACAACCAATATGTTTCCTGCTGGCCTTTCATTTTTAAATATAATTCTTCACAATCGTTTAAAAAAAAAAGCTAATCATGTTTTGATATTTTTACCAACTAGGATTTATACTTACCTCCTAATATCATTTTGTATTTATTTATCCGACTGTGTCTTAATTTGTATATCCTTTAAATTCTAGAAATTTAATAACAAATTGTAAAGAGTAAAAAAAAACATCATCAAAACAAGTGATAAAATACACCCTGATTTGATCATACTAAAATAAGATTAGAAAAACTCGTATTTTTAGATATTTAGCTAGGCCAGTATAACTAACCTATCGACTAAAAGGTCTTTGGTCTATCGGTATGAAAAATTAATGGATATATATCAAATATTGAAGGTTCAGGTCTTGTTGAAAATTGAAATAATTATAATATGTATTAAAAAACACGAGGAACAAGAAAACTCACGCCCATGGATTGAAAAATAAAAGTTTTGATTCTCATTGTTATAAGCTAATAATTAGCCTCCCTTGTAGAAAATAATCACAGCTCAAGTTCCATCATTTTGATCACGATTTGAACTAACAAGTTTCTGTGGTATCTACACCCCTTCCAAATAATCGTTTGTAAAGAAAAATGTCTAACGAATCATGCAAATTAATTTTCTGGGTACGTGGGCTCAACCAAACTACAAAACACATGCATGCCTACAGGGTTTAATGATAAAACATGAGATGGCTGCATAAATTGTTGAGTGTGAGCCCAACTTGTGTATATATACTTATATAGCCTACCTTCTTTATGTCTCGACCCAAAGCCGATTCTCCTAATTGATATGTTGTTTTTTATTTGTAATTCGATGGGACTCCAATGGTATGTATATATATCCCACATAAGGTATACTGCAGAAGAGACTAAACGTATTTTCATTTTTAATAGCAACGGTTACCCCCATGTAATTTGTTTGGTCATAGTTATTAATTTACACACATGTTGATTCAGATTTTTCATTAATCAAATAAAAAAGTAACGACTTTTATAAGATATGATACATTTAAAACTCATTAAATAATATTGACTGTCATCTAATTCCATAAAATTGCGCTGCTGGTATAAAGATCTAAACGGTTAAAAATAGTAACTAAATTTAGTAACTAAATTTCATTAAACTGTTCGATACAAATTATTTAATAAACAAAAGACAATTGCAAAAATGGTACATGTGGTATGCATTTTTTCCAAGGTTGTAAACAACGTTCGACGTTAGCTGGTCGATGGACTGGGGTCAATGATTAATCGGCTAGGCGGAGATTGATCGAGGACCGTTAATTGCTAATTTGTTGAATTTTAAAAAAATAAATATGACTAATATCATATCAAAGTTTGTAAATACCACTAATATGATAACAAAATAGATTAATATGATTAATACCACTACAAGAAATTAGAGTATTACCAGCGACAGGCGTCGTCGCCAAAAGTGGAGTTTTTCGCCGCTAAAACGTCGACGTTGATGCGTTGTCGCTATTAATCAATAATTTGCCGTTAATGCGTGTTGTCTTCGCAAAAGACTTGTCGCCGCTATTGCTAGGCGTCGCCGGTAATAACCTATCGTCGCCAATAAAGGCGTCGCCGGTATTGGTGTTTTTCTTATATATATATATATATATATATATATATATATATATATATATATATATATATATATATATATATATATATATATATATATATATATATATATATATATATATCACATTAAAATTGAAAAAAAAAACCGGTATTATATTAATTAGTCTAATACTACATCATTCTATTCCAAAATATTAATACAACATCCGTTTAAAATACTCGTTCGATTTAACATATAACAAAATAACGAAAATACTATTCTAAAATATTTACACAAACAAAACATAAAGAAATCCTACAACTATCTACTCGTCATCATCGCTCTCCTTGTTTCCTCCGGTTTCATTTTGTTGTGGTAACGAACGAAACCAATCTTCAAGTGCAGCACTGCATGCCAGATCTTTTAATATTGTTTGAAGCATTTCAAACTACAATTAAAACTATAAGTTAAACTAGCATTACAATATTCTATATACAAAATATACATTCCACATATTGCATATAAAACATTATAGCGTTGTACTATAACTAACAATTACCAAGTTGTAAAATACCAAAATATCAAACTATAACCAAACTAACAATTACCAATATATAATTATCAAACTAACAATTACCAAAATTTGAAACTATTACTAAACCAACAATTACCAATATTTTAAACAATTACCAAAATTAAATAGTCTTGTCACCTGTGATTGTGGCGATGGTTGTGTCAGTGATTGTTCCTGATTATACATCGACATAACCGTAGAAGGTTTACGCCCGATGCCTCTGATATGGCCTCGTCGAACACCCAATATTCTTTCAAAACAATTTTGTGTCTCCTTTGGTGTTAGACCGCTGGCTTCAGAAGAAGCTTGAGTTTGTTGATTGATCTCAAGGAGTAAAGCATTATGTATTTACAAAAAATGATAACACATATTAAAAATTAGATTACTAAATATCCATTGACGATATAAACACTTATATGAAAATACAAATGAACCACTTACGTATTGTTGCTCGACTGCAGGACTACTAAATACCCCTTGCCGATCAGTATTGGCCTTACGAAATGCTTCGATTCGAGCGATGTCCTATTTAACATTAAAAATTAGATTAATTATAATTTAAATAAATAGTTATATATATATATATATATATATATATATATATATATATATATATATATATATATATATATATATCATAACATACTTCTTTAAAACATGCATTGCTATACGAGCACGATCCCCCTCTGTTTAAAACTTGTTGTTGTGCACGGACTCCTTTGTTTGACGCCGAATGCTTTAGAAATTCAGGAGTTTGAAAATGTTCGACTGCGTGCGCCCAATTTTCACGTGACATACCATCGGGGGGATTGGCTAATGCCTTTGGGATATCTGTAAGCCCCCCGGCTTTCTCAAAATAAATATGCACTTTATTTTTTCGGCATCTATAAATTCTTTGCAAAGTCGCATCAAGGCTCTGCAACAACTGAGCACGCTCGGGATCCAAGTTAAACTTATCTAAATCAAACTTATTCTACAAATACAAAAAAGTTAGTTAGTTAAATACCAACCAGAACTAAACTTAAAATATTGTCCATGTTACCTTTAGATGAACCACTGTGGCATTCCTTAAAGCGAGGGAAACATTGTCCCAACCAGATACGTTCAAAGGGATGTTATCCATATATACCTCTCAGTCTCACGGGTAAACCAATTACCATTGTTCCCGACAGGGGTATATGTCAGCTCCTTATCGAAATCCAAATCTACAGGCTTTCCCTTGTTTGCCCGTATCAGCTTTGATAGTTGGATGTTTTTTGCTAGACCTCTTTTTTTTTTAGGGAGCTCAGCTGAAAAATATAATTAAAAATATTAGTCACGATAGCTTATAATAAATGGATAAAAATAGCTAATAAATATATCATAATAAGACTTACCATCCTGTTCGTGTTGTCCACGACCAAAGCCTACTGGAGGTGGTGGATCCCCGACTCCATCACCTCCATGTCCTAAGCCCATAACTTCTGCCATCACATAGAAGAGTATCGCCTAACTAAACCCCATATACAACCTGCAAAATTACAATATGAATAGAATTATAGCAACATATTTTTTTTCATTTTTTTCAACACATCACATACATAAATACATTTTTTTTCATTTACTCCACATATTACATACATAAATACACATGTTATATAGATACAAATACATATAAACATGTTTTCTACACATACTCATTATAACATCATACTTTTTTTCTATTCAACCTCACTTTTTTTGATTTTTTTCATACATACAAATTACATATATAATTTCAAAAGTCATACATTACATATATAAATACATTTTATTTTCAATTTTTTCCACATATTACATACATAAATACATACATTATATATACAAATACACATAAACATGTTTTCTACACATACTCATTATAACATCATATTTTTTTTCTATTATAGCAACCTAATTTCTTTCATTTTTTCATACATACAAATTACACATTCACATTCACAAATAAAATACATACAAATAACACACATACAAAAAAATACTAATGTAAAAACACATAAATGCATCATACACACAAATACATTCTTTTTATAAAATGAAAGATGAAAATGAACCTGTGGTAGTCTAATTTCAAAATTTTCCGGCAAAAATTCCACAACTCCGACAACAACACAACCTTAAATTAAAAGCTTAAACTAAGTAAATAAACATCAAAACATAAGAAGAATCGAAAATAGGGAAAAATTTCGACCTTAAATGAGTAAAAATTCCGGAATTGAAGTATGATCGTCTCCTCTTGGTCGTCGGTAATGGAAGTCTAGGTCGCCGGTATTGGTGGCAATGGAGGTTTGGATGGCGGTGGTTTGTGCAATGGAGGTTTGGACGGTGGCGGCGGTGGTGTAAGAAAG
The DNA here is from genome assembly GCF_051521515.1 of Lactuca serriola. NCBI lineage: Eukaryota > Viridiplantae > Streptophyta > Magnoliopsida > Asterales > Asteraceae > Lactuca > Lactuca serriola. Next base: position 232,458,622 of record NC_136409.1, on the reverse strand, counting down.
ACCGGCGATGGAGAGAATGAGAGAAAAGGGCAGACAAAATACGCAGGAAAGAGCGAACTGGAGGGGTTATCTGCGCGGACCTTTAGCGGCGACGCATGGGTATTAGTGGCGACGAATGGGTATTAGCGGCGACTAGCCTGGAGGGAAAAGTCGGCGCCTTTTTTCACGCCGTTACAACCGTTCCATTAAATACAGATCGAACGGATAAGTTTCATTTGACACGGATCGCAACTGTTGAGTATTAGCGGCGACAGTTGGCATTAGTGACGACATGTAACGCGTCATTTCCATGTCGCCGCTAATGCCTGGTGTCGCCGCTAAATCCGTCGCCGCTAATACCCTTATTTCTTGTATTGTACAACACTAATAATGCCTCAAATAGTTTCCATTGATATAAAACTTCTTCAAAATGTTAAAATTTCATCGTTTTATAATGCTTCACTCATTATATATGCAGGGATTAATCGCTAGGCGCCATCTAATCGGTCGAGTAGCGCCTAAGGATTAATCGGAGATTAATTGGGACCTAATCGGGATTTTTACAATAGTGATTTTTTCCGAGGTTTAGTCCAAACATCGACTTTTTTGGTTTCATGGTTCTTTTGAGCTAGTTTCGTTGCGTTTTGGTCCTTCAGAAAACTGAAAAGACTAAAATACCCTTCTAATATATTTTTATGGTTTTTTCTATTTAATTTAAACTTGTATTAATAAAAATTATGGGGTCACCTCTCTCTCTCTCTCTCTCTCTCTCTTTCTCTCTCTCTCTCCAAAACACACACTTAACACTATCAAGAACACATACACACAATCTGAAGAACACCTCCACCTCCATCTCCACAGCCCATCAGCGTACACCACCACCACCATGCGCTGCCAACCACCTCCATCTCCTCCACCCTAATCCTACATATCCCTTTGCTTAACCTGGTGAACAATCGATTTTCTGAGTTTGTTTCTAGAACTGAAATCGATTTCTGAATCTAAAAAAAGCTTGTGGTAATGGATTTTCAAGCGCTCATTTGATTGTTGTTCTTCAAGGAAGGGGTATTAGGCACGATTCTCATTCAAAATTTCTAAATATCATTCGAGTCCTAGATACACACTTGTTTCCAGGGGCAGAACTATATGGTTGGTAGGGGTAGCATGTGCTACCCCTCAAAAAATCATGGATAATGTTCAATTTTTTTTAATAAAAAAGGTTTAGTTTAAGTTTTTACTACCTACATAACTTGTGGTGCTTCTATTTAGCTTAATTTTGGCATAAACATCTTAAGAGTTAAAATAGAAATTAATTTTCTTTAAATTGTTTCATACAAAATATTTAACAAACAACAATACACGCTTTCAAGTCGTTGACATATCTTAAAATTAAGCAATTTATGATTCAATTTTAGCAAATAAATTTTCAAAACAATATATCATAAATGAGTTTTGTTCACCTGAATGAAAAAATGTCAAATATATTTAATCTTTTTTTTGAACAGCAAGAAGAAAAAATATATTTAATCTGCCAACATGTATTTCATCCCCCGGAGCCATGACATTTATAAATCAATGAATAATAAGTTGTTCATAGATAGTGGAAACATGTGTAAAAAATATGAAAACAAATTAAAACGACTTAATAGATCCTATGCTTCACAAAAAATTGCAAGAAACCATGCTCAGTTATGAAGTGGATTTGGTCCACAAGGAACTCGGCGACGTGATACCACATAAGGCAGTTGATTTTCTCCATATGTGAGCTTCGGGTTGACTTTGAAATGACGCTTAAATGTTGAAATAAAGTTCTCTCTTATTCTTTCTTCATCAATCGAGTGATCAACGATATTCCTACAACTTGACCGTTGCACAGATGTTACGAGCAAGATTGTAATCACGAGCAAGACAGCAATTTGAATCTTCATTTTCTGAGGAGAGAAAGAAGAAAGATTGTTAAAGATCTAAAATAAGTGGAATATGGTTTTAGGTAGCTGCAGAGGATTATTAATTTATAGGCAAGTTCTAATTTCACCTATTAATACCGAGTAATTCCAACAAGTATTTTCTTAAACGTTAAAAGAAAATAAAATAAAACAAATTTAGAACAACTGAACGATAAAAAAATTAACCTTAAATTATAAATTAATTCAGTGTAGTAAACAACTAAATGATTGATTTGAAAATTATGGGTGAATCTGCATAAAAGTTATGATACTTATATACATATCTTGAAAAAGTTATATTGTCAGAAGAAGTAAAAGAAATCAGATATAGCATTATACTACATGGGTCTGCATCTATACTCAGATAACGAGCAAAATTTGAAACCTAGCTGTGCTATAAAATACATGATGCTTGGAACATACAAATCAGCCGAGAAGAACCCACAAGAAATGGAATGAAAACTCAAAAAGGAAAAACTATAAAGCACTAATATTAATTCTTGAAAGTTAGGCAATAAAAAAGCTTACAATGGCTATGAACAAAAACGTCCGAGGAGATCAGGGTCAGAAAAGAATGATGGAACGAATGAAAAAATTAGATAAATAATGGCTTTATATAGAGTCTTACAAGAAGTCCTAATAATACTCTAAAACCTATAATATATAGTTAGGTAACATCCTAATATATCCTAATATAAAACTAACTTGAGAGACAAGCAAAATTATTTAATGAGTCAATTTAGCAGGATCCATCGACGAAATTTTTTATTCTCCCGCTTCTCTCTATCTCCCTCCCTGATTCGTTTTCCCTCTTCTCTCTCACTGTTTCCTACTCGCACCTCTCCCTTACACCCCCTCTCGTCTTCGTTTTCATCGTCGGAGTTCCATCTTACCGCCGATGCTATCAATGTTGTACATAGAGACTGTTTTAGCCCCGGTCATCTCTCTTCGCCATCACCAAATCCGTATATCTTCATCACCGATTCATCGTCCCCCTTTTTAGCTCCGGTCGTTTGCGTTTCGTCGCCGTCATCGGCTTGCCATCGCCATTGTCATCATTGTTTCAAGTAAGCTTTTTTTTTTGGTTTAATTCCAATTAGGTTTTCGTTTTGGGTTAGGATTGATTTTGATTTAGACTTTGTTTTGATTTAGGGTGTGTTTTGATTTTGGGTTCAGTTCGATGCCTTTTTCAAACTATTGATGCCTTTTCAAACTCCTCTGTTCCATCTGTTATCGAGGCGACCAAGGTTATTACTCCATGGCTCAATTGCCCTCATCTCTCTCTTTGCACCTTTGCTCGATTTCTTCCCTAAAAAGGTAAAACCCTAGTTTTTTTTTTCTTTTCTTTTCTGAAATTACTTCATGTATACAATTTAGATGTTTAATTCATTGATAATTCTGATTTGTTTTGTTGGATGTGAGGTTTTAAATTATATTTTAGGTCGAATTTGAGATTTTAGGTTAAATTTTAGTTGAAAATGTTAGATTTGTGGTAAAGTTCAACAGTAATGTTTGGGATTTCCTAATTCAATAGGTTCGGAAAGCTGGTGATAGGTAATCACAGTGATAGGTAATCACAGTTTTGCAATCTTCCCTACGGGTAAGGAGGTCAATATGACTTTTGAGTTTATTGAGAATCAAATCAATCAATTTTGAGTAAATATTCAACTTTTTTTTTATGAGTTTCAGTGATTATCCTACTGTGGCTTCTACATGAGAATGAAGTTTTTGATCTTGTGTATGACAGGTCCGTCAACAGTAATTTTTAGAATTAAACTAGGTTTAGCAGTTAGAAATCAACTTGGTTTGGTAAGAGATGATTCTATATTATATATTTAATTGCTTATCTTTTGTTTTTAATGTATATTTGCTTACTTGACCTAGTTGCATAAATGTTTGAGTTTGTAGATCTGTGTATTTAAATTCCAGTTCAAAAGATACAATCCTACACATTGTCACAACAATAAAACAAGAAAGTACGTTTTGTGTTAGGTATATGTTTCTTTATTTTAGTAATGTTTAAATTGTTTTCAGTTTACAAACAAGCTGAAAATGGTGAGCCCAAGTGTTGTGTGTGTTTCCACTTTCTTGATTCCCCTGTTGAAGCAATTCAATATATGGACCATGGAGCTACTAGCTATTTTGGAACAATTGAATTTGTAAACATGTATTGTTTGTTTTTTTAATTAATTAATATTTACTTTTGTAAGATATTTTGAACAATGGAATGAAATGTGTCAAAGTTGGTATTATGACGTTTTTTGGTGTATTTTATATGGTATTTGGAACAAATATGAATTGAATGTGGTATATGACAAAAAACCAGAAATTTTTTGATTTTATTTTTTTTAAATAAATCGAAGTTAACTACGGAATAGCTAAGGATTTCCGTAGCTATTTGGATCCGTAGCTATTCCGTAGCTATTCACTTCCGTAGCTATTTTGTAGGAAATATGTAGCTATTTATTTCCGTAGCTTTTCCGTAGCTATTCCGTAGTTATTCTGTAGTTAATCCGTAGCTATAAATTAGCCACGAGCCATTATGCTACATACATTTTTCCGTAGCAATTCCGTAGCTATCCGGTTATAGCTACTGATTGTGTTGTAGCTATTATATCAATTTTCTAGTAGTTTGATTATCATTTAATTACATGGAACTCCTCTTTTGGCATAAACATCTTAAGAGTTAAAATAGAAATTAATTTTCTTTAAATTGTTTCATACAAAATATTTAACAAACAACAATACACGCTTTCAAGTCGTTGACATATCTTAAAATTAAGCAATTTATGATTCAATTTTAGCAAATAAATTTTCAAAACAATATATCATAAATGAGTTTTGTTCACCTGAATGAAAAAATGTCAAATATATTTAATCTTTTTTTTGAACAGCAAGAAGAAAAAATATATTTAATCTGCCAACATGTATTTCATCCCCCGGAGCCATGACATTTATAAATCAATGAATAATAAGTTGTTCATAGATAGTGGAAACATGTGTAAAAAATATGAAAACAAATTAAAACGACTTAATAGATCCTATGCTTCACAAAAAATTGCAAGAAACCATGCTCAGTTATGAAGTGGATTTGGTCCACAAGGAACTCGGCGACGTGATACCACATAAGGCAGTTGATTTTCTCCATATGTGAGCTTCGGGTTGACTTTGAAATGACGCTTAAATGTTGAAATAAAGTTCTCTCTTATTCTTTCTTCATCAATCGAGTGATCAACGATATTCCTACAACTTGACCGTTGCACAGATGTTACGAGCAAGATTGTAATCACGAGCAAGACAGCAATTTGAATCTTCATTTTCTGAGGAGAGAAAGAAGAAAGATTGTTAAAGATCTAAAATAAGTGGAATATGGTTTTAGGTAGCTGCAGAGGATTATTAATTTATAGGCAAGTTCTAATTTCACCTATTAATACCGAGTAATTCCAACAAGTATTTTCTTAAACGTTAAAAGAAAATAAAATAAAACAAATTTAGAACAACTGAACGATAAAAAAATTAACCTTAAATTATAAATTAATTCAGTGTAGTAAACAACTAAATGATTGATTTGAAAATTATGGGTGAATCTGCATAAAAGTTATGATACTTATATACATATCTTGAAAAAGTTATATTGTCAGAAGAAGTAAAAGAAATCAGATATATATAGCATTATACTACATGGGTCTGCATCTATACTCAGATAACGAGCAAAATTTGAAACCTAGCTGTGCTATAAAATACATGATGCTTGGAACATACAAATCAGCCGAGAAGAACCCACAAGAAATGGAATGAAAACTCAAAACGGAAAAACTATAAAGCACTAATATTAATTCTTGAAAGTTAGGCAATAAGAAAGCTTACAATGGCTATGAACAAAAACGTCCGAGGAGATCAGGGTCAGAAAAGAATGATGGAACGAATGAAAAAATTATTGGAGTTAATTCTGATTTGAATTTGAGTTTAATGCAATAAAGAGAATAATCGGTTACCACATTGTGGTTAACCTGGTAGTTAAAGTTTTCAGTTATAGTTTGGTAGTTTTAAAAGCATTTTTAATTCAGATTTTAATGTGTTAAAGTCTATAAATTGCAAACAGTTTGTAGTATGTTTGTTGTGTCAAAAAAGAAGAATTCAGGGAAAAGTTTTATGTGTGCATTCTTGCCCCTGTTTCACACCTGTGCAGTTTTTATTGTGGTCATTTCTAGCCTGATCACCAACACTTGGTATCAGAGCTCTCGGTTCATGCCCAAATATATCCGTTACGAATCCATGTCGTCATCTAGCCAACTTGTTACAAGAGAGAATGGTGGAGTGCCATTTCACTGTCCAATGTTGACTCCCACGAACTACACCACGTGGGCAATCAAAATGGAAGCTATAATGGATGCCCAGGGAGTATGGGAATCCATTGAACCAGCAGAGGGAGAAGCTGTGGATGAGAAGAAGAACAAGTCGGCTCGGGCTTATCTCTTCCAAGCAATACCGGAAGACATCTTGTTACAGGTGGCAAAGAAGAAGACAGCAAAGGAAGTGTGGGATTCTTTAAAAACAAGGTTTCTCGGGGCTGATAGAGTTCAGAAAGCAAGATTGCACACTCTCAAGAGTGAGTTCGAGGCCTTACGGATGAAAGACGGGGAGTCTATAGATGAGTTCGCAGGAAAGCTAGGTGCAATGATCTCGAAGCACAGCAGTCTTGGCACAACCCTTGAAGATAGTGTGCTCGTAAGAAAACTACTTGACTCCGTCCCAGATAACTACCTGCAACTGGTAGCATCCATTGAACAATATTCAGATGTGGATGAGATGCCATTCGAGGAAGCTGTAGGAAGGCTCAAGGCCTATGAGGATCGGCTGAAACTTCGAAGCAATAATACAACCGGGGAAGGAAGTTTGTTGTTCACCCGATCAGAAGGTCAAAACAATCAAAAGGCTTCAAAGGGGGGCTCCTTCTTGAGTGGTAAGGGACGCGGAACATCACATCATGACAAAGGTGGTCGAAGTGGTGGACGAGGTAGAGGAAGTACACGGGGCAGAGGTGGTCGTGGAAGCTTTACAAAGTTTCATGACTCACACAATAATCGTCAAAAAGGAAGGGATAAAAGTCATATAAAATGTTACAATTGTGAAGAATATGGTCACTATGCATCAGAATGCAAAGCTCCAAAGGAAAGAAAAGATGAAGTAAACTTGACTCAAACTCAAAATCGCGATGATGAACCGGAAGCACTTCTGTTGAGTATCCTTGGGGAAGAGTCAAACAACATGGTGTTACTAAATGAAGACAAGGTGTTCCCGGGACAGAAGAGCAGTGGTGAAGACCTTTGGTATTTGGATAATGGTGCCAGTAATCATATGACTGGCATGAGAAGCTTCTTTGCTGAACTCGATGAGAAGGTGACCGGACAGGTGCGTTTTGGTGATGGTTCTAAAGTGAAGATTGAAGGAAAAGGGACAATCTTGTTTAAGTGCAAGAATGGTGATCAAATACTTGTACCAGATGTATATTTCATTCCAGCTTTGCATTGTAACATCCTGAGTCTAGGGCAGATGACAGAAGAAGGATACAAGATTGAGATGTTGCATCAATATCTACGAGTACATGATGTACATGGAAGATTGGTAATGAAGGTACAACGGTCCAAGAACCGGTTGTACAAGATTACCCTAAAAACTTCACAACCGATTTGTATGGCAACTAGTATTGATGACGAGGCTTGGCTATGGCATGCGAGGTTGGGGCACGTAAACTTTCGAGTTATGGAATCAATGGTTGAGAAAGGATTAGTAGAAGGTGTGCCAAAGATAAAACACCCGACACAAGTTTGCGATGGGTGTTTGGTCGCAAAACAAGTCAAACAACCATTCCCAAAAGAAGCAATGTGGCGAGCAAGTAAACCTCTCGAGCTAATTCACGCTGATCTTTGTGGTCCAATAACACCACAAACTTTGGCAGGTAACAGATACTTCATGCTAATGGTCGATGATTTTAGCAGATACATGTGGGTACATATGTTGAAATCAAAAGACGAAGCCTTTGCAACCTTCAAGAAGTTTAAAGCTCAGGTTGAAAATGAGAGTCCATACAAGGTGAAGGTACTCAGGACAGATCGGGGAGGGGAGTTCACCTCCCAAGCTTTCTCAGAATTTTGCAACAAAGAAGGCATCAAAAGGCAATTAACTGCACCGTATTCGCCCCAGCAAAACGGTGTAGTTGAGCGTCGAAATCGGACCGTTCTTGAAGCCACGAGATCATTCTTGAAGACTATGAGTGTGCCTGAAAGATTGTGGGGGGAGGCTGTTCGTCACGCAGTGTATGTTCTAAATCGAATGCCAACGAAAGGTGTAAAGAATATGACACCGTATGAAGGGTGGAAAGGGAAAAAACCAACGCTTCATCATGTCAAAGTGTTTGGTTGCCTTGCACACATGAAGAAGCCATCAAATCAATTAACCAAGCTAAGTGATCGAAGTATCCAAGTGGTGTATCTAGGGGTCGAACCAGGTAGCAAGGCTTATAGATTATTCAACCCTAAAGAGAATAAGATAATGGTGGGCCGAGATGTCATATTTGAAGAGAAAGTTAAGTGGAATTGGGCTGAAGCCCAAAATGGCGAGCAAGGTGAACAACCTGGGTATTTCAGAAGTTTTTTTAATTCACCGACATATGGAGAAGAAGTGTATCAAAACCCGGGTGATGATGAAAATCCTTCTTTCCAATCGCCGGTGGATACTCCTTCAGCGACACCAACAAGCACGAGCACAGGTAATCAAACTAACTCAACCCCTCTTACGTTTGATTTTTCAAACACATCTTTGGAACACAACGAAGGAATAAGCCCTTCCATGTTTGATAATATCCCTGTGCGTGGGTTTCGATCTCTACCTGAGATATATGCTGAAACTCACCCAATTGAAGATGAAGAAGTAGATCTAATGTTTGTTGGTGAAGAACCCTCCACCTATCTGGAAGCAACAGGGGATCGAGACTGGGTAGAAGCAATGAAAACTGAACTTGGCTCACTTGAAAAAAATAAAACATGGAATCTGACAGATTTGCCACGTGGACATAGACCCATTGGACTGAAGTGGATATTTAAATTAAAAAAGGATCCAGAAGGCAAAGTAATAAAACACAAAGCCCGGTTGGTCGCGAAGGGGTATGTGCAGCGAAAGGGGGTTGATTTTGATGAAGTGTTTGCGCCCGTTGCACGATTGGAGACAATTCGAGTACTCCTAGCACTTGCAGCAATAGGAGGCTGGAAAGTTCATAATCTTGATGTGAAATCCGCTTTCTTAAATGGAGAGTTAAAAGAAGAGGTATATGTTTCACAGCCGGACGGGTTTGTTATTGCAGGCAAGGAACATCAGGTTTACCGGTTAAATAAAGCTCTCTATGGGCTACGACAGGCTCCAAGAGCCTGGAATGTCAAGCTTGACAAAACACTCAAGGGTATGGGTTTTCACAGGTGCCCCCAAGAACAGGCCGTGTACCAACTTCAAAACGCAGAAGCGGTGCTAATAGTTGGTGTATATGTAGATGACTTGATTGTGACAGGTAGCTGTGAAGAAAAGATAGCTGATTTCAAGAACCAAATGAAGAAAGTATTTGATATGAGTGATTTGGGATTGCTAACCTACTACCTTGGAATTGAGGTGAAACAAAGTAAAAAGGGTATAACAATCAGTCAAATGGGATATGCGAAGAAATTACTAACAGCAGCAGGTATGGCAGATTGCAATGAGGCAAAATATCCAATGGAACCAAAACTTAGCTTGACCAAGAATGAAGATGAAGCCACAGTGGATGCAACAAAATTTCGGAGTCTCATTGGGAGCTTGCGTTACCTGATACACACAAGGCCAGATCTTAGTTACTCAGTTGGGGTGGTCAGTCGATACATGGAGTCACCTAGAGAAAGTCATTTAAAGGCAGTAAAACACATTTTGAGGTATGTAAAGGGTACAATTAAGCATGGCCTTGTGTATAGACAAGGAGGAGATGGAAACTTGGTGGGTTATAGTGATAGTAGTCACGGGATGGATCGTGATGATGGCAAAGGCACAACTGGAATGGCATTTTATCTCTCAGGAAATTTGGTCACATGGAGTTCACAAAAGCAGAGGACTGTGGCTCTGTCTTCTTGTGAATCAGAATTCATGGCAGCAACATCAGCGGCTTGTCAAGCATTATGGTTGAGAAACCTCTTAAAGGAATTGATCAGCTGGGAGGTTGGAAAGGTCAAGTTATATGTAGACAACAAATCTGCAATAGAGCTCATGAAGAACCCTGTATTCCATGGTAGGAGCAAACACATTGAGACTCGATACCATTTCATCCGTGAATGTGTGGAAAATGGATTAATTTGTGTGGAGCATATAAGTGGAGAGGAGCAACGAGCAGATACTCTGACCAAAGCATTACCCCGGGTGAAGTTTGCTGAGATGAAAAGTCTTCTGGGAGTTGAGAAGCTTGAAGACCCTATTCAGAATTAGGGGGAGAGTATTGGAGTTAATTCTGATTTGAATTTGAGTTTAATGCAATAAAGAGAATAATCGGTTACCACATTGTGGTTAACCTGGTAGTTAAAGTTTTCAGTTATAGTTTGGTAGTTTTAAAAGCATTTTTAATTCAGATTTTAATGTGTTAAAGTCTATAAATTGCAAACAGTTTGTAGTATGTTTGTTGTGTCAAAAAAGAAGAATTCAGGGAAAAGTTTTATGTGTGCATTCTTGCCCCTGTTTCACACCTGTGCAGTTTTTATTGTGGTCATTTCTAGCCTGATCACCAACAAAAATGAGATAAATAATGGCTTTATATAGAGTCTTACAAGAAGTCCTAATAATACTCTAAAACCTATAATATATAGTTAGGGAACATCCTAATATAAAACTAACTTGAGAGACAAGCAAAAAATCCATAATATATGGGAATTTCGACTCTCGTAAAACTATTTCAAAAAATACAGCAACAGAACTTGCCTTAATTATCTAATTTAATATTTTTGTAAATATCTCCAGATTATGTGGCATTTTTCCTTAATTTTATATGTACGTATGGTTATTTAGTAAAGTTGTTTTATGTATCGGAAATAGTTAATGTAATGTGGAGTAGTAATTATCTTTTTCATGTTTGACTAAAATAAATGATGTTTCTAATTGGTTGCTATTGTTGTCATCTCATGGAGCTCTTGGGTTAATGACATATTTGCCCTTGGGTGCATTTCGTATTCACTGTTGTTGCTGCGCGCTCTGGATACATCAGAAAACTTTGACGCTTAGACACTTTTCCCTTTGCTTTTCATCCGAAAATTAAATGTGTTGTGATAGAAACAACTGAGGATTGGGGCATGGATTTTGGGGTAAATATGGAAATTAAGAAATACATATATATCTTGTTGTTACTACTGGAAAAGTCATCAACAGCACATTGCTATTTGGTGATTCTCTTTCAAAGTTCAGTGCTATTTCTATGCTTTACTTGGATTCTCATATAAACCTTTTTGTACACAACCAATATGTTTCCTGCTGGCCTTTCATTTTTAAATATAATTCTTCACAATCGTTTAAAAAAAAAAGCTAATCATGTTTTGATATTTTTACCAACTAGGATTTATACTTACCTCCTAATATCATTTTGTATTTATTTATCCGACTGTGTCTTAATTTGTATATCCTTTAAATTCTAGAAATTTAATAACAAATTGTAAAGAGTAAAAAAAAACATCATCAAAACAAGTGATAAAATACACCCTGATTTGATCATACTAAAATAAGATTAGAAAAACTCGTATTTTTAGATATTTAGCTAGGCCAGTATAACTAACCTATCGACTAAAAGGTCTTTGGTCTATCGGTATGAAAAATTAATGGATATATATCAAATATTGAAGGTTCAGGTCTTGTTGAAAATTGAAATAATTATAATATGTATTAAAAAACACGAGGAACAAGAAAACTCACGCCCATGGATTGAAAAATAAAAGTTTTGATTCTCATTGTTATAAGCTAATAATTAGCCTCCCTTGTAGAAAATAATCACAGCTCAAGTTCCATCATTTTGATCACGATTTGAACTAACAAGTTTCTGTGGTATCTACACCCCTTCCAAATAATCGTTTGTAAAGAAAAATGTCTAACGAATCATGCAAATTAATTTTCTGGGTACGTGGGCTCAACCAAACTACAAAACACATGCATGCCTACAGGGTTTAATGATAAAACATGAGATGGCTGCATAAATTGTTGAGTGTGAGCCCAACTTGTGTATATATACTTATATAGCCTACCTTCTTTATGTCTCGACCCAAAGCCGATTCTCCTAATTGATATGTTGTTTTTTATTTGTAATTCGATGGGACTCCAATGGTATGTATATATATCCCACATAAGGTATACTGCAGAAGAGACTAAACGTATTTTCATTTTTAATAGCAACGGTTACCCCCATGTAATTTGTTTGGTCATAGTTATTAATTTACACACATGTTGATTCAGATTTTTCATTAATCAAATAAAAAAGTAACGACTTTTATAAGATATGATACATTTAAAACTCATTAAATAATATTGACTGTCATCTAATTCCATAAAATTGCGCTGCTGGTATAAAGATCTAAACGGTTAAAAATAGTAACTAAATTTAGTAACTAAATTTCATTAAACTGTTCGATACAAATTATTTAATAAACAAAAGACAATTGCAAAAATGGTACATGTGGTATGCATTTTTTCCAAGGTTGTAAACAACGTTCGACGTTAGCTGGTCGATGGACTGGGGTCAATGATTAATCGGCTAGGCGGAGATTGATCGAGGACCGTTAATTGCTAATTTGTTGAATTTTAAAAAAATAAATATGACTAATATCATATCAAAGTTTGTAAATACCACTAATATGATAACAAAATAGATTAATATGATTAATACCACTACAAGAAATTAGAGTATTACCAGCGACAGGCGTCGTCGCCAAAAGTGGAGTTTTTCGCCGCTAAAACGTCGACGTTGATGCGTTGTCGCTATTAATCAATAATTTGCCGTTAATGCGTGTTGTCTTCGCAAAAGACTTGTCGCCGCTATTGCTAGGCGTCGCCGGTAATAACCTATCGTCGCCAATAAAGGCGTCGCCGGTATTGGTGTTTTTCTTATATATATATATATATATATATATATATATATATATATATATATATATATATATATATATATATATATATCACATTAAAATTGAAAAAAAAAACCGGTATTATATTAATTAGTCTAATACTACATCATTCTATTCCAAAATATTAATACAACATCCGTTTAAAATACTCGTTCGATTTAACATATAACAAAATAACGAAAATACTATTCTAAAATATTTACACAAACAAAACATAAAGAAATCCTACAACTATCTACTCGTCATCATCGCTCTCCTTGTTTCCTCCGGTTTCATTTTGTTGTGGTAACGAACGAAACCAATCTTCAAGTGCAGCACTGCATGCCAGATCTTTTAATATTGTTTGAAGCATTTCAAACTACAATTAAAACTATAAGTTAAACTAGCATTACAATATTCTATATACAAAATATACATTCCACATATTGCATATAAAACATTATAGCGTTGTACTATAACTAACAATTACCAAGTTGTAAAATACCAAAATATCAAACTATAACCAAACTAACAATTACCAATATATAATTATCAAACTAACAATTACCAAAATTTGAAACTATTACTAAACCAACAATTACCAATATTTTAAACAATTACCAAAATTAAATAGTCTTGTCACCTGTGATTGTGGCGATGGTTGTGTCAGTGATTGTTCCTGATTATACATCGACATAACCGTAGAAGGTTTACGCCCGATGCCTCTGATATGGCCTCGTCGAACACCCAATATTCTTTCAAAACAATTTTGTGTCTCCTTTGGTGTTAGACCGCTGGCTTCAGAAGAAGCTTGAGTTTGTTGATTGATCTCAAGGAGTAAAGCATTATGTATTTACAAAAAATGATAACACATATTAAAAATTAGATTACTAAATATCCATTGACGATATAAACACTTATATGAAAATACAAATGAACCACTTACGTATTGTTGCTCGACTGCAGGACTACTAAATACCCCTTGCCGATCAGTATTGGCCTTACGAAATGCTTCGATTCGAGCGATGTCCTATTTAACATTAAAAATTAGATTAATTATAATTTAAATAAATAGTTATATATATATATATATATATATATATATATATATATATATATATATATATATTATATATATATATATATATCATAACATACTTCTTTAAAACATGCATTGCTATACGAGCACGATCCCCCTCTGTTTAAAACTTGTTGTTGTGCACGGACTCCTTTGTTTGACGCCGAATGCTTTAGAAATTCAGGAGTTTGAAAATGTTCGACTGCGTGCGCCCAATTTTCACGTGACATACCATCGGGGGGATTGGCTAATGCCTTTGGGATATCTGTAAGCCCCCCGGCTTTCTCAAAATAAATATGCACTTTATTTTTTCGGCATCTATAAATTCTTTGCAAAGTCGCATCAAGGCTCTGCAACAACTGAGCACGCTCGGGATCCAAGTTAAACTTATCTAAATCAAACTTATTCTACAAATACAAAAAAGTTAGTTAGTTAAATACCAACCAGAACTAAACTTAAAATATTGTCCATGTTACCTTTAGATGAACCACTGTGGCATTCCTTAAAGCGAGGGAAACATTGTCCCAACCAGATACGTTCAAAGGGATGTTATCCATATATACCTCTCAGTCTCACGGGTAAACCAATTACCATTGTTCCCGACAGGGGTATATGTCAGCTCCTTATCGAAATCCAAATCTACAGGCTTTCCCTTGTTTGCCCGTATCAGCTTTGATAGTTGGATGTTTTTTGCTAGACCTCTTTTTTTTTTAGGGAGCTCAGCTGAAAAATATAATTAAAAATATTAGTCACGATAGCTTATAATAAATGGATAAAAATAGCTAATAAATATATCATAATAAGACTTACCATCCTGTTCGTGTTGTCCACGACCAAAGCCTACTGGAGGTGGTGGATCCCCGACTCCATCACCTCCATGTCCTAAGCCCATAACTTCTGCCATCACATAGAAGAGTATCGCCTAACTAAACCCCATATACAACCTGCAAAATTACAATATGAATAGAATTATAGCAACATATTTTTTTTCATTTTTTTCAACACATCACATACATAAATACATTTTTTTTCATTTACTCCACATATTACATACATAAATACACATGTTATATAGATACAAATACATATAAACATGTTTTCTACACATACTCATTATAACATCATACTTTTTTTCTATTCAACCTCACTTTTTTTGATTTTTTTCATACATACAAATTACATATATAATTTCAAAAGTCATACATTACATATATAAATACATTTTATTTTCAATTTTTTCCACATATTACATACATAAATACATACATTATATATACAAATACACATAAACATGTTTTCTACACATACTCATTATAACATCATATTTTTTTTCTATTATAGCAACCTAATTTCTTTCATTTTTTCATACATACAAATTACACATTCACATTCACAAATAAAATACATACAAATAACACACATACAAAAAAATACTAATGTAAAAACACATAAATGCATCATACACACAAATACATTCTTTTTATAAAATGAAAGATGAAAATGAACCTGTGGTAGTCTAATTTCAAAATTTTCCGGCAAAAATTCCACAACTCCGACAACAACACAACCTTAAATTAAAAGCTTAAACTAAGTAAATAAACATCAAAACATAAGAAGAATCGAAAATAGGGAAAAATTTCGACCTTAAATGAGTAAAAATTCCGGAATTGAAGTATGATCGTCTCCTCTTGGTCGTCGGTAATGGAAGTCTAGGTCGCCGGTATTGGTGGCAATGGAGGTTTGGATGGCGGTGGTTTGTGCAATGGAGGTTTGGACGGTGGCGGCGGTGGTGTAAGAAAGACCGGCGATGGAGAGAATGAGAGAAAAGGGCAGACAAAATACGCAGGAAAGAGCGAACTGGAGGGGTTATCTGCGCGGACCTTTAGCGGCGACGCATGGGTATTAGTGGCGACGAATGGGTATTAGCGGCGACTAGCCTGGAGGGAAAAGTCGGCGCCTTTTTTCACGCCGTTACAACCGTTCCATTAAATACAGATCGAACGGATAAGTTTCATTTGACACGGATCGCAACTGTTGAGTATTAGCGGCGACAGTTGGCATTAGTGACGACATGTAACGCGTCATTTCCATGTCGCCGCTAATGCCTGGTGTCGCCGCTAAATCCGTCGCCGCTAATACCCTTATTTCTTGTATTGTACAACACTAATAATGCCTCAAATAGTTTCCATTGATATAAAACTTCTTCAAAATGTTAAAATTTCATCGTTTTATAATGCTTCACTCATTATATATGCAGGGATTAATCGCTAGGCGCCATCTAATCGGTCGAGTAGCGCCTAAGGATTAATCGGAGATTAATTGGGACCTAATCGGGATTTTTACAATAGTGATTTTTTCCGAGGTTTAGTCCAAACATCGACTTTTTTGGTTTCATGGTTCTTTTGAGCTAGTTTCGTTGCGTTTTGGTCCTTCAGAAAACTGAAAAGACTAAAATACCCTTCTAATATATTTTTATGGTTTTTTCTATTTAATTTAAACTTGTATTAATAAAAATTATGGGGTCACCTCTCTCTCTCTCTCTCTCTCTCTCTCTCTCTTTCTCTCTCTCTCTCCAAAACACACACTTAACACTATCAAGAACACATACACACAATCTGAAGAACACCTCCACCTCCATCTCCACAGCCCATCAGCGTACACCACCACCACCATGCGCTGCCAACCACCTCCATCTCCTCCACCCTAATCCTACATATCCCTTTGCTTAACCTGGTGAACAATCGATTTTCTGAGTTTGTTTCTAGAACTGAAATCGATTTCTGAATCTAAAAAAAGCTTGTGGTAATGGATTTTCAAGCGCTCATTTGATTGTTGTTCTTCAAGGAAGGGGTATTAGGCACGATTCTCATTCAAAATTTCTAAATATCATTCGAGTCCTAGATACACACTTGTTTCCAGGGGCAGAACTATATGGTTGGTAGGGGTAGCATGTGCTACCCCTCAAAAAATCATGGATAATGTTCAATTTTTTTTAATAAAAAAGGTTTAGTTTAAGTTTTTACTACCTACATAACTTGTGGTGCTTCTATTTAGCTTAATTTTGAAGTCCAAAGAGGCTAAAAGCCAAATTATGTTCATCAAATGTCATTATGAAATATGTGAGTCCATTAACTCCATTCAAATTCAACGGTGGAGTGAGCATATCCTTATATATTTCCGTAGCTAATTAGCTACGTAATTGCTACGGATCAACTACAAAATGGGATGCCCTAGTTTAGTAACGGAATAGCTACGAAATAGCTTCAGAATAGCTACCAAAGCGGCTCCGTAGATATTCTGTAGCTAATTAGCTACGGAATACCTATGGATACTAATTACCTACAGATTAGCTACGGAGTATGTGACAACCCGAAATTTCCATTTGTACGAACAATATCTATTCAATAGAAGCCAGTTCAGTTTCAGTGACTTTCAGATTTTTTCCGAACAAGTTTGTGTACATTAGGGTTTACGTTTCAGGAGATATCAGGAGAGTGGATGCTCCTAGATTTGTGAAACTTGAACATTCCAAGTTTCATAATGTCATAGTACAATCTCCGGAATAAAAATATTTTCTGCCAAAATATTTCAGGACTATAAATAGATTTCTGAATTAAATTAATTCATTATTCACAATTCCAACTAGAGAAAAGCCATTTTCTCTCTGACGGATCTTCGGGTTTTCATCCCAGATTGTGAGTCTACTTTCCTAGATGTTTTTCAATATTTTTTATATGCTTTATAACATTGTTTACATGCCTAAAATGCAAGATCCGAGAGCTTACGGCCCAAGAACGTTCTTGGGGTGTAAACTCCAAAACGAGGCCTAAAAGCTTCCTAGTCCCGATTCCTTGTTAGACAACTAGTTTAGGACTTATTGTAAGATCTTTTGAGGCTAGAAATCATCCAAGATCATAAGGCTTTTGGAGTTTACGGCCCAAGAGTTTCTTGGACCGTAAACACCATTTCCAAGGGCCAAAGTGAGCCCTAAATCACCCCTAAGGCTTAAGGCATTTACCCTCTAATGCTTGTAGCTAATTTGAACATGAAAACACTTCAAAATCATAAAGTTTTAGGAGTTTACGGCCAAGATATGCTCTTGGGTAACACAGGATCATACATATACAACTATACTATGAGAACATATACAACTATACTACGAGAACACATACAACTATACTATGAGAACATATACAACTATACTAGGAGGAGAACATATACAACTATACGAGAACGAGAAACATTACATTACATATACTAGAATACTTAAATTACTGTGATTTAAATCGGAGCATGACTTAACTGTCATGACTCGAGTTGTGGCCAGAGTCTCTTGAAGGGGGAGCGTGAGTTTGCGTATAGATCTATGCTGGATTGACAATCCTACACCTTGCTGCTAGCTACAGCCGGACCTGCAGGTCTGCGGGTGCCAAACGTCATTTCTTTATTACGACCATTCATTATGTCGTTGTTACTAGTCGATAGTATGGTGCAATTTATCACATAATGCCTTAATATAAATCCGGTTTAAGGTAGTTAGTACAGCAGTAGTTCCTATAATACAAAACTACAGTACTATAATGATTTACCCATTACATATTTATAGTGATAACCTCACTTAAACATTATTGTACAAACTATATTTTGTTAAATTATAGTTACACTTGGGAAATTACACACTTTTACAACGAATGAGCATACAAAACAGTTAAGCCTTGGTAGAAGGCTACTTTAATAGAAAATATAGGTTTTTTTTGAAAGATTCAAACTTTTACAAACACTTACATACATTTTACAAACTTATACTTGAGACACGTTCAAACGATTTTGATGACAAACACCGACACTAAAATACTTATGAATTCACCAGCTTAATGCTGATAAACTCCTTCAAAATAACTTGTATTCTCAGGTCATCAGTAGACAGGTACCGATGCCAGCTTTTGAGAAGATGGAGCGCAATCAAGACTCATCATATTATTATTTTGATTTACATTATATTTTTGGTGTCTAAAACTGTACAGAACACACTTGTATTAAAATTATATATTTAATGCCATGGATGATGTTGTTTGCTTATTTACATTTACTGTGTTGTGATACTTTACATGACGTCCACCGCCCTAGAACGTTTCTGCCGTTCTTGGTTTTGGGGTGTGACAGATTGGTATCAGAGCATTGTTTATAGTGAATCAAGTATATCAACCCATAAAAGATATACTAAACTATAAACCCAAAAGGGATTAAAACACTCTGACCAAGAGTCTATACTTTAAATATTAAAATATTTAATTAAGTATACTAGTCTGCATTCATACTAAAATCAGTGTCACGACGACAAGAACAAAAGTATTACGATTGTTAAATATCACAAGTGAGATCGGGGATGTATGGTCAGTCCTGGGAATGGCATAGCCTGATCAACTATGCTGGTCCTAGGAATGATTAGCATATGCCCTAGAATTGTTGTGATATGTTAACAAGTCTAAAAACTTACCAACAATACCACAAGAAGATCAGTAGAACTTAAACTTAAAATACTATAGGTGTATTTTGTATTACTAGTTACACGTATACTATATTCTTATACCTCTCTTCTCGCATAGATTTAAATGGCTGGATTTCATCACGGCGACCCGTACTTTCCAAATGAAGGCAATGCCGGGTGGATCGATGAAGAGCCCGAAGATGAGCATTCAATCCCTTTGGATGATCACCTCGTAGAAGGCTTTTTTGATGGATCCGACTCCGAGCCTGAAGTCAATAACCTACCACTAGTAGGTCAAGCCCCGAACAACAACCCTCGACCAGCTTTTCCAGGTCCTACTCCCATGTGGGCAAACAACTTGAATCACTGGAGTGATGAACAAGGTCAACCCTTACCATACTTTGGGGACCGAAGCTTCTACAACGTCAGCAATGGTGGTTCTGCTGACCGAGCTCTGCCTGTCATTATCCGCAGAATAGCTCGAAATGTCGAGCAAGGTCGAGCAGCCATCGACTGGGTCATGGAGTTTGATGCCAACTCTGGTGTCAACACCGTCCGCATCCGCCGTCTTAAAGAAGACATGGAACGGACCCGGAGAACTAATGAAACCCTGCAGCAACAGCTGACTGCCTCACGAACTGAAATCTTGGAACTTTGAGCTCGTCAGAGGGCTCAGGATCGACACCTTCAAGAGGTGTTTCGTCAAGTGTCCGACCTCAGGGCTCGCCCGGGGAATTCCCATCGCCGTTAGTTGATGTCTAGTACATCTCTGTCTTTTGGTTAAGGAATAGCCTTTAACATCTTTGCTCTAAGTAGCACTTGTCTGTAAAATATTCCTAACTTTCAGTACTCTAATTAGGAATCTAAGAACTGTCCAACTTATCAGTTTGGTATGATGTAAGACCTACTGTTAGGTCGATTTTCCCTGAACTTATTACATCAGTAATACCCGTATTGTTGAAATCTATCTAATCTGTGGGAAAAATCTGTACACTTGTGCTTCCTACTAATATTTCTTGTTGTGATTTCAAACACTCATTCAACTGTTGGGCTATGGTTAGTTAGTCCATGTGTCACTCTCACGTTGCTTACAAATTGATTCTTACTATCTTTCTTATCTTTATAAACTTATAGCTGAAAGATGCCTCCTCGCAAATTCACCAGGAATAACCCTGCACCTCCACCACCTCCTCCGCCTCCGGTCATCGATACTGCAGCCCGGAATGCTGCCGTAGCCGCAGCAGTGACAACTGCCATGGCTCAGTATCACTCTACCGATGCCAGCAGAGGTGGAACCCCTGTGGAATCAACCCCGGTTGAAACCCCTGTGCGCTCGAGAGAGTGCTCCTACAAGGATTTCACAAATTGCAAACCGAAGCCTTTCTACGGCACCGACAGAGTCATTGCCCTCTCGCAATGGCTCGAGAAGACTGAATCAGTCTTCGAAATCTGTTCATGCCCTACGACGAGTAAAGTCAAGTACGCCACATGCACCTTTGAAGGAAAGGCCCTGACATGGTGGAACGGCCATGTTAAGGCACTAACTCTCGTCGTGGCCAACGACATAAGCTGGGAAACGATGAAAGACCTCGTGATGGAGGAATACTGCCCGAGGGGCGAAGTCCAGAAACTGGAACAGGAACTCTGGAACCTGACCATGAAGGGCACCAATGTGATCGCTTACACTGCCCGATTTACCAAACTGGTGGCCCTCTGCCCCAATATGGTTCCCACTGAGGGGAAAAAGATCGAACGGTACATATAGGGGCTAGTGCCTCCGTATCAGGGGAACGTCTTAGCATTAAACCCCGCTACCTTCGACAGTGCCAAACGATTGGCACAGCGACTCATTGACCATGGAGTCAAAACCCCTGCAACCACAACCACCCTAGCCATCCCAGAACCCTCCAAACCCGCTGACACTAAGCGGAAATTCTGGGATGAAAAGAAAAAGCAGCGAGCTGCCAAAAGGCAGCAAATCGTGGCAGTACATGCCGCGGTAACCCCTACTGCTGTTACTGCTCCGATGAAGCAGTATGCTGGAAGTTTGCCGAAGTGCAACAAATGCAGCTTCCACCACAACGGCCCCTGCCATGAAATGCAGTGCTCTAACTGCAACAGAAAAGGACACACCGTCCGTTTCTGTAAATTCCCGGCACAACCTATCAACCAAGTCCCTGGCTCTGGCGCGAGCCCAACTTGCTATGGATGTGGCGAAGCAGGCCACTATAAGAGGGACTGCCCCAAAGCAAAGAATGCTGGTGGAGCAGGAAGGGTACTAGCTATAGGCCATGGGGAAGCAGTTGCTGACCCGACCGTGGTGACTGGTACGTTCCTCCTCGATAACTCCTATGCATGCATTCTGTTCGATAGTGGAGCGGAGAGAAGCTTCGTAAACCATAAATTTGCTTGCATGCTTAATCAACCACCGCACGCACTCAAAGAACTATTCATAGTAGAAATGGCTAATGGAAAAACTGAAAGTACGAGTAGCATATACTTAGGTTGTACCCTAACTCTAGATAACCATTCATTCCCAATCGACCTCATGCCAGTCTTAATAAAAAGTTTCGACGTTATCATTGGCATGGATTGGTTAAGCCTTCATCGCGCCGACATCATGTGCTACGAGAAAGCAGTCCGTCTAAACCTTCCGTCTAACGAAACTCTTATAGTCTACGACGACAAACCCGGCACAAGTCTTCGTATTATATCAAGTATTCAAGCACAGAAGTATCCGCGTAAGGAATACCATGCATTCCTTGCTCACGTCGTCGACACGAGCCTTGAAACGAAAGAACTAAAGAACATCCCTGTAGTGAGCGACTTCCCCGACATTTTCACAGAAGAACTACCCGGGTTACCTCCGCAACGACAGGTCGAGTTCAGAATCGACTTAGTCCCAGGAGCTACCCCAGTAGCCATGTCGCCCTACCGTTTAGCACCAGCTGAGATGCAGGAACTCTCTGGTCAACTTAACGAACTTCTCAGTAAGGGCTTTATAAGACCAAGTTTCTCACCTTGGGGAGCACCGGTCTTGTTCGTTAAGAAGAAAGACGGATCATTCTGTATGTGTATTGACTACAGAGAACTCAACAAACAGACGGTCAAGAATCGTTATCCTCTGCCTCGCATAGATGATCTATTCGACTAACTGCAAGGGGCGAACTATTTTTCTAAGATTGATCTGAGATCCGGATATCACCAGTTACGAGTGCTAGGGGAGGATGTGCCGAAGACAGCCTTCCGAACTCGTTACGGACATTACGAGTTCGTGGTGATGCCATTCGGATTGACCAATGCGCCCGCAGTCTTCATGGATCTGATGAATAGGGTATGCCGGCCTTACTTGGATCAGTTTGTCATCGTTTTCATTGACGACATCCTGATCTATTCCCGAAGTAAGAAAGAGCACGGGGATCACCTGCGACAAGTTCTAGAGACATTACGAAAAGAGAAACTTTATGCGAAGTTCTCGAATGTGAATTTTGGATCCGAAGAGTCGAATTCTTAGGACACGTGGTAAGCGAAGAGGGAATCCACGTGGACCCATCCAAAATAAAAGCCATTGAGAACTGGTCAGCGCCAAAGACGCCTACTGAAATTCGCCAATTCCTAGGTCTCTACTGCAGATTCATTCAGAACTTCTCTCGAATAGCGAAACCTCTTACGAACCTGACCCAGAAAGGTGTGGCCTTTGACTGGGAAGAGAAACAAGAAAGAGCGTTCCAAACGCTCAAACGAGCCTTGTGCACCGCGCCAATACTATCCCTTCCCGAAGGAATAGAAGACTTCGTAGTCTATTGCGATGCATCAAATCAAGGACTCGGATGTGTTCTGATGCAGCGAGGAAAGGTCATCGCCTACGCCTCGAGACAGTTGAAGACACACGAGGTTAACTACACGACCCACGATCTTGAATTAGGAGCGGTAGTGTTCGCTCTGAAGATCTGGAGACATTACTTATATGGAACGAAGAGCACTATCTTTACCGACCACAAGAGTTTACAACACATTTTCGATCAAAAGGAGCTCAACATGAGACAACGACGGTGGGTCGAGCTACTCAGTGACTACGAATGCGATATTCATTATCATCCGGGTAAAGCCAACGTAGTAGCAGACGCCCTAAGTCGGAAGGAATATTCTGGTCACAAAGTCAAGTCATTGTCAATAACCATCCATTCACACTTGTCTAAGCAAATTCGGGCGGCTCAAATCGAAGCCTTGAAACCTGAAAATGTGACGAGTGAATCCCTTAGAGGAATGGACAAGAATTTAGAAGCCAAGGGTGACGGAGCCTTATATTTCATGAACTGGATCTGGACACCGAATCACGGTGGTTTCCGAGACTTGGTCATGACCGAGGCGCACAACACTCGGTATTTCGTCCACCCAGGTTCAGATAAGATGTATCTGGATCTTAAAAAGCTATACTGGTGGCCTAATATGAAAGCAGAGATTGCTACCTTCGTAAGTAAATGCCTTACTTGCGCAAAGGTTAAGGTCGAGTACCAGAAGCCCCCTGGTTTATTGCAACAACCAGAGATCCCAGAATGGAAGTGGGAGCAGATCACTATGGATTTCATAACCAAGTTGCCCAAGACAACGGGTGGACTTGATACCATATGGGTCATCGTCGATAGATTGACCAAGTCTGCACACTTCCTGCCTATCAAAGAAACTGACAAGATGGAGAAACTTACGAGAACATACATTAGGGAAATCGTCCGGCTACATGGTGTACCTATGTCCATTATCTCCGATAGAGATAGTAGGTTCACCTTAAGATTTTGGCAATCATTACAACATTCCTTGGGAACAAGGCTGGACATGAGCACGGCCTACCATACACAGACCGACAGACAGAGTGAGAGGACCATCCAAACATTGGAAGATACGTTGCGAGCCTGCGTGATTTACTTTGGGAAGGCATGGGATACTCACTTACCCCTTGTCGATTTTTCCTATAATAACAGTTATCACACGAGCATCAAGGCTGCTCCATTTGAAGCTCTCTACGGCCGAAAGTGCAGATCCCCTCTGTGATGGGCTGAGGTGGGTGATACCCAATTAGCCAGGGGGCAAGCTTCCGACAGTACTCTCACCGGTCCGGAGATCATTCGGGAAACGACAGAGAAAATCGTTCAGATCCGTGAACGATTGAAAGCCTCTAGAGACCGACAGAAGAGCTACGCTGATAAACGAAGAAAACCTTTGGAATTTCAGGTGGGAGACCGAGTCCTTCTCAAAGTCTCACCCTGGAAGGGCTTGATACGCTTCGGCAAGCGTGGGAAGCTTAATCCGAGGTACATAGGGCCATTCGAGATTCTTGCAAGAGTCGGCCCCGTAGCTTACAAACTCGACCTACCCGACACACTTCGTAACGTACATTCTACATTCCACGTATCTAACTTGAAAAAGTGTCTGTCCGATGAGACTCTTGTAATCCCACTCGACGAGATCGAGATCAACGAGAGCCTCAACTTCGTGGAAGAACCTGTAGAGATCATGGACCGTGAGGTCAAGCAGACAAAGCAAAGCCGTATCCCTATCGTGAAGGTTCGCTGGAACGCCAAGCGAGGACCGGAATTCACTTGGGAACGCGAGGATCAAATGAAACAGAAATACCCTCATCTTTTCGCTTAATTAATTGCAACTTCTTATTTGCTTAAATTCTAATTTCGGGACGAAATTCCTTCTAACGGGGGGATGATGTGACAACCCGAAATTTCCATTTGTACGAACAATATCTATTCAATAGAAGCCAGTTCAGTTTCAGTGACTTTCAGACTTTTTTCGAACAAGTTTGTGTACATTAGGGTTTACGTTTCAGGAGATATCAGGAGAGTGGATGCTCCTGGATTTGTGAAACTTGAACATTCCAAGTTTCATAATGTCATAGTCCAATCTCCGGAATAAAAATATTTTCTGCCAAAATATTTCAGGACTACAAATAGATTTCTGAATTAAATTAATTCATTATTCACAATTCCAACTAGAGAAAAGCCATTTTCTCTCTGACGGATCTTCGGGTTTTCATCCCAGATTGTGAGTGTACTTTCCTAGATGTGTTTTAATATTTGTTATATGCTTTATAACATTGTTTACATGCCTAAAATGCAAGATCCGGGAGCTTACGGCCCAAGAACGTTCTTGGGGTGTAAACTCCAAAACGAGGCCTAAAAGCTTCCTAGTCCCGATTCCTTGTTAGACAACTAGTTTAGGACTTATTGTGGGATCGTTTGAGGCTAGAAATCATCCAAGATCATAAGGCTTTTGGAGTTTACGGCCCAAGAGTTTCTTGGACCGTAAACACCATTTCCAAGGGCCAAAGTGAGCCCTAAATCACCCCTAAGGCTTAAGGCATTTACCCTCTAATGCTTGTAGCTAATTTGAACACGAAAACACTTCAAAATCATAAAGTTTTAGGAGTTTACGGCCAAGATATGCTCTTGGGCCGTAAACCCCTTTTTCAAAGGCTAAGAGTGCCCTAAACACCCCTAAGGCTTTAAGACAATTACCCTTTAATACTTAGGACTTGAATGGGGAGTAAATTACACCAAAATCATCCCTTAAAGGGAGTTTACGGCCAAGGAACATCACTTGGGCTGTAAACTCCATGTAAAGGCACAAATGTGTGCCTAATGTCCCCTTTAGCCTTAGACAAAAACATAGAAGTTATCCTACATGTGCAAGTGACTTAAAAGAATTAAAACCAACACCCCATAGGAGTTTACGGCTGTAAACTCTAGGGGAAATGGTCTTTAGGCCGTAAACTCCTCTATGGAGCATTCTAGGGCCTTAAACTACTTCAAGGATTTTTCCAACAAAGCTAGGCTTATTCTAGGATCAATATAGCACCTTAAAACACCCAAAACCACCAAGTGAGGAGTTCACGGCCGTAAACTCATGGTTTCACGGCCGTAAACTCCAAAGGTGGGGTTTGTTGGGTGGTAAGCTCATATACAAGGTCATTTGGTTCATTAAACCCTTTTGCCTTGTCCCGTATCGACTTAGATGCAACCCTTAGGAGTTATAACATTTATACAAAGTGTTTTCATGTTCCTAAGTGTCCCAACTTATTTTATTAAGTTATTATTTGGCTAATTAGTTATATATATGCTTATTATATGATAACTAGGCTCGTGCGTGTAAACAAGTCTCCGTTTGCCACCTAGCATGGTATCCGACACTACAATCCAATCAGCTCACCACAAGTGAGTTCATACCCCTTTAATCAACCTTTGAAATGATTTTAAATGTTTAAATACTTTATGGGGGGGGATACAAGTCAAACACTTATAGTTATTGCTTCAATCACATGTGATTGCATTTAATCACATGTGATTAATAACTAGGAAACCAATGATTTTATCACTGTTCAAACTGTTTATCAAACTGTTTTACTTCAAAATATTTTACAAGCTCTTTTACTTTCCAAACTTATTTACAAACTGTGATTCAAACAAATGTTCCTTATACTTAAACTGGTTTATCAAACTTATGCCTTCAAATTGTTTTATAGATTGACATCAAGTCGATCTTTTCTTGAAATAATATTATGTTCCAAGTGTCTTATAAAAACTTATTTATGCTTTTACTTCTTATAAATTGCATGCCCATAAATGTATAGATGTATAAATAATGTTTAAAGGGCTTAGGAAAGCCATCCGCCCTATTTCCTTTTTCTCGATTTGGATGTGGTCTGGTGGGATTTCGGGTGACCATCCGAAGGTCGTTTCGATATTAATTATATATCAAATATACATATATAGACATAAAAGTACTTCCATATTCATACGTACTAGACACATCATTAGTTAGTTACCATCGGGGTAACACAGGATCATACATATACAACTATACTATGAGAACATATACAACTATACTACGAGAACACATACAACTATACTATGAGAACATATACAACTATACTAGGAGGAGAACATATACAACTATACGAGAACGAGAAACATTACATTACATATACTAGAATACTTAAATTACTGTGATTTAAATCGGAGCATGACTTAACTGTCATGACTCGAGTTGTGGCCAGAGTCTCTTGAAGGCGGAGCGTGAGTTTGCGTATAGATCTATGCTGGATTGACAATCCTACACCTTGCTGCTAGCTACAGCCGGACCTGCAGGTCTGCAGGGGCCAAACGTCATTTCTTTATTACGACCATTCATTATGTCGTTGTTACTAGTCGATAGTATGGTGCAATTTATCACATAATGCCTTAATATAAATCCGGTTTAAGGTAGTTAGTACAGCAGTAGTTCCTATAATACAAAACTACAGTACTACAATGATTTACCCATTACATATTTGTAGTGATAACCTCACTTAAACATTAATGTACAAACTATATTTTGTTAAATTATAGTTACACTTGGGAAATTACACACTTTTACAACGAATGAGCATACAAAACAGTTAAGCCTTGGTAGAAGGCTATTTTAATAGAAAATATAGGTTTTTTCTGAAAGATTCAAACTTTTACAAACACTTACATATATTTTACAAACTTATACTTGAGACACGTTCAAACGATTTTGATGACAAACACCGACACTAAAATACTTATGAACTCACCAGCTTAATGCTGATAAACTCCTTCAAAATAGCTTGTATTCTCAGGTCATCAGTAGACAGGTACCGATGCCAGCTTTTGAGAAGATGGAGCGCATTTAAGACTCATCATATTATTATTTTGATTTACATTATATTTTTGGTGTCTAAAACTGTACAGAACACACTTGTATTAAAATTATATATTTAATGCAATGGATGATGTTGTTTGCTTATTTACATTTACTGTGTTGTGATACTTTACATGACGTCCTCCGCTCCAGAACGTTTCCGCCGTTCTTGGTTTTGGGGTGTGACAGAGTATGCTTTACGTTAAAATTCTGTAGCTATACGAATTTTTCTTATTTTCAGTTTTTCGGGCACCAAACGTCGTTTTTTTCGCTTCGTTTTTTTCACACCTCTACTATACATGATTATCTTTATTTTCTCCAACATGTAGCTATTAATATCGTTCATAAAGTTGTGTGCCCCTTCGGGATCAATTACTCGTTTCACAGTTTAACATTGTAATGCATATACTTTTCACCAACTTGTGATGGATTATGTTTTTATATGTATATTTATACACATGAATGAGTTATGCTATATGCGTACGTGTATATGTGTATGTATACATGTTTGTGAGATGTATGTGAACGTATTCCTAAGCATTATAGTGTTAAACCACTAAACGAGTAATGGATCCCGTATGTGCACACAACTTTATGAATGATACTAATAGCTATAAGTTGGTGAAAATATAGATAATCATGTATAATAGATGTGTGAAAAAAATGGAGCGAAAAAAAGGAAGTTTGGTGACCGAAAAATGAAAAATAAGAAAAATTTGTAGCTAATTCGTAGCTGATTAGCTACGGATTAGCTACGGATACTTCTTATTTTCGATTTTTTGGGCACCAAACGTCGTTCTTTTCGCTTCGTTTTTTTCACACCTCTACTATACATGATTATCTTTATTTTGACCAACACGTAACTATTAATATCGTTCATAAACTTGTGTGCCGCTTCGGGATCAAGCACTCGTTTCACAGTTTAACATTGTAATGCATATACTTTTCACCAACTTGTGATTGATTATGTTTTTATATGTATATTTATACACATTAATGAGTTATGGTATATGTGTACGTACGTGTATATGTGTATGTATACGTGTTTGTGAGATGTATGTGAACGTATTCATAAGCATTATAATGTTAAACCACTAAACGAGCAATGAATCATGTATGTGCACACGACTTTATAAATGATATTAAAGCTATAAATTGGTGAAATTATAGATAATCATTTATAATAGAGGTGTGAAAAAAACGGATCGAAAAAAACGACGTTTGGTGCCCAGAAAATCGAAAATAAGAAAAATTCGTAACTAAATAGCTACGGATTTTTCTTATTTTCGATTTTTCGGGCACCAAATGTCATTTTTTTCGCTCCGTTTTTTTCACACCTCTATTATACATGATTATCTATATTTTCACCAACTTATAGCTATTAATATCATTCATAAAGCCATGTGCACATACGGGATCCATTATTCGTTTACTGGTTTAACACTATAATGCTTATGAATATGTTCACATACATCTCACAAACACGTATACCTACATCATCATCATCATCATCATCATCATCATCATCATCATCACCATCATCACCATCATCAACAACATAATCATCATCACCATCATCACCATCACCACCATCACCATCACCATCATTATCACCATCACTATCACCATCATCATCATCATCACCACCACCACCATCATCATCATCATCACCACCACCACCATCATCATCACCACCATCACACCATCATCATCATCACCACCATCACCATCAACATTACCACCACCACCATCACCAACCCCACCATCACCACCACCATCACCATCGCCATCGCCATCACCACCACCACCACTACCATCACCATCATTATCACCATCACCACCACCATCACCACCACCACCACCACCACCACCACCATCACCATCACCATCACAATCACCATCACCATCACCATCACCATCACCATCATCATCACCATCACCATCACCACCACCACCACCATCACCATCAACATCACCACCACCACCATCACCATCACCATCCCCATCACCATCAAACCACCACCATCAAACCACCACCATGACCACCACCATTACCATCACCATCATCACCATCACCATCATCATCACCATCACCATCACACATCACCATCACCATCACCACCACCATCACCATCACCATCATCACCATCACCATCACCTTCACACATCACCATCACCATCACCACCTTCATCATCACCATCACCAGCATCACCATCACTATAAGCATCATCATCACTACCATCACAACCATCACCGTCACACCATCATCATCATCACCATCACCATCACCATCACCATCAACATCACCACCAGCACCATCACCATCACCACCATGACTATCACCATCACCATCTGATGGTTTTTGGTCCTAAGAACATCCTATGTGCTCATACAAACCCTAATGCTTGGATCTAGGTTTCTCTATTGTACATGCAAGTTATCCAAGACTATAAACCCTAGATCTAGCATATGATAATCTATATAACCTATAATTAGGGTTTAGATCATACCTTGATTGTTATATAGCAATAACAATCCCAATTCCTCCTTGTATTGACTTTAGAAAGCTTAGAGTCACAAATGTCACTCCTCTGATGGTTCACAAACACCAAGAGCAAAAGGACGAAGAGAAGAGAGGATGGAGGCTTCCCTAAAATGTGTGAAACCCTAGAAGAAGTCTTAGCCACGTTTCATCTTTTTGTAATGTTTCACTCATTATGTATGCAGGGATTAATCGCTAGGCGCCCTCTAATCGGTCGAGTAGCGCCTAAGGATTAATCGGAGATTAATCGGGACTTAATAGGGATTTTTACAATAGTGGTTTTTTTCGAGGTTTAGTCCAAACATCGACTTTTTTTGGCTTCATGGTTCTTTTGAACTAATTTTGTTGCATTTTGGTCCTTCAGAAAACTGAAAAGCCTAAAATACCCTTCTGATATATTTTTATGGTTTTTTTATTTAATTTAAACTTGTATTAATAAAAATTATGGGGTCACCTCTCTCTCTCTCTCTCTCTCTCTCTCCAAAACACACACTTAACACTATCAAAAACACATACACAGAATCTCAAGAACACCTCCACCTCCATCTCCACAACCCATCAGCGTACACCACCACCACCATCTGCTGCCAACCACCTCCATCTCCTCCACCCTAATCCTACATATCCCTTTGCTTAACCTGGTGAACAATCGATTTTCTGAGTTTGTTTCTAGAACTGAAATCGATTTCTGAATCTAAAAAAAGCTTGTGGTAATGGATTTTCAAGCGCTTATTTGATTGTTGTTCTTCAAGTAAGGGGTATTAGGCACGATTCTCATTCAAAATGTCTAAATATGATTCGAGTCCTAGATACACACTTGTTTCCAGGGGCAGAACTATATGGTTGGTAGGGGTAGCATGTGCTACCCCTCAAAAAATCATGGATAATGTTCAATTTTTTTAATAAAAAAGGTTTAGTTTAAGTTTTTACTACCTACAAAACTTGTGGTGCTTCTATTTAGCTTAATTTTGAAGTCCAAAGAGGCTAAAAGCCAAATTATGTTCAACAAATGTCATTATGAAATATGTGAGTCCATTAACTCCATTCAAATGCAACAGTGGAGTGAGCATATCCTTATTTATTTCCGTAGCTAATTAGCTACGGAATTGCTACGGATCAACTACAGAATGGGATGCCCTAGTTTAGTAATGGAATAGCTACGAAATAGCTTCAGAATAGCTACGGAAGCGGGTCCGTAGCTATTTCGTAGCTAATTAGCTACGGAATAGCTACGGAATACCTACGGATACTAATTACCTACAGATTAGCTATGGAGTATGCTTTACGTTAAAATTCTGTAGCTATACAAAATTTTCTTATTTTCAGTTTTTCGGGCACCAAACGTCGTTTTTTTCGCTTCGTTTTTTTCACACCTCTACTATACATGATTATATTTATTTTCTCCAACATGTAGCTATTAATATCGTTCATAAAGTTGTGTGCCCCTTCGGGATCAAATACTCGTTTCACAGTTTAACATTGTAATGCATATATTTTTCACCAACTTGTGATGGATTATGTTTTTATATGTATATTTATACACATGAATGAGTTATGCTATATGCGTACGTGTATATGTGTATGTATACGTGTTTGTGAGATGTATGTGAACGTATTCATAAGCATTATAGTGTTAAACCACTAAACGAGTAATGGATCTCGTATGTGCACACAACTTTATGAATGATACTAATAGCTATAAGTTGGTGAAAATATAGATAATCATATATAATAGATGTGTGAAAAAAATGGAGCGAAAAAAAGGAAGTTTGGTGCCCGAAAAATGAAAAATAAGAAAAATTCGTAGCTAATCCGTAGCTGATTAGCTACGGTTAGCTACGGATACTTCTTATTTTCGATTTTTTAGGCACCAAACGTCGTTCTTTTCGCTTCGTTTTTTTCACACCTCTACTATACATGATTATCTTTATTTTCACCAACACGTAACTATTAATATCGTTCATAAACTTGTGTGCCGCTTCGGGATCAAGCACTCGTTTCAAAGTTTAACATTGTAATGCATATACTTTTCACCAACTTGTGATTGATTATGTTTTTATATGTATATTTATACACATTAATGAGTTATGGTATATGTGTACGTACGTGTATATGTGTATGTATACGTGTTTGTGAGATGTATGTGAACGTATTCATAAGCATTATACTGTTAAACCACTAAACGAGCAATGAATCATGTATGTGCACACGACTTTATAAATGATATTAAAGCTATAAATTGGTGAAATTATAGATAATCATTTATAATAGAGGTGTGAAAAAAACGGATCGAAAAAAATGATGTTTGGTGCCCAGAAAATCGAAAATAAGAAAAATTTGTAGCTAAATAGCTACGGATTTTTCTTATTTTCGGGCACCAAATGTCATTTTTTTCGCTCCGTTTTTTTCACACCTCTATTATACATGATTATCTATATTTCCACCAACTTATAGCTATTAATATCATTCATAAAGCCATGTGCACATACGGGATCCATTATTCGTTTACTGGTTTAACACTATAATGCTTATGAATGCGTTCACATACATCTCACAAACACGTATACCTACATCATCATCATCATCATCATCATCACCATCATCACCATCATCAACAACATAATCATCATCATCATCATCACCATCACCACCATCACCATCACCATCATTATCACCATCACTATCACCATCATCATCATCATCATCACCATCATCATCATCATCATCACCACCACCACCATCATCATCACCACCATCACACCATCATCATCATCACCACCATCACCATCACCATCAACATCACCACAACCACCACCATCACCATCATTATCACCACCATCACAGCCATCACGATCACACCATCATCATCATCACCACCATCACCATCAACATTACCACCACCACCATCACTAACCCCACCACCACCTTCACCACCATCACCACCACCATCACCATCGCCATCGCCATCGCCACCACCACCACGACCATCACCATCATTATCACCATCACCATCACCATCATCATCACCACCATCACCATCACCATCACCATCACCATCACCACCACCACCACCACCATCACCATCACCACCATAATAATCACCATCACCATCACCATCACCATCACCATCATCATCACCATCACCACCACCACCACCACCACCACCATCACCATCACCATCACCATCACCATCACCATCACCATCACCATCACCATCAACATCACCACCACCACCATCACCATCACCATCACCATCACCATCACCATCACCATCACCATCACCATCACCATCACCATCACCATCAAACCACCACCATCACCACCACCATCACCATCATCACCATCACCATCACCATCACCATCACCATCACCACCACCATCACCATCATCACCATCACCATCACCATCACCATCACCATCACACATCACCATCACCATCACCACCTTCATCATCACCATCACCAGCATCACCATCACTATCAGCATCATCATCACTACCGTCACAACCATCACCGTCACACCATCATCACCATCACCATCACCATCACCATCACCATCACCATCACCATCAACATCACCACCAGCACCATCACCATCACCACCTTGACTATCACCATCACCATCTGATGGTTTTTGGTCCTAAGAACATCCTATGTGCTCATACAAACCCTAATGCTTGGATCTAGGTTTCTCTATTGTACATGCAGGTTATCCAAGACTATAAACCCTAGATCTAGCATATGATAATCTATATAACCTATAATTAGGGTTTAGATCATACCTTGATTGTTATATAGCAATAACAATCCCAATTCCTCCTTGTATTGACTTTAGAAAGCTTAGAGTCACAAATGTCACTCCTCTGATGGTTCACAAACACCAAGAGCAAAAGGACGAAGAGAAGAGAGGATGGAGGCTGCCCTAAAACGTGTGAAACCCTAGAAGAAGTCTTAGCCACGTTTCATCGTTTTATAATGTTTCACTCATTATGTATGCAAGGATTAATCGCTAGGCGCCCTCTAATCGGTCGAGTAGCGCCTAAGGATTAATCGGGACTTAATCGGGATTTTTACAATAGTGGTTTTTTTCGAGGTGTAGTCCAAACATCGACTTTTTTGGATTCATGGTTCTTTTGAGCTAATTTCGTTGCGTTTTGGTCCTTCAGAAAACTGAAAAGACTAAAATACCCTTCTGATATATTTTTATGGTTTTTTTTATTTAATTTAAACTTGTATTAATAAAAATTATGGGGTCACCTCTCTCACTCTCTCTCTCTCTTTCTCTAAAACACACACTTAACACTATCAAAAACACATACACAGAATCTCAAGAACACCTCCACCTCCATCTCCACAACCCATCAGCGTACACCACCACCACCACCATCTGCTGCCAACCACCTCCATCTCCTCCACCCTAATCCTACATATCCCTTTGCTTAACCTGGTGAACAATCGATTTTCTGAGTTTGTTTCTAGAACTGAAATCGATTTCTGAATCTAAAAAAAGCTTGTGGTAATGGATTTTCAAGCGCTCATTTGATTGTTGTTCTTCAAGGAAGGGGTATTAGGCACGATTCTCATTCAAAATGTCTAAATATGATACGAGTCCTAGATACACACTTGTTTCCAGGGGCAGAACTATATGGTTGGTAGGAGTAGCATGTGCTACCCCTCAAAAAATCATGGATAATGTTCAATTTTTTTAATAAAAAAGGTTTAGTTTAAGTTTTTACTACCTACAGAACTTGTGGTGCTTCTATTTAGCTTAATTTTGAAGTCCAAAGAGGCTAAAAGCCAAATTATGTTCATCAAATGTCATTATGAAATATGTGAGTCCATTAACTCCATTCAAATGCAACGGTGGAGTGAGCATATCCTTATTTATTTCCGTAGCTAATTAGCTACGGAATTGCTACTGATCAACTACAGAATGGGATGCCCTAGTTTAGTAACGGAATAGCTACGAAATAGCTTCAGAATGGTTACGGAAGCGGGTCCGTAGCTATTTCGTAGCTAATTAGCTACGGAATACCTATGGATACTAATTACCTACAGATTAGCTATGGAGTATGCTTTACGTTAAAATTCTGCAGCTATACAAAATTTTCTTATTTTCAGTTTTTCGGGCACCAAACGTCATTTTTTTCGCTTCGATTTTTTCACACCTCTACTATACATGATTATATTTATTTTCTCCAACATGTAGCTATTAATATCGTTCATAAAGTTGTGTGCCCCTTCAGGATCAAATACTCGTTTCACAGTTTAACATTGTAATGCATATACTTTTCACCAACTTGTGATGGATTATGTTTTTATATGTATATTTATACACATGAATGAGTTATGGTATATGCGTACGTGTATATGTGTATGTATACGTGTTTGTGAGATGTATGTGAACGTATTCATAAGCATTATAGTGTTAAACCACTAAACGAGTAACGGATCTCGTATGTGCACACAACTTTATGAATGATACTAATAGCTATAAGTTGGTGAAAATATAGATAATCATGTATAATAGATGTGTGAAAAAAATGGAGAGAAAAAAACGAAGTTTGGTGCCCGAAAAATGAAAAATAAGAAAAATTTGTAGCAAATCCGTAGCTGATTAGGGGAGAAGCCCCTAAACGAACGGGGGTTCAGGGGCAGCGCCTTTGGGAGCGGGGTCCCAGTGTGAATAAAACGAAGCGGATAAAACGATGTTTGGTGCCCGAAAAATCGAAAATAAAAATAATTTGTACCTAATCCGTAGTTAATTAGCTACAAAGTTTTTTAATTTCGATTTTTCGGCGACCAAAGGTCGTTTTTCTTCGTTTTTTTCACACTTCTATTAACCGGTCGTATCTTAAATATGTAAGAAAATTTATACAAAAAAAATTAAGACTCGAATAATGAATAATAATAATAATAATAATAATAATAATAATAATAATAATAATAATAATTATAATTATAATAATAATAATAATAATAATAATAATAATAATAATAATAATAATTATAATTATAATTATAGAAATAATAATAATAATAATAGACATAATAATAATAATAATAATAATAATAATAATAATAATAATAATAATAACAATAATAATAAAAACAGAATTGTAAGTGGTCAAAAACTATTGTAGACAAAGAAGGTATGGATGTGACATTCCCGACCGGTTAGTAGTCCCCTTGGTTCTATCTATGATAGACGCGAGTTCGAGTCCCACCACCCCCTTTTTTGGCAATTTCGATTTTAGGGTTTCACAAAATCGAAACTTTGGTCCGCCTCCATTTAGCAGGATCCATCGACAAAATTTTTTATTCTCCCGCTTCTCTCTATCTCCTTCCTTGATTCGTTTTTCCTCTTCTCTCTCATTGTTTCCTACTCGCACCTCTCCCTCACACCCCCTCTCGTCTTCGTTTTCATCGTCGGAGTTCCATCTTACCGCCGATGCGGTCAATGTTGTACATAGAGACTGTTTTAGCCCCGGTCATCTCTCTTCGCCATCACCAAATCCGTATATCTTCATCACCGATTCATCGTCCCCCTTTTTAGCTCCGGTCGTTTGCGTTTCGTCGCCGTCATCGGCTTGCCATCGCCATTGTCATCATTGTTTCAAGTAAGATTTTTTTTGGTTTAATTCCAATTAGGTTTTCGTTTTGGGTAGACTTTGTTTTGATTTAGGGTGTGTTTTGATTTTGGGTTCAGTTCGATGCCTTCTTCAAACTATTGATGCATTTTCAAACTCCTCTGTTCCATTTGTTATCAAGGCGACCAAGGTTATTACTCCATGGCTCAATTGCCCTCATCTCTTTCTTTGCACCTTTTCTCGATTTCTTCCCTAAAAAGGTAAAACCCTAGTTTTTTTTCTTTTCTTTTCTGAAATTACTTCATGTATACAATTTAGATGTTTTAAATTATATTTTAGGTCGAATTTGAGATTTAAGGTTAAATTTTGGTTGAAAATGTTAGATTTGTGGTAAAGTTCAACAGTAATGTTTGGGATTTCCTAATTCAATAGGTTCGGAAAGCTGGTGATCCAGGTAATCACAGTTTTGCAATCTTCCCTACGGGTAAGGAGGTCAATATGACTTTTGAGTTTATTGAGAATCAAATCAATCAATTTTGAGTAAATATTCAACTTTTTTATGAGTTTCAGTGATTATCCTACTGTGGCTTCTACATGAGAATGAAGTTTTTGATCTTGTGTATGACAGGTCCGTCAACAGTAATTTTTAGAATTAAACTAGGTTTAGCAGTTGGAAATCAACTTGGTTTGGTAAGAGATGATTCTATATTATATATTTAATTACTTATCTTTTGTTTTTAATGTATATTTGCTTACTTGACCTAGTTGCATAAATGTTTGAGTTTGCAGATCTATGTATTTAAATTCCAGTTCAAAAGATATAATCCTACACATTGTCACAACAATAAAACAAGAAAGTACGTTTTGTGTTAGGTATATGTTTCTTTATTTTAGTAATGTTTAAATTGTTTTCAGTTTACAAACAAGCTGAAAATGGTGAGCCCAAGTGTTGTGTGTGTTTCCACTTTCTTGATTCCCCTGTTGAAGCAATTCAATATATGGACCATGGAGCTACTAGCTATTTTGGAACAATTGAATTTGTAAACATGTAGTGTTTGTTTTTTTAATTAATTAATATTTACTTTTGTAAGATATTTTGAACAATGGAATGAAATGTGTCAAAGTTGGTATTAGGACGTTTTTTGGTGTATTTTATATGGTATTTGGAACAAATATGAATTGAATGTGGTATATGACAAAAAACAGAAATTTTTTGATTTTATTTTTTTTAAATAAATCGAAGTTAACTACGGAATAGCTAAGGATTTCCGTAGCTATTAGGATCCGTAGCTATTTGGATCCGTAGCTATTCCGTAGCTATTCACTTCCGTAGCTATTTTGTAGGAAATATGTACCTATTTATTTCCGTAGCTTTTCCGTAGTTATTCCGTAGCTATAATTTAGCCACGAGCCATTATGCTACAGACATTTTTCCGTAGCAATTCCGTAGCTATCCGGTTATAGCTACGAAATAGCTACTGATTGTGTTGTAGCTATTATATCAATTTTCTAGTAGTTTGATTATCATTTAATTACATGGAACTGCTCTTTTGGCATAAACATCTTAAGAGTTAAAATAGAAATTAATTTTCTTTAAATTGTTTCATACAAAATATTTAACAAACAACAATACACGCTTTCAAGTCGTTGACATATCTTAAAATTAAGCAATTTATGATTCAATTTTAGCAAATAAATTTTCAAAAGAATATATCATAAATGAGTTTTGTTCACCTGAATGAAAAAATGTCAAATATATTTAATCTTTTTTTTGAACAGCAAGAAGAAAAAATATATTTAATCTGCCAACATGTATTTCATCCCCCGGAGCCATGACATTTATAAATCAATGAATAATAAGTTGTTCATAGATAGTGGAAACATGTGTATAAAATATGAAAACAAATTAAAACGACTTAATAGATCCTATGCTTCACAAAAAATTGCAAGAAACCATGCTCAGTTATGAAGTGGATTTGGTCCACAAGGAACTCGGCGACGTGATACCACATAAGGCAGTTGATTTTCTCCATATGTGAGCTTCGGGTTGACTTTGAAATGACGCTTAAATGTTGAAATAAAGTTCTCTCTTATTCTTTCTTCATCAATCGAGTGATCAACGATATTCCTACAACTTGACTGTTGCACAGATGTTACGAGCAAGATTGTAATCACGAGCAAGACAGCAATTTGAATCTTCATTTTCTGAGGAGAGAAAGAAGAAAGATTGTTAAAGATCTAAAATAAGTGGAATATGGTTTTAGGTAGTTGCAGAGGATTATTAATTTATAGGCAAGTTCTAATTTCACCTATTAATACCGAGTAATTCCAACAAGTATTTTCTTAAACGTTAAAAGAAAATAAAATAAAACAAATTTAGAACAACTGAACGATAAAAAAATTAACCTTAAATTATAAATTAATTCAGTGTAGTAAACAACTAAATGATTGATTTGAAAATTATGGGTGAATCTGCATAAAAGTTATGATACTTATATACATATCTTGAAAAGGTTATATTGTCAGAAGAAGTAAAAGAAATCAGATATATATAGCGTTATACTACATGGGTCTGCATCTATACTCAGATAACGAGCAAAATTTGAAACCTAGCTGTGCTATAAAATACATGATGCTTGGAACATACAAATCAGCCGAGAAGAACCCACAAGAAATGGAATGAAAACTCAAAACGGAAAAACTATAAAGCACTAATATTAATTCTTGAAAGTTAGGCAATAAGAAAGCTTACAATGGCTATGAACAAAAACGTCCGAGGAGATCAGGGTCAGAAAAGAATGATGGAACGAATGAAAAAATTAGATAAATAATGGCTTTATATAGAGTCTTACAAGAAGTCCTAATAATACTCTAAAACCTATAATATATAGTTAGGGAACATCCTAATATAAAACTAACTTGAGAGACAAGCAAAAAATCCATAATATATGGGAATTTCGACTCTCGTAAAACTATTTCAAAAAATACAGCAACAGAACTTGCCTTAATTATCTAATTTAATATTTTTGTAAATATCTCCAGATTATGTGGCATTTTTCCTTAATTTTATATGTACGTATGGTTATTTAGTAAAGTTGTTTTATGTATCGGAAATAGTTAATGTAATATGGAGTAGTAATTATCTTTTTCATGTTTGACTAAAATAAATGATGTTTCTAATTGGTTGCTATTGTTGTCATCTCATGGAGCTCTTGGGTTAATGACATATTTGCCCTTGGGTGCATTTCGTATTCACTGTTGTTGCTGCGCGCTCTGGATACATCAGAAAACTTTGACGCTTAGACACTTTTCCCTTTGCTTTTCATCCGAAAATTAAATGTGTTGTGATAGAAACAACTGAGGATTGGGGCATGGATTTTGGGGTAAATATGGAAATTAAGAAATACATATATATCTTGTTGTTACTACTGGAAAAGTCATCAACAGCACATTGCTATTTGGTGATTCTCTGTCAAAGTTCAGTGCTATTTCTATGCTTTACTTGGATTCTCATATAAACCTTTTTAGTCACAACCAATATGTTTCCTGCTGGCCTTTCATTTTTAAATATAATTCTTCACAGTCGTTTAAAAAAAAAAGCTAATCATGTTTTGATATTTTTACCAATCTACAAAAAATATATTTTTGGGTGAATTACAATATGGTCTCTCTATTATATCATAGGTTCTAGTTCAAAGGGAATATATTTGCAGAAAAAACACCCTTATGCATGTTGGGTTTCATTATGTTTTGGTATTGTGCAAAATGAAATAACTAATTTCCTTTTAGATATTCTTTTTTTATAAACTTTTTGGTTAATTTAATATTTATATAATTATAAAATAAGAATATGCCCTCCCCCCATCCATACATACATTCACCATGTAGCCCCCTCCCTCCGGCACCTCTTCCAACTACCAACCATCGCCATGACCTTTCTCACGTGATCTTAGACTGAAACCCAATCTCGCGCGTTCACTTAAAGCACTCACAACCCCGACCTTCTATCTTCTCCATGTTCTTGTTTTCATATTAACATTAATATATGGTTCGCCTTCCCATGGATAAACAACCACAAAATTCATACAAAGGTAACCCAATTTTTAAAGCACGTCTGTCTCCATCAACAAGAAGTTCTATAAGTTCAATTAGTTATTTATTTTGGGGAAAATATTAGTTGTTAAGGGCATCCACAATGTAATGAACTTCATCAAGTTCAATGGATTGCTACGTCATCTTTCAACAATTTATACAACTCTATCTTTTTTTCCTACAATACATTGAACTTAATAGAATGTTACAAAATGTAATTTATAGTAAATATTTAAGAATTAAAATTTTTCTTTTTTCTCATTGAAAAGTTCAATGGTCATTGAACTTCAAATTCATTGAATGTCAATGTGACATCTTATAATTGTAGAATTTGATCCATTGAATGAAACAAAGACTTACCACCTCATTTAACTCTCCTATTGAACTCATCATTATAGATGTGCTAAGTTTTAACGAAAACATCCTAGCAAATTTATACCCTAAAATGTTTCACAATGTTTGGTTAATTAAGTTCCCCACATCTCCACTAACCAACTAGGATTTATACTTACCTCCTAATATCATTTTGTATATATTTATCCGACTGTGTCTTAATTTGTATATCCTTTAAATTCTAGAAATTTAATAACAAATTGTAAAGAGTAAAAAAAAACATCATCAAAACAAGTGATAAAATACACCCTGATTTGATCATACTAAAATAAGATTAGAAAAACTCGTATTTTTAGATATTTAGTTAGGCCAGTATAACTAACCTATCGACTAAAAGGTCTTTGGTCTATCGGTATGAAAAATTAATGGATATATATCAAATATTGAAGGTTCAGGTCTTGTTGAAAATTGAAATAATTATAATATGTATTAAAAAACACGAGGAACAAAAAAACTCACGCCCATGGATTGAAAAATAAAAGTTTTGATTCTCATTGTTATAAGCTAATAATTAGCTTCCCTTGTAGAAAATAATCACAGCTCAAGTTCCATCATTTTGATCACGATTTGAACTAACAAGTTTCTGTGGTATCTACACCCCTTCCAAATAATCGTTTGTAAAGAAAAATGTCTAACGAATCATGCAAATTAGTTTTCTGGGTACGTGGGCTCAACCAAACTACAAAACACATGCATGCCTACAGGGTTTAATGATAAAACATGAGATGGCTGCATAAATTGTTGAGTGTGAGCCCAACTTGTGTATATATACTTATATAGCCTACCTTCTTTATGTCTCGACCCAAAGCCGATTCTCCTAATTGCTATGTTGTTTTTTATTTGTAATTAGATGGGACTCCAATGGTATGTATATATATCCCACATAAGGTATACTGCAGAAGAGACTAAACGTATTTTCATTCTTAATAGCAACGGTTACCCCCATGTAATTTGTTTGGTCATAGTTATTAATTTACACACATGTTGATTCAGATTTTTCATTAATCAAATAAAAAAGTAACGACTTTTATAAGATATGATACATTTAAAACTCATTAAATAATATTGACTGTCATCTAATTCCATAAAATTGCGCTGTTGGTATAAAGATCTAAACGGTTAAAAATAGTAACTAAATTTCATTAAACTGTTCGATACAAATTATTTAATAAACAAAAGACAATTGCAAAAATGGTACATGTGGTATGCATTTTTTCCAAGATTGTAAACAACGTTCGACGTTAGCACTACAAGAAATTTAACCTTTAGCGGCGACACTATTAGCGGCGACAAGGGGCTTTACCGGCGACTCTAGGTTGAGTCGCCGGTAAAGCCCCTTGTCGCCGCTACAAGTGTCGCCGCTAAAGGGTTGTCACCCGAATCCGCACTTTCCCCCTCTATTGCATCTGAACCGTTCGATGAGATATACAATCCAACGGGTGGGGTGCGTT
This sequence comes from Lactuca serriola, assembly GCF_051521515.1. Classification (NCBI taxonomy): domain Eukaryota; kingdom Viridiplantae; phylum Streptophyta; class Magnoliopsida; order Asterales; family Asteraceae; genus Lactuca; species Lactuca serriola. Next base: position 232,415,207 of record NC_136409.1, on the reverse strand, counting down.
ATCCGGTCTAACCTAATACCGGCGACACAGATGTCGCCGCTAAAACTCCAAAAAAGTCGCCGCTAATAGTCTAATAAAAATGACGCGGTACCCTTCCCTCCAGTTTGTCGACGCTATTACTGATTGTCGCCGGTATTGACCCTATCGTCGCCGCTAAAGGTGTCGCCGCTATTGGTCATCGCAGATAAAAAAAAAACGCACGCAGATTTCTCCCTTCTTCATATTCCTTTCTGTTTGCTTCCAATTTCCTTCACAGTATCGTCGATTTCTTCTTCAATCTCCTTCTTTCAAGCAAATTTCTCCCCTCATTGTTCCAAGCAAGTGTCTCTAGGTGTGGTTAAAGCTTTGGGATCAATTTCTACCTCCATTGTTGAAGAAAGGTAAGTTTTATTTTGATGATTTCATTTTTATGTTGTATGAATTTCGATTTGTAGCTTTATGTAGTGATTGAATGATAATAAATTGCTCATATTCTTTGTTTTTGGTGGTGTTGTTTAGGATTAGAAGCATTGTTCCAAGCAAGTGGTTAAAGCTTTGGGATCAATTTCTAGGTAGCTCCATTTCTTGAAGAAAGGTAAGTTTTTTTTGATGATTTCATTTTTATTTTGTATGAATTTCTTGTTTTTGGTGGTATTGTTTTGGATTAGAAGCAAGTTATTCAATTTTTTGTTTGTGGTTATTTAATTGCAATTAGTTGTATAGCTTCAAGTTGTATTTATATGTGAAATTATGTGATAATTGTCATATGTGAAAATTGGATTGTATATTTTGTATTTGTTTGAATATATGTGAATTTGGTATATATATTCCAATGTATGTGTGTTTGATGTATATGTGGTATATTAGTAGAAATTATATGTATTTGTTATAAGTAGAATGTTATTGTGTGTATGTGAATGTATGTATGTTGGTTGTAAATGTGATATATGATTGTGAAACTTTTGTATTTGGTATAAATAGGATGTTATTATGTATATATGTTAAATTATGTGTATTTGGTTTAAATAGAATGTTATTTTGTGTGTATTTGTATTTGGTGTATATGTGGTATATGTATGTAAAAGTATGTGAATTTCACCTTCTTATGTATTATGTAAAAGTATGTGGTTTTCTTATAAGTAGGATGCTATAATTGAAAAAAAAAAAAAATACATTATTTTTATAAATTGAAAAAAAAACACAAAAAAAAACTATAAAATTGTTTAAAAACTTATATACAAAAACTAGAAAGCTTCTAGTTTTTACCCAAGCTAACTCCAAATTAATTAACCAATAAGTTATATAGTTAACTTATAATTGGAAAAAAAACACAAAAAAAATTATAAAATTCTTTAAAAAACTTATATACATTTTAATCTCGACGGTAAAAAAAACAACACAACAACATAATACGTATGTAAAAGTATGTGGTTTTCTTATAAGTAGGATGCTATAATTGAAAAAAAAAAATAAAAATACATTATTTTTATAAATTGAAAAAAAAACACAAAAAAAAAACTATAAAATTGTTTAAAAACTTATATACAAAAACTAGAAAGCTTCTAGTTTTTACCCAAGCTAACTCCAAATTAATTAACCAATAAGTTATATAGTTAACTTATAATTGGAAAAAAAACACAAAAAAAAATTATAAAATTCTTTAAAAAACATATATACATTTTAATCTCGACGGTAAAAAAACAACACAACAACATAATACGTATGTAAAAGTATGTGGTTTTCTTATAAGTAGGATGCTATAATTGAAAAAAAAAATACATTATTTTTATAAATTGAAAAAAAAACACAAAAAAAAACTATAAAATTGTTTAAAAACTTATATACAAAAACTAGAAAGCTTCTAGTTTTTACCCAAGCTAACTCCAAATTAATTAACCAATAAGTTATATAGTTAACTTATAATTGGAAAAAAAACACAAAAAAAAATTATAAAATTCTTTAAAAAACATATATACATTTTAATCTCGACGGTAAAAAAACAACACAACAACATAATACGTATGTAAAAGTATGTGGTTTTCTTATAAGTAGGATGCTATAATTGAAAAAAAAAAATACATTATTTTTATAAATTGAAAAAAAAACACAAAAAAAAACTATAAAATTGTTTAAAAACTTATATACAAAAACTAGAAAGCTTCTAGTTTTTACCCAAGCTAACTCCAAATTAATTAACCAATAAGTTATATAGTTAACTTATAATTGGAAAAAAAACACAAAAAAAATTATAAAATTCTTTAAAAAACTTATATACATTTTAATCTCGACGGTAAAAAAAACAACACAACAACATAATACGTATGTAAAAGTATGTGGTTTTCTTATAAGTAGGATGCTATAATTGAAAAAAAAAATAAAAATACATTATTTTTATAAATTGAAAAAAAAAACACAAAAAAAAACTATAAAATTGTTTAAAAACTTATATACAAAAACTAGAAAGCTTCTAGTTTTTACCCAAGCTAACTTACAAGTAATTTTAATTAAAATTAATTAAAAAAATGCATAAATAAAAATTTTTAATTTATTTTTTTCATTTCTTTATTACTTAATTTTTGTATTATTTTAGATGTAAAAAAATGTGGATTGAAAAAAAACAATGCTAATTATGTATACTAAACTCTAAACCCAAAATTATGTTTCAGCGACAACATGTCTATTGATAAAAGCTGGACTACTAATCCATATCGAAACCATCCCGAGTTCCAAACAGGACTCAAAGCTTTTATTGAGAAGTCGAAGTTGCACCTTGATAGTAATGGTAAAATCAGATGTGCGTGTGAAAAATGTGATAACCGTTACTTCAAGTACCCGACTGTAGTTGAACGCCATATATTTATAAATGGTTTCAGTAAGGCGTACAAAATTTGGATCTATCATGGTGAATCTTTTATTCCTCCCGTCGTCTTGCCAAGTAACGAAATGGCCGATTTAATCGACGATGTGATGTGGGAGTCGAGAGAAAATGATACCAACCTCGATGAAGGAACCTCGAATACAAGGGGTAGCGGTGTGGATGATGATTTTGCATAGTTGTTGGAAGAAATGGAAACTCAATTGTATACTGGTTGCATCTTTTCTTCCCTTGAGTTTCTAGCAAAGTTAATGCATATCAAGGTGAACAACAAATGGACTGATAGTTCATTTGATCAACTCCTTGAGCTCTTGCAATTAGCATTTCCCAAAGGCAACAAGGTTCCCCTTTCACATTATCTAGCCAAAAAGAAACTAAAGTCTATTGGCCTGGGGTATGAGTCGATACATGTGTGTAAAAACGATTGTTGTCTCTTTTGGAAAGAACATGATTCATTGCAAGTTTGTCCCGTTTGTAAAGAGAGCCGATGGATCGATAAAAACACCAAGGGTAAGAAAGTACCTCATAAGGTGTTACGGTACTTTCCTGTGACCCCTAGACTACGACGTTTATATTGTTCGAGGCACACTGCCAAAAATATGATTTGGCATAGTACCAGACGTTCAGAAGATGGTGTGATGATTCATCCTGTTGATGGGGAACATTGGCAAGATTTTGATAAAAAATACCCCGACTTCTCGAGTGAACCCCGTAACGTACGCCTAGGTCTTTCAGCTGACGGTTTCAATCCATTTGGAAACATGTGTAATCCACATAGCACATGGCCGGTCATACTCACCACATACAATCTGCCACCCTGGCTTTGTATGAAAGAGTCATCATTCATGTTGACTTTGTTGATTCCAGGACCGAAAGCTCTAGGTAAGGATATGGATGTTTTCCTTAGACCGTTGGTGGAAGAGCTTAAACATTTGTGGAACTCAGGCGTACGTATTAAAGATGCGGCGACAAACACATTCTTCACGATGAGAGCTATGTTGTTGTGGATAATAAACGATTGGCGAGCTCGTAGTAGTTTATCGGGTTGGAGTGGGCAAGGGTATAGAGCATGTGCTACTTGCAATGAAGACACTCCTTCGTACCGTGCAACAAACAAAGTCGTATATATCAGTCATCGTCGTTTCCTAGATGCTAATGATCCGTTAAGAAAGAGGTTGGACTTTAATGGGATGGAAGAGACAAGACCCGCTCCGAGACACTTTAATAATGATGACATACAAGAGCAACTAGGTCGTCTACTAACTCGTAAACCGGGTAAACATCCTGAGCATGGAGGCGGGGAGCCAAAGCGGCAAGATTATGAGTTGAACTGGTCGAAACGAAGCATTTTCTTCGAACTCGAGTATTGGTCTTCTCTACAGTTGAAACACAACATAGATGTCATGCATGTCCAGAAAAATGTGGACGAGAGTTTGTTAGGTACTCTCCTAATGAACGATAAAAGCAAAGACACATCAAATGCACGAGAGGACTTGAGAATTCTAAACATTCGGAGAAATGAATGGTTGCAAAAAAATGGTGAAAAGTTTCATAGACCCCAGGCAAGATACTCTTTCACGAAATCTAGTCGACAACTCTTTTGTCAATTTATAAAAGAGGTTAAGCTGCCATATGGGTTTGGTTCTAACATTAGTAAGAAAGTGAATGATATCAATACTAACATTATTGGGTTGAAATCGCATGACCACCACATTCTTATTCAACGTTTGATACCGATTGGAGTAAGAGGGTTGTTAGACAAAGATACTTATACACCTATTGTAGACCTTTGTACGTTTTTCAAGCAACTTTGTTCTAGAACATTGAAGGTGGAGGATATGAGGAAAGCAAAAGTAGACATTATTGCAATCTTGTGCAAGTTAGAATTGATTTATCCTCCGGCGTTTTTTGACATTATGGTTCATTTACTTTTGCATTTACCTGATGAAGCAATTGCTGGAGGCCCGGTTTGTATGAGATGGATGTTTCCATTCGAGAGATATATGAAAAAACTAAAAAACTATGTCAGAAACAAGGCGAAGCCAGAAGGATCTATAGCTGAGGGTTATGTTGCTGAAGAAGCTTTATCATTTTGTTCAATGTACCTTCGAGATGTAAAGAATTGTACGGAAAGAAATGTAGATGTTGTCATTGAAAAAACCAAGTTTTGGATGTTTGAGTCTAAATGTCGACCGACCAGCACAACTCAAATCAAAACTCTTAATTTAACGGAAATGCATAACATGGAATGGTTTGTATTGAATAGCTGTGAAGAAGTCAGACAGTATATCAAGTAATTAATCTTATCTCTAACTTTCATTCTTAATTTTTTATTTTATCTTTTTAAATCTATATCTTTTGGTCATCAACATAGGAAATTCAAATCTGAGCATCCCCAAAGTGATGAAAAGAGAGAATTTCGTAATTGGTTTCGTGAAAAGGTAATATAAATTAATAAACAAATTTTTTTCATTGATCTAACGAATACATAATACATATTAATTTATAATTGTTAGGTTCATCAAATGAAAATAGAAAAATCTCCAGAATTCCACGAAGAGTTGTCGGTTCTTGCAATGGGCTCGCAAATGAATGCCTATTCTTACACCGCATGCATAGTCAATGGTGTTAGGTTTATGGTACTTAGTCGTGACACACAACGTACAACACAAAACTCTGGGGTTTTAGCGGTGGGTGAGAAAGGCGAGAAGTATTATGGCCAGTTAGAAGAGATTATAGAGTTGAGGTATACACATGATTATTCAACTGTACTATTTCGTTGCAAGTGGTTTGATACTCGAACAAGAGTTATTTCTAGTGATAGTTTCACCAGTATCGACACACGACGCGAAGCATACAAAGATGATCAACTCATATATGCGTCACAAGCCAAACAAGTGTTCTACATCAGAGAGCCAAACAATAACCATCGGTGTGTTGTCGAGCATGTTAATCATCGAAGTATTTGGGATCTACCATCGAACGATGACCTTGTTCAAAATGTTGACAATGTCTCACACGAAAATGTAGACGATGTCGATGTACTTCAAAATATCTCTTCATCCGATGCTCCACTTTTTATCGATTTCAGCATGTACTTTCAAAACATTCCTAGAGTCATTGTTGATGTAGAAAGTGCATCTGAAGTTCCTCCGCCAACTGGTAGAGTCAATGATGTTTCTGATTGCGATACTGATTACGATGACACCGATTCTGACTATGATACCGAAGAAGACACTGAAGGATATGAGGAAGATTCGGATTAGAATAGTTCTTATGTAATATGTATTTGTAATATGTGTTTGTAATATGAACTGTATTTGGATTTCTAGTTTAAATGGAAATGTTTATTCCTATCTAAATGTTTATTTCTATCTAAATGTTTATTTCTATGTAATGTGTATCTATAATAAAAATTGTATTTGTATATCTTATAATTTTTCAGGAAATGATGAGAGTGTGGCTGTTGTTTATGTTTACTATGGCTGCTGTCATGGGTCGTGGACATGGGGGAGACGGAGCTGAGGACCCACCTTTCCCAGGTGGTAGAGGTCCTGGCCAGCACGATCAGGACGGTAAGTCTTATCATGAATTTTTATTTACTATTTTTGTTCAATTATCATAAATTAAATGTCGTTTCTAATAATTTTTAATTACATTTGTAGTTGAGGGACGTGCCCGAAGGAAAGCTCGAGGAAAAGCAAAAAATATAAAGCTTGAAAGAACCAGGGGAAACCAATAGCCATGCAATTTGATAGGGATATCACATTTAATCCCGTAGGAGAGGCGGGAGACATGTTTTCCCGAGAAGTTGGGAAAACAATGTGGCAGATGGTCCCTTTCGACAAATGGAGTTGGCAAAGAGTTTCCCCTGATATAAAGGATACTGTAATACAACATTTAGCGGTAATTATTTATTTAAATATATTTTATAGGTTTAACTATAATTGTTTCTTACTTGGTTAACTTTTTTTTTTTATTGTAGACAAAGTTTGATCTCAATCAAATGTACCAGGATGCACAAGCTACTTTATTGACAGAGAGTTTTCAAGCAGCCTTGTTAAAAGGTTTTCGAGAGCGTAAAGCCGACGCAAAAGAATATTTCAAGATGGTCGGAGGGTATGAAGATATCCCGAGAGCATTGGCAAATCCTCCGGATGGTATGCTTATTGATAACTGGGAGAAGACAGTTGAGTATTTTCAAACTGACGAACACAAAATTGCTTCAGAAAGGAACACAAAAATCCGTGAAAAGCAAACAATTGTGAATCGTGGGGGTTCGAGCTCGTATAGCAGTACTTGCTATAAGAAGGTACCGTACGATACATGTAATTATTTATTTAAAATATAATCTAATTTTTAAACTTAAACAGAACCTTAAGAGAGTGGAAACATTTCGCAAAGCTCATACCGATAAGAATGGTGTATTTGTTACTGCTGAATCGGAACAACAATATGTAAGTATTTAATTATAATTTTATCATATATTTAAATGTTTATTTATACTTAATTGTTACTCACTTTTGGGAGTTACAGAATCGGTTAGTTGAAGAGCTGCTAGAACAAACTCAAGGTGAAAGTGAGTTTACGCCAACTCAAGAAAGAGCTACGTTCGAGAAAGTATTAGGAGAGCGACGTGGCCACATTAGAGGCATTGGCCGCAAACCTTCTGGTCTCCCGCCGATTCCACAGCCTTTGCAACCATCACAACCACCATCACAACCATCACAGGTAAAATAGCAATCTACTTTAGCATCGTAAAATGCATGTTGATTTGGTAGTTTTGGTTTTGTGGTGGTTATTTGCTAAAAAGTTTGGTAATTTGGTTTTTGTCCCAAGTGCAAAATATAGCAATGTACTTTGGTTTTCTATCTTACTTTAAAAATAACAATGTATTTTGATAGTTTTTGTTTATGTTTGACGATCTAACTTATAAGTTTATATATATTGTTATTAATTATGTAGTTGGAAAATCTTCGTGCAATGCTCGCCGACCCAGCATGTAGGGATGAGCTTTATTCGTTTTTTCAATCCAAAAATAATCAAGGAAACGATGGGAACGGCGATGAGGGTATGTAAGAGTGGGTTTTATTTGCATATGTTGTCTCGTTTTGCTACTTAGTAGATTGTAAAAATTTTGTTGTTTTGCTACTCGGATAGTATGACTTTTGATATTTAATTGTATTTTGGATGTTTGTTTGTAATAGGATGTTTGTTTGACACTATTATGTTTGATATATAATAGGATGTTTGTTTTGTAATTAGCGTCGACACTATTGGTTTTGATATTTAATCGAATATTGTTATTACCGGCGACACTTTTACCTGCGATATTATCACCGGCAACACTTTTACCTGCGATATTATCACCGGCAACGAAAATCATTATTTAAAAAAAAATTGAAAACAAATTACCGGCGACACTTTTACCGGCGACATAGCTCATTACCGGCGACCATTTTGCCGGCGACCCTTTTACCGGCGACAATTGTCATTCCCGGCGACAACATTATTAGCGGCGACACTTCTCATTAGCGGCGACATACTAATAGCGGCGACTATTATCATTAGCGGCGACAAACCGATCAATAGCGACGAGGCAGTAGCGGCGACTTATTACCGGTGACGCGTCGCCGCTATTATCATTACCGGCGACTTTTGGGTCTTTTACCGGCGACTTTTGTCGCTGGTCGATGGACTGGGGTCAATGATTAATCGGCTAGGCGGAGATTAATCGAGGACCGTTAATTGCTAATTTGTTGAATTTTAAAAAAATAAATATGACTAATATCATATCAAAGTTTGTAAATACCACTAATATGATAACAAAATAGATTAATATGATTAATACCACTACAAGAAATTAGAGTATTACCAGCGACAGGCGTCGTCGCCAAAAGTGGGGTTTTTCGCCGATAAAACGTCGACGTTGATGCGTTGTCGCTATTAATCAATAATTTGCCGTTAATGCGTGTTGTCTTCGCAAAAGACTTGTCGCCGCTATTGCTAGGCGTCGCCGGTAATAACCTATCGTCGCCAATAAAGGCGTCGCCGGTATTGGTGTTTTTCTTTATATATATATATATATATATATATATATATATATATATATATATATATATATATATATATATCACATTAAAATTGAAAAAAAAACCGGTATTATATTAATTAGTCTAATCCTACATCATTCTATTCCAAAATATTAATACAACATCCGTTTAAAATACTCGTTCGATTTAACATATAACAAAATAACGAAAATACTATTCTAAAATATTTACACAAACAAAACATAAAAAAAATCCTACAACTATCTACTCGTCATCATCGCTCTCCTTGTTTCCTCCGGTTTCATTTTGTTGTGGTAACGAACGAAACCAATCTTCAAGTGCAGCACTGCATGCCAGATCTTTTAATATTGTTTGAAGCATTTCAAACTACAATTAAAACTATAAGTTAAACTAGCATTACAATATTCTATATACAAAATATACATTCCACATATTGCATATAAAACATTATAGCATTGTACTATAACTAACAATTACCAAGTTGTAAAATACCAATATATCAAACTATAACCAAACTAACAATTACCAATATATAATTATCAAACTAACAATTACCAAAATTTGAAACTATTACTAAACCAACAATTACCAATATTTTAAACAATTACCAAAATTAAATAGTCTTGTCACCTGTGATTGTGGCGATGGTTGTGTCAGTGATTGTTCCTGATCATACATCGACATAACCGTAGAAGGTTTACGCCCGATGCCTCTGATATGGCCTCGTCGAACACCCAATATTCTTTCAAAACAATTTTGTGTCTCCTTTGGTGTTAGACCGCTGGCTTCAGAAGAAGCTTGAGTTTGTTGATTGATCTCAAGGAGTAAAGCATTATGTATTTACAAAAAATGATAACACATATTAAAAATTAGATTACTAAATATCCATTGACGATATAAACACTTATATGAAAATACGAATGAACCACTTACGTATTGTTGCTCGACTGCAGGACTACTAAATACCCCTTGCCGATCAGTATTGGCCTTACGAAATGCTTCGATTCGAGCGATGTCATATTTAACATTAAAAATTAGATTAATTATAATTTAAATAAATAGTTATATATATATATATATATATATATATATATATATATATATATATATCATAACATACTTCTTTGAAACATGCATTGCTATACGAGCACGATTCCCCTCTGTTTACAACTTGTTGTTGTGCACGGACTCCTTTGTTTGACGCCGAATGCTTTAGAAATTCAGGAGTTTGAAAATGTTCGACTGCGTGCGCCCAATTTTCACGTGACATACCATCGGGGGGATTGGCTAATGCCTTTGGGATATCTGTAAGCCCCCGGCTTTCTCAAAATAAATATGCGCTTTATTTTTTCGGCATCTATAAATTCTTTGCAAAGTCGCATCAATGCTCTGCAACAACTGAGCACGCTCGGGATCCAAGTTAAACTTATCTAAATCAAACTTATTCTACAAATACAAAAAAGTTAGTTAGTTAAATACCAATCAGAACTAAACTTAAAATATTGTCCATGTTACCTTTAGATGAACCATTGTGGCATTCCTTAAAGCGAGGGAAACATTGTCCCAACCAGATACGTTCAAAGGGATGTTATCCATATATACCTCTCAGTCTCACGGGTAAACCAATTTCCATTGTTCCCGACAGGGTATATGTCAGCTCCTTATCGAAATCCAAATCTACAGGCTTTCCCTTGTTTGCCCGTATCAGCTTTGATAGTTGGATGTTTTTTGCTAGACCTCTTCTTTTTTTAGGGAGCTCAGCTGAAAAATATAATTAAAAATATTAGTCACGATAGCTTATAATAAATGAATAAAAATAGCTAATAAATATATCATAATAAGACTTACCATCCTGTTCGTGTTGTCCACGACCAAAGCCTACTGGAGGTGGTGGATCCCCGACTCCATCACCTCCATGTCCTAAGCCCATAACTTCTGCCATCACATAGAAGAGTATCGCCTAACTAAACCCCATATACAACCTGCAAAATTACAATATGAATAGAATTATAGCAACATATTTTTTTTCATTTTTTTCAACACATCACATACATAAATACATTTTTTTTCATTTACTCCACATATTACATACATAAATACACATGTTATATAGATACAAATACACATAAACATGTTTTCTACACATACTCATTATAACATCATACTTTTTTTCTATTCAACCTCACTTTTTTGATTTTTTTCATACATACAAATTACATATATAATTTCAAAAGTCATACATTACATATATAAATACATTTTATTTTCAATTTTTTCCACATATTACATACATAAATACATACATTATATATACAAATACACATAAACATGTTTTCTACACATACTCATTATAACATCATATTTTTTTTCTATTATAGCAACCTAATTTCTTTCATTTTTTCATACATACAAATTACACATTCACATTCACAAATAAAATACATACAAATAACACACATACAAAAAAAATACTAATGTAAAAACACATAAATGCATCATACACACAAATACATTCTTTTTATAAAATGAAAGATGAAAATGAACCTGTGGTAGTCTAATTTCAAAATTTTCCGGCAAAAATTCCACAACTCCGACAACAACACAACCTTAAATTAAAAGCTTAAACTAAGTAAATAAACATCAAAACATAAGAAGAATCGAAAATAGGGAAAAATTTCGACCTTAAATGAGTAAAAATTCCGGAATTGAAGTATGATCGTCTCCTCTTGGTCGTCGGTAATGGAAGTCTAGGTCGCCGGTATTGGTGGCAATGGAGGTTTGGATGGCGGTGGTTTGTGCAATGGAGGTTTGGACGGTGGCGGCGGTGGTGTAAGAAAGACCGGCGATGGAGAGAATGAGAGAAAAGGGCAGACAAAATACGCAGGAAAGAGCGAACTGGAGGGGTTATCTGCGCGGACCTTTAGCGGCGACGCATGGGTATTAGCGGTGACGAATGGGTATTAGCGGCGACTAGCCTGGAGGGAAAAGTCGGCGCCTTTTTTCACGCCGTTACAACCGTTCCATTAAATACAGATCGAACGGATAAGTTTCATTTGACACGGATCGCAACTGTTGAGTATTAGCGGCGACAGTTGGCATTAGTGACGACATGTAACGCGTCATTTCCATGTCGCCGCTAATGCCTGGTGTCGCCGCTAAATCCGTCGCCGCTAATACCCTTATTTCTTGTATTGTACAACACTAATAATGCCTCAAATAGTTTCCATTGATATAAAACTTCTTCAAAATGTTAAAATTTCATCGTTTTATAATGCTTCACTCATTATATATGCAGGGATTAATCGCTAGGCGCCATCTAATCGGTCGAGTAGCGCCTAAGGATTAATCGGAGATTAATTGGGACCTAATCGGGATTTTTACAATAGTGATTTTTTCCGAGGTTTAGTCCAAACATCGACTTTTTTGGTTTCATGGTTCTTTTGAGCTAGTTTCGTTGCGTTTTGGTCCTTCAGAAAACTGAAAAGACTAAAATACCCTTCTAATATATTTTTATGGTTTTTTCTATTTAATTTAAACTTGTATTAATAAAAATTATGGGGTCACCTCTCTCTCTCTCTCTCTCTCTCTCTCCAAAACACACACTTAACACTATCAAGAACACATACACACAATCTAAAGAACACCTCCACCTCCATCTCCACAGCCCATCAGCGTACACCACCACCACCATCCGCTGCCAACCACCTCCATCTCCTCCACCCTAATCCTACATATCCCTTTGCTTAACCTGGTGAACAATCGATTTTCTGAGTTTGTTTCTAGAACTGAAATCGATTTCTGAATCTAAAAAAAGCTTGTGGTAATGGATTTTCAAGCGCTCATTTGATTGTTGTTCTTCAAGGAAGGGGTATTAGGCATGATTCTCATTTAAAATTTCTAAATATCATTCGAGTCCTAGATACACACTTGTTTCCAGGGGCAGAACTATATGGTTGGTAGGGGTAGCATGTGCTACCCCTCAAAAAATCATGGATAATGTTCAATTTTTTTTAATAAAAAAGGTTTAGTTTAAGTTTTTACTACCTACATAACTTGTGGTGCTTCTATTTAGCTTAATTTTGAAGTCCAAAGAGGCTAAAAGCCAAATTATGTTCATCAAATGTCATTATGAAATATGTGAGTCCATTAACTCCATTCAAATTCAACGGTGGAGTGAGCATATCCTTATATATTTCCGTAGCTAATTAGCTACGTAATTGCTACGGATCAACTACAAAATGGGATGCCCTAGTTTAGTAACGGAATAGCTACGAAGTAGCTTCAGAATAGCTACGAAAGCGGCTCCGTAGCTATTCTGTAGCTAATTAGCTACGGAATACCTATGGATACTAATTACCTACAGATTACCTACGGAGTATGTGACAACCCGAAATTTCCATTTGTACGAACAATATCTATTCAATAGAAGCCAGTTCAGTTTCAGTGACTTTCAGACTTTTTCCGAACAAGTTTGTGTACATTAGGGTTTACGTTTCAGGAGATATCAGGAGAGTGGATGCTCCTGGATTTGTGAAACTTGAACATTCCAAGTTTCATAATGTCATAGTCCAATCTCCGGAATAAAAATATTTTCTGCCAAAATATTTCAGGACTATAAATAGATTTCTGAATTAAATTAATTCATTATTCACAATTCCAACTAGAGAAAAGCCATTTTCTCTCTGACGGATCTTCGGGTTTTCATCCCAGATTGTGAGTCTACTTTCCTAGATGTTTTTCAATATTTGTTATATGCTTTATAACATTGTTTACATGCCTAAAATGCAAGATCCGGGAGCTTACGGCCCAAGAACGTTCTTGGGGTGTAAACTCCAAAACGAGGCCTAAAAGCTTCCTAGTCCCGATTCCTTGTTAGACAACTAGTTTAGGACTTATTGTGGGATCTTTTGAGGCTAGAAATCATCCAAGATCATAAGGCTTTTGGAGTTTACGGCCCAAGAGTTTCTTGGACCGTAAACACCATTTCCAAGGGCCAAAGTGAGCCCTAAATCACCCCTAATGCTTAAGGCATTTACCCTCTAATGCTTGTAGCTAATTTGAACACGAAAACACTTCAAAATCATAAAGTTTTAGGAGTTTACGGCCAAGATATGCTCTTGGGCCGTAAACCCCTTTTTCAAAGGCTAAGAGTGCCCTAAACACCCCTAAGGCTTTAAGACAATTACCCTTTAATACTTAGGACTTGAATGGGGAGTAAATTACACCAAAATCATCCCTTAAAGGGAGTTTACGGCCAAGGAACATCACTTGGGCTGTAAAATCCAAGTAAAGGCACAAATGTGTGCCTAATGTCCCCTTTAGCCTTAGACAAAAACATAGAAGCTATCCTACATGTGCAAGTGAATTAAAAGAATTAAAACCAACACCCCATAGGAGTTTACGACCGTAAACTCTAGGGGAAATGGTCTTTAGGCCGTAAACTCCTCTATGGAGCATTCTAGGGCCTTAAACTACTTCAAGGATTTTTCCAACAAAGCTAGGCTTATTCTAGGATCAATATAGCACCTTAAAACACCCAAAACCACCAAGTGAGAAGTTCACGGCCGTAAACTCATGGGTTCACGGCCGTAAACTCCAAAGGTGGGGTTTGTTGGGTGGTAAGCTCATATACAAGGTCATTTGGTGCATTAAACCCTTTTGCCTTGTCCCGTATCGACTTAGATGCAACCCTTAGGACCTATAACATTTATACAAAGTGTTTTCATGTTCCTAAGTGTCCCAACATATTTTATTAAGTTATTATTTGGCTAATTAGTTATATATATGCTTATTATATGATAACTAGGCTCGTGCGTGTAAACAAGTCTCCGTTTGCCACCTAGCACGGTATCCGACACTACAATCCAATCAGCTCACCACAAGTGAGTTCATACCCCTTTAATCAACCTTTGAAATGATTTTAAATGTTTAAATACTTTATGGGGGGGGATACAAGTCAAACACTTATAGTTATTTCTTCAATCACATGTGATTGCATTTAATCACATGTGATTAATAACTAGGAAACCAATGATTTTATCACTGTTCGAACTGTTTATCAAACTGTTTCACTTCAAAATATTTTACAAGCTCTTTTACTTTCCAAACTTATTTACAAACTGTGATTCAAAAAAATGTTCCTTATACTTAAACTGTTTTATCAAACTTATGCCTTCAAATTGTTTTATAGATTGACATCAAGTCGATCTTTTCTTGAAATAATAGTATGTTCCAAATGTCTTATAAAAACTTATTTATGCTTTTACTTCTTATAAATTGCATGCCCATATATGTATAGATGTATAAATAATGTTTAAAGGGCTTAGGAAGGCCATCCGCCCTATTTCCTTTTTCTCGATTTGGATGTGGTCTGGTGGGATTTCGGGTGACCATCCGAAGGTCGTTTCAATATTAATTGTATATCAAATATACATATATAGACATAAAAGTACTTCCATATTCATACGTACTAGACACATCATTAGTTAGTTACCATCGGGGTAACACAGGATCATACATATACAACTATACTATGAGAACATATACAACTATACTATGAGAACATATACAACTATACTACGAGAACACATACAACTATACTATGAGAACATATACAACTATACTAGGAGGAGAACATATACAACTATACGAGAACGAGAAACATTACATTACATATACTAGAATACTTAAATTACTGTGATTTAAATCGGAGCATGACTTAACTGTCATGACTCGAGTTGTGGCCAGAGTCTCTTGAAGGGGGAGCGTGAGTTTGCGTATAGATCTATGCTGGATTGACAATCCTACACCTTGCTGCTAGCTACAGCCGGACCTGCAGGTCTGCGGGTGCCAAACGTCATTTATTTATTACGACCATTCATTATGTCGTTGTTACTAGTCGATAGTATGGTGCAATTTATCACATAATGCCTTAATATAAATCCGGTTTAAGGTAGTTAGTACAGCAGTAGTTCCTATAATACAAAACTACAGTACTATAATGATTTACCCATTACATATTTGTAGTGATAACCTCACTTAAACATTAATGTACAAACTATATTTTGTTCAATTATAGTTACACTTGGGAAATTACACACTTTTACAACGAATGAGCATACAAAACAGTTAAGCCTTGGTAGAAGGCTACTTTAATAGAAAATATAGGTTTTTCTGAAAGATTCAAACTTTTACAAACACTTACATACATTTTACAAACTTATACTTGAGACACGTTCAAACGATTTTGATGACAAACACCGACACTAAAATACTTATGAACTCACCAGCTTAATGCTGATAAACTCCTTCAAAATAACTTGTATTCTCAGGTCATCAGTAGACAGGTACCGATGCCAGCTTTTGAGAAGATGGAGCGCATTCAAGACTCATCATATTATTATTTTGATTTACATTATATTTTTGGTGTCTAAAACTGTACAGAACACACTTGTATTAAAATTATATATTTAATGCAATGGATGATGTTGTTTGCTTATTTACATTTACTGTGTTGTGATACTTTACATGACGTCCACCGCCCCAGAACGTTTATGCCGTTCTTGGTTTTGGGGTGTGACAAATTGGTATCAGAGCATTGTTTATAGTGAATCAAGTATATCAACCCATAAAAGATATACTAAACTATAAACCCAAAAGGGATTAAAACACTCTGACCAAGAGTCTATACTTTAAATATTAAAATATTTAATTAAGTATACTAGTCTGCATTCATACTAAAATCAGTGTCACAACGACAAGAACAAAAGTATTACGATTGTTAAATATCACAAGTGAGCTCGGGGATGTATGGTCAGTCCTGGGAATGGCATAGCCTGATCAACTATGCCAGTCCTAGGAATGATTAGCATATGCCCTAGAATTGTTGTGATATGTTAACAAGTCTAAAAACTTACCAACAATACCACAAGAAGATCAGTAGAACTTAAACTTAAAATACTATAGGTGTATTTTGTATTACTAGTTACACGTATACTATATTCTTATACCTCTCTTCTCGCGTAGATTTAAATGGCTGGATTTCATCACGGCGACCCGTACTTTCCAAATGAAGGCAATGCCGGGTGGATCGATGAAGAGCCCGAAGATGAGCATCCAATCCCTTTGGATGATCACCTCGCAGAAGGCTTTTCTGATGGATCCGACTCCGAGCCTGAAGTCAAAAACCTACCACTAGTAGGTCAAGCCCCGAACAACAACCCTCGACCAGCTTTTCCAGGTCCTACTCCCATGTGGGCAAACAACTTGAATCGCTGGAGTGATGAACAAGGTCAACCCTTACCATACTTTGGGGACCGAAGCTTCTACAACGTCAGCAATGGTGGTTCTGCTGACCGAGCTCTGCCTGTCATTATCCGCAGAATAGCTCGAAATGTAGAGCAAGGTCGAGCAGCCATCGACCGGGTCATGGAGTTTGATGCCAACTCTGGTTTCAACACCGTCCGCATCCGCCGTCTTGAAGAAGACATGGAACGGACCCGGAGAACTAATGAAACCCTGCAGCAACAGCTGACTGCCTCACGAACTGAAATCTTGGAACTTCGAGCTCGTCAGAGGGCTCAGGATCGACACCTTCAAGAGGTGTTTCGTCAAGTGTCCGACCTCAGGGCTCGCCCAGGGAATTCCCATCGCCGTTAGTTGATGTCTAGTACATCTCTGTCTTTTGGTTAAGGAATAGCCTTTAACATCTGTGCTCTAAATAGCACTTGTCTGTAAAATATTCCTAACTTTCAGTACTCTAATTAGGAATCTAAGAACTGTCAAACTTATCAGTTTGGTATGATGTAAGACCTACTGTTAGGTCGATTTTCCCTGAACTTATTACATCAGTAATACCCGTATTGTTGAAATCTATCTAATCTGTGGGAAAAATCTGTACACTTGTGCTTCCTACTAATATTTCTTGTTGTGATTTCAAACACTCATTCAACTGTTGGGCTATGGTTAGTTAGTCCATGTGTCACTCTCACATTGCTTACAAATTGATTCTTACCATCTTTCTTATCTTTATAAACTTATAGCTGAAAGATGCCTCCTCGCAAATTCACCAGGAATAACCCTGCACCTCCACCACCTCCTCCGCCTCCGGTCATCGATACTGCAGCCCTGAATGCTGCCGTAGCCGCAGCAGTGGCAACTGCCATGGCTCAGTATCACTCTACCGATGCCAGCAGAGGTGGAACCCCTGTGGAATCAACCCCGGTTGAAACCCCTGTGCGCTCGAGAGAGTGCTCCTACAAGGATTTCACAAATTGCAAACCGAAGCCTTTCTACGGCACCGGCAGAGTCATTGCCCTCTCACAATGGCTCGAGAAGACTAAATCAGTCTTCGAAATCTGTTCATGCCCTGCGACGAGTAAAGTCAAGTACGCCGCATGCACCTTTGAAGGAAAGGCCCTGACATGGTGGAACGGCCATGTTAAGGCACTAACTCTCGTCGTGGCCAACGACATAAGCTGGGAAACGATGAAAGACCTCGTGATGGAGGAATACTGCCCGAGGGGCGAAGTCCAGAAACTGGAACAGGAACTCTGGAACCTGACCATGAAGGGCACCAATGTGATCGCTTACACTGCCCGATTTAGCAAACTGGTGGCCCTCTGCCCCAATATGGTTCCCACTGAGGGGAAAAAGATCGAACGGTGCATATAGGGGCTAGTGCCTCCGTATCAGGGGAACGTCTTAGCATCAAACCCTGCTACCTTCGACAGTGCCAAACGATTGGCACAGCGACTCATTGACCATGGAGTCAAAACCCCTGCAACCACAACCACCCTAGCCATCCCAGAACCCTCCAAACCCGCTGACACTAAGCGGAAATTATGGGATGAAAAGAAAAAGCAGCGAGCTGCCAAAAGGCAGCAAATCGTGGCAGTACATGCCGCGGTAACCCCTACTGCTGTTACTGCTCCGATGAAGCAGTATGCTGGAAGTTTGCCGAAGTGCAACAAATGCAGCTTCCACCACAACGGCCCCTGCCGTGAAATGCAGTGCTCTAACTGCAACAGAAAAGGACACACCGTCCGTTTCTGTAAATTCCCGGCACAACCTATCAACCAAGTCCCTGGCTCTGGCGCGAGCCCAACTTGCTATGGATGTGGCGAAGCAGGCCACTATAAGAGGGAATGCCCCAAAGCAAAGAATGCTGGTGGAGCAGGAAGGGTACTAGCTATAGGCCACGGGGAAGCAGTTGCTGACCCGACCGTGGTGACTGGTACGTTCCTCCTCGATAACTCCTATGCATGCATTCTGTTCGATAGTGGAGCGGAGCGAAGCTTCGTAAACCATAAATTTGCTTGCATGCTTAATCAACCACCGCACGCACTCAAAGAACTATTCATAGTAGAAATGGCTAATGGAAAAACTGAAAGTACGAGTAGCATATACTTAGGTTGTACCCTAACTCTAGATAACCATTCATTCCCAATCGACCTCATGCCAGTCTCAATAAAAAGTTTCGACGTTATCATTGGCATGGATTGGTTAAGCCTTCATCGCGCCGACATCATGTGCTACGAGAAAGCAGTCCGTCTAAACCTTCCGTCTAACGAAACTCTTATAGTCTACGGCGACAAACCCGGCGCAAGTCTTCGTATTATATCAAGTATTCAAGCACAGAAGTATCCGTGTAAGGAATACCATGCATTCTTTGCTCACGTCGTCAACACGAGTCTCGAAACGAAAGAACTAAAGAACATCCCTGTAGTGAGCGACTTCCCCGACATTTTCACAGAAGAACTACCCGGGTTACCTCCGCAACGACAGGTCGAGTTCAGAATCGACTTAGTCCCAGGAGCTACCCCAGTAGCCAAGTCGCCCTACCGTTTAGCACCAGCTGAGATGCAGGAACTCTCTGGTCAACTTAACGAACTTCTCAGTAAGGGCTTTATAAGACCAAGTTTCTCACCTTGGGGAGCACCGGTCTTGTTCGTTAAGAAGAAAGACGGATCATTCCGTATGTGTATTGACTACAGAGAACTCAACAAACTGACGGTCAAGAATCGTTATCCTCTGCCTCGCATAGATGATCTATTCGACTAACTGCAAGGGGCGAACTATTTTTCTAAGATTGATCTGAGATCCGGATATCACCAGTTACGAGTGCTAGGGGAGGATGTGCCGAAGACAGCCTTCCGAACTCGTTACGGACATTACGAGTTCGTGGTGATGCCATTCGGATTGACCAATGCGCCCGCAGTCTTCATGGATCTGATGAATAGGGTATGCCAGCCTTACTTGGATCAGTTTGTCATCGTTTTCATTGACGACATCCTGATCTATTCCCGAAGTAAGAAAGAGCACGGGGATCACCTGCGACAAGTTCTAGAGACATTACGAAAAGAGAAACTTTATGCGAAGTTCTCGAATGTGAATTTTGGATCCGAAGAGTCGAATTCTTAGGACACGTGGTAAGCGAAGAGGGAATCCACGTGGACCCATCCAAAATAAAAGCCATTGAGAACTGGTCAGCGCCAAAGACGCCTACTGAAATTCGCCAATTTCTAGGTCTCGCTGGCTACTACCGCAGATTCATTCAGAACTTCTCTCGAATAGCGAAACCTCTTACGACCCTGACCCAGAAAGGTGTGGCCTTTGACTGGGAAGAGAAACAAGAAAGAGCGTTCCAAACGCTCAAACGAGCCTTGTGCACCGCGCCAATACTATCCCTTCCCGAAGGAATAGAAGACTTCGTAGTCTACTGCGATGCATCAAATCAAGGACTCGGATGTGTTCTGATGCAGCGAGGAAAGGTCATCGCCTACGCCTCGAGACAGTTGAAGACACACGAGGTTAACTACACGACCCACGATCTTGAATTAGGAGCGGTAGTGTTCGCTCTGAAGATCTGGAGACATTACTTATATGGAACGAAGAGCACTATCTTTACCGACCACAAGAGTTTACAACACATTTTCGATCAAAAGGAGCTCAACATGAGACAACGACGGTGGGTCGAGCTACTCAGTGACTACGAATGCGATATTCATTATCATCCGGGTAAAGCCAACGTAGTAGCAGACGCCCTAAGTCGGAAGGAATATTCTGGTCACAAAGTCAAGTCATTGTCAATAACCATCCATTCACACTTGTCTAAGCAAATTCGGGCGGCTCAAATCGAAGCCTTGAAACCTGAAAATGTGACGAGTGAATCCCTTAGAGGAATGGACAAGAATTTAGAAGCCAAGGGTGACGGAGCCTTATATTTCATGAACCGGATCTGGACAACGAATCACGGTGGTTTCCGAGACTTGGTCATGACCGAGGCGCACAACACTCGGTATTCCGTCCACCCAGGTTCAGATAAGATGTATCTGGATCTTAAAAAGCTATACTGGTGGCCTAATATGAAAGCAGAGATTGCTACCTTCGTAAGTAAATGCCTTACTTGCGCAAAGGTTAAGGTCGAGTACCAGAAGCCCTCTGGTTTATTGCAACAACCAGAGATCCCAGAATGGAAGTGGGAGCAGATCACTATGGATTTCATAACCAAGTTGCCCAAGACAACGGGTGGACTTGATACCATATGGGTCATCGTCGATAGATTGACCAAGTCTGCACACTTCCTGCCTATCAAAGAAACTGACAAGATGGAGAAACTTACGAGAACATACATTAGGGAAATCGTCCGGCTACATGGTGTACCTATGTCCATTATCTCCGATAGAGATAGTAGGTTCACCTCAAGATTTTGGCAATCACTACAACATTCCTTGGGAACAAGGCTGGACATGAGCACGGCCTACCATACACAGACCGACAGACAGAGTGAGAGGACCATCCAAACATTGGAAGATATGTTGCGAGCCTGCGTGATTTACTTTGGGAAGGCATGGGATACTCACTTACCCCTTGTCGATTTTTCCTATAATAACAGTTATCACACGAGCATCAAGGCTGCTCCATTTGAAGCTCTCTACGGCCGAAAGTGCAGATCCCCTTTGTGCTGGGCTGAGGTGGGTGATACCCAATTAGCCAGGGGACAAGCTTCCGACAGTACTCTCACCGGTCCGGAGATCATTCGGGAAACGACAGAGAAAATCGTTCAGATCCGTGAACAATTGAAAGCCTCTAGAGACCGACAGAAGAGCTACGCTGATAAACGAAGAAAACCTTTGGAATTTCAGGTGGGAGACCGAGTCCTTCTCAAAGTCTCACCCTGGAAGGGCTTGATACGCTTCGGCAAGCGTGGGAAGCTTAATCCGAGGTACATAGGGCCATTCGAGATTCTTGCAAGAGTCGGCCCCGTAGCTTACAAACTCGACCTACCCGACACACTTCGTAACGTACATTCTACATTCCACGTATCTAACTTGAAAAAGTGTCTGTCCGACGAGACTCTTGTAATCCCACTCGACGAGATCGAGATCAACGAGAGCCTCAACTTCGTGGAAGAACCTGTAGAGATCATGGACCGTGAGGTCAAGCAGACAAAGCAAAGCCGTATCCCTATCGTGAAGGTTCGCTGGAACGCCAAGCGAGGACCGGAATTCACTTGGGAACGCGAGGATCAAATGAAACAGAAATACCCTCATCTTTTCGCTTAATTAATTGTAACTTCTTATTTGCTTAAATTCTAATTTCGGGACGAAATTCCTTCTAACGGGGGGATGATGTGACAACCCGAAATTTCCATTTGTACGAACAATATCTATTCAATAGAAGCCAGTTCAGTTTCAGTGACTTTCAGACTTTTTTCGAACAAGTTTGTGTACATTAGGGTTTACGTTTCAGGAGATATCAGGAGAGTGGATGCTCCTGGATTTGTGAAACTTGAACATTCCAAGTTTCATAATGTCATAGTCCAATCTCCGGAATAAAAATATTTTCTGCCAAAATATTTCAGGACTATAAATAGATTTCTGAATTAAATTAATTCATTATTCACAATTCCAACTAGAGAAAAGCCATTTTCTCTCTGACGGATCTTCGGGTTTTCATCCCAGATTGTGAGTCTACTTTCCTAGATGTGTTTTAATATTTGTTATATGCTTTATAACATTGTTTACATGCCTAAAATGCAAGATCCGGGAGCTTACGGCCCAAGAACGTTCTTGGGGTGTAAACTCCAAAACGAGGCCTAAAAGCTTCCTAGTCCCGATTCCTTGTTAGACAACTAGTTTAGGACTTATTGTGGGATCTTTTGAGGCTAGAAATCATCCAAGATCATAAGGCTTTTGGAGTTTACGGCCCAAGAGTTTCTTAGACCGTAAACACCATTTCCAAGGGCCAAAGTGAGCCCTAAATCACCCCTATGGCTTAAGGCATTTACCCTCTAATGCTTGTAGCTAATTTGAACACGAAAACACTTTAAAATCATAAAGTTTTAGGAGTTTACGGCCAAGATATGCTCTTGGGCCGTAAACCCCTTTTTCAAAGGCTAAGAGTACCCTAAACACCCCTAAGGCTTTAAGACAATTACCCTTTAATACTTAGGACTTGAATGGGGAGTAAATTACACCAAAATCATCCCTTAAAGGGAGTTTACGGCCAAGGAACATCACTTGGGCTGTAAAATCCAAGTAAAGGCACAAATGTGTGCCTAATGTCCCCTTTAGCCTTAGACAAAAACATAGAAGTTATCCTACATGTGCAAGTGACTTAAAAGAATTAAAACCAACACCCCATAGGAGTTAACGGCCGTAAACTCTAGGGGAAATGGTCTTTAGGCCGTAAACTCCTCTATGGAGCATTCTAGGGCCTTAAACTACTTCAAAGATTTTTCCAACAAAGCTAGGCTTATTCTAGGATCAATATAGCACCTTAAAACACCCAAAACCACCAAGTGAGGAGTTCACGGCCGTAAACTCCAAAGGTGGGGTTGGTTGGGTGGTAAGCTCATATACAAGGTCATTTGGTTCATTAAACCCTTTTGCCTTGTCCCGTATCGACTTAGATGCAACCCTTAGGAGTTATAACATTTATACAAAGTGTTTTCATGTTCCTAAGTGTCCCAACTTATTTTATTAAGTTATTATTTCGAAAATTAGTTATATATATGCTTATTATATGATAACTAGGCTCGTGCGTGTAAACAAGTCTCCGTTTGCCACCTAGCACGGTATCCGACACTACAATCATATCAGCTCACCACAAGTGAGTTCATACCCCTTTAGTCAACCTTTGAAATGATTTTAAATGTTTAAATACTTTATGGGGGGGATACAAGTCAAACACTTATAGTTATTGCTTCAATCACATGTGATTGCATTTAATCACATGTGATTAATAACTAGGAAACCAATGATTTTATCACTGTTCAAACTGTTTATCAAACTGTTTTACTTCAAAATATTTTACAAGCTCTTTTACTTTCCAAACTTATTTACAAACTGTGATTCAAACAAATGTTCCTTATACTTAAATTGGTTTATCAAACTTATGCCTTCAAATTGTTTTATAGATTGACATCAAGTCGATCTTTTCTTGAAATAATATTATGTTCCAAATGTCTTATAAAAACTTATTTATGCTTTTACTTCTTATAAATTGCATGCCCATATATGTATAGATGTATAAATAATGTTTAAAGGGCTTAGGAAGGCCATCCGCCCTATTTCCTTTTTCTCGATTTGGATGTGGTCTGGTGGGATTTCGGGTGACCATCCGAAGGTCGTTTCAATATTAATTATATATCAAATATACATATATAGACATAAAAGTACTTCCATATTCATACGTACTAGACACATCATTAGTTAGTTACCATCGGGGTAACACAGGATCATACATATACAACTATACTATGAGAACATATACAACTATACTACGAGAACACATACAACTATACTATGAGAACATATACAACTATACTAGGAGGAGAACATATACAACTATACGAGAACGAGAAACATTACATTACATATACTAGAATACTTAAATTACTGTGATTTAAATCGGAGCATGACTTAACTGTCATGACTCGAGTTGTGGCCAGAGTCTCTTGAAGGCGGAGCGTGAGTTTGCGTATAGATCTATGCTGGATTGACAATCCTACACCTTGCTGCTAGCTACAGCCGGACCTGCAGGTCTGCGGGTGCCAAACGTCATTTCTTTATTACGACCATTCATTATGTCGTTGTTACTAGTCGATAGTATGGTGCAATTTATCACATAATGCCTTAATATAAATCCGGTTTAAGGTAGTTAGTACAGCAGTAGTTCCTATAATACAAAACTACAGTACTACAATGATTTACCCATTACATATTTCTAGTGATAACCTCACTTAAACATTAATGTACAAACTATATTTTGTTAAATTATAGTTACACTTGGGAAATTACACAGTTTTACAACGAATGAGCATACAAAACAGTTAAGCCTTGGTAGAAGGCTATTTTAATAGAAAATATAGGTTTTTCTGAAAGATTCAAACTTTTACAAACACTTACATACATTTTACAAACTTATACTTGAGACACGTTCAAACGATTTTGATGACAAACACCGACACTAAAATACTTATGAACTCACCAGCTTAATGCTGATAAACTCCTTCAAAATAGCTTGTATTCTCAGGTCATCAGTAGACAGGTACCGATGCCAGCTTTTGAGAAGATGGAGCGCATTTAAGACTCATCATATTATTATTTTGATTTACATTATATTTTTGGTGTCTAAAACTGTACAGAACACACTTGTATTAAAATTATATATTTAATGCAATGGATGATGTTGTTTGTTTATTTACATTTACTGTGTTGTGATACTTTACATGACGTCCTCCGCTCCAGAACGTTTCCGCCGTTCTTGGTTTTGGGGTGTGACAGAGTATGCTTTACGTTAAAATTCTGTAGCTATACGAATTTTTCTTATTTTCAGTTTTTCGGGCACCAAACGTCGTTTTTTTCGCTTCTTTTTTTTTTCACACCTCTACTATACATGATTATCTTTATTTTCTCCAACATGTAGCTATTAATATCGTTCATAAAGTTGTGTGCCCCTTCGGGATCAATTACTCGTTTCACAGTTTAACATTGTAATGCATATACTTTTCACCAACTTGTGATGGATTATGTTTTTATATGTATATTTATACACATGAATGAGTTATGCTATATGCGTACGTGTATATGTGTATGTATACGTGTTTGTGAGATGTATGTGAACGTATTCATAAGCATTATAGTGTTAAACCACTAAACGAGTAATGGATCCCGTATGTGCACACAACTTTATGAATGATACTAATAGCTATAAGTTGGTGAAAATATAGATAATCATGTATAATAGATGTGTGAAAAAATGGAGCGAAAAAAAGGAAGTTTGGTGCCCGAAAAATGAAAAATAAGAAAAATTTGTAGCTAATCCGTAGCTGATTAGCTACGGATACTTCTTATTTTCGATTTTTTGGGCACCAAACGTCGTTCTTTTCGCTTCGTTTTTTTCACACCTCTACTATACATGATTATCTTTATTTTCACCAACACGTAACTATTAATATCGTTCATAAACTTGTGTGTCGCTTCGGGATCAAGCACTCGTTTCACAGTTTAACATTGTAATGCATATACTTTTCACCAACTTGTGATTGATTATGTTTTTATATGTATATTTATACACATTAATGAGTTATGGTATATGTGTACGTACGTGTATATGTGTATGTATACGTGTTTGTGAGATGTATGTGAACGTATTCATAAGCATTATACTGTTAAACCACTAAACGAGCAATGAATCATGTATGTGCACACGACTTTATAAATGATATTAAAGCTATAAATTGGTGAAATTATAGATAATCATTTATAATAGAGGTGTGAAAAAAACGGATCGAAAAAAACGACGTTTGGTGCCCAGAAAATCGAAAATAAGAAAAATTCGTAACAAAATAGCTACGGATTTTTCTTATTTTCGATTTTTCGGGCACCAAATGTCATTTTTTTCGCTCTGTTTTTTTTCACACCTCTATTATACATGATTATCTATATTTTCACCAACTTATAGCTATTAATATCATTCATAAAGCCATGTGCACATACGGGATCCATTATTCGTTTACTGGTTTAACACTATAATGCTTATGAATACGTTCACATACATCTCACAAACACGTATACCTACATCATCATCATCATCATCATCATCACCATCATCACCATCATCAACAACATAATCATCATCACCATCATCACCATCACCACCATCACCATCACCATCATTATCACCATCACTATCACCATCATCATCATCATCACCACCACCACCATCATCATCATCATCACCACCACCACCATCATCATCACAACCATCACACCATCATCATCATCACCACCATCACCGTCACCATCAACATCACCACCACCACCACCATCACCACCATCACCATCACTATCACCATCATCATCACCACCATCACAACGATCACCATCACACCATCATCATCATCACCACCATCACCATCAACATTACCACCACCACCATCACCAACCCCACCACCACCTTCACCAGCATCACCACCACCATCACCATCGCCATCGCATCACCACCACCACCACTACCATCACCATCATTATCACCATCACCACCACCACCACCACCACCATCACCATCACCATCACAATCACCATCACCATCACCATCACCATCACCATCACCATCACCATCACCATCATCATCACCATCACCATCACCACCACCACCACCATCACCATCACCATCACCATCACCATCAACATCACCACCACCACCATCACCATCACCATCCCCATCACCATCAAACCACCACCATCAAACCACCACCATGACCACCACCATGACCACCACCATCACCATCACCATCATCACCATCACCATCACCATCACCATCACCATCACACATCACCATCACCATCACCACCACCATCACCATCATCACCATCACCATCACCACCTTCATCATCACCATCACCAGCATCACCATCACTATAAGCATCATCATCACTACCATCACAACCATCACCGTCCCATCATCATCATCATCACCATCACCATCACCATCACCATCAACATCACCACCAGCACCATCACCATCACCACCATGACTATCACCATCACCATCTGATGGTTTTTGGTCCTAAGAACATCCTATGTGCTCATACAAACCCTAATGCTTGGATCTAGGTTTCTCTATTGTACATGCAAGTTATCCAAGACTATAAACCCTAGATCTAGCATATGATAATCTATATAACCTATAATTAGGGTTTAGATCATACCTTGATTGTTATATAGCAATAACAATCCCAATTCCTCCTTGTATTGACTTTAGAAAGCTTAGAGTCACAAATGTCACTCCTCTGATGGTTCACAAACACCAAGAGCAAAAGGACGAAGAGAAGAGAGGATGGAGGCTGCCCTAAAATGTGTGAAACCCTATAAGAAGTCTTAGCCACGTTTCATCGTTTTATAATGTTTCACTCATTATGTATGCAGGGATTAATCGCTAGGCGCCCTCTAATCGGTCGAGTAGCGCCTAAGGATTAATCGGAGATTAATCGGGACTTAATCGGGATTTTTACAATAGTGGTTTTTTTCGAGGTTTAGTCCAAACATCGACTTTTTTGGCTTCATGGTTCTTTTGAGCTAATTTCGTTGCGTTTTGGTCCTTCAGAAAACTGAAAAGACTAAAATACCCTTCTGATATATTTTTATGGTTTTTTTATTTAATTTAAACTTGTATTAATAAAAATTATGGGGTTACCTCTCTCTCTCTCTCTCTCTCTATCCAAAACACACACTTAACACTATCAAAAACACATACACAGAATCTCAAGAACACCTCCACCTCCATCTCCACAACCCATCAGCATACACCACCACCACCATCTGCTGCCAACCACCTCCATCTCCTCCACCCTAATCCTACATATCCCTTTGCTTAACCTGGTGAACAATCGATTTTCTGAGTTTGTTTCTAGAACTGGAATCGATTTCTGAATCTAAAAAAAAGCTTGTGGTAATGGATTTTCAAGCGCTCATTTGATTGTTGTTCTTCAAGGAAGGGGTATTAGGCACGATTCTCATTCAAAATGTCTAAATATCATTCGAGTCCTAGATACACACTTGTTTCCAGGGGCAGAACTATATGGTTGGTAGGGGTAGCATGTGCTACCCCTCAAAAAATCATGGATAATGTTCAATTTTTTTAATAAAAAAGGTTTAGTTTAAGTTTTTAATACCTACAGAACTTGTGGTGCTTCTATTTAGCTTAATTTTGAAGTCCAAAGAGGCTAAAAGCCAAATTATGTTCATCAAATGTCATTATGAAATATGTGAGTCCATTAACTCCATTCAAATACAACGGTGGAGTGAGCATATCCTTATTTATTTCCGTAGCTAATTAGCTACGAGATTGCTACGAATCAACTACAGAATGGGATGCCCTAGTTTAGTAACGGAATAGCTACGAAATAGCTTCAGAATAGCTACGGAAGCGGGTCCGTAGCTATTTCGTAGCTAATTAGCTACGGAATAGCTACGGAATACCTACGGATACTAATTACCTATAGATTAGCTATGGAGTATGCTTTACGTTAAAATTCTGTAGCTATACAAAATTTTCTTATTTTCAGTTTTTCGGGCACCAAACGTCGTTTTTTTCGCATCATTTTTTTCACACCTCTACTATACATGATTATATTTATTTTCTCCAACATGTAGCTATTAATATCATTCATAAAGTTGTGTGCCCCTTCGGGATCAAATACTCGTTTCACAGTTTAACATTGTAATGCATATATTTTTCACCAACTTGTGATGGATTATGTTTTTATATGTATATTTATACACATGAATGAGTTATGCTATATGCGTACGTGTATATGTGTATGTATACGTGTTTGTGAGATGTATGTGAACGTATTCATAAGCATTATAGTGTTAAACCACTAAACGAGTAATGGATCCCGTATGTGCACACAACTTTATGAATGATACTAATAGCTATAAGTTGGTGAAAATATAGATAATCATGTATAATAGATGTGTGAAAAAAATGGAGCGAAAAAAACGAAGTTTGGTGCCCGAAAAATGAAAAATAAGAAAAATTCGTAGCTAAGCCGTAGCTGATTAGCTACGGATTAGCTACGGATACTTCTTATTTTCGATTTTTTAGGCACCAAACGTCGTTCTTTTCGCTTCGTTTTTTTCACACCTCCACTATACATGATTATCTTTATTTTCACCAACACGTAGCTATTAATATCGTTCATAAACTTGTGTGCCGCTTCGGGATCAAGCACTCGTTTCAAAGTTTAACATTGTAATGCATATACTTTTCACCAACTTGTGATTGATTATGTTTTTATATGTATATTTATACACATTAATGAGTTATGGTATATGTGTACGTACGTGTATATGTGTATGTATACGTGTTTGTGAGATGTATGTGAACGTATTCATAAGCATTATACTGTTAAACCACTAAACGAGCAATGAATCATGTATGTGCACACGACTTTATAAATGATATTAAAGCTATAAATTGGTGAAATTATAGATAATCATTTATAATAGAGGTGTGAAAAAAAACGGATCGAAAAAAACGACGTTGGGTGCCTAGAAAATCGAAAATAAGAAAAAATCGTAGCTAATTAGCTACGGATTTTTCTTATTTTCGATTTCTCGGGCACCAAATGTCATTTTTTTCGCTCCGTTTTTTTCACACCTCTATTATACATGATTATCTATATTTTCACCAACTTATAGCTATTAATATCATTCATAAAGCCATGTGCACATACAGGATCCATTATTCGTTTACTGGTTTAACACTATAATGCTTATGAATACGTTCACATACATCTCACAAACACGTATACCTACATCATCATCATCATCATCACCATCATCACCATCATCAACAACATAATCATCATCACCGTCATCACCATCACCACCATCACCATCACCATCATTATCACCATCATCATCATCATCATCATCACCATCATCATCACCATCATCATCATCACCACCACCACCATCATCATCACCACCATCACACCATCATCATCATCACCACCATCAGACCATCATCATCATCACCACCATCACCATCACCATCAACATCACCACAACCACCACCATCACCATCACTATCACCATCATCATCACCACCATCACAGCCATCACCATCACACCATCATCATCATCACCACCATCACCATCAACATTACCACCACCACCATCACTAACCCCACCACCACCTTCACCACCATCACCACCACCATCACCATCGCCATCGCCATCGCCACCACCACCACTACCATCACCATCATTATCACCATCACCATCACCATCATCATCACCACCATCACCATCACCATCACCATCACCACCACCACCACCACCATCACCATCACCACCATAACAATCACCATCACCATCACCATCACCATCACCATCATCATCACCATCACCACCACCACCACCACCACCACCACCACCATCACCATCACCATCACCATCACCATCACCATCACCATCACCATCAACATCACCACCACCACCACCATCACCATCACCATCACCATCACCATCACCATCACCATCACCATCAAACCACCACCATCACCACCACCATCATCACCATCACCATCACCATCACCATCACCATTACCATCACCACCACCATCACCATCATCACCATCACCATCACACATCACCATCACCATCACCACCTTCATCATCACCATCACCAACATCACCATCATTATCAGCATCATCATCACTACCGTCACAACCATCACCGTCACACCATCATCATCATCACCATCACCATCACCATCACCATCAACATCACCACCAGCACCATCACCATCACCACCTTGACTATCACCATCACCATCTGATGGTGTTTGGTCCTAAGAACATCCTATGTGCTCATACAAACCCTAATGCTTGGATCTAGGTTTCTCTATTGTACATGCAGGTTATCCAAGACTATAAACCCTAGATCTAGCATATGATAATCTATATAACCTATAATTAGGGTTTAGATCATACCTTGATTGTTATATAGCAATAACAATCCCAATTCCTCCTTGTATTGACTTTAGAAAGCTTAGAGTCACAAATGTCACTCCTCTGATGGTTCACAAACACCAAGAGCAAAAGGACGAAGAGAAGAGAGGATGGAGGCTGCCCTAAAACGTGTGAAACCCTAGAAGAAGTCTTAGCCACGTTTCATCGTTTTATAATGTTTCACTCATTATGTATGCAGGGATTAATCGCTAGGCGCCCTCTAATCGGTCGAGTAGCGCCTAAGGATTAATCGGGATTTTTACAATAGTGGTTTTTTTCGAGGTTTAGTCCAAACATCGACTTTTTTGGCTTCATGGTTCTTTTGAGCTAATTTCGTTGCGTTTTGGTCCTTCAGAAAACTGAAAAGACTAAAATACCCTTCTGATATATTTTTATGGTTTTTTTAATTAATTTAAACTTGTATTAATAAAAATTATGGGGTCACCTCTCTCACTCTCTCTCTCTTTCTCTAAAACACACACTTAACACTATCAAAAACACATACACAGAATCTCAAGAACACCTCCACCTCCATCTCCACAACCCATCAGCGTACACCACCACCACCACCATCTGCTGCCAACCACCTCCATCTCCTCCACCCTAATCCTACATATCCCTTTGCTTAACCTGGTGAACAATCGATTTTCTGAGTTTGTTTCTAGAACTGAAATCGATTTCTGAATCTAAAAAAAGCTTGTGGTAATGGATTTTCAAGCGCTCATTTGATTGTTGTTCTTCAAGGAAGGGGTATTAGGCACGATTCTCATTCAAAATGTCTAAATATGATACGAGTCCTAGATACACACTTGTTTCCACGGGCTGAACTATATGGTTGGTAGGAGTAGCATGTGCTACCCCTCAAAAAATCATGGATAATGTTCAATTTTTTTAATAAAAAAGGTTTAGTTTAAGTTTTTACTACCTACAGAACTTGTGGTGCTTCTATTTAGCTTAATTTTGAAGTCCAAAGAGGCTAAAAGCCAAATTATGTTCATCAAATGTCATTATGAAATATGTGAGTCCATTAACTCCATTCAAATGCAACGGTGGAGTGAGCATATCCTTATTTATTTCCGTAGCTAATTAGCTACGGAATTGCTACTGATCAACTACAGAATGGGATGCCCTAGTTTAGTAACGGAATAGCTACAAAATAGCTTCAGAATGGTTACGGAAGCGGGTCCGTAGCTATTTCGTAGCTAATTAGCTACGGAATACCTATGGATACTAATTACCTACAGATTAGCTATGGAGTATGCTTTACGTTAAAATTCTGCAGCTATACAAAATTTTCTTATTTTCAGTTTTTCGGGCACCAAACGTCATTTTTTTCGCTTCGATTTTTTCACACCTCTACTATACATGATTATATTTATTTTCTCCAACATGTAGCTATTAATATCGTTCATAAAGTTGTGTGCCCCTTCAGGATCAAATACTCGTTTCACAGTTTAACATTGTAATGCATATACTTTTCACCAACTTGTGATGGATTATGTTTTTATATGTATATTTATACACATGAATGAGTTATGGTATATGCGTACGTGTATATGTGTATGTATACGTGTTTGTGAGATGTATGTGAACGTATTCATAAGCATTATAGTGTTAAACCACTAAACGAGTAACGGATCTCGTATGTGCACACAACTTTATGAATGATACTAATAGCTATAAGTTGGTGAAAATATAGATAATCATGTATAATAGATGTGTGAAAAAAATGGAGAGAAAAAAACGAAGTTTGGTGCCCGAAAAATGAAAAATAAGAAAAATTTGTAGCAAATCCGTAGCTGATTAGGGGAGAAGCCCCTAAACGAACGGGGGTTCAGGGGCAGCGCCTTTGGGAGCGGGGTCCCAGTGTGAATAAAACGAAGCGGATAAAACGATGTTTGGTGCCCGAAAAATCGAAAATAAAAATAATTTGTACCTAATCCGTAGTTAATTAGCTACAAAGTTTTTTAATTTCGATTTTTCGGCGACCAAAGGTCGTTTTTCTTCGTTTTTTTCACACTTCTATTAACCGGTCGTATCTTAAATATGTAAGAAAATTTATACAAAAAAAATTAAGACTCGAATAATGAATAATAATAATAATAATAATAATAATAATAATAATAATAATTATAATTATAATAATAATAATAATAATAATAATAATAATAATAATAGTAATAATAATTATAATTATAATTATAGAAATAATAATAATAATAATAGAAATAATAATAATAATAATAATAATAATAATAATAATAATAATAATAATAATAATAATAATAATAACAATAATAATAAAAACAGAATTGTAAGTGGTCAAAAACTATTGTAGACAAAGAAGGTATGGATGTGACATTCCCGGCCGGTTAGTAGTCCCCTTGGTTCTATCTATGATAGACGCGAGTTCGAGTCCCACCACCCCCTTTTTTGGCAATTTCGATTTTAGGGTTTCACAAAATCGAAACTTTGGTCCGCCTCCATTTAGCAGGATCCATCGACAAAATTTTTTATTCTCCCGCTTCTCTCTATCTCCTTCCTTGATTCGTTTTTCCTCTTCTCTCTCATTGTTTCCTACTCGCACCTCTCCCTCACACCCCCTCTCGTCTTCGTTTTCATCGTCGGAGTTCCATCTTACCGCCGATGCGGTCAATGTTGTACATAGAGACTGTTTTAGCCCCGGTCATCTCTCTTCGCCATCACCAAATCCGTATATCTTCATCACCGATTCATCGTCCCCCTTTTTAGCTCCGGTCGTTTGCGTTTCGTCGCCGTCATCGGCTTGCCATCGCCATTGTCATCATTGTTTCAAGTAAGATTTTTTTTGGTTTAATTCCAATTAGGTTTTCGTTTTGGGTAGACTTTGTTTTGATTTAGGGTGTGTTTTGATTTTGGGTTCAGTTCGATGCCTTCTTCAAACTATTGATGCATTTTCAAACTCCTCTGTTCCATTTGTTATCAAGGCGACCAAGGTTATTACTCCATGGCTCAATTGCCCTCATCTCTTTCTTTGCACCTTTTCTCGATTTCTTCCCTAAAAAGGTAAAACCCTAGTTTTTTTTTCTTTTCTTTTCTGAAATTACTTCATGTATACAATTTAGATGTTTTAAATTATATTTTAGGTCGAATTTGAGATTTAAGGTTAAATTTTGGTTGAAAATGTTAGATTTGTGGTAAAGTTCAACAGTAATGTTTGGGATTTCCTAATTCAATAGGTTCGGAAAGCTGGTGATCCAGGTAATCACAGTTTTGCAATCTTCCCTACGGGTAAGGAGGTCAATATGACTTTTGAGTTTATTGAGAATCAAATCAATCAATTTTGAGTAAATATTCAACTTTTTTATGAGTTTCAGTGATTATCCTACTGTGGCTTCTACATGAGAATGAAGTTTTTGATCTTGTGTATGACAGGTCCGTCAACAGTAATTTTTAGAATTAAACTAGGTTTAGCAGTTGGAAATCAACTTGGTTTGGTAAGAGATGATTCTATATTATATATTTAATTACTTATCTTTTGTTTTTAATGTATATTTGCTTACTTGACCTAGTTGCATAAATGTTTGAGTTTGCAGATCTATGTATTTAAATTCCAGTTCAAAAGATATAATCCTACACATTGTCACAACAATAAAACAAGAAAGTACGTTTTGTGTTAGGTATATGTTTCTTTATTTTAGTAATGTTTAAATTGTTTTCAGTTTACAAACAAGCTGAAAATGGTGAGCCCAAGTGTTGTGTGTGTTTCCACTTTCTTGATTCCCCTGTTGAAGCAATTCAATATATGGACCATGGAGCTACTAGCTATTTTGGAACAATTGAATTTGTAAACATGTAGTGTTTGTTTTTTTAATTAATTAATATTTACTTTTGTAAGATATTTTGAACAATGGAATGAAATGTGTCAAAGTTGGTATTAGGACGTTTTTTGGTGTATTTTATATGGTATTTGGAACAAATATGAATTGAATGTGGTATATGACAAAAAACAGAAATTTTTTGATTTTATTTTTTTTAAATAAATCGAAGTTAACTACGGAATAGCTAAGGATTTCCGTAGCTATTAGGATCCGTAGCTATTTGGATCCGTAGCTATTCCGTAGCTATTCACTTCCGTAGCTATTTTGTAGGAAATATGTACCTATTTATTTCCGTAGCTTTTCCGTAGTTATTCCGTAGCTATAATTTAGCCACGAGCCATTATGCTACAGACATTTTTCCGTAGCAATTCCGTAGCTATCCGGTTATAGCTACGAAATAGCTACTGATTGTGTTGTAGCTATTATATCAATTTTCTAGTAGTTTGATTATCATTTAATTACATGGAACTGCTCTTTTGGCATAAACATCTTAAGAGTTAAAATAGAAATTAATTTTCTTTAAATTGTTTCATACAAAATATTTAACAAACAACAATACACGCTTTCAAGTCGTTGACATATCTTAAAATTAAGCAATTTATGATTCAATTTTAGCAAATAAATTTTCAAAAGAATATATCATAAATGAGTTTTGTTCACCTGAATGAAAAAATGTCAAATATATTTAATCTTTTTTTTGAACAGCAAGAAGAAAAAATATATTTAATCTGCCAACATGTATTTCATCCCCCGGAGCCATGACATTTATAAATCAATGAATAATAAGTTGTTCATAGATAGTGGAAACATGTGTATAAAATATGAAAACAAATTAAAACGACTTAATAGATCCTATGCTTCACAAAAAATTGCAAGAAACCATGCTCAGTTATGAAGTGGATTTGGTCCACAAGGAACTCGGCGACGTGATACCACATAAGGCAGTTGATTTTCTCCATATGTGAGCTTCGGGTTGACTTTGAAATGACGCTTAAATGTTGAAATAAAGTTCTCTCTTATTCTTTCTTCATCAATCGAGTGATCAACGATATTCCTACAACTTGACTGTTGCACAGATGTTACGAGCAAGATTGTAATCACGAGCAAGACAGCAATTTGAATCTTCATTTTCTGAGGAGAGAAAGAAGAAAGATTGTTAAAGATCTAAAATAAGTGGAATATGGTTTTAGGTAGTTGCAGAGGATTATTAATTTATAGGCAAGTTCTAATTTCACCTATTAATACCGAGTAATTCCAACAAGTATTTTCTTAAACGTTGAAAGAAAATAAAATAAAACAAATTTAGAACAACTGAACGATAAAAAAATTAACCTTAAATTATAAATTAATTCAGTGTAGTAAACAACTAAATGATTGATTTGAAAATTATGGGTGAATCTGCATAAAAGTTATGATACTTATATACATATCTTGAAAAAGTTATATTGTCAGAAGAAGTAAAAGAAATCAGATATATATAGCATTATACTACATGGGTCTGCATCTATACTCAGATAACGAGCAAAATTTGAAACCTAGCTGTGCTATAAAATACATGATGCTTGGAACATACAAATCAGCCGAGAAGAACCCACAAGAAATGGAATGAAAACTCAAAACGGAAAAACTATAAAGCACTAATATTAATTCTTGAAAGTTAGGCAATAAGAAAGCTTACAATGGCTATGAACAAAAACGTCCGAGGAGATCAGGGTCAGAAAAGAATGATGGAACGAATGAAAAAATTAGATAAATAATGGCTTTATATAGAGTCTTACAAGAAGTCCTAATAATACTCTAAAACCTATAATATATAGTTAGGGAACATCCTAATATAAAACTAACTTGAGAGACAAGCAAAAAATCCATAATATATGGGAATTTCGACTCTCGTAAAACTATTTCAAAAAATACAGCAACAGAACTTGCCTTAATTATCTAATTTAATATTTTTGTAAATATCTCCAGATTATGTGGCATTTTTCCTTAATTTTATATGTACGTATGGTTATTTAGTAAAGTTGTTTTATGTATCGGAAATAGTTAATGTAATGTGGAGTAGTAATTATCTTTTTCATGTTTGACTAAAATAAATGATGTTTCTAATTGGTTGCTATTGTTGTCATCTCATGGAGCTCTTGGGTTAATGACATATTTGCCCTTGGGTGCATTTCGTATTCACTGTTGTTGCTGCGCGCTCTGGATACATCAGAAAACTTTGACGCTTAGACACTTTTCCCTTTGCTTTTCATCCGAAAATTAAATGTGTTGTGATAGAAACAACTGAGGATTGGGGCATGGATTTTGGGGTAAATATGGAAATTAAGAAATACATATATATCTTGTTGTTACTACTGGAAAAGTCATCAACAGCACATTGCTATTTGGTGATTCTCTTTCAAAGTTCAGTGCTATTTCTATGCTTTACTTGGATTCTCATATAAACCTTTTTGTACACAACCAATATGTTTCCTGCTGGCCTTTCATTTTTAAATATAATTCTTCACAGTCGTTTAAAAAAAAAAGCTAATCATGTTTTGATATTTTTACCAATCTACAAAAAATATATTTTTGGGTGAATTACAATATGGTCTCTCTATTATATCATAGGTTCTAGTTCAAAGGGAATATATTTGCAGAAAAAACACCCTTATGCATGTTGGGTTTCATTATGTTTTGGTATTGTGCAAAATGAAATAACTAATTTCCTTTTAGATATTCTTTTTTTATAAACTTTTTGGTTAATTTAATACTTATATAATTATAAAATAAGAATATGCCCTCCCCCCATCCATACATACATTCACCATGTAGCCCCCTCCCTCCGGCACCTCTTCCAACTACCAACCATCGCCATGACCTTTCTCACGTGATCTTAGACTGAAACCCAATCTCGCGCGATCACTTAAAGCACTCACAACCCCGACCTTCTATCTTCTCCATGTTCTTGTTTTCATAGTAACATTAATATATGGTTCGCCTTCCCATGGATAAACAACCACAAAATTCATACAAAGGTAACCCAATTTTTAAAGCACGTCTGTCTCCATCAACAAGAAGTTCTATAAGTTCAATTAGTTATTTATTTTTGGGAAAATATTAGTTGTTAAGGGCATCCACAATGTAATGAACTTCATCAAGTTCAATGGATTGCCACGTCATCTTTCAACAATTTATACAACTATCTTTTTTTCCTACAATATATTAAACTTAATAGAATGTTACAAAATGTAATTTATAGTAAATATTTAAGAATTAAAATTTTTCTTTTTTCTCATTGAAAAGTTCAATGGTCATTGAACTTCAAATTCATTGAATGTCAATGTGACGTCTTATAATTGTAAAATTTGATCCATTGAATGAAACAAAGACTTACCACCTCAATTAACTCTCCTATTGAACTCATC
This sequence comes from Lactuca serriola, assembly GCF_051521515.1. NCBI lineage: Eukaryota > Viridiplantae > Streptophyta > Magnoliopsida > Asterales > Asteraceae > Lactuca > Lactuca serriola. The sequence continues at coordinate 232,375,981 of NC_136409.1, read as the reverse complement.
ATTATAGATGTGCTAAGTTTTAACGAAAACATCCTAGCAAATTTATACCCTAAAATGTTTCACAATGTTTGGTTAATTAAGTTCCCCACATCTCCACTAACCAACTAGGATTTATACTTACCTCCTAATATCATTTTGTATTTATTTATCCGACTGTGTCTTAATTTGTATATCCTTTAAATTCTAGAAATTTAATAACAAATTGTAAAGAGTAAAAAAAAAAAAACATCATCAAAACAAGTGATAAAATACACCCTGATTTGATCATACTAAAATAAGATTAGAAAAACTCGTATTTTTAGATATTTAGCTAGGCCAGTATAATTAACTTATCGACTAAAAGGTCTTTGGTCTATCGGTATGAAAAATTAATGGATATATATCAAATGTTGAAGGTTCAGGTCTTGTTGAAAATTGAAATAATTATAATATGTATTAAAAAACACGAGGAACAAAAAAAACTCACGCCCATGGATTGAAAAATAAAAGTTTTAATTCTCATTGTTATAAGCTAATAATTAGCCTCCCTTATAGAAAATAATCACAGCTCAAGTTCCATCATTTTGATCACGATTTGAACTAACAAGTTTCTGTGGTATCTACACCCCTTCCAAATAATCGTTTGTAAAGAAAAATGTCTAACGAATCATGCAAATTAGTTTTCTGGGTACGTGGGCTCAACCAAACTACAAAACACATGCATGCCTACAGGGTTTAATGATAAAACATGAGATGGCTGCATAAATTGTACCTCAAATCGTTGTTGAGTGTGAGCCCAACTTGTGTATATATACTTATATAGCCTACCTTCTTTATGTCTCGACCCAAAGCCGATTCTCCTAATTGCTATGTTGTTTTTTATTTGTAATTCGATGGGACTCCAATGGTATGTATATATATCCCACATAAGGTATACTGCAGAAGAGACTAAACGTATTTTCATTTTTAATAGCAACGGTTACCCCCATGTAATTTGTTTGGTCATAGTTATTAATTTACACACATGTTGATTCAGATTTTTCATTAATCAAATAAAAAAGTAACGACTTTTATAAGATATGATACATTTAAAACTCATTAAATAATATTGACTGTCATCTAATTCCATAAAATTGCGCTGTTGGTATAAAGATCTAAACGGTTAAAAATAGTAACTAAATTTCATCTAATTCCAAGGTTGTAAACAACGTTCGACGTTAGCTGGTCGATGGACTGGGGTCAAGGATTAATCGGCTAGGCGGAGATTAATCGAGGACCGTTAATTGCTAATTTGTTGAATTTTAAAAAAATAAATATGACTAATATCATATCAAAGTTTGTAAATACCACTAATATGATAACAAAATAGATTAATATGATTAATACCACTACAAGAAATTAGAGTATTACCAGCGACAGGCGTCGTCGCCAAAACGGGTTTTTCACCGCTAAAACGTCGACGTTGATGCGTTGTCGCTATTAATCAATAATTTGCCGTTAATGCGTGTTGTCTTCGCAAAAGACTTGTCGCCGCTATTGGTAGGCGTCGCCGGTAAAAACCTATCGTCGCCACTAAAGGCGTCACCGGTATTGGTGTTTTTCTTTTATATATATATATATATATATATATATATATATATATATATATATATATATATATATATATATATATATATATATCACATTAAAATTGAAAAAAAACCCGTATTATATTACTTAGTCTAATCCTACATCATTCTATTCCAAAATATTAATACAACATCCGTTTAAAATACTCGTTCGATTTAACATATAACAAAATAACGAAAATACTATTCTAAAATATTTACACAAACAAAACATAAAAAAAAAAATCCTACAACTATCTACTCGTCATCATCGCTCTCCTTGTTTCCTCCGGTTTCATTTTGTTGTGGTAACGAACGAAACCAATCTTCAAGTGCAGCACTGCATGCCAGATCTTTTAATATTGTTTGAAGCATTTCCAACTACAATTAAAACTATAAGTTAAACTAGCATTACAATATTCTATATACAAAATATACATTCCAGATATTGCATATAAAACATTATAGCATTGTACTATAACTAACAATTACCAAGTTGTAAAATACCAATATATCAAACTATAACCAAACTAACAATTACCAATATATAATTATCAAACTAACAATTACCAAAATTTGAAACTATTACTAAACCAACATTTACCAATATTTTAAACAATTACCAAAATTAAATAGTCTTGTCACCTGTGATTGTGGCGATGGTTGTGTCAGTGATTGTTCCTGATCATACATCGACATAACCGTAGAAGGTTTACGCCCGATGCCTCTGATATGGCCTCGTCGAACACCCAATATTCTTTCAAAACAATTTTGTGTCTCCTTTGGTGTTAGACCGCTGGCTTCAGAAGAAGCTTGAGTTTGTTGATTGATCTCAAGGAGTAAAGCATTCTGTATTTACAAAAAATGATAACACATATTAAAAATTAGATTACTAAATATCCATTGACGATATAAACACTTATATGAAAATACGAATGAACCACTTACGTATTGTTGCTCGATTGCAGGACTACTAAATACCCCTTGCCGATCAGTATTGGCCTTACGAAATGCTTCGATTTGAGTGATGTCCTATTTAACATAAAAAATTAGATTAATTATAATTTAAATAAATAGTTATATATATCATAACATACTTCTCTGAAACATGCATTGCTATACGAGCACGATCCCCCTCTGTTTACAACTTGTTGTTGTGCACGGACTCCGTTGTTTGACGCCGAACGCTTTAGAAATTCAGGAGTTTGAAAATGTTCGACTGCGTGCGCCCAATTTTCACGTGACATACCATCGGGGGGATTAGCTAATGCCTTTGGGATATCTGTAAGCCCCCCGGCTTTCTCAAAATAAATATGCGCTTTATTTTTTTGGCATCTATAAATTCTTTGCAAAGTCGCATCAATGCTCTGCAACAACTGAGCACGCTCGGGATCCAAGTTAAACTTATCTAAATCAAACTTATTCTACAAATACAAAAAAACTTAGTTAGTTAAATACCAATCAGAACTAAACTTAAAATATTGTCCTTGTTACCTTTAGATGAACCACTGTGGCATTCCTTAAAGCGGGGGAAACATTGTCACAACCAGATACGTTCAAAGGGATGTTATCCATATATACCTCTCAGTCTCACGGGTAAACCAATTACCATTGTTCCCGACAGGGGTATATGTCAGCTCCTTATCGAAATCCAATTCTACAGGCTTTCCCTTGTTTGCCCGTATCAGCTTTGATAGTTGGATGTTTTTTGCTAGACGTCTTCTTTTTTTAGGGAGCTCAGCTGAAAAATATAATTAAAAATATTAGTCACGATAGCTTATAATAAATGGATAAAAATAGCTAATAAATATATCATAATAAGACTTACCATCCTGTTCGTGTTGTCCACGACCAAAGCCTACTGGAGGTGGTGGATCCCCGACTCCATCACCTCCATGTCCTAAGCCCATAACTTCTGCCATCACATAGAAGAGTATCGCCTAACTAAACCCCATATACAACCTGCAAAATTACAATATGAATAGAATTATAGCAACATATTTTTTTTTCATTTTTTTCAACACATCACATACATAAATACTTTTTTTTTCATTTACTCCACATATTACATACATAAATACACATGTTATATAGATACAAACACACATAAACATGTTTTCTACACATACACATTATAACATCATATTTTTTTTCTATTATAGCAACCTAACTTTTTTTGATTTTTTTCATACATACAAATTACATATATAATTTCAAAAGTCATACATTACATATATAAATACATTTTATTTTCAATTTTTTCCACATATTACATACATAAATACATACATTATATATACAAATACACATAAACATGTTTTCTACACATACTCATTATAACATCATACTTTTTTTCTATTATAGCAACCTAATTTCTTTCATTTTTTCATACATACAAATTACACATTCACATTCACAAATAAAACACATACAAATAACACACATACAAAAAAAATACTAATGTAAAAACACATAAATGCATCATACACATAAATACATTCTTTTTATAAAATGAAAGATGAAAATGAACCTGTGGTAGTCTAATTTCAAAATTTTCCGGCAAAAATTCCACAACTCCGACAACAACACAACCTTAAATTAAAAGCTTAAACTAAGTAAATAAACATCAAAACATAAGAAGAATCAAAAATAGGGAAAATTTTCGACCTTAAATGAGTAAAAATTCCGGAATTGAAGTATGATCGTCTCCTCTTGGTCGTCGGTAATGGAAGTCTAGGTCGCCGGTATTGGTGGCAATGGAGGTTTGGACGGCAGTGGTTTGTGCAATGGAGGTTTGGACGGTGGCGGCGTTGGTGTAAGAAAGACCGGCGATGGAGAGAATGAGAGAAAAGGGCAGACAGAATACGCAGGAAAGAGCGAACTGGAGGGGTTATCTGCGCGGACCTTTAGCGGCGACGCATGGGTATTAGCGGCGACGAATGGGTATTAGCGGCGACTAGCCTGGAGGGAAAAGTCGGCGCCTTTTTTCACTCCGTTACAACCGTTCAATTGAATACAGATCGAACGGATAAGTTTCATTTGACGCGGATCGCAACTGTTGAGTATTAGCGGCGACAGTTGACATTAGCGACGACATGTAACACGTCATTTCCATGTCGCCGCTAATGCCTGGTGTCGCCGCTAAATCCGTCGCCGCTAATACCCTTATTTTTTGTATTGTACAACACTAATAATGCCTCAAATAATTTCCATTGATATAAAACTTCTTCAAAATGTTAAAATTTCATCGTTTTATAATGCTTCACTCATTATATATGCAGGGATTAATCGCTAGGCGCCCTCTAATCGGTCGAGTAGCGCCTAAGGATTAATCGGAGATTAATTGGGACCTAATTGGGATTTTTACAATAGTGATTTTTTTCGAGATTTAGTCCAAACATCGACTTTTTTGGTTTCATGGTTCTTTTGAGCTAGTTTCGTTGCGTTTTGGTCCTTCAGAAAACTAAAAAGACTAAAATACCCTTCTAATATATTTTTATGGTTTTTTCTATTTAATTTAAACTTGTATTAATAAAAATTATGGGGTCACCTCTCTCTCTCTCTCTCCAAAACACACACTTAACACTATCAAGAACACATACACACAATCTCAAGAACACCTCCACCTCCATCTCCACAGCCCATCAGCGTACACCACCACTACCATCCGCTGCCAACCACCTCCATCTCCTCCACCCTAATCCTACATATCCCTTTGCTTAACCTGGTGAACAATCGATTTTCTGAGTTTGTTTCTAGAACTAAAATCAATTTATGAATCTAAAAAAAGCTTGTGGTAATGGATTTTCAAGCGCTCATTTGATTGTTGTTCTTCAAGGAAGGGGTATTAGGCACGATTCTCATTCAAAATTTCTACATATCATTCGAGTCCTAGATACACACTTGTTTCCAGGGGCAGAACTATATGGTTGGTAGGGGTAGCATTTGCTACCCCTCAAAAAATCATGGATAATTTTCAATTTTTTTTAATAAAAAAGGTTTAGTTTAAGTTTTTACTACCTACATAACTTGTGGTGCTTCTATTTAGCTTAATTTTGAAGTCCAAAGAGGCTAAAAGCCAAATTATGTTCATCAAATGTCATTATGAAATATGTGAGTCCATGAACTCCATTCAAATTCAACGGTGGAGTGAGCATATCCTTATTTATTTCCGTAGCTAATTAGCTACGGAATTGCTTCGGATCAGCTACAAAATGGGATACCCTAGTTTAGTAACGAAATAGCTTCAGAATAGCTACGGAAGTGGGTCCGTAGTAATTCTGTAGCTAATTAGCTACGGAATACCTACGGATACTAATTACCTACAGATTAGCTCGGAGTATGCTTTACGTTAAAATTCTGTAGCTATACGAATTTTTCTTATTTTTAGTTTTTCGGGCACCAAACGTCGTTTTTTTTCGCTTCATTTTTTTCACACCTCTACTATACATGATTATCTTTATTTTCTCCAACATGTAGCTATTAATATCGTTCATAAAGTTGTGTGCCCCTTCAGGATCAATTACACGTTTCACAGTTTAACATTGTAATGCATATACTTTTCACCAACTTGTGATGGATTATGTTTTTATATGTATATTTATACACATGAATGAGTTATGGTATATGCGTACGTGTATATGTGTATGTATACGTGTTTGTGAGATGTCTGTGAACGTATTCATAAGCATTATAGTGTTAAACCACTAAACGAGTAATTGATCCCATATGTGCACACAACTTTATGAATGATACTAATAGCTATAAGTTGGTGAAAATATAGATAATCATGTCTAATAGATGTGTGAAAAAATGGAGCGAAAAAAACGAAGTTTGATGCCCGAAAAATGAAAAATAAGAAAAATTCGTAGCTAATCCGTAGCTGATTAGCTACGGATACTTCTTATTTTCGATTTTTTGGGCACCAAACGCCGTTCTTTTCGCTTCATTTTTTTCACACCTCTACTATACATGATTATCTTTATTTTCACCAACACGTACCTATTAATATCGTTCATAAACTTGTGTGCCGCTTCGGGATCAAGCACTCGTTTCACAGTTTAACATTGTAATGCATATACTTTTCACCAACTTGTGATGGATTATGTTTTTATATGTATATTTATACACATTAATGAGTTATGGTATATGTGTCCGTACGTGTATATGTGTATGTATACGTGTTTGTGAGATGTATGTGAACGTATTCATAAGCATTATAGTGTTAAACCACTAAACGAGCAATGAATAATGTATGTGCACACGACTTTATAAATGATATTAAAGCTATAAATTGGTGAAATTATAGATAATCATTTATAATAGAGGTGTGAAAAAAAACGGATCGAAAAAAACGACGTTGGGTGCCTAGAAAATCGAAAATAAGAAAAAATCGTAGCTAATTAGCTACGGATTTTTCTTATTTTCGATTTCTCGGGCACCAAATGTCATTTTTTTCGCTCCGTTTTTTTCACACCTCTATTATACATGATTATCTATATTTTCACCAACTTATAGCTATTAATATCATTCATAAAGCCATGTGCACATACAGGATCCATTATTCGTTTACTGGTTTAACACTATAATGCTTATGAATACGTTCACATACATCTCACAAACACGTATACCTACATCATCATCATCATCATCACCATCATCACCATCATCAACAACATAATCATCATCACCGTCATCACCATCACCACCATCACCATCACCATCATTATCACCATCATCATCATCATCATCATCACCATCATCATCACCATCATCATCATCACCACCACCACCATCATCATCACCACCATCACACCATCATCATCATCACCACTATCACCATCACCATCAACATCACCACCACCACCACCATCACCACCATCACCATCACTATCACCATCATCATCACCACCATCACAGCCATCACCATCACACCATCATCATCATCACCACCATCACCAACATCATTACCACCACCACCATCACCAACCCCACCACCACCTTCACCACCATCACCACCACCATCACCATCGCCATCGCCATCACCACCACCACCACTACCATCACCATCATTATCACCATCACCATCACCATCATCATCACCACCATCACCATCACCATCACCATCACCACCACCATCACCATCACCATCACCACCATCACAATCACCATCACCATCATCATCACCATCATCATCACCATCACCACCACCACCACCACTATCACCACCACCATCAAACCACCACCATCACCACCACCATCACCATCACCATCACCATCACCATCACACATCACCATCACCATCACCACCACCATCACCATCATCACCATCACCATCACACATCACCATCACCACCTTCATCATCACCATCACCAGCATCACCATCACTATCATCATCATCATCACTACCATCACAACCATCACCGTCACACCATCATCATCATCACCATCACCATCAACATCACCAACAGCACCATCACCATCACCACCATGACTATCACCATCACCATCTGATGGTTTTTGGTCCTAAGAACATCCTATGTGCTCATATAAACCCTAATGCTTGGATCTAGGTTTCTCTATTGTACATGCAAGTTATCCAAGACTATAAACCCTAGATCTAGCATATGATAATCTATATAACCTATAATTAGGGTTTAGATCATACCTTGATTGTTATATAGCAATAACAATCCCAATTCCTCCTTGTATTGACTTTAGAAAGCTTAGAGTCACAAATGTCACTCCTCTGATGGTTCACAAACACCAAGAGCAAGAGGATGAGGAGGAGAGAGGATGGAGGCTGCCCTAAAACGTGTGAAACCCTAGAAGAAGTCTTAGCCACGTTTCATCGTTTTATAATGTTTCACTCATTATGTATGCAGGGATTAATCGCTAGGCGCCCTCTAATCGGTCGAGTAGCGCCTAAGGATTAATCGGAGATTAATCGGGACTTAATCGGGATTTTTACAATAGTGGTTTTTTTCGAGGTTTAGTCCAAACATCGACTTTTTTGGCTTCATGGTTCTTTTGAGCTAATTTCGTTGCGTTTTGGTCCTTCAGAAAACTGAAAAGACTAAAATACCCTTCTGATATATTTTTATGGTTTTTTTATTTAATTTAAACTTGTATTAATAAAAATTATGGGGTTACCTCTCTCTCTCTCTCTCTCTCTCTCTCCAAAACACACACTTAACACTATCAAAAACACATACACAGAATCTCAAGAACACCTCCACCTCCATCTCCACAACCCATCAGCATACACCACCACCACCATCTGCTGCCAACCACCTCCATCTCCTCCACCCTAATCCTACATATCCCTTTGCTTAACCTGGTGAACAATTGATTTTCTGAGTTTGTTTCTAGAACTGGAATCGATTTCTGAATCTAAAAAAAAGCTTGTGGTAATGGATTTTCAAGCGCTCATTTGATTGTTGTTCTTCAAGGAAGGGGTATTAGGCACGATTCTCATTCAAAATGTCTAAATATCATTCGAGTCCTAGATACACACTTGTTTCCAGGGGCAGAACTATATGGTTGGTAGGGGTAGCATGTGCTACCCCTCAAAAAATCATGGATAATGTTCAATTTTTTTAATAAAAAAGGTTTAGTTTAAGTTTTTAATACCTACAGAACTTATGGTGCTTCTATTTAGCTTAATTTTGAAGTCCAAAGAGGCTAAAAGCCAAATTATGTTCATCAAATGTCATTATGAAATATGTGAGTCCATTAACTCCATTCAAATACAACGGTGGAGTGAGCATATCCTTATTTATTTCCGTAGCTAATTAGCTACGAGATTGCTACGGATCAACTACAGAATGGGATGCCCTAGTTTAGTAACGGAATAGCTACGAAATAGCTTCAGAATAGGGGAGAAGCCCCTAAATGAATGGGGGTTCAGGGGCAGCGCCCTTGGGAGCGGGGTCCCAGTGTGAATAAAACGATGTTTGGTGCCCAAAAAATCGAAAATAAAAATAATTTGTACCTAATCCGTAGTTAATTAGCTACAAAGTTTTTTAATTTCGATTTTTCGGCGACCAAAGGTCGTTTTTCTTCGTTTTTTTCACACTTCTATTAACCGGTCGTATCTTAAATATGTACGAAAATTTATACAAAAAAAAAAATTAAGACTCGAATAATGAATAATAATAATAATAATAATAATAATAATAATTATAATTATATTAATAATTATAATAATAGAAATAATAATAATAATAATAATAATAATAATAATAATAATAATAATTATAATTATAGAAATAATAATAATAATAGAAATAATAATAATAATAATAATAATAATAATAATAATAATAATAATAATAACGGAATTGTAAGTGGTCAAAAACTATTGTAGACAAAGAAGATATGGATGTGACATTCCCGGCCGGTTAGTAGTCCCCTTGGTTCTATTTATGATAGACGCGAGTTCGAGTCCCACCACCCCCTTTTTTGGCAGTTTCGATTTTAGGGTTTCACAAAATCGAAACTTTTGTCCGCCTCCATTTAGCAGGATCCATCGACGAAATTTTTTATTCTCCCGCTTCTCTCTATCTCCCTCCTTGATTCGTTTTCCCTCTTCTCTCTCATTGTTTCCTACTCGCACCTCTCCCTTACACCCCCTCTCGTCTTCGTTTTCATTGTCGGAGTTCCATCTTACCGCCGATGCGGTCAATGTTGTACATAGAGACTCTTTTAGCCTCGGTCATCTCTCTTCGCCATCACCAAATCCGTATAGCTTCATCACCGATTCATCGTCCCCCTTTTTAGCTCCGGTCATCGGCTTGCCATCGCCATTGTCATCATTGTTTCAAGTAAGATTTTTTTTGGTTTAATTCCAATTAGGTTTTCGTTTTGGGTAGACTTTGTTTTGATTTAGGGTGTGTTTTGATTTTGGGTTCAGTTCGATGCCTTCTTCAAACTATTGATGCCTTTTCAAACTCCTCTGTTCCATTTGTTATCAAGGCGACCAAGGTTATTACTCCATGGCTCAATTGCCCTCATCTCTCTCTTTGCACCTTTGCTTGATTTCTTCCCTAAAAAGGTAAAACCCTAGTTTTTTTTTTCTTTTCTGAAATTACTTCATGTATACAATTTAGATGTTTAATTCATTGATAATTCTGGTTTGTTTTGTTGAATGTGAGGTTTTAAATTATATTTTAGGTCAAATTTGAGATTTTAGGTTAAATTTTGGTTGAAAATGTTAGATTTGTGGTAAAGTTCAACAGTAATGTTTGGGATTTCCTAATTCAATAGGTTCGGAAAGCTGGTGATCCAGGTAATCATAGTTTTGCAATCTTCCCTATGGGTAAGGAGGTCAATATGACTTTTGAGTTTATTGAGAATCAAATCAATCAATTTTGAGTAAATATTCAACTTTTTTTTATGAGTTTCAGTGATTATCCTACTGTGGCTTCTACATGAGAATGAATTTTTCGATCTTGTATATGACAGGTCCGTCAACAGTAATTTTTAGAATTAAACTAGGTTTACCAGTTGGAAATCAACTTGGCTTGGTAAGAGATGATTCTATATTATATATTTAATTACTTATCTTTTGTTTTTAATGTATATTTGCTTACTTGACCTAGTTGCATAAATGTTTGAGTTTGTAGATCTGTGTATTTAAATTCCAGTTCAAAAGATACAATCCTACACATTGTCACAACAATAAAACAAGAAAGTACGTTTTGTGTTAGGTATATGTTTCTTTATTTTAGTAATGTTTAAATTGTTTTCGGTTTACAAACAAGCTGAAAATGGTGAGCCCAAGTGTTTTGTGTGTTTCCACTTTCTTGATTCCCCTGTTGAAGCAATTCAATATATGGACCATGGAGCTACTAGCTATTTTGGAACAATTGAATTTGTAAACATGTAGTGTTTGTTTTTTTAATTAATTAATATTTACTTTTGTAAGATATTTTGAACAATGGAATGAAATGTGTCAAAGTTGGTATTAGGACGTTTTTTGGTGTATTTTATATGGTATTTGGAACAAATATGAATTGAATGTGGTATATGACAAAAAACAGAAATTTTTTGATTTTATTTTTTTTAAATAAATCGAAGTTAACTACGGAATAGCTAAGGATTTCCGTAGCTATTAGGATCCGTAGCTATTCCGTAGCTATTTGGATCCGTAGCTATTCACTTCCGTAGCTATTTTGTAGGAAATATGTAGCTATTTATTTCCGTAGCTATAATTTAGCCACGAGCCATTATGCTACAGACATTTTTCCGTAGCAATTCCGTAGCTATCCGGTTATAGCTACGGAATAGCTACTGATTGTGTTGTAGCTATTATATCAATTTTCTAGTAGTTTGATTATCATTTAATTACATGGAACTGCTCTTTTGGCATAAACATCTTAAGAGTTAAAATAGAAATTAATTTTCTTTAAATTGTTTCATACAAAATATTTAACAAACAACAATACACACTTTCAAGTCGTTGACATATCTTAAAATTAAGCAATTTATGATTCAATTTTAGCAAATAAATTTTCAAAACAATATATCATAAATGAGTTTTGTTCACCTGAATGAAAAAATGTCAAATATATTTAATCTTTTTTTTGAACAGCAAGAAGAAAAAATATATTTAATCTGCCAACATGTATTTCATCCCCCGGAGCCATGACATTTATAAATCAATGAATAATAAGTTGTTCATAGATAGTGGAAACATGTGTATAAAATATGAAAACAAATTAAAACGACTTAATAGATCCTATGCTTCACAAAAAATTGCAAGAAACCATGCTCAGTTATGAAGTGGATTTGGTCCACAAGGAACTCGGCGACGTGATACCACATAAGGCAGTTGATTTTCTCCATATGTGAGCTTCGGGTTGACTTTGAAATGACGCTTAAATGTTGAAATAAAGTTCTCTCTTATTCTTTCTTCATCAATCGAGTGATCAACGATATTCCTACAACTTGACTGTTGCACAGATGTTACCAGCAAGATTGTAATCACGAGCAAGACAGCAATTTGAATCTTCATTTTCTGAGGAGAGAAAGAAGAAAGATTGTTAAAGATCTAAAATAAGTGGAATATGGTTTTAGGTAGTTGCAGAGGATTATTAATTTATAGGCAAGTTCTAATTTCACCTATTAATACCGAGTAATTCCAACAAGTATTTTCTTAAACGTTAAAAGAAAATAAAATAAAACAAATTTAGAACAACTGAACGATAAAAAAATTAACCTTAAATTATAAATTAATTCAGTGTAGTAAACAACTAAATGATTGATTTGAAAATTATGGGTGAATCTGCATAAAAGTTATGATACTTATATACATATCTTGAAAAAGTTATATTGTCAGAAGAAGTAAAAGAAATCAGATATATATAGCATTATACTACATGGGTCTGCATCTATACTCAGATAACGAGCAAAATTTGAAACCTAGCTGTGCTATAAAATACATGATGCTTGGAACATACAAATCAGCAGAGAAGAACCCACAAGAAATGGAATGAAAACTCAAAACGGAAAAACTATAAAGCACTAATATTAATTCTTGAAAGTTAGGCAATAAGAAAGCTTACAATGGCTATGAACAAAAACGTCCGAGGAGATCAGGGTCAGAAAAGAATGATGGAACGAATGAAAAAATTAGATAAATAATGGCTTTATATAGAGTCTTACAAGAAGTCCTAATAATACTCTAAAACCTATAATATATAGTTAGGGAACATCCTAATATAAAACTAACTTGAGAGACAAGCAAAAAATCCATAATATATGGGAATTTCGACTCTCGTAAAACTATTTCAAAAAATACAGCAACAGAACTTGCCTTAATTATCTAATTTAATATTTTTGTAAATATCTCCAGATTATGTGGCATTTTTCCTTAATTTTATATGTACGTATGGTTATTTAGTAAAGTTGTTTTATGTATCGGAAATAGTTAATGTAATGTGGAGTAGTAATTATCTTTTTCATGTTTGACTAAAATAAATGATGTTTCTAATTGGTTGCTATTGTTGTCATCTCATGGAGCTCTTGGGTTAATGACATATTTGCCCTTGGGTGCATTTCGTATTCACTGTTGTTGCTGCGCGCTCTGGATACATCAGAAAACTTTGACGCTTAGACACTTTTCCCTTTGCTTTTCATCCGAAAATTAAATGTGTTGTGATAGAAACAACTGAGGATTGGGGCATGGATTTTGGGGTAAATATGGAAATTAAGAAATACATATATATCTTGTTGTTACTACTGGAAAAGTCATCAACAGCACATTGCTATTTGGTGATTCTCTTTCAAAGTTCAGTGCTATTTCTATGCTTTACTTGGATTCTCATATAAACCTTTTTGTACACAACCAATATGTTTCCTGCTGGCCTTTCATTTTTAAATATAATTCTTCACAGTCGTTTAAAAAAAAAAGCTAATCATGTTTTGATATTTTTACCAATCTACAAAAAATATATTTTTGGGTGAATTACAATATGGTCTCTCTATTATATCATAGGTTCTAGTTCAAAGGGAATATATTTGCAGAAAAAACACCCTTATGCATGTTGGGTTTCATTATGTTTTGGTATTGTGCAAAATGAAATAACTAATTTCCTTTTAGATATTCCTTTTTATAAACTTTTTGGTTAATTTAATATTTATATAATTATAAAATAAGAATATGCCCTCCCCCCATCCATACATACATTCACCATGTAGCCCCCTCCCTCCGGCACCTCTTCCAACTACCAACCATCGCCATGACCTTTCTCACGTGATCTTAGACTGAAACCCAATCTCGCGCGATCACTTAAAGCACTCACAACCCCGACCTTCTATCTTCTCCATGTTCTTGTTTTCATATTAACATTAATATATGGTTCGCCTTCCCATGGATAAACAACCACAAAATTCATACAAAGGTAACCCAATTTTTAAAGCACGTCTGTCTCCATCAACAAGAAGTTCTACAAGTTCAATTAGTTATTTATTTTGGGGAAAATATTAGTTGTTAAAGGCATCCACAATGTAATGAACTTCATCAAGTTCAATGGATTGCCACGTCATCTTTCAACAATTTATACAATTCTATCTTTTTTTCCTACAATACATTGAACTTAATAGAATGTTACAAAATCTAATTTATAGTAAATATTTAAGAATTAAAATTTTTCTTTTTTCTCATTGAAAAGTTCAATGGTCATTGAACTTCAAATTCATTGAATGTCAATGTGACATCTTATAATTGTAGAATTTGATCCATTGAATGAAACAAAGACTTACCATCTCATTTAACTCTCCTATTGAACTCATCATTATGGATGTGCTAAGTTTTAACGAAAACATCCTAGCAAATTTATACCCTAAAATGTTTCACAATGTTTGGTTAATTAAGTTCCCCGCATCTCCACTAAACAACTAGGATTTATACTTACCTCCTAATATCATTTTGTATTTATTTATCCGACTGTGTCTTAATTTGTATATCCTTTAAATTCTAGAAATTTAATAACAAATTGTAAAGAGTAAAAAAAAACATCATCAAAACAAGTGATAAAATACACCCTGATTTGATCATACTAAAATAAGATTAGAAAAACTCGTATTTTTATATATTTAGCTAGGCCAGTATAACTAACCTATCAACTAAAAGGTCTTTGGTCTATCGGTATGAAAAATTAATGGATATATATCAAATGTTGAAGGTTCAGGTCTTGTTGAAAATTGAAATAATTATAATATGTATTAAAAAACACGAGGAACAAAAAAACTCATGCCCATGGATTGAAAAATAAAAGTTTTGATTCTCATTGTTATAAGCTAATAATTAGCCTCCCTTATAGAAAATAATCACAGCTCAAGTTCCATCATTTTGATCACGATTTGAACTAACAAGTTTCTGTGGTATCTACACCCCTTCCAAATAATCGTTTGTAAAGAAAAATGTCTAACGAATCATGCAAATTAGTTTTCTGGGTACGTGGGCTCAACCAAACTACAAAACACATGCATGCCTACAGGGTTTAATGATAAAACATGAGATGGCTGCATAAATTGTACCTCAAATCGTTGTTGAGTGTGAGCCCAACTTGTGTATATATACTTATATAGCCTACCTTCTTTATGTCTCGACCCAAAGCCGATTCTCCTAATTGCTATGTTGTTTTTTATTTGTAATTCGATGGGACTCCAATGGTATGTATATATATCCCACATAAGGTATACTGCAGAAGAGACTAAACGTATTTTCATTTTTAATAGCAACGGTTACCCCCATGTAATTTGTTTGGTCATAGTTATTAATTTACACACATGTTGATTCAAATTTTTCATTACTCAAATAAAAAAGTAACGACTTTTATAAGATATGATACATTTAAAACTCATTAAATAATATTGACTGTCATCTAATTCCATAAAATTACGCTGTTGGTATAAAGATCTAAACGGTTAAAAATAGTAACTAAATTTCATTAAACTGTTCGATACAAATTATTTAATAAACAAAAGACAATTGCAAAAATGGTACATGTGGTATGTATTTTTTCCAAGGTTGTAAACAACGTTCGACGTTAGTTGGTCGATGGACTGGGGTCGAGGATTAATCGGCTAGGCGGAGATTAATCGAGGACCATTAATTGCTAATTTGTTGAATTTTAAAAAAATAAATATGATTAATATCATATCAAAGTTTGTAAATACCACTAATATGATAACAAAATAGATTAATATGATTAATACCACTACAAGAAATTAGAGTATTACCAGCGACAGGCGTCGTCGCCAAAAGTGGGGTTTTTCGCCGCTAAAACGTCGACGTTGATGCGTTGTCGCTATTAATCAATAATTTGCCATTAATGCGTGTTGTCTTCGCAAAAGACTTGTCGCCGCTATTGCTAGGCGTCGCCGGTAAAAACCTATCGTCGCCACTAAAGGCATCGCCGGTATTGGTGTTTTTCTTTTATATATATATATATATATATATATATATATATATATATATATATATATATATATATATATATATATATATATATATATATATATATCACATTAAAATTGAAAAAAAAAACCGGTATTATATTAATTAGTCTAATCCTACATCATTCTATTCCAAAATATTAATACAACATCCGTTTAAAATACTCGTTCGATTTAACATATAACAAAATAACGAAAATACTATTCTAAAATATTTACACAAACAAAACATAAAAAAAATCCTACAACTATCTACTCGTCATCATCGCTCTCCTTGTTTCCTTCGGTTTCATTTTGTTGTGGTAACGAACGAAACCAATCTTCAAGTGCAGCACTGCATGCCAGATCTTTTAATATTGTTTGAAGCATTTCCAACTACAATTAAAACTATAAGTTGAACTAGCATTACAATATTCTATATACAAAATATACATTCCACATATTGCATATAAAACATTATAGCATTATACTATAACTAACAATTACCAAGTTGTAAAATACCAATATATCAAACTATAACCAAACTAACAATTACCAATATATAATTATCAAACTAACAATTACCAATATTTTAAACAATTACCAAAATTAAATAGTCTTGTCACCTGTGATTGTGGCGATGGTTGTGTCAGTGATTGTTCCTGATCATACATCGACATAACCGTAGAAGGTTTACGCCCGATGCCTCTGATATGGCCTCGTCGAACACCCAATATTCTTTCAAAACAATTTTGTGTCTCCTTTGGTGTTAGACCGCTGACTTCAGAAGAAGCTTGAGTTTGTTGATTGATCTCAAGGAGTAAAGCATTCTGTATTTACAAAAAATGATAACACATATTAAAAATTAGATTACTAAATATCTATTGACGATATAAACACTTATATGAAAATTCGAATGAACCACTTACGTATTGTTGCTCGACTGCAGGACTACTAAATACCCCTTGCCGATCAGTATTGGCCTTACGAAATGCTTCGATTCGAGCGATGTCCTATTTAACATTAAAAATTAGATTAATTATAATTTAAATAAATAGTTATATATATCATAACATACTTCTTTGAAACATGCATTGCTATACGAGCACGATCCCCCTCTGTTTACAACTTGTTGTTCTGCACGGACTCCTTTGTTTGACGCCGAATGCTTTAGAAATTCAGGAGTTTGAAAATGTTCGACTGCGTGCGCCCAATTTTCACGTGACATACCATCGGGGGGATTGGCTAATGCCTTTGGGATATCTGTAAGCCCCCCGGCTTTCTCAAAATAAATATGCGCTTTATTTTTTCGGCATCTATAAATTCTTTGCAAAGTCGCATCAATGCTCTGCAACAACTGAGCACGCTCGGGGTCCAAGTTAAACTTATCTAAATCAAACTTATTCTACAAATACAAAAAAACTTAGTTAGTTAAATACCAATCAGAACTAAACTTAAAATATTGTCCATGTTACCTTTAGATGAACCACTGTGGCATTCCTTAAAGCGGGGGAAACATTGTCCCAACCAGATACGTTCAAAGGGATGTTATCCATATATACCTCTCAGTCTCACGGGTAAACCAATTACCATTGTTCCCGACAGGGGTATATGTCAGCTCCTTATCGAAATCCAATTCTACAGGCTTTCCCAATTTGCCCGTATCAGCTTTGATAGTTGGATGTTTTTTGCTAGACCTCTTCTTTTTTTAGGGAGCTCAGCTGAAAAATATAATTAAAAATATTAGTCACGATAGCTTATAATAAATGGATAAAAATAGCTAATAAATATATCATAATAAGACTTACCATCCTGTTCGTGTTGTCCACGACCAAAGCCTACTGGAGGTGGTGGATCCCCGACTCCATCACCTCCATGTCCTAAGCCCATAACTTCTGCCATCACATAGAAGAGTATCGCCTAACTAAACCCCATATACAACCTGCAAAATTACAATATGAATAGAATTATAGCAACATATTTTTTCATTTTCTTCAACACATCACATACATAAATACATTTTTTTTCATTTACTCCACATATTACATACATAAATACACATGTTATATAGATACAAATACACATAAACATGTTTTCTACACATACTCATTATAACATCATACTTTTTTTCTATTATAGCAACCTAACTTTTTTTGAGTTTTTTCATACATACAAATTACATATATAATTTCAAAAGTCATACATTACATATATAAATACATTTTATTTTCAATTTTTTCCACATATTACATACATAAATACATACATTATATATACAAATACACATAAACATGTTTTCTACACATACTCATTATAACATCATACTTTTTTCTATTATAGCAACCTAATTTCTTTCATTTTTTCATACATACAAATTACACATTCACATTCACAAATAAAAAACATACAAATAACACACATACAAAAAAAATACTAATGTAAAAACACATAAATGCATCATACACATAAATACATTCTTTTTATAAAATGAAAGATGAAAATGAACCTGTGGTAGTCTAATTTCAAAATTTTCCGGCAAAAATTCCACAACTCCGACAACAACACAACCTTAAATTAAAAGCTTAAACTAAGTAAATAAACATCAAAACATAAGAAGAATCAAAAATAGGGAAAAATTTCGACCTTAAATGAGTAAAAATTCCGGAATTGAAGTATGATCGTCTCCTCTTGGTCGTCGGTAATGGAAGTCTAGGTCGCCGGTATTGGTGGCAATGAAGGTTTGGACGGCGGTGGTTTGTGCAATGGAGGTTTGGACGGTGGCGGCGGTGGTGTAAGAAAGACCGGCGATAGAGAGAATGAGAGAAAACGGCAGACAGAATACGCAGGAAAGAGCGAACTGGAGGGGTTATCTTCGCGGACCTTTAGCGGCGACAAATATTAGAGGCGACGAATGGGTATCAGCGGCGACTAGCCTGGAGGGAAAAGTCGGCGCCTTTTTTCACGCCGTTACAACCGTTCAATTGAATACAGATCGAACGGATAAGTTTCATTTGACGCGGATCGCAACTGTTGAGTATTAGCGGTGACAGTTGGCATTAGCGGCGACATGTAACGCGTCATTTCCATGTCGCCGCTAATGCCTGGTGTCGCTGCTAAATCCGTCGCCGCTAATACCCTTATTTCTTGTATTGTACAACACTAATAATGCCTCAAATAGTTTCCATTGATATAAAACTTCTTCAAAATGTTAAAATTTCATCGTTTTATAATGCTTCACTCATTATATATGCAGGGATTAATCTCTAGGCGCCCTCTAATCGGTCGAGTAGCGCCTAAGGATTAATCAGAGATTAATTGGGACCTAATCGGGATTTTTACAATAGTGATTGTTTCCGAGGTTTAGTCCAAACATCGACTTTTTTGGTTTCATGGTTCTTTTGAGCTAGTTTCGTTGCGTTTTGGTCCTTCAGAAAACTGAAAAGACTAAAATACCCTTCTAATATATTTTTATGGTTTTTTCTATTTAATTTAAACTTGTATTAATAAAAATTATGGGGTCACCTCTCTCTCTCTCTCACTCTCTCTCTCTCCAAAACACACACTTAACACTATCAAGAACACATACACACAATCTCAAGAACACCTCCACCTCCATCTCCACAGCCCATCAGCATACACCACCACCACCATCCGCTGCCAACCACCTCCATCTCCTCCACCCTAATCCTACATATCCCTTTGCTTAACCTGGTGAACAATCGATTTTCTGAGTTTGTTTCTAGAACTGAAATCGATTTCTGAATCTAAACAAAGCTTGTGGTAATGGATTTTCAAGCGCTCATTTGATTGTTGTTTTTCAAGGAAGGGGTATTAGGCACGATTCTCATTCAAAATTTCTACATATCATTCGAGTCCTAGATACACACTTGTTTCCACGGGCAGAACTATATGGTTGGTAGGGGTAGCATTTGCTACCCCTCAAAAAATCATGGATAATGTTCAATTTTTTTTAATAAAAAAGGTTTAGTTTAAGTTTTTACTACCTACATAACTTGTGGTGCTTCTATTTAGCTTAATTTTGAAGTCCAAAGAGGCTAAAAGCCAAATTATGTTCATCAAATGTCATTATGAAATATGTGAGTCCATTAACTCCATTCAAATTCAACGGTGGAGTGAGCATATCCTTATTTATTTCCGTAGCTAATTAGCTACGGAATTGCTACGGATCAGCTACAAAATGGGATACCCTAGTTTAGTAACGAAATAGCTACGAAATAGCTTCAGAATAGCTACGGAAGCGGGTCCGTAGCTAGTCTGTAGCTAATTAGCTACGGAATACCTACGGATACTAATTACCTACAGATTAGCTACGGAGTATGCTTTACGTTAAAATTCTGTAGCTATACGAATTTTTGTTATTTTTAGTTTTTCGGGCACCAAACGTCGTTTTTTTCGCTTCATTTTTTTCACAACTCTACTATACATGATTATCTTTATTTTCTCCAACATGTAGCTATTAGTATCGTTCATAAAGTTGTGTGCCCCTTCGGGATCAATTACTCGTTTCACAGTTTAACATTGTAATGCATATACTTTTCATCAACTTGTGATGGATCATGTTTTTATATGTATATTTATACACATGAATGAGTTATGGTATATGCGTACGTGTATATGTGTATGTATACGTGTTTGTGAGATGTATGTGAACGTATTCATAAGCATTATAGTGTTAAACCACTAAACGAGTAATGGATCCCGTATGTGCACACAACTTTATGAATGATACTAGTAGTTATAAGTTGGTGAAAATATAGATAATCATGTATAATAGATGTGTGAAAAAATGGAGCGAAAAAAACGAAGTTTGTTGCCCGAAAAATGAAAAATAAGACAAATTCGTAGCTAATCCGTAGCTGATTAGCTACGGATACTTCTTATTTTCGATTTTTTGGGAACCAAACGTCGTTCTTTTCGCTTCGTTTTTTTCACACCTCTACTATACATGATTATCTTTATTTTCACCAACACATAGCTATTAATATCGTTCATAAACTTGTGTGCCGCTTCGGGATCAAGCACTTGTTTCACAGTTTAACATTGTAATGCATATACTTTTCACCAACTTGTGATGGATTATGTTTTTATATGTATATTTATACACATTAATGAGTTATGGTATATGTGTCCGTACGTGTATATGTGTATGTATACGTGTTTGTGAGATGTATGTGAACGTATTCATAAGCATTATAGTGTTAAACCACTAAACGAGCAATGAATCATGTATGTGCACACGACTTTATAAATGATATTAAAGCTATAAATTGGTGAAATTATAGATAATCATTTATAATAGAGATGTGAAAAAAAACGGATCGAAAAAAACGACGTTGGGTGCCCAGAAAATCGAAAATAAGAAAAATTCGTAGCTAATTAGCTACGGATTTTTCTTATTTTCGATTTCTCGGGCACCAAATGTCATTTTTTTCGCTCCGTTTTTTTCACACCTCTATTATACATGATTATCTATATTTTCACCAACTTATAACTATTAATATCATTCATAAAGCCATGTGCACATACGGGATCCATTATTCGTTTACTGGTTTAACACTATAATGCTTATGAATACGTTCACATACATCTCACAAACACGTATACCTACATCATCATCATCATCATCACCATCATCACCATCATCAACAACATAATCATCATCACCATCATCACCATCACCATCATTATCACCATCACTATCACCATCATCATCATCATCATCACCATCATCATCACCATCATCATCATCACCACCACCACCATCATCATCACCACCATCACACCATCATCATCATCACCACCATCACCATCACCATCAACATCACCACCACCACCACCATCACCACCATCACCATCACTATCACCATCATCATCACCACCATCACAGCCATCACCATCACACCATCATCATCATCACCACCATCACCAACATCATTACCACCACCACCATCACCAACCCCACCACCACCTTCACCACCATCACCACCACCATCACCATCGCCATCGCCATCACCACCACCACCACTACCATCACCATCATTATCACCATCACCATCACAATCATCATCACCACCATCACCATCACCATCACCATCACCACCACCACCACCATCACCATCACCATCACCACCATCACAATCACCATCACCATCACCATCACCATCACCATCACCACCACCACCACCACTATCACCACCACCATCAAACCACCACCATCACCACCACCACCACCATCACCATCACCATCACCATCACCATCACCATCACACATCACCATCACCATCACCACCTTCATCATCACCATCACCAGCATCACCATCACTATCATCATCATCATCACTACCATCACAACCATCACCGTCACACCATCATCTTCATCACCATAACCATCACCATCACCATCAACATCACCAACAGCACCATCACCATCACCACCATGACTATCACCATCACCATCTGATGGTTTTTGGTCCTAAGAACATCCTATGTGCTCATATAAACCCTAATGCTTGGATCTAGGTTTCTCTATTGTACATGCAAGTTATCCAAGACTATAAACCCTAGATCTAGCATATGATAATCTATATAACCTATAATTAGGGTTTAGATCATACCTTGATTGTTATATAGCAATAACAATC
This sequence comes from Lactuca serriola, assembly GCF_051521515.1. NCBI lineage: Eukaryota > Viridiplantae > Streptophyta > Magnoliopsida > Asterales > Asteraceae > Lactuca > Lactuca serriola. The sequence continues at coordinate 232,352,789 of NC_136409.1, read as the reverse complement.
CCAATTCCTCCTTGTATTGACTTTAGAAAGCTTAGAGTCACAAATGTCACTCCTCTGATGGTTCACAAACACCAAGAGCAAGAGGATGAAGAGGAGAGAGGATGGAGGCTGCCCTAAAACATGTGAAACCCTAGAAGAAGTCTTAGCCACGTTTCATCGTTTTATAATGTTTCACTCATTATGTATGCAGGGATTAATCGCTAGGCGCCCTCTAATCGGTCGAGTAGCGCCTAAGGATTAATCGGAGATTAATCGGGACTTAATCGGGATTTTTACAATAGTGGTTTTTTTCGAGGTTTAGTCCAAACATCGACTTTTTTGGCTTCATGGTTCTTTTGAGCTAATTTCGTTGCGTTTTGGTCCTTCAGAAAACTGAAAAGACTAAAATACCCTTCTGATATATTTTTATGGTTTTTTTATTTAATTTAAACTTGTATTAATAAAAATTATGGGGTTACCTCTCTCTCTCTCTCTCTCTCTCTCTCTCCAAAACACACACTTAACACTATCAAAAACACATACACAGAATCTCAAGAACACCTCCACCTCCATCTCCACAACCCATCAGCATACACCACCACCACCATCTGCTGCCAACCACCTCCATCTCATCCACCCTAATCCTACATATCCCTTTGCTTAACCTGGTGAACAATCGATTTTCTGAGTTTGTTTCTAGAAATGGAATCGATTTCTGAATCTAAAAAAAAAGCTTGTGGTAATGGATTTTCAAGCGCTCATTTGATTGTTGTTCTTCAAGGAAGGGGTATTAGGCACGATTCTCATTCAAAATGTCTAAATATCATTCGAGTCCTAGATACACACTTGTTTCCAGGGGCCGAACTATATGGTTGGTAGGGGTAGCATGTGCTACCCCTCAAAAAATTATGGATAATGTTCAATTTTTTTAATAAAAAAGGTTTAGTTTAAGTTTTTACTACCTACAGAACTTGTGGTGCTTCTATTTAGCTTAATTTTGAAGTCCAAAGAGGCTAAAAGCCAAATTATGTTCATCAAATGTCATTATGAAATATGTGAGTCCATTAACTCCATTCAAATGCAACGGTGGAGTGAGCATATCCTTATTTATTTCTTTAGCTAATTAGCTACGGGATTGCTACGGATCAACTACAGAATGGGATGCCCTAGTTTAGTAACGGAATAGCTACGAAATAGCTTCAGAATAGAGGAGAAGCCCCTAAACGAATGGGGGTTCAGGGGCAGCGCCCATGGGAGCAGGGTCCCAGTGTGAATAAAACGATGTTTGCTGCCCAAAAAATCGAAAATAAAAATAATTTGTACCTAATCCGTAGTTAATTAGCTACAAAGTTTTTTAATTTCGATTTTTCGGCGACCAAAGGTCGTTTTTCTTCGTTTTTTTCACACTTCTATTAACCGGTCGTATCTTAAATATGTACGAAAATTTATACAAAAAAAAAAATTAAGACTCGAATAATGAATAATAATAATAATAATAATAATAATAATAATAATAATAATAATTATAATTATAGAAATAATTATAGAAATAATAATAATAATAATAGAAATAATAATAATAATAATAATAATAATAATAATAATAATAATAATAATAATAATAATAATAAAAACAGAATTGTAAGTGGTCAAAAACTATTGTAGACAAAGAAGGTATGGATGTGACATTCCCGGCCGGTTGGTAGTCCCCTTGGTTCTATCTATGATAGACGCGAGTTCGAGTCCCACCACCCCCTTTTTTGGCAGTTTCGATTTTAGGGTTTCACAAAATCAAAACTTTTGTCCGCTTCCATTTAGCAGGATCCATCGACGAAATTTTTTATTCTCCCGCTTCTCTCTATCTCCCTCCTTGATTCGTTTTCCCTCTTCTCTCTCATTGTTTCCTACTCGCACCTCTCCCTTACACCCCCTCTCGTCTTCGTTTTCATTGTCGGAGTTCCATCTTACCGCCGATGCGGTCAATGTTGTACATAGAGACTCTTTTAGCCCCGGTCATCTCTCTTCGCCATCACCAAATCCGTATATCTTCATCACCGATTCATCGTCTCCCTTTTTAGCTCCGGTCGTTTGCGTTTCGTCGCCATCATCGGCTTGCCATCGCCATTGTCATCATTGTTTCAAGTAAGATTTTTTTTGGTTTAATTCCAATTAGGTTTTCGTTTTGGGTAGACGTTGTTTTGATTTAGGGTGTGTTTTGATTTTGGGTTCAGTTCGATGCCTTCTTCAAACTATTGATGCCTTTTCAAACTCCTCTGTTCCATTTGTTATCAAGGCGACCAAGGTTATTACTCCATGGCTCAATTGCCCTCATCTCTCTCTTTGCACCTTTGCTCGATTTCTTCCCTAAAAAGGTAAAACCCTAGTTTTTTTTCTTTTCTTTTCTGAAGTTACTTCATGTATACAATTTAGATGTTTAATTCATTGATAATTCTGGTTTGTTTTGTTGAATGTGAGGTTTTAAATTATATTTTAGGTCGAATTTGAGATTTTAGGTTAAATTTTGGTTGAAAATGTTAGATTTGTGGTAAAGTTCAACAGTAATGTTTGGGATTTCCTAATTCAATAGGTTCGGAAAGCTGGTGATCCAGGTAATCACAGTTTTGCAATCTTCCCTACGGGTAAGGAGGTCAATATGACTTTTGAGTTTATTGAGAATCAAATCAATCAATTTTGAGTAAATATTCAACTTTTTTTTATGAGTTTCAGTGATTATCCTACTGTGGCTTCTACATGAGAATGAAGTTTTTGATCTTGTGTATGACAGGTCCGTCAACAGTAATTTTTAGAATTAAACTAGGTTTAGCAGTTGGAAATCAACTTGGTTTGGTAAGAGATGATTCTATATTATATATTTAATTACTTATCTTTTGTTTTTAATGTATATTTGCTTACTTGACCTAGTTGCATAAATGTTTGAGTTTGTAGATCTGTGTATTTAAATTTCAGTTCAAAAGATACAATCCTACACATTGTCACAACAATAAAACAAGAAAGTACGTTTTGTGTTAGGTATATGTTTCTTTATTTTAGTAATGTTTAAATTGTTTTCAGTTTACAAACAAGCTGAAAATGGTGAGCCCAAGTGTTGTGTGTGTTTCCACTTTCTTGATTCCCCTGTTGAAGCAATTCAATATATGGACCATGGAGCTACTAGCTATTTTGGAACAATTGAATTTGTAAACATGTAGTGTTTGTTTTTTTAATTAATTAATATTTACTTTTGTAAGATATTTTGAACAATGGAATGAAATGTGTCAAAGTTGGTATTAGGACGTTTTTTGGTGTATTTTATATGGTATTTGGAACAAATATGAATTGAATGTGGTATATGACAAAAAACAGAAATTTTTTGATTTTATTTTTTTTAAATAAATCGAAGTTAACTACGGAATAGCTAAGGATTTCCGTAGCTATTAGGATCCGTAGCTATTCCGTAGCTATTTGGATCCGTAGCTATTCCGTAGCTATTTTGTAGGAAATATGTACCTATTTATTTCCGTAGCTTTTCCGTAGCTATTCCGTAGCTATAATTTAGCCACGATCCATTATGCTACAGACATTTTTCCGTAGCAATTCCGTAGCTATCCGGTTATAGCTACGGAATAGCTACTGATTGTGTTGTAGCTATTATATCAATTTTCTAGTAGTTTGATTATCATTTAATTACATGGAACTGCTCTTTTAGCATATACATCTTAAGAGTTAAAATAGAAATTAATTTTCTTTAAATTGTTTCATACAAAATATTTAACAAACAACAATACACGCTTTCAAGTCGTTGACATATCTTAAAATTAAGCAATTTATGATTCAATTTTAGCAAATAAATTTTCAAAACAATATATCATAAATGAGTTTTGTTCACCTGAATGAAAAAATGTCAAATATATTTAATCTTTTTTTTGAACAGCAAGAAGAAAAAATATATTTAATCTGCCAACATGTATTTCATCCCCCGGAGCCATGACATTTATAAATCAATGAATAATAAGTTGTTCATAGATAGTGGAAACATGTGTATAAAATATGAAAACAAATTAAAACGACTTAATAGATCCTATGCTTCACAAAAAATTGCAAGAAACCATGCTCAGTTATGAAGTGGATTTGGTCCACAAGGAACTCGGCGACGTGATACCACATAAGGCAGTTGATTTTCTCCATATGTGAGCTTCGGGTTGACTTTGAAATGACGCTTAAATGTTGAAATAAAGTTCTCTCTTATTCTTTCTTCATCAATCGAGTGATCAACGATATTCCTACAACTTGACCGTTGCACAGATGTTACGAGCAAGATTGTAATCACGAGCAAGACAGCAATTTGAATCTTCATTTTCTGAGGAGAGAAAGAAGAAAGATTGTTAAAGATCTAAAATAAGTGGAATATGGTTTTAGGTAGCTGCAGAGGATTATTAATTTATAGGCAAGTTCTAATTTCACCTATTAATACCGAGTAATTCCAACAAGTATTTTCTTAAACGTTAAAAGAAAATAAAATAAAACAAATTTAGAACAACTGAACGATAAAAAAATTAACCTTAAATTATAAATTAATTCAGTGTAGTAAACAACTAAATGATTGATTTGAAAATTATGGGTGAATCTGCATAAAAGTTATGATACTTATATACATATCTTGAAAAAGTTATATTGTCAGAAGAAGTAAAAGAAATCAGATATATATAGCATTATACTACATGGGTCTGCATCTATACTCAGATAACGAGCAAAATTTGAAACCTAGCTGTGCTATAAAATACATGATGCTTGGAACATACAAATCAGCCGAGAAGAACCCACAAGAAATGGAATGAAAACTCAAAACGGAAAAACTATAAAGCACTGATATTAATTCTTGAAAGTTAGGCAATAAGAAAGCTTACAATGGCTATGAACAAAAACGTCCGAGGAGATCAGGGTCAGAAAAGAATGATGGAACGAATGAAAAAATTAGATAAATAATGGCTTTATATAGAGTCTTACAAGAAGTCCTAATAATACTCTAAAACCTATAATATATAGTTAGGGAACATCCTAATATAAAACTAACTTGAGAGACAAGCAAAAAATCCATAATATATGGGAATTTCGACTCTCGTAAAACTATTTCAAAAAATACAGCAACAGAACTTGCCTTAATTATCTAATTTAATATTTTTGTAAATATCTCCAGATTATGTGGCATTTTTCCTTAATTTTATATGTACGTATGGTTATTTAGTAAAGTTGTTTTATGTATCGGAAATAGTTAATGTAATGTGGAGTAGTAATTATCTTTTTCATGTTTGACTAAAATAAATGATGTTTCTAATTGGTTGCTATTGTTGTCATCTCATGGAGCTCTTGGGTTAATGACATATTTGCCCTTGGGTGCATTTCGTATTCACTGTTGTTGCTGCGCGCTCTGGATACATCAGAAAACTTTGACGCTTAGACACTTTTCCCTTTGCTTTTCATCCGAAAATTAAATGTGTTGTGATAGAAACAACTGAGGATTGGGGCATGGATTTTGGGGTAAATATGGAAATTAAGAAATACATATATATCTTGTTGTTACTACTGGAAAAGTCATCAACAGCACATTGCTATTTGGTGATTCTCTTTCAAAGTTCAGTGCTATTTCTATGCTTTACTTGGATTCTCATATAAACCTTTTTGTACACAACCAATATGTTTCCTGCTGGCCTTTCATTTTTAAATATAATTCTTCACAGTCGTTTAAAAAAAAAAGCTAATCATGTTTTGATATTTTTACCAATCTACAAAAAATATATTTTTGGGTGAATTACAATATGGTCTCTCTATTATATCATAGGTTCTAGTTCAAAGGGAATATATTTGCAGAAAAAACACCCTTATGCATGTTGGGTTTCATTATGTTTTGGTATTGTGCAAAATGAAATAACTAATTTCCTTTTAGATATTCCTTTTTATAAACTTTTTGGTTAATTTAATATTTATATAATTATAAAATAAGAACATGCCCTCCCCCCATCCATACATACATTCACCATGTAGCCCCCTCCCTCCGGCACCTCTTCCAACTACCAACCATCGCCATGACCTTTCTCACGTGATCTTCCTCTTCCAACTACCAACCATCGCCATGACCTTTCTCACGTGATCTTAGACTGAAACCCAATCTCGCGCGATCACTTAAAGCACTCACAACCCCGACCTTCTATCTTCTCCATGTTCTTGTTTTCATATTAACATTAATATATGGTTCGCCTTCCCATGGATAAACAACCACAAAATTCATACAAAGGTAACCCAATTTGTAAAGCACGTCTGTCTCCATCAACAAGAAGTTCTACAAGTTCAATTAGTTATTTATTTTGGGGAAAATATTAGTTGTTAAGGGCATCCACAATGTAATGAACTTCATCAAGTTCAATGGATTGCCACGTCATCTTTCAACAATTTATACAATTCTATCTTTTTTTCCTACAATACATTGAACTTAATAGAATGTTACAAAATGTAATTTATAGTAAATAGTTAAGAATTAAAATTTTTCTTTTTTCTCATTGAAAAGTTCAATGGTCATTGAACTTCAAATTCATTGAATGTCAATGTGACATCTTATAATTGTAGAATTTGATCCATTGAATGAAACAAAGACTTACCATCTCATTTAACTCTCCTATTGAACCCATCATTATGGATGTGCTAAGTTTTAACGAAAACATCCTAGCAAATTTATACCCTAAAATGTTTCACAATATTTGGTTAATTAAGTTCCCCGCATCTCCACTAAACAACTAGGATTTATACTTATCTCCTAATATCATTTTGTATTTATTTATCCGACTGTGTCTTAATTTGTATATCCTTTAAATTCTAGAAATTTAATAACAAATTGTAAAGAGTAAAAAAAAAAAACATCATCAAAACAAGTGATAAAATACACCCTGATTTGATCATACTAAAATAAGATTAGAAAAACTCGTATTTTTATATATTTAGCTAGGCCAGTATAACTAACCTATCAACTAAAAGGTCTTTGGTCTATCGGTATGAAAAATTAATGGATATATATCAAATGTTGAAGGTTCAGGTCTTGTTGAAAATTGAAATAATTATAATATGTATTAAAAAACACGAGGAACAAAAAAACTCATGCCCATGGATTGAAAAATAAAAGTTTTGATTCTCATTGTTATAAGCTAATAATTAGCCTCCCTTATAGAAAATAATCACAGCTCAAGTTCCATCATTTTGATCACGATTTGAACTAACAAGTTTCTGTGGTATCTACACCCCTTCCAAATAATCGTTTGTAAAGAAAAATGTCTAACGAATCATGCAAATTAGTTTTCTGGGTACGTGGGCTCAACCAAACTACAAAACACATGCATGCCTACAGGGTTTAATGATAAAACATGAGATGGCTGCATAAATTGTACCTCAAATCGTTGTTGAGTGTGAGCCCAACTTGTGTATATATACTTATATAGCTTACCTTCTTTATGTCTCGACCCAAAGCCGATTCTCCTAATTGCTATGTTGTTTTTTATTTGTAATTCGATGGGACTCCAATGGTATGTATATATATCCCACATAAGGTATACTGCAGAAGAGACTAAACGTATTTTCATTTTTAATAGCAACGGTTACTCCCATGTAATTTGTTTGGTCATAGTTATTAATTTACACACATGTTGATTCAGATTTTTCATTAATCAAATAAAAAAGTAACGACTTTTATAAGATATGATACATTTAAAACTCATTAAATAATATTGCGCTGTTGGTATAAAGATCTAAACGGTTAAAAATAGTAACTAAATTTCATTAAACTGTTCGATACAAATTATTTAATAAACAAAAGACAATTGCAAAAATGGTACATGTGGTATGCATTTTTTCCAAGGTTGTAAACAACGTTCGACGTTAGCTGGTCGATGGACTGGGGTCAATGATTAATCAGCTAGGCGGAGATTAATCGAGGACCGTTAATTGCTAATTTGTTGAATTTAAAAAAAATAAATATGACTAATATCATATCAAACTTTGTAAATACCATTAATATGATAACAAAATAGATTAATATGATTAATACCACTACAAGAAATTAGACTATTACCAGCGACAGACGTCGTCGCCAAAAGTGGGGTTTTTCGCCGCTAAAACGTCAACGTTGATGCGTTGTCGCTATTAATCAATAATTTGCCGCTAATGCGTGTTGTCTTCGCAAAAGACTTGTCGCCGCTATTGCTAGGCGTCGCCGGTAATAACCTATCGTCGCCACTAAAGGCGTCGCCGGTATTGGTGTTTTTCTTTATATATATATATATATATATATATATATATATATATATATATATATATATATATATATATATATATATATATATATCACATTAAAATTGAAAAAAAAAACGGTATTATATTAATTAGTCTAATCCTACATCATTCTATTCCAAAATATTAATACAATATCCGTTTAAAATACTTGTTCGATTTAACATATAACAAAATAACGAAAATACTATTCTAAAATATTTACACAAACAAAACATAAAAAAAATCCTACAACCATCTACTCGTCATCATCGCTCTCCTTGTTTCCTCCGGTTTCATTTTGTTGTGGTAACGAACGAAACCAATCTTCAAGTGCAGCACTGAATGCCAGATCTTTTAATATTGTTTGAAACATTTGCAACTACAATTAAAACTATAAGTTAAACTAGCATTACAATATTCTATATACAAAATATACATTCCACATATTGCATATAAAACATTATAGCATTGTACTATAACTAACAATTACCAAGTTGTAAAATACCAATATATCAAACTATAACCAAACTAACAATTACCAATATATAATTATCAAACTAACAATTACCAATATATCATTATCAAACTAACAATTACCAATATTTTAAACAATTACCAAAATTAAATAGTCTTGTCACCTGTGATTGTGGCGATGGTTGTGTCAGTGATTGTTCCTGATCATACATCGACATAACCGTAGAAGGTTTACGCCCGATGCCTCTGATATGGCCTCGTTGAACACCCAATATTCTTTCAAAACAATTTTGTGTCTCCTTTGGTGTTAGACCGCTGGCTTCAGAAGAAGCTTGAGTTTGTTGATTGATCTGAAGGAGTAAAGCATTCTGTATTTACAAAAAAATGATAACACATATTAAAAATTAGATTACTAAATATCTATTGACGATATAAACACGTATATGAAAATACGAATGAACCACTTACGTATTGTTGCTCGACTGCAGGACTACTAAATACCCCTTGCCGATCAGTATTGGCCTTACGAAATGCTTCGATTTGAGCGATGTCCTATTTAACATTAAAAATTAGATTAATTATAATTTAAATAAATAGTTATATATATCATAACATACTTCTTTGAAACATGCATTGCTATACGAGCACGATCCCCCTCTGTTTACAACTTGTTGTTGTGCACGGACTCCGTTGTTTGACGCCGAACGCTTTAGAAATTCAGGAGTTTGAAAATGTTCGACTGCGTGCGCCCAATTTTCACGTGACATACCATCGGGGGGATTGGCTAATGCCTTTGGGATATCTGTAAGCCCCCCGGCTTTCTCAAAATAAATATGCGCTTTATTTTTTCGGCATCTATAAATTCTTTGCAAAGTCGCATCAATGCTCTGCAACAACTGAGCACGCTCGGGATCCAAGTTAAACTTATCTAAATCAAACTTATTCTACAAATACAAAAAAACTTAGTTAGTTAAATACCAATCAGAACTAAACTTAAAATATTGTCCATGTTACCTTTAGATGAACCACTGTGGCATTCCTTAATGCGGGGGAAACATTGTCCCAACCAGATACGTTCAAAGGGATGTTATCCATATATACCTCTCAGTCTCACGGGTAAACCAATTACCATTGTTCCCGACAGGGGTATATGTCAGCTCCTTATCGAAATCTAATTCTACAGGCTTTCCCTTGTTTGCCCGTATCAGCTTTGATAGTTGGATGTTTTTTGCTAGACCTCTTCTTTTTTTTAGGGAGCTCAGCTGAAAAATATAATTAAAAATATTAGTCACGATAGCTTATAATAAATGGATAAAAATAGCTAATAAATATATCATAATAAGACTTACCATCCTGTTCGTGTTGTCCACGACCAAAGCCTACTGGAGGTGGTGGATCCCCGACTCCATCACCTCCATGTCCTAAGCCCATAACTTCTGCCATCACATAGAAGAGTATCGCCTAACTAAACCCCATATACAACCTGCAAAATTACAATATGAATAGAATTATAGCAACATATTTTTTTTCATTTTTTTCAACACATCACATACATAAATACATTTTTTTTCATTTACTCCACATATTACATACATAAATACACATGTTATATAGATACAAATACACATAAACATGTTTTCTACACATACTCATTATAACATCATACTTTTTTTCTATTATAGCAACCTAACTTTTTTTGAGTTTTTTCATACATACAAATTACATATATAATTTCAAAAGTCATACATTACATATATAAATACATTTTATTTTCAATTTTTTCCACATATTACATACATAAATACATACATTATATATACAAATACACATAAACATGTTTTCTACACATACTCATTATAACATCATACTTTTTTCTATTATAGCAACCTAATTTCTTACATTTTTTCATACATACAAATTACACATTCACATTCACAAATAAAACACATACAAATAACACACATACAAAAAAAATACTAATGTAAAAACACATAAATGCATCATACACATAAATACATTCTTTTTATAAAATGAAAGATGAAAATGAACCTGTGGTAGTCTAATTTCAAAATTTTCCGGCAAAAATTCCACAACTCCGACAACAACACAACCTTAAATTAAAAGCTTAAACTAAGTAAATAAACATCAAAACATAAGAAGAATCGAAAATAGGGAAAAATTTCGACCTTAAATGAGTAAAAATTCCAGAATTGAAGTATGATCGTCTCCTCTTGGTCGTCGGTAATGGAAGTCTAGGTCGCCCGTATTGGTGGCAATGGAGGTTTGGACGGCGGTGGTTTGTGCAATGGAGGTTTGGACGGTGGCGGCGGTGGTGTAAGAAAGACTGGCGATGGAGAGAATGAGAGAAAAGGGCAGACAGAATACGCAGGAAAGAGCGAACTGGAGGGGATATCTTCGCGGACCTTTAGCGGCGACACATATTAGCGGCGATGCATTGGTATTAGCGGCGACGAATGGGTATTAGCGGCGACTAGCCTGGAGGGAAAAGTCGGCGCCTTTTTTCACGCCGTTACAACCGTTCAATTGAATACAGATCGAACGGATAAGTTTCATTTGACGCGGATCGCAACTGTTGAGTATTAGCGGCGACAGTTGGCATTAGCGGCGACATGTAACGCGTCATTTCCATGTCGCCGCTAATGCCTGATGTCGCTGCTAAATCCGTCGCCGCTAATACCCTTATTTCTTGTATTGTACAACACTAATAATGCCTCAAATAGTTTCCATTGATATAAAACTTCTTCAAAATGTTAAAATTTCATCGTTTTATAATGCTTCACTCATTATATATGCAGGGATTAATCTCTAGGCGCCCTCTAATCGGTCGAGTAGCGCCTAAGGATTAATCGGAGATTAATTGGGACCTAATCGGGATTTTTACAATAGTGATTTTTTCCGAGGTTTAGTCCAAACATCGACTTTTTTGGTTTCATGGTTCTTTTGAGCTAGTTTCGTTGCGTTTTGGTCCTTCAAAAAACTGAAAAGACTAAAATACCCTTCTAATATATTTTTATGGTTTTTTCTATTTAATTTAAACTTGTATTAATAAAAATTATGGGGTCACCTCTCTCTCTCTCTCTCTCTCTCTCTCTCTCCAAAACACACACTTAACACTATCAAGAACACATACACACAATCTAAAGAACACCTCCACCTCCATCTCCACAACCCATCAGCGTACACCACCACCACCATCCGCTGCCAACCACCTCCATCTCCTCCACCCTAATCCTACATATCCCTTTGCTTAACCTGGTGAACAATCAATTTTCTGAGTTTGTTTCTAGAACTGAAATCGATTTCTGAATCTAAAAAAAGCTTGTGGTAATGGATTTTCAAGCGCTCATTTGATTGTTGTTCTTCAAGGAAGGGGTATTAGGCACGATTCTCATTCAAAATTTCTAAATATCATTCGAGTCCTAGATACACACTTGTTTCCAGGGGCAGAACTATATGGTTGGTAGGGGTAGCATGTGCTACCCCTCAAAAAATCATGGATAATGTTCAATTTTTTTTAATAAAAAAGGTTTAGTTTAAGTTTTTACTACCTACATAACTTGTGGTGCTTCTATTTAGCTTAATTTTTAAGTCCAAAGAGGCTAAAAGCCAAATTATGTTCATCAAATGTCATTATGAAATATGTGAGTCCATTAACTCCATTCAAATTCAACGATGGAGTGAGCATATCCTTATTTATTTTCGTAGCTAATTAGCTACGGAATTGCTATGGATCAGCTACAAAATGGGATGCCCTAGTTTAGTAACGAAATAGCTACGAAATAGCTTCAGAATAGCTACAGAAGCGGGTCCGTAGCTATTCTGTAGCTAATTAGCTACGGAATACCTACGGATACTAATTACCTACAGATTAGCTACGGAGTATGCTTTACGTTAAAATTCTGTAGCTATACGAATTTTTCTTATTTTCAGTTTTTCGGGCACCAAACGTCGTTTTTTTCGCTTCTTTTTTTCACACCTCTACTATACATGATTATCTTTATTTTCTCCAACATGTAGCTATTAATATCGTTCATAAAGTTGTGTGCCCCTTCGGGATCAATCACTCGTTTCACAGTTTAACATTGTAATGCATATACTTTTCACCAACTTGTGATGGATTATGTTTTTATATGTATATTTATACACATGAATGAGTTATGGTATATGCGTACGTGTATATGTGTATGTATACGTGTTTGTGAGACGTATGTGAACGTATTCATAAGCATTATAGTGTTAAACCACTAAACGAGTAATGGATCTCGTATGTGCACACAACTTTATGATTGATACTAATAGCTATAAGTTGGTAAAAATAAAGATAATCATGTATAATAGATGTGTGAAAAAAATGAAGCGAAAAAAACGAAGTTTGGTGCCCGAAAAATGAAAAATAAGAAAAATTTGTAGCTAATCCGTAGCTGATTAGCTACGGATACTTCTTATTTTCGATTTTTTGGGCACCAAACGTCGTTCTTTTCGCTTCGTTTTTTTCACACCTCTACTATACATGATTATCTTTATTTTCACCAACACGTAGCTATTAATATCGTTCATAAACTTGTGTCCCGCTTCGGGATCAAGCACTCGTTTCACAGTTTAACATTGTAATGCATATACTTTTCACCAACTTGTGATGGATAATGTTTTTATATGTATATTTATACACATTAATGAGTTATGGTATATGTGTACGTACGTGTATATGTGTATGTATACGTGTTTGTGAGATGTATGTGAACGTATTCATAAGCATTATAGTGTTAAACCACTAAACGAGCAATGAATCATGTATGTGCACACGACTTTATAAATGATATTAAAGCTATAAATTGATGAAATTATAGATAATCATTTATAATAGAGGTGTGAAAAAAACGGATCGAAAAAAACGACGTTTGGTGCCCAGAAAATCGAAAATAAGAAAAATTCGTAGCTAATTAGCTACGGATTTTTCTTATTTTCGATTTTTCGGGCACCAAATGTCCTTTTTTTCGCTCCGTTTTTTTCACACCTCTATTATACATGATTATCTATATTTTCACCAACTTATAGCTATTAATATCATTCATAAAGCCATGTGCACATACGGGTTCCATTATTCGTTTACTGGTTTAACACTATAATGCTTATGAATACGTTCACATACATCTCACAAACACGTATACCTACATCATCATCATCATCATGATCATCACCATCATCACCATCATCAACAACATAATCATCATCACCATCATCACCATCACCATCATTATCACCATCACTATCACCATCATCATCATCATCATCATCATCACCATCATCATCATCATCATCATCACCACCACCACCATCATCATCACCACCATCACACCATCATCATCATCACCACCATCACCATCAACATCACCATCACCACCATCACCATCAACATCACCATCACCACCACCATCACCCCCATCACCATCACTATCACCATCAACATCACCATCACCCCCATCACCGCCACTATCACCATCACCATCACCATCAACATCACCATCACCATCACCATCAACATCACCACCACTACCATCACCATCACCATCACCATCACCATCAAACCACCACCATCAAACCACCACCATCACCACCACCATCACCACCATCACCATCACCATCACACATCACCATAACCATCACCACCATCATCACCATCACCATCACCATCACCATCACACATCACCATCACCATCACCACCTTCATCGTCACCATCACCAGCATCACCATCACTATCAGCATCATCATCACTACCATCACAACCATCACCGTCACACCATCATCATCATCACCATCACCATCACCATCACCATCAACATCACCACCAGCACCATCATCATCACCACCATGACTATCACCATCACCATCTGATGGTTTTTGGTCCTATGAACTTCCTATGTGCTCATACAAACCCTAATGCTTGGATCTAGGTTTCTCTATTGTACATGCAAGTTATCCAAGACTATAAACCCTAGATCTAGCATATGATAATCTATATAACCTATAATTAGGGTTTAGATCATACCTTGATTGTTATATAGCAATAACAATCCCAATTCCTCCTTGTATTGACTTTAGAAAGCTTAGAGTCACAAATGTCACTCCTCTGATGGTTGACAAACACCAAGAGCAAGAGGATGAAGAGGAGAGAGGATGGAGGCTGCCCTAAAACGTGTGAAACCCTAGAAGAAGTCTTAGCCACGTTTCATCTTTTTATAATGTTTCACACATTATGTATGCAGGGATTAATCGCTAGGCGCCCTCTAATCGGTCGAGTAGCGCCTAAGGATTAATCGGGAATTAATCGGGATTTTTACAATAGTGGTTTTTTTCGAGGTTTAGTCCAAACATCGACTTTTTTGGCTTCATGGTTCTTTTAAGCTAGTTTCATTGCGTTTTGGTCATTCAGAAAACTGAAAAGACTAAAATACTCTTCTGATATATTTTTATGGTTTTTCTATTTAATTTAAACTTGTATTAATAAAAATTATGGGGTCACCTCTCTCTCTCTCTCTCTCTCTCCAAAACACACACTTAACACTATCAAAAACACATACACAGAATCTCAAGAACACCTCCACCTCCATCTCCACAACCCATCAGCGTACACCACCACCACCATCTGCTACCAACCACCTCCATCTCCTCCGCCCTAATCCTACATATCCCTTTGCTTAACCTGGTGAACAATCGATTTTCTGAGTTTGTTTCTAGAACTGAAATCGATTTCTGAATCTAAAAAAAGCTTGTGGTAATGGATTTTCAAGCGCTCATTTGATTGTTGTTCTTCAAGGAAGGGGTATTAGGCACGATTCTCATTCAAAATGTCTAAATATCATTCGAGTCCTAGATACACACTTGTTTCCAGGGGCAGAACTATATGGTTGGTAGGGGTAGCATGTGCTACCCCTCAAAAAATCACGGATAATGTTCAATTTTTTTAATAAAAAACGTTTAGTTTATGTTTTTACTACCTACAAAACTATTGGTGCTTCTATTTAGCTTAATTTTGAAGTCCAAAGAGGCTAAAAGCCAAATTATGTTCATCAAATGTCATTATGAATTATGTGAGTCCATTAACTCCATTCAAATGCAACTGTGGTGTAACGACCCAATTTTCATGACCAAAAATTTCGTTTTAAAAAAACATTACTTTAGAAAATATTAAAAACTAAAAACATTGTCTGATCAAATCATAACACAAGTGAACCATGTCTAAAAGCCAATTCATACACTCAATCAAAATATCAGAGTACAAATCCCAGTGAAGCTCGTAAATGCGGAAACCGTAGAGTGTGTGTGTGACATGCTGCTACCGCGCCGACTCCTTTCCCCTAGCTGAGGAGGTACCTGAAACCAAAACTGAAGATTGTAAGCACAAAGCTTAGTGAGTTCCCCCGTCGTACCACATACCATACAAACATGTAACATACATACTGGCAGGCTATTCTGGGGTGCCTGACTACCCGGTACGTCCGTTCTGGGGTGCCGTCCTACCCGTGTCAAGCCATTCTGGGGTGCTGACTACCCATGTCAAGCCATTCTGGGGTGCTGACTACCCATGTCAAGCCATTCTGGGGTGCTGACTACCCGTCGGTCCTAACAACCGACCACAGGGACTGGTCCCCTCATACTACCTCTATCGCATATAACATAACAAGCCAACATGCAAACATATCATCATATACTGTCAGACGTATCTGGGGTGTCTGACTACCCTTCGGTCCTAACAACCGAACTCGACTACTATCACATACAACGTATCATGCTAGCATATAACATATCAGGTAGTAGTAAACCTAGATGATATCACAAAGACAATCATCTACCATACGTCTCCTACTGGTGGGTCGGCGTTGTGGCCTTAGACCCACCGCTACTGGAAGGTAACTCACCTCGAAGTAGCTGTTGATCTGATCGTGAACTGACTGCCTACTGTTGCTGCTGCTGCTGCTCCGGAAATCCTCCGGCTGCAATTCCCACAATATACCCAATCAAACACTGCGCACTGACCTTTGGGTAAAAAGACCATTTTACCCCTGACCATGCCCTAAGTCAAAGTCATAGTCAACTTTCAGTTGACCCGACTCGCCGAGTTGGCTTTCCAACTCGCCGAGTCCCTATCCAAACGACTGCCCTGAATCCCGATCCTACCCGTCGAGTTAGGCGACGACTCGACGGGTTTACCTTCTTAACCAATATTCAAGTCCTTCATCCTACTCGCCGAGTTCATCTTCATCCGATGAACACTGATGCTAAGACTCGCCGAGTTGTATGAACAACTCGTCGAGTCCATCTTCATCCGAAGAACACTTATGCTGAGACTCGCCGAGTTGTATGAACAACTCGCCGAGTCTGTTCTTGATCTAAGGAGATTGCCTTGAACTCGCCGAGTCAGGGCATTGACTCACCGAGTACCTCCATAGATGAGTTAAGCTTCCGACTCACTGAGTCACACCCCGTGACTCACTGCTCACTCGACACTACAAAAAGGGGACAAACTCGGAGACTCGCGAACAGACTCGCCGAGTCATATGAACGACTTGCCGAGTCGTTGCCATGCATCCACTAAATGATGGGTTTTAGCCATAAGAACTTTCCTATGTGCGCACGCAAAACCCTAATGCTTGGATCTAGGCTTTCTAATAAACATGCTTTGAATCCAAGACTTCTAAATACTAACTAGGTTAAATAACAACATTGAAACAGATCTAGAATCATACCTTTGAGTTCCTTGTTGATCTTGAGGTCTTGGAGCTTCTAGAGTCACAAATGTCACTCCTCTAATGGCTTACAAACACCAATAGAATAAGAATGATTTAGGAGAGAGGAGAGGGGAGGAATTCGACCAGAGGTTCCTTGCTTTAGGAGATGTGTCGAATTCCCTATGCCATAGGGTCTATTTATACTTGTAGACTCCTTAAGGGTTACAACCTAAACCCTAATTGGATAATCTTCTCTTAAGGCTATCCAAATCCATTCCTAGATAACTCTAATGGATGATTTTAGCTATCCTAAAGCCTCTAGAATCCGTCCATAGCTTATCCAAATGGATTTACAGTCTAAAGCTTAACTATCAAACAATTGACAGTTTATACCCCTTTATTTAATTAATCTCTTTAAGTCACCAAATTAATTCTAATTAATTCTATGACTTATATTAATCAAATAACAAACATATTATTCATTATATTATTCCCATAATATACTAATAATATTTACTCTCTCTTATTAAATCATCCTATCAAGTTGCTATGGTGAAGGCAACCCAAAAGGACCATGCACAACCGGATCAAATACTTGCCTAATATAGTTACAGCCTTAGACATTATTCCAACAGTCTCCCACTTGGATAAGTCTAGTAACTATATTTACAGGTACAATTCGGTTTGCAATCGTAGCTCTCAAAGACGCTGTCAACTCTGATCTAATCAATCTTGTCCTTTAGATAAGGGAACGTACAGTCCTCTGTTAGATATCATGCTGACAATCCTATGGAATGGTTAGTCAAGCATTTAGGTTTCTCGATCTCTGATTTATTTGACATAGAACTTAATCGAACACATCAATTCAGTTCTGACCGGGCCCAACACATAAGTCAAATCAAATCATCGAGCGGCCGAGATATCGCTTTTACCTTCTTAGATAAAAGTTACAGATAAACTTCGACTTATATGCATTTACTTATTCATTAACCAACTATACACAACAATGCGTTTTATGACACTGAGTTACTGATGCGTTTTCGCATTATCAATGTACAACCAATTAACAAATAATAAACCATATATCTAGGTTTTAAGACTATATGATATTATCGTCTTGCGATCACCCTTTTATATCTTATTCCATAAGGTGATTCCAGCAAGCGCGGGTTTATTCCAATGCTCAAAACTAGTTCATAAGCACTCATGAACGTTGCAGCAATCCTTTGCTATGTCTAACACCATTTAGACATTCTACACACCAATTCATGACAATCTTCTTTCATATCTACTTCCAACATATGAACGATTGTGGACCATTTGAATAATTCGATTATTCCTAATAAACTCAATTATTCTGGAAGTCAAAACATGCAAAGTGAAACAATAGGTAAACAATTAACATAAGACAGTAACATTACTCATAAATAAAACTTCTTTATTTAATCATCAAATGTTAATTACATTTATCTATTACACGTTTCTAATACTATCTAATCTATGCTAATATCATCCTTCAGCCCAATACTCCTAGCATGCTGTAAGTGTTTAGCCCTACTCAGTCCCTTCGTAAGTGGATCTGCTGGGTTATCTTCTGATGATATCCTCTTCATTACGAGTTGTCCTTCTTCTACACGATGTCTGATGAAGTGATATTTTCTGTCGATATGTCTTGATCTACCATGATCCCTCGGTTCCTTGGTCAAGGCAACCGCTCCTTCGTTATCGCAGAAAATCTCCATGGGCTCCTTTATGGCAGGTACGACTCCAAGATCACCGATGAAGTTCTTTAGCCATATTGCCTCCTTCGACGCTTCGCTCGCTGCTATGTACTCTGATTCGCACGTTGAATCAGCTACGGTTTCCTGCTTGGAACTCTTCCATGTCACTGCTCCTCCATTTAGGGTAAAGACCCAGCCCGACTGCGAACGGTAGTTGTCCCTGTCGGTCTGAAAGCTGGCGTCACTATACCCTCGCACCTTCAAGTCATCACTCCCTCCAAGGACTAAGAACCATTCCTTCGTCCTCCGAAGGTACTTAAGGATGTTTTTCACCGCAATCCAATGTGCTTTGCCAGGATTCCCTTGATATCTGCTAACCATGCTCAAAGCGAAGGCTACATCAGGGCGAGTACAAGTCATAGCATACATGATTGAGCCAACTGCAGAAGCGTATGGTACTCGGCTCATTTCTGCTATCTCAGCTTCGGTACTCGGACTTTGAGTCTTACTCAATTTGGCATTGCTTTGTATTGGTAGTTCTCCCTTCTTTGAGTTTTCCATACTAAAACGTTTTAGTACTTTCTCTAAGTAAGTATTCTGACTAAGTCCAATTAGTCTCTTACTTCTTTCTCTTACTATCCTTATTCCCAAAATGTAAGAAGCCTCTCCGAGGTCCTTCATAGCGAAGCACTTCCCGAGCCAGGACTTAACTTCCTGCAGAGTCGGGATGTCGTTTCCTATGAGTAATATGTCATCGACATATAGAACGAGGAAGCTTACTATACTCCCACTGGCTTTGACATATACACAAGATTCGTCTTCGCTTCGTACAAATCCAAACTCTTTGACTTTCTCATCGAAGCAAAGATTCCATCTACGAGACGCTTGCTTAAGTCCATAAATAGACTTCTCAAGCTTACACACTCTATTCGGATGCTTCGGATCCACAAACCCCTCTGGCTGAGCCATGTAAACATCCTCAGCCAACTTTCCATTAAGGAAAGCGGTCTTGACATCCATTTGCCAAATCTCATAATCATGAAATGCGGCAATTGCTAGCATCACTCTAATAGATTTAATCTTCGCAACTGGTGAGAAGGTCTCATCATAGTCAACTCCGGAAGTTTGAGTAAAGCCCTTCGCGACCAATCGCGCTTTATATGTGTGTACGTTCCCATCCACGTCGGTCTTCTTCTTGAAGATCCATTTGCACCCAACGGTCTTACGTCCGGGCACATAATCAACCAAATTCCAAACTTGGTTATCATACATGGATTGGATCTCGCTATCCATTGCCTCTTTCCACTTTACAGACTCCGGGCCTGCCATGGCTTCCTTATAGCTATTAGGTTCATCAAGGTTTACTAGTGTACCATCACTAATATACGTGTCCCCTTCGGTAGTAATATGATAGCCATAAAACTGGGGATGAACTCTAACTCTATCGGAACGTCTAAGAGGTAAGGATTCGTCAATCGGTTCAACCGGAGTTTCCTCCTCGGGTTGAACGCCAGCGGTAGAGGTTCCTTCATCTATCGACTCTTGAATCTCTTCAAGTTCGATTTGCCTCCCACTGTCTCCTTGGCTTATGAGTTCTCGCTCTCGGAAAACTCCTCTCCTCGCAACGAAGACAACATTGTCCTTCGGTCTATAGAAGAGATATCCAAAGGATGTCTGCGGGTAGCCGATGAAAATACATCGCTCACTTCAAGGTTCAAGCTTGTCGTGAGTATTTCGTCTTACAAAAGCCTCGCAACCCCAAACCTTGATATGTGCCAACGAGGGAGCTTTCCCCGTCCACATCTCGTGAGGTGTTTTGGCAACCTTCTTAGTAGGGACTCGGTTAAGGATATGGGCGGCAGTCTCTAAGGCATACCCCCAAAAAGAGATTGGTAGCGAAGCACGACTCATCATAGAGCGAACCATATCTAATAAGGTTCTATTACGCCTTTCTGCCACACCATTCAACTGCGGTGTCCTAGGAGGCGTCAATTGTGAAACTATTCCACACTCCTTGAGATAATCGTGGAATTCAAGACTTAGGTACTCTCCTCCTCGATCGGATCGAAGCATCTTGATTTTCCTGCCCAATTGATTCTCCACTTCATTCTTGAACTCTTTGAACTTTTCAAAGCTGTCTGACTTTTGCTTGATTAAGTATATATACCCATATCTACTATAGTCATCGGTAAAAGTCACATAGAAGCGGTTCCCATCCTTTGTGGTTGATCTAAACGGTCCACATACATCAGTATGTATTAGGTCCAATAGACCCTCGCCCCTTTCACATGTACTCGTGAAGGGTGACTTAGTCATCTTTCCAAGTAAACAAGACTCGCATGTGTCATCTTCCCTAAGGTCGAATGACTCCAACACTCCATCCTTTTGGAGTTGGGCTATGCGTTTCTTGTTGACATGTCCAAGACGACAATGCCACAAGGATGCTTTATCCATACTAGTGGAAGAATCAACATTCAAAACATCATTTCCTAAGTTATCAACAATCATAACGGATTCATATATTCCATTACATGGTATAGCTTCAAAGTAAAAGACACCATTTAGATAAGCCAAAATAGAACCATTCTCATTATTAAAAGAAAATCTAAATCCTTGTCTATATAAACCATGAAATGAAATGATGTTTCTTGCCATTTCTGGCGAATAGCAACAATTGTTCAAATCTAAAACTAAACTATTCCTAAGCACTAAGGAATACACTCCAATCTTGGTCACAGGCGACGATCTTCTGTTCCCCATGATTAGATTGATCCTTCCTTGCTCCACATCCCTACTTTTTCTTAGTCCCTGCACATTAGAACAAATGTGATAACCACAACCGGTATCCAGAACCCAAGAAATAGCATGATTAGAATCGTTAGATTTGATTGTGTATATACCTGCGAAAGATGGCTTGATCTTTCCCTCTTTGATTGCTTGCAGGTAATCTGGGCAGCTTCTCTTCCAATGTCCTATCTTGTGGCAGTGGTGGCACTCTGCCTCCTTCGGGTTAGAGCAGGGCTTGGCGGGATCAACTTTGGTCCCACTAGAAGAGGCACCATCTCAGGCTTTCACCTTGCGATAGTTCTTCGATGAAGCTTTCCTCTTCTTTCCCTTCCCTTGTCCAATAGCCAAGACAGGAGCAGCGGGCGGATTGGGAGTAGGTGCAACAGACTTGTCTTTGAAGTTGCTCTCAGCAACCCTCAAGAGACCTTGGAGCTTGCTTAGGGTGACCTCTTCTTTGTTCATGTGGTAGGTCATCCTAAATTGGTTGTACATCGGAGGCAAAGAGTGAAGCACCATGTCGATCACCAAGTCTTCCCCGAAGTCAACATTTAACTTGCGAAGGCGGTCGACATACCTTTGCATCTTTTGCAAGTGCACGGTAAGAGATTCTCCATGACCCATCTTCACGGAAATCATGTTAGTGAAAATCTCATACCGCTCTTGTCTCGCGTTTTGGTGGTACCTCTCCAATAAGTCTTGGTGCATCTCATACGGGTACATGTCCTCGTAGGACTTTTGGAATTCGGAGTTCATGGTGGCGATCATGATGCAATGTACCTTCGTTGCATCTCGCTCATGAGTTTCAAAGGCGGTGATTTCGGATGGTGTAGCGATTTCGGTGTTGATTTTCTCGAGCTTCTCATCAAGGACATACTCTTTGTCCTCATAGCGAGCAATGGTGCGAATGTATCTTATCCATTCGCTAAAGTTCGTTCCATCGAAGGTGACCTTTTGGCAAAGGCTCATCAACGTGAAAGAACTAGCAGCAGCGTTGTTTGCGTTCGACATCTACAATTAGAAAAAAAAAAGGACAAAGATAGATTAGAATAAGAATCCCTAATTATCACCCAATAAGAAAATTAGGGCTAGGATCCAACAATAACATTTACATACTAGAAAAGGGATGCCGTAATCTAACATGCAAATAAATTGAAGGTAAGTGAATGACGATTCACTAATTCTCCAAAACTTAAACTATTAGTCCTAAGTGTTCTTGAGAATTCCTAGGTTCGGATGAGATTCATTGAAACTATTCAATGGCATGTTTAAATCTCGATATGCCCCTCTTGTTTGTGACTGGGATGCCGAGGATCACAAAGCGGGTGTGAATTACCATGCAAATTCACATGGTGCCTTCATTGTAACGATCACCTATTCGATGTGCCGGTAAACCACACACGCTCCATCGAACTATGATAAACAATGAATCACCCTTTGCCACCTTCGCTTAGAACCAATTAGTGTGCCGGTAAACCACACACGCTCCACTAACATCTTAGCAAGGTGCAAAGTGTAATTTCATGGGATTGCATCAATTCACTTTTCCTAAAGTAACTAGGATTGGGAAATTTTAAAATTATGTGTAGTTACTTTGTATTTCTTATTATACTTTTAATGATAGGATGAGGTTGCCCTATCCTACCCGTTCGGCTAACGACCCTCCACCAATCAAGCAAGCGGTGGGTGTGAGTGTACACCCATTAAGCGCCATTTTATAGGCCGCAACCTTATACCCACCTTATAGATCGGCTTCGTGAATAAGGCCTACTAACGGTAAGACTAGCATTTAGTTATACATATATATATTATTCTAGTAATATCATATTAGTATAGGGTTGTATTTTAAAACTTTTAAAATCTAGGGTTTGAAATTTAAGTTGTCTAAATTAAAACTTTTAATCACAAAAGAAAATTTCAAAACATGAGGGTAGGTTTTAAACATTTAAAACATGGTGGATAAAATAACAAATAATTCCAATTAACAATTAATATCCTAATTATCTATATTTGATTTATTCAAGATTTCTTTGAAAGATAATTACCAAAATAATTAAAATAATTAATTAATTATCATATAAGGAAATTAAATATTTAATTAGTTGATATATATCTTTTTCTAGATCAAGATAATAGTCATATATATCATAAAATCGGATTTAGGTTGATCTATTATGATTAAGGTAAGTTTCCATAAGATAAACACAAAGAAATCCCGAATCTGGTCATTCCTGACGCCTGGACTCGCCGAGTGCACAAGGGGACTCGCCGAGTTAGGCCTACTCGCCGAGTCCTCCTTGGGACTCGCCGAGTCAGTGACTCAGAAACCAAAAAATCGAATTTTGCAGGTTTGTTTCAGTTAATCAAGCAACAATTTAAAGAAAACCAAGCTAGGCTCTGATACCACTGATGGGTTTTAGCCATAAGAACTTTCCTATGTGCGCATGCAAAACCCTAATGCTTGGATCTAGGCTTTCTAATAAACATGCTTTGAATCCAAGACTTCTAATTACTAATTAGGTTAAATAACAACATTGAAACAGATCTAGAATCATACCTTTGAGTTCCTTGTTGATCTTGAGGTCTTGGAGCTTCTAGAGTCACAAATGTCACTCCTCTAATGGCTTACAAACACCAATAGCAATAAGAATGATTTAGGAGAGAGGAGAGGGGAGGAATTCGACCAGAGGTTCCTTGCTTTAGGAGATGTGTCGAATTCCCTATGCCATAGGGTCTACTTATACTTGTAGACTCCTTAAGGGTTACAACCTAAACCCTAATTGGATAATCTTCTCTTAAGGCTATCCAAATCCATTCCTAGATAACTCTAATGGACGATTTTAGCTATCCTAAAGCCTCTAGAATCCGTCCATAGCTTATCCAAATGGATTTACAGTCTAAAGCTTAACTATCAAACAATTGACAGTTTATACCCCTTTATTTAATTAATCTCTTTAAGTCACCAAATTAATTCTAATTAATTCTATGACTTATATTAATCAAATAACAAACATATTATTCATTATATTATTCCCATAATATACTAATAATATTTACTCTCTCTTATTAAATCATCCTATCAAGTTGCTATGGTGAAGGCAACCCAAAAGGACCATGCACAACCGGATCAAATACTTGCCTAATATAGTTACAGCCTTAGACACTATTCCAACACTAAATACACAGATTTGCTCGATTCCAGTCCATGCCATTCACAGATCTGGACTTCTAGGACACGAATCACACGTAAAGTTTCCAACTTTACGTGTGGATATTCACCAATAAGGATTTTAGGGCTCAAAATGTCTCAAAAGGGTAGATCTAGGGCTAACAAGCAACATGGGGCCATAAAGCTAACAGATCTGAGCTCCTGGAGCTCAATCTTGCCTAGATCCAGAGGCCAAACATCTTATTACGACATACAATGCACATACAAGCTTGGGGATTTGACCAAGAAGGACCCAAATGAAGTTTTAAGCATAGAATCAAGGGGAAAACGGGTTATACCTCAAAGGAACTGCTGGAAGAACACAAATAATGCCTGGATGGCTTCCCTTCTTCTGGATCTACTTCCTTCCTCCTTCCAAACCTTCAAAAACACACACACTAACCTCAAACTCTCAAAGAATAGCTTAGAACGAGAGATACAGGGCTTTAAGGGTCAATGGGGGCCGGCTTGGGGCTGATAAGTCCTTTAAATAGGGTGCAAACCCCTGAAACTTAGGGTTTCATCCAACATCTATGACTCGCCGAGTCCAGGATATGGACTCGCCGAGTCGCCAACTTAAACGTGTCCTGGGTCCCGCATCCACTCGGCGAGTCGGACCTATGACTCGCCGAGTCCAAGGCTAAAAGAAAGGAAATACTCAGATAACATTTACGTACCAGGAACCGGGTGCTATAGGTGGAGTGAGCATATCCTTATTTATTTCTGTAGCTAATTAGCTACGGAATTGCTACGGATCAACTACAGAATGGGATGCCCTAGTTTAGTAACGGAATAGCTAGCAAATAGCTTCAGAATAGCTACGGAAGCGGGTCCGTAGCTATTTCGTAGCTAATTAGCTACGGAATACCTACAGATACTAATTACCTACAGATTAGCTACGGAGTATGCTTTACGTTAAAATTCTGTAGCTATACAAAATTTTCTTATTTTCAGTTTTTCGGGCACCAAACGTCGTTTTTTCGCTTCGTTTTTTTCACACCTCTACTATACATGATTATATTTATTTTCTCCAACATGTAGCTATTAATATCGTTCATAAAGTTGTGTGCCCCTTCGGGATCAAATACTCGTTTCACAGTTTAACATTGTAATGCATATACTTTTCACCAACTTGTGATGGATTATGTTTTTATATGTATATTTATACACATGAATGAGTTATGGTATATGCGTACGTGTATATGTGTATGTATACGTGTTTGTGAGATGTATGTGAACGTATTCATAAGCATTATAGTGTTAAACCACTAAACGAGTAATGGATCTCGTATGTGCACACAACTTTATGAATGATACTAATAACTATAAGTTGGTGAAAATATAGATAATCATGTATAATACATGTGTGAAAAAAATGGAGAGAAAAAAACGAAGTTTGGTGCCCGAAAAATGAAAAATAAGAAAAATTTGTAGCTAATCCGTAGCTGATTAGGGGAGAAGCCCCTAAACGAACGGGGGTTCAGGGGCAACGCCCTTGGGAGCGGGGTCTCAGTGTGAATAAAACGAAGCGGATAAAACGATGTTTGGTGCCCGAAAAATCGAAAATAAAAATAATTTGTACCTAATCCGTAGTTAATTAGCTACAAAGTATTTTAATTTCGATTTTTCGGCAACCAAAGGTCGTTTTTCTTCGTTTTTTTTCACACTTCTATTAACCGGTCGTATCTTAAATATGTAAGAAAATTTATACAAAAAAAAATTAAGACTCGAATAATGAATAATAATAATAATAATAATAATAATAATAATAATAATAATAATTATTATTATTATAATTATAATTATAATAATTATTATAATAAAAGAAATAATAATAATAATAATAATAATAATAATAATAATAATAATAATAATAATAATAATAATTATAGAAATAATAATAATAATAATAATAATAATAATAATAGAAATAATAATAATAATAATAATAATAATAATAATAATAATAAAAACGGAATTGTAAGTGGTCAAAAACTATTGTAGACAAAGAAGGTATGGATGTGACATTCCCGGCCGGTTAGTAGTCCCCTTGGTTCTATCTATGATAGACGCGAGTTCGAGTCCCACCACCCCCTTTTTTGGCAGTTTCGATTTTAGGGTTTCACAACCCATCAGCATACACCACCACCACCATCCGCTGCCAACCACCTCCATCTCCTCCACCCTAATCCTACATATCCCTTTGCTTAACCTGGTGAACAATCGATTTTCTGAGTTTGTTTCTAGAACTACAGAATGGGATACCCTAGTTTAGTAACGAAATAGCTACGAAATAGCTTCAGAATAGCTACGGAAGCGGGTCCGTAGCTATTCTATAGCTAATTAGCTACGGAATACCTACAGATACTAATTACCTACAGATTAGCTACGGAGTATTCTTTACGTTAAAATTCTGTAGCTATACGAATTTTTCTTATTTTCAGTTTTTCGGGCACCAAACGTCGTTTTTCTCGCTTCATTTTTTTCACACCTCTACTATACATGATTATCTTTATTTTCTCCAACATGTAGCTATTAATATCGTTCATAAAGTTGTGTGCCCCTTCGGGATCAATTACTCGTTTCACAGTTTAACATTGTAATGCATATACTTTTCACCAACTTGTGATGGATTATGTTTTTATATGTATATTTATACACATGAATGAGTTATGGTATATGCGTACGTGTATATGTGTATGTATACGTGTTTGTGAGATGTATGTGAACGTATTCATAAGCATTATAGTGTTAAACCACTAAACGAGTAATGGATCCCATATGTGCACATAACTTTATGAATGATACGAATAGCTATAAGTTGGTGAAAATATAGCTAATCATGTATAATAGATGTGTGAAAAAATGGAGCGAAAAAAACGAAGTTTGATGCCCGAAAAATGAAAAATAAGAAAAATTCCTAGCTAATCCGTAGCTGATTAGCTACGGATTAGCTACGGATACTTCTTATTTTCGATTTTTTGGGCACCAAACGTCGTTCTTTTCGCTTCGTTTTTTTCACACCTCTACTATACATGATTATCTTTATTTTCACCAACACGTAGCTATTAATATCGTTCATAAACTAGTGTGCCGCTTCGGGATCAAGCACTCGTTTCACAGTTTAACATTGTAATGCATATACTTTTCACCAACTTGTGATTGATTATGTTTTTATATGTATATTTATACATATTAATGAGTTATGGTATATGTGTACGTACGTGTATATGTGTATGTATACGTGTTTGTGAGATGTATGTGAAAATATTCATAAGCATTATAGTGTTAAACCACTAAACGAGCAATGAATCATGTATGTGCACACGACTTTATAAATGATATTAAAGCTATAAATTGGTGAAATTATAGATAATCATTTATAATAGAGGTGTGAAAAAAACGGATTCAAAAAAACGACGTTCGGTGCCCAGAAAATCGAAAATAAGAAAAATTCGTAGCTAAATAGCTACGGATTTTTCTTATTTTCTTATTTTCGGGCACCAAATGTCATTTTTTTCGCTCTGTTTTTTTCACACCTCTATTATACATGATTATCTATATTTTCAACAACTTATAGCTATTAATATCATTCATAAAGCCATGTGCACATACGGGATCCATTATTCGTTTACTGGTTTAACACTATAATGCTTATGAATACGTTCACATACATCTCACAAACACGTATACCTACATCATCATCATCATCATCATCATCACCATCATCACCATCATCAACAACATAATCATCATCACCATCATCACCATCACCACCATCACCATCACCACCATCATCACCATCATCAACAACATAATCATCATCACCATCATCACCATCATCATAATCGTCATCATCATCATCATCACCACCACCACCATCATCATCACCACCATCACACCATCATCATCAACACCACCATCACCATCACCATCACCATCAACATCACCACCACCACCACCACCACCATCACCACCATCACCATCACTATCACCATCATCATCACAGCCATCACCATCACACCATCATCATCATCACCACCATCACCATCAACATTACCACCACCACCATCACCAACCCCACCACCACCTTCACCACCATCACCACCACCATCACCATCGCCATCGCCATCGCCATCACCTCCACCACCACTACCATCACCATCATTATCACCATCACCATCACCATCATCATCACCACCATCACCATCACCATCACCATCACCACCACCACCACCACCACCACCATCACCATCACCATCACTACCATCACAATCACCATCCCCATCCCCATCACCATCACCATCATCATCACCATCACCACCACCACCACTATCACCACCACCATCAAACCACCACCATCACCACCACCATCACCATCATCACCATCACCATCACCATCACCATCACCATCACACATCACCATCACCATCACCACCACCATCACCATCATCACCATCACCATCACACATCACCATCACCACCTTCATCATCTCCATCACCAGCATCATCATCACTACCATCACAACCATCACCGTCACACCATCATCATCATCATCATCATCACCATCACCATCACCATCACCATCAACATCACCAACAGCACCATCACCATCACCACCATGACTATCACCATCACCATCTGATGGTTTTTGGTCCTAAGAACATCCTATGTGCTCATTCAAACCCTAATGCTTGGATCTAGGTTTCTCTATTGTACATGCAAGTTATCCAAGACTATAAACCCTAGATCTAGCATATGATAATCTATATAACCTATAATTAGGGTTTAGATCATACCTTTATTGTTATATAGCAATAACAATCCCAATTCCTCCTTGTATTGACTTTAGAAAGCTTAGAGTCACAAATGTCACTCCTCTGATGGTTCACAAACACCAAGAGCAAGAGGATGAAGAGGAGAGAGGATGGAGGCTGCCCTAAAACGTGTGAAACCCTAGAAGAAGTCTTAGCCACGTTTCATCGTTTTATAATGTTTCACTCATTATGTATGTAGGGATTAATCGCTAGGCGCCCTCTAATCGGTCGACTAGCGCCTAAGGATTAATCGGAGATTAATCGGGATTTTTACAATAGTGGTTTTTTTCGAGGTTTAGTCCAAACATCGACTTTTTTGGCTTCATGGTTCTTTTGAGCTAATTTCGTTGCGTTTTGGTCCTTCAGAAAACTAAAAAGACTAAAATACCCTTCTGATATATTTTTATGGTTTTTTTATTTAATTTAAACTTGTATTAATAAAAATTATGGGGTTACCTCTCTCTCTCTCTCCAAAACACACACTTAACAATATCAAAAACACATACACAGAATCTCAAGAACACTTCCACCTCCATCTCCACAACCCATCAGCATACACCACCACCACCATCTGCTGCCAACCACCTCCATCTCCTCCACCCTAATCCTACATATGCCTTTGCTTAACCTAGTGAACAATCAATTTTCTGAGTTTGTTTCTAGAACTGGAATCGATTTCTGAATCTAAAAAAAAGCTTGTGGTAATGGATTTTCAAGCGCTCATTTGAATGTTGTTCTTCAAGGAAGGGGTATTAGGCACGATTCTCATTCAAAATGTCTAAATATCATTCGAGTCCTATATACACACCTTTTTCCAGGGGCAGAACTATATGGTTGGTAGGGGTAGCATGTGCTACCCCTAAAAAAATCATGGATAATGTTCAATTTTTTTAATAAAAAAGGTTTAGTTTAAGTTTTTACTACCTACATAACTTGTGGTGCTTCTATTTAGCTTAATTTTGAAGTCCAAAGAGGCTAAAAGCCAAATTATGTTCATCAAATGTCATTATGAAATATGTGAGTCCATTAACTCCATTCAAATGCAATGGTGGAGTGAGCATATCCTTATTTATTTCCGTAGCTAATTAGCTACGGAATTGCTACAGATCAACTACAGAATGGGATGCCCTAGTTTAGTAACGGAATAGCTACGAAATAGCTTCAGAATAGCTACAGAAACGGGTCCGTAGCTATTTCGTAGCTAATTAGCTACGGAATAGCTACGGAATACTTACGGATACTAATTACCTACAGATTAGCTATGGAGTATGCTTTACGTTAAAATTCTGTAGCTATACAAAATTTTCTTATTTTCAGTTTTTCGGGCACCAAACGTCGTTTTTTTCGCTTCGTTTTTTTCACACCTCTACTATACATGATTATATTTATTTTCTCCAACATGTAGCTATTAATATCGTTCATAAAGTTGTGTGCCCCTTCGGGATCAAATACTCGTTTCACAGTTTAACATTGTAATGCATATACTTTTCACCAAATTGTGATGGATTATGTTTTTATATGTATATTTATACACATGAATGAGTTATGGTATATGCGTACGTGTAAATGTGTATGTATACGTGTTTGTAAGATGTATGTGAACGTATTCATAAGCATTATAGTGTTAAACCACTAAACGAGTAATGGATCTCGTATGTGCACACAACTTTATGAATGATATTAATAGCTATAAGTTGGTGAAAATATAGATAATCATGTATAATAGATGTGTGAAAAAAATGGAGAGAAAAAAACAAAGTTTGGTGCCCGAAAAATGAAAAATAAGAAAAATTCGTAGCTAATCCGTAGCTGATTAGGGGAGAAGCCCCTAAACGAATGGGGGTTCAGGGGCAGCGCCCATGGGAGCGGGGTCCCAGTGTGAATATAACGATGTTTGGTGCCCAAAAAATCAAAAATAAAAATAATTTGTACCTAATCCGTAGTTAATTAGCTACAAGGTTTTTTAATTTCGATTATTCGGCGACCAAAGGTCGTTTTTCTTCGTTTTTTTCACACTTCTATTAACCGGTCGTATCTTAAATATGTAAGAAAATTTATACAAAAAAAATTAAGACTCGAATAATGAATAATAATAATAATAATAATAATAATAATAATAATAATAATAATAATAATTATAATTATAATTATAATTATAATAATAATTATAATAATAGAAATAATAATAATAATAATAATTATTATTATTATTATAATTATAGAAATAATAATAATAATAATAATAATAATAATAATAATAATAATAATAATAATAATAATAAAAACGGAATTGTAAGTGGTCAAAAACTATTGTAGACAAAGAAGGTATGGATGTGACATTCCCGGCCTGTTAGTAGTCCCCTTGGTTCTATCTATGATAGACGCGAGTTCGAGTCCCACCACTCCCTTTTTTGGCAGTTTCGATTTTAGGGTTTCACAATATCGAAACTTTTGTCCGCCTCCATTTAGCAGGATCCATCGACGAAATTTTTTATTCTCCCGCTTCTCTCTATCTCCCTCCTTGATTCGTTTTCCCTCTTCTCTCTCATTGTTTCCTACTCGCACCTCTTCTTTACACCCCCTCTCGCCTTCGTTTTCATTGTCAGAGTTCCATCTTACCGCCGATGCGGTCAATGTTGTACATAGAGACTGTTTTAGCCCCGCTCATCTCTCTTCGCCATCACCAAATCCGTATATCTTCATCACCGATTCATCGTCCCCCTTTTTAGCTTCGGTCGTTTGCGTTTCGTCGCCGTCATCGGCTTGCCATCGCCATTGTCATCATTGTTTCAAGTAAGATTTTTTTTGGTTTAATTCCAATTAGGTTTTCGTTTTGGGTAGACTTTGTTTTGATTTAGGGTGTGTTTTGATTTTGGGTTCAGTTCGATGCCTTCTTCAAACTATTGATGCCTTTTCAAACTCCTATGTTCCATTTGTTATCAAGGCGACCAAGGTTATTACTCCATGGCTCAATTGCCCTCATCTCTCTCTTTGCACCTTTGCTCGATTTCTTCCCTAAAAAGGTATAACCCTAGTTTTTTTTCTTTTCTTTTCTGAAATTACTTCATGTATACAATTTAGATGTTTAATTCATTGATAATTCTGGTTTGTTTTGTTGAATGTGAGGTTTTAAATTATATTTTAGGTCGAATTTGAGATTTTAGGTTAAATTTTGGTTGAAAATGTTAGATTTGTGGTAAAGTTCAACAGTAATGTTTGGGATTTCCTAATTCAATAGGTTCGGAAAGCTGGTGATCCAGGTAATCACAGTTTTGCAATCTTCCCTACGGGTAAGGAGGTCAATATGACTTTTGAGTTTATTGAGAATCAAATCAATCAATTTTGAGTAAATATTCAACTTTTTTTTATGAGTTTCAGTGATTATCCTACTGTGGTTTCTACATGAGAATGAAGTTTTTGATCTTGTATATGACAGGTCCGTCAACAGTAATTTTTAGAATTAAACTAGGTTTACCAGTTGGAAATCAACTTAGCTTGGTAAGAGATGATTCTATATTATATATTTAATTACTTATCTTTTGTTTTTAATGTATATTTGCTTACTTGACCTAGTTGCATAAATGTTTGAGTTTGTAGATCTGTGTATTTAAATTCCAGTTCAAAAGATACAATCCTACACATTGTCACAACAATAAAACAAGAAAGTACGTTTTGTGTTAGGTATATGTTTCTTTATTTTAGTAATGTTTAAATTGTTTTCAGTTTACAAACAAGCTGAAAATGGTGAGCCCAAGTGTTGTGTGTGTTTCCACTTTCTTGATTCCCCTGTTGAAGCAATTCAATATATGGACCATGGAGCTACTAGCTATTTTGGAACAATTGAATTTGTAAACATGTAGTGTTTGTTTTTTTAATTAATTAATATTTACTTTTGTAAGATATTTTGAACAATGGAATGAAATGTGTCAAAGTTGGTATTAGGACGTTTTTTGGTGTATTTTATATGGTATTTGGAACAAGTATGAATTGAATGTGGTATATGACAAAAAACAGAAATTTTTTGATTTTATTTTTTTTAAATAAATCGAAGTTAACTACGGAATAGCTAAGGATTTCCGTAGCTATTAGGATCCGTAGCTATTCCGTAGCTATTTGGACCCGTAGCTATTCCGTAGCTATTCACTTCCGTAGCTATTTTGTAGGAAATATGTACCTATTTATTTCCGTAGCTTTTCCGTAGCTATTCCGTAGTTATTCCGTAGCTATAATTTAGCCACGAGCCATTATGCTACAGGCATTTTTCCGTAGCAATTCCGTAGCTATCCGGTTATAGCTACGGAATAGCTACTGATTGTGTTGTAGCTATTATATCAATTTTCTAGTAGTTTGATTATCATTTAATTACATGGAACTGCTCTTTTGGCATAAACATCTTAAGAGTTAAAATAGAAATTAATTTTCTTTAAATTGTTTCATACAAAATATTTAACAAACAACAATACACGCTTTCAAGTCGTTGACATATCTTAAAATTAAGCAATTTATGATTCAATTTTAGCAAATAAATTTTCAAAAGAATATATCATAAATGAGTTTTGTTCACCTGAATGAAAAAATGTCAAATATATTTAATCTTTTTTTTGAACAGCAAGAAGAAAAAATATATTTAATCTGCCAACATGTATTTCATCCCCCGGAGCCATGACATTTATAAATCAATGAATAATAAGTTGTTCATAGATAGTGGAAACATGTGTATAAAATATGAAAACAAATTAAAACGACTTAATAGATCCTATGCTTCACAAAAAATTGCAAGAAACCATGCTCAGTTATGAAGTGGATTTGGTCCACAAGGCAGTTGATTTTCTCCATATGTGAGCTTCGGGTTGACTTTGAAATGACGCTTAAATGTTGAAATAAAGTTCTCTCTTATTCTTTCTTCATCAATCGAGTGATCAACGATATTCCTACAACTTGACTGTTGCACAGATGTTACGAGCAAGATTGTAATCACGAGCAAGACAGCAATTTGAATCTTCATTTTCTGAGGAGAGAAAGAAGAAAGATTGTTAAAGATCTAAAATAAGTGGAATATGGTTTTAGGTAGTTGCAGAGGATTATTAATTTATAGGCAAGTTCTAATTTCACCTATTAATACCGAGTAATTCCAACAAGTATTTTCTTAAACGTTAAAAGAAAATAAAATAAAACAAATTTAGAACAACTGAACGATAAAAAAATTAACCTTAAATTATAAATTAATTCAGTGTAGTAAACAACTAAAT
Organism: Lactuca serriola; assembly: GCF_051521515.1. Taxonomy (NCBI): domain Eukaryota; kingdom Viridiplantae; phylum Streptophyta; class Magnoliopsida; order Asterales; family Asteraceae; genus Lactuca; species Lactuca serriola. The sequence goes on along the minus strand of NC_136409.1, from coordinate 232,317,498 downwards.
GATTGATTTGAAAATTATGGGTGAATCTGCATAAAAGTTATGATACTTATATACATATCTTGAAAAAGTTATATTGTCAGAAGAAGTAAAAGAAATCAGATATATATAGCATTATACTACATGGGTCTGCATCTATACTCAGATAACGAGCAAAATTTGAAACCTAGCTGTGCTATAAAATACATGATGCTTGGAACATACAAATCAGCCGAGAAGAACCCACAAGAAATGGAATGAAAACTCAAAACGGAAAAACTATAAAGCACTAATATTAATTCTTGAAAGTTAGGCAATAAGAAAGCTTACAATGGCTATGAACAAAAACGTCCGAGGAGATCAGGGTCAGAAAAGAATGATGGAACGAATGAAAAAATTAGATAAATAATGGCTTTATATAGAGTCTTACAAGAAGTCCTAATAATACTCTAAAACCTATAATATATAGTTAGGGAACATCCTAATATAAAACTAACTTGAGAGACAAGCAAAAAATCCATAATATATGGGAATTTCGACTCTCGTAAAACTATTTCAAAAAATACAGCAACAGAACTTGCCTTAATTATCTAATTTAATATTTTTGTAAATATCTCCAGATTATGTGGCATTTTTCCTTAATTTTATATGTACGTATGATTATTTAGTAAAGTTGTTTTATGTATCGGAAATAGTTAATGTAATGTGGAGTAGTAATTATCTTTTTCATGTTTGACTAAAATAAATGATGTTTCTAATTGGTTGCTATTGTTGTCATCTCATGGAGCTCTTGGGTTAATGACATATTTGCCCTTGGGTGCATTTCGTATTCACTGTTGTTGCTGCGCGCTCTGGATACATCAGAAAACTTTGACGCTTAGACACTTTTCCCTTTGCTTTTCATCCGAAAATTAAATGTGTTGTGATAGAAACAACTGAGGATTGGGGCATGGATTTTGGGGTAAATATGGAAATTAAGAAATACATATATATCTTGTTGTTACTACTGGAAAAGTCATCAACAGCACATTGCTATTTGGTGATTCTCTTTCAAAGTTCAGTGCTATTTCTATGCTTTACTTGGATTCTCATATAAACCTTTTTGTACACAACCAATATGTTTCCTGCTGGCCTTTCATTTTTAAATATAATTCTTCACAGTCGTTTAAAAAAAAAAGCTAATCATGTTTTGATATTTTTACCAATCTACAAAAAATATATTTTTGGGTGAATTACAATATGGTCTCTCTATTATATCATAGGTTCTAGTTCAAAGGGAATATATTTGCAGAAAAAACACCCTTATGCATGTTGGGTTTCATTATGTTTTGGTATTGTGCAAAATGAAATAACTAATTTCCTTTTAGATATTCTTTTTTTATAAACTTTTTGGTTAATTTAATATTTATATAATTATAAAATAAGAATATGCCCTCCCCCCATCCATACATACATTCACCATGTAGCCCCCTCCCTCCGGCACCTCTTTCAACTACCAACCATCGCCATGACCTTTCTCACGTGATCTTAGACTGAAACCCAATCTCGCGCGATCACTTAAAGCACTCACAACCCCGACCTTCTATCTTCTCCATGTTCTTGTTTTCATACTAACATTAATATATGGTTCGCCTTCCCATGGATAAACAACCACAAAATTCATACAAAGGTAACCCAATTTTTAAAGCACGTCTGTCTCCATCAACAAGAAGTTCTATAAGTTCAATTAGTTATTTATTTTGGGGAAAATATTAGTTGTTAAGGGCATCCATAATGTAATGAACTTCATCAAGTTCAATGGATTGCCACGTCATCTTTCAACAATTTATACAACTCTATCTTTTTTTCCTACAATACATTGAACTTAATAGAATGTTACAAAATGTAATTTATAGTAAATATTTAAGAATTAAAATTTTTCTTTTTTCTCATTGAAAAGTTCAATGGTCATTGAACTTCAAATTCATTGAATGTCAATGTGACATCTTATAATTGTAGAATTTGATCCATTGAATGAAACAAAGACTTACCACCTCATTTAACTCTCCTATTGAACTCATCATTATGGATGTGCTAAGTTTTAACGAAAACATCCTAGCAAATTTATACCCTAAAATGTTTCACAATGTTTGGTTAATTAAGTTCCCCACATCTCCACTAACCAACTAGGATTTATACTTACCTCCTAATATCATTTTGTATTTATATATCCGACCGTGTCTTAATTTGTATATCCTTTAAATTCTAGAAATTTAATAACAAATTGTAAAGAGTAAAAAAAAAACATCATCAAAACAAGTGATAAAATACACCCTGATTTGATCATACTAAAATAAGATTAGAAAAACTCGTATTTTTAGATATTTAGCTAGGCCAGTATAACTAACCTATCGACTAAAAGGTCTTTGGTCTATCGGTATGAAAAGTTAATGGATATATATCAAATGTTGAAGGTTCAGGTCTTGTTGAAAATTGAAATAATTATAATATGTATTAAAAAACACGAGGAACAAAAAAACTCACGCCCATGGATTGAAAAATAAAAGTTTTGATTCTCATTGTTATAAGCTAATAATTAACCTCCCTTATAGAAAATAATCACAGCTCAAGTTCCATCATTTTGATCACGATTTGAACTAACAAGTTTCTGTGGTATCTACACCCCTTCCAAATAATCGTTTGTAAAGAAAAATGTCTAACGAATCATGCAAATTAGTTTTCTGGGTACGTGGGCTCAACCAAACTACAAAACACATGCATGCCTACAGGGTTTAATGATAAAACATGAGATGGCTGCATAAATTGTTGAGTGTGAGCCCAACTTGTGTATATATACTTATATAGCTTACCTTCTTTATGTCTCGACCCAAAGCCGATTCTCCTAATTGCTATGTTGTTTTTTATTTGTAATTCGATGGGACTCCAATGGTATGTATATATATCCCACATAAGGTATACTGCAGAAGAGACTAAACGTATTTTCATTTTTAATAGCAACGGTTACCCCCATGTAATTTGTTTGGTCATAGTTATTAATTTACACACATGTTGATTCAGATTTTTCATTAATCAAATAAAAAAGTAACGACTTTTATAAGATATGATACATTTAAAACTCATTAAATAATATTGACTGTCATCTAATTCCATAAAATTGCGCTGTTGGTATAAAGATCTAAACGGTTAAAAATAGTAACTAAATTTCATTAAACTGTTCGATACAAATTATTTAATAAACAAAAGACAATTGCAAAAATGGTACATGTGGTATGCATTTTTTCCAAGGTTGTAAACAACGTTCGACGTTAGTTGGTCGATGGACTGGGGTCAAGGATTAATTGGCTAGGCGTAGATTAATCGGGGACCGTTAATTGCTAATTTGTTGAATTTAAAAAAAATAAATATGACTAATATCATATCAAAGTTTGTATATACCACTAATATGATAACAAAATAGATTAATATGATTAATACCACTACAAGAAATTAGAGTATTACCAGCGACAGACGTCGTCGACGTTGATGTGTTGTCGCTATTAATCAATAATTTGCTGTTAATGTGTGTTGTCTTCGCAAAAGACTTGTCGCTGCTATTGCTAGGCGTCGCCGGTAATAAGAAAAATTCGTAGCTAATTAGCTACGGATTTTTCTTATTTACGATTTTTCGGGCACCAAATGTCATTTTTTTCGCTCCGTTTTTTTCACACCTCTATTATACATTATTATCTATATTTTCACCAACTTATAGCTATTAATATCATTCATAAAGCCATGTGCACATACGGGATCCATTATTCGTTTACTGGTTTAACACTATAATGCTTATGAATACGTTCACATACATCTCACAAACATGTATACCTACATCATGATCATCATCATCATCACCATCATCACCATCATCAACAACATAATCATCATCACCATCATCACCATCAACATCATTATCACCATCACTATCACCATCATCATCACCATCATCATCATCATCATCACCACCACCACCATCATCATCACCACCATCACACCATCATCATCATCACCACCATCACCATCACCATCAACATCACCACCACCACCACCATCACCACCATCACCCCCATCACCATCACTATCACCATCATCATCACCACCATCACAGCCATCACCATCACACCATCATCATCATCACCACCATCACCATCAACATTACCACCACCACCATCACCAACCCCACCACCACCTTCACCACCATCACCACCACCATCACCATCGCCATCGCCATCACCACCACCACCACTACCATCACAATCATTATCACCATCACCATCTCCATCATCATCACCACCATCACCATCACCATCACCATCACCATCACCACCATCACCACCACCACCACCACCACCATCACCATCATCATCACCATCACCATCACCATCACCATCATCATCACCATCACCACCACCACCACCACCACTATCACCATCACCATCACCATCAACATCACCATCACCATCACCATCAACATCACCACCACTACCATCACCATCACCATCACCATCACCATCAAACCACCACCATCACCACCATCACCATCACCATCACACATCACCATAACCATCACCACCACCATCACCATCATCACCATCACCATAACCATCACCATCACACATCACCATCACCATCACCACCTTCATCATCACCATCACCAGCATCACCATCACTATCAGCATCATCATCACTACCATCACAACCATCACCGTCACACCATCATCATCATCACCATCACCATCACCATCACCATCAACATCACCACCAGCACCATCACCATCACCACCATGACTATCACCATCACCATCTGATGGTTTTTGGTCCTAAGAACATCCTATGTGCTCATACAAACCCTAATGCTTGAATCTAGGTTTCTCTATTGTACATGCAAGTTATCCAAGACTATAAACCCTAGATCTAGCATATGATAATCTATATAACCTATAATTAGGGTTTAGATCATACCTTGATTGTTATATAGCAATAACAATCCCAATTCCTCCTTGTATTGACTTTAGAAAGCTTAGAGTCACAAATGTCACTCCTCTGATGGTTCACAAACACCAAGAGCAAGAGGATGAAGAGGAGAGAGGATGGAGGCTGCCCTAAAATGTGTGAAACCCTAGAAGAAGTCTTAGCCACATTTCATCGTTTTATAATGTTTCACTCATTATGTATGCAGGGATTAATCGCTAGGGGCCCTCTAATCGGTCGAGTAGCGCCTAAGGATTAATCGGAGATTAATCGGGACTTAATCGGGATTTTTACAGTAGTGGTTTTTTTCGAGGTTTAGTCCAAACATCGACTTTTTTGGCTTCATGGTTCTTTTATGCTAGTTTCGTTGCGTTTTGGTCATTCAGAAAACTGAAAAGACTAAAATACCCTTCTGATATATTTTTATGGTTTTTTCTATTTAATTTAAACTTGTATTAATAAAAATTTTGGGGTCACCTCTCTCTCTCTCTCTCTCTCTCTCTCCAAAACACACACTTAACACTATCAAAAACACATACACAGAATCTCAAGAACACCTCCACCTCCATCTCCACAACCCATCAGCGTACACCACCACCACCATCTGCTACCAACCACCTCCATCTCCTCCACCCTAATCCTACATATCCCTTTGCTTAACCTGGTGAATAATCGATTTTCTGAGTTTGTTTCTAGAACTGAAATCGATTTCTGAATCTAAAAAAAGCTTGTGGTAATGGATTTTCAAGCGCTCATTTGATTGTTGTTCTTCAACGAAGGGGTATTAGGCACGATTCTCATTCAAAATGTCTAAATATCATTCGAGTCCTAGATACACACTTGTTTCCAGGGGCAGAACTATATGGTTGGTAGGGGTAACATGTGCTACCCCTCAAAAAATCATGGATAATGTTCAATTTTTTTAATAAAAAACGTTTAGTTTAAGTTTTTACTACCTACAGAACTTGTGGTGCTTCTATTTAGCTTAATTTTGAAGTCCAAAGAGGCTAAAAGCCAAATTATGTTCATCAAATGTCATTATGAAATATGTGAGTCCATTAACTCCATTCAAATGCAACGGTGGAGTGAGCATATCCTTATTTATTTCCGTAGCTAATTAGCTACGGAATTGCTACAGATCAACTACAGAATGGGATGTCCTAGTTTAGTAACGGAATAGCTACGAAATAGCTTCAGAATAGCTACGGAAGCGGGTCCGTAGCTATTTCGTAGCTAATTAGCTATGGAATACCTATGGATACTAATTACCTACAGATTAGCTATGGAGTATGCTTTACGTTAAAATTCTGTAGCTATACAAAATTTTCTTATTTTCAGTTTTTCGGGCACCAAACGTCGTTTTTTCGCTTCCTTTTTTCACACCTCTACTATACATGATTATATTTATTTTCTCCAACTTGTAACTATTAATATCGTTCATAAAGTTGTGTGCACCGTCGGGATCAAATACTCGTTTCACAGTTTAACATTGTAATGCATATACTTTTCACCAACTTGTGATGGATTATGTTTTTATATGTATATTTATACACATGAATGAGTTATGGTATATGCCACCTGTCGATTTTTCGGCGACCAAAGGTCGTTTTTCTTCGTTTTTTTCACACTTCTATTAACCGGTCATATCTTAAATATTTATACAAAAAAAAAAAATTAAGACTCGAATAATGAATAATAATAATAATAATAATAATAATAATAATAATAATAATAATAATAATAATAATAATAATATTATTATTATTATTATAATTATAATTATAATAATTATTATAATAATAGAAATAATAATAATAATAATAATAATAATAATAATAATAATTATAGAAATAATAATAATAATAATTGAAAGAATAATAATAATAATAATAATAATAATAATAATAATAATAATAATAATAATAATAATAATAATAACGGAATTGTAAGTGGTCAAAAACTATTGTAGACAAAGAAGGTATGGATGTGACATTCCCGGCCGGTTAGTAGTCCCCTTGGTTCTATCTATGATAGACGCGAGTTCGAGTCCCACCACTCCCTTTTTTGGCAGTTTCGATTTTAGGGTTTCACAATATCGAAACTTTTGTCCGCCTCCATTTAGCAGGATCCATCGACGAAATTTTTTATTCTCCCGATTCTCTCTATCTCCCTCCTTGATTCGTTTTCCCTCTTCTCTCTCATTGTTTCCTACTCGCACCTCTCCTTTACACCCCCTCTCGCCTTCGTTTTCATTGTCGGAGTTCCATCTTACCGCCGATGCGGTCAATGTTGTACATAGAGACTGTTTTTGTGACATCCCCAAAATCTCGGCCAGAAAAGACCGATTTTTCATTTATGCTTTTAAATATTTTCAGAGTAAATCCTTTTGATTTGAAAGAGTTGCGGAATTTGTTCCCAAAAACAAAGCATGATAAAACAATGTTTACCGAAGCATTTCTTAAAAGAAATGTATTTTCATTATAATCAAAACTCGGGGTGTCATGTTCCGATACAGACCAATAAGCATAAACGAATACATTACAAGTCATTCAACAAATATAAACATATACAGACTTGCAATCAAAACAACTGATGGTTCATCCATCTCATGCCCTCGCGCCACTTCCTGTAATAGAATTAAAACTGAGTGGGTCAGGCTTGGGAGCCTGGTGAGCATATAGGGTTTTCAACCCACAATAAATATCATATTTAATTTTCACCAACCAACAATAACCCAATTACCCATTCCCGTTATTCTCACTTTAATGTCCCTAAAACAACTAACATAAGGGACCTAGTCTAAGAATATTTCATCGGGGCGACAACACATGCTTCGGGGGTACCTCAGCAATATAAGTCAAATAAGGCAACCATGAGGGGGATGGAGTACAGCGAATGAACACCCAAGTTCATTAACACCTACAGGTGGCGAACCTGCTAATGTTTCCACAAGACTGTCTAGAATAGCCAGTGGTCGTCATCTAAACTCCGCTAGATGACTCAATCAAACAACAACGAGGCCTCTCATCTGTTTATTACACACCAACTGTCTACCCATGTTCTAACCAACATATTAGTAGATAAAAATATACATTTGTATACATAGTTTAAAGAAAACCTGTATAGCATGCTTTAATCAACACATATATCACAAAACAGATGAGGCACACACACACATAACACATATCTCATAAAGAAATAAGCAGATCTATAAGATAGAAGAGAGTGAATACACATTCACACATAACACAACCAAATATATACACATAGCACGTATTTTTATATAAAATACTTCGTATTATTGTATTAGAAAGAAAATAACTACACACTCACACTTATAAACAACAATATACTTAATACACTCGAACCAAACTCGTATTATTATTGTGTTTAAGAAAGTTAGTATACACTCACTTGATCAGAAGATGATCGGACAGCACTACGGCTTATAGAAGTAGTAATCCACAGCAGATCTGGAAGATCTTCACAAAAATCGAACTTCTCGCGGGCAGAGCTTCGACTCGGGAACCGCACTTCTCGGGATCTTCGGGATCTCGGGACTTGCCTCGGGGCTAGAGTATGATACCGGGGCTTCGGGGTATTTCTGGCACGCAAAACGATGCAAAACGGGAGAGAGAAGAGAAGAAATTGGCAATTGGGTCGGCTGCCTTCGGTTCCTATTTATAGGAGGCTGGAGCCTCGGAGTACGCGGGGCGTACTGCGTTACGCGGGGGGTACTGCCCAAAACGTCATTGCTTACGTATCCGAAGTGCTCGAGTGCGAGTGTCGACATCCCTCGGAGTACGCGGGGCATACTCGAGTACGCGGGGCGTACCTCGGATCAGATCGGTGACTCCTTCGGATAATGCTTCCGAATTTTGATTTAAATTTAAATACAAAATGATTTATAAACTTCGGAAATTCATAACTTCTTCATACGAACTCCGTTTTCGACGTTCTTTATATCCACGGAAAGGTGAGACCATGCTCCACGACTTTCGTTTAGACTCCGTCGGCTAACTTTTACATTATTTTTATTATTTATTTTTAATAGGCCGCGACAGGAACTTTTGTTATAAATTCATAACTTCTTCGTTTGACGTCCGTTCTCGCCTAACTTTTTATCGCTTCGATACCAACAATGAGATCTTCGATTCTCATTTAGATTGCTTCGGCTAACAACCGCTCGATCTCAAATCGAGTAAAACAGGCTGTATACCGCTAAGCCGGAACTTCGATAAATCATAACTTCCTCATACGAAGTCAGATTTGGGCGTTCTATATATATTCGGAAACCTCGTTTCAATTACTACAACATTAATCAAATATATTAAGTTTATTTTACACTTAAATTTTGACGCTTATTTTTATTCTTAATTAATCAAACCACATAATTAAGCAATTAAGCACAAAACACATAATACTCAAATAATACAATCTTATTATTTCAAAACGGGTTACAAAGGTTAACCTAGACCATTACATTGCTAAAAATGGCAAGCCCGGAAACACATGCGTTACAGTTTTAGCCCCGGTCATCTCTCTTCGCCATCACCAAATCCGTATATCTTCATCACCGATTCATCGTCCCCCTTTTTAGCTTCGGTCGTTTGCGTTTCGTCGCCGTCATCGGCTTGCCATCGCCATTGTCATCATTGTTTCAAGTAAGATTTTTTTTGGTTTAATTCCAATTAGGTTTTCGTTTTGGGTAGACTTTGTTTTGATTTAGGGTGTGTTTTGATTTTGGGTTCAGTTCGATGCCTTCTTCAAACTATTGATGCCTTTTCAAACTCCTATGTTCCATTTGTTATCAAGGCGACCAAGGTTATTACTCCATGGCTCAATTGCCCTCATCTCTCTCTTTGCACCTTTGCTCGATTTCTTCCCTAAAAAGGTATAACCCTAGTTTTTTTTCTTTTCTTTTCTGAAATTACTTCATGTATACAATTTAGATGTTTAATTCATCGATAATTCTGGTTTGTTTTGTTGAATGTGAGGTTTTAAATTATATTTTAGGTCGAATTTGAGATTTTAGGTTAAATTTTGGTTGAAAATGTTAGATTTGTGGTAAAGTTCAACAGTAATGTTTGGGATTTCCTAATTCAATAGGTTCGGAAAGCTGGTGATCCAGGTAATCACAGTTTTGCAATCTTCCCTACGGGTAAGGAGGTCAATATGACTTTTGAGTTTATTGAGAATCAAATCAATCAATTTTGAGTAAATATTCAACTTTCTTTTATGAGTTTCAGTGATTATCCTACTGTGGTTTCTACATGAGAATGAAGTTTTTGATCTTGTATATGACAGGTCCGTCAACAGTAATTTTTAGAATTAAACTAGGTTTACCAGTTGGAAATCAACTTGGCTTGGTAAGAGATGATTCTATATTATATATTTAATTACTTATCTTTTGTTTTTAATGTATATTTGCTTACTTGACCTAGTTGCATAAATGTTTGAGTTTGTAGATCTGTGTATTTAAATTCCAGTTCAAAAGATACAATCCTACACATTGTCACAACAATAAAACAAGAAAGTACGTTTTGTGTTAGGTATATGTTTCTTTATTTTAGTAATGTTTAAATTGTTTTCAGTTTACAAACAAGCTGAAAATGGTGAGCCCAAGTGTTGTGTGTGTTTCCACTTTCTTGATTCCCCTGTTGAAGCAATTCAATATATGGACCATGGAGCTACTAGCTATTTTGGAACAATTGAATTTGTAAACATGTAGTGTTTGTTTTTTTAATTAATTAATATTTACTTTTGTAAGATATTTTGAACAATGGAATGAAATGTGTCAAAGTTGGTATTAGGACGTTTTTTGGTGTATTTTATATGGTATTTGGAACAAGTATGAATTGAATGTGGTATATGACAAAAAACAGAAACTTTTTGATTTTATTTTTTTTAAATAAATCGAAGTTAACTACGGAATAGCTAAGGATTTCCGTAGCTATTAGGATCCGTAGCTATTCCGTAGCTATTTGGACCCGTAGCTATTCCGTAGCTACTCACTTCCGTAGCTATTTTGTAGGAAATATGTACCTATTTATTTCCGTAGCTTTTCCGTAGCTATTCCGTAGTTATTCCGTAGCTATAATTTAGCCACGAGCCATTATGCTACAGGCATTTTTCCGTAGCAATTCCGTAGCTATCCGGTTATAGCTACGGAATAGCTACTGATTGTGTTGTAGCTATTATATCAATTTTCTAGTAGTTTGATTATCATTTAATTACATGGAACTGCTCTTTTGGCATAAACATCTTAAGAGTTAAAATAGAAATTAATTTTCTTTAAATTGTTTCATACAAAATATTTAACAAACAACAATACACGCTTTCAAGTCGTTGACATATCTTAAAATTAAGCAATTTATGATTCAATTTTAGCAAATAAATTTTCAAAAGAATATATCATAAATGAGTTTTGTTCACCTGAATGAAAAAATGTCAAATATATTTAATCTTTTTTTTGAACAGCAAGAAGAAAAAATATATTTAATCTGCCAACATGTATTTCATCCCCCGGAGCCATGACATTTATAAATCAATGAATAATAAGTTGTTCATAGATAGTGGAAACATGTGTATAAAATATGAAAACAAATTAAAAAGACTTAATAGATCCTATGCTTCACAAAAAATTGCAAGAAACCATGCTCAGTTATGAAGTGGATTTGGTCCACAAGGAACTCGGCGACGTGATACCACATAAGGCAGTTGATTTTCTCCATATGTGAGCTTCGGGTTGACTTTGAAATGACGCTTAAATGTTGAAATAAAGTTCTCTCTTATTCTTTCTTCATCAATCGAGTGATCAACGATATTCCTACAACTTGACTGTTGCACAGATGTTACGAGCAAGATTGTAATCACGAGCAAGACAGCAATTTGAATCTTCATTTTCTGAGGAGAGAAAGAAGAAAGATTGTTAAAGATCTAAAATAAGTGGAATATGGTTTTAGGTAGTTGCAGAGGATTATTAATTTATAGGCAAGTTCTAATTTCACCTATTAATACCGAGTAATTCCAACAAGTATTTTCTTAAACGTTAAAAGAAAATAAAATAAAACAAATTTAGAACAACTGAACGATAAAAAAATTAACCTTAAATTATAAATTAATTCAGTGTAGTAAACAACTAAATGATTGATTTGAAAATTATGGGTGAATCTGCATAAAAGTTATGATACTTATATACATATCTTGAAAAAGTTATATTGTCAGAAGAAGTAAAAGAAATCAGATATATATAGCATTATACTACATGGGTCTGCATCTATACTCAGATAACGAGCAAAATTTGAAACCTAGCTGTGCTATAAAATACATGATGCTTGGAACATACAAATCAGCCGAGAAGAACCCACAAGAAATGGAATGAAAACTCAAAACGGAAAAACTATAAAGCACTAATATTAATTCTTGAAAGTTAGGCAATAAGAAAGCTTACAATGGCTATGAACAAAAACGTCCGAGGAGATCAGGGTCAGAAAAGAATGATGGAACGAATGAAAAAATTAGATAAATAATGGCTTTATATAGAGTCTTACAAGAAGTCCTAATAATACTCTAAAACCTATAATATATAGTTAGGGAACATCCTAATATAAAACTAACTTGAGAGACAAGCAAAAAATCCATAATATATGGGAATTTCGACTCTCGTAAAACTATTTCAAAAAATACAGCAACAGAACTTGCCTTAATTATCTAATTTAATATTTTTGTAAATATCTCCAGATTATGTGGCATTTTTCCTTAATTTTATATGTACGTATGATTATTTAGTAAAGTTGTTTTATGTATCGGAAATAGTTAATGTAATGTGGAGTAGTAATTATCTTTTTCATGTTTGACTAAAATAAATGATGTTTCTAATTGGTTGCTATTGTTGTCATCTCATGGAGCTCTTGGGTTAATGACATATTTGCCCTTGGGTGCATTTCGTATTCACTGTTGTTGCTGCGCGCTCTGGATACATCAGAAAACTTTGACGCTTAGACACTTTTCCCTTTGCTTTTCATCCGAAAATTAAATGTGTTGTGATAGAAACAACTGAGGATTGGGGCATGGATTTTGGGGTAAATATGGAAATTAAGAAATACATATATATCTTGTTGTTACTACTGGAAAAGTCATCAACAGCACATTGCTATTTGGTGATTCTCTTTCAAAGTTCAGTGCTATTTCTATGCTTTACTTGGATTCTCATATAAACCTTTTTGTACACAACCAATATGTTTCCTGCTGGCCTTTCATTTTTAAATATAATTCTTCACAGTCGTTTAAAAAAAAAAGCTAATCATGTTTTGATATTTTTACCAATCTACAAAAAATATATTTTTGGGTGAATTACAATATGGTCTCTCTATTATATCATAGGTTCTAGTTCAAAGGGAATATATTTGCAGAAAAAACACCCTTATGCATGTTGGGTTTCATTATGTTTTGGTATTGTGCAAAATGAAATAACTAATTTCCTTTTAGATATTCTTTTTTTATAAACTTTTTGGTTAATTTAATATTTATATAATTATAAAATAAGAATATGCCCTCCCCCCATCCATACATACATTCACCATGTAGCCCCCTCCCTCCGGCACCTCTTTCAACTACCAACCATCGCCATGACCTTTCTCACGTGATCTTAGACTGAAACCCAATCTCGCGCGATCACTTAAAGCACTCACAACCCCGACCTTCTATCTTCTCCATGTTCTTGTTTTCATACTAACATTAATATATGGTTCGCCTTCCCATGGATAAACAACCACAAAATTCATACAAAGGTAACCCAATTTTTAAAGCACGTCTGTCTCCATCAACAAGAAGTTCTATAAGTTCAATTAGTTATTTATTTTGGGGAAAATATTAGTTGTTAAGGGCATCCATAATGTAATGAACTTCATCAAGTTCAATGGATTGCCACGTCATCTTTCAACAATTTATACAACTCTATCTTTTTTTCCTACAATACATTGAACTTAATAGAATGTTACAAAATGTAATTTATAGTAAATATTTAAGAATTAAAATTTTTCTTTTTTCTCATTGAAAAGTTCAATGGTCATTGAACTTCAAATTCATTGAATGTCAATGTGACATCTTATAATTGTAGAATTTGATCCATTGAATGAAACAAAGACTTACCACCTCATTTAACTCTCCTATTGAACTCATCATTATGGATGTGCTAAGTTTTAACGAAAACATCCTAGCAAATTTATACCCTAAAATGTTTCACAATGTTTGGTTAATTAAGTTCCCCACATCTCCACTAACCAACTAGGATTTATACTTACCTCCTAATATCATTTTGTATTTATATATCCGACCGTGTCTTAATTTGTATATCCTTTAAATTCTAGAAATTTAATAACAAATTGTAAAGAGTAAAAAAAAAACATCATCAAAACAAGTGATAAAATACACCCTGATTTGATCATACTAAAATAAGATTAGAAAAACTCGTATTTTTAGATATTTAGCTAGGCCAGTATAACTAACCTATCGACTAAAAGGTCTTTGGTCTATCGGTATGAAAAGTTAATGGATATATATCAAATGTTGAAGGTTCAGGTCTTGTTGAAAATTGAAATAATTATAATATGTATTAAAAAACACGAGGAACAAAAAAACTCACGCCCATGGATTGAAAAATAAAAGTTTTGATTCTCATTGTTATAAGCTAATAATTAACCTCCCTTATAGAAAATAATCACAGCTCAAGTTCCATCATTTTGATCACGATTTGAACTAACAAGTTTCTGTGGTATCTACACCCCTTCCAAATAATCGTTTGTAAAGAAAAATGTCTAACGAATCATGCAAATTAGTTTTCTGGGTACGTGGGCTCAACCAAACTACAAAACACATGCATGCCTACAGGGTTTAATGATAAAACATGAGATGGCTGCATAAATTGTTGAGTGTGAGCCCAACTTGTGTATATATACTTATATAGCTTACCTTCTTTATGTCTCGACCCAAAGCCGATTCTCCTAATTGCTATGTTGTTTTTTATTTGTAATTCGATGGGACTCCAATGGTATGTATATATATCCCACATAAGGTATACTGCAGAAGAGACTAAACGTATTTTCATTTTTAATAGCAACGGTTACCCCCATGTAATTTGTTTGGTCATAGTTATTAATTTACACACATGTTGATTCAGATTTTTCATTAATCAAATAAAAAAGTAACGACTTTTATAAGATATGATACATTTAAAACTCATTAAATAATATTGACTGTCATCTAATTCCATAAAATTGCGCTGTTGGTATAAAGATCTAAACGGTTAAAAATAGTAACTAAATTTCATTAAACTGTTCGATACAAATTATTTAATAAACAAAAGACAATTGCAAAAATGGTACATGTGGTATGCATTTTTTCCAAGGTTGTAAACAACGTTCGACGTTAGTTGGTCGATGGACTGGGGTCAAGGATTAATTGGCTAGGCGTAGATTAATCGGGGACCGTTAATTGCTAATTTGTTGAATTTAAAAAAAATAAATATGACTAATATCATATCAAAGTTTGTATATACCACTAATATGATAACAAAATAGATTAATATGATTAATACCACTACAAGAAATTAGAGTATTACCAGCGACAGACGTCGTCGACGTTGATGTGTTGTCGCTATTAATCAATAATTTGCTGTTAATGTGTGTTGTCTTCGCAAAAGACTTGTCGCTGCTATTGCTAGGCGTCGCCGGTAATAAGAAAAATTCGTAGCTAATTAGCTACGGATTTTTCTTATTTACGATTTTTCGGGCACCAAATGTCATTTTTTTCGCTCCGTTTTTTTCACACCTCTATTATACATTATTATCTATATTTTCACCAACTTATAGCTATTAATATCATTCATAAAGCCATGTGCACATACGGGATCCATTATTCGTTTACTGGTTTAACACTATAATGCTTATGAATACGTTCACATACATCTCACAAACATGTATACCTACATCATGATCATCATCATCATCACCATCATCACCATCATCAACAACATAATCATCATCACCATCATCACCATCAACATCATTATCACCATCACTATCACCATCATCATCACCATCATCATCATCATCATCACCACCACCACCATCATCATCACCACCATCACACCATCATCATCATCACCACCATCACCATCACCATCAACATCACCACCACCACCACCATCACCACCATCACCCCCATCACCATCACTATCACCATCATCATCACCACCATCACAGCCATCACCATCACACCATCATCATCATCACCACCATCACCATCAACATTACCACCACCACCATCACCAACCCCACCACCACCTTCACCACCATCACCACCACCATCACCATCGCCATCGCCATCACCACCACCACCACTACCATCACAATCATTATCACCATCACCATCTCCATCATCATCACCACCATCACCATCACCATCACCATCACCATCACCACCATCACCACCACCACCACCACAACCATCACCATCATCATCACCATCACCATCACCATCACCATCATCATCACCATCACCACCACCACCACCACCACTATCACCATCACCATCACCATCAACATCACCATCACCATCACCATCAACATCACCACCACTACCATCACCATCACCATCACCATCACCATCAAACCACCACCATCACCACCATCACCATCACCATCACACATCACCATAACCATCACCACCACCATCACCATCATCACCATCACCATAACCATCACCATCACACATCACCATCACCATCACCACCTTCATCATCACCATCACCAGCATCACCATCACTATCAGCATCATCATCACTACCATCACAACCATCACCGTCACACCATCATCATCATCACCATCACCATCACCATCACCATCAACATCACCACCAGCACCATCACCATCACCACCATGACTATCACCATCACCATCTGATGGTTTTTGGTCCTAAGAACATCCTATGTGCTCATACAAACCCTAATGCTTGAATCTAGGTTTCTCTATTGTACATGCAAGTTATCCAAGACTATAAACCCTAGATCTAGCATATGATAATCTATATAACCTATAATTAGGGTTTAGATCATACCTTGATTGTTATATAGCAATAACAATCCCAATTCCTCCTTGTATTGACTTTAGAAAGCTTAGAGTCACAAATGTCACTCCTCTGATGGTTCACAAACACCAAGAGCAAGAGGATGAAGAGGAGAGAGGATGGAGGCTGCCCTAAAATGTGTGAAACCCTAGAAGAAGTCTTAGCCACATTTCATCGTTTTATAATGTTTCACTCATTATGTATGCAGGGATTAATCGCTAGGGGCCCTCTAATCGGTCGAGTAGCGCCTAAGGATTAATCGGAGATTAATCGGGACTTAATCGGGATTTTTACAGTAGTGGTTTTTTTCGAGGTTTAGTCCAAACATCGACTTTTTTGGCTTCATGGTTCTTTTATGCTAGTTTCGTTGCGTTTTGGTCATTCAGAAAACTGAAAAGACTAAAATACCCTTCTGATATATTTTTATGGTTTTTTCTATTTAATTTAAACTTGTATTAATAAAAATTTTGGGGTCACCTCTCTCTCTCTCTCTCTCTCTCTCTCCAAAACACACACTTAACACTATCAAAAACACATACACAGAATCTCAAGAACACCTCCACCTCCATCTCCACAACCCATCAGCGTACACCACCACCACCATCTGCTACCAACCACCTCCATCTCCTCCACCCTAATCCTACATATCCCTTTGCTTAACCTGGTGAATAATCGATTTTCTGAGTTTGTTTCTAGAACTGAAATCGATTTCTGAATCTAAAAAAAGCTTGTGGTAATGGATTTTCAAGCGCTCATTTGATTGTTGTTCTTCAACGAAGGGGTATTAGGCACGATTCTCATTCAAAATGTCTAAATATCATTCGAGTCCTAGATACACACTTGTTTCCAGGGGCAGAACTATATGGTTGGTAGGGGTAACATGTGCTACCCCTCAAAAAATCATGGATAATGTTCAATTTTTTTAATAAAAAACGTTTAGTTTAAGTTTTTACTACCTACAGAACTTGTGGTGCTTCTATTTAGCTTAATTTTGAAGTCCAAAGAGGCTAAAAGCCAAATTATGTTCATCAAATGTCATTATGAAATATGTGAGTCCATTAACTCCATTCAAATGCAACGGTGGAGTGAGCATATCCTTATTTATTTCCGTAGCTAATTAGCTACGGAATTGCTACAGATCAACTACAGAATGGGATGTCCTAGTTTAGTAACGGAATAGCTACGAAATAGCTTCAGAATAGCTACGGAAGCGGGTCCGTAGCTATTTCGTAGCTAATTAGCTATGGAATACCTATGGATACTAATTACCTACAGATTAGCTATGGAGTATGCTTTACGTTAAAATTCTGTAGCTATACAAAATTTTCTTATTTTCAGTTTTTCGGGCACCAAACGTCGTTTTTTCGCTTCCTTTTTTCACACCTCTACTATACATGATTATATTTATTTTCTCCAACTTGTAACTATTAATATCGTTCATAAAGTTGTGTGCACCGTCGGGATCAAATACTCGTTTCACAGTTTAACATTGTAATGCATATACTTTTCACCAACTTGTGATGGATTATGTTTTTATATGTATATTTATACACATGAATGAGTTATGGTATATGCCACCTGTCGATTTTTCGGCGACCAAAGGTCGTTTTTCTTCGTTTTTTTCACACTTCTATTAACCGGTCATATCTTAAATATTTATACAAAAAAAAAAAATTAAGACTCGAATAATGAATAATAATAATAATAATAATAATAATAATAATAATAATAATAATAATAATAATAATAATAATAATATTATTATTATTATTATAATTATAATTATAATAATTATTATAATAATAGAAATAATAATAATAATAATAATAATAATAATAATAATAATTATAGAAATAATAATAATAATAATTGAAAGAATAATAATAATAATAATAATAATAATAATAATAATAATAATAATAATAATAATAATAATAATAATAACGGAATTGTAAGTGGTCAAAAACTATTGTAGACAAAGAAGGTATGGATGTGACATTCCCGGCCGGTTAGTAGTCCCCTTGGTTCTATCTATGATAGACGCGAGTTCGAGTCCCACCACTCCCTTTTTTGGCAGTTTCGATTTTAGGGTTTCACAATATCGAAACTTTTGTCCGCCTCCATTTAGCAGGATCCATCGACGAAATTTTTTATTCTCCCGATTCTCTCTATCTCCCTCCTTGATTCGTTTTCCCTCTTCTCTCTCATTGTTTCCTACTCGCACCTCTCCTTTACACCCCCTCTCGCCTTCGTTTTCATTGTCGGAGTTCCATCTTACCGCCGATGCGGTCAATGTTGTACATAGAGACTGTTTTTGTGACATCCCCAAAATCTCGGCCAGAAAAGACCGATTTTTCATTTATGCTTTTAAATATTTTCAGAGTAAATCCTTTTGATTTGAAAGAGTTGCGGAATTTGTTCCCAAAAACAAAGCATGATAAAACAATGTTTACCGAAGCATTTCTTAAAAGAAATGTATTTTCATTATAATCAAAACTCGGGGTGTCATGTTCCGATACAGACCAATAAGCATAAACGAATACATTACAAGTCATTCAACAAATATAAACATATACAGACTTGCAATCAAAACAACTGATGGTTCATCCATCTCATGCCCTCGCGCCACTTCCTGTAATAGAATTAAAACTGAGTGGGTCAGGCTTGGGAGCCTGGTGAGCATATAGGGTTTTCAACCCACAATAAATATCATATTTAATTTTCACCAACCAACAATAACCCAATTACCCATTCCCGTTATTCTCACTTTAATGTCCCTAAAACAACTAACATAAGGGACCTAGTCTAAGAATATTTCATCGGGGCGACAACACATGCTTCGGGGGTACCTCAGCAATATAAGTCAAATAAGGCAACCATGAGGGGGATGGAGTACAGCGAATGAACACCCAAGTTCATTAACACCTACAGGTGGCGAACCTGCTAATGTTTCCACAAGACTGTCTAGAATAGCCAGTGGTCGTCATCTAAACTCCGCTAGATGACTCAATCAAACAACAACGAGGCCTCTCATCTGTTTATTACACACCAACTGTCTACCCATGTTCTAACCAACATATTAGTAGATAAAAATATACATTTGTATACATAGTTTAAAGAAAACCTGTATAGCATGCTTTAATCAACACATATATCACAAAACAGATGAGGCACACACACACATAACACATATCTCATAAAGAAATAAGCAGATCTATAAGATAGAAGAGAGTGAATACACATTCACACATAACACAACCAAATATATACACATAGCACGTATTTTTATATAAAATACTTCGTATTATTGTATTAGAAAGAAAATAACTACACACTCACACTTATAAACAACAATATACTTAATACACTCGAACCAAACTCGTATTATTATTGTGTTTAAGAAAGTTAGTATACACTCACTTGATCAGAAGATGATCGGACAGCACTACAGCTTATAGAAGTAGTAATCCACAGCAGATCTGGAAGATCTTCACAAAAATCGAACTTCTCGCGGGCAGAGCTTCGACTCGGGAACCGCACTTCTCGGGATCTTCGGGATCTCGGGACTTGCCTCGGGGCTAGAGTATGATACCGGGGCTTCGGGGTATTTTTGGCACGCAAAACGATGCAAAACGGGAGAGAGAAGAGAAGAAATTGGCAATTGGGTCGGCTGCCTTCGGTTCCTATTTATAGGAGGCTGGAGCCTCGGAGTACACGGGGCGTACTGCGTTACCTGGGGCGTACAGCCCAAAACGTCATTGCTTACGTATCCGAAGTGCTCGAGTGCGAGTGTCGACATCCCTCGGAGTACGCGGGGCGTACCTCGGATCAGATCGGTGACTCCTTCGGATAATGCTTCCGAATTTTGATTTAAATTTAAATACAAAATGATTTATAAACTTCGGAAATTCATAACTTCTTCATACGAACTCCGTTTTCGACGTTCTTTATATCCACGGAAAGGTGAGACCATGCTCTACGACTTTCGTTTAGACTCCGTCGGCTAATTTTGACTTTATTTTTATTATTTATTTTTAATAGGCCGCGACAGAAACTTTTGTTATAAATTCATAACTTCTTCGTTTGACGTCCGTTCTCGCCTAACTTTTTATCGCTTCGATACCAACAATGAGATCTTCGATTCTCATTTAGATTGCTTCGGCTAACAACCGCTCGATCTCAAATCGAGTAAAACAGGCTGTATACCGCTAAGCCGGAACTTCGATAAATCATAACTTCCTCATACGAAGTCAGATTTGGGCGTTCTATATATATTCGAAAACCTCGTTTCAATTACTACAACATTAATCAAATATATTAAGTTTATTTTACACTTAAATTTTGACGCTTATTTTTATTCTTAATTAATCAAACCACATAATTAAGCAATTAAGCACAAAACACATAATACTCAAATAATACAATCTTATTATTTCAAAACGGGTTACAAAGGTTAACCTAGACCATTACATTGCTAAAAATGGCAAGCCCGGAAACACAGGTGTTACAATTCTCTCCACCTTAGAATGATTCCGTCCCCGGAATCACACATCAACAAACAAATGCGGATAGCGACTCAACATGTCACTCTCCGTCTCCCAGGTGAGATTCGGCCCATTCGTGTGTTTCCATCGGACAAGCACTAACCCAACCATTTTGCGTCGCAACTTCTTAGTCTTTCGGTCAACAATTGCCTCTGGTTCTTCAATCAACCTTTTGTTCTCATCAATTCTCAATTCAAAAATTGGAATTATATCAGGAACTTCTCCTGTGAACTTCCTCAAATAACACACATGAAAGGTGTTGTGAATTCCATTCAGTTCTTCGGGTAATTCGAGCTTGTAAGCTTGATTCCCAATCCTCTGAAGGACTTTAAACGGTCCAATAAACCTTGGACTCAACTTTCCCCTTTTACCAAATCTTATAAGTCCCTTCCACGGCAAGACTTTAAGCAAAACCGAATCTCCAACCTCAAAAGTCATCGGTCTTCGCTTCTTGTCAGCATAGCTCTTTTGACGATCTTGAGCTGCTAACATTCTTTCCCTAATTATTTTCAACTTTTTAGCAGTTTGATGAACCATCTCCGGTCCCATAAACTGCTTTTCCCCAGCCTCAAGCCAACAAGACGGCATACGACACTTCTGTCCATACAAAGCTTGAAAAGGTGCCATCTTAATGCTCGAGTGAAAACTATTATTATAGGAAAATTCTACCAACGGTAAATGTTCATCCCAATTACCTAGGAATTCCAAGGTACATGCTCTCAGCATATCTTCAAGTGTTTGTATTGTTCTTTCACTCTGACCATCAGTCTGCGGATGGTAAGCTGTGCTTAAACATAACTTGGTACCCATTTCCTCTGGTAGACTTTTCCAAAACCTTGAGGTGAAACGGCTATCACGATCCGATACAATCGTTAACGGAACACTGTGAAGCCTCACAATTTCCTTCACGTAAGAATTCGCAAGCTTTTCCATAGACCATTTCTCCCTGGCCGCTATGAAATGCGCACTCTTAGTGAATCGATCAACGACCACCCAAATCATGTCGTGACCATTCTTTGTTCTGGGCAGTTTAGTGACAAAATCCATAGCAATGTCTTCCCACTTACCCATAGGCACAGGCAATGGTTCTAAACTCCCGTAAGGTTTCTGATGTTGTGTCTTGACTCTCGCACAAGTCACACACTCGGCCACATACTTTGCAACATCAAGCTTCATCGTCGGCCACCACTAGTAGGGTTTCAGGTCCCTATACATTTTAGTGCTACCTGGATGAATTGAGTACATGGTTTTGTGAGCTTCTTCCATCAGAAGGTCCCTAATTCCTCCTGACTTAGGTACCCAAATACAATCTTGGAATACCTTCAGTCCATGACCGTTAGTACCAAACACCAATGTTTTACCCAAACGTTCCTCCTTTCGGTCATTTTTCTCAGAAGCTTCCTCTTGAGCTTTCTTTATACTTTCCACAATAGTCGAGACAACTTCAATTCTCAACGCTCTTGGCCTCTTCCTTTCAAGATTGACTTTCCGACTGAGAGCATCAGCAACAACATTAGCTTTACCGGGGTGGTAAAGTATCTCGCAGTCGTAGTCTTTAAGTAATTCTAGCCAGCGTCGTTGCCTCATATTCAATTCCTTCTGATTAAAGAGGTATTGGAGACTCTTATGATCAGTGAAAAGTTTGCACTTCGTGCCATAGAGGTAATGCCTCCATATTTTCAGAGCGAAAACTACCGCTGCCAACTCCAAATCATGAGTCGGGTAATTCTTTTCGTGCTCTTTCAGCTGTCGAGACGCATATGCTATCACCTTTTCTCTTTGGGTCAAAACACAACCCAATCCAACACCAGACGCATCGCTATAAACAGCGAAGTCTTCAACTCCATCAGGTAGAGAAAGTATCGGTGCCTCGCATAGCTTCTTCTTTAACTTCTCGAATGCTTCTTTATGCTTCTCACACCAAGCATAAGTAGCTCCTTTGTGGGTCAAAGCTGTCAATGGAGTAGCAATCGAAGAAAAACCTTGGATAAACCTTCGGTAATATCCGGCTAATCCTAAAAAGCTTCGAATCTCCGTGCGACTTTTCGGTTGTTCCCACTTCATCACAGCCTCAATCTTCGCTGGATCAACCATTATACCTTCTTGGTTGACCACGTGACCCAAGAATTGGACTTCACGAATCCAAAAATCGCATTTGGAGAACTTTGCATAAAGCTTCCCCTTCTTCAAAACTTCTAACACTTCTCGCAAGTGTCTGCCATGCTCCTCCTGGCTTTTCGAGTAAATCAGAATGTCGTCTATAAACACTATCACGGATTTATCAAGGAAAGGATTACAAACCCTATTCATCAAATCCATGAACACTGCCAGAGCATTGGTTAGTCCAAATGACATAACCAAGAACTCGTAGTGTCCATATCTAGTTCTGAATGCAGTCTTCTCGATATCTTGCTCTCTTACTTTCAGCTGATGATATCCTGACCTTAGATCGATCTTCGAGAAATAGCTCGAACCTTGCAATTGATCAAACAGGTCATCAATCCTAGGCAACAGATATCTCTTCTTTATTGTTGCCTTGTTCAGCTCTCTGTAATCGATGCACATTCTCATACTTCCATCTTTCTTCTTCACAAATAACACCGGAGCTCCCCAGGGCGATGAGCTAGGTCTAATGAAACCTTTGTCCAATAACTCCTGAAGTTGCATCATTAGCTCCTTCATCTTCGTCAGTGCTAATCGATAAGGTGATTTTGCTATTGGCGTGGTTCCTGGTAACAAGTCTATTCTGAACTCCACTTGTCTATCAGGTGGTAATCCAGGAAGATCCTCGGGAAATACTTCCGGATAATCACACACCACTGGAATGCTCTGCATCACCTTCTTTTCTTTCTTAGCATCAATCACAAACGCTAAATATGATGTACATCCCTTGATCAAACACTTTCTGGCTTTCATTAGAGAAATGATCCCAGAATTTACTCTGCGTTTGTCCCCATACACCATAAACGAATCTTTCCCAGGCGGGTTTACTTTAACTATCTTCTTCTTGCATAAAATTTCGGCATCATTGGCGCTAAGCCAATCCATTTCCAAGACGATGTCGAAACCATTAAGTTCGATAGGCAATAACGCCTCGTGAAACTTATTCCCATTAAGGTCGATCAAGAAGTTTTTTCATACGATGGCTAACAGTTACAAACTTGCCACTAGCTACTTCGACTAATAAAGCATTATCTAGTCTATCAACAGGCAAAGCTAGCTTTCTACCAAACTCATGCGAAATAAAGGAGTAGTTGGCTCCAGAATCAAATAATATATGAGCAGGTAATTCGTTTACGAGAAAGGTACCTGAAGCGACATCAGCTTCATCTTTCGCAGCTTCCAGTGTCATCTGGAATGCTCTCGCCTTTGGCTTTGGTGGAATGTTGGGCTTTGTTGCCTCCTTCTTCTTCAGACAGTCTTTCAAAATATGCCCCTCTTCATTACACCCAAAACACATCCTTTTGTTGTTCGAACATTCATTGGCAAAATGTCCAACCTTTCCACACTTGTAGCAGGTCACATCCTCGTTACATTTCCCAAAGTGCCTTTTCTTACACTTATCACACCACTTTGCTTCGCCTCCTTTTCCTCCAAACTTTTTCGAATCAGATTTCGAAAATTTGCTCTTCTTACTGAAACCAGATGTTCCTTCAAACTTCCTTTTCTCACCAACCTCAACCTTGACGCTGGTTCTCCCCTTGATCATGTTCTCCACAGACTTGGCAGCCCAGATAGCTGCCTCTAGAGTAAGTGCCTGACGTACTGGCACCTCGTACTCCCATGGAAGTCCCTTCGCATACCGATCCACCTTTGTCAGCTCGTCTGGAACGATATGCAAGGCAAACTCCATCTTATCGGTGAAGTTATTGGTGTACTCATCAACTGACATGCTACCTTTCGTCAATGTCAAAAACTTATTCTCCAACTCCAACAGATTTTGAGCCGAACAAAACTTGCGCTTGAACTGCACCAAGAATTCTGCCCATGTCAATTGCAGTGGCTCATTAGGGCTTAAGGTCTTCCCTAGAGTGTTCCACCAACGAACGGCTCCACCTCGGAATTGACGCACGGCATAGATAGTTTGCAACTTACCTCTGCAGCCGCAAGTCATGAAGGCTAGCTCCATTTCGGAGATCCAATCCATAACCCCAATCGGATCCTCCTTTCCATTGAAGGTCGATGGTTTGCAAGTCAAAAAGTCCTTGTACTTGCATCCCATTCCATCATTCCTTCCATCACGGTTATCTTGCCTAACTATTGGTGGGTTGGCTGGACCAACAGACCCACTGAAGTTTCCACCTTCCGAGTGCCCTTCATTTAATTCAGGCTCTTCCACACGAATCGACAGTTCTTCACGATTTTGTTGAAGCAACCGTCTAGTTTCATCCATCTGACGATCCAACATCGTCTGAATCATCAATTGCACACCAGCCATAGTTATTGGCTCAGGTACTGCTGCTACGACAGGTATTGGCTCAATCACTGGTGGTTGATTCCTGTTTTCGTCAGCATTTCCAACTCCACTTCTTGTTCTCACCATTTTGATCTACACACCGAATAAGGTGAAATTAGATCCTCAATCATGATAGATATTCAAATCATCCTTATCACTCCGAAACGTTTACATGCTAGTTCTAATATCGTAGACGTACGCTTAGAATCCTACACACATAAGGTTTCTAGATGCGGTCGGCAACAGACCATAGATCCGAACAAATAATATCATATATGGCAGCATATAACATTTAGCACATAAAAGCATTTTAGGCAACTTTCCTAAAATAAACTAGTGCTCGTGTCTAAATCACAACAGACACACATCTCAAAATTTCACTTAGCATTCTAAGTTTAAGTCTAGAAATCCTATAAATTCCTAGTTCGCTTAAACTAATGCTCTGATACCAACTGTGACATCCCCAAAATCTCGGCCAGAAAAGACCGATTTTTCATTTATGCTTTTAAATATTTTCAGAGTAAATCCTTTTGATTTGAAAGAGTTGCGGAATTTGTTCCCAAAAACAAAGCATGATAAAACAATGTTTACCGAAGCATTTCTTAAAAGAAATGTATTTTCATTATAATCAAAACTCGGGGTGTCATGTTCCGATACAGACCAATAAGCATAAACGAATACATTACAAGTCATTCAACAAATATAAACATATACAGACTTGCAATCAAAACAACTGATGGTTCATCCATCTCATGCCCTCGCGCCACTTCCTGTAATAGAATTAAAACTGAGTGGGTCAGGCTTGGGAGCCTGGTGAGCATATAGGGTTTTCAACCCACAATAAATATCATATTTAATTTTCACCAACCAACAATAACCCAATTACCCATTCCCGTTATTCTCACTTTAATGTCCCTAAAACAACTAACATAAGGGACCTAGTCTAAGAATATTTCATCGGGGCGACAACACATGCTTCGGGGGTACCTCAGCAATATAAGTCAAATAAGGCAACCATGAGGGGGATGGAGTACAGCGAATGAACACCCAAGTTCATTAACACCTACAGGTGGCGAACCTGCTAATGTTTCCACAAGACTGTCTAGAATAGCCAGTGGTCGTCATCTAAACTCCGCTAGATGACTCAATCAAACAACAACGAGGCCTCTCATCTGTTTATTACACACCAACTGTCTACCCATGTTCTAACCAACATATTAGTAGATAAAAATATACATTTGTATACATAGTTTAAAGAAAACCTGTATAGCATGCTTTAATCAACACATATATCACAAAACAGATGAGGCACACACACACATAACACATATCTCATAAAGAAATAAGCAGATCTATAAGATAGAAGAGAGTGAATACACATTCACACATAACACAACCAAATATATACACATAGCACGTATTTTTATATAAAATACTTCGTATTATTGTATTAGAAAGAAAATAACTACACACTCACACTTATAAACAACAATATACTTAATACACTCGAACCAAACTCGTATTATTATTGTGTTTAAGAAAGTTAGTATACACTCACTTGATCAGAAGATGATCGGACAGCACTACGGCTTATAGAAGTAGTAATCCACAGCAGATCTGGAAGATCTTCACAAAAATCGAACTTCTCGCGGGCAGAGCTTCGACTCGGGAACCGCACTTCTCGGGATCTTCGGGATCTCGGGACTTGCCTCGGGGCTAGAGTATGATACCGGGGCTTCGGGGTATTTCTGGCACGCAAAACGATGCAAAACGGGAGAGAGAAGAGAAGAAATTGGCAATTGGGTCGGCTGCCTTCGGTTCCTATTTATAGGAGGCTGGAGCCTCGGAGTACGCGGGGCGTACTGCGTTACGCGGGGGGTACTGCCCAAAACGTCATTGCTTACGTATCCGAAGTGCTCGAGTGCGAGTGTCGACATCCCTCGGAGTACGCGGGGCATACTCGAGTACGCGGGGCGTACCTCGGATCAGATCGGTGACTCCTTCGGATAATGCTTCCGAATTTTGATTTAAATTTAAATACAAAATGATTTATAAACTTCGGAAATTCATAACTTCTTCATACGAACTCCGTTTTCGACGTTCTTTATATCCACGGAAAGGTGAGACCATGCTCCACGACTTTCGTTTAGACTCCGTCGGCTAACTTTTACATTATTTTTATTATTTATTTTTAATAGGCCGCGACAGGAACTTTTGTTATAAATTCATAACTTCTTCGTTTGACGTCCGTTCTCGCCTAACTTTTTATCGCTTCGATACCAACAATGAGATCTTCGATTCTCATTTAGATTGCTTCGGCTAACAACCGCTCGATCTCAAATCGAGTAAAACAGGCTGTATACCGCTAAGCCGGAACTTCGATAAATCATAACTTCCTCATACGAAGTCAGATTTGGGCGTTCTATATATATTCGGAAACCTCGTTTCAATTACTACAACATTAATCAAATATATTAAGTTTATTTTACACTTAAATTTTGACGCTTATTTTTATTCTTAATTAATCAAACCACATAATTAAGCAATTAAGCACAAAACACATAATACTCAAATAATACAATCTTATTATTTCAAAACGGGTTACAAAGGTTAACCTAGACCATTACATTGCTAAAAATGGCAAGCCCGGAAACACATGCGTTACAGTTTTAGCCCCGGTCATCTCTCTTCGCCATCACCAAATCCGTATATCTTCATCACCGATTCATCGTCCCCCTTTTTAGCTTCGGTCGTTTGCGTTTCGTCGCCGTCATCGGCTTGCCATCGCCATTGTCATCATTGTTTCAAGTAAGATTTTTTTTGGTTTAATTCCAATTAGGTTTTCGTTTTGGGTAGACTTTGTTTTGATTTAGGGTGTGTTTTGATTTTGGGTTCAGTTCGATGCCTTCTTCAAACTATTGATGCCTTTTCAAACTCCTATGTTCCATTTGTTATCAAGGCGACCAAGGTTATTACTCCATGGCTCAATTGCCCTCATCTCTCTCTTTGCACCTTTGCTCGATTTCTTCCCTAAAAAGGTATAACCCTAGTTTTTTTTCTTTTCTTTTCTGAAATTACTTCATGTATACAATTTAGATGTTTAATTCATCGATAATTCTGGTTTGTTTTGTTGAATGTGAGGTTTTAAATTATATTTTAGGTCGAATTTGAGATTTTAGGTTAAATTTTGGTTGAAAATGTTAGATTTGTGGTAAAGTTCAACAGTAATGTTTGGGATTTCCTAATTCAATAGGTTCGGAAAGCTGGTGATCCAGGTAATCACAGTTTTGCAATCTTCCCTACGGGTAAGGAGGTCAATATGACTTTTGAGTTTATTGAGAATCAAATCAATCAATTTTGAGTAAATATTCAACTTTCTTTTATGAGTTTCAGTGATTATCCTACTGTGGTTTCTACATGAGAATGAAGTTTTTGATCTTGTATATGACAGGTCCGTCAACAGTAATTTTTAGAATTAAACTAGGTTTACCAGTTGGAAATCAACTTGGCTTGGTAAGAGATGATTCTATATTATATATTTAATTACTTATCTTTTGTTTTTAATGTATATTTGCTTACTTGACCTAGTTGCATAAATGTTTGAGTTTGTAGATCTGTGTATTTAAATTCCAGTTCAAAAGATACAATCCTACACATTGTCACAACAATAAAACAAGAAAGTACGTTTTGTGTTAGGTATATGTTTCTTTATTTTAGTAATGTTTAAATTGTTTTCAGTTTACAAACAAGCTGAAAATGGTGAGCCCAAGTGTTGTGTGTGTTTCCACTTTCTTGATTCCCCTGTTGAAGCAATTCAATATATGGACCATGGAGCTACTAGCTATTTTGGAACAATTGAATTTGTAAACATGTAGTGTTTGTTTTTTTAATTAATTAATATTTACTTTTGTAAGATATTTTGAACAATGGAATGAAATG
Organism: Lactuca serriola; assembly: GCF_051521515.1. Lineage (NCBI taxonomy): Eukaryota > Viridiplantae > Streptophyta > Magnoliopsida > Asterales > Asteraceae > Lactuca > Lactuca serriola. The sequence goes on along the minus strand of NC_136409.1, from coordinate 232,287,452 downwards.
TGTCAAAGTTGGTATTAGGACGTTTTTTGGTGTATTTTATATGGTATTTGGAACAAGTATGAATTGAATGTGGTATATGACAAAAAACAGAAACTTTTTGATTTTATTTTTTTTAAATAAATCGAAGTTAACTACGGAATAGCTAAGGATTTCCGTAGCTATTAGGATCCGTAGCTATTCCGTAGCTATTTGGACCCGTAGCTATTCCGTAGCTACTCACTTCCGTAGCTATTTTGTAGGAAATATGTACCTATTTATTTCCGTAGCTTTTCCGTAGCTATTCCGTAGTTATTCCGTAGCTATAATTTAGCCACGAGCCATTATGCTACAGGCATTTTTCCGTAGCAATTCCGTAGCTATCCGGTTATAGCTACGGAATAGCTACTGATTGTGTTGTAGCTATTATATCAATTTTCTAGTAGTTTGATTATCATTTAATTACATGGAACTGCTCTTTTGGCATAAACATCTTAAGAGTTAAAATAGAAATTAATTTTCTTTAAATTGTTTCATACAAAATATTTAACAAACAACAATACACGCTTTCAAGTCGTTGACATATCTTAAAATTAAGCAATTTATGATTCAATTTTAGCAAATAAATTTTCAAAAGAATATATCATAAATGAGTTTTGTTCACCTGAATGAAAAAATGTCAAATATATTTAATCTTTTTTTTGAACAGCAAGAAGAAAAAATATATTTAATCTGCCAACATGTATTTCATCCCCCGGAGCCATGACATTTATAAATCAATGAATAATAAGTTGTTCATAGATAGTGGAAACATGTGTATAAAATATGAAAACAAATTAAAAAGACTTAATAGATCCTATGCTTCACAAAAAATTGCAAGAAACCATGCTCAGTTATGAAGTGGATTTGGTCCACAAGGAACTCGGCGACGTGATACCACATAAGGCAGTTGATTTTCTCCATATGTGAGCTTCGGGTTGACTTTGAAATGACGCTTAAATGTTGAAATAAAGTTCTCTCTTATTCTTTCTTCATCAATCGAGTGATCAACGATATTCCTACAACTTGACTGTTGCACAGATGTTACGAGCAAGATTGTAATCACGAGCAAGACAGCAATTTGAATCTTCATTTTCTGAGGAGAGAAAGAAGAAAGATTGTTAAAGATCTAAAATAAGTGGAATATGGTTTTAGGTAGTTGCAGAGGATTATTAATTTATAGGCAAGTTCTAATTTCACCTATTAATACCGAGTAATTCCAACAAGTATTTTCTTAAACGTTAAAAGAAAATAAAATAAAACAAATTTAGAACAACTGAACGATAAAAAAATTAACCTTAAATTATAAATTAATTCAGTGTAGTAAACAACTAAATGATTGATTTGAAAATTATGGGTGAATCTGCATAAAAGTTATGATACTTATATACATATCTTGAAAAAGTTATATTGTCAGAAGAAGTAAAAGAAATCAGATATATATAGCATTATACTACATGGGTCTGCATCTATACTCAGATAACGAGCAAAATTTGAAACCTAGCTGTGCTATAAAATACATGATGCTTGGAACATACAAATCAGCCGAGAAGAACCCACAAGAAATGGAATGAAAACTCAAAACGGAAAAACTATAAAGCACTAATATTAATTCTTGAAAGTTAGGCAATAAGAAAGCTTACAATGGCTATGAACAAAAACGTCCGAGGAGATCAGGGTCAGAAAAGAATGATGGAACGAATGAAAAAATTAGATAAATAATGGCTTTATATAGAGTCTTACAAGAAGTCCTAATAATACTCTAAAACCTATAATATATAGTTAGGGAACATCCTAATATAAAACTAACTTGAGAGACAAGCAAAAAATCCATAATATATGGGAATTTCGACTCTCGTAAAACTATTTCAAAAAATACAGCAACAGAACTTGCCTTAATTATCTAATTTAATATTTTTGTAAATATCTCCAGATTATGTGGCATTTTTCCTTAATTTTATATGTACGTATGATTATTTAGTAAAGTTGTTTTATGTATCGGAAATAGTTAATGTAATGTGGAGTAGTAATTATCTTTTTCATGTTTGACTAAAATAAATGATGTTTCTAATTGGTTGCTATTGTTGTCATCTCATGGAGCTCTTGGGTTAATGACATATTTGCCCTTGGGTGCATTTCGTATTCACTGTTATTGCTGCGCGCTCTGGATACATCAGAAAACTTTGACGCTTAGACACTTTTCCCTTTGCTTTTCATCCGAAAATTAAATGTGTTGTGATAGAAACAACTGAGGATTGGGGCATGGATTTTGGGGTAAATATGGAAATTAAGAAATACATATATATCTTGTTGTTACTACTGGAAAAGTCATCAACAGCACATTGCTATTTGGTGATTCTCTTTCAAAGTTCAGTGCTATTTCTATGCTTTACTTGGATTCTCATATAAACCTTTTTGTACACAACCAATATGTTTCCTGCTGGCCTTTCATTTTTAAATATAATTCTTCACAGTCGTTTAAAAAAAAAAAGCTAATCATGTTTTGATATTTTTACCAATCTACAAAAAATATATTTTTGGGTGAATTACAATATGGTCTCTCTATTATATCATAGGTTCTAGTTCAAAGGGAATATATTTGCAGAAAAAACACCCTTATGCATGTTGGGTTTCATTATGTTTTGGTATTGTGCAAAATGAAATAACTAATTTCCTTTTAGATATTCTTTTTTTATAAACTTTTTGGTTAATTTAATATTTATATAATTATAAAATAAGAATATGCCCTCCCCCCATCCATACATACATTCACCATGTAGCCCCCTCCCTCCGGCACCTCTTCCAACTACCAACCATCGCCGTGACCTTTCTCACGTGATCTTAGACTGAAACCCAATCTCGCGCGATCACTTAAAGCACTCACAACCCCGACCTTCTATCTTCTCCATGTTCTTGTTTTCATATTAACATTAATATATGGTTCGCCTTCCCATGGATAAACAACCACAAAATTCATACAAAGGTAACCCAATTTTTAAAGCACGTCTGTCCCCATCAACAAGAAGTTCTATAAGTTCAATTAGTTATTAATTTTGGGGAAAATATTAGTTGTTAAGGGCATCCACAATGTAATGAACTTCATCAAGTTCAATGGATTGCCACGTCATCTTTCAACAATTTATACAACTCTATCTTTTTTTCCTACAATACATTGAACTTAATAGAATGTTACAAAATGTAATTTATAGTAAATATTTAAGAATTAAAATTTTTCTTTTTTCTCATTGAAAAGTTCAATGGTCATTGAACTTCAAATTCATTGAATGTCAATGTGACATCTTATAATTGTAGAATTTGATCCATTGAATGAAACAAAGACTTACCACCTCATTTAACTCTCCTATTGAACTCATCATTATGGATGTGCTAAGTTTTAACGAAAACATCCTAGCAAATTTATACCCTAAAATGTTTCACAATGTTTGGTTAATTAAGTTCCCCGCATCTTCACTAACCAACTAGGATTTATACTTACCTCCTAATATCATTTTGTATTTATTTATCCGACTGTGTCTTAATTTGTATATCCTTTAAATTCTACAAATTTAATAACAAATTGTAAAGAGTAAAAAAAAAACATCATCAAAACAAGTGATAAAATACACCCTGATTTGATCATACTAAAATAAGATTAGAAAAACTCGTATTTTTAGATATTTAGCTAGGCCAGTATAACTAACCTATCGACTAAAAGGTCTTTGGCCTATCGGTATGAAAAATTAATGGATATATATCAAATGTTGAAGGTTCAGGTCTTGTTGAAAATTGAAATAATTATAATATGTATTAAAAAACACGAGGAACAAAAAAACTCACGCCCATGGATTGAAAAATAAAAGTTTTGATTCTCATTGTTATAAGCTAATAATTAGCCTCCCTTATAGAAAATAATCACAGCTCAAGTTCCATCATTTTGATCACGATTTGAACTAACAAGTTTCTGTGGTATCTACACCCCTTCCAAATAATCGTTTGTAAAGAAAAATGTCTAACGAATCATGCAAATTAGTTTTCTGGGTACGTGGGCTAAACCAAACTACAAAACACATGCATGCCTACAGGGTTTAATGATAAAACATGAGATGGCTGCATAAATTGTACCTCAAATCGTTGTTGAGTGTGAGCCCAACTTGTGTATATATACTTATATAGCCTACCTTCTTTATGTCTCGACCCAAAGCCGATTCTCCTAATTGCTATGTTGTTTTTTATTTGTAATTCGATGGGACTCCAATGGTATGTATATATATCCCACATAAGGTATACTGCAGAAGAGACTAAACGTATTTTCATTTTTAATAGCAACGGTTACCCCCATGTAATTTGTTTGGTCATAGTTATTAATTTACACACATGTTGATTCAGATTTTTCATTAATCAAATAAAAAAGTAGCGACTTTTATAAGATATGATACATTTAAAACTCATTAAATAATATTGACTGTCATCTAATTCCATAAAATTGCGCTGTTGGTATAAAGATCTAAACGGTTAAAAATAGTAACTAAATTTCATTAAACTGTTCGATACAAATTATTTAATAAACAAAAGACAATTGCAAAAATTGTACATGTGGTATGCATTTTTTCCAAGGTTGTAAACAACGTTCGACGTTGGTTGGTCGATGGACTGGGGTCAAGGATTAATCGGCTAGGCGGAGATTAATCGAGGACCGTTAATTGCTAATTTGTTGAATTTTAAAAAAATAAATATGACTAATATCATATCAAAGTTTGTAAATACCACTAATATGATAAAAAAAAATAGATTAATATGATTAATACCACTACAAGAAATTAGAGTATTACCAGCGACAGGCGTCGTCGCCAAAAGTGGGGTTTTTCGCCGCTAAAACGTCGACGTTGATGCGTTGCCGCTATTAATCAATAATTTGCCGCTAATGCGTGTTGTCTTCGCAAAAGACTTGTCGCCGCTATTGCTAGGCGTCGCCGGTAATAACCTATCGTCGCCACTAAAGGCGTCGCCGGTATTGGTGTTTTTCTTTTATATATATATATATATATATATATATATATATATATATATATATATATATATATATATATATATATATATATATATATATATCACATTAAAATTGAAAAAAAAAAAAAAAAAAAACCGGTATTATATTAATTAGTCTAATCCTACATCATTCTATTCCAAAATATTAATACAACATCCGTTTAAAATACTCGTTCGATTTAACATATAACAAAATAACGAAAATACTATTCTAAAATATTTACACAAACAAAACATAAAAAAAATCCTACAACTATCTACTCGTCATCATCGCTCTCCTAGTTTCCTCCGGTTTCATTTTGTTGTGGTAACGAACGAAACCAATCTTCAAGTGCAGCACTGCATGCCAGATCTTTTAATATTGTTTGAAGCATTTCCATCTACAATTAAAACTATAAGTTAAACTAGCATTACAATATTCTATATACAAAATATACATTCCACATATTGCATCTAAAACATTATAACATTGTACTATAACTAACAATTACCAAGTTGTAAAATACCAATATATCAAACTATAACCAAACTAACAATTACCAATATATAATTATCAAACTAACAATTACCAAAATTTGAAACTATTACTAAACCAACAATTACCAATATTTTAAACAATTACCAAAATTAAATAGTCTTGTCACCTGTGATTGTGGCGATGGTTGTGTCAGTGATTGTTCCTGATCATACATCGACATAACCGTAGAAGGTTTACGCCCGATACCTCTGATATGGCCTCGTCGAACACCCAATATTCTTTCAAAACAATTTTGTGTCTCCTTTGGTGTTAGACCGCTGGCTTCAGAAGAAGCTTGAGTTTGTTGATTGATCTCAAGGAGTAAAGCATTCTGTATTTACAAAAAATGATAACACATATTAAAAATTAGATTACTAAATATCCATTGACGATATAAACACTTATATGAAAATACGAATGAAGCACTTACGTATTGTTGCTCGACTGCAGGACTACTAAATACCCCTTGCCGATCAGTATTGGCCTTACGAAATGCTTCGATTCGAGCGATGTCCTATTTAACATTAAAAATTAGATTAATTATAATTTAAATAAATAGTTATATATATCATAACATACTTCTTTGAAACATGCATTGCTATACGAGCACGATCCCCCTCTGTTTACAACTTGTTGTTGTGCACGGACTCCGTTGTTTGAGGCCGAACGCTTTAGAAATTCAGGAGTTTGAAAATGTTCGACTGCGTGCGCCCAATTTTCACGTGACATACCATCGGGGGGATTGGCTAATGCCTTTGGGATATCTGTAAGCCCCCCGGCTTTCTCAAAATAAATATGCGCTTTATTTTTTCGGCATCTATAAATTCTTTGCAAAGTTGCATCAATGCTCCACAACAACTGAGCACGCTCGGGATCCAAGTTAAACTTATCTAAATCAAACTTATTCTACAAATACAAAAAAGTTAGTTAGTTAAAGACCAATCAGAACTAAACTTAAAATATTGTCCATGTTATCTTTAGATGAACCACTGTGGCATTCCTTAAAGCGGGGGAAACATTGTCCCAACCAGATACGTTCAAAGGGATGTTATCCATATATACCTCTCAGTCTCACGGGTAAACCAATTACCATTGCTCCCGACAGGGTATATGTCAGCTCCCTATCGAAATCCAAATCTACAGGCTTTCCCTTGTTTGCCCGTATCAGCTTTGATAATTGCATGTTTTTTGCTAGACCTCTTCTTTTTTTTAGGGAGCTCAGCTAAAAAATATAATTAAAAATATTAGTCACGATAGCTTATAATAAATGGATAAAAATAGCTAATAAATATATCATAATAAGACTTACCATCATGTTCGTGTTGTCCACTACCAAAGCCTATTGGAGGTGGTGGATCCCCGACTCCATCACCTCCATGTCCTAAGCCCATAACTTCTGCCATCACATAGAAGAGTATCGCCTAACTAAACCCCATATACAACCTGCAAAATTACAATATGAATAGAATTATAGCAACATATTTTTTTTCATTTTTTTCAACACATCACATACATAAATACATTTTTTTTTTCATTTACTCCACATATTACATACATAAATACACATGTTATATAGATACAAACACACATAAACATGTTTTCTACACATACTCATTATAACATCATACTTTTTTTCTATTATAGCAACCTAACTTTTTTTGATTTTTTTCATACATACAAATTACATATATAATTTCAAAAGTCATACATTACATATATAAATACATTTTATTTTCAATTTTTTCCACATATTACATACATAAATACATACATTATATATACAAATACACATAAACATGTTTTCTACACATACTCATTATAACATCATACTTTTTTCTATTATAGCAACCTAATTTCTTTCATTTTTTCATACATACAAATTACACATTCACATTCACAAATAAAACACATACAAATAACACACATACAAAAAAAAATACTAATGTAAAAACACATAAATGCATCATACACATAAATACATTCTTTTTATAAAATGAAAGATGAAAATGAACCTGTGGTAGTCTAATTTCAAAATTTTCCGGCAAAAATTCCACAACTCCGACAACAACACAACCTTAAATTAAAAGCTTAAACTAAGTAAATAAACATCAAAACATAAGAAGAATCAAAAATAGGGAAAATTTTCGACCTTAAATGAGTAAAAATTCCGGAATTGAAGTATGATCGTCTCCTCTTGGTCGTCGGTAATGGAAGTCTAGGTCGCCGGTATTGGTGGCAATGGAGGTTTGGACGGCGGTGGTTTGTGCAATGGAGGTTTGGACGGTGGCGGAGGTGGTGTAAGAAAGACCGGCGATGGAGAGAATGAGAGAAAAGGGCAGACAGAATACGCAGGAAAGAGCGAACTGGAGGGGTTATCTGCGCGGACCTTTAGCGGCGACGCATGGGTATTAGCGGCGACGAATGGGTATTAGCGGCGACTAGCCTGGAGGGAAAAGTCGGTGCCTTTTTTCACGCCGTTACAACCATTCAATTGAATACAGATCGAACGGATAAGTTTCATTTGACGCGGATCGCAATTGTTGAGTATTAGCGGCGACAGTTGGCATTAGCGGCGACATGTAACGCGTCATTTCCATGTCGCCGCTAATGCCTGGTGTCGCCGCTAAATCCGACGCTGCTAATACCCTTATTTTTTGTATTGTACAACACTAATAATGCCTCAAATAGTTTCCATTGATATAAAACTTCTTCAAAATGTTAAAATTTCATCGTTTTATAATGTTTCACTACTAGAAAAACAGCCTTTTACGATGCTCATTGCGCGTCGTAAAAGGCTCAGACGACGCGCAAATGCGCGTCAAGGAAGGCCCTGTCATAAAGAGAGACGACGCGCTTTTACGACGCTCATTTACGACGCGCAATTACGACGCGCGTTTACGACACGCAATGCGTATCAAGGAAGGCCCTGTCATAAAGGAAGATGACACGCGTTCGCGTGTCGTAACCTTACGACGCGCGTGTTAATGACACGCAATGCATATCAAGAAAGCCCCTGTCAAGAAAGGCCATGTCATAAATGAAGATGACACACATTTTTGCGTATCGTAAATTTAAATGTTTAAAAAAATAAATTTATATATTTATTAATTTTTAAATTAAATTTGCATTTAATTTCTCATAATAGAAATAAAACACCATATACAAAAAATACAATCCATTGCACAAAAATTAATGTCATACAAGATACAAAATAAAATACAATAAATAAGTAAGATAATTCATTGCATAAAATGTCAAATACAAATAATCATCGGTAACTATATAACCTAATACTACATTGCTATTAAGGGACATCATCATAACTCACTGAAGGTCTTGGAACAATGTTCTCATCATTAACTCTTACACCAACCTTGCTTTAGTAGATGACTTTCACACAATCAATATTGAAATAGATGTTGCCCGGGCCACCATAGCTGCCCGAACTTTCCGAGTTCAAACTTCCATTGTTTGCTTCATCTCTGCTAACCTCTTTCTGCTTCAAGAACACAAAAGAAAATGAAACCATGAGAATATCACATGAAATTTAATACCCTCATAAAATGATATTAGGATTAAGGGAGTTGAAGGTACTTGTATTCTTCGAGGAAACAACTATCATCAAGATCATCTTCTAAATCTTTGAGTTCTTCTGTCTTGTTATCGATCCGAGATTTGGTTTTAGGTTTGGAATCTTCGTCTTCTACAGGAGTGAAGGGATCGGGTTTGAAGGCAAAGGGTTTGGGAGGTAAGTTCCTGAGTTTTCTTTGAATATCATCCCATTGAGTTGATACTCCTTCAACATCTTTGTAGACAAAGTGAAGACCGGCTTTATCACTTGGCTCCCAATTAAGATCTCTACATGCATAAGGAATAATGGGTATTAAGACTTAAGAGATTACATAATAAAAGTTATAGAATCTGAATTACAATATAGATCATACCTTCATATATCTTTCCTGCCCATCAAAAGCCATTTGTAGTTTCAGCTGATTTCTGGTAGAAGCTAGGATTTAAAAAAAGAAATTAAGTTAGCTTTATCAAATTTAATACATGGATTTGGTAACTTTTTAAGGAAATTGATAAAATAGTAAGAACATGTGTCTCCAAAGAGCCGAAACCTCCTTCAGAATCAAGAATGTTGATTAGCCCTTCCAATCCTCCCATGATTGACTCAATGAGCGACTCAACATATAAAACTGCATCTCGACCAATTCTAGTTAACTGCATCAACCAATCAATATTCAGTAAATTTCCCTTCAAAAGATAAAATAAAATTTACATATAAAATTTAGAGTAAGTTAAAATTTAGAGTGGTGTCCAGGTCAAGAGCATGATATTAACTGCATTGTCAACTGTCATTCCAGGTATAACCTTCATCAACACTTGCACAACATATTCCCTCTTGTTGTAGTTGTCATTGTGTAGCATCACTCTATATGGTGGTGCCATTTTCCTTGATTTCCTAAAAAAAAAAAAAAAAAAAAAAAAGGTAAATCGACCTAATCTTTTACTATATGCATTTCAAACTTCATTAAAAGTGATACAATACCTCAAGTATGAACATCCCTAATTGTATGAATATTGAAAATAATACCTGGAACATCCATCCATAACTAACTGTATGAATATTGAAAATAATACCTAATTGTATGAACATCCATCCATAACTAACTGGAGATCCTGTTTCAATATCAATTGCAAGAATAGAACAATCTGGAGAACCAGTGAGGATCACTGATGACAAAAACACACATTCAAAATCAAGTTTAAAGAAACAGCAACTATGTTGCTACTGAGGGTAAAAAGTAAATTACATGGTTCAAGAGTATATAAAGTATAAGGCGGCTATTGCCGCCGCTCTCTGGGACCCACGAGCTAGCATTCTTGGAGGTGGTCCATGTTGAGGAGTTTTAGGAGTAGTAGTTGATTTTGAAAAAGCAGAGGTTAAAGCTGCCATGGCTGATGCTCTTTGGGTGGCCCCACTAAGTTTATTTCCCGGGGGCTTAACATCTTGGCTATGTTGTAATAAAATAATATGATAGGGGCCACTTAAAAAAAATTAATCCAAAAAAAAACTTTTTATATAAGAAATACCTCTGCTACACAGCCTGAGCCGAAGAGTTGCACAGCCTTCTTGTGGAATGCATTTCCGTGAGCCTGGTTCCATTGAGAAAGAGAAAAATGAGATACAAATTAATTATTAATTATTAATACATATGTATACATACAGTAGTTTTTGCAGGATCCCATGAGAAATATGTTGTGAAGAAGCAAGGTTCGTTTCCCTCTATTACTCTGTATAATATGACAGATGGGGACAAGGAATCCATAGATGCAGCCAGCTCTACATATTTCTGAAATCAACTTATTAAAAGAACATACCAACCAATACAACGTATAATTTTGCATTTGTATAATTATTATTATTATTATATGTACCTCGCCAGTTTCAAAAGCGTTTTGTTTTTCCGTTGACTGTGCTAAATGACCAACCCAAACGATGACCTCAACATGTGTATCTAATATCAAGACATCCTCTGGAAACAAGTCATCTTGGCAGATTTTCTTTGAGAATAAACTCCTACAGATGGTGGTTATATTATATAGGGGAGAATCAATAACAGATACACAACATAAAAGATAAAAGATAGTAAAAGGTATAAGAGGGAGGAACCTCAGCAGCATGCATGACAAATTTTTTATCTGGCAATGGTGTTGTTCGACCAAACCAAATGAATAAATCGGTGCCACAGTATAAAAGATAACATCTGTCATTATGTAATGATGATTTTGAAAGTTCGCCATCTATTTCCTGAAATTGACCTCTAACAATGCTGCATTCAAAATAGTTGGAACAGTTTCAAGATTTATAGATTAATTTAATGTACCCTAATTGACCAAAAGAGTAACTAGTACTTGTTACATGTTACGATTAAACATTGCAACTGAAAGAATGGAATTATACCAGTAAAGTTTGGGGGGAGTTTTTTCAGGAATTATATCATCATCACTTGATACTTTCTTGCCGCCTATAGGAGCAAATCCACCAAAGAGGGCCCAAAATTCAGCTGATGGCCCCTCTGATTGTAGCTTTCCCTTATCTGCAACATATTTAAGAGAATGAAAAACAGAATATAATAATAATAAGTTAATAAGAATGATGATGGATGGATAATTGAATGTATACATTCAGTCAATTGATAGATCATCCAATCATAAATATTGAAAAAAAGGTAATGAACAAGGAAGGGATAGAACTTGGCTAACAAGTGCCCTACCAACAATTGCAACATTGCAGTTTCCCTCATGATATCTTTCCTTCATATTCTGAACAACATCTAATGCTTTGAACCTTTCTTGAACATTCGTGTTGGCCCCATTGAACATAAAGATTTTATCTTTAGTGTCCAATATGAACATTTCATCATGATTCAGGGTGGAGCGCGTAAAAGGGACCTGAATAAAGAGCAGAAAGATGTTTCAAAAGATGAATAAACAATTGATCTAAAATATGTTTGAATTATATATGCACCTGTTTCAATCTGACAACTCGTTTTCCTTTACATGTGTACAACCGTGGTTCAGGCTTTTCTTTTTCTTCTTTTTCTTCTCCATCTTCTTCTTCTTCTTCTTTTTCTTTTTCTTCTTCTTCTTCGGGTGTTTTGACTTCAGATCCAAAACCTCCTTCAGGTGGAATTAAACATGGTTTAAAGTATGACAAAAACCTATTAGATTCATGACCTTGAAGTTCTCGATACTCTACTGCACGATTGCCAAGAACTGAATCAAGCTCAACAGCTTTTACAGCTGCTGCTCCAGCTTCATCCTAATTTACATCATGAATTTGACTATTTGTTACAGATATACACACAAGAAATTTACAAAAAAAACATAGAATGAAATACCTGATTAGCATCTTTTCCCAACCAGAAATGTATATTGTAAGTGTATGCACCTGCCTTTCCAGCAGTCTGCAAGTAAACAAATTGTTGATATGAGTATCAAATTTCACCAATCTTAAAATATCAAGATCCTTGATGTATTTTTGAAGTACCAAGTGCTAACAATCTAGACCCTTATTATAAAAATAATACCTCAAAAAGATTATAGAAAAAAATTTCAAGGTAACGGTACCTGTAGGAGAGAATACAGGGTCTTGAATATCTTCCTGAACTACTCACTCGTAGGAAAGAAAAAAAATTTCAAGTGTAACTACAAAGCAACAAAGAGTGAATGCAAAGAATGAATCAAAGTTTTCAATTTCTTTTGTTTTCCACCCACGAACAGAACATTTTATTGCAAATGAATCAACTTTATATCTCTTAAACTTGTAATAAACAACACAAGAAATTGCACACTACAGATAGTTTTCTTTTCATTAATTCACACACACACACACACTCTCTCTCTCTCTTTCTCTCTCTAGATCTCTTGTAGTATGGACAACCTGATGAAGGTGATCGAGAAATAAGCTCCGCCATGTTGTTCTATGGAATATTCTTATGTACTTCTTGCAGATAAAATGATGAACTAACTTCTTTTGTTTTAAAAATCAGGAATCTATAACTACAAGAAGAGAGTGAAAGACCTCTATACTGTATATGCATAATCTATTGATGAAAGTTGAAAAGACAGAATCTGTATGAACATGTAAATGGGCATATATAAACAGACCAAAATAATACCTTTGAAGAAGAAAGAACACCCTTTTCAAGGAGATCACATCTTTTTAATCTCTCTTCAATGGAAGGTAGTCTTAAAAACCCTACAAACCATGCACAGGTACCCTAAGGATCTATTTGAATTTCCCATTTGTCTATTCAACTTTGCCCCTTCAGATTGCCACACCACACCAACCCCTGTAGCTTTCAATCGTCTTTGTAATTCCACTACATATAGCTATCAAGAGAATTCAAAAGCAGAACTTCATCAGCTGTTATGATCCATCACTAACATTTATAGCTGATGTAGGTTTTGGTGGGAGGAGATGCTCTTTCCGGTCAGCCATTGTGCCTGATATCACAACAGATATAGAGTAAAAAAATAATAGACGAAAACAAAATATTTAAATAGATAAAAACATATATATATATATATATATATATATATATATATATATATATATATATATATATATACATATATGCCTCTAAGATCATTTCAGGATATTCTTTCAGCAAATCCTCTAGAACAAGATCCAACACCTAATTCCATAATCAATGACACAATAAAATCAAAGTAAATACTATAAAAAAATCCAAGTAATTATCACAGAAATTGAGTATTATACTGCAATTTTTCCGCATCCTCGAGGATCCTGAAGCAGTATCGAATTGTTACACCCTCAGTTACCAAATTTAATATGATAAATTTCAACATGCTGAAATTTGTTCAAAGATTAAATACGTCACAATGGAGGATGAGGAAAAAAAGAGATTATGATATTCACGTAGACATAATTGGAAGATGTATAGAATTTTCGAATAACCATCAACCGAACCTGTAGTTGTTGTCGGGAGAATTGGAGAAGAGGGAGAAGATGAAATTGAGATCACATAGTCTTCTACGAAGAAGGACTAGCGCTTCCTCTGCTATTCCCCGACCCATTAGGCTCATCCGTACACTTTTCTTTCTGGTAGACTTCAACTATGAATCCGGTGTGAGAATACAGGGTTCTTGATTCCCAGGGTTATAAGAACACGTAGAACCAAAATGCCCTATTTCCCCAAAATAAATCTTCTAAAATACCAAGGCGCTTGCCCTTTTCGTTTCTGAGCATCAAAAACTGGGTGAGCGTGTATTTGGGTTTTCTGCAAAAAATGGAAACAAAGGAATTTGAGGTCGGGTGATGATGAGACCGTCGATGAGGAGAAGTGAGCAAGGGGTTACCGGAAGCGAGGCGAGGTCTCTGGATCGATTGTAGAGAGCGCTGAGTGAGTGAGTGCTTTGAGTCTTAAAAAAGCCCTAGAATTAATATCAATATCGGTCCCTGTGATTTTGTTATAAGAGACGCGCGTTTGAGTAAAATTATAAAACAACATCTGTAGAGGACACACGCTTAAGATAAGCATCCTCCGTGTTTTTAATTTTTTTTGTTAAGACACTAATTTTAGGGGCACGCAAAAATGCGCGTCCTTGATCCTTTAAATTTTGTGAGAGATGACATTATTTTTAGCACGCACACTTTAGCGTATCGTAAATTACTGCGTGTCATTGTTTGCGCGTCGTAAAAGGCTATTTTTCTAGTAGTGTTTCACTCATTATATATGCAGGGATTAATCGCTAGGCGCCCTCTAATCGGTCGAGTAGCGCCTAAGGATTAATCGGAGATTAATTGGGACCTAATTGGGATTTTTATAATAGTGATTTTTTCTGAGGTTTAGTCCAAACATCGACTTTTTTGGTTTCATGGTTCTTTTGAGCTAGTTTCGTTACGTTTTGGTCCTTCAAAAAACTGAAAAGACTAAAATACCCTTCTAATATATTTTTATGGTTTTTTCTATTTAATTTAAACTTGTATTAATAAAAATTATGGGGTCACCTCTCTCTCTCTCTCTCTCTCTCTCTCTCCAAAACACACACTTAACACTATCAAGAACACATACACACAATCACAAGAACACCTCCACCTCCATCTCCACAACCCATCAGCGTACACCACCACCACCATCTGCTGCCAACCACCTCCATCTCCTCCACCCTAATCCTACATATCCCTTTGCTTAACCTGGTGAACAATCGATTTTCTGAGTTTGTTTCTAGAACTGAAATCGATTTCTAAATCTAAAAAAAGCTTGTGGTAATGGATTTTCAAGCGCTCGTTTGATTGTTGTTCTTCAAGGAAGGGGTATTAGGCACGATTCTCATTCAAAATTTCTACATATCATTCGAGTCCTAGATACACACTTGTTTCCAAGGGCAGAACTATATGGTTGGTAGGGGTAGCATTTGCTACCCCTCAAAAAATCATGGATAATGTTCAATTTTTTTAATAAAAAAGGTTTAGTTTAAGTTTTTACTACCTACATAACTTGTGGTGCTTCTATTTAGCTTAATTTTGAAGTCTAAAGAGGCTAAAAGCCAAATTATGTTCATCAAATGTCATTATGAAATATGTGAGTCCATTAACTCCATTCAAATTCAACGGTGGAGTGAGCATATCCTTATTTATTTCCGTAGCTAATTAGCTACGGATCAGCTACAAAATGGGATACCCTAGTTTAGTAACGAAATAGCTACGAAATAGCTACGAAATAGCTTCAGAATAGCTACGGAAGCGGGTCCGTAGCTATTCTGTAGCTAATTAGCTACGGAATACCTACGGATACTAATTACCTACAGATTAGCTACGGAGTATGCTTTACGTTAAAATTTTGTAGCTATACGAATTTTTCTTATTTTCAGTTTTTCGTGCACCAAACGTCGTTTTTTTCGCTTCATTTTTTTCACACCTCTACTGTACATGATTATCTTTATTTTCTCCAACATGTAGCTATTAATATCGTTCATAAAGTTGTGTGCCCCTTCGGGATCAATTACTCGTTTCATAGTTTAACATTGTAATGCATATACTTTTCACCAACTTGTGATGGATTATGTTTTTATATGTATATTTATACACATGAATGAGTTATGGTATATGCGTACGTGTATATGTGTATGTATACGTGTTTGTGAGATGTATGTGAACGTATTCATAAGCATTATAGTGTTAAACCACTAAACGAGTAATGGATCCCGTATGTGCACACAACTTTATGATTGATACTAATAGCTATAAGTTGGTGAAAATATAGATAATCATGTATAATAGATGTGTGAAAAAATGGAGCGAAAAAAATGAAGTTTGATGCCC
Organism: Lactuca serriola; assembly: GCF_051521515.1. Lineage (NCBI taxonomy): Eukaryota > Viridiplantae > Streptophyta > Magnoliopsida > Asterales > Asteraceae > Lactuca > Lactuca serriola. The sequence goes on along the minus strand of NC_136409.1, from coordinate 232,271,016 downwards.
GAAAAATGAAAAATAAGAAAAATTTGTAGCTAATCCGTAGCTGATTAGCTACGGATACTTCTTATTTTCGATTTTTTGGGCACCAAACGTCGTTCTTTTCGCTTCGTTTTTTTCACACCTCTACTATACATGATTATCTTTATTTTCACTAACACGTAGCTATTAATATCGTTCATAAACTTGTGTGCCGCTTCGGGATCAAGCACTCGTTTCACAGTTTAACATTGTAATGCATATACTTTTCACCAACTTGTGATGGATTATGTTTTTATATGTATATTTATACACATTAATGAGTTATGGTATATGTGTCCGTACGTGTATATGTGTATGTATACGGGTTTGTGAGATGTATGTGAACGTATTCATAAGCATTATAGTGTTAAACCACTAAACGAGCAATGAATCATGTATGTGCACACGACTTTATAAATGATATTAAAGCTATAAATTGGTGAAATTATATATAATCATTTATAATAGAGGTGTGAAAAAAACGGATCGAAAAAAACGTTGGGTGCCCAGAAAATCGAAAATAAGAAAAATTCGTAGCTAATTAGCTACGGATTTTTCTTATTTTCGATTTCTCGGGCACCAAATGTTATTTTTTTCACTCCGTTTTTTTCACACCTCTATTATACATGATTATCTATATTTTCACCAACTTATAGCTATTAATATCATTCATAAAGCCATGTGCACATACATAATCCATTATTCGTTTACTGGTTTAACACTATAATGCTTATGAATACGTTCACATACATCTCACAAACACGTATACCTACATCATCATCATCATCATCATCACCATCATCACCATCATCAACAACATAATCATCATCACCATCATCACCATCACCACCATCACCATCACCATCATTATCACCATCACTATCATCATCATCATCATCATCATCACCATCATCATCATCATCATCATCATCATCACCACCACCACCATCATCATCACCACCATCACACCATCATCATCATCACCACCATCACCATCACCATCACCATCAACATCACCACCACCACCATCACCATCACTATCACCATCATCATCACCACCATCACAGCCATCACCATCACACCATCATTATCATCACCACCATCACCATCAACATTACCACCCCCACCATCACCAACCCCACCACCACCTTCACCACCATCACCACCACCGTCACCATCGCCATCGCCATCACCACCACCACCACTACCATCACCATCATTATCACCATCACCATCACCATCATCATCACCACCATCACCATCACCACCACCACCACCACCACCATCACCATCACCATCACCACCATCACAATCACCATCACCATCACCATCACCATCACCATCATCATCACCATCACCACCACCACCACCACTATCACCACCACCATCAAACCACCACCATCACCACCACCATCACCATCATCACCATCACCATCACCATCACCATCACACATCACCATCACCATCACCACCACCATCACCATCATCACCATCACCATCACACATCACCATCAACACCTTCATCATCACCATCACCAGCATCACCATCACTATCATCATCATCATCACTACCATCACAACCATCACCGTCACACCATCATCATCATCACCATCACCATCACCATCACCATCAACATCACCAACAGCACCATCACCATCACCACCATGACTATCACCATCACCATCTAATGGTTTTTGGTCCTAAGAACATCCTATGTGCTCATACAAACCCTAATGCTTGGATCTAGGTTCTCTATTGTACATGCAAGTTATCCAAGACTATAAACCCTAGATCTAGCATATGATAATCTATATAACCTATAATTAGGGTTTAGATCATACCTTGATTGTTATATAGCAATAACAATCCCAATTCCTCCTTGTATTGACTTTAGAAAGCTTAGAGTCACAAATGTCACTCCTCTGATGGTTCACAAACACCAAGAGCAAGAGGATGAAGAGGAGAGAGGATGGAGGCTGCCCTAAAATGTGTGAAACCCTAGACGAAGTCTTAGCCACGTTTCATCGTTTTATAATGTTTCACTCATTATGTATGTAGGGATTAATCGCTAGGCGCCCTCTAATCGGTCGAGTAGCGCCTAAGGATTAATCGGAGATTAATCGGGACTTAATCGGGATTTTTACAATAGTGGTTTTTTCGAGGTTTAGTCCAAACATCGACTTTTTTGGCTTCATGGTTCTTTTGAGCTAATTTCGTTGCGTTTTGGTCCTTCAGAAAACTGAAAAGACTAAAATACCCTTCTGATATATTTTTATGGTTTTTTTATTTAATTTAAACTTGTATTAATAAAAATTATGGGGTTACCTCTCTCTCTCTCTCTCTCTCTCTCTCCAAAACACACACTTAACACTATCAAAAACACATACACAAAATCTCAAGAACACCTCCACCTCCATCTCCACAACCCATCAGCATACACCACCACCACCATCCGCTGCCAACCACCTCCATCTCCTCCACCCTAATCCTACATATCCCTTTGCTTAACCTGGTGAACAATCGATTTTCTGAGTTTTTTTCTAGAACTGGAATCGATTTCTGAATCTAAAAAAAAGCTTGTGGTAATGGATTTTCAAGCGCTCATTTGATTGTTGTTCTTCAAGGAAGGGGTATTAGGCACGATTCTCATTCAAAATGTCTAAATATCATTCGAGTCCTAGATACACACTTCTTCCCGGGGGCAGAACTATATGGTTGGTAGGGGTAGCATGTGCTACCCCTCAAAAAATCATGGATAATGTTCAATTTTTTTAATAAAAAAGGTTTAGTTTAAGTTTTTACTACCTACATAACTTGTGGTGCTTCTATTTAGCTTAATTTTGAAGTCCAGAGAGGCTAAAAGCCAAATTATGTTCATCAAATGTCATTATGAAATATGTGAGTCCATTAACTCCATTCAAATGCAACGGTGGAGTGAGCATATCCTTATTTATTTCCGTAGCTAATTAGCTACGGAATTGCTACGGATCAACTACAGAATGGGATGCCCTAGTTTAGTAACGGAATAGCTACGAAATAGCTTCAGAATAGCTACGGAAACGGGTCCGTAGCTATTTCGTAGCTAATTAGCTACGGAATAGCTACGGATACTAATTACCTACAGATTAGCTATGGAGTATGCTTTACGTTAAAATTGTAGCTATACAAAATTTTCTTATTTTTAGTTTTTCGGGCACCAAACGTCGTTTTTTTCGCTTCGTTTTTTTCACACCTCTACTATACATGATTATATTTATTTTCTCCAACATGTAGCTTTTAATATCGTTCATAAAGTTGTGTGCCCCTTCGGGATCAAATACTCGTTTCACAGTTTAACATTGTAATGCATATACTTTTCACCAACTTGTGATGGATTATGTTTTTATATGTATATTTATACACATGAATGAGTTATGGTATATGCGTACGTGTATATGTGTATGTATACGTGTTTGTGAGATGTATGTGAACGTATTCATAAGCATTATAGTGTTAAACCACTAAACGAGTAATGGATCTCGTATGTGCACACAACTTTATGAATGATACTAATAGCTATAAGTTGGTGAAAATATAGATAATCATGTATAATAGATGTGTGAAAAAAATGGAGAGAAAAAAACAAAGTTTGGTGCCCGAAGAATGAAAAATAAGAAAAATTCGTAGCTAATCCGTAGCTGATTAGGGGAGAAGCCCCTAAACGAATGGGGGTTCAGGGGCAGCACCCATGGGAGCAGGGTCCCAGTGTGAATAAAACGATGTTTGGTGCCCAAAAAATCGAAAATAAAAATAATTTGTACCTAATCCGTAGTTAATTAGCTACAAAGTTTTTTAATTTCGATTTTTCGGCGACCAAAGGTCGTTTTTCTTCGTTTTTTTCACACTTCTATTAACCGGTCGTATCTTAAATATGTAAGAAAATTTATACAAAAAAAAATTAAGACTCGAATAATGAATAATAATAATAATAATAATAATAATAATAATAATAATAATAATAATAATAATAATAATAATAATTATAATTATAATTATAATAATAATTATAATAATAATAATAATAATAATTATAATTATAATTATAGAAATAATAATAATAATAATAATAGAAATAATAATAATAATAATAATAATAATAATAATAATAATAATAATAAAAACGGAATTGTAAGTGGTCAAAAACTATTGTAGACAAAGAAGGTATGGATGTGACATTCCCGGCCGGTTAGTAGTACCCTTGGTTCTATCTATGATAGACGCGAGTTCGAGTCCCACCACCCCCTTTTTTGGCAGTATCGATTTTAGGGTTTCACAAAGTCGAAACTTTTGTCCGCCTCCATTTAGCAGGATCCATCGACGAAATTTTTTATTCTCCCGCTTCTCTCTATCTCCCTCCTTGATTCGTTTTCCCTCTTCTCTATCATTGTTTCCTACTCGCACCTCTCCCTTACACCCCCTCTCGTCTTCGTTTTCATTGTCGGAGTTCCATCTTACCGCCGATGCGGTCAATGTTGTACATAGAGACTGTTTTAGCCCCGGTCATCTCTCTTCGCCGTCACCAAATCCGTATATCTTCATCACCGATTCATCGTCCCCCTTTTTAGCTCCGGTCGTTTGCGTTTCGTCGCCGTCATCGGCTTGCCATCACCATTGTCATCATTGTTTCAAGTAAGATTTTTTTTGGTTTAATTCCAGTTAGGTTTTCGTTTTGGGTAGACTTTGTTTTGATTTAGGGTGTGTTTTGATTTTGGGTTCAGTTCGATGCCTTCTTCAAACTATTGATGCCTTTTCAAACTCCTCTATTCCATTTGTTATCAAGGCGACCAAGGTTATTACTTCATGGCTCAATTGCCCTCATCTCTCTCTTTGCACCTTTGCTCGATTTCTTCCCTAAAAAGGTAAAACCCTAGTTTTTTTTTCTTTTCTTTTCTGAAATTACTTCATGTATACAATTTAGATGTTTAATTCATTGATAATTCTGGTTTGTTTTATTGAATGTGAGGTTTTAAATTATATTTTAGGTCGAATTTGAGATTTTAGGTTAAATTTTGGTTGAAAATGTTAGATTTGTGGTAAAGTTCAACAGTAATGTTTGGGATTTCCTAATTCAATAGGTTCGGAAAGCTGGTGATCCAGGTAATCACAGTTTTGCAATCTTCCCTACGGGTAAGGAGGTCAATATGACTTTTGAGTTTATTGAGAATCAAATCAATCAATTTTGAGTAAATATTCAACTTTTTTTTATGAGTTTCAGTGATTATCCTACTATGGTTTCTACATGAGAATGAAGTTTTTGATCTTGTATATGACAGGTCCGTCAACAGTAATTTTTAGAATTAAACTAGGTTTACCAGTTGGAAATCAACTTGGCTTGGTAAGAGATGATTCTATATTATATATTTAATTACTTATCTTTTGTTTTTAATGTATATTTGCTTACTTGACCTAGTTGCATAAATGTTTGAGTTTGTAGATCTGTGTATTTAAATTCCAGTTCAAAAGATACAATCCTACACATTGTCACAACAATAAAACAAGAAAGTACGTTTTGTGTTAGGTATATGTTTCTTTATTTTAGTAATGTTTAAATTGTTTTCAGTTTACAAACAAGCGGAAAATGGTGAGCCCAAGTGTTGTGTGTGTTTCCACTTTCTTGATTCCCCTGTTGAAGCAATTCAATATATGGACCATGGAGCTACTAGCTATTTTGGAACAATTGAATTTGTAAACATGTAGTGTTTGTTTTTTTAATTAATTAATATTTACTTTTGTAAGATATTTTGAACAATGGAATGAAATGTGTCAAAGTTGGTATTAGGACGTTTTTTGGTGTATTTTATATGGTATTTGGAACAAATATGAATTGAATGTGGTATATGACAAAAAACAGAAATTTTTTGATTTTATTTTTTTTAAATAAATCGAAGTTAACTACGGAATAGCTAAGGATTTCCGTAGCTATTAGGATCCGTAGCTATTCCGTAGCTATTTGGATCCGTAGCTATTCCGTAGCTATTTTGTAGGAAATATGTACCTATTTATTTCCGTAGCTTTTCCGTAGCTATTCCGTAGCTATAATTTAGCCACGATCCATTATGCTACAGACATTTTTCCGTAGCAATTCCGTAGCTATCCGGTTATAGCTACGGAATAGCTACTGATTGTGTTGTAGCTATTATATCAATTTTCTAGTAGTTTGATTATCATTTAATTACATGGAACTGCTCTTTTGGCATATACATCTTAAGAGTTAAAATAGAAATTAATTTTCTTTAAATTGTTTCATACAAAATATTTAACAAACAACAATACACGCTTTCAAGTCGTTGACATATCTTAAAATTAAGCAATTTATGATTCAATTTTAGCAAATAAATTTTCAAAAGAATATATCATAAATGAGTTTTGTTCACCTGAATGAAAAAATGTCAAATATATTTAATCTTTTTTTTGAACAGCAAGAAGAAAAAATATATTTAATCTGCCAACATGTATTTCATCCCCCGGAGCCATGACATTTATAAATCAATGAATAATAAGTTGTTCATAGATAGTGGAAACATGTGTATAAAATATGAAAACAAATTAAAACGACTTAATAGATCCTATGCTTCACAAAAAATTGCAAGAAACCATGCTCAGTTATGAAGTGGATTTGGTCCACAAGGAACTCGGCGACGTGATACCACATAAGGCAGTTGATTTTCTCCATATGTGAGCTTCGGGTTGACTTTGAAATGACGCTTAAATGTTGAAATAAAGTTCTCTCTTATTCTTTCTTCATCAATCGAGTGATCAACGATATTCCTACAACTTGACTGTTGCACAGATGTTACGAGCAAGATTGTAATCACGAGCAAGACAGCAATTTGAATCTTCATTTTCTGAGGAGAGAAAGAAGAAAGATTGTTAAAGATCTAAAATAAGTGGAATATGGTTTTAGGTAGTTGCAGAGGATTATTAATTTATAGGCAAGTTCTAATTTCACCTATTAATACCGAGTAATTCCAACAAGTATTTTCTTAAACGTTAAAAGAAAATAAAATAAAACAAATTTAGAACAACTGAACGATAAAAAAATTAACCTTAAATTATAAATTAATTCAGTGTAGTAAACAACTAAATGATTGATTTGAAAATTATGGGTGAATCTGCATAAAAGTTATGATACTTATATACATATCTTGAAAAAGTTATATTGTCAGAAGAAGTAAAAGAAATCAGATATATATAGCATTATACTACATGGGTCTGCATCTATACTCAGATAACGAGCAAAATTTGAAACCTAGCTGTGCTATAAAATACATGATGCTTGGAACATACAAATCAGCCGAGAAGAACCCACAAGAAATGGAATGAAAACTCAAAACGGAAAAACTATAAAGCACTAATATTAATTCTTGAAAGTTAGGCAATAAGAAAGCTTACAATGGCTATGAACAAAAACGTCCGAGGAGATCAGGGTCAGAAAAGAATGATGGAACGAATGAAAAAATTAGATAAATAATGGCTTTATATAGAGTCTTACAAGAAGTCCTAATAATACTCTAAAACCTATAATATATAGTTAGGGAACATCCTAATATAAAACTAACTTGAGAGACAAGCAAAAAATCCATAATATATGGGAATTTCGACTCTCGTAAAACTATTTCAAAAAATACAGCAACAGAACTTGCCTTAATTATCTAATTTAATATTTTTGTAAATATCTCCAGATTATGTGGCATTTTTCCTTAATTTTATATGTACGTATGATTATTTAGTAAAGTTGTTTTATGTATCGGAAATAGTTAATGTAATGTGGAGTAGTAATTATCTTTTTCATGTTTGACTAAAATAAATGATGTTTCTAATTGGTTGCTATTGTTGTCATCTCATGGAGCTCTTGGGTTAATGACATATTTGCCCTTGGGTGCATTTCGTATTCACTGTTGTTGCTGCGCGCTCTGGATACATCAGAAAACTTTGACGCTTAGACACTTTTCCCTTTGCTTTTCATCCGAAAATTAAATGTGTTGTGATAGAAACAACTGAGGATTGGGGCATGGATTTTGGGGTAAATATGGAAATTAAGAAATACATATATATCTTGTTGTTACTACTGGAAAAGTCATCAACAGCACATTGCTATTTGGTGATTCTCTTTCAAAGTTCAGTGCTATTTCTATGCTTTACTTGGATTCTCATATAAACCTTTTTGTACACAACCAATATGTTTCCTGCTGGCCTTTCATTTTTAAATATAATTCTTCACAGTCGTTTAAAAAAAAAAGCTAATCATGTTTTGATATTTTTACCAATCTACAAAAAATATATTTTTGGGTGAATTACAATATGGTCTCTCTATTATATCATAGGTTCTAGTTCAAAGGGAATATATTTGCAGAAAAAACACCCTTATGCATGTTGGGTTTCATTATGTTTTGGTATTGTGCAAAATGAAATAACTAATTTCCTTTTAGATATTCTTTTTTTATAAACTTTTTGGTTAATTTAATATTTATGTAATTATAAAATAAGAATGCCCTCCCCCATCCATTCATACATTCACCATGTAGCCCCCTCCCTCCGACACCTCTTCCAACTACAAGCCATCGCCGTGACCTTTCTCACGTGATTTTAGACTGAAACCCAATCTCGCGTGATCACTTAAAGCACTCACAACCCCGACCTTCTATCTTCTCCATGTTCTTGTTTTCATATTAACATTAATATATGGTTTGTCTTCCCATGGATAAACAACCACAAAATTCATACAAAGGTAACACAATCTTTAAAGCACGTTTGCCTCCATCAACAGGAAGTTCTATAAGTTCAATTAGTTATAAATTTTGGGGAAAATATTAGTTGTTAAGGGCATCCATAATGTATTGAACTCGATCAAGTTCAATGGATTGCCACATCATTTTTCTATAATTTAGACAACTTTATCTTCTTCTTCTTTTTTCCTACAATACATTGAACTTTACAAAGTTTAATAGAATGTTACAAAATGTAATTTATACTAAATATTTAAGAATTAAAAATTTTCCTTTTTCCTATGAAAAGTTTAATGATCATTGAATTTCAAATTCATTGAATGCTAATGTGGCCTCTCATAATTGTAGAATTTCATCCATTGAATGACACAAAAACTTCCCACCTCATTTAACTCTTCTATTGAACTCACCATTAATGCGTTAAGTTTTAAGGAAAACATCGATCCTAAAAAAATTATACCCTAAAATGTTTCACAATGTTTGGTTAATTAAGTTCCCCACATCTCCACTGACCAACTATGATTTATAATTACCTCGTAATATCATTTGTATGTCCTTTAAATTCTAGAAATTTAATAACAAATTGTAAAGAAAAAAAAACATCATCAAAACAAGTGATAAAATACACCCCGATTTGATCATACTAAAATAAGATTAGAAAAACTCGTATTTTTAGATATTTAGCTAGGCCAGTATAACTAACCTATCGACTAAAAGGTCTTTGGTCTATCGGTATAAAAAATTAATAGATATATCTCAAATGTTGAAGGTTCAAGTTTTGTTGAAAATTGAAATAGTTATAATATGTATTAAAAAACACGAGGAACAAAAAAACTCACGCCCATGGATTGAAATATAAAAGTTTTGATTCTCATTATTATAAGCTAATAATTAGCCTCCATTATAGAAAATAATCACAGCTCAAGTTCCATCATTTTGATCACGATTTGAACTAATAAGTTTCTGTGGTATCTACACCCCTTCCAAATAATCGTTTGTAAAGAAAAATGTCTAACGAATCATGCAAATTAGTTTTCTGGGTACGTGGGCTCAACCAAACTACAAAACACATGCATGCCTACAAGGTTTAATGATAAAACATGAGATGGCTGCATGAATTGTACCTCAAATCGTTGTTAAGTGTGAGCCCAACTTGTGTATATATACTTATATAGCCTGCCTTCTTTATGTCTCGACCCAAAGCCGATCCTCCTAATTGCTATGTTGTTTTTTATTTGTAATTCGATGGGACTCCAATGGTATGTATATATATCCCACATAAGGTATACTGCAGAAGAGACTAAACGTATTTTCATTTTTAATAGCAACGGTTACCCCAATGTAATTTGTTTGGTCATAGTTATTAATTTACACACATGTTGATTCAGATTTTTCATTAATCAAATAAAAAAGTAACAACTTTTATAAGATATGATACATTTAAAACTCATTAAATAATATTGAAACGGTTAAAAATAGAAACTAAATTTCATTAAACTGTTCAATAAAAATTATTTAATAAACAAAAAACAATTGCAAAAATGGTACCCGTGGTATATTTGTAAAAAACGTTCGACGTTAGCTAGTCGGCGGATTGGGGTAAAAGGATTAATCGGCTAGGCGGAGATTAATCGGAAGATTATTCGGGGACCATTAATTGCTAATTTGTTGAATTTTAAAAAAATAAATATGACTAATATTATATCAAAGTTTGTAAATATCACTAATATGATAACAAAATAGGTTAATATGATTAATACAATACTAATCATGCCTCAAATAATTTCCATTGATATAAAACTTCTTCAAAATGTTAAAATTTCATCGTTTTATAATGTTTCACTCATTATGTATGCAGGGATTAATCGCTAGGCGTCCTCTAATCGATCGAGTAGCGCCTACGGATTAGTCAGAGATTAATCGGAACCTAGTCGGGATTTTTACAACAGTGATTTGTTCTGAGGTTTAGTCAAAACATCGACTTTTTTTAGCTTCATGGTTCTTTTGAGCTAGTTTCGTTGCGTTTTTTGTCCTTCAGAAAACTGAAAAGACTAAAATACCCTTATGCTATATTTTTATGGTTTTTTCTATTTGATTTAAAGTTTTATTAATAAAAATTATAGGGTCACCTCTCTCTCTCTCTCTCTCTCTCTCTCTCTCTCTCTCTCTCTCTCTCTCTCTCTCTCTCTCTCCAAAAAAAAATAACACTATCAAGAACACATACGCCCAATCTCAAGAACACCTCCACCTCCATCTCCACAACCCATCAGCATACACCGCCACCACCATCCGCTGCCAACCACCTCCATCTCCTCCACCCTAATCCTACATATCCCTTTGCTTAACCTGGTGAACAATCGATTTTCCGAGTTTGTTTCTAGAACTGAAAACGGTTTCTGAATCTAAAAAAAGTTTGTGGTAATGGGTTTTCAAGCGCTCATTTGATTGTTGTTCTTCAAGGAAGGGGTATTAGGCACGATTCTCGTTTAACATTTCTAAATATCATTCGAGTCCTAGATGTACACTTGTTTCCAGGGGCGGAACTATATGGTTGGTAAGGGTAGCATGTGCTACCCCTCAAAAAATCATGGATAATGTTTAATTTTCTTTAATAAAAAAATGTTAGTTTAAGTTTCTAGTACCTATAGAACTTGGGGTGCTTCTATTTATCTTAATTTTGAAGCCCAAAGAGGCTAAAAGCCAAATTATGTTCATCAAATGTCATTATGAAATATGTGAGTCCATTAACTCCATTCAAATGCTACGGTGGAGTGAGCATATCCTTATTTGTTTATTTGAAGGAGTGGTTACTATAAGTTACAAATCCCACTTATTAGAATTATAAGAAATATAAATACATGTCGATTGAAGTTCTTTGAGTGTTTGGCATTGGAATTATAAGGAAATTCGAAGAACCGTCATGGTTTGTGTCAAATGAAATAAATTTTTTTATTTAAATTTAAAATATTTTATGGGCAATATTTAATTGAGTATACATCGTGTACAAATCATTATATGTCGTGTTTATTGAGTTTTAGTTTTATGTCGTATCGTGTTAATTTTCGTGTCAAAATTTGAACACGAACACGACATAATACAACATAGGCTTTTTTATACAAGAAGACACAAATATGAATTCAAATTTCCATTTGGTTTCAATATTGTTTCGTTTATTGTATTTGAAAAATTAAATATTCTCTTACTTTTTGTTCCTACATATCCTCCTACCCAATGATCCTACATATCCTCCTACCCAATGAAATTGTGACATGTGTAACATTTAATGTTTATTTAATGAGATTTAATGATATTTTAGGATACTAATATGACACATGTCATCATTTAAATGGGTAGGAGGATTGGTAGGATTAAAAGGTAGGAAGATATATAATTTCTCATTGTATTTCCGTGGTGTCGTGTCAACTTTAGCTACCCCTATACTCATATCTAACGAAATCGTAAAATTTAATTCTTTTTATCTTATCATATATTACTATAAAAAATGTGTGCTAGCCCTATGGAAATTTTCTGGTTCCGTCGTTGCTTGTTTCCTCCATCTTCTCCAATCACTCTCTATCCCTCTCAGTCAAATACAAATTTGTAACCATACCTCCAGCACTAATCTCTCAGAGTCGCATCCGTTCCTTACTTCGTCTCTCATGGATCACAGTCGCACCAACTCTTTGTCTTTCCACTCCAGCATGCGGAGACCTTTTGCTCCTACGTACCTCTGACCTCCATCTGTTACTCACTCACAATAAGCCCGGTTAGAATCCGATTTTTGTTTAGATCCGTTTTACACTTTTGCTTTGATGTTTTTGGTATTCTCTCGTTTAAATCAATTCTACAAATCGAAGATGGAATTTTCTGATTAGGATTTCGTCGCCGTTGCTATGAATATCCGATTAGGGTTACCGCTGAATCGGAGAGAATGGAGAAGACAGGTCTTGTTGCTATCTCTCACTTCCGACATTCCCCTGTAGTCATTATCACACCTCATTCCACATATATGAACCACAAACCACATTCTGCAAACATTTTCGTCTTTAGATGAAAATATAGATGTGTGTTTGTGTGAAGAATTGAATCTAAAAAACTCCACGTGTTTGTAACACTCATAAAATTTACGCCAATTTAAAACATTTTAATCCATTCAAAAACCATTAAGTTATTACAACTTGTTTTCAAAATAGTTTAAACATTAGAGTATCCCCATAACCAAATCATGAAATATGAGGAGCGGTAGGATCACGCCTTTGCCTTGCCACGATCTCCTGATGTACCTAAAACAATAAACTGAAACTGTAAGCCCAAAAGCTTAGTGAGTTCCCCCAAAATACCCATACACACATAACCATACACATACAGCAATAAACAGCATACTATGGGCCCAATCAACCATCCGGTTGGAATACCCCTGGCCCTCAACCTTCGGGTTGGAATGCCAACATACTACGAGTCCAATCATCTTATCAGGATGAAATACTCTCGGCCCACAACCATCGGGTTGGAATCCCAACCTACTATGAGTCCAATCATCCTACCGGGATGGAATACTCCTGACCCACAACCATCAGGTTGGAATGCCCTACCTACTACGAGTCCAATCATCCTACTGGGGTGGAATACTCCTGGCCCACAACCATCGGGTTGGAATGCCCACACACTAAAAAACATGTGCACCTATCAGATAATCACATAACAGTCTACAGAAACAACATACTATGGCCCTATCATCCTACCGGGATGGAATACTCTCTACTACTACTCAAACATGTGCACATATAACAGGTAATCTCCTACCAACATTTAGACAGTCAGACCAATTATAGGTCACTAAGCATAGCCACATCCAATCTACTAGGATCCCGATCTAACAATCAATACTAACACACAATCATCCTTTCTACCAAAATACCAACTAACATATCATAGTAGTAACTATCTCAAATAACAATCAAAGGGCCGACCTTGGTGCCTTAGACCCTTGGGTATAATGAGGATAACTCACCTTGCAACTGTCGAACCGAACCACGAAAGCACAATCCCGAAGCACTGCTCCAAATTCCAACACCTATAGCCATCAATGGTCTATTGAAAAAAATATCCAATTTACCATAATAACCTTGAAGGTCAAACGGGTCAGAGTCAAAGTCCTGGCCAAAGTCAACCTTCTAGATTGACCCTACTCGCCGAGTCAACCCATTGACTCGTCGAGTTCTTAAACTCAGAAGACTCTCATATCACGACTCGACTCGCCGAGTCACCCCATGACTCGTCGAGTCCATCAATCTCCGAGTCTTGTCCTGTCCAACTCACTGAGTCACCACTCAACTCACTGATCCGAGTCTTAACCAGAAGAGGTTGGGGGTTCTGATTTCTAACTCGCCAAGTCCAAGAACAGACTCGCTGAGTCCATGACAATCTTCATCAGACTCGCCGAGTTGTTCATCCAACTCGTCGAGTCCATGCCCATCATCATATGACTCTCCGACTCAACCCATGAGACTCGCTGAGTCTCTTCAGTCCTTCATCCATACAGTCACTTTTTGAGCCTTGCAGAGGCTCCATACTGTAGATCCATCCTCCTAGGGCATGACTCTCACGTAAAGCTGCCAACTTTACATGAGTACAAGGTGCTATTGGCCCAAAACAAGCTAGGGCTAGGGTTTAAGGCAAGAATGCTTCACAACCAAACCAAGGGCTGATGCTTTATGATTTCCTAGACCAAGGCAAGTCTAGATCTGAAGTTGCAACCTCAGATCTAGACCCATAATCCGAAATAGATCTTAAACATACTAAAATGGTCCCAAATCCATCCATAAGTTGATCTAGAAAGGAAGGGATCAAGGTAACAACTTGTTACCTCAAAAATGTGCCTAAGCTGAAGTAGATTATGGATCTATACGAGTCCTTTGATGCTATACACTTGATCTACAAGCCTCCTTTGCTAGAATCTCCTTCCAAAGCTTCCAAGCTCACTCCAAAGGCTCACACACGATTTTAGGGTTTTCTAACTCTCAAGGGGTAACAAGGAGGCTGAGGTGAGGACTTAAGGTCCTTTAAATAGGGTGCAAACCCTAAGATTAGGTTTTTCTCTTCCTAGCACCAACTCGTCAAGTCCAGCCGCCGACTCGGCGAGTTGGTCACTTAACTAGCGACCAGAACCCGCTCCGACTCGACGGGTAATCGAACCTACTCGTCGAGTAGCTTCCTCAATTTACACTTTAAGCCCTTAGATCATATTTCTGAAGTTTGGGATGTTACAGTGTTCATATGATTTAGAAGTTTGTGTGTGTGTATGTGTTCATCAGATATGGATCGAGGAAGATGAAGAAGTGTGTGGGGGTTTGACTTTCTTTTCCAAGAGAGAGAGAGAGAGGTGCTCCTCTCTTTTTTAATTATTAAAATAGATAAATAACTATTAGGTTTTAAAAAAATGAAAGAAAAATGAAAAAGAAATAGCCCAAGGGTATTATAGTTATTTCAGCTTACTAAGGGACCAAATCCAAAACGAAACTAGCACGAAAGGACCACGAAACCAAAAAAATCAAGGTTTTGACTAAACCTAAAAAAAATGCATACTGCATGGACCATTTTGCAGTTTTGCAAATTATGAGACGGTTGGTTGTTTCTTGGCACTCCATTAGACTAAGTTGCCACCAAGAAAAATTGAGTATCCATAAATAGACTGGCGAGTCTCAAGACAACGATCCCAATCAACATCTCAATACCCAAGAATGTTGTTGGTTTGAGGTCGTCTGAAAATAAGACCAAAAAAGATAGTGCCTTTTACATATTGTAGTATACGTTTCACAGACTGAAAATGAGCATCAGTAGGTGCATGGAGATATTGGCTAGCTTGATTCATAGTATATGAGAGATCCGATCTAGTAATCATAAAGTATTGGAGAACTACAACTAGGTATCAATAAAGAGTAGGGTCAGAAAAAGGTGTTCCATCAACTGTGAAAGTATCATGAGTGGCCAAGGGTGTTAGTACTGGTTTAGAGTCAATTAAATCAGAACGAGTAAGAATATCATCAGTATATTTTAACTTGCTTAATAAGAGACCATTATCAGTATAAGTGACTTCTAAACCAAGGAAGTTACTGAGAGCACCAAGATCCTTAATAGCAAACTCTTTGTGTATTCGTGCGGTGAAGGCTGTAATGACAGATTCCTCATTACCAGTAATGATGAGATCGTCGACATAGACAAGGAGGTACACGATGCATGAATGTCGAGAAAAAAAGAATAAGGAGGTGTCAGCACGGCTACAAACAAAACCATTAGCAAGCAAGAAGGTGTTAAGGCGTTGAAACCAGGCACGAGGGGCCAATTTTAAGCCATAAAGAACCTTAGGTAGTTTGCAAGCATGAATAGGAAGTTGAAGATCAATAAACTCAAGCGGTTGGTCTATAAAAATTATATCAGTAAGATGACCATGAAAAACGCGTTTTTGACATCAAGCTAATGTAAACGCCATGTATTTAAGACAACAAGAGATAGAACAATGCGAACTGTGGAGTCTTTAACAACCGAACTAAAAGTATGAGAGTAATCGAGTCCAGGAATTTGGGTGAAACCTTGAGCAACAAGAAGGGATTTGAAACGTTCATTTGAGTCACCAGAGTTATATGTGGTACGATAGACCCACCTAGAACCGACAATGTTGGAGTGAGAGGGTCGAGGCACTAAGGTCTAAGTGTTATATGCACGTAAGGCCTCAATTTCTTCATGCGTGGCGGCCATCCCTTGAGGTTGTTTAGTAGTAGATGTGTACCTTTTAGGATGAAATGTAGAAAGTAAAGCAACATGCAATGCATGGTTGGTGAGTGACAAAAAATTGGCTATATGTCGTTTTTTAAAAATACCTGACTTGGACTAAGTATGCATTGGATACGTGGAAGGGATTAGAGTTGGTGGATGAATGTCGACGTCATGATGATCAGAATGCTCATTATTATTAGAAGAACAGCATGAGCGGAATGATCATCATGATCAAAAGGATCATTGGGGGCATTGGTTAGAGGTTGTTGTGGTTGGGCAGCCAATTCCGAGGGAGGAGAACAAAGTGAACAAGGAACGAAAGGGCCCATAGTGGTCTGATTATGCCTAGATGGCACCTTGGGCTCATTCAGTATTGGGAAGGTTAGGCTAACAGACCTATCATCCAAGAAAGAAGATAAATCCAAAGTGGACAAATCCGAAGCATTGTTGGACCCGTTAAAAGGAAATGATTGTTCATTAAAAGTGCATGTCACGTGATATATATGCGAGAAGTGGCTGGATCAAGACACCCAAAAGTGAGAAAGTTTCCATAATTTGGCATGCATGAGTAAAGTAACTCAAGAGGAGACCGATTGTCAAGTACTTTAGTGGGCATGTGATTAATGATGAACATTGTTGAACTAAAAGCATCAACCCAATAAGAGGCAAGGATTTGAGCATGAAAGAGCATTATAAGACCCGTTTCAACAACATGTCTATGTTTACGTTCTGCTCGTCCATTTTGCTAAGGAGTATATGGACAAGAGAGCTGATGAAAAGTGTCATTGTCTTCAAAGAATTTACGCACAATATTATTGAAAAATTATGTATCTCCATCACTTTGAAAAACTTTGATTTTTCTTGAGAATTAGGTTTGCACAAGCTTGATAAAAAATAGATAAAATAGCATACAAACCATTTTTAGCCTTCAAGGGGTAAAGCCATGTGAACCGTGAATAGTCATCGACAAATATAACATAATAAAGATGTTCACCGGATAAGATTGGAGTTGGTCCTCATAGATCACAATGTATTAGGTTTAAAGGATGCAAAGAGTGTTTGTGATTTAATTCAAAAGATAAGTGTTGACCCTTGGAAAGCTGACAAGGTTCACAAATAACTTGTTTTAGTAAAAGTGAAGTAACATACAAAACACCCAATTTATGTAAACTAGAAATAAAATCAAAGGAAATGTGTCCTAATTGATTATTCCATGTTTCAAAAGAATCCTAGTTTAAAGTTGGAGAAGAAGCCACCAAAGTTGTATGAATATCTGTAAGCACGTAAAGACCATCCTCGCATCTGCCTTGATCTATCACTTGTTTGATTTTCCTGTCCTGAATAGTAAAGAATGGTTGAGAAAAAAGTACATCAATTGGGTGATCCACAGTGAGTTTACTAATAGATAGAAGATTCTTGGTTAAGTGCGGAATAACCAGGACATCTCGTAACAACAACTTACTAGAAACCATAGAATTACCAAGATGAGAAACAGGAGGATTTTGTCCATTTCCAAAAAGAACATGCATATTACCCGAATAAGGCACCGATTGAGATACATTGTTGGTGGAGGAATTCATATGTGAAGTAGCCTCCTGAGTCAACATACCAATATGGATTTCCTTGAGTGACATGGCATTACGAATGGAATGCATGAGCTAGGTTTTCAGTAGAGGGTATGGAGTTGGATGCATATGTGTGAAGGTTTGGACAAGAGGAGGAATAATGTCCATTAGTGCGACATAACTGGCAATGGGGAGTTCGTCTTCCTCCTCGTCCTCTATCCCTACTATTAGTGTTTCCACGAGACCCTCCTCCACGAGGATAATATGAAGACCAACCCCGTGTATTGCTGTTACGAGACTGAGAAACAGAGGCAACAATAGGGGTTGAAGAACAGTGAATTGACTGTAAAAAGCGCTCATGGTTTTCGGTTTGAGATAATAAGTCTCGAAAAGCAGGAGATGGCTTTGAGGTACGTATAGTTATGGAGAAAGTCTCAAACGAATATCCAAGGCCATAAAGAAACCAATTAATCTTATCCATATCATCAATAGGTTGGCCTATGGCAATCAATTTATCATATACAATCTTGAATTTTCTACCAAAATTAGAGACTGAGGTGTTGCCCTTTTGCATCTGGCATAGGGAATCATAAAGATAGTGAATTCGTTCAACAGAGGAATTATTGTAGGCGGCTTCTAAGACCGTCTAGATGGAGTGAGAATCAGAGCGACCAAATACTTTTGTTACTGCCTCTTTGGTTAAAGAGGAATTGAGGATAATGACCGCCCGTTGATCAAGTTCAGTCCAGGGCAGGTTTCCTGTCAAATTCAATGGTCTTTGATGGTTTAAGAGACGTGCCATCAATATGGAGAAAGAGCTTTTGATAGGTTAAAAGCAGCAACATCTAATTTCTCCAGAAAAGATAATTTGTGGAGAAAAGTTTAACTGGTATCATGTGTAAGACAATATTCATAGAGAAAGTACCATCAGTAGATGTCAACATGATCACAGGTTCCAGGAAGAAAAAATTAGAAAAAGTGAAGGAAAAAAGAGAATTGACGATTAGGAGGGAAAATATTAGTTGGGCTAATACCATGTTGGTCTTAGTAAATCAACCACACGTTAATTTGTGTGTGTTGTATTGTATATATAGAATAGATTACTACAATAAACTCCTATAATAAAGGAGAGATAAATATAAAATACATAATTGAATAATTTACTATCTAATTATCTGATAGTTTTGTTTAGCTTAATCTAGACTGAATGATGTAATATGTTAAGCCAACAAACCTTATGTAATGTTTTATGAGATTTTAAAAATAGAAACATAATTTTGTTAGTCACAGAAAGAAATCTTTGAAATGTTGTATTTACTGTACATAAACATATACAAATTAGAATAATTATAGTTTAACCCTTTCTGGATTAAACTGTTTATAAAATCCATCCCCTTAATAGTAAATAAAAGATAAATTAAAAGAAACATTTAAAACACGAAAAAATCACAACAAGTTAGTATTAAAAATAGTATAACAATATATTTTAAAAGTACATTCTTAAAAATGGTATAATATGAAATTATTATATTCGACAACATGGTCAGAAACAGTAACCAAGTTGAGATAATTAAACAAACTAGAAATAGTAGTAGCAACCGATTTGATCCATTTTTAAATTAAATTACCGATTTACCCTTCTGATGAATATTGTCCATACTAAATTAATGATTTACTCTTCAGATAAAAAATGGAAGTATCATGCTAAAAGAATCATTTTAGTACACGTTTCATCTCAATATTTATTGCTGAATTGTTTTTTCAGCCCAATGTTTTTCTAGTTTTCTAATTCGAATTACCCTTTTGCCCTTATATTTTCTTACTTAAAGGTTTTTTGCATCTAATTTGCAATCAAATTAAAATAAATCATATAAATTTAGGCGTTTATTAATACCTTCAAAAGGTAAATTCGAATCTTCTGTTTTTATTCTATCCCAAATAGAATTACATTTCTGTTACTAAACCTTAAAATCATACTTAACATTTAAAAAAATCCATCCAACAATATCAATACCCTTTAGTTATGATTTGAATTTAAAGTTATAACTTCTATAATTTAACCATCATATTAGGATATTAATTTACATTCAAACACTAAAAAAAATATCTCTTTATTCCTATTGTACCCTTATCCTCCATTTTCCATTCAATATTACCATATATTTTTCTTAACAGATTATTTGAGTTCTATATCAAGATTGCAATCCTTGTAATTCAGCCAATAATGTAAGATATTATATACAATCAAAAACAGTAACCAGGTTAAGATAATCAAACAAACATAAATAGTAGCAGCTCTCGATTTGATCCATGTTTAAATTAAATTATTGATTTACCATTCTGATGAACATTATACATACTAACTTAATGATTTACCCATCGGATAAAAAATGGAAGTATCATGCTAAGCGAATACACAAAAAAAAATTATTGCCATGAACAGGAAAATGGGTAGGGGTGCATTTGTCATTCCATTAAAGTACATTGCTATAATGTGTTTTAACTGGTTTCCATCAAAGTATATTATTATTATTTTTTCTGGATTAAAGGTGCATAATATCGTTTCTTGTTTATTTGAAAAGCTTCAGAAAGAAAAGTAGGTAAGCGATTTCATGTAATTTGTGACAAAAAAATCGAAATATATGAATACATATATTTGATACAGGAACAAAAAAACAATCGGAAAAAATATAAAAAGCGAAAGAAGGTACTGACCTTCTAGTGCACAACAACGAATGTTTGAAGCAGAGAATGATGTAAGCAATAAGAATGATGTTGTAGGAGAATGTTTAAAGAAAAACAACGACTGAAAATAAGTGTAAGCTGCGGATTCAAGGATGAATCGCATATGTATGTGATGATTTGACTATGATTTTTTTGTATTAATGGTTTCCTAATAAAAATGGATTTTATATTAATGGTTTACTAATATAAACAGATTTATATTAATGGTTGATATTTAATGTCTTAATTGAAATCGTTTTTAATAATATGTTTTTAAAGTTGACCATATTAAAACCTTTATAACCGGAAATTCAAGATATAAAATATGAGAAATTTTTTATTGAAATTAAATACATTTCATTTGAATGAATGTAAGTTAATTTTATTTGACAATTGGAAAGCTTTTATTGAAATTATATACATTCTGTTTGGGGAAGATGATGTCAGCAATTTGATCTAAGTATTGTAAACATAGAATTAAGATATAATCAAGGGCCCGATTGGTTAACATAATGTCATAAGGTTAGGTTTCTGTTTTAATATGTATTAAAGATTAAAGATTTGCTAACACGTATTTCATCTCAACGAGTCATGACCCTTAACTCAATTAATAATAAGATGTTTATATAGTGGCAGTGTAACACCCGAAATCAGAAAGGTCAATAAAGGAAAGGAAAAACCCTAAGTTAGAAAGGGTTGACTCGGCGAGTCTAGGGACGAACTCGGCGAGTCGGAGCGGGATCCGGGTGTAAAGTAAGTGACCGACTCGGCGAGTCGGCAAGTGGACTCGGCGAGGCTGGTCTGGGTTGGGAACCCCTAATTTCAGCATTTGGTACCCTATTTAAGCATCTTATTCTCTTCCCTAGGGCTCATTTGCGGCCCCTATAGTCCAGAACCCGAAACCCTAAGCCTCCATTGTTGCTCATTCAAGCTTCCAAGCCATTTTTGGGTGATTTGAAGGAAGAAGAAAAAGGGAAATCAAGGAAGCTTCAAGGATTGGTCTTAGATCTGGAGTTTGTGGAACCTTTCTGAGTTATTGAAGGTACTAAGTCGTTTCCTTCATTTAGATCTATTCTAGTTGTGAGATTTGGGGCTTTTTGGACAAGTTTATGAACCATTTCGAGTTAGAAGCCCAGATCTGAAGTTGCTACTTCAGATCTAAGTGTATCTTGGCCTAGAGAATCATAAAGCATCAGTTTATGGGTTGATTGTTAAGCCCCTTTGTCTTAAACCCTAGTTCATGGTGTATTTAGCCTAGATCTCCTTAGCTACACGTAAAGTTTGCCACTTTACGTAAGGAATAGGCTTTTGAAGAGTGGATCTACAGTTTGGAGTCCATGCATGACTCAAAAGCCTCTGAATATATGAAGGACTGAATAGACTTGGCGAGTCCTTCGAGTGGACTCGACGAGTAGTATGAAGATGGAGATGAACTCGACGAGTTTGATGAACAACTCGGCGAGTCTGTTGAAGATTGCCTCGGACTCGGCGAGTTTGTTCTTGGACTCGGCGAGTCAAGTCGCGAAACCCCAAACTCTTCGAGTTAAGACTCGGATCAGTGAGTTGAGTGGGGACTCAGTGAGTTGGTCAGGTCAGGACTCGGAAATCGGTAGACTCGGCGAGTTAGGGGCTGACTCGGCGAGTCAAGTCGCAAATGAATAGATTCTGAGCGTATGAACTCGGCGAGTCAGTAGGCAGACTCGACGAGTAGGGTTGACCAGGACTTTGACTTTGACTAGAGTTGACTTAGTTGACTTTTGGAGGACTGTCAGACTAAGTGTTATATTGATATTGGTAGCTCGGAGAGCTAGAGGAGCAGCGGCTCAGAGGGTTGTCGATTAGCAACCAGAGGGTTATCAGCAGAGCTCAGCGGTTCAGGTGAGTTTCCTTCCAGTAGGAACGGGTCTACGGCCACAATGCCGGCCCGTTTAGTTAGCAGTAGTTCCGGACTTCAGTCCGATGCATTAGTTCAGTATGCTTGGTGTCTTTGTGATACAGACCTGGTGTAAGATCTCGTATGTATTGGATGCATGGTATAAGATCTCGTATTTATAAGGCATAGTGTTTGTATTGGAATAGAATACGTCTTAAGGTTTTGTGCGGATGATGATATATACGGAAAAGAATACTGCAAATATTGTATGAAACCTGATTCAACTGATTTTCATATTAAGTAACTATACTTTCAGAGTTTGTCAATTCCTACCCCACACCCTTTTTTCATATATATATATATATATATATATATATATATATATATATATATATATATATATATATATATATATATATATATATATATATATATATAAAATGCATACATAAATTAGGACCCACCAAAACTTTAAGACAAAGTTTTAAAAACAAGAAGATAAATATCCATTGAATCAAATTTGAATGGTTAGATTTAAGACATGTTGGTAATCCATATGAAAAAAATAAACCAATCTGAAATAAGCCAAATAAGAAATCAACATATAAATCCATACTCTTACCTTCTTTTAACCCTAACAAACTCTCTCAACCTCTAAAACCCTGATTCCTCTCATTTGCACCACCATTCCGTGTTGCTGTCATTATCGGTGCTCACCAACACCAGTCATCAATGTCGTAGCAACATATCCTTCCTTCCCTACACCGTATTTTTCTCTACGTATCATATCATTAAGAACTTTTCTGCACCACATCATCACCGATTCATCGCCTTCTTCTTCAACAAAACGCGACCAAATATGCAAAAAGTGAAGCCTCTGCTGCACCTACTTTGTCATAAGCCATCATTAGGTTTCAGTTATTTTCTATCTCCCCTTACTACCATCGAGCACTGATCAACACCGATCAGGTTACATTTTCAGATCTATGGTTGTATAGTAGATCTGTATGATGTAGAAGCGCGGATTGTTGAACTATCTGGTGTATGGTCGTGTATATGTTGTAGATCTTTCATGTCTATGTGTTTATGTTGTAGATCTTTATGTTTATTGTTTATTTTTCTCTGTGTACATAAGAAATGTATTTATGTAAATATTGTTTTTGTTTTTGATAAAAAGAACAGAAGAAAACGAGAAAGCAATAACTGAAATGTTAGATTAAGAAATTGGTGATGCATTTTTTGATGACTACCTAGAAACGGTAACATATGGAAAAAAGAATGATTTCTTCGATAATTCATTTTATTATTAGTTAACTAAAACTTAAAAAAAAAAAATTCATTAATTTTCTTCTGACATGACAACCGATAAAAAGGAAGAAGGCACTATTCGTAAACCATGAGTAATCAAGTGCTATTGACAAAGAAAGAAAAGGCAGACGAACCATTTTCAAGTATATTTATGTACTATACTATTGTTTTATTAGCGTAAATTTTTAGTAATAACACTTTTGATTTTATGTAAAAATTTGAATCGTATATTTTTAGTTTGTTTTGTTTGTTCTAATCGTATTCCTTTTTTATATTTATATTCTTTTTTTTAGTTGCATATGTTATTAAACATATTAATGTATCATATTGTTTAGCACAAGGTCCTAATCGTATATTTAAGCCTTCTATACTTATATACTTTGTTTTTTAAAACTGAAAATATATTATACAAATATAATTCATCCTTAGACAAAAACAAATGAAGTAATTTAATTCTATAAATGCAAAATGACAAGAGGCAGTGAGAAGCCACACCCTCAGTAACAAATTTATTCATAAAGTATGGGGATTGTAAACTGAATTTATAATTTGTTTTTGAAAACTAAACATATATTATAAAAATTTAATTTATCATTAGACAAAAATAAGAGGCCGTAAAAAGCCACACCCTCAAGCAACATATTTTTTTCATATAGTTTGAGAATTGTAAAATTTAAAACTATCAACCACGTGACAACAAAAATTTACTAACATCATATTGGTGATTTTATATTTATATTAGAAAATCAATAGTTTCATACGTATAACATTTTTTATATAATTTATATATGTCATATTATGTTTGTTTGAATATCATAAAAGATTAAAGATCAAGTAAAATAGGGTAAGTGATATAATTGTTAATATGATGTAAAATGTATTGGGAAAATCAAATGAAAACCGGAGAGTATGTTGGGAAGATAAATATAAAAAACTCTTGGTACCAAAGGGCTTGTAGCCCAGCGGTATCCGGTGTTACCTTCCTTCCTTGAGGTTGAGGGTTCAAGTCTCGTTGTGGATATAGGTGGACTTAAGGTGTAGTTTAAAAGTAGGTTAGATTGTCGTTTCAAAAAAAAAAATGGTTTATATGTCAGATTTTGAAACAAAAAATTATTTTTATTTTTATTTTGAAATAAAAAAAATTATTATTAATTTGAAATATAAAAATATTTGCAATAATCGCAATATAGTGTGATCTAATCATCAAATCATTTTTCCTAAAAGAAGCGCTATTAATTTCATCATTTTGTTATGTTATTCATTTTATAAGTTTATAAAGTAAGAGGTCGTTTGATAGCTGCTAACTGAGTCAAATCTGACTGAGTTAGAAGTTCCGACTGAGTTAATTTCTGACTCAAACTTGTAGTTTGAATTCACATCTGACTAACTGTGCAAAATGACTATATTACCCTTAGACAACATTTTTTATAATAATTTCTTTACAATTTACCATTTAATTTATAACATTACATTTTTCATCAATCAAAATCAACAAAAGAAAAAAAAATCAAACAACTCACAATAAAACTTCAATCAGCAAACACATGAAGGGCCTGTTTGTTTTTCTTCTGACTTAGTCCGGTCAGAATTTTTCTCAGACTCGGTCCGAGTCTGTATGTTTGATTAGGATATGTTAAACATCTGACCCAGTCCATGGCAGTCCATCACATCTGATTCGGTCCTCCAAAAAAATGACGCTGACTCGGTCATTTCTTCCGCCTTCACGTATTTGCCCTTTCTTTCTCCTAGCATTTTGAGGCGATTTCTTCCATCTCCTCGCCCACCCCCCCCCCCCCCCCCCGAAGCATTCAAGCTCTCCTCCCACCTCCAAACTTTGCATCGGATCCTCCCACCTCCGACCCACGCCTTTGCTGCCACCTCGCCTAAGCTCCGACCTCCTTCCAACAGTAAGAAAAATGTTCTCTATTGATAGCCGCAGGTGAAGATGATCGTCACCAATACAGTCGGTGAAGGTGATTGTCACCAGATGTGGGAGGCACAGGATCACGACCACAATCTACTGACAATTACGAGCCCTAATTTGGTAATCTTGTTCATCTATTTATCAATTCCAAATGTTAGGGAGCTTTTCAATTTTGTTGTTTTCCTAAAGCATATACCATTGATAGTTGATAATTTGTTATTGGCCCTAATTTTATTTTCAATTTCTTGTTTATGTTGGGTCCTGTGTGTATGAATTTGCAATATTCGTAGGTTACTCTCCTTTTTTTGCTAAAAGTGACCCATGATTGCTCCTGTAAGGCATGATTGCTACACTTTATTAATTGGAATAACAAAAAAAGCTGTGTGAGTTGTTTGCTTTTTTGTTGTTGTTGATTTTGATTGAAAAAAGAATTGAATTTCATGTGTTTGCTAATTGAAGTTTTATTGTGAGTTGTTTGATTTTTTTTTCTTTTGTTGATTTTGATTGATGAAAAATGTAATGTTATAAATTAAATGGTAAATTGTAAAGAAATTATTATAAAAAATGTTGTCTAAGGGTAATATAGTCATTTTGCACAGTCAGTCAGATGTGAATTCAAACTACAAGTTTGAGTCAGAAATTAACTCGGTCGGAACTTCTAACTCAGTCAGATTTGACTCAGTTAGCAGCTATCAAACGACCTCGAAATTCAATTCTTTTTTCAATCAAAATCAACAACAACAAAAAAGCAAACAACTCACACAGCTCTTTTTGTTATTCCAATTAATAAAGTGTAGCAATCATGCCTTACAGGAGCAATCATGGGTCACTTTCGGCAAAAAAAGGAGAGTAACCTACGAATATTGCAAATTCATACACACAGGACCCAACATAAACAAGAAATTGAAAATAAAATTAGGGCCAATAACAAATTATCAACTATCAATGGTATATGCTTTAGGAAAACAAAAAAATTGAAAAGCTCCCTAACATTTGGAATTGATAAATATATGAACAAGATTACCAAATTAGGGCTCGTAAGCACTTGCTCTTCATTGTCAGTAGATTGTGGTTGTGATCCTGTGCCTCCCACATCTGGTGACAATCACCTTCACCGACTGTATTGGTGACGATCATCTTCACTTGCGGCTATCAATAGAGAACATTTTTCTTACTGTTTGAAGGAGGTCGGAGCTTAGGCGAGGTGGCGGCAAAGGCATGGGTCGGAGGTGGGAGGATCCGATGCAAAGTTTGGAGGTGGGAGGAGAGCTTGAATGCTTCGGGGGGGGGGGAGGAGATGGAAGAAATCGCCTCAAAATGCTAGGAGAAAGAAAGGGCAAATACGTGAAGGCGGAAGAAATGACCGAGTCAGCGTCATTTTTTTGGAGGACCGAATCAGATGTGATGGACTGCCATGGACTGGGTCAGATGTTTAACATATCCTAATCAAACATACAGACTCGGACCGAGTCTGAGAAAAATTCTGACCGGACTGAGTCAGAAGAAAAACAAACAGGCCCTAAGTCACTTATTATATTATAATATGCCAATTTATGTTAATTTTTAGTTTGTGATTTTGTCACCATAAGCAACAAATGACCACCTTAAATTCTACTTTAATTTACTTAGTTCATTACCAAAAAATCATAGCATAAATATAATTTTCTTAACTTTTGGTTTAAAACATTACCTTAATCACTAACACAATATCTTAATTGATAATTATTTTTTACTTTTGTTATTGAAAACAAAATATGGGTTTTATAAATAGTTGATTAAAAGCATGAAAATTGTTTTATTTTGGTGTTTTTTTAAATAGAGAGGATAAGTAATGATATATTTTAGAAAGACGAGTCAAAAGTAGTAGAAATATTCATATTGGCACTTTTTTTAAACTCCATTCCATATTATGTTTTTAATTGAACTTTTGCAGAGATAATAAATTGGTTTGTATTGTAGTGTGATTGGAGTGGGAGTATGACCTAGGTGAGGAACGATTTGTGGTAAGCACGGATGAGTGCGGGCTAGGAGTGACAGTGGAAGGAAGCACTTGGGCATGACGACTGTTGTCTTGGTCCATTCGAGCTTCTTCTTGGAGAAGAAAGCCGACCAGGTCATCAACGGAGACGTGATCTGATTTCATCATGAAGGCGGTAGCAAATGAAGCATACGAGGAATCGAGGCCGGTGAGAAGATACCCAATTAAGTCTTCATCGGGAACGGAATAATCACTTTCAGCAAGAGAGTCTGCAGTAGACCGCTTACAATCAATGTAGTCGATCATTGAGAGGGATCCCTTGGATATGGTTTGGAGTTGGAGTTTCATCGCCATTCGGCGGGCTCTTGTCTAGGACTGGAACGACTTTGCAAGAATGGTCCAGGCGTCAAAAGAAGTGGGGACCCGAACAATCAAAGAAAGAGCCCGTTCAGAGAGTGTGGTTTTAATCCAGAGCAGAACGAATTGGTCTTGTTTCTTCCAGCGAGCATAATCGGGATTGGGTTTTGAGGTAGGAGCGGCGTCATCTTCAGAATCGCTCGACACATATGTGGCAGGAAGGGAATCGGATTTGAGGATGAAGGATTCCAAATCGAATGTCTCGGCAATGGTAATCATCTGTCCGTTTCTCATGTTGGCATCAGTTCTTTACATAATCTTCGCTTGCCATCTGTTTTTGTTGTTCCAAACTTGACCAAAAATCTTCTTAGCGTGTCTCAGTTAACAAGAGACAATGATGTGTACATGGAATTCTGGCCTAACCATTGCACTGTTAAGAATATGCAGGGTAAAATCCTTCTGCAGGGGGACGTTAATCATGGATTATATCGGGTCCCAAACACCACCAATAAGAACTCTTCTCTCATGGCTCTCTCCGGTGTTCGCACTTCTGTTCATGGTTAGCACCAAAGACTTGCTCATCCACACGAGCCTCTCCTGTGCAAACTTATCTCATCTTTTCAGCTTCCGGTCTCTTCCAACACATTTCCAGTTGTGTGCGAATCCTGTCAACTGGGCAAAAGTCGTCGTTTACATCTTCCTGTTTCTCACATAAATTCATCTGCTCCTTTTGATTTAGTGTATTCGGATGTTTGGGGTCCCGCCCCGTTACTTTCACTTAATGGAAGTCGCTACTTTTTGCTTTTTATTGATGATTGTACCAAATTTGTTTGGATTTATTTTTTAGCTACCAAATCACAGGTCTTCTCCAAATTTGTCCAGTTTAAACATATGGTCAAAACCCAATTTCAACATGACATTAAAGCCCTCCAAACTGATTGGGGTGGAGAATATCGCAATGTCTCCACCTTTCTTCAAACACATGGCATTGCACATAGAGTCTCATGCCCCCATACCCAAGAACAAAAAGGCCTCACCTTATTAGCTCAATCATCCTTCCCTCAATTATTCTGGGAACATGCGTTTAAAACCGCTACCTACCTACACAATCGTACAATTACCCCTCTTCTCCACTTTCATTCACCTTATCAACTTCTATACCATAAATCTCCCGACTATACCTTCCTTAAAACTTTCGGCTGCTTGTGTTATCCCTTCTTACGTCCTTATAACTCTCACAAACTTGACTTCCGCTCTCTCCCCTGTATTTTCCTCGGGTATAGCACTACTCACAAGGGCTACCTATGTTATCATCAATCCTCCTCTCGGCTATATGTTTCTCGCCATGTTGTCTTTAATGAAAGTGTTTTTCCTTATATACCTTCTGTCTTCCCTACCACTTCACACTCTTTTTCTACTTCTCCTCTATCCGCCTCTGATTTACTTACACATGCACCCTCCATCTCACCTTCTTCTCCACCATCATCTACTACTTCATCTTCCACAGCCTCCACCATCCCCTCACCACCTCCCTCACACACACCTATTCCAACCCACCCTCCCATAGTCTCAAAACCGTCTTCCACTTCTCACTATCGTCCTACACCCACCAATACACACCCAATGATCACTAGAGCTCGTACCAACTCTCTCAAACCCAAAGTCTTTCTCACAACCCTTTCCGATACTTCTTATTATGAACCTCGTTTGTTCTCCCAAGCCATTAAATTTCCTTGCTGGCAGCAAGCTATGCAACATGAATATGATGCTCTCATGAGGAATAACACATGGTCTATTGTTGCTTGTCCTACTAATGTCAATGTTATTGGTTGTAAGTGGATTTTCAGGATTAAACGGCGATCTGATGGCAAAATTGAACGATACAAAGCCCGCTTGGTGGCTCAAGGTTACATTCAAGAAGCCAATGTTGATTATTTTGACACTTTCAGCCCGGTCATTAAACCAACAACCATCAGAATTTTCTTGTCCATAGCTATCTCTCAAGGCTGGACCATTCGACAACTTGACATAAACAACGCCTTTCTGAATGGGGATCTACATGAAGTAGTGTACATGAAACAGCCACGTGGCTTTGAAGACCCAACTAGACCACATCATGTATGTCGGCTCAATAAAGCCCTCTATGGCCTCAAATAGGCTCCAAGAGCCTGGTTCAACAAACTCAAAACCTACCTTGTTAATCACGGGTTTAAAGCTTGCCAATCAGATACATCGCTTTTTGTTCACATCAGTTCCACCACAACCATTTACATTCTCGTTTATGTCGATGATGTAATCATCACCAGAAATGATGGAATCAAAATACAACGCTTCATCCACCAACTTAATACAGTTTTTGCTCTCAAAGATCTTAGGCCACTACATCATTTATTGGGCATACAAATCAACTCCACAGCTACTGGTCTTGATCTATCACAAAAACAATATATCCTTGATATTCTCCAACGAAGTAAAATGAAAGAAGCTTCTTCCTTATCAACACCGGCCGATCCAAGTTCTCGTCTATCCCCTGCAGGCGAACCATTCAATGATCCAACGTTATTCCAAAAAATTATGGGTTCCCTTCAATATGCTACTATAACCCGCCCAGACATTGCCTATGCTGTTAATCGTGTCTGCCAATTTATGCATTCTCCTACCACTCAACATTGGCAAGCTACAAAACGCATCCTTCGGTATTTAAAAGGCACCTTGCATCATTGTCTACATTTCTCCCCAACCAAAGCCGACTCACTTCTTGCCTACTCGGATGTCGGATGGATTTCAAGTCAAGAGGATAGTCGATCTCAATATGGGTATGCAATTTTTCATGGTTCCAACCTCATCAGCTGGACATCCAGAAAACAACAAGTTGTAGCCCGATCCAGTACCGAAGCAGAATACAGATCGCTCGCATACACCACCGCTGAATTACTGTGGCTAAAACAGTTGAATCATGAACTCCGGGCTCCTATTCTAAAACAACCATTGATTCTTTGTGACAACGTAGGTGCCATCTTCATGAGCAAAAATCCAATCATCAGTACTCGATCAAAGCATATTGCTCTCGACTTTCATTTCATTCGGGAGCAAGTTGAAACCGGGGCACTTAAAATCAACTACATCTCCTCTGTTGATCAGTTAGCAGATATATTCACCAAACCATTGTCACGAGATCGAGTTCATCTTCTTCGTTCCAAGCTTCAAGTGCGTCCCAACCTTCAGCTTGTCGGGGGCTAATAACCACACATGAATCACACAAGCTTGAACCGTTCAACTCTAGTCCTAGTCTTCTGTGTACCGTTGTGTAGTGGCGCATATTTAGGATGCATTCAATTCTTTATTGTATATAAATACTGATGTATAACTCTCGTACAAAATACAGAGCAGGATATTCAATTGAATATCCTGCTCTGTATTTTGTACGAGAGTTATACATCAGTATTTATATAAAATAAAGAATTGAATGCATCCTAAATATGCGCCACTACACAACGGTACACAGAAGACTAGGACTAGAGTTGAACGGTTCAAGCTTGTGTGATTCACGTGTGGTTATTAGTTTGAAAGAAAATATTTTGGTTTATTTGTATATTAAAAATAATATTTGGATGGATGGTCATAATTCAAAAAATTCAAGTTTATATCCAAAAACGAAACTCTAATATTCTGTTAGCAGGATTTAGAAACCGCGCCACCTATTTTAATAATGGTTCCTTTAATTTGATTTCGACTTGGTTTTGGGTTGTTATACTTAGATATACTACAAACTGTGACATGTTTTGCAAAAATAAACTGATTGTCGATAATAAAGTATTTGTTAAAGAAAAGTATCCACTACATGCTGAAAGTAAAATTATTTTTTTGCCGTAAGAAAACTAATTGCCACCCGAAACTAATTGTTGAAAGAAAATATTTGCAGTCGCAGCATCGCCCGGGTACCCCACTAGTATATATATATATATATATATATATATATATATATATATATATATATATATATATATATATATATAGTTTAAAAGATCCTTATGTTTTTTTGACGTTCTAAAGGCATTAAGTCCATTCTAACCAACATATGAAGAACCTACACTTGTTTTAACCGGTTTCCATCGCCAAGTCATGTTTATGTGGCATTTTGTAGGCCACGATGATGTGCCTTTCTACTCACCACATGATATATTTTTTCAATGTTTTATTAAAACCCCTTGCTTCTTCTGTGGGACAAGGGTTGAAGAAAAGTTTGAACAGATGGAAGGAACGAACTAGAATAAGAACAACAAAAATACTTTTACATGCTCAAGAACACTCAAAATTAATAATATCCAAATCGACTTCCAAGGGTCATCTTTTAGATTTTTCAAGTTTTAGGTTCATCTTTTAGATTTCTTCGAGTTTTGGGTTCATCTTTCAGGTAGGTGTTTTGAAGATCATATTTTCTTGAAGGTTCATCTTTCATATTTCAGGTATAGATTTCTTGAGTTCTAATTTCATGTTTTTAAGACTCGATTTCTTGAAGGTCCGATTTCAAAGTTCGATTTTTTAACGGTTATGTATGTGTTCATCCCTAGAACTTAGAAACATGTTGTACGAAAATATAAATTACTCGACCTTCTTGGTTCCATTCTCTAGGAATGAAAGTTACCAGATAACAATTCAAGATCGAACTCATTCTTAGCGAATTAAGAAAGCAAACTCAATTTACCAACCTCAAAGTCTCCTATCATAACTAACTTGAACATACACTTTAAAGATAAACCCAAAACTCGAAGATGGGCGAGCCTAGGTTTCTGACAGTTGAGAGATTATCGTAAGGCATCTCAAATTGAGAGATTTTTAGGCATTAGTCTGAGTTGGTAATGACCTGGCACCTCATTTGAAGAACATTTTTAACCCATAAAAAGGAAGTTTATTGTAATGGGCTCGACTTCGACACTCTTGATTTCCCGTGCAACATCCCGAGGTTCCCGCTAGAACCATGAGACCATCCTACCTAGAAACACATGCCAACTGGTTAAACCCTGCCAAGGGCTTATCAGGGAGGCGACATTAGCCCCAGACCAGTTGTGTCTAACCCATAACGGTCCCCTTCACAGTCAAGCCATCTACCATTGAAGACTCGGCCAAACGAAAGAGACTAGACTAACAACGCCCTCACGGGCTAATACGACCCATATAGATCTTGATGGCAAGCTAACCAGCAACATGGTCTTCTTTCTATTTGGTCTTCACAACCACGCCAACTTTTTTTCGTGATATTCTCCCATCGCCAAAATATAGCACGTCCTCGTGTGGTAGGAGAAAAACTCTTGTCCCTTCCAATCTCGATCATCATCACGTACAGTTGTGTACCGCACTCCCTGATCCCAACCGCATACGCATAGGGTCGAAGTCCTCGGCATGTAGCCACCCCCAGTCTACTCTTAGACTTATACGAGGAGGTGGAGCAGTTATCGGAGGGTCACCCCTGTAGGCATCCCACCCACTAGTCCGCCTCTACGGACCCCACAAAAGTGCACAGCTGACTCAACATATGTCCCTTGCTCAAACGCGAATTTGATACCACTTGTCACTGAATTGACTTCGACACTCTTCCTTGCTCATAAGACATCCTGAGGTTCCTGTTGGAACCATAAGACCAGCCTACCCAAATACACAGTGCAACTACTTTCGTCCTGCCATGGGCTTATCATGGAGGCGGCATTAGCACTTATCGGTTGGGTGTAACCTGCAACGGTCCCCTTTATAGTCAAGCCCACTAGCATTTATGACTCGGCCAAACGGAAGCGACTAGACTAACAACACCCTTACAGGCTAATACAAGCCCCATAGATCTCAATGACAAGTTAACTAGCGACATTGTCTTCTTTCTCTTTGGTCTTCACGGTCACACAAAATTTTGGTCGTGACATTATGCCCCTCCATAGCTAAAAATATGGGGGCCTTTTATTATTTAAAAAAAAACAAGAAACTCTATCCATCACAACCACCCTGCTGACTTCATATTTAAAATATCACAAAAACAAAAGGCTCGACAAATTCTTCAAGAATCGATTCCTCTTCTTGTTGTTCGACAATCATGTGTGTAAGAATGGTTCCATATTTGAAGTTTATTTGGTTCTAGATTTTTAGAGTGTATGTAAGTTCAATATGTTAGTACTTTGAAATATTTAAAAAGTTTATTGGGTTTCAAAGAAAATTAGTGGAATTCAAAATGTTAGGGATTTGATTTAGCACAAATACTAGATGAAGGTCGATAGGAAGAAGATGGAAATATTTTTTTAATTACGTTTAGTCATGGTTTGTAAGTATTATGAGGTCCGTTTCTTTGATTTCTCTTGCATAAAAACATATCGGATTTGTTTATGTTTATGAGTATCCAATGACGACATATTTTATTTTCAATATTGTAACATCCCGATGATGAGGTACTTCTAATTTTGACCCTACAATTTATTTATATTGCAATTTGGACCCTAAGTAAAAGAAAGAGTGCAATGAGGGCCCTAGTGGCATTTTCGTAATTTAGGTGTTGGGGGAGTACGCCATACGTACGTGTGTACGCTAAGTGTAACATCCTGGATTTGCAGGTATTAAGATTATTTATTTTATTGAATAATGGGTTGTTTTTGGTTTGGGCCAGGATAGCTGGACTTTAAGATTTAGGATGAGAAAGGCATTACGCGGGGTGTACCATGCCAGGTACGCGCAGCGTACTCAAGAGGATTGGGCAGGGAGGCCATGCACGTACGTCCAGTGTACCAAAGGGTACATGCAGCGTACGTGCGCAGAGTCTAAAACCCTAACTTTTAGGGTTTGATCCCTATATAAAGGACCTTATGCCTTTGGTCCAGCCTCCCTCTCATCTCTAGGCAGCCACCATGAAAACCCTAACCCATATTTGTGTGTCCTTGTGATTTAGAAGCTATTTGAGAGTATCTTGGTGTAGTTTTGGTGCTTTGGAAGAGAAAGGAGCTTGAAGAAGGAGCAAGAATTCACAAGAGCTTGTAGATCCTGGAGATTGGCATCATTTCTGACTCTTTTGAGGTATCAAGTTCCAAACTTGACCATTGCATGATTAGATTTGTTTATAGGATTGTTTAAGATCACTTTTAGACTCCATTATTGAGGCTTCTTGCATCTTAATGATTTCAGACCATAAGAGTTGTCCTTTTGGGCTCTTGGAGGCACTAAGATTCATAAAAATCGGATCTTGATGGTTAAGCCACAACCATGCAAGTGTTTGATGGTCATAAAGCTTGTTAAAAGGACCAAAATCATGTTTTGACCCCAACCATGCATGCAAGCACATAAAGTTTGTGACTTTATGGATTAGGAGGTCTTAAAGGACTTGGATCTACATTTTAGACTTAATGAATTAATTCACAAATTAAGTCCCAAGAAAGTTGGCCAGTACACTAGGCGTACACCCTTGTATGTTGCGCGTACTAGGTCAACTCCCCGTTTTGATCAAGGCCAGCGTACGTTGGGTGTACGTGACAGGTACGTCGTGCATACGTAAGCATAGTGATTATATTGGGCTTTTTGGGCCTTAGGGATTGGCCTGGACTATTAGGCCCCGTAGCCCACTATGGAGTATAGTTATGGGCCTAAGAATTTGGAATTAGAAGTATTGGGCCATATTGGGCCACTCGAGATTATTTCATTTTGGGCTAAGGACTTATTAGAATTGTGAAAAAAAGGGTTGGGCCCAATTTAGAAAATTGGGCCATTAGTGGGCCATTAGGGAGCCTTTGATGGGCCATGAGTGCATTGGATTTAATAAGTTAGCATTAGGCCTTATGAATGGTTCAATTTAGGCCGAGGGGCTAAAATGGTCATTTTACCCTAAGTAGTGTTATAGATTCAGATTGATTGTCATTATGATTATGATAGTCAGGAGTCATCGGAGAAACTATTAGAGATCACTTTCTATGGGATTCGACACTCAACTTTACGAGGTGAGTCACCATCCAGTAGAGGTGGGTCTAAGGCACCAATGTCGGCCCACCAATAGGTGATTATGTATGAGATGATTGTCTTTGTGATAATTGCCTGGTTTTCCACTATCTGATATGCTTTATATGCTAGGATGCTCTGTTATATGTGTTAGTAGTAGTAGGGGTGAAATAGTCCCTAGATAGCGGTTGAAAGATATTGAAGGGTTAGTAAGTACCCATGCATGCCTTGCATTATATTTATGTTATGTTATTATATGGTAGTGGTAGGGGTGAAATAGTCCCCAGTAGTCGGTTGAGATAAACTGGCGAGTAAGTCAAGCACCCCAGAACGGCTTGACATGGGTAAGTCAAGCACCGCATAATAGCTTGACCTGGGTAAGTCAAGCACCCCAGAACGGCTTGAAATGGGTAGGTCAGGCACCCCAGAATTGTCTAGCAGTATGTTTGTTATATGGTATGTGGTATGATGGGGGAACTCACTAAGCTTCGTGCTTATAGTTTTCAGTTTT
This sequence comes from Lactuca serriola, assembly GCF_051521515.1. NCBI lineage: Eukaryota > Viridiplantae > Streptophyta > Magnoliopsida > Asterales > Asteraceae > Lactuca > Lactuca serriola. Next base: position 232,234,263 of record NC_136409.1, on the reverse strand, counting down.
GTTTTCAGGTACCTCTTCATCGAAGGGGAAGGAACTGGCACAGTAGCAGTGCATCACACACACATATGATTTCCGCATTTTGGGAACCATTGGATTGTACTGTGACATTATTATTATTCCACAACATGTTTTATGGCATTTGACTTATGAGATTATGGGTTGATATGATATTGATGATGTTTTTCAGTAAACAATTTTATAAGCTACTTAATTAAAAATGAAATTTTTGGTCATGAAAGTTGGCATGTTACACTAAGCGTACTAGGGCGCGCCCTAGTACATTGGGCGTATATCTACACGCAGGGCGTACGTGGCAAGCATGCAAACCCTAATTTTTAGGGTTTGGCTCATATTTAAAACGCATTATAGCCTCATTCCCCCTTACTTCATCAGCCTCCATCCTCTTAAAATGTTTTTGCAACCTTAATCCCTATTATGAAGCATTTCTAAGCTTGAGTGTGTGTGTTTTGTGCTTTTGAAGAAGAAGGAAGGAAGGAGAGGCCATCTTGGAGGAGTAAAACTCTTAAGATCCAGGATTACACCACCTTTTGGCATCATTTGGAGGTATAAAGTTATGAACTTGGTGAAGTTTCTATTAGATCTTGTTTTGGGCTTGGTTTTAGGTCCTTTTTGTCCAAAATGTGGTGTCTCATGAGCATAGCATGTTCTTGGCCCAATAAGCCGTCCTTTTAGACCTCTGGAAGGGTCTTGAGTCATAAAAATGGGATCCAAATGGTTGGTTTTGCTCCATGCATCATTTAGAAGGTCTTAATTCATTAAGATGTTGAGTTTTGGTGTTTTAAGCACTTATTAGACATGCAAGGTCATAAAGTTGGAAACTTTATAACTCTTTATGATATTTTTACCATGGATCTGCAATTGGACGCATTAAGTCGAAGTATTATGCTCTTAATATGAAAAGAGAATACCATGTGAGTACGTCGAGCGTACCTATGTGTAAGACAAGTGTACTCAATCAGCCACCCCGTTTCCAGTCAATGCGAGTACGCCTCGCATACGCTCTCTGGGTTGACTCGGCTAGGTTGACTCAGTTGAGTTTGACCAAGTTTGACCAAGGGGTATTTTTAGGTAATTCAAAGGCCAAGAGACCCAGGGTGACCCGGATAGACTGAAGGCCTGAGAGGCGTACCAGTCAAGCCGAAGGCCCGGAGAACGGTCCAGATAGGCTGAAGGCCCGGTGAGGCGATCCAATCATGTTGAAGGTTCTATAGGCAGTCTAGATAGTCTGTAGGCCGGTGTGGCATTCCATTCAGGTTGAAGGCTGTGTATGCATGTTGTTCGTTATTATGGTTATGTGGTGATACTTTGGGGGAACTCACTAAGCGTTGGTTTATAGTTTTGGGTTATAGTTTCAGGTACTTCAGATGATTGTGGGAAGGCAAAGGCGTGACCGTACACATCCTCTTGTTTATGGCTTATGATCTTGGGAGACTTTGATATTTGGAAAATATTTTGAAAACCATGATTTGTAACAATTTATGATTTTGGGTTGATTTTAAAAGTTCAAATTTCTTGTGATTTTCATGGATGTTACAAATAGGTTTAATTTTATTTCAAGTTAATTATTAAATTCATTTGAATTGACATTTTTGACTTTTGAAGTAGGTTTGATCTTACCAATTTATGTAAATATCATGACATTTTCAATCTTAAACATACAAACTCACTAATATTAGAGGAAGACGAGAAGTCAGATGGAAGATAGGTCACCAGTGGAAAGGAGGCGATAAGAGGGGGTGTTCATTAGTGGAAAGAAAGGAAATAGTGTGAGTGTGGGGGAGGGGAAGGGGTGGGACCGAATTTTGTATATAGTAATATTAATTTTATCTAAACTAAATAATAGAGGTTGTAAATTATATATTTTAAAGTGACAAGATAGTCATTTCAAAATTGGTAGAGACCAAATCCTCAAACAGATAATAACTTTATGGATAAGTCTAAAACCAAACCACTCTAAAATGACTATTTTTGAAAGTTGAAATATTTTTGGACCTTAGCCAAAGAAATTGTATATAATAAAGACGATTTTCTGTTTTCAAATATATGTAAACATAGAAAAATTAAATATTTTCCTACATTTTCTTTTTATTTATTTTTCTACTTATATAAGATAATATCATATAGAATCCACTAATTTTCTCTCTTTAATCATATATTTTGATTTTGACACTTGCTTGATTAAGTGGATAGGAAATTACAGTACGGGGATATTTGATTTCTCACTTAATCATATTTTTTTTAACACTTATTTTGATAAGCGGATAGGAAAGTAGAAGAATATTTGATTTTCAAAAACATAAGATCAATATTAATTGAAAATTTTTATTAGTTTAAACTTAACAATTTAAAAATTACACAGTTAAAAAGATAGATTGCTTCACTTTCAATTAAAAAAACATAAACCTAAAATAAAACAAAAAATATATACAAATATATTTCTTGTTCACCAAATATAAACAAAGATTGTTATGTGTTTCTTTGTTACATTATTCCCTAACATTGGCTTTGTTGTTAGACATTAGTTTCTTGTTCATAAGATGGTAGGGTCGTCAAATATGTACAACGGATAACCAATCAAACATGTTACCAATCGAACCAAAAATGTTTGTAGCCAATATATTTGGTAGGTAATATCACACAAACCGAGTAACCATGATACGGTAGTGGTACAAATTTTTCAATACTACGGGATATATATATATATATATATATATATATATATATATATATATATATATATATATATATATATATATATATATGGTGTTGAAGATTTTAAGAGCTTTGATATTTTATGGTATTAGTAAAATTTAAAGTTTAAACTCGTGTTTATGTGTCCCGTTTTCTCTATAGCTTTAACTTTTGATTGGCGTGTCCCATTTTTTCTATGGCTTTAACTTCTAAGCTCATTGTAGAAATTAATAAAATCAATTTTTCAATCTCAACCATTACAAAACTCTTATCCACATTTCATAATGCTTAAGTACATGAAAACACTTATTCACAAAACTCGAATACATATTGGTATATACCATTACCACCATGGACAAACCAAATTTATTGGTAGCCAAACAAGTTGGTACCAACTATATTTGGTACGATATTAGTAGCAAAATTTTTATAACTATAATTAATATGGTATATTGTTTAAAAAAAATAACCGGTACCGTACCAATTCCTCCCCCTAGAATAAACCATCACCTTGGTGACCTAGCAATGGAAAGTTTTGGGAATCAAAAGGGGAGGTGACTCCTAGGTTTCGATCAAAGGGTGGCCACCAGCCTCCCAAGTTGATGCTTTAAACAACATGTGTGTACTACCGGATGGACGAAGGGACCGAAGGTTTCCCTTCCAGGTCACTGGTGATGACTCGGGTGGGGTCCTCGGTTATCAATAAAAAAGTTGTTATTGTAACTACAAATTGCATGATCTTCATCTTCTAAAATGTTGCTCGAGGATGAAGATGATATAGCATTATAGCTTTCAATTCTCACACTTTGTAAGCAAATTATTATAAATTGGGAGTGAAGCAGTTGTGTAAAATTGTAAGGGATTAAAGGGCTACATATCCGAGGGAAAAAATATGAAAGTTGTCATCGCTCTAAAATAAGGGAAGAGGGAATGTGGTGTGTGGCCCTTCCCCCAACCGGGGCCACCCTCGGGGCACCATGGCTCCACCTTAACACCCCGCATGGGGTGGAGACCAGAGAGAGGTATAAGAGTTTAGTCTTACAGATATAGATGGGCGGTGAATACATATTAGATCTCATTGCAACAATGTGGTGTTCAGTAGTGTTCTCTCGTGAAACATCTCAACCAAAACAAACTATTCCTATCAGTTCAACTGATAGAAATATAAAACTTGAAACAATATTTGATTAAGTTTTTTCATATAACACAACACCCATGTATCTTGACAAATACCCAATATGGTGGTCCCTATTATTAAAAGTAAAAGAAAATGAACAACTTTAAACCATGGTTACACCCATTTATCACAAATCATAAGCTCATTCTTCTTTATTGGCTTCACTTGTTACAGTACTTACATTTTCCGATGGAGCATCTTCTGTAACCTTATTGTGATGATCAGCAGCAACCACAGTGTCGGTGGGCTGGGCTGCACTGGACTCAGCAGGCTCAGTGGGTGTGGCCTCAGACTCAGAGGTTGATGACTCAGGCTCAGGTGCTGCTGGTTCAGGGGTTTTGATAGTTCCTACTTTAGCATACTTGCTCATGAATTTGTATTCCCAATCACGTAAGGCGTCCATCTCGAACATACCAAGACCACTGATATCACCTGTCAAATCTTTCTCATCAAATGACATTTTTGCAAGTGCTCTGCTAGCATCTTTTCCGGCGAACAGTGCATAGGGACCACCTGGTCCGTAAAACATTCTGAAAAGTACACAACAAATGAAAAAGGTCACCATAAAAAGGCAAAGCACTAAATCTGACCCACTATCCATGGTCCAACAAATTCACTAAAGGGACTTTATATCAAAAGTTAACACCAATTTCACATAAAAGGGAACCCCATCGATTTCATGACGATTATGTCCCTCTCCATGAGGTAAAGCATCAAGGGATCACATCAAACAGGATAGAAATCAAAAACATCACCGAAGAACAGAAAACCCCAAATTGCAAAATTTTGAAAGCACTAAATTAGTATCCGTCTAAGCTAATACATCATAACTTCAGTTCATATATCAATTACCGAACTTTAATTTATGTAACCAGCTTTAAATTATAAGAGAAATAGAGCGATTTACGAGGATGTACCTGCTTTGCGAGACATCGTAGATCTGACCTTTTATGGCCATAAGCAGAGGTTTCTTAGGATCGTTGCCGTCGTAAGCCTTCAACTCCTCTTCGGTTACCTCTCCGAGCTGAACCGGCGGCGGGAGAGGTTCCGACTCCTCGAAAGAACTAGACCTTGGTTGTACATGATGATCGGAGGAGCCACCGAACATAACGGAGAAGACATAGTAGATGGCAAGTCCTAAAGCAACTACAGTGAAGAAAGTGGTTGGAGAGAGTCCGGTATATGCGGTTATGGATTCTTTCAGAGTCTCCAGAAGTTCCACGGCCATGGCGGATTGATGATCGAGGTGTGGGTGTGAGAAAAGTTATTGTGAACGGAAATGTTGCTCGCCCTAAATTATATGGACAAAATATTCATTAAGATTCCATGTTAACATTAATATATTTTTTATTTTATTTAAAAAAAAACAAAACATGGAACGTAAATTATGATAAAAATATTTTATATATATATTGTTATTATTTAATAACAATATCTTATAGAAAAAGAAAAGTTTCATATCTAATTATGTTGCATGTTTTAAATTTTTATTAACATGACATTCTTATTTGAGAAAAGAAAATGTACATTTGGATTTCATTAAGTTAAATAGTCAAAAGTCTACTGACATTACCATGAGTTATCATATTTAAAATTGCCATTACAAATGCTTAGTTTATCTGAAAAAAGTTTTTAAAAGATATTAAACTATTGTTGTGACCTTTAGAAATATGAGAACACACAAGTATAGTACCGCATTAATATTTGAAATATATATTTCTTGTTCTGAAGATATAACGTCCCTTCTTATTTTCTCTGATATTACATTTTCATGAAATCTCAAAATAAAAAATTTACATAAATATTAATAGTCAATTAGATGGTATACAAAAAGAAATAAGTAATTGGTCAAAGAAGGGCAGCAGTGGTCCGATTTTGACAAACCTCCAAAGCCTTTGAAGTTTGAAGCATGTATGATGTATCGCATTAGTCTCAGCACACCATATAGGGTTTAGGCATCTCCTACACAACAGAACAAAAATCTTGTTGTTGCATCATTTTTGGATCATTTAACTTCAATCCAACAATATTTGGTATGACAAACAAATAGAAAAATCAAAAATAAAATTTCCGATTCAAAACTAATCGGACATCATTGACTAATTGTAACCAACTACTCTACATTTGTCATGACATCGATTGGTGGGGAACCAAAGTTATTTATGTCATTAATCTTATTAATTGATGTATCGATAGAATGTTTGTCAGGATTAATGAAGTAAACTTTTTTTAAGAAAATGATACACCTAGAGAAATAAAAAATAAATAAAAGTACATTAAACTTAATTATTTTTTGAAACGGCAAATTATAAAACACCACCACTAGCAAGTAGCTAAAACACGACAAAACAAACAATGTCCATATTTCCGAGACGGGTCAAAGGCGAACAAATCTAATATATCTAATTATAGAGTTGAGTATACTCATATATTTACACTAAATGTATGACAATGAAATAACATTATTTGCAATCTTAAAGGGGAGATATAAATCTTTTTGAACACCTTGTTGTTTCCCGAAGTCTAAACACCATAACAAATAGTAGTTTATGGATGTGATGATATTGCGTCCAAGGACGGTGATCCCAAATGACAGCAAAATCGATGAAATCAACCGCTACGAAAAATTGACAAATTAGAATATCACACCATTTTAGCACCCATTCTATAGCAATCTTAGCCGAGTCGCATCTGATAAGCACATGGTCGATTGTTTTATTTTCTTCACTGCAAAGAGCACAAAAAGGAGATTGAATGTTGACCCCAAACAGTCTAGTATTTCGTCAGAATCAAGAGAAATTCTTGGTTGATTGTTGTATCCTCTAGACAGATCCCTACAAGGGAAATTTCTGTCTTAGGACACTACAATTTGCAAGCCTCAATCTACATAATTTCGTTTTTTGTGTTTCTGTTGTAAACATAAACCATCAAGTATGTTTTCTGTAAACTGATTCTTGTATATTTCATGTATATATCTCAATTTCGTTTGTTTTATTTCAATTAATCTTGTTGATTGTATATTTATGTCATAACATTAATTACTTTCGGATCTCCCGTTTGATACGCATTTTTCATGTTCAAATAGATCTTTCTGGTTGAATGGACTGGAAAGACTGTTTGATTTGCACAAAAAAAAGGATATTTCCTGGTAAGATATGTCTTTCCCAAAAAGCCCTAAAATCATATATTTCTGACTGAATGGGCTGGAAAGACAATTATACATCAAACCTTGTGTCTTTCTTTCTTACTTGGATTATTAATTTTTTTAAATAACTTTTTTTTAATTTATTTTTTATTTTTTTTCATCATTCAGCACAGTCAATCAGATATACAATCAAACAGCATGGTTTTTTTTCCAGTCAGAAAATTTTCCTAGACAACACTTTATCAGACAGCACTTTCCCAGACAGAAACTATCAAACGGGACCTAAGTCTCCACCACCATTTTGTAATTAGAGCTAGTTTTTGAGTTTTTAATGAACCAACTCCAAGGCCCCTTTACTGTTTGAGGCAATAACTTTCGGCCATGCAACCCAATGTATTTTAGACTTTTCATCCCCTCCACCCCAAAGGAATTACGCCTTATTGCAATATAATCAGTCGTTATGTTGATTCCACACTCTTGGGGTTTTTTTGCAATTTAACCAGTCGGTTTCTTCACAATATTAGGATGTATAGAAACACAAAAAATGGAACTCGATACCCTAAAGGAGCAAAAAAAAAAACTCATGAAATGAAGTGTTATCATATTCACTACCATTATCACATTTGAGGAAATTGACGGTACATCTTAATTGATTGATTTTAATTTATGTGGAAAAATGAAGGAATTTGATAAAAACGTGAATGTTTTGTTTAAAGGGGTAGTCCCAAAGAAAATGCGAATTGTCAAACATTACAATAAAAAAAACTCATCAAATTCAATATTTTATTTATTACGAGGAGTGAATTGTCTACAATGATGCGACATCCGTTACCATCATAAATAAAATGAGAGTCATGATTACTAGAAAAGGAACATGAGTACACTTGTAGTTCCATGTACATGGTTTGTGGCTTGTGGTCCATAATCCAACCTTGGCCATTCAACCAAAAAAAAACTATAGCAGCAAGGTGAGCTGGTCGTTTGAATTGAGCCTGTTGAGTAAGTAACAGACTCACATAAACCTTTTTAAATAGTCATTTAAAAACTCATGTGATTTTCCTTATCCTTGTTAAAAAAAAAAAAAAAAAAAAAAATCAATCTCTCCAATCTTGTCGTTTGTAAGAAAGGCATCTAAAATTTAAGACAACAATACATGTATAAAACAGTAATAACCCTAAGTACTTAGGATATGAGACTTATGAATGAAAAGAAAACTGCACGAAACTTGTCCTAAAAAGCACCAAATAATACGAGGGCAGCAGCAGCTGAACATCTCAGATAAACCCCTTGTTTGGTGTGGTGCAACCTAACCATAAATGTATCCAATTATATGTTTCTCCATATATATACAAAAAGCTAATCAAAATCATCCACCAACATCTTAAATCCATGATCAAAAACCCCAAACCTCAAACCGCAAGACTTTTGACCTCATCTTCCTTCCACAGCCCTTCTTCATACTTGTACCACCTCACAAGCCCTTCATCAAGCTTCATTCTGTGACACATGATACACGATTCATCATCCATGCATGTCAAGAACTGTCGCAACCTTGAAGCCTTCTTGAAAATCGAATCATCGAGCTCGGTCACCACTTTGCGAGTTGCAGGTGGTGGAGGGGCATCTATGATGAGAGAATGAGATATGTTGAGCACTTCAAGGTTCTTTAACCCGTTTAGGATCAATAAAAGGGCGTCCTTGTACACAATGGAGACACGAAGGCTTAGCACTTTTAGGTTAGGGACACAACGGATGAGTGTCTGCACGCATAACATGTCACATGGCCCCATGATTTTGAGTTCTGAAAACTTCTTGCAGTGCTTTGAGATTTCTTCCATGAAATAAGGTGGATTCGCTATGCTTGGCATTGTGAGGGATTCGAGATTATTCCACTTGCTAATAGCCTTGCATATACCCGTCCTTTTTATACGGTTCCATGCAGGTAACACCAAGCGCTTCAGATTTGGCGTCCTGCATAAACAATACAATAAGTGACATGACATAACATAACAGGTTAAACTGTGTTTGACATGCATTGGACTGGGACTGAGACCGATGTCAATGGAACAAATATTTCCCTCCTTATCCCACCTTTAAGGGGTGGGACAAAAGATTGAAATCTTTGTTCCATTCAGTTCAATGTATGTCGAACACAGTACAGCCTGTGGGCCCTGATGGTTGAGATGATACCTTTCAGCGGTGTAGGTCAACTGATCATCGCTGACGTAGAGATTGAAATGGAAGATCAAAGTTGTAATGCTTCCACGGCTAAGATTCAGAGCGATCTTCAAAAGCCGTGTGAGTTGTTTATCGGATCTTCCATCGACATAAACATAAGGCTCGAGGGGAATCTTTATGAAGTTGGATCTCAACATTGATAAATCAAGAGTTTTCCATAATAGGGGATCACAAGCAGCTAAACGCCATGTGCTGCAGATATGACCGATACCAGAAGTCAACTCAAAAACATCAAACCTTTGAAATATCTTCACCAGAATGTCAATATCTAACTCCTCCCACTTTGTCGTTTCATCATGTTCCATTCTTGACTTCTCACAGAAATAATCCAGTCTTGCAACAATCAACGGACCTAATTGATGCAAAAAGTTAGGTTTTTTAGTTATGTATCTTTTCACAAGAAAGACCAATATTAGCTGATAAGGCTTTGTGAGATTGCAAATAAAAAAAGGTTGAATGCAAGAAATAGCAATGTACTTTTATTTGTTCCTATTACAACATTGTACATATACTTCATCACATAAATATATATTGAGTAAAACAAGAGAATTAAACATTTTTAGGCTTGGGCGAACATATAATTCATCTAGTAAAGGAAATCAACATTTATATGTCAACTATGGTAATTGTTTCTGCCACAATCTTTACACAAAAACCAAAACTGAGGACATGTATTTTCCAACTAGGCTTTTCCTGAAACATATTAGGGAACTACCCTTTTATCAAACATTACGAGCATTTTTAGAACAAAAAGGAAGTTATTGTGCGCTTCAGTCTCAATGTAAATTGGAATTCAGCAAAAATCCTTGTCGTAATTATAGCCAATTTTGGGATTTGTAAAATACTAGTGCAAGATCGGCGTCAGAAAACACAGGGCAATCAAATTTAACTGCGGTCTTCCTAATGTTTCTAAATTCGACTTTGATCGACGAACAGATGGAGAAATTAATCATTATTACACTGAGAGGAGCCGAAAGCCCCAACATTTTTATACAGATTGCTACAGCTAACCACTTGATTCTTACTTAAACATAATCGATCGAAGAGTATGACATAATTAGCTTAAAATGGAGCAATTCGCATCTAATCCAAACCCCTAATCTACAGAAATTATAAGACCCCATCCTCGTAATTAAAGCCAATTTGGGGGTTTGTGAAATTCTAGTGCAAGATCGGCCTCAAATAACACAAGACACTCAAATTTAACTGCGTTATTCCCAGTATTTGAAAATTGGAATTCGATCGACGAAAAGATGGAGAAATAAATCGTTATTTCACTGACAGGAGTAGAAAGCCCCAACCTGTTAATCAGATTGCAACGGGTAACTACTGGAATTCTTACTTTTACTGTATCGATCGAAGATTAAGCAGAATTAGCTTGGAATGGAACAATTCGCATGCAATTCGTAAATAAATTCACAAAACTTAACATTCAAACTTATGTTAGACATTTGATTATTGAGGTTAACATCCGAAAATCGAGACGCATACCAGAAATACCCGATTCCTGACAAGATCGCACAAATCAGTCTCGATTCGATTGAAAAGAAAGAGAAAAATGATGACAAGTGGAACTATCAGATACACAGTAATAAGACATGCGAAACACGTAGGGGGGGGAAGAGAGCGAGAGAGGAGGGACATACCTAGAAGCTCTTCTGCTTCCTATTCTCGAACGGGCCCTTTTCATTTAGTCGTAGGATTCGACCTTTTTCTATTGAAAAAGATCGGAAATTACGGTAATTGATGCCACGTTAAAGCTGGAACCCCTGGATCTTGTGTCCAAACGACAATGGGCTTCCCTCCGGTAAAATCTAAATTCGATCCTTACCAACAAGCCAAGGCTGTCTATTTTTCTTAAAAAGTCATATAGTAAAATAACGCAAGATTTCCTTTTCCATTCTTTATTTATTTAATATACAGTAAAATAAAATACCAAAGTTATCAAAACCGGATATATTATCAAATAATCAAATGTTATATGACCGTGCTAAGGTAGATTCTGGACATCCTTTATTCACCATACGACCGTTCCAGCAACATGCTCATGTCGACGCAAAAATTATTTGTAACCACCTCCATTAAACATGTTTTTGAGTATACTTCACATAGAGTATGATTTTGGGAGTATTTTTTTTTTTTTTTTTTTTGGAGAATTCATCTATTTCATATCAAGAACAATAATTTTTCCTAACCTTTTAAAATATTATATTTGCCAAAACCATTTTTTAAACATATTTTAACAATTTATAATCAATTGTTATGTCTAAAATCATTATAACTTCAAAAAAAAATTACCATATTACCCCTAAATATTAAAACCCTTCTCTCTCTTTAACCTTCTAAGGTTTAGAAGTGTACGTATCCTATAATGGTTACAGTCCATCGATCTTTGAAGAGCCAATTTGTATCTAGTTGTCTTTGTATATAATCTAGTCTAGGTGCTAAATATACTTGGTATAGCCATCTTGTACTATATTGAAATCTATATCATGTGATAAAACATTAATTATCTGTCATATCCCTAAATTCTTTTGTTATTGTATACTATAATTCTGGAAATTGATGGGCATCTTGGATAACTTTTATGGTCAGGTCAAGTAGACACAAGAAACATTGCATCTAAACCATTATCAAAACCTCTCCAAATGGAACATGTTTCCAATCAAGGCTCATCGATTAGTATAGGCCAATTCAAGCCATAATTACATTCAAAGTGGAAAGATACAACATGTATCATTTTCCAGTAATCTCTAATCTCTTTATTTATCAATTCCAAACAAACGTGTAGTTCATATGGATGCGTATGAATCCACCTCGTGTGTCACCGAATTTGCTATTAGCAGTAAATAAATAAATGTAGGTATAATCCAAGACTAATGGTTGATCAATTTTATGCTAAGAAGGGGTTTAATATTAAAGGTTAATATGGTCAGTTTCTATTTAAACTATAATGAGTCTTAAATATAATAATCAATTATAAATTGTTAAAAAGTATTTATTTATTTTTTTCAGGCAAATACGATATTTGTTACATTTGGTTCAGGTATTATTATTTCTCAATATTTTAGGGTTTTTGGCTGGAACTCGACGAGTTGGGGAGCTCCAACTCGTCGTGTAGAGATTTATTTGGACGCGGGTTTAAGGACTCAACTCAGCGAGTTGGGGAGCCCCAACTCGACGAGTAGACGCCGGAAAGGAAAACCCTAATTTTCAGGGTTTGCACCATATTTAAAGGCCTTAAGCCTCATTATTAGCCCCCTTATCGCCCCTTTGTCCAGAGAATTCCTAGTTCGTGCTTTTCCTACCATTTTGAGTGTGTGAGAGCTTAAAGAGTGCCTTTTGGTGTTTATGTGAAGAAGCTTGAAGTGGTTGGTGTATAGCTAAAGAGAGAGGTTATAGATCCGGTGTTTACTCTATTGTGCAACCATTTTAAGGTATAAAGTTGATACCTTGACATTTTATTGCTTAGATTCTCTCTTATGAAAGTATATGGTCATTTTTAGCTTATCTTGGGGTCATTCTTGGATTTGAGCATGTCATGAATGTAACGCCCCGTTTATTCAAGTAAATTTATAAATGTAATTCCTGGATTAGTTTGTAAATAATTTTGGAGATTTAGGGTGGTTTGGTAATTTCTGGATTCAATTTGAGATAAATCTTGAGGGAAGGACTAAAGTGTAAGTTTCGGATGTAATTTGAAAAGGATTTTAGAATTGGGGGTTGCTTGGTAATTTTTAGGATCTAAATTGAAAGGAATTGGGAGTGTTGGGGGCTGAAGTGTAAATTACAGACTTGTTTTGAAGAGTTATGAGAAGGAGGGACTGGAAGTATCAATTTCGCTTGAAGTTTGAATGAGCACGGGATTGAACTCGGTGGTATATCATTCCCGTCATAAGGTCATCACTCCTAAAACCCTAACCCTATCCTTATGAAACCGCCGCCATGCATGCCCCTCCAGCCGCCACCGCCGATCTCAGGTCCGATTGCCATCCCTCCACCTGCAACCTTACCGTCGGACGCCACCCAACAGCCCCTGATGTCGATGTCGTTGTGTGCAACCGTAAGAGTCGACGAAAACCAAAGATGGAAGCCGAGAACGTCGTCGGATGGTCCAGGAGCGATCAGGAACTTCTCGGTATGCCAGTAGCACTTGATTTATTCATTCTACTCTTCGATTTCAACTTCGGGATCATTGTTGTCGCCGACAACGACTTTTGGTCACTACCCCCCCCCCCAGCTTGTTTCAGCGTCGTTAGCCGCCTAGTCGGTGGTGGGAGCGGTGGTCTCGTGTCACGCAAAGATACGTGTTGCTGTTGAACCATGAAGTGTTGTGAGATTGTTGCTGGCCGGAAATCAAGGAAAAGAACCACCATGGCCGCCTGTCATGGTGGTCGTCGCTACTGCCGCCTCCCGGTGATGTTGTCACCGCTGTGAGCCACCAAGCGGGTGGCTGGGGTGCACATCGCAAATCAGAAGCCTGTATGTGTGGGTTTATTTCAATAGAGAAGTGTGTGGAAGTTTATTTGGCCGGAAAAGCCATCACTACCACCGTGAGGTGGTGGCTGCCGCCACGAGCCACCGCCGGCCACCATGGTGTGGTTGTGTGTGTGTATGTTAGTTAGTTAGTGTTGTGTGTTCATTTTGATTAAAGCATTATAACTGTAATTGCCAAAAGAATAATGAAAAGAAATGGATCCGCCGTCGTGAGCCGCCATTGACCACCACTACCTGAGGTGGTAGTGGGTGGTGCCCCTCAAGCAAACCCTAATGGGCCTAGCAAGACCCTAATGGGCTTAAAGGTTAATTTTGGGCCTATTAGGTAATGTTTGATTGGAAACCCTAATTGTGAGAAATTAGGCCTTAGACTTATTGGACCCATCTTTGGGCCATTGGGATTGGAGTGTGTATTAAGCCCAAGTCACTCCATATCACTTATCTAGTAGAGGAAAGGACTTAATGGATTAAGTCCTTAATGGGTTAAGTAAGAAACACTTAACCCTAGTTATCATTTTATGTGAAACCCTAATTTCACTTGGGCTTTGTGTTGGGCCATCCAAGAACAAGCATATAGACTAGAATAATTTATTAGGCTTTAGGGTAAGGTCCATATGAAGGATTGGGCCCAATTTGGAAAATTGGGCCATAGATGGGCCATATTTTGGGCCTAGATGGTTGTGTGATATTGGGTCCTTAGAATGAGACATGTTGGACTGGACTTATCAATTGGGCCTTGAGGGAAGTCCATGTAAAGGCTTGGGCCCAATTTGGAAAATTGGGCCATATGTTGGGCTTTGATCCTTAGTTGACTTTGGGCCTATGGATTTGGGCCTTGGGCTTGGGTAAGCCAAGCTAAGGGTAATGTAGTAATTATCCAAAGTATGTATTTATAGTATGTGTTAGAACCCAATTATTAATTAGGTGTCATTTTGGTGTTGACAGTTCGGGAATCTGTCATCCAACAGCTAGGGTTAAGTCTGCGGGACTTCAGCAGTATGAGATTGTGTCTACGGGACTTCAGCAGTGTGAGGCGAGTTTCCTTCTAGTAGGAACGGGTCTACGGCCACTATGCCGGCCCGTTTAAGTTAGCAGTAGTTCCGGACTTCAGTCCGATGCAGTAATTCAGTATGCTTGGTGTCTTTGTGATACAGACATGGTATGAGTTATGTGTTCCGGACTATGGTCTGATGCAATATGCAGTATATGTGTTCATATTATATGCTATGATTATGTTATGCTATGTTCAGTTAGTTCCGGACCTTGGTCCAATGCAGTAGTTAGAGTGCTTGATGTCTTTGTGATTCAAGCATGTTTTGTGTTATGTGTTCCGGACTCTTTCCGATGCAGTATGCAGTATATGTGTTATGTTAGTAGTTATGATTATGTTATGCTATGTTCAGTCAGTTTCCGTACTTCGGTCCGATGCAGAGGGCAAGGCCCTGGTAGTTCCTGACTTCGATCTGATGTATTTTCCGGACTTCGGTCCGATGTAGAGGGGCCCTGGTAGTTCCGGACTTCGGTCCGATGCAGTTTCCGGACTCCGGTCCGATGCATAGGGCAAGGCCCTGATTAGTTCCGGACTTTGGTCCGATGCAGTTTCCGGACTTCGGTCCGATGCAGTGGGTAAGGCCCAGTAGTTGCTTTATATGTTATTGTATGGTATGCGGTAGTTTGGGGGAGCTCACTAAGCTTCATGCTTACAATTTCAGTTTTGGTTTCAGGTACTCAGTTTTCAAAAGAGGAGCTCGGGAAGATTGCAGCGCACACACCATTTGTTCAGCCTGGGATGTTTATACTCTGATATATTTGACAGTTCTTATGATATTTTGAGATACATAGCTTATGATTTTTTTACATGAGGTTTATCGACTATGGTTTTTATTATTAAATTAAACGAAATTTTCAAACTGTGATTTTGGGATGTTACAATAAAGCTATGAATTCAGATATGGACATCTTATGGCCTATTTCGACTTAAAGTTGCCATCTTTATCTAGTCTTGGCCCTCCTTCATGTCCTAAATCCCTTAATAAGCTATGTTTGAGTGTTTTAGCCCCCTTAATGCCATGCATGGACATAATGTTAGCAACTTTACATGGTATCTTCACCATAGGGGATTAGATCTATAGTTTAGGGCTTTAGACTCGCTGGAAAAGTGGTTGAATGTGTTAAGACTAGGAAAACTCGACGAGTTTCCTTGCCAACTCGTCAAGTTGACTCGGGTTTCCCCGATCCTATGGACATTGTGCGAACTCGACGAGTTATCCTGTCAACTCGGCGAGTTGACTAGAGTTTTTATCGATTTTGCTGAGAACTGAAGGAACTCGACGAGTCAGCAATTGCACTTGACGAGTTGGGTCAACATGGAATGTTGACCTTGACTATTGACTTTGACTTGGACCAGGGTTGACCAAGTTTAACTTTAAGGGTATCTTTGTTAATTCAGGATTTTATGGAAGTTAGTTGTAGGGTGGTTGTAGGCGGTTGAGTTCGGAGTTGTGAATTGGTATTGGATCTTACCAGTTCAACATTTCTTGAGAGGTGAGTCTCCTCACCATACCAATGGGTCGAAGGCACCTAGGCCGACCCATTTTGTGATATGTGGTACACTAGTTGGTTATGTGCTATGTGGTATACTAGTTGTCTCTGTGATATTTATATGAAAGACCATGGGGGAGCCCATGGCACTTGGATATCAGACCATGTAGGGGAGCCCATGGCATTCCAGGTAAAGACCATGGGGGAGCCCATGATACTTGGATATCAGACCATGTGAGGGAGCTCATGGTTTTCTAGGTAAAGACCATAGGGGAGTCGATGACACATAGGTGTAAGACCCTGGGGGAGCCCATGTCATCCTGGAGTAAGATCCTGGTGGGGAGCCTACGACATCCTTATAGGTTATATGCATGCCTTATGTGATTGATATGGGTTATGTGATTGATGTGGATTGTGTGATTATGTGGATCATGTGGGGTATGCTCTGGGAACTCACTAAGCATTAAGCTTACAATTTGTTGGTTGTTTCAGGTACTTCAGGATCTAAGGGCAAGAGCTCAACGTGATGGCACAACATGCACTCTCTAGCATTTTATTTAGGACACTCTGATATTATGAATAATTCATTTGATGTTATAGATTTTGAAAACAAATGTGAATGGAAATTTTATATCTTATGAAAATGATTTTATTATTTAAAATGAAAAATTTTATTGGAAATTTGGGTTGTTACAATATTTTAAAAGTTAAAAAGGATATATACGATATATAGATTTTTAGTTGAATGAATATGATATTTTGTTATTTAATAAGGGCATATACAAAATTCACCATTTTATTATTTATGGTTGTTTGATAGTTGTTTATTGATTCAGAAATATCCATCTGACTAAATCAAATGCCTAAATGGGTCTGAGGTCTAGAGGTCTAATTGAGTCTGTCTCTGAATTGGACCATGTTGTTTGGTATGCATTTGACTGATTATGCTGAATGATAAAATGATTGTATTATCCTTTTGTTCTATTTGTGTTGGATATAATGCATTTGTTTAATAAATTTTATTCAAATAAATATGAAAATTTTAATAAAAAAAAAAGATTCATACCACAATAACTTACACCTTGTTCTCGAGTTTTAAAATAAAAAAAGAGGAAAAGAAATGGAAATTTTGTATCTCCCAAATAATTGTTTCTGTCTTAAGACCCAACATTATAGATATGAGCCTCTCATGATACTATGTTCTCAATCTAAGTGTGGTTGCCCTTTCCGTTCTGTGTTGAAATCAAAGTCCAATTTTGAGTTTTTTTCAGTCAAACATTGCTCTTATATACGATGATTGCATATCTTAGCATATTTCTATTTGGGAAATTGAAATCAACAACCCTTTTATTGTGTGTGTGTATGTATGAGAGAAAGGGGTGGGACCCTTTGTAAATTATATATATATATATATATATATATATATATATATATATATGTGGGAAAAGTGAGTATACCTTACAGCAGGACATAAGCTTAGGTACCTAATTATCAAAACTACGTAGTTTTGATTAATTATTTTATTTGATGAAAAAGAAAAATGTTATTTTCTGGAAAAAAAAACAATATGTTCTAATTTGTTTCCTTATTTTTATGAAAATAGATATTATATCTTCCTTCTTTTTCGATTGTTGTTGTGATCATCATCGTTTTGAAAAAAACGATTACCATACGACTTTGCTGCTTGAAATCGGATTCTTAATAACTCACGAAACAAAAAAGGTTCAAGAATTGAATTGGATTTTGTCATACGACTTCTAATTGAAGAAACAGAATTTCACAAAATTGGATTTTGTGGTATTCTTAAAGAATTCAGATTTCAAAGGATTGGTTCAAGAAATCGAATTGAAGAAATTGCTTCATGAAATCGACCTCCTTCAAAAACTACAAATACTCTTGTTTACGGTAAATCTTGAAATCAGATTCCTAGTAAATAAGGATTTGCTTTTTGAAAAAAAAAACAATTGCCAAGGCTTTGTTGTTTACTGATTCAGAATTTTAATTTTGGGATTTCGTTTTTCATGTTTTCAGAATTTTAATCTTGGATATTGTTGTTTCCGGACTTTGAAATTTGTTGATTAGTCTTATTTGTTCAGAGATTTTAGAGTTGGACATTGTTGTTTTTTTAGAGCTGGACATTGTTGTTTTTTAGAGCTCCATATTGTTGGTTGCTCTGAGTTCTCTAAAACGTAAATAGCCGATGTAATTAATTTTTGTATATTCTTCGTTCTCATTAGGATTTTTAAGTATAATGATTCAATCTTTACTAATAGTAAACAAAATGGTGTTAATCTTTTATTTAGAAACATGGATCCATGGTCTTGTGCAGGCTATAATGGTTGAAACCGAAGCAAATGATCACGCTATTGAACTACATGTAACTTAAGATATTGACACAAATGATTTCATAGAAGCAACACGTGAATCTGAAAAAATTAACGATGTTGATGTGAGCATTGAGAGTGACGAAGATGAAGTTAATGATGAAAGTATATTGGGAAAAGTTTTCGATACCATTATTCGTTTTTACATGGATTTGATATACGTAAAAATGACATATTTAAAAGCTTGAAAACAAATGAGCCTTTTTGGAAGATTTATGTATGCAACAAAGAAGGGTTCAAATGGATTTAAAAAAACAATTCAAGTGAAAATGAGACAAAACGTCGTAGAGATGTTAGAACCGGATGTCAAGCAAGGCTTCGAATTACAATATAGAAGGATGGGAAATGGTTAGTGGACTTTTTTAATGACACACATAATCATGAATTGAGCATGACACCAACGAAGGTGTCGAAGCATCGATCTCATAATAAGTTCCACC
Organism: Lactuca serriola; assembly: GCF_051521515.1. Taxonomy (NCBI): domain Eukaryota; kingdom Viridiplantae; phylum Streptophyta; class Magnoliopsida; order Asterales; family Asteraceae; genus Lactuca; species Lactuca serriola. The sequence continues at coordinate 232,215,129 of NC_136409.1, read as the reverse complement.
GTTCCATGGAATCTAAATCTCTTATGGTTGAACTTGGACAATCAGGGTTGAAACCTAGTATGGTTAAAAAGGCTATTAATGCAATGAAAACCTCAAATGAAGCTGATGTTACTTCAAAGCAATGTGTTGATGTCTTATCCGAGCAACGAAAACAACATAAAGGAAAAGAGTTCTATGGACTTATAAAACATTTTCAAGATAAAAAATTAGTTGATAATGACCAGTATTTTGTCGTGGATTTGTGCGATGATGGGTGTCCTAAAAACATTTTATGGGCTGATGGAAGATCACGAGATGCCTATACAAAGTTTGGAGATGTTGTTGTGTTTGATGTCACTTATATGACAAACAAATTCAAGATGCCTTTTGCTCCCTTTACTGGGGTGAATTATGATGGACAGTCTATACTTTTTGGTGGAGCATTGCTAGAAAACGAAAAGGAAAAAACATTTGAATGGTTATTTGAGCATTTCCTCAAATGTATGTTTAACAAATATCCGAAAGCAATTATTACTGATCAAGACAAAGCTATGGGAAATTCAATAAAAAAAAGTTTTTCCAAACACGCATCATTGTTTTTGCGAATGGCATATCAAGAAGCATGAACCGGAACACCTCCGACCTTATATTTCCCGTTATAGTGGTTTTCAACAATCATATAAAGAATGGGTAAACAATGAAACCATTTAAGAATTTGAAGCCACGTGGGAAGTTATATGTTGCAAGTACAAACTAGAAAGTAATTGTTATATAAGTGGCATGTATAATCAACGAATCCATTGGGTTAATGCTTACTTTAAGGATATTTTTTTGGCTGGTATGTCCACAACAGGACGAATTGAGAGTATTAATTCATTTTTTGATGGATTTGTTAACTCAAGCACTATGTTGAATGAATTTGTAGTACAATATGACAAAGCAGTTGTGTAACGAAGGGCGGCCGAAGAAGATGAAGATTTCAAGACTATGAATTCGAGGCCGGTTCTGTCCTCAGTACATCCAATCGAAGCAAAAGCAGGTGAGTGTTATACCTGAAAGATTTTTGATATTTTTAAAAAAGAATGGATAGAAGCTAATAATAACTTAACTCACGAGATACTAAGCAAAAGATAGAAGAAAGCAAATATCAAGTTGGGCGACTAGATGTTGATAAAATGTATTGGTGTATTGTTACTTTTCGTTCTTTGAATCAAGTCAACGTCACATGTTCGTGTGCTAAGTATGAGACACATGGAATTTTATGCAAGCATAGCCTGTATGTGATGAAGAAGAGGCATGTTCAAACACTCCACATTCATTATATTTTACCTCGGCGGACCCTTAATGCTAGGTACAAGGTAGGTAATGTTAGCATCGGACTCGGAGATATGAATACTGAAAATGGAGTTAGTACCTTCACATTATGGTATGTCCGTTCAAATTTTAATAAACTAATTGAACAAGCAAGAGACTCCCCTTCGGAGATACAGAAACTTAATACGTTATTGATAAGTCTTTTAGAGGATCAAGCAGTACGGAAGAAATCTATATCTTTTGAGAATGCATCTCAAGGTTCTTGTATGGGAATTTCGCAAGTAGATATGATGTCACAGTTATCTATTCGTGATCCTCTTGGTCCAACTACTAGCAGCTTTAGGACGCCCTTTTGTAGTAGTTGGACCAAGAGGATCACGGATAGATAACTGTGGCCATTATGGTTTAAAAATGAAAATATTAGCATCATGGTTTAAAAATGAAAATATTCAGCCATTATGGTTTAAAAATGAAAATATACAACCATAATGGGTTAAAGGTGATATTAGGATGCTAATATGGGTTAAAAATGAAAATATTCAGTCATTATGGGTTAAAAGTGAAAATATACAACCATTATGGGTTAAAATTGGAAATATGCAACCATAATGGGTTAAAAGTGATATTAGGATGCTAATATGGGTTAAGAATGAAAATATTCAGCCATTATGGGTTAAAAGTGAAAATATACAACCATTATGGGTTAAAAGTGAAAATATACAACCATAATGGGTTAAAAGTGATATTAGGATGCTAATATGGGTTTAAAATGAAAATATTCAGCCATTATGGGTTAAAAGTGAAAATATACAACCATTATGGGTTAAAAGTGAAAATATACAACCATAATGGGTTAAAAATGAAATTAGGATGCTAATATGGGTTAAAAATGAAAATATTCAGCCATTATGGGTTAAAAGTGAAAATATACAACCGTTATGGGTTAAAAGTGAATATATTGATAAACATAGTGAACTTCAAATACAACTACCACACACAAGACAATAATAGCAGGTAAATTACTAGAACAACAAAAGTAAGCTGAAAGCTTTTACTGATACTTCTTGATTAAAGAAAACAAAAGTAGACAATTAACTACTAGGTTACAGAGAAAATAAATAATGAAAGATAAGGCCACGATGCCACTACTCTAATAGCTAGAAATCAAGAAATAAAGGAGACTCAAATACTTATTCAAAGCAGAAAAAAATAGGAACTAATTTTGACCACTTCAGTAATGAAGGTTGGCCATATGCAGGAAATAATCACGTGGAAAGGCGCACACTTTTAACACTCCCTCTCACCGTTCACGTGACTTAAACCTAGATCACTACAGAGTTTCAATAGCTTTGGACCAGATACACTCTTTGTGAATGCATCTGCAACTTGCTCACTCGTGTCAATCCATTCCATCTTGATTTCACCCTTTAATACCTTTTCCCGGATAAAGTGATAATGTATCTCTATGTGCTTTGTACGTACATGAAATACGGGGTTCTCTGCAAGTTTAATTGCTGACATATTATCACAAAGCATCTGTACCTGATACTTGATTCTTTGATTAAGATCTTCAAACAACCTTGTCAACCAAACACACTCTTGGGCAGCCATTGCTGCTGCCCGATATTCAGCTTCGGTAGTCGATAGCGACACAGTTGGTTGTAGTTTACTGCACCAAGAAATTGCACTGGACCCATACTTGAAGACATAACCCGTGGTGCTCCTCCTTCCGTTTAGATCACCGGCATAATCGACATCACAATAGCACACTAAAATTGGATTAATCTCCCTCTTAAACCATAAACCTTTTCCTACCGTAGCTTTTATGTACCGCAGAACTCTTCAGGCAGCAATCAAGTGTGGTTTTCTTGGACACTACATGAACCGACTCAACACCCCAACCGAGAACGAAATGTCGGGCCTAGTTAGAGTTAAATAGTTTAGACTACCAATTATCTATCTGTATTCAAGAGGATCAACAAGTTCCTTACCCTGTTCAGCATACAACCTTACACCAGACTCCATTGGTGTTGCAGCAGGTTTGCAAGTTGCCATTTTGAACCTGTGCAAGAGGTCAGTGGAGTACTTTGACTGGTGTAACACAACTCCCTTTTCATTGAAATTTAACTCAAGCCCAAGAAAGTGAGATAGCCTTCCAAGATCTTTTATTTTGAATCGAACAGACAGATTCATCTTAAGCTGATCAATCTCCTCTTTAATGTCACCAGTGATGATTAGATCATCTACATAAACAAGTACAACCACTACATTACTGCCAACTTTCTTGACAAATAAGCTAGTATCCGCATTAGTTGAGATAAAACCATTTTGTTCAAGAAATTCTCCAATCTTTCCGAACCAAGCACGTGGGGACTGCTTTAGGCCATAGATGGATTTCGTTAGCCTGCACACGTAGTCTGGATTTTGCTGGCTTTCAAATCCCTTCGGTTGTTGCATATAAATGGTGTGATCCAGCTCTCCATAAAGGAAAACATTGTTCACATCCATTTGCCACATTTCCCACTGTTTACTCATAGCGATGGCGAGAAGGACCCGGACAGTTGTCAATTTCGCCACTGGAATGAAGGTGTCCTCATAGTTGACACCATATTCTTGTGAGAATCCATGAGCTACTAGTCTTGCCTTGAATCGATCGATTGTTCCATCTGTCCGTTGCTTTAGTTGTACACCCACTTGCAGGTTACAGGTTTTACCTCTTGTGGCTTGGGAACTAATTCCCAGGTTTCATTGCTTTGTAGGGCTGCCATTTCTGCCTTCATAGCTTGCCACCATTCCACTTTCACACTTGCTTCTTCAAAGGATCTAGGCTCTGCTAAAACATCCTCAACAATAGCTACATTAGCATACTTAGGATTAGGTTTGCTTACCCTTTGTGACCGCCTCAAGGTTGGCTGATTTTGATTGCTTGGTTCACTTTCTGCATCGTTTTGAGGCTCGTTGTGCTGGTCCAAAGAGCCTTGTTCTACTTCCACTTTGTTATCATCAGTGAAGTCCAAAGCAATCTTGGAGTTCTTGAGGTCATTTTTGAGTTGATCACTATCAGGTAAGACTTTGTTTTCTGGTGACCACCATGACGATTGCTCGTCAAATATCACATTCCTGGATACATAAACCTTTCCACTATTAGGATCACAGCAATTCCAACCTTTCCTTTGTGAATCGTACCCTACAAATACACATCGAATCGCCTTCTTGTCCATTTTATGGCAAAGGTGATTTGGTAAGAACACATAGCAGATACACCCAAACACACGGAAATAGCTCACATTTGGTTTGATGCCGGTTAGCTTTTCATAAGGAGAGACATAATTAAGGTTTTGAGACGGTATCCTATTAATCACATACCCGGCTGTGTTCATTGCCTCCGCCCAAAAGCGACCAGGCATATTTTTTCATGAATTAGGCTTTTAGATATCTCTCTCACATGCCTATTCTTTCGCTCTGAAATTCCGTTTTGTTGCGGTGTATTCGAGCACGTCAACTTCCTTTTAACTAGCTTCTGCCTCAAATAATTGTTGAAATCGCTTGCTAAATACTCTCCACCATTATCCGATCTCAAACACTGAACTTTACAGCCGTCATTAGTTCAGCGTCGATCTCAAATTCTTTGAATTTTGAGAATACTTCGGATTTCTCCTTCATGAAATACAACCATACAAATCGTGAATAATCATCAATAAACGTGACCATATATTTCAAACCTTGCATCGATGGTTGTGTAATTGGACCTAGTACATCATAATGAACAAGCTCGAGAGGTTTACTGGTCACTTGATTAGATTTATTGAACGACAACTGTTTGGCTTTTCCATATTGGCACCCTGAGCAAATTGTGTCCCTTTTTACGTTTATATTGGGTAGCCCAACAACAAGTTCCTTACTTACCATTAGGCCCAATTTATCAAACCCTACATGGCCCAAACATTGGTGCCAAAGATCAACCATTTGCTTCCCCTTCGCCTTTTCTACATATGTTGATTCTGCGTTTAACACATACACAGCTTCCGTCTTTCGTCCTTGCAGAATTGGAATTGACTGAGTCTCGAACTCCTTGAATACTTTGACATCCTTTGGACCAAACAATACGTAGCGCCCATCTTCTGTCAACTAAGGCACCGAAAGTAGGTTCTTCTTCATTCCCGGAACATGGTATACATTTCTTAATGAGAGCTTCACTTTGTCGCCTTCAGAGGGTAAAATTGCATCACCAATGTGTGCAATCTTATGTCTGGAATCATCTGCGATTACTACAACACAGCTACCATCATACTTAGACGGATTTTGAAGTTGATCTTTATTACCTGTCAAGTGATTGGAACAGCCGGAATCCATAATCCAGTCATCAAGCTTATTTTTCTGAGTTGTTGATGTGAATGTAACCACCTCTTCCATTTGAGCTACTAAGGCTTCGATGTCCCACCCTTCTTCTTGCTCAACTGTGGCATTATTCCCTTCATCTTCTTGTTTCACCGGACAATTCTTGGCCATGTGACCCTTGCGTCCACATCTATGACATTTATATGGAAAGTATTTCCCATTCGTCTGTTGTTTGCGTTCACCAAAAGCTTCCTCTTGTCTCTGGCTATTTGACTTCTTGTCACCATGCTCCTGATGCTTGTTTTTATCACTGTTCTTGTACCAGCCCTTTTGTTTTTTACCTGCCTTGTGCTTACCCTTTCCCCTTCCAGCATAGAGAACCTGGTCTTCAGACTTGGATGTTGAACTCATTGACACACTACCCAATTGTTTAGCCAGGGACTCCTGACTCGCCAGAAGATTCTCAAACTCATTCAAGGACGGTTGTGTAGGCCAACCCTGCACCGCAGTCACGAAGCTCCTGTATTCCGGCTTTAAACCATGAATGATAATTCGTTTGATTCTCGGTTCTCCAATCTTTCCTTCCGGATCAAGCTCGCCAATCTCCCTACACAACATTTTGACTTTGTGAAAATACTGAGGGATTGTTAAATCCCGTTGTGACACCGAAAGCAATTCATTTTCAAGGAATTGCAACTTCGTGTCATTCTTTTTCGAAAACAAAGTCTTTAAAGTGTCCCACGCCTCTTTCGGTGTGGTAAGATCCTGAATGTATTCAAGTAGCTCCTCCTCGATGGTTGTTTTGATAATGAACATCGCCTTGCCTGTCTTGACTTTCCATTTGTGTATTGCTCCGTTGGTGTCAATTCTCGGTTCCGTGGTATTTGCTCCTCCTACTACATCCCATAAGTCCTGACCAGTTAGGTATGAACTCATGCATGTCGACCACGTCTTGTAGTTTGTAGTACCCAGTCTTTTAACACCACCAATGGCTTGAAACTCAGACATGTTTCTGCTTCAATGACAGCCGGCTCTGATACCACTTGATAAACAGAGTGAACTCAAATACAACTACCACACACAAGACAATAATAGCAGGTAAATTACTAGAACAGCAAAAGTAAGCTGAAAGCTTTTACTGATACTTCTTGATTAAAGAAAACAAAAGTAGACAATTAACTACTAGGTTACAGAGAAAATAAATAATGAAAGATAAGGCCACGATGCCACTACTCTAATAGCTAGAAATAAGGAAATAAAGGAGACTCAAATACTTATTCAAAGCAGAAAAAATAGGAACTAATTTTGACCACTTCAGTAATGAAGGTTGGCCACATACAAGAAATAATCACGTGGAAAGGCGCATACTTTTAACATATACAACCATAATGGGTTAAAAGTGATATTAGGATGCTAATATTGGTTAATCATGAAAATATTCAGCCATTATGGATTAAAAATGAAAGTATACAACCATTATGGGTTAAAAGTGAAAATATACAACCACAATGGGTTAAAAGTGATATTAGGATGCTAATATGGGTTAAAAATGAAAATATTCGGCCATTATGGGTTAAAAGTGAAAGTATACAGCCATTATGGGTTAAAAGTAAAAGTAGGATGTCATTATGGGTTAATAATAAAAGTAAAAATAAAAGTAGGATGTTGTTATGGGTCAAAAATAAAAATGTATCCATGAACAAAAAAAATTAAAGAAAGTCAATTTTGCCCCTATTACGCCTAAACAAGCGAACTATTATTTGTGCACACCAACGAATGATACATATTGCATAGACAAATGTGTTTAGTGAGGCATGTACAAAACACAGTGAATAAATACAACTAAATATGAAATCTGGAAAATAATTAAAAATCTGAAAACTTTGATAGTCAACTAAAAACTCAAATTTTATTAAGAAACATATCAATATCCATAATCAAAAAAATCAAGAAAGTAGTATTATAAACACACTACTTTTACCAAACATATTACCAACAAAACCTTAGAAATAAAAACATTAAAGGTAAACTAAAATCTCTAAAAGCAACATTGTTGAGGAAAGCTAAACTTGATAAAATCTTGAACTACAATTTGGCTTCCTTTCAGTGTCATAATTTTCAGCTCCCATTTAAACTGCTAATAGAATTAGAAGATTTAAATTCTTATCTTTGGTACCCTCTTCAGCTTCACTATTGCTCTTTTCATTGTCAGAATACCCTGAATTCAGTTTGTTTTCAGGAGTTTGATGAGAGTTTTCACCATCACTTTAGGGTTGTCATCCAACATCATATTTGTGAAATAATGTTTCTGAAATGGCATTACTGCATTATTTATGAGTGGCTATCTTCTGAAATAACGCTCCATTTTGGTTTTGTAGTTCCTGGTAAACCTGAAGCAAAAAAAAATTAAAAAATATATATCAAGAATCAAACACGACATGAGATGATGAGATAACATGACTAGACAAAAATTACAACTTTTTTTTGCACCAACAAAAAAGGAGGAACAATGTGGGACTGAGGCAGTGTCGGATTTCTTCCTACCTCTTCCCTAATATGACTTGATTTTCAGGGAGCATGACTTTGTTCATTTTGGACATTGAATAGGAGTCCATGCTTTTGCTTTAAAGTAGTAAACTTGTTCAAAATAATGAAGGAGTGACATGTAATACTTGTGCAAGATAAAAGAAGCCATTGTGAAGAGTCACACAGATGGAGAATCTGAACAAGTTACACGTGGACCAAGGACACAAAGCGTAAATTCACGTTTTGAGTGATAACACCCTTTCTCATAACAACCTATGCTTTTTAAGCCATTTTGAGAAAAAATTTCACTGGTGCATTTAATCAAACACCTGGTGATCAGACATCTCAGTCTAACGAAATAAGTAAAAAAAAATGGAATCAATCTAATGTAATCTCACCTGATGCGCAGGTGGAACAAATTGAAAAACATAAAATTGAAAAACGCCTCAATTTGTCACATGATTAATCAAAGTTGAATTCACGATCTTAGTGATGGGTTTTGGTCATAAGACATCCTATGTGCTCATACAAACACTAATGCTTGGATCTAGGTTTCTCTATTGTACATGCTATGAATCCAAGACTATAAACCCTAATTCTAGCATATGGGAATCAATATTAACATATAATTAGGTTTAAGATAGTACCTTGATTGTTATGTAGCAATAACAATCCCAATTCCTCCTTGAATTGACTTTGGAAGGCTTAGAGTCACAAGTGTCACTCCTCTAATGGTTCACAAACACCATAAGCAAGAAGATGAAGAGGAGAGAGGATGGAGGCTGCCCAAAACCGTCTACAAACCCTAGAGAAGTCTTAGCCACGTTTTTGGGTCATAAGGGATCCATATATATATAGGAGGCAATTAGGGTTATCTAACAAGGAAACCCTAATTTGGTTGCTTAAGCCCTAGGCAACCCATGGAGCCCTTTCCTTAAGGCCTTGGACGATTTCATATGGGCTTCCCCCACAGAATTCGTCCACCTTATAATAAAAGGCAATCCATGGCCCAAATTGCAATTATCTCATAATCACAATTCCGGTCCCTTAAGTTTAATTAATCTCTTTTAGTCACAAAACTAATTACCAATTAATTATTGACTAATATTAATTAAACAATATGATTTCTCCTTTAATATATTATTCTCATAATATATTAATAAATCATATTTAATCCTTTCTCTCCATAATTCATCCTATCAAGTTGCTTTGGTGAAGGCAACCCAAAAGGACCATGCACCATCGGGTCAAGTACATACCAAAATAGTTATGGACTTAGACACTAATCCAACAGTCTCCCACTTGGATAAGTCTAATAACTATTATGCGTATAACTTCAGATCCTGATCTGCAATCGTAGCTTTCCAAAACCGTTGTCAACTCTGATCCTATCAGATATGCGTGTCCTTAGATAAGGGATCATATATTCCTTCATTCTAGATATCGTATGAGATATGATTTCAAATCATTCTCTTTGTACTATATCTCGATTTCCGATTTATGACGACTGACTAATTGAACAAATCAAATTAGCCCTAGCCCGGCCGAGCATTTACGTTTGTCATCACTAAATCATTGAGGGGCCCAAAGATATTGCTTTCATCCTTCTTTGGATAAAAGGAACGGATAAACTTTGATACAATGCTTGCTTGCACTCACTCACCGAATCACACACAACAATATGTTTTATAACACCAAGTTACTAGTGCGTTTACATATTATCAATGTGTAACTGTTTTGCAAGATACAACTCACACATCTCGGTTTCAAGAATATAAGATGTTATCGTCTCACCAATCACTCGTGATACAATTCATGGAGTGATCCAAGTGAGCATGGGTTTAATCCAATGCTCAAATTCTCATTCATAAGCACTCATGAACGTTGCAGCAAACATTTGCTTATGTCTAATACCTTATAGACAATCCACACACCAATTCATGACAGTCTTCATTCATATCTACTTCCAACATATGAATGACTGTGGCCCATTTGAATAATTCGATTATTCTTAATAAACTCAATTATTCTGGAAGTCAAAACATGCAAATGTGAAACACAAGAATAATACTAATCCCATGTGGCCTCAAACCTTTGAGTATAAATAAAACCCCTTTTATTTATCACCATATCGATTACTCATTATTTGTCGTTTCGGGTAATCAACTTCTTACTTGAATTATTACACTTGTCCCATGCTCCTAGCATGCACACAATGTTTACCTATGGTTCTTACTTTGTGAAATAGACTAAATTGAGCACATTTCCAATCATTCTCATTTCACAATTCCAGATCCTTTTCCATAAGTTAAAGAATATCAAATTCTTGCTACTTATAGAATATGCTAGATTCTAACATTTTATGCAATTGTCCTTTCGTAATGTCACTGCACTAAAGTCACAAAGACTATTGCCAATGATATTACTCTATCGGAGATTGTTACAAGACAATTCCATTGATGTGATGTCTCTCACTCAAAGTACTTTCTTTGAACATCCTTTTGCATAGAAGTTTCTAATCTAGTCATAGATTTCTCAATATTCAATTCCCAATATGGACACACTTCCATATGTTCCATATGACAACTCATTCTTAATAGAATCTTTTCTATTCATGATAAAGTTGATATGGTCCATCCAATATGGAAACATTTTCATAATTTCCATATGACAACTCATTCTTAATAGAATCTTTTCTATTTATAATAATGTCGATATGGTCCATTCAATACCATGCTTCCAACTACTCACAAGCAACCAGTCCTCGTCGAACTTGGATTGTCCTTTGATAGTTGTGTAATTATTTTAGTCCAAACCGATTCTAGTCCCTTTTCCCTCTTAATGCGCTTGACATTTGGAAAATTTTAGAATGGTCAAACATTTAAGCATTTGCAATCGATCCTATACCCGAAGCGTATGGGACACGACGCATAATGTTTTATTTGCTATGTTCTTAAAATTCGAATTGTGAAGAGGAATGCCGTAATCATAATCGAAATTTTAAGAACACACTATGTACCTTTGACTAAATTTATTAACATTTCTCAACCTAATCCTTTATATTTGAAATGAAGCATAATATTCTCTCCCTTAATTATAGAAAAACAACTTTACAACCCTTACGACTTTGCAAGGTATAACTCTTGTTTTCTATAATTAATATTGCCAACTTGCAATACGTGCCTTAATAATCATACAATCATAACATTTATGCTCCCACTATCATGATGATTATTATAAAACATAACACTTATGCTCCCACTAGCTTTGACATGTATTCAGAAACAGCTTAACTTTTAGAAAAACAATGTTTATTGAATATCTTAAGTTCATGTTTCTAATACTTAGTGCTTTGATAATCTTTTATCAAGGCTTCTTGAACTTATACACCTTTGCCTTAGATAGTTCATATATGTGTCTAAACCATTGCCAAACCGCACAATTCAAATTATGGAAAGGGATACCGTAACCATAATCGAATTTGAGAATGCAATTTTACAATCACTATCTTCTTAAAATCTTTCTTAGTGAAAGCATTTCCTCACAATCATTTTCATGAAGGAGGAAATCTTATGACACTTAGATTTAAATGGTGTATGTGTTCCTATCCATGTGAATTTGTTAAAACCAAAGTTTACGACAAATTCAAACTCATATGGATAGAACTTTCTTAATCTCGATTTCTTGCCTTTCGGTAGCACAACTGCCCATCATGTCTTCCAAGTAGTTAAGCAACTCACCTTTTTCTTATCAATGTACTCTCCATTGATCAAGGTCCTTGCCTTTTATGCATTCAAATGAGAACTCATAGGACTCACATGCATAATTAACTCGATTGGATTGGCACAGAAACAAAAACAATGTCAACACGATAGGTTGTAAACCTTAACTCGTGTGCTAGTGATTATCGATAAGGTTTATTTGATTTGTTCTTGAAACCTTTCAAGACCATTAAGGCTCCCACTGACTCCTTGACATATAAGATTCTTTTGTCAATGAACATTTCTTGACAACCAAATATTCAAGAGTTAGTGTAGCTTTTATCAAAACACTTCATAAATTGGTCCTAGTTGGTTTTTGTCTTATTCAAGACATCACAACTTTCCACATTTGATGAATGTTATAAACCTTCTTAATACTTATCACTCAATTTCTCAATCTTAACTCTAAGACTTGTTTTGAAGTATGATTGACTTCTTGATTTAACCATTTCTTCAATTCTTGATTCCTCTTCTTAGACATACAATTGTGCTAAGACTCACTTAGAGGATCAATTGAGATATGGTTATTAATCATTAAGACCTATCATCAAGCATAAAAGGTGCTCTCCCATCTTCTTAGAAAGGAGAAACTTTTATCTTTCTGCCTACTTGATTCTTCTTATTCGTTCTGCTATTGATCTAAACCCTTTAATCAATTCAGAATTACACTTAATCTTGTAAGTATAATCATATTTGCTAAACCTTTAGTAAATCATGACGAATATCTTTGTTACTCTTATGGTGGACTTGATCAACACGCAACTTTGTGTATTCGATCTCCAAGTCCTTCACTTGACACTTTGTCAATGAATTAGTCTAATTTCCAAATATGAAATTTCTCATTCATTGTGCAACCAAGTTGCATGATTCCAAGTTTCTGTCCAATTGAAACTTGGGTGATGAGAAACTCTCCCTATTTGGTAAATTTTCAACTTTCCATAAATAACATAATAAGAACCAAATCCATTATTGCTAATATTAGAAACATTCAAAACATCAATTTTTCATATATGCCATTGCAAGGATGAATAAATAATCAAAATTTATTTTATTGCGGAAAAATTTTGTCCTTACAATGCAACTCATTGAAAAACTTATGCTAATACATTGTTCTTAGCAATCTAATTCTAACTCTAAGTAGTAGCTCAAGAATCTAATCTTCGAGAAATGTGATCGAAATCCATTCCTTCACGGTTAGATTCTGCTCACTTCTTCCCTTAAGCTTCCTTTCTTTACTTCGATCCTACAAAACATCAATTGTAATCTCATCACATTATGTATTAAGAATCTAGAATAGAAGCTTAAAAGAGTTAGTCAATGGATTTTACCTAAAGTAGAGCCATACGTTTTGACTCTCCCATCTCTTAGATCTCTTAGGTAAATAGGGCAACTTCGTCTCCAATGCCCCTTCTCTTGGCAATAAAAGCAAATTGACTATGTTGGAACAGGACATGGAACTACTTCAGACATTGACTTTCTCTTATGATCAGACTCTTTGATCATAGCATGTCTTTTGTTGCTATTGTCTATATCCATAGAGGTCTTGAAGGTAGATTCACCAATCAACTTTGCTTTTCTATTGCGCCAAACCATTGCTGATTCAGCAGCAATAAGCATATAGGTGAGATCTATAAGGGTCACGTCGCGGTTCATCATATAGTACTCTCTTACGAACTCACTATATGAGTTAGGAAGTAACTGAAGAACCCAATCAACAGCCATTTCCTCACAGACAACGGATCCTAACATTCTTAACCTATCAATATGTGACTTCATCTCTAGGACGTGTGCACACACCGACTTTCCTTCATTATGTTTACTTGCCAAAAGGGCTTGAGTGATCTTGAACTTTTCAAGCCTTTGAACTTGAGGGTTAGGGAGAATAATTGGAGGAGGTGGAGGAATTGAAGCATGATTTCTTATTACTCGATCGAATCGTGGAATATCATCTTCATGTGGAATGCTTGTTCCATGAGATTTGAGAAGACCATAGTTGTCAAACTTTGACATCTACAAAACGGGAGAAAACGAATTCAAGTTAGTTGATTGATAGAGTCCTTAGTAAATCACCCAAATAAGATACTAAGGCTACGACCCAACACAATATTCTACAACTCGGGAGAGGGATGCCGTAACCCAAATTGCAGAACATTTGAAGGTAAGTGAATGACGATTCACTAATTTCCACCACGAAAAACGAAAAAGAATTTTAAGTTTTAAATCTATGAAAACTCCTAGATCCTTTGAGATTCATTGAACTTTCAATGGCATGTTTAAATCTCGATATGCCCCTCTTGTTTGTGACTGGGATGCCGAGGATCACAAAGCGGGTGTGAATAACCATGCAAACTTACATGGTGCCCTCACATGTTACAGTTACCTATTCGATGTGCCGGTAAACCACACACGCACCACCGAACTATGACAAACATTGAGTAACCCTTTGCTACCTTTGCTTAGAACCATTTAGTGTGCCGGTAAACCACACACGCTCCACTAACGTCTTCACAAGGGCACAAAGTGTAATTTCATGGAATTGCATCAATTCACTTTTGCCTAAGTAACTAAGATTGGGAATTTTATGAAAACATTTAGTTACTTTAATAATTCATTATACTTATAATGGAAGGTTTCGTCCTATCCTACCCGTTCGGCTAACGACCCTCCACTAGTCAAGAGTGCGGTGGGTAAGAGTGGATACCCATTCAATCGCCATTTTATAGGCAATTTCCTTAAACACCCCTTACAGACCAGCTTCGTGAATGATGTCTACTAACGGTAAGACTGACTTTTACTCATACATATATATATATATATATATATATATATATATATATATATATATATATATATAATGTTAGACTTTTAATGTTATATATAGTATAGGGTGTATTTTATACTTTCAAAATACTAAGTGGTCAAATTTAACAATTATACCTTTAATTCAATTAAATTGTAAACCAAAACTTTTATGGATTTATTAAACCTCTTTTAATTATACACCTTAATTAATTAATAAAACCATAAGGGTGTGATTTGAACTTTTTCAAAACTATACTAGAGTTTTAGAATTTAACATTCCTAATTAAACTTTTAATCAACTTTTAAATTCCAAAACTTGAGGGCAAGTTTTGAAACATTTCAACACATTAGGGTTTTGAATTTAAATATACATCAAAATTAAACCATTTAATCAAAATTTAAATTCCAAAACTTGAGGGCAAGTTTTGAAACCTTTTTCAAAACATTAAGGTTTTAACTATTTAAATTTCAAAACAACAAAACTTTTGGGCTCAAATTTAAACTATAAAACCTAAAGGGCAAAATATGAAACTTTTCATAACAACAAGGATCAAATAACAAATAATTTAAATTAACATTTAATCACATAATTATCCATATTTGATTTGTTTAATGATTTCTTGCAAAACAATTTATCAATTTAGTCAAAATAATTAATCAATTATCTTATAAGGAAACAATTATCTTATTAATTGATAAATATCTTCAATTAGATCAAAATTATAGTCAAATATATCATATAATCGGATTAATATTGATCTAACATGATAAGGTAACTATCCCAATGCAAAAACAGCAAGAAATCCCGAGATAACCTCCATCTGACGAGTTGACTCGTCGAGTCACCTTGGACTCGGCGAGTCCAGCCTCCAGAAACCCAAAAAACGAATTTTCCAGTTATACAATGCATCAATACAATTGAAACCAAGCTAGGCTCTGATACCACTGATGGGTTTTGGTCATAAGACATCCTATGTGCTCATACAAACCCTAATGCTTGGATCTAGGTTTCTTTATTGTACATGCTATGAATCCAAGACTATAAACCCTAATTCTAGCATATGGGAATCAATATTAACATATAATTTGGTTTAAGATAGTACCTTGATTGTTATGTAGCAATAACAATCCCCATTCCTCCTTGAATTGACATTGGAAGGCTTAGAGTCACAAGTGTCACTCCTCTAATGGTTCACAAACACCATAAGCAAGAGGATGAAGAGGAAAGAGGATGGAGGCTGCCCAAAACCGTCTACAAACCCTAGAGAAGTCTTAGCCACGTTTTTGGGTCATAAGGGATCCATATATATAAGAGGCAATTAGGGTTATCTAACAAGGAAACCCTAATTTGGTTGCTTAAGCCCTAAGCAACCCATGGAGCCCTTTCCTTAAGGCCTTGGACGATTTCATATGGGCTTCCCCCATAGAATTCGTCCACCTTATAATAAAAGTCAATCCATGGCCCAAATTGCAATTATCTCATAATCACAATTCCAGTCCCTTAAGTTTAATTAATCACTTTTAGTCATAAAACTAATTACCAATTAATTATTGACTAATATTAATTAAACAATATGATTTCTCCTTTAATATATTATTCTCATAATATATTAATAAATCATATTTAATCATTTTTCTCCATAATTCATCCTATCAAGTTGCTTTGGTGAAGGCAACCCAAAAGGACCATGCACCATCGGGTCAAGTACATACCAAAATAGTTATGGACTTAGACACTAATCCAACACTTAGTTGGATACAAGAGTGGAATTGAACGAATCTGGTTGGATAAAGAGTGGAATTGATGAATTTGTTGGACAAGCAAGCAACAAGATCGATAGATGTTAAAGAGTACACAAATTCTTGAAATAGTGAGGCCCGATTGAAAGATTCTTCAAACCAACTTGAAGTCCCAGACAACTCTTTCTTTTTTCAATACTTTGTCACAGAGCTAATTTTAAACCCCACGTTGAGTCTTTTGCATCATTACTTACGATACTGATCAAAAATCGATTTTTAAATGTGGCTGAAAATATCTGGATTTCGATGGTGAAGGCTTGCGAAACGGACGACGGTGCGAGGTTTGTTTTGGGGTTTTTGGTGAACCCATTCCCAGAAACCACCTGCGTGGACGGGTGAAGATCACGAATATATATGTTCATCTTTGAATCTGAGAAATAAAACAAAAACGATGTTTGTGGGTTTAATCAGAAACTCGATGTCTATAAAATAAAAAGATAAAGGAAACGACACATTATTATATATTGGGTACTAAGCTTATGTCCTGTTGTAAGGTATACTCACTTTTCCATATATATATATATATATATAAACAAGTTAAAAACATCATAAATGGTCCATATGGTTATGAAATGAGGAAAGTATCTTTCAATTATTTTAATAAAATAAGACTTAAACAAACAAAAGATGAAAAAATCTTCCCTAATAAATAAAGATTTTTTTGCCACATGTAATATTCTCATTTATTTTGCCACATGTAATTTTGTGGTTATTTTAAATTAATATTTATTCCACTTGTCATTTTATGGTTTTTTCATTTTATTAAATTGTAGATAGTATTTAAATTTAAATGCAATAATAAATGCATATCAATTTCATTAATGAATTTCTTTCTAATTTCAAAATTACTAAATTAAAGATTTGTTAATTTTCTTTATTTATTTATCTAAATTATTTATTTAAAAGAAAAAAAAACACTTTAATTTTTATAATTCAATATTTTCTCACTTTTCTTATATATTCATACTTCTCAAATGTCTAAAATTTTGTATTTAGTTTTTCTTTTAAATAAACTCATATAATACATGAGTCTTACCTGAATAATAAAGACAACATTAAAAGTTTTGAAACACAAAACTTTGTAAAAGTTTTTTTAACTTAAATACTATATGACATATTTTTAAATAGAAGAGGGATCATTTACGAAGTTTTCTCGAAAAAGAAAGAGCAGAGACGAGGTTTCGTGACACGTACGAAGAAATGAGAAAGAGTGCAGTTCTAGAGAAGTCCCTAGTATATATCTCCAACTTCTGAAGGAGTCAAGGATTTGCTTCGTCAGAAAACCCCGATCCCTCAAAAATCTTCGCATCTTTCCATCTGTCCACTACATCAGACGATCCAAGAATTCACCTGAAAATTCTTGCTAGGGGAAAAAAAGGTTCAGGTAAAGATGGTTACGTCGTCGGTGGTGAATACGTATCCACTGTCGAGCTACACCTTCGGCACTAAGGAGCCGAAGATGGAGAAGGACACTTCCGTCGCTGACCGCCTGGCTCGTATGAAACTCAAGTACGTTCTTTTTTGAAGCTTACTCCCTTCAATTTTGTAATTCCATTTTTTATAAGCAATGAAGCTGGCCGGCAACATATTTTGATGAAAACCCTAGTTCTAAATGGAACCTTGAATACTTCCTTCATGCTCAAATGAACTTTCTTGATTTCATTTTTGGAATTATTTTACTATTAGCCCGTTACTTTATTCAGGTCGAAAAAGGATGAAGCGGACTATGTAGTAGATAACTTCTCTACATGAAAATGTTAGGGTCAGGACATTAAATCACTACAGAGTAATTTTGATACCAAGTTTAAAACTGAATCTTGTATTTAGGGGGGGTGTTTGGATGTGCGATTTCAAAGTCATTATTGCAACTTCAAGAACAAGAATTAGATAATAATAATAATAATTGGTTAAAGCAAAATATCAATTTTACATTTTTTTGCTGCAACTTCGTATTTGCTTCAAAATCTTATTATTTTGATCCTTAAAATTAAAGAATTCAGAATATGTTTTGTCAAAACGCTAATAACTTATAATCAGTTTTTGCAACACTTCCAAACACCTCCTAAAAAACGAGTTGGTACCTTTGGAGCTAATGATGATGTGTCCATGAGAGTATACTATTATCCAGTTGTATAAGTATAACTATGTAACTTACAAGAAAACATTAAAAGGGCAGATGTAAATTTTTTATTTTTTTTTTTACTGTTCATCGTTTTTGGAGCACTGTTTAGTTATAAACTGAAATTATATTTTTTTTTCCCTTACAGCTATATGAAGGAAGGCATGAGGACTAGCGTTGAAGGAATCTTGCTGGTCTTTCCATCTTTTCTTCAATACAATTTCATTGTTTGTAATATCATAATTAATGTACAAATACCTTGTTTTGTTGCTTTCCCATTTCTTTGAAAGAATTGCAACATTACTTAATTATAAATTTGTAACAGCAGTTTAGATTCAAGTTCAAACTTTAAACATGTATAATAGATGTATGATTAATTTAACTTGCAAGCCCCAAGCCTGTTTGGTGCTGCAAAGTTTATCGTATATATCTTGAATTTGAAAAAGAAGATACAATCTTTGGTGCTACTTCATGGTAGATTGTTATGATTGATTATATAGTAAAATCATTTGACAGATTGTATGATGAAATTGAAAAATGAGTAAAGTAAATGGGTTAATGAACAGGTACAGGAGCATAATCATCCTCATATTCTGCTTTTGCAAATTGGGAACACATTCTGCAAACTACCTGGTGGTCGTTTGAAACCAGGAGAAAATGGTATAATAATGATTCATATATATATTTTTTATTGTTTCTTTGTTTCATATGAAAATATATATATATATATATATATATATATATATATATATATATATATATATATATATATATATATATATAACCCTCTTCTACTTTTGCAGAAACTGAGGGGTTGAAAAGGAAACTGTGTAGCAAACTTGCAGCTAATTCTACTGGACTTCAGCCTGATTGGCAGGTTTTCAGCTTAGATTTTTTTTTTTTTTTAAAAACAAATTTCAGTTTAAAGATTTCTTAATTATTCATGGGTTTGTAAATGGAATGCAATTACAGATAGGAGAGTGTGTGGCTGTGTGGTGGAGGCCTAATTTTGAGACCATAATGTACCCGTATTGCCCTCCACACATAACCAAACCCAAGGTAACATGAGATGTGAATAGCATAAATGCATCTACACATTATTTGTTTTTAAATGATTATGGTTTGTGCCTAGGCTAATTGATTGTGATGTGATTTGGTTGACTATGCAGGAGTGTAAGAAACTTTTCCTTGTTCACTTGTCAGAAAGAGAGTACTTTGCAGTGCCAAAAAATTTAAAACTTCTTGCTGTTCCATTGTTTGAGCTTTATGACAACGTTCAGGTAACCTGTCTTCTCTAATTATTTCAGAAAATGAACATGAAGGAAGATTTATAAAAACTTAGGACTAAATTGGGAAAACCTCATTTCCTTAATCTCTCATTGATTATTTTACTTTGTGACTTTGTGTTAATTATCTAATGTTAATCTTAATCTCATGTATGTTTTGGATGCAGAGATATGGACCTGTGATATCCACCATCCCGCAACAGCTGTCAAGATTTCAATTTAACATGGTTCACGCATAAACTTCATGATCTGATACTAAAGGACTAGAAATCTGATATATATATATATATATATATATATATATATATATATATATATATATATATATATATATATATATATATATATATATATATATATGTGTGTGTGTGTGTGTGTGTGTGTGTGTGTGTGTTGATGCTGATGATTGAGTGGGTGTCTCTTAAGAGATGTTTATCATCGATTAGTAAATTTAATACTAGTTTAAACAACTTAATGTCTCGTGTATACTCTATAAAAAGTGGTTTACTTAACGTTTATGTAGCAGGGAATTAATTAATATATGAAGCAAGGAAGTCGGATTTGTGATTTGTGAGGTTAAACTTGAACTATATTTGTGATGTGTATGAGACTATGTTATGTAGAAAAGTACAATATTGGACAGGCAATATATCATTGTATTTTATGCGGAAAGGATTATATTTCTGTGTAGGTCGTGGGTTAAAATGAGGATCATGAGGTTGCGTTTTATTATTGATCTCATGATTCATGAGTCAACACAAAAAATTGGAAAGGGTGATTATATCTCTATGATATTATATTATATTATATTATGGGAAGTTATAGATATAGCAGATTATATTGTAATAACATGCACGATAGTGACACTTTATGATGACCTGGGAACTACACGTATGCAGGAATCATTCTGCTTAAGTTGCGAGGACCACACGATTAGAACCCAATTTGATATATTAAGTTGCATATAATAAATATTATCATGGCATGATTAGGAAAGTTGTTAAAAGCCTGAGCTTGTCCCTATCATTAGTTACTCAACTAAAATGTTGTTTATTTTTTTCTATTTCTACTTAATGAATTTAATGGATGAAAGTCAAAATTAGTATGTTATACATGAGTTTTTTTTAATCTAATTTAATTTTATACTTGAAGCAACAAGAATGATTTAATAAGGAAAGTCGAGAAGATGAGGCTTTTATCAAGTTCTAGTTTTTTACAAATTTGTTTTTGTGTATATTTCTCTTTTGTTTTTTCAAATAGAATGATGTTTTTCTTTTAATATTTTGTAAGACTTAACAATTTTTCTCCTTACATTATAATTTGTGTTTTAAAATATTACGTTGTACAACTACATAAAACATAGTTGTTGTATATGGAGAAAAAATGTTTGATTTTGCTTGTTTAAACAATAATATTTCTTACATTTAATAAGCAAAAGTAAATGATCGTTACTTTGGTATAAGTTGTTTTATGTTGTTTTTATATTTGATTAATTAGACGCATGGAGAACCGGTCAAAACTCAAAAAGAGAGCGCTTCTACTCCCTCTAAAGTCTAAAGTCTAAAGTCTAATCTATCCGTTTACTTCTTTTCCTATTGGATCGGCTGCTACCTGTTTCAGAAGAAAAAAAAAAAGAGGACATGTAATGGTTGTTATAGATTTAATCAACCATGCATCTTATTATATATGTCATTGGTTGACCAATGGCCTTGGCTCTTTGATCTCAATTAGAACTAATTAAATTAAGCATATTAATTCATATAATTAGAATTACTGCAACTTTTTACGTATTCAAGTGTTGCTTGTGAGGTAACAAACTTGTGCTACATCATGGTTTAATAAATGCATATTCATATTGGTTCCAAATCTTGTTCTGGTCTTTACTTTCCATGCATGTAGATTAATTAACCTTTAGACTTGTCATTGAGTTGTTAGGTTAATTAAAATGGAAAAGGTGGTCTACCAACTTCATAATTTAATACTAATTAAGTTTAGTTATATCCTAAGGAATCTCCAATTCTCTTTATATTATAACACACATAAAGTCATATATCACTTTTCTCATATTCCCATTTCATAATGAGGTGCAGGTTATTAGAGAAGACAAAGCATAAGAGAGGTTTATGGTCACCTGATGAAGATCAGAAGCTCAGAAATTACATCGTAAACCATGGTATTGGCTGCTGGACTTCTGTCCCCATTCATGCTGGTAATATATATATAGCTTCCTTTTTGACTTTATAGGCTTATATGTATAATGGGGATTAATTATATATGAGTTTACTTTATGCAGAAATTAAAAGCCAGTTTCTTTGATATTTTTAACATCTAATAGAAAAGAAAAGAGGCTGTCAGTAATTTTTTAGATTTTATTTTCAATGTGGGTGTTTGTTTGTATACATAATATATACTGTAGAAGCTATAGAATCAACATATCTTAAATTTACAGTTTTCTCCTTGACTAATATTATATTATATTAGGTTTGCAAAGGAATGGAAAGAGCTGCAGATTGAGATGGATTAATTATCTAAGGCCAGGATTAAAGCGAGGAACATTCACATCACAAGAGGAGAATATCATTTTCTCTCTTCATGCCATGCTAGGCAATAAGTAAGCAACCAAATTAACCATCATATGCATATGTAGATCCAATTTTTTTTTTTTTAAAATTATCATCACACAAAGAAACCATAAATATATACTATATATTTATCTTTTAATAACGCATGACAGGTGGTCTCAGATGTCAGAGCATTTGCCTGGAAGGACTGATAACCAGATAAAGAACCACTGGCATTCTCATATGAAGAAAAAAGTAGTAAACTTTGAAAACATGAAATCTCATCAACAAACCCCATCTTCTTCCAGCTATACAAGAACAGATTCAAGTCTTGAATCATCAGAAGCAGATGGTTGCAGAAATCTACCCAAGATTCTATTTGCTGAATGGCTCTCACTCCAACAGTTTCATAAGTTTGACACTTCAGGAATGGAAGACATCATGAGTAGTTATACTTTTGGCTCTCAAAAAACAGTCACAAATGGTGCACTACTACTGAATGAAGGATCTGGCATTCAACAAGTAGGATCAACCTATGGTTTTGTGGATTCCATGGATCATTTGCAATTGAAATATGAGCATCAATATGAAGAAAGTGACTTCTTTGATATAATCTCTCAACTTAATATTTCTCAAAACTTCAACAACAGTGATGTAACATTGTATAGTTGTAACTAATTGTAGCTAGATTGTCTGTCTTTTCTTCCCCCATGCTGTAACTTTGTGTGCTTCCACATAAATAAATTTCAGGGTCTTACAGTAGAAATCATTAATGCATTCTGGAATAAGTTAAAAATGCATATGTTTATGTTTAATTAAAGCTGATGTCAAGCTTCAGGCCAGGATTATTAATTATATATATAAAAGTTTCAACTGTATTTTATAGGTGGGTTTACCTCAAGAGATTCCAGACAGGAAGACATTGTTTCTAGATTATGAAATGTTTTTAGATCATGAATTATAATAAAGCCATTGACATTCCACCTCTATAATTAAATGTGTTACTCTGTCTTTTTTTTTATCATTATAATTATCGATGCATAAAAGAATTCTTGAACTACTTCTATGGAACCTTGTTAACTAATAATAACTTAAAAACTTGGGATCATGAATGATCCAATACATATACAAGTACTAACTGAACATATACACAAAATACACAACAACAATATTCTGGAGACAGAATCCTCAATATTTTGATTTTCTGGAGATATATTCATGCTGATAATGTACAAACAGATCCTTCTCTCATGGTTGCTCCACATCCAAGCTTACTGTTTTTGCCATTTAAGGGATGGAGTTTACAGATTCTCATTGCTTAAAGCTGCTCCATAAGAGAACAAATGAAACAATGAAGATGATTGTAATCGGTGTCCATTTCACTGCAATAACCTGTGAATTTTAAGTTAACAGCTAGCTATATTGGATGATAAAAAAAAAAAAAAAAAAAAGTATTTTTCCAACAGGGTAACAAAACTGGCCAAACATGTGTTAGATGCAAGAAATAACAAAGTTCCTTAGTTTATTTGTTTATTATTATTACAGCATTGTATTTTCCATTCTTTTTTTACTAACACAATGATTATAGCATTGTACTCTCAGTTTTTCTTATTAAGACATTGCACTGAAAAAACTCTAATCAATTATAACAGTAAAAATTGTTTTTTATTTGGATTACATTGCTATTATTGGATAACTTTTTTTATAGTTCATTGTTGTAACAGGACAAAATGAAATTATGATGCTATAATAAACAAGAAAACGAAAGTACATTGCTATTTCTTGCAATTAACCATTCTATATATATTTACCTCAAGGGACTCGGATCCCCACACTGGGAAAGCACTTTTATGTGCTTTCATCATTCTCTCCAGCATATCTGATGATAAAAAAATGTGGGAAGAATTTAAGCTTTCAGAAATCACCAAAAGCAAACATTAAACCAGAGTTTGAATACCAACAGATGAATATTTTGGTTATCGGTGATTAAAAAACACACTTTTAGTGTATAACTTTACATATGAAGATACATTATTTTACATGTTGAACTAATGTTACCTGATCTTCTCCTCCATTCAACAACTAGAGACATTTGTTCAGTATGAACATGTAATTCTTGTTTGTGGTTAGCCTTTAGCTTTGATAAGTTTGCTTGAGTTCTTGTATCTATATATTGTCTTCTGATATTGCAAATAATGTTATCTGCAACATAAAATAGATTAATCAGGAACAAAATAGAACATAATTCTTTCGAACTAAACAGGAATTTGGAGGACTGGTTACTGAATTTGATAAAGCTGTATGGTTTTGTGATCTGTTTAACAAGGCTCAGATCAATCTTGTCAAACTCCTTTTGCAAATCTTGAAGGTAGTGGAATGCAAGCTTTCTTGGATATAAAGCATCACACAAAGTAATGAAGCAAACCCCATTCTTCACCACATAGCTTCGGTTAATTGTCACAACAAATTAAACTAAAATTAGGGATAGGGAACTGTCGAGTATATGTTTTCTACTTTAAATGGATCAAATTTATAAAAAAAATTGGAAAGAAAACAGCATTGGGGTTATCTAATGCTACAATGTTACATACTTGAAGCAATGGTGGTGAGGGAGGAGGATTGTGGTGGCGGAAGGTGGCAATGCTGCCATGGAGATTTCATGAAGCAAGAACTCTGCATGTTGCTTGTAGATGGTATTGTCGCCGTCTTCTTCGTATAAGGGCCCTTGTGAAATGGGCAATCCGTCATTCACCCTTCCAACGACTGTCAGCTTCACCATGATCGCTTCTAATGTTTTCAACTGTGTCTGTGTCTGTGTCTGTGTCTGTGTGGTAACAAAATTGAGTAATCTTTCACTTTCAGCAGTTTGCGCGCGGGTGGAAATGGGAAATTGAGTATGGATTTACAGAGAGGAGTAATGGAGAAGGACAAGGAAAAAGAGCGATTCCTTTGTCTTTTTTATGGTATACAAAAAGAGGCTCCATACGCGTTTTCAAAAAGCCTTAGCCCCCAAGAATTATCCAAAAAAAAAAAAAAAACAGATTTTTATAATAATTAATAATTTACAAACAACGACTTCAGATTCATCTTTGAGTTATATGTATAATTAACGATAAGATGCAATAAGTACTAACGTAATTGTATGTTATTAACAGAATTGATAAAAATAGGTAAGTTTTGGATAAATTATGAAAAGTAAAACCAGAATTAAATTTTAAAGTTCTAGAATAAAGCTAAATAAAAGATATCAAGTAGCGGTTCAATCCGCATAGCGTGCTAACGTAGTAACGGGCCCCTTAACTACTTGGGTCGACTCAGATCGTTGGTGGGTGGGAAATTTGACGGAGTGGTTTGATTTATATCATATTAGGTAAATGTTTACAAGTTGGAGGTAGGGATGCAAGTTTTGCCCGCGGGTTCGGGTACCCACGGGTATTCGACCCGATCGGATCGGGTATTCCCCGTCTTAACGGGTAACGGATCGGGGATGGAGTTTAGATTTCATACCCGAAGCAGGGACGGGTATGATATTATCCGCTCCGTTAAGACCCGATATATATATATATATATATATATATATATATATATATATATATATATATATATATATATATATATATATATAAAATACAGAGTAAATAAATATTTTGAAATCAAGTTTCGTTAATTACTATTAAATGGAGCTTTTAATTTACTTGAGAAATGAATCGTCGTGTGCATGTGTCTTGGATTAAGAGAATGCAATCAATTGAGTTAAAGTCACTTTTCGCATTTAAAATAAAGATGTTAACCGTTTTGTTTTCTCAGTAACATCCACATACTCAGTACATTTTTCTTTTAGCGTCTAGACTCGTGACCGTCGACGATGATATTCTCAAGTAAGTTTTTTTTTTTTTTTTTTTTTTTTTCTTTTTTTGAACTCATTTTTTGTTATAACTTATCGATTATGTATAAACTTAAACGTCTTCTTTAATCTATGTATGCTTTACTCTGTATGAACTCGATTTTTCCAATTTCAACTCGATGTTGATATAAACTCGATTTTTTGCAATATGAACTGCATGTCTGAACTCGATTTCACAATAATCGATTTTATGTTGTATGGAATCAAATCTTTGTAGATATCGGAGTATCGAGTAGTGGATGTTCGTATCATTATCACATCGACTTCTCATTGAACTCTTCGACATTCGACCACCAAGATTCAAGCACTCAAGCATCAGCATCGGCATCCATTCTCCTATCATCCATCAGTATTCAGCGCATCCAACAATCGCTGCCATCATTAATCAAGACTCAAAATCACTGTAGCTTGAAGAATTAACAATGTTTAGTGGTTTTGGAATGTTATTTAGTTTGATTGAGATGTATATGTACCCAAGAAACACATATCTTCCTTCGTCCTCCCAACTTCCAATTAATATAGCAAGTTCAAGCATCTTAAGGTTTCAACTAACAAAGAATAATGGTACTCTGTGTGTGAAATGTCCATGAAAAAACCAATATATATATATATATATATATATATATATATATATATATATATATATATATATATATATATATATATATATATATATTGACTTGGAAGCTGAATACGGTACACTTTTACATCAAAGAAGCTATTATTTACTAATAATATGTTGATCAAAGACTCACAATGTGTTTACCCTTTCTTATTTGTGATTGCAATAGGATTTTTCAAATACTTCATGTTTAAGATACATTATAGTCGACTGGTCACCAATCCACCATGTAGAAAATATGTAGATAGGATTGTCTCATATGTTGACATCATGGATATAGACCTTTTTTCAATACACGACCTTGATGACATGGTTAGAGAGTTAGGATACCAAAATTGCAAGGCATTGTACTACCATTAATGAGTCCTTTATGTCCCATTAGATTATGACTTAATGCCCTTTGGGAATGACAATGATGTTATAAAAACGGTCACATATGTCCCTTAGGGAATGACAATGTATTGTGTTACATGAGTTATAGTAAAATGATCAAAATTTTGTTCTTGAAATACATAATAAAAAGATAACATCTATATACCTGAGTGTCATCAGACCCCAATATATGGAGAAGAATATCTTCTCCAATCTACTCCCGTTAGTAACGAGGTGAACTGTCTATTTATAAGCTCCAAAACTGAAATTGTCTTTATCTTGTAGGCAAGTAGTCATTGTGCTTCTGTTCTCACCCCATAAGAGTCTCCACCTGTCTCTTAACACTAGTTTGTTTGTTCTAGGGCTGCAAACGAGCCGAGCCGAGCTCGAGCCTGACCAGGCTCAGGCTCGGCTCGTTTATATATTTATAGGCTCGAGCTTGAGCTCGGCTCATTTCGAGCCTTGTGGTACAAAGATCGAGATTGACTCGTTAAGAATTGTATGAGCCCGGGCTCGAGCTCGATTTATGTAACATCCGGTTTAATCAAATATAAGTTTTGAGCTTTGGTTCGTAGAGCCTTGAGACTGTGACAAGTTCATAGAAGCGTAGAGCTTCTCGTCACCTTTCAGTGGAGATAAGAATCGCTGGAATCGGACTTGTAACAGAGAAGCTATGATAGTTTGGAAGATATGGAAAATTTAGTCCTTATTAAGAAATGGGTGGCAAGCAGGTACGCTGGGCGTAAATGTGGGTACGCTTAGCGTACCTATGAGCATGGAATGGACGCGAGGACCACCTGGTACGCTAGGCGTACGAGGTTGTGAATGAAAACCCAAACATTTTAAGTGACCCTATATAAACAATGAGATGGCCTCATTCCTGGCCACCTTCTCAGAGAGCAAACCCTCTAAAAACCCAAAGTCTTCGTCCATATGGGCTTGTGAGTGCATGAGAGCCTTTGGGGTGACCTTGTGAATCCTTGGAGTGAAGAAGGAGCATTAAAATGCAAGGAGTTGGAGTCCAGGCTTTGGATCTGAGCTTTTATGAGAATGGAGCATCAATTGAAGGTATAAAGCTCAAAGCTTTCGTATTCCTTTTTATTTGTGCATAGTATGGTCCATTTTAGGGTTTTTGGTCCCAAAGCTTGAAGCTTTATGAGTTGTTAAACTCCAGAGCCTATTATCTATCCTTTTGAGTGTTTTTGATGGAGTGGTTCCATAAAAATGAGATCTTGGATGAGAGAATCAAGTCATGCATGAGATAAGGGCTTAATGAGAAAAGAGAATGAGTGTTTTGTGTGTTTGAGACCACATCAACCATGCAAAGGCTTTAAGTCCCTGGCTTTATGGAATAAAAGATATTAAGAAGTCTAGATCCAAGAGATGAGTTAAGGTATGAACGGGTTAAGACCAAAAAAAGGACTAAAGCAAAGTTGGGCGTACGCCCAACGTAAATCCTAGTATGCCCCGCGTATTGGGTTGGTGCCCCGATCAGTCTCATGCATGAGTATGTACGCTGCGCGTACCAAAGGGGGTATGCCCCGCGTAACCCCACTGTGGGCTTTTGGGCTAAGGATCGTGTTGGGCCTTGAGTGTTGGGTCTGGCTTTTGGGCTTGATGTAATAGAGTCTTGGAGCAGGGAATGATATATTTATTCTTTGGGCCCTTGGGTGGGGCTTGCCATTTAGTTTGAGAATTGGTCCATGAGAGGGCCCATTTATTATTGGGCCTTGGTGGTCCCAATGGGTTTAGGGCATTGATGGGCTGGTTATTGATCAACATCTAAACCCAATGAGTGAGGGTTTGGACTTAGTTTCTAATTGAGATAATTGTGGGCATGACACAGAGTTAGTGGCCGGTGCGTAGCAACAACGTTTATAGGGGTTGTTCATCATCCGAGGTGAGTCTTCTCACAATACTTTACCTTGAGTGGTAGTTATGTGTGACCGGAAGGTCGTATGTGCTTACATTGAGTATTATGTTATCCTGCCTATGTGTTATGTTGTGCATTATTTCTTTGTGATTTATGCCATGTGGAGCTTTATAGACCGGACCAGAGGGTCCAACGATTTATGAGGCCAGAGGGTCCTCAACTAGACCGGACCGAAGGGACCAACGAGCTAGACCGGACCAGAGGGTCCAACGGGCTATGGGACTGGAAGGTCCCGCTGAGACACATTGACCGGAGGGTCTTACAGAATATAGCCTCGAGTGGCGAATTTGTTGCATGTGGTATTTTGGGGAACTCACTGAGCTTCGTGCTTACCGTATTATGTGTTATGTGTTTCAAGTTCTTATCAGGATCGCGGGAATGCGGCGACTCAATTGTATACACTAGAGAAAAGAGTCATGAATGAGGATCCTAGATTTTGATAATTACTTTTGAAAACTATTTTGAAATATGTTATGACATCGACACTTGAGATTGTGTGAATTATTATATGTGATTATGAGTTTTAAAATTGAAAAATTGTTTTAAAAATTTACGTTGTTACAGTTTGGACTCGGCTCATATACGGTATACTATAATTTCCTAAAATGGTATTTATTATATTATTATATATTTTAATATATAAAATTAAAATCATTTTCTTATTATATATATATATATATATATGTAGGCTCCTTTAGGCTCGCGAGCCTAATCAAGCCAAGTAACAGAGGCTCGAGCTCGAGCGCGTTTACTAAACAAGCCTAATATTAAGCTCGAGCTCATCTTGGGCTCGTTTAAAATCGATATTGAGTCGAGCTTTTAACGATTCAATCTCGGGTAGCTTGACTCGTTTGCACCCCTAATACATGAAGTCTTCACACGTCAATACTCTTGGCATGCATGTAACGCCCGCATTTCCAGGCTAGGCATTTTCATTGATGTAATATTCTAGGTTAACCCTTGTAACTCTTTTTTTTGGAATATTAATGATGAAATATTTGAGTATTATGTGAATTATGTGTTTATTTTCTTAATCATTATAATTTAATGAATTAAGAATAAAATAAGCGTCAAATTTAAAGTGTGAGATAAGCCTGATATCTTTGCATAAAGATGTAATGGTCGAAACAAGGATTCCGAAGATATAAAGAATGCCGAAATCCGAGTTATAACGAAGAAGTTATGACCTGTCGAAGTTTCGCGACAGAACCGACAACGCTGAATGACGTAAAAAGTGAAATTTACGTTAGAGCAATATTTAGCCTTAGCGATCTAAACGAAAGTCTTAGAGTTCGTTAAACCGAGAGCGTGCATAAAAAGAACGCTCAAATTTGACTTCGTATGAGGAAGTTATGATTTTTCGAAGTTTCGACTTAGCAGTATGCAGCCCGAATACTCGATTTGAGACCGAGCGGTTTTTTGCCGAAACAATCTAAACGAGAATCGAAAATCTCGTTAATAGTAGTAAAACGATAAAAAGATAGGCGAAAACGGACGTTGGATGAAGAAGTTATGAATTTATAACGGAACTTTCTTGTTCCGGCCTACTAAAAATAAATAATAAAAATAAAATCAAAATTAGCCGACAGAGTCTAAACGAAAGTTGTAGAGCATAGTCTCACCTACGCGGGGATATAAAGAACGTCAAAAAACGGAGTTCGCATGAGGAAGATATGAATTTTTGAAGTTTATTAAATATTTTCGATATTTAATTTAAATATAAAATAACCGATATTATCCAGGGGGAATCAGCGATCCTATCCTCATTACGCCCAACATAATTTCATATTACGCCGAGCGTAAATCGAAGTTCCAGCCCCCTATAAAAGGATGTCGAGGGCAGCCGATTCTTTTGCTCATTTCTTCCATTTCTCTCGCGTTTTTGCATCGTTTTTCGTGCAAGAATTATCCCAAAGCCCCGGTATCATTCCTGAGCCCCGAAGCAAGTCCCGAAGCCCCGAAGATCCCGAGAAATGCAATTCCCGAGCCGAAGCTCTGCCCGCAAGGAGTCCGGTTTTTGTGAAGATCTTCCAGATCTACCGAAGAATACTACTTCTATAAGCCGTTGTGCTGTCCGATCATCTTCTGATCAAGTGAGTGTGTATTTACTTTCTTCTAACGCATAATTATGAAGAATTTTATACGAAATACGTTTTATGTGTATATTTTGTTGCCATATGTGTGAATGTATATTCACTTTCTTCTATCTCATAGATATGATTTATTCTCTATGAAATACGTGTTATGTGTATGTGTCTCTTCTATTGTTTGGAATGTGTATTGAATGAGAATGCTATACAGGTTTTAAACTATGTATAAAAATATATATTTTTATCTACTAATATGTCGGGTAGAACATGGGTAGATAGTTGTGTGATAAACAGATGAGAGGCATCGATGTTGTTTTTGATTAAGTCATCTAGCGGAGTTTAGATGACGACCACAGACTTTTCTAGACAGTCCTGTGGAACGCTAGCAGGTTCGCCACATGTAGGTGTTAATGAACTTGGGTGTTCATTCGCTGTACTCCATCCCCCTCATGGTTGCCTTATTTGACATATATTGCCGGGAAACCCCCGAATGCATGTGTTGTCGCCCCGATGAAATATTCTAAGACTAGGTCCCTTGTGTTAGTTGTTTTAGGGACGTAAAGTGAGAATAACGAGAATGGGTAATTGGGTTATTGTTGGTTGGTGGAATTAAATATAATTATTTATTGTGGGTTGAAAATCCTATATGCTCACCAGGCTCCCAAGCCTGACCCACTCAGTTTTATTTGTATTACAGGAAGTGGCGCAAGGGCATAAGATGGATGAATCATCAAGTTGTTTTGTTTACAAGTTTGTATATGTATATATTTGTTGAATGACTTGTAATGTTATCGTTTATGCTTTATGGTCTGTATCGGAACATGACATCCCGAGTTTTGATTATATAATGAAAATACATTTCTTGATGAAATTATTTGGTAAATATTATTTTATTATACTTTGTTTTTGGGAAAAAATTCCACAACTCTTTCAAATCAAAAGGATTTACTCTGAAATTATTTTAAAAGCATAAATGAAAATCGGTCTTTTCTGGCCGAGATTTTGGGGATGTCACAATGCATCCATTTGTTTCCTTGCATTTTTCCTTCAAGCATCTAGGAGTCCTCTGGGCTCTTAGCAAGTACCAACAAACACCCACAGCTTGCATCATTTTCATGATGAGACAAGATCAAAATATATGGTCGAAAATCAAACTACATATCTTGGAAAGGATATTACATGAGAGGCCAAAAAATAGTTGATCAGGTTGAGGGCAACTCCCCACCAAACGATACCGAAAATGCAGCCGGAGTGAGTTTGCATGCTTCTTAAGAGGCAAAGAAAGTGATAAAATTTTTGGTAGGTATTGGACGAGAAACATGATTATGAAAACGGTCATTACAACCATTGTTGAACCTTTTTCTAGCAATCTCGGGATCACTACTCATAATACTACATGCGATACTTTTTCATCTGTTAACTATATACATCTTGTCACCCCAAGTTAATTTTTTTTCGAAAACTAACTTTATAAAAGAAACAACTAGCAAGGCGCTAAAGATGCAACATACTTATTATATTTATAATCAAGAACATGCTTAATTACATCGACACTTATGCCAATCAAGGTAGGACCATTTTTTTCTTTTCAATCATTCAAAAGTATATCAAAGCAAAAATAGTTATCAGAGTACGATCCCAAAATCATAAAGTTGCAGAAACATGGGTGAATTGTGTTGCAATCAAGACAAACCCTTCCCTTTCGAATCGAAAGTACTTAATGTTGGATTAGTGTCTATGTCCATAACTATAATTGGTATGTACTTGACCCGAGAGTAGCATGATCCATTTGGGTTGCATATCACCAGGAAAATTTGATAGGATGTACTTTTAAGAAGAGGTTATTTATGATTTGCTAATATATTATAGGTTCTAATATATTAATATGAAATCATATTATTTAATTAATATTGATCAAGAATTAGTTTAGAATTAATTTTGTGATCAAAAGAGACTAACTAAATAAATGGGGATTGATTTGGTAAATCATTCATTCTTATAAAGTGGGCTTATGATCCATAGTTCTTTATGTTGGGCTAAACCCATGTGGTGAACCATGGATACTCCATGGAGGTTAAAACCCAAGGAGCCTAAGGAATATGGAAAGTCATGCACATTAGGGTTTGCACGGTGTAACCATAATCTTGCCACACTATATAAGAAGCCCCTTAGCATCCAAAATCGTGCACTAGATGTTCTAAGAGTTCATGAGTCGATCTGAGTGTAAGAATATTCTCTCAAAAGTCATCATTTGTCCAAAGCTGTGTTGTGATTCCATTTGAGGTGCAACACTTGGGGCACTAAGTTCTTAAAGGCCAAACATAACAAGTTCTACAAGCCACAACCAAGAGGTAACTCCATAACTCAATTTTATGTTGTTTATATCATTTTGTATGATAGTTGTTGGCTTAATGCTTTGGAAACAATATTGCATGTATAATTAGAGAAAACATAGATCCAAAGCATCTAGGGTTGCATGTACACCATAAGAGTGTTAGAATGCTCAAAACCCTTCAGTGGTATCAGAGCCTAGGGTTGGTTTCTAGTATACCTGATGCTTATTGTTTTTTAAAGCTGAAAATCTGCAATTTTCGTTTATGCATGCCCACCACGACATGGCAATATTTACCACGACGATGTGATGCATCTGTATGCAAAATTTCGAGTTTTTTTTTGCCTGTTTTGGATTAGGATCATTACCACAAAATATTTTTGTTCATAAAATTTGATTTTGTTGCTATAGTAATGATTATCCTCATCCAAATAAAAGATAATTGTCATAGTTTCAAGATTTGTATTAGTTTATATGATATGCTAATTTCTTGCAAATGGTTGATATGAATTATCTTGACTTATGAGTTTAATTAGATCATAGATATAATATTTGATAATTTATGTTAGTTAAAAAATATGATCTAAATGCCTTTTATGAACTCCATGACTTGTCCTCAAGTTATGGAAAATGAAAAGTTTTCTTTTAAATGTTTTTAAAGTCTTCCATAACTTGTCCTCAAGTTATGGAACTTGAAAAGTTTTTCATAAAAACCATATTAAACTCATAAGTTATGAGTTTGAAAAGTTTTGACAAGTTTCAAAACTTGCCCTCAAGTTTTGGAATTTGTAAAGTTTCACTTATGAATACTTTAATTCAAAATTCAACCCTAGAATTTTAAAAGTTAAAATTAAACCCTTATACTATTATATTATTATAAGTTTATAATTATATATACATATAAGAATAAATCAGTCTTACCGTTAGTAGGCCTCATTCACGAAGTCGGAGTATAAGAGGGGGGGGGGGGGGGGTATAAGGTTATTGCCTATAAAATGGCAGTTTAATGGGTGTCCACTCTCACCCACCACTTCCTTGACTGGTCGAGGGTCGTTAGCCGAATGGGTTTGACAGGACATAAATTATCATTAAAAGTATAATGAAATACTAAGTAACTAAACACTTATAAAATCCCAATCTTACTTAGTTAGGAAAATGTGAATTTGGTTCTAACCCATTAAATTGCACTTTTCACCTTGTTACGTCGTTAGTGGAGCGTGTGTGGTTAACCGACACACTAATATGGGACTGAAAGTGCGTGGCAAAGGATAAGTTGATGTTAATCATAGATCAATGGAGCGTGTGTGGTTAACCGGCATATTGATTAGGTAGTTGTAACATTGGGTGTACCAAGCTAATTTGCATGGTTATTCACACCTTGTTTGTGATCCTCGGCATCCCAGTTACAAACTTGAAGGGCACAATCGAGATTTAAACATGACATTGAATTGTTCAATGAATCTCAAAGGATCTAGGAGTTTCAATCCATTTAAAACCTAAAAATAAATTTCGTCATGGTGAAAATTGGTAAATCGTCATTTACCTACCTTCAAATATTTTGCAGTTTGGATTACGACATCCCTCTTCCAAATTGTAAAATATTATGTTGGGTCCTAGCTTTAATATTTCATGTTGGGTGTTATATTAAGGACTGAAATCAACTAAACTTGAATTTCTCCCATTGTAGATGTCTAGTTCAAACAACTATGGTCTTCCCGAGTCTTTTGAAAAAACTTTCTTTATAAAGATGATTTCCACAAGGCGATCAAGGTGAAAGATTAATCCCTTTTTCGTGTTGTAGTGGAACTTCACTTCCTCCACCTCCTCTAATAATTCTCCCTAACCCACAAGTTCTAGGTCACTTAAAGCCTTATTGGCAGGAAGGAAAGTCTGTATGTGCTCACGTCTTGGAAATGAAGTTACATACTGACAAGCTGGGAGAGTTAGGTGTCGAAATCTAGAGGAAGTTGGTTGTTGACTGGGTTCTTCAGTCAGTTTCTAAGTCATATAGTGGGTTCTTTAAGGACTACTATATGGGAGATCGCGACATGACCCTTATAGATCTAACATATTTGCTTGTTGCTGCTGAATCATGAATGAATTGGCGCACTGGAAAAGCAAAATTGATTGGAAGATCTACTTCCCACACTTCCATGGACATTGACAATGGTAACATTGGAAGTCCAGAAAAGCTTTCTCTTCCCAATGGAAATGGATCGGCCATGGTCAACCCGGTTGACCAAAAGGTAAAGAGAAAGACTAAGTTTGAGATAGTCGTGTGTACCATTCCTAAAGAGTTTATATGTTTCTATTGCCAAGAGAAGAGACATTGGTTGTGAAGCTGCCCTGACTACCTGAAACATCTGAGAGAAGGTAGAATCAAAAAGTTTGACTTTGCTTCAGATAAGTCCACTATCTAACTCTGTTAAGTTCCTAATTGTTGATTCTTAATACATGATGTGGTCAAAAGCAGGGATGTTATTCGGCCCGAAACCGGACCGAACCGACCCGAACCCGAATAACCCGAAAACCAAATAAGGAAAATTTCATGAACTGAAAACCGAATCGATTAACCAAAACGGGGTTGGTTCGGTTCGGGTATTAATCAGTTATGTTCAGATATTATCTGAATAACATGTATAAGATGATTAAGGATCTAATATAACTGGAAAAAAAACCCGAATAAACCGTATTAAGATTCTATAACTCGAATAACCCGAATAATAGAGTAATAATGTACTTTTATACATCAACATAACACATTCAAATACTAACATAACACAATAATACATTGAAAGAATAACATTTACATAGTAGATTAACATAATAAGAATTAATTTCTTACTTGAGTTTCTTAAGTTTGAGCCCAGTTTTGGTAACACAATAATACATTGAAAGAATACAATTTACATAGTTGATTAACATAATAATAATTAATTTCTTATTTGAGTTTTCTTGAGTTGGAGCCCAATTTTCCTTGACTAGACAAAGTAGGAATTCATGAATCCCAAAAGACAATAGGAATGACCGATTTTTGAAAGTTTGAAATAAGAGGAATGATCGATTAAAGTAATTTCGAGTTTGGAAATAGATAAGAAGATTGGTTGATTTTGAAACGACGAGAATGAGCATAAGGGTTTTTTTTGTTATGAACGACAATGACAAAAGTGTGAATCGTGATTTTGATTTCTATCGATCAGAGAAATGGGATGAGGAATGCTTATTCGGGTTGGGTATTTAGAACCAAATTAGCTTTTATTTGAGTAACTCGAACCGAATAACCCGAGAACTGAATAAGCATAATATAGATACCAAAAACCCGAATCGAATTGCTTATTCGGGCCTATTCGATTCGGTTCGGTTCGGGTTTTCAGACGAAATTCTCATCCCTAGTCAAAAGGGTAGAATTAATAAATGTGTTAGTCGTTTTAAAATACAAAATAAATAATTAAATCTAATGTTTAAAGCATTTGATCTCTTTGGAATTATAATATCTTTTTTTTATTTATTTAATTTAATTATTTTTTTAGAAACGGCTAAACAGTTTTATAAATGGAAAACACCTAACAAGAACCAATAGTAGAAAAACAAACCGGAAAAATGAAAGTGTCTCTTTTTTTTTTAACTGGTTTTTCAAATATAACATTATAAATGTTAAATATAAAATAACATACATTAACTTACTTTGTTGGCATTCATAACAAAATAATTTAAACTAATTCTTAAAAATATGTGAGTAGTTAAATTACAACCTATTGTACTTTTGTTGAAAATGAAGAATGACAAAAATGACAAAAGGTATTGAATGGTTTTTTTGTTGACAATGTTTTCACGCATTATATTACCCTTTTTAAAACTTTCCCCGTGATCCACGTTTAACCGAGCCTAGACTAGATTCCTAGAGGCGCAAAAGTCCGAAATAGCCCTTCTAGAACTCAATACGTTACGTTTAGTGAATTATAACCCATTTAAATATATTTTCTTATATGGTGCTGCTAAATTACCTTACCGTATTAACATCTTTATTAAAAGTAAATTTATAATTAATTATTTATAATTTATATTTTTTTTTTGAAAATAATTTATGTTTTAGGTTTAAAAAAGAAATAATTTAGGTATAAATAAAAATAATGGAGAGAGTTTTTATTTTTTTAAAAGTGACTAAATTAAGTTCAAATCAACAACTTAAATGCAATATGGTTAATTAGTTGCAAATAACTATAAAACACACATGCTACAAACGATAAATAGTTATGAAATTTTATTGTGGAAATCACAAAAAAAAAAAAAAAAAAAAAAAAAAAAACACCCAAAAAATGATATATAAATTATTATTATTACTTTGTTTTTTTAATAAAAGGATTTTTTTTAAAGAAAATGATGTATATAATATCTTTATTTTGAGTTTTATTAATAAATAAATATGAGTTTTTTTAACTAATTAAGTATATATAAAAATAAATTTTTTCAGAAAATGTTTTAAACTTTAACCATATTAACGAAAAAGTCAATTTCAGATTATTTCAATAAAAAAAACCTTAAAATTTTAGAAAATTCATGAAAATTGGCATTAGCCGAAAACAATGGTTATTTGACAAGCGTTTACTAATTCTTTTTGCTTAAATACAAAAAAAAAAAACAAAAAAAAAAAAACAAAACAAAACAAAACAAAACAGAGATGCTTTGTCATTAATAGAGTCAGACTTTAAGGACTTTTTTTTTAAGATTTCTCATAACCCATTTAAATATATCTTTTTATTTTAGAGTGCTTTTAAATTGACATCCTTACACCATTCTCCACCCCATTCTAATTCTCCATTTCCCCCCTATTCTTCTCTAACTCTTCCCTATTTATTCTCTCATTTTAGGGGATATGAATAGTATTACACCAAATATGGTGTTCTACTATTCATTTCTCCCAAAATGAAGTTGAACTTTGTGTTGTTGGTTTTAGTCCCTCTGTTATATATTTATACATTTTTAGCTCATTTTTACCTACTAATTATAATTTAAATATAATATTTAATACTTATAATATTTTGTTATACATTAAATTATATTAATTAATTATAAATATAAAGTTTGTTTTTTGTTCATCAAATTCATATAAAAATTTAAATACATATTGGCATTTTAAAAAACGATAACGTATTTTACAAAAACGTATAATTAAAATATATATTATAAACACGATAACATATTTTATTAAACATGTAGTTAACCTATATATTACAATAACAATCTAATAAAAACCAACAAGTGACAATACTATTATTTATTTATTTAATATTTATTTAAAAGTGTGTATGTGTAATATTTTAATAAATGCATGTATCATATTTATTTATAAGTTTATTATAAATATAATCTTTTGTATTTAATGTTAATGTAATGAAAAAAATATAGATTATATATTTGTTAAAATTAAATTAGTAGAAGGGTGTGTTTGACAATCTATCTAAATTGGAATAATGAAATATACTAGGAATATACTTTTTGGGGGTAAAAAATGAAGTAGGGTTGGAGATGAAACACTATTTGTGAAACCTCCCGAAAATACAACCCAAAAATTTTGTTTTTAAAACATTATCAAATCATAAAATCATCTAACATTTAGCAAAACCACGAATAGCATATCTCAAAATGTAAAAGCGAATGTATCGATTCAACTGTTGTCAAAACGTATCAAAAAAAATCAAAATAAACTCCCAGGGTAAACTGAAGCTGTGGTGTGTGCCATGCCATCATCCCGAGCTCTTCCCCTTACTAGCGGAAGTACCTGAAACCAAAAACTGAAAACATAAGCACAAAGCTTAGTGAGTTCCCCCAAGCTACCACATACCATACAATAACATATAAACACGTATTGGGCCTTGCCCACTACATTAGACCAAAGTCCGAAAACTACATCGGACCGAAGTCCGGAACTAACGAGGGTCCTGCCCTCTACATCGGACCGAAGTCCGGAAACTGCATCGGACTAAAGTTCGGAACTAACCAGGGCCTCGCCCTCTGCATCGGACCGAAGTCCGGAACTACTGCTAACTAAACGGGTCGACATTGTGGCCGTAGACCCGTTCCTACTGGAAGGAAACTCACCTCGTAACGCTGGCTGCTGAGATGCTAAATCTGAAACTGGTTGACTGCTACTTCGGAACTCCCCGGCTACAAATCTCATAAATACTAAATTAGATACTGATAACTACTCTCAGGGTAAAATGACTATTTTACCCCTGGCCAAAGTCAACATATTGGTCAAAATCAACTTTCAGTTAACCGGACTTGCTGAGTTGGGCCGCCAACTCGCCGACTCTCTAACATCCTTTCTAATCCTCTTCCCGCTTCAACTCGTCGAGTTTGGCAAAGACTCGACGAGTTCTTCTTTGATACTAACATCGAGTCTAACTTCATCCGGCTCTCCGAGTTGTATGAACAACTCTCGAGTTCTCCTTCATCATATAAAAATAAATTTTTTCAGAAAATTTTTTAAACTTTAACCATATTAACGAAAAAGTCAATCTCTGATTATTTCAATAAAAAAAACCTAAAAATTTTAGAAAATTCATGAAAATTGGCATTAGCCGAAACAATGGTTATTTGACAAGCGTTTACTAATTCTTTTTGCTTAAATACAAAAAAAAACATTACAAAACAAAAAAAACAAAAACAAAATAAAACAGAGATGCTTTTCCATTAATAGAGTAAGACTTTAAGGACTTTTTTTTTAAGATTTCTCATAACCCATTTAAATATATCTTCTTATTTTAGAGTGCTTCTAAATTGACATCCTTAGAGCATTCTCCACCCCACTCTAATTCTCCATTTTCCCCCTATTCTTCTCTAACTCTTCCCTATTTATTCTCTCATTTTAGGGGATATGAATAGTATTACACCAAATATGGTGTTATACTATTCATTTCTCCCAAAATGGAGATGAACTTTGCGTTGTTGGTTTTAGTCCCTCTGTTATATATTTATACATTTTTAGCTCATTTTTACCTAATAATTACAATTTAAATATAATATTTAATACTTATAATATTTTGTTATACATTAAATTATATTAAATAATTATAAGTATAAAGTTTGTTTTTTGTTCATCAAATTCATATAAAAATTTAAATACATATTGGCATTTTAAAAAACGATAACGTATTTTACAAAAACGTATAATTAACATATATATTATAAACACAATAACATATTTTATTAAACATGTAGTTAACCTATATATTACAATAACAATCTAATAAAAACCAACAAATGACAATACTATTATTTATTTATTTAATATTTATTTAAAAGTGTGTATGTGTAATATTTTAATAAATGCATGTATAATATTTATTTATAAGTTTATTATAAATATAATCTTTTGTATTTAATGTTAATGTAATGAAAAAAATATAGATTATATATTTGTTAAAATTAAATTAGTAGAAGGGTGTGTTTGACAATCTATCTAAATTGGAATAATGAAATATACTAGGAATATACTTTTTGGGGGTAAAAATAGGGTAAAAAATGAAGTAGGGTTGGAGATGAAACACTATTTGTGAAACCTCCCGAAAATACAACCCAAAAATTTTGTTTTTAAAACATTATCAAATCATAAAATCATCTAACATTTAGCAAAACCACGAATAGCATATCTCAAAATGTAAAAGCGAATGTATCGATTCAACTGTTGTCAAAACGTATCAAAAAAAAAATCAAAATAAACTCTCAGGGAAAACTGAAGCTGTGGTGTGTGTCATGCCATCATCCCGAGCTCTTCCCCTTACTAGCGGAAGTACCTGAAACCAAAAACTGAAAACATAAGCACAAAGCTTAGTGAGTTCCCCCAAGCTACCACATACCATACAATAACATATAAACACGTATTGGGCCTTGCCCACTACATCAGACCAAAGTCCGAAAACTATATCAGACCGAAGTCCGGAACTAACGAGGGTCCTGCCCTCTACATCGGACCGAAGTCCGGAAACTGCATCGGACTAAAGTTCGGAACTAACCAGGGCCTCGCCCTCTGCATCGGACCGAAGTTCGGTACTACTGCTAACTAAACGGGTCGACATTGTGGCCGTAGACCCGTTCCTACTGGAAGGAAACTCACCTCGTAACGCTGGCTGCTGAGATGCTAAATCTGACACTGGTTGACTGCTACTTCGGAACTCCCCGGCTACAAATCTCATAAATACTAAATTAGATATTGATAACTACTCTCAGGGTAAAATGACTATTTTACCCCTGGCCAAAGTCAACATATTGGTCAAAATCAACTTTCAGTTAACCGGACTCGCCGAGTTGGGCCGCCAACTCGCCGACTCTCTAACATCCTTTCTAATCCTCTTCCCGCTTCAACTCGTCGAGTTTGGCAAAGACTCGACGAGTTCTTCTTTGATACTAACATCGAGTCTAACTTCATCCGGCTCGCCGAGTTGTATGAACAACTCTCGAGTTCTCCTTCATCGTATGAACACGTCCAGACGTTGACTCGCCGAGTTGTATGAACAACTCGTCGAGTCTATTCCTGAGGCAAGAAGATTGCCTTGGACTCGCCGAGTCATGGCGTAGACTTGCCGAGTCTCATGCATGTCATTACTATACCGTCGATTATAGTCGATTTCAGTGCATCCAGTTCATAAATATGAGCATCTAGGGCTGGTTTTACTCGTAAAGTTTTCAACTTTACGTGCATGCACAAGAGAATGGGGCTTAAACACCAAAATCATCCAACAATAAGCACTTGGGGTTTGGAACAAGGTTATATCTTCATAAAGGTAGCTACATTTAGCTCCTAGAGCTTAATAAATGTTGGATTAGTGTCTAAGTCCATAACTATTTTGGTATGTACTTGACCCGATGGTGCATGGTCCTTTTGGGTTGCCTTCACCAAAGCAACTTGATTGGAGAAATAAATAGAGAGAGAGGTTATTATGATTTATTAATATGTTATAAGAATAATATATTAAAGGAGAAATCATATTTGTTTAATTAATATTGGTCAATAATTAATTAAGAATTAATTTTGTGATCAAGTGTAATTAATTAAACTAGAGGGGCTGAATTGTAATTATGTGATAGTTACAAAATAAGGTAAGGATTATCTTAAATATAGGGTGAACGAATTTAAGGAGATAATGCCTTAGAATTCGACTAGGATAAGGGTTTCTAAGACTTATCTTATGGTTGCTTGGTGGGCAAGCAACTAGATAAGGATAATGACTAAAACCCTAATCTTTACACCTATATAAACCCCCTAAGGCTCATGAATTCGTCTAAGTCTTCCCTAGAAGTCATAAGGACGAATTCCTACCTCTCTCCTCTCTCTTTATACCTTCTCCACTTGCTTATGGTGTTTGTAAGCCATTAGAGGAGTGACACTTGTGACTCTAAGCCTTCCAAAGTCAATTCAAGGAGGAATTGGGATTGTTATTGCTACATAACAATCAAGGTAATATCATAAACCTAATTATATGTTAATATTTATTTCCATATGCTAGAATTAGGGTTTATAGTCTTGGATTCAAAGCATGTACAATAGAGAAACCTAGATCCAAGCATTAGGGTTTGTATGAGCACATAGGATGTCTTATGACCAAAACCCATCAGTGGTATCAGAGCCTTGATTGGTTTCTATTGTATTGATGCTTGATATGTTTGAAAATTTCGAATTTTGTGTTTCTGGAGGCTGGACTCGCCGAGTCCAAGGTGACTCGACGAGTCCATGCCTGACTCGGCGAGTCGGCTCGTCAGATGGAGGGTATTCCGGGATTTCTTGCTGTTTTTGCTTATGGATAGTTACCTTATCATGTTAAATCAATAATAATCCGATTATATGATATATTTGACTATAATTTTGATCTAATTGAAGATATTTATCAATTAATGAGATAATTGTTTCCTTATGTGATAATTGTTTAAATTATTTTGATTAATTTGATAAATTGTTTTGCAAGAAATCATTAAACAAATCAAATATGGATAATTATGTGATTAAATGTTAACTTAAATTATTTGTTATTTGATCCTTGTTGTTATGAAAAGTTTCATATTTTTTCCTTTAGGTTTTATAGTTTAAATTTGAACCCAAAAGTTTTGAAATTTAAATAGTTGAAACCCTTATGTTTTGAAAAAGGTTTCAAAACTTGACCTCAAGTTTTGGAATTTAAAAGTTGATTAAAAGTTTAATTAGGAATGTTAAATTCTAAAACTCTAGTGTAGTTTTGAAAAAGTTCAAATCACACCCTTATGGTTTTATTAATTAATTAAAGTGTATAATTAAAAGAGGTTAATAAATCCATAAAAGTTTTGGTTTACAATTTAATTGAATTAAAAGTATAATTGTTAAATTTGACCACCTAGTATTTTTAAAAGTGTAAAATACACCCTATACTATATATATATAACATTAAAAGTCTAACATTATATATATGTATGAGTAAAAGTCAGTCTTACCGTTAGTAGGCCTCATTCACGAAGCTGGTCTGTAAGGGGTGTTTAAGGAAATTGCCTATAAAATGGCGATTGAATGGGTATCCACTCTTACCCACCGCACTCTTGACTAGTGGAGGGTCGTTAGCCGAACGGGTTGGATAGGACGAAACCTTCCATGATAAGTATAATGAATT
Organism: Lactuca serriola; assembly: GCF_051521515.1. Lineage (NCBI taxonomy): Eukaryota > Viridiplantae > Streptophyta > Magnoliopsida > Asterales > Asteraceae > Lactuca > Lactuca serriola. The sequence continues at coordinate 232,170,756 of NC_136409.1, read as the reverse complement.
ACAAAAGTAACTAAATGTTTTCATAAAATTCCCAATCTTAGTTACTTAGGCAAAAGTGAATTGATGTAATTCCATGAAATTACACTTTGTGCCCTTGCGAAGACGTTAGTGGAGCGTGTGTGGTTTACCGGCACACTAAATGGTTCTAAGCAAAGGTAGCAAAGGGTGACTCAATGTTTGTCATAGTTCGGTGGAGCGTGTGTGGTTTACCGGCACATCGAATAGGTGACTGTAACATGTGAGGGCACCATGTAAGTTTGCATGGTTATTCACACCCACTTTGTGATCCTCGGCATCTCAGTCACAAACAAGAGAGGCATATCGAGATTTAAACATGCCATTGAAAGTTCAATGAATCTCAAAGGATCTAGGAGTTTTCATAAATTTAAAACTTAAATTTCTTTTTCGTTTTTCGTGGTGGAAATTAGTGAATCGTCATTCACTTACCTTCAAATGTTCTGCAATTTGGGTTACGACATCCCTCTCCCGAGTTGTAGAATATTGTGTTGGGTCCTAGCCTTAGTATCTCATTTGGGTGATTTACTAAGGACTCAATCAATCAACTAACTTGAATTTGTTTTCTCCCATTTTGTAGATGTCAAAGTTTGACAACTATGGTCTTCTTAAATCCCGTGGAACAAGCATTCCACATGAAGATGATATTCCACGATTCGATCGAGGAACAAGAGATCATGCTTCACTTCCTCCTCCTCCTCAAATTATTCTCCCTAACCCACAAGTTCAAAGGCTTGAAAAGTTCAAGATCACTCAAGCCCTTTTGGAAAGTAAACATAAAGAAGGAAAGTCGGTGTGTGCACACGTCCTAGGGATGAAGTCACACATTGATAGGTTAAGAATGTTGGGATCCATTGTCTATGAGGAAATGGCTGTTTATTGGGTTCTTCAGTCACTTCCTAGCTCATATAGTGAGTTCGTAAGAGAGTACTATATGATGAACCGCGACGTGGCCCTTATAGATCTCACCTATATGCTTATTGTTGCTGAATCAGCAATTGTTTGGCGCAATAGAAAAGCAAAGTTGATTGGTGAATCTGCCTTCAAGACCTTTATGGAGATAGACAATGGCAACAAAAGACATGCCATGATCAAAAAGTGTGATCATAAGAGAAAGGCAATGGCTGAAGTAGTTCCATGTCCTGTTCCAAGAGAGTTAATCTGCTTTTATTGCCAAGAGAAAGGGCATTGGAGACGAAACTGCCCTATTTACCTAAGAGATCTAAGAGATGGGAGAGTCAAAACGTATGGCTCTGCTTTAGGTAATATCCATTGACTAACTCTTTTAAGTTTCTATTCTAGATTCTTAAAACATAATGTGATAAGATTACAATTGATGTTTTGTAGGACCGAAGAAAAGAAAGGAAGCTTAAAGGAAGAAGTGAGCAGAATCTAACCATGAAGGAATGGATTTCGATCGTATGTCTCGAAGATTAGATTATTAAGCTACTACTTAGAGTTAGAGTTAGATTGCTAAGAAAGATGTATTAGCATAAGTTTTTCAATGAATTGCATTGTAAGGACAAATTTTTCCGCAATAAAATAAATTTTGATTTTAAATTTTATTTATTTATCCTTGCAATGGCATGTATGAAAAATTGATGTTAAAATGTTTCTATTATTAACAATAATGGATTTGGTTCTTATTATGTTATTTATGGAAAGTTGAGAATTTACCAAATAGGGAGAGTTTCTCATCGCCCAAAGTTTCAATTGGAAAGAAATTTGGAATCACGCAACTTGGTTGCACGATGAATGAGAAATTTCATATTTGGAAATTAGACTAATTCATTGACAAAGTGTCAAGTGAAGGGCTAAGAGATCGAGCACACAATGTTGCGTGTTGATCAAGTTCACCATAAGAGTAACAAATATATTCATCATGATTTACTAAAGGTTTAGTAAATGTGATTATACTTACAAGATTAAGTGTAATTCTGAATTGATTAAAGGGTTTAGATCAATAGCAGAACGAATAAGAAGAATCAAGTAGGCAGAAAGATAAAAGTTTCTCCATTCTAAGAAGAAGGGAGAGTAGCTTTTATGCTTTATGATAGGTCTTAATGATTAAGAACCATATCTCAATTGATCCTCTAAGTGAGTCTTAGTACAATTATATGTTTAAGAATAGGAATCAAGGATTGAAGAAATGGTTAAATCAAAAAGTCAATCATACTTCGTTCCAATAACAAGTCTTAAAGTTAAGATTGTGACAATGAGTGAAAAGTATTAAGAAGGTTTATAGCATTCATCAATTGTGGAAAGTTGTGATGTCTTGGATAAGACAAAGACCAACTAGTACCAAAGTTATGAAGTGTTTTGTCTTGATAAAAACTACACTAACTCTTGAATATTTGTTTGTCAAGAAATGCTTATTGACAAGAGAATTGTATATGTCAAGGAGTCAGTGGGAGTCCTAATAGTCTTGAAAGGTTTCAAGAACAAATCAAATAAACCTTATCGATCATCACTAGCACACGAGTTGAGGCTTACAACCTATCGTGTTGACATTATTTTGTTTCTGTGCCAATCTAATCGAGTTAATTATGCATGTGAGTCCTATGAGTTCTCATTTGAATGCATAAAAGGCAAGGACCTTGATCAATGGAAAGTACATTGATAAGAAAAGGTGAGCTGCTTAACTACTTGGAAGACATGGTGGGCAGTTGTGCTACCATAAGGCAAGAAATCAAGATTAAGAAAGTTCGGTCCATATGAGTTTGAATTTGTCGTAAACTTTGGTTTTAACAAATTCACATGGATAGGAACACATACACCATTTAAATCTAAGTGTCATAAGATTTCCTCCTTCATGAAAATGATTGTGAGGAAATGCTTTCACTAAGAAAAATTTTAAGAAGATAGTGATTGTAAAATTGCATTCTCGAATTCGATCATGGTTACGGTATCCCTTTCCATAATTTGAATTGTGAGGTTTGGCAATTAGTCTTAAGTGTTTAGACACACATATGAACTATCGAAGGCAAAGGTGTATAAGTTCAAGAAACCTTGATAAAAGATTATCAAAGCACTAAGTATTAGAAACATGAACTTAAGAAATTCAATAAGCATTGTTTTTCTGAAAGTTAAGATGTTTATGAATACATGTCGAAGCTAGTGGGAGCATAAGTGTTATGTTTTTATAATAATCATCATGATAGTGGGAGCATAAATGTTATGATTGTATGATTATTAAGGAAAGTATTGCAAGTTGGCAATATTAATTATAGAAAACAAGAGTCATTCTTTGCAAAGTTGTAAGGATGGAATAGTTGTTTTGCTATAATTAAGGGAGATAATATTATGCTTCATTTCAAATCTAAAAGTTTAGGTTGAGAAATGTTAATAAATTTAGTCAAGGGTACATAGTGTGTTCTTAAAATTTCGATTATGATTACGGCATTCCTCTTCACAATTCGAATTTTGTGAACATAGCAAATAAAACATTATGCGTCGTGTCCCATACGCTTCGGGTATAGGATCGATTGCAAATGCTTTGATATTTGACCATTCTAAAATTTTCCAAATGTCGAGCGCATTTAGAGGAAAAAGGACTAGAATCGGTTTTGACTAAAATAATTAAACAACTATCAAAGGACAATCCAAAGTTCGACGAGGATTGGTCGCTTGTGAGTAGTTGGAAGTATAGTATTGGAAAATATGGAAATGTTTTCATATTGGATGGACCATATCGACATTATTAGGAATAGAGAAGATTCTATTAAGAATAAGTTGTCATATGGAAAAATATGGAAATGTATCCATATTGGGAATAAAATATTGAAAATCTATGTCTAGATTAGAAACCTTTATGCAAAAGGATGTTCAAAGGAATGTACTTTGAGTGAGAGACATCATATCTAAGGAATTGTCTTGTAACAATCTCCGATAGAGGACTTTGTAATATCATTGGCAATAGTCTTTGTGACTTTGGTGCAGTGACATTACAAAAGAGATCATTGCATAAAATGTTAGAATCTAGCATATTCTATAAGTAGCAAGAATTTGATATTCTTTCACTTATGAAAAGGATTTGGAGTTGTGAAATGAGAATGATTGGAAATGTGCTCAATGTGATCTATTTCACAAAGTAAGAACCATAGGTAAACATTGTGTGCATGCTAGGAGTATGGGACAAGTGTTGTGATTCAAGTAAGAAGTTGATTACCCGAAACGACAAATAATGGGTAATCAATATGGTGATAAATAAAAAGTGTTTTATTTATGCTAAAAGGGTTGAGGCCATATGGGATTAGTATTATTCTTGTGTTTCACATTTGCATGTTTTGACTTCCAGAATAATTAAATTTATTAAGAATAATCGAATTATTCAAACGGGCCACAGTCGTTCATATGTTGGAAGTAGATATGAATAAAGACTGTCATGAATTGGTGTGTGGATTGTCTAAAAGAGTATTAGACATAAGCAAATGTTTGCTGCAACGTTCATGAGTGCTTATGAATATGATTTGAGCATTGGATCAAACCCACGCTCACTTGGATCACTCCATGAATTGTATCACGAGTGATTGGTGAGACGATAACATCTTATATTCTTGAAACCGAGATGTGTGAGTTGTATCTTGCAAATCGGTTGCACATTGATAATATGTAAACGCACTAGTAACTTGGTGTTATAAAACATATTGTTGTGTGTGATTCTGTTAGTGAGTGCAAGCAAGCATTGTATCAAAGTTCATCCGTTCCTTTTATCCAAAGTAGGATAAAAGCGATATCTTTCGGCCTCTCGATGGTTTAGTGATGACAAACGTAAATGCTCGGCCGGGCTAGGGCTAATTTGATTTGTTCAATTAGTCAGTCGTCATAAATCGGGAATCGAGATATAGTACAAAGAGAATGATTTGAAATCATATCTCATATGATATCAAGAATGGAGGAATATATGATCCCTTATCTAAGGACACGCGTATTTGATATGATCAGAGTTGACAGCGGCTTTGGAAAGCTACGATTGCAGATCAGGATCCGAAGTCATACGCAAAATAGTTGTTAGACTTATCCAAGTGGGAGACTGTTGGATTAGTGTCTAAGTCCATAACTATTTTGGTATGTACTTGACCCGATGGTGCATGGTCATTTTGGGTTGCCTTCACCAAAGCAACTTGATTGGAGAAATAAATAGAGAGAGAGGTTATTATGATTTATTTATATGTTATAAGAATAATATATTAAAGGAGAAATCATATTTGTTTAATTAATATTGGTCAATAATTAATTAAGAATTAATTTTGTGATCAAGTGTAACTAATTAAACTAGAGGGGCTGAATTGTAATTATGTGATAGTTACAAAATAAGGTAAGGATTATCTTAAATATAGGGTGAACGAATTTAAGGAGATAATGCCTTAGAATTCGACTAGGATAAGGGTTTCTAAGACTTATCTTATGGTTGCTTGGTGGGCAAGCAACTAGATAAGGATAATGACTAAAACCCTAGTCTTTACACCTATATAAACCCCCTAAGGCTCATGAATTCGTCTAAGCCTTCCCTAGAAGTCCTAAGGACGAATTCCTACCTCTCTCCTCTCTCTTTATACGTTCTCCACTTGCTTATGGTGTTTGTAAGCCATTAGAGGAGTGACACTTGTGACTCTAAGCCTTCCAAAGTCAATTCAAGGAGGAATTGGGATTGTTATTGCTACATAACAATCAAGGTAATATCATAAACCTAATTATATGTTAATATTGATTTCCATATGCTAGAATTAGGGTTTATAGTCTTGGATTCAAAGCATGTACAATAGAGAAACCTAGATCCAAGCATTAGGGTTTGTATGAGCACATAGGATGTCTTATGACCAAAACCCATCAATAACATCCAGATCTATGGTTTCCATCCTAAGGAGAGTTCAATTCTCAAGTTTAAATCATATAAAGTTCCAAGAGAACCATAAACAAGCATAAAAGAGGGTTTAATGGAAGAATAAGCAAGGTGATAACTTTATTACCAGAATATGTAGCAAATGGAAGCTAGATTCTGGATCTCCTTTCTCTTCTATTGGTCTTCTTTCCTTTCTTTTCTTTTACAACTCCCAAGCTAGCACAAAACACTCAAGCTCAACAATAGGGACTAGGGTTTACAGAGTAATGCTCTGGAGGCCCTGGAGCCTGGGATGGGAGGCTATAATGACGTTTAAATAGGGTACAAACCCTGGGATTTAGGGTTTCACCCAGACTGGCGGACTCGCCGAGTTCGGGAAACGGACTCGTCGAGTCGTCCACTAAAAACGCGTGCAAATCCCGTCTCCACTCTTCCAGTCGGGCTATTGACTCGTCAAGTTCCTCATAAGAAGGAAAAATACTATATTTAAATTACATACCAAAAATGGGGCATTACAGTTCGCCCTATTTTTTTACTCCATTTTTTAGGGAAAAAATGGAGATGGTCTTAGACACCTCATTAACATCTTTATCAAAAGTCAATCTATAGTTAACTATTTATAATTAGTTTTTTTTTTTTTAAACAATTCAATTTTAACTAATAAAGATACTTCAAAAATTAAGTAAGATGTTTATATGGTAAAATTGGATGATAATATAATGTGTGTTTAAAGCAAAAGCCATTTTAATCTTTGGTATTGTATTTAACTATTCATGTTATCTAAAGGTGATATATATATATATATATATATATATATATATATATATATATATATATATATATATATATATATGTATACGAGGTAGGGATGAGCATATGGACCGGAGAACCGGCCGGAACCGGAACCGGGACCCGATGGAACCGATCGGGCCGGGACCGGGACGTTATTTTTGTGGCTTTTTGGAACCGGGAACCGGCAAAAACTGGAACCGTATGGTGCTATTTTTCGAATACCGGTTCCAACATTTGAAGACACGACAAGAACCGGTAGGAACCGGGAACCGGAACCGGTAGAACCGCCGGGCCGGTTCGGTTCTTGATTTTGGCCGAAGCCGGTTCCCGGTTCCGGTCCGGTTCCGGCCGGTTCGGTGCTTTTGCTCATCCCTAATACTAGGTGTGTGACCTGTGTATTACACGGGTTTATTAAAAGGTCCAAAAGTAAAATGTGTGAGCAAAAAAAATATCATTCATGCAAGTTTTGATAACCACAAGGACCCTTTATGTAATTTAATCTTAATTAATTTATAGAGAAATTCACAAATAGAAAGTTAGTATGTGCATTAATTAATATATTAATAAAATTAATTAATATGAGATGATATTTAATAGGTGGAAGTTGACTAAAAATGAAAAATTCTATAAAAATGACAAGTGGATATTAAATAATTCAAAAAATCTAGAAAATGACAAGTGTCAAAATAAATAAGAATATGACATATGACAAAATCATTCTTATTTATTAGGGTATATATATATATATATATATATATATATATATATATATATATATATATATATATATATAAACATTACCGTAACATACAATTTAATTGTTTTTTATTTATTAAAATATTAATATCATCTAATATTATTTTTCAAAAATATAAAAGAGACTTAAAATTAAAAAATAATTTATCGTAGTTTATATAACATGCGAGAAAGAAAAACATTGAGTCAAGGCGTATCTAGTGCTTTAGCATCGAGGGATGCCCTAAATGGACTTTTTGAAGAAATTTTTTTAATGCTAGCTTGGCTGAAATATTTTAAATATACGAATGTTAGTAATGAACGCCCTGAATGATTATTTTGACAAAAAATGATGCTCCCAGTCAACAAAATTCTTAGATCCATTGTTGATTCTGTAAAGGTCGATAGAAATCTGATATAACAAATAAACAAAAAAGAAGTGAAAAGGTTAAATATTGAAGATGTACTAAAATATTTAGAAGATGATTGAGATATTAAGAAAGAATAATAAAAATACTAAAAAAAAAAAGAATATTTTATTAGAAATATTTGATCATGTATTTTATGCTCTCACCCCGTTTGGTGCATTAAAATCGACGGCATCCATCGATGACGCTATAGTAACCCACCTATATACCGAAACAATTAAAATTTTAACATAAGTTCCAAAATGTCCAACTTTTAATTTAATGATATTAACTATGTTTATATATATTAAAAGACTTCTATTCTATATCAAAATAAATCTTTATTTTAGTAATAAATATAATAACATAAGAAATAATGTCATCTTAAGAGTTACTTATTGCAATTTATAATCGCAGTAACTAAATAGACGGAGGACTCGTCTTAGAAAATTCAGAAATTTTGTCATCTTCTTTGTTGGGGCAGAGAAGTGTGAAGTGTAAACACTAAACAAAAACCCTTGTCGTTCTCGAAACCTATCCAATCCAGTCGGTGCTCGTGATTTTTTCCGGTGAGTACGCATCATCAGAGTTCACTTTTTCTTCCTTCTGTCATCTGCATACGTCTATATGTATCTAATTCAAGCATTTTTGGCTGCATTCTACTGTGTGTATGTTTAGGTTTTTATGGAAATATGTTTTGACTTTCGTAGAAGACGCCATAGCCAACACGTTTTAATGATGCAATTATTGTAGCTCCCATAGTTCCAACTTTTTCAATTGTTTATAATTCTCTTTCGTTCTTATGCGATAAAGCCACACTCAGCATTTATCGAGCTTTTGACATTCTGATGAATTTTTATCTGCAGAGACAGAATAGTGCAAATTCATAACCGGTGATGCAAGTTCAGAAGTGGAGATGGCTGTAGTTTGCGTGATTGGCTTCCATTACTGACCTACTGTTACTCTCTCTGACTCTGTCGTCGAAACACATCTTAGATTTAAGTCTGTGAGGAAATTATCTAATGAGAAAGAAGGGAAGAAAAGAGAAGAAGAAAATGGGAAGAGCACCATGCTGTAACAAAGGTGAAGTGAAGAAAGGTGCCTGGACTCCTGAAGAAGATAAGATACTCGTTGATTACATCACGAAGAACGGCCATGGCACCTGGCGTTCTTTTCCTAAACTTGCAGGTTTCATTCTCCGCTTCTCTCTCTCCTTTCATTTTCATTTTCGTAAAGGACGATCTGTTATTCTTCCATTCGACGTATATCGCGTGTTCATCGATCCCTAATTAATCGTTAATCTTATTTGACATCTTCAATCAATTTATTCAAATATACCATCTGTTCATCCATCCCCAATTTTGATGTTGACGGTGTTTAATTTCTACTGTTCTACACATGCTTTAATTTTTTAATTTTTTTTTCCATTAATGTGTTGAAGGACTTCAAAGGTGTGGAAAAAGTTGTCGTCTCCGATGGACAAACTACCTTCGTCCTGATATCAAACGCGGCGCCTTCAGTTTTGAAGAAGAACAAACAATCTTCCATCTCCACAGCTTACACGGCAACAAGTAATGAATCACTTCACCTTCATCTACTAAACAACAATCAATCTGCATATTATTATGTCTATAAACATCAAATATATTATTCAGGTGGGCAGCCATTGCTGCACAGTTACCAGGAAGAACCGACAACGAGATCAAAAATTTCTGGAATTCTCATTTACGAAAACGGATTCCCAGCCTTCAAACCGACCTACCTTCAAATTCAACAGATACGAAGAGCAACAGAGTGGAGAATGATGCAAAACCAGAAGATGAAGCCAAGCCATCAATGAATCCCATGAGTCACAGCGATAACTTCCACCATGAATGGGGTTCTGGAGCTTTTCAGAAGGATTTTCACAAGGTGACGACGTATGGTATCCCAAACCCTATAAAGATTGAACCGGTCTCTTTTGTGACAGTTCAAGCAAGTGAATCTTGCGATCAGAGTGTGAAGGAAGAGATGACAAATGGTTCAGAGTCTCAAAACTCTAACGAAGCACAGAATGAATTGGATATAACATTGGATCTACTGCTAGATTTTCCTAACGATGGAGAATATTTGCAATATGTATAAGCCTATGTGTTATTATAAGGTCAGTGGTATAATAATAATTATTATTAGTGTTTAGGAACTGAGAACAGAGATTCGAAACATCAATGAATAAAAACTGTCACTTTGCTATATAATATACACAAATTACACTAATATGTTATATGCACACCAAATAATGAATCATTAAACAAATCATACACAATAAGAAAGAAGAATATTGTAAAGTAAACACACACATCAACAAATAAATAAAATCAAATTCCAGAAAAAAGCACACTTTGTGATTAAAACCATCCCAGCAGTTTCTTTGGGGTTTCGCCAGTAGCTCGACACTTGGCTGCAACCTCTTCGGCTTTAATAAGATCTTCTCCGCATTTGGCTTCTGCAATCGCTTTCTTTTCTTCTGCTTTTTTATGGAGAAGAACTATTCTGTTCTTCATCTTCTCTATATACTTTGCCTTCTTCTTCTCCAAATCCTCCTGTTTTTCAAAACCCTAATTAGATCTGTTTTCATAACTTCTTTTCTGGGTTCGTTTTATATTGGTAAATTCAAATTTTGTTACCTCCATCTTCTTCAATTCTGCCTCTAGGTCGGCTTTCTTGCTGTTTTCCCATGCAATGATGGAAGATAGCTTCTGTTGAGCTCTATTTAATCATTTTATTATATCAGTTTCATATAATCAACGAATTTGAACATCCAAAAATTCATGAAAATTTGAAACTGTGTTCTTACTTGTTTTCAGCTTTAGACTTCTCGCTTTCTTCCCATGCTGTAATAAGAGCTAACTTCTTCTCTGTTGCAACTTTAGCAAGAACATCATCTGAACAAGTAACCAAAAAAACTTAATCTTCTTTAATCATCAAAAAGATTTTACAGTTAAAATATTCTAGTTTAGAATTTTTATCATAATTTCGGTTTCTTAGATTACCTCTGTTGATAGAACCCTCTTTAGGTTTCTCCTCACACACTTCCGTTGGTTCTGTCATTTTATCAAACAGTTAGTCTGCATAATCTTCATAACACCAATTCTTCAAACAGAAACTATACAAAACATGGAGATTAGAGATATTACTTTCGATTATGGCGAGAGCTTTAGTATCATCGGTAGGTTTTTCTTCATGAACATGGGGTTCGACTGGGACGATAGCTTTCTCGACGGCGGCGACTGGTGGCTCCGGTGGGCATTCGGATTCTACCTCAACCTTCATGGTGTCTTCGAGTGTCATATCTTTTTGTTGTTGTTGTTGTTGTTGTTTGAATAATGAATATAGGATTCTGAGAGAGAAATGGAAAGATTCAAGTGTGGTTAGGAAAGGACAAGGAGGATGATAGTTATAGATTACTCGATTTACAGTATTATATTACGAGTTGAGCTTGAGCTGGCACGCCCACCATTACCAGACTGTTACTTCATTTCTTTTCTTGAAGTTTTACTTTTTCAAATTAAAGATTAAAGATATTTCATAAAGAACATCAAGAGCCGTTGGTGTATCATGTATGAGTGCACCACATTACTTTTGCATGCTTTTTTTTTTTCTTTCTCTCGACACTTTTTTTTGTTTTTAGTTTATGGTTATTATTATGTTTATATCTATCATGATTCTTTTGTATACAATAAACAGGTTAATCTATAAACCAGTCGCATATTTTGAATATTATTTATGTGCTAAAACTAGCTAATATTTAGAATTTGGGATAACAAAGTTGTAGCTTTCACTGTAATTTCATAGTTAGATTGAAGCATTTCTTAACAGAAAAAAAAAATAGCAAATACAGTTTTATCATTGAATAGATATTCATAATATAATGCTGTAATAGAAAATTAAGAGCGGCATGTATTAACTTTTTTGTATTTAGCTATATGTCAACAAGTGACGTGACATAAATTCTTATTCTTATTTACTAATAATTTATTTGTTTGATGATAATATCAATGATAAGATGAAAAAGGGTTAAAATAGATCTCGGTGAGGTTTTAGATGAGCTGTTTTTATATGTAACATAAATTCTTATTTCAAAAAAAAAAAAAAAAGATTTTATAAATCGTACCAACTATTAGTAAGATGTCAAAAGAAGCAGATGATTGATCACTTTATTGCTGGGAAAATGAAATTATTTTGGAAATCATCCGTAATTTTTTTGTTCTTTTTGTATTTTGGGGTCCTTTATTTTGATTGATGATTAGTACTTCGTACACATTTGAATACAGTTGGAAGGAATTAGCTTATTGTTATTAACTTTAAATGTTTTTTTTCATGAACTGTAAATCACTATTGTTTAAAAATCTAAAAATAATGCTCTACGTTACTTGAAAATATAAACAAGTTATTGAATAAAGTAAACGTTATATTTTTTTTATTCTTGATTTATTAAAATAAGGATTGTGTATTTGTGTGATTATTTATCAAACTGGAATTGCTATTGCTGTAAAGCAGCGTAGATTATGCAATACAGAGGATCATGGCTCCAGCCCAAAGGTTGGTTGGTGAGTTGTCTGCTCTTTGCCTCTTTGTTCACTCAACCACTTAATTATTGAATAAACTCCACTTGTAATCATTTTTCACGATAATTAAATTAAAATAGACTTTATTTTCCTTCATGTTTATTAGAATAGAATCATGACTTCTTGTTTACAACAACGAAAATACAAAATTATTATTATTGGAAAGAATGAAAAATACTAAAATGGATTGCTAATTTACGTAAATGACTAGAACACATAATTAAAATAGACAAACTATAACATGTTAATATTATTGGGATAATCACAAAATTAACTCAGAGATATATTAGACCTAACTTTTGAACATTTAAAAAATAATCACCTGTTCCATAATGGTCATTTGGGATTTCAAATAATATATAATGTGTATTTTTATCATATGATATATCATATGTAATTTTTTTTATTAAATTTGCTTCAAATATTTTTCAAAAAATCTATCTTCCCATAAATCTAAAATATTTAATATCACTTATTTATTAACTAAATGATACATTTTATGCCCGTATTTTGTAATTAGTTTTATTTTGCTATGTTTATTTAATTTTTGTTAAATTTAAATTAGAAAAACAAAGTAATTTTTTTAAAATTTTCAGACTAGTTTATCGGATTTTAGACATGTTTTTTGAATTTCAGAAGAAGTTCTTCTCAATGTTTAGTGTAGACTCTCTGATTCGATATTTGAACATAAATTCAACTTTTTTAAGAAAAAATTTGAATGACATAAAATAAATCTGAAACAAATTTAATCTGGTCCAAGATGTCTTGGTTTGAGCTGGATAATTTTTATAACACTCAAAAACTTGGTTATGATGAAATAACTGCTCATTTCTCGACAATTGTATATTATATGTAGAAAGTAATAACATAAAATTAAAGATTATATAAACTTCAACATATAAAATTATAAATACTTCCAAAATATAAATCATAAAAAAATAACGACTGGCTAAAACAAAGATCGCTAATAATTGTCACCAACTCAGCAACGGCTATTCCAAGAAAAAACAGAGATGCAGATTCTTTTGCAAGCGATTAAATTTTAAATGGTTCCCTTAGACTATTTGGTGTTTCGCATATCTAACCCTTACAGGCTTACATATGCAAGTGTTGAAGTGGTCATATTCAAAGGTTGAAATGATCAAATTCAGCATATGCCAGATATACTTAAAGATAAACGTGAAATGAAATCATTCTCTTTAATATGACAATATTTTACAATTCTCTTTTATATGCCATAAAAAGGTTTTTATAAGAAATTTATATCTCTCATTCTATAACCAAAATATACAACATCGTAACCGATGTCGTCGTTTCATCAATGATTAGTGTTTTATATATTTTCCAATTTACACAACTATTATATTTGTCCTAATTTATACAACTAATTGTGCAACCAACCAATTAAATATATTACAGGTAAATTGTTGCATACTTTGCTCTTAACATAAAATGACATATCCCTCTAAAACCCACTTTGTTACATAAGTTCGAAAAATAAGAGACATCATTACAACTTATAATTCAATAAGACTTTTTGTCTGGTAAATAAGCCTCTGAAATATTTTAATGGAATAGAGTCATATAACTAATAAATCAAAACCATTACTACTAATAGTGTTGATAACGATTAATGAATAAAATTTGGGTTCTGACCGGAAGTGAGATAAAATTTGGTGTCAATCTTGCAAAGAGAAAAACATGAGGATTACATTTAGACGCATTACAATAGATGAGGGCTTTTCTGGCAAAAATATGAACTAAGATTCATTGGTCGCATGGACAGACGGTATTTTGAAAGTATTGACTTCCACTTTTCCATACAGTTGGGCACATTCTCTTACCTGTAATTTGTCTATGTCAGCACTAGAATTTGTGTTGATTTGTAATTTGTTTGGGATAGCTATCAATAAAGTAAAAAACCCACCCAAAATTGAGAAAAAAACGAATAAGACATGCGATATTAATTTTTGATTCGTTAAATTTTGTTTAAATTATAATACATTATTAAATTTGTTATTTTTATTTAAGATACTCTTTAAGACCGATAATAATAGATTGAGTGATCATTTTAAATAAAGATAATAAATTTAGTGATCTTTTACAACTTAAACAAAATTTAGTGATTAAAGTAACACAATTCAATAATATAATTACAATGATACATATATAAGATTTAAAGTTTTTTTCTTTATAAATGGATTTCACATGTAAATATAAGATATAACATAAAAGAGGTCAATACATACCGACAGAAGTCAACCGGGCAACAAGCTGCGTCGCTAGCCCTTTCTGTATGGCAAAACCAATTCATTTGAAAACAACATCTACGAATCTAGGAGATATAACATTAGAATGCATGACCCATTGAATTATGTTGAGGAGTTCCACTGCCTCTGGTGCAAGAAAACCAAATGTATCAAATGCAAATGGTACAAACACATGTTGATTTTCTATACATGCATTCTCGTGCTTTGCCACTTTGCACACAACGACTTTCAAAGCGGCATGCTCTGCTGTAAAACCCCCGCTCCTCAAACCGATGAGAGGAGAGACCCCAGTAAGATCCACACAAGCGTGCTTCCCTCCTACCCATCCAAAGACCAAAATGCCAACTGGTCTGAGTGTGGATCTTCCATCCTACGGGTCCGTCAAAAAGTTCACTAACGCTTCTTTCTTTATGGAAATACCAATACAACGACAAGTATCAAAGAGAACATCCCTAACCACATCATGTCGGTACTTGAAACCACGGAGCTCTCTACAATGAACCACATGTTCCCCAAAAGTGTCCAAACATGTCTTGCGGCAAACTGGGAATATCTCGTCAATTGGGAATAGAGGAATCATGAGGCAGTAACACAGGATGGTTCGATACTCATATTGTGCATGAGGTGCTCGAAGACACTCAAAAACTACTTTCTGTCTAACAGCCATGTCGAATTCGATTTCCATATCTTTGACGATATTGCTAAAAATGGCACATACCAATGTTTTTTAGGATTTAAGTGGGGCGGTGTCCTTATTACTGAAACCTCTACAATCGAATCCCGAAATCGTATCGTGAAGACGAGTCAAAGCATATAGGTAATCAGAGTCCATACCATATATGCCGTTGTCACGTAAGATGTAGTCTTATAATGTCCAAGATTGAGCCCTCGAGGCTACAAATGTGTAGGAAGAAACCTCATATGTTAAGTACAAACCGAAACCACCGAAACGAATAGGTAAAGAAGCCAAACGCCACTAGAAGTCTCCAAAAAAAAAAGGGCCTCCACATACCAAAAAAGGAAACGCCTCACTGTGAGGCTCGAACCCACGACCACAAGCTTAAGAGCCTTGAGCTCTACCAACTGAGCTAGACGTGCTTCTTAAATATATAATTTTAAAAATATAAGAATATGATATTTTCTTTTATGTATTTTAGTTTTTATTTAAACATGATTCACAAATCTTGTAAAAGAAATAAATATTTTTGTTAATATAGAACAAATTAATTCATTGAACCTCAAAAATTATATGTAAATTTGTATGTGGAAAATGTATTGTATTTTGAATATTCAAATAACATTGTAATCTAACTATTGACATATAAAACTTCCAAAAATAGGATTTCATTTATGATTTATCATCATTCATGCCTTAGAAACACACACAAAATAATTCACTTTTTATATTTTCTTATTTTTTTATTACACTTTAATCATACATCTCAGATATTAAATTGTTAATATCTTATTTAATTACATATATTAGGTTTATATATACATGTTAAAAGAATATAATCATTAACGATCAACATGATCTACCATATATGGAAAAGTGTAAAACACAACAAACCAAGAATAAAAGAATGATTAAGGTAGAAATTAGCATTAAACTACTGAATTTGTGTTCATTCAGTCATCAAATTTTATTTAAGTTGTAAAATATCACTAAACTTGTTTTTTATTCAAACTAGTCATTTTAATGGTGATAGCAGGTTTAATGGCTATTTTGAATAAAAAAATAAAAAGTTCAGTGATCTTAATACAAAGTTTAGTGACTAAATGAGCACAATTCAATAGTTTAGTAGCAAATCTAATCTAACCACAATTCAAAGTGTGTAATTGCCAACTTCAGGAATAAGCCATGGTGGATTTTGATATTTTCTTGTACACTTATTTTAATTTATAGTCAGTTATATACAATAATAAAACTTATACATTGTCAGTTAGTGATTTATGGCATTGGTTGATGGTGTGTGGGTTCCTAAACACACAATATTTAAAAAAAAAAGGTCATTTATGCAACTAAATTCGGCTATCAAGTGACTAATCAGCCAAAGTATAAAAGTTTATGGTTCAAGAATATTTCAATTGATCAATCCTCATTTTTGGAGCCGCTTTTTATGATGGATGAGGTTACACAAACACTTTGGGATTATAGTGGATAAAACAACAAGTCCGAACGGTTTTAATTTTGTTTTGACAAAATTGCAAAAATGGTCCCTATGGTATGCATTTTTTGGGGGTTTTAGTTCAAATCTCGATTTTTTTTGGCTTCGTGGTCCTTTTGACCATGTTTGCTTGTGATTTTGGTCCCTCGGAAAATTGAAAAGACTAAAATGCCCTTTCTGATATATTTTTTTATATTTTTTCTATTTAATTTAAAGGAAAAAGAAAATAAATAAGTAATTTGGGTCCACATCTCCATCTCTCTCTCTCTCTCTCCCTCTCTCTCTGCATCAAAGTTCATATTCTCCATCCAATTCACCCAATTGCAACCCTAAAACATTAAATATGTTCATAAACTGAAAATGATAAATACCAAGATCATATTCTCCATCCAATTCACTGCTTCAAGACAATGGACCGAAAGGAAAAAGGGAACAAATGAAGGGGAAAGAAAGAAGGAGACGATGAGGTGGGCCTCAAGAACCTTAGTCGTCGATTGATTTTACAAGCATGTTATCATTTGTGTTTGATAAATCTCCACCCCTACATCGCTAAACACTTCAGCACCACCTCACCATCTCCATCACCTGCAATCCAAATTGAAACAGAGAAACCATGGGTTCGTGTTGGATTTAGAGGGTAAGAAGAAGTTCAACAGAGTCAAACAACACCACCGGAGCAAGGAAAGAATGAGCAAGACCACAAATTCACGCAAGGATTTAGATACATTGGAGCATGACCACAAAAAAATTGGAAGAAATTAGACCTATTTGGGGTTGCAACCAGGGGGTTTGGTTGGAGAAGATGAATTGGGGGGTGTGGTTTGCTTCACCGTTGCCAGAAAGTTGCATCTAAATCTAAAGTCCCTGCCGATTTTTTGCAGCCACTACCTTTTCCTTGACCCATGATTTCTTTCCCTTTGTATCGATCGATCGATTTATCACTCGGTCTCTTTTCCTTCTGCCGCCAAATTATCGTTAAATCTTCGATCAACACTAAATGAAGATTATATTGAGTTTTACTTTCTTTGATGCGTGTATGAGGGATAAGAGAGAGAGAGAGAGAGTGTGTGTGTGTGTGTGTGTGATAGAGAGGGGATAATGAGAGTGAGAGAGATATATAGAATAATTGATGGGGGTGGTGGCGGATAGTGGTGGCTAACGGTGGTGGGTGGCTAAGTGTTTGTGTGTTAAAGAAGAAATGACGAAAGGGAAAATACGATGGCATACCAGTTTCTAGAGAGAGAGAGAGAGACAGACAGAGAGAGAGAGAGGTGGGGGTTTTATATATAATAATAATAATAATAATTTTAAAAAGTAACAGAAAAATGAAAAATAAATTCATTAAGGGTATAATAGTTTTTTTAGTTTGGACAGGGACCAAAACTGCATGTAAACCAGCTCAAAAGGACCATCAATCAAAAAAGGTCGAGGTTTGGACTAAAACCCCAAAAAAATGCATACCACAAGGACCATTTTTGCAATTTTGTCTTTTGTTTTTCATAAATTGTTATAGAGATTTAGTAAAATTTGAAATTATAACCTTGTATACGAATTTTACAATTTTAGTTTTATTCCAAAAGAATGTATTTTTTATTTATTTATTTATTTTTATCTTCATGATTGCAAAAGTTGATGAGAAGGATTTTAGGCCTATAAGCTTAATTAGATGTGACTTGATTGTTGAAAAATATTTGGCAAACAAATTTCCTCATACAATTGGTGATGTTGTTAGTGGTGACCAATGATGGTTATTAAAGATTGTCAAAATTTTGACGGGCCTTTAATGTTAAATAAAATTGTAAATAAAAGTGAAGGTAATTGTGCTTTAACTGGACATTGAAGAAACTTATGATTCTTTGGATTGAGTTTACTTGGACAACATGCTTCATCAAAGGGGCTTTGGTATAAAATAGAGAAATTGGATATGTGCATGTTTAGATTCGACTATTACTTTTATTTAATTAAATGGATCATCAACTTATGTATTTCTTATCAGATATGGTATTAGTCAGGGGATCCTTTTTCTTCGTTCATGTTTATATTGTATATGAAAAGGATTCATGTTGCAATGACATATGAGATTGCACGTGGTGTTTATGATGGGGGGAAAAAAGGTATGAAGGCTTTTTGTTTGTTGATGACACCATGTTTGGGATAAATGGTTGCAAGAAAATGTGATGATTTTTGTATTTTTAAGATACATTTTTTAGCTTCGAGATTGTAAAAAAACTGATTGTTGGGGATAGTTGTCTCGAGCGAGGAAAGTGTTTATATGGTGAATTTGGTTGGGTGTGTCTCGATAAATGTTCATTTCAAGTATCATTGTTAGACGATGAATATTCATTTCAAGTACCAATATCTCTATGGTGGACAATTGGAAAAGAATTATCAATAAGTTCACATAAAAAAACTTTATAGTTGAAAAGTTTATATTACTTTGGTGAGACTTGACTTAAGTTGGTATTGGGAAGCCTTGCTATATATATTTCATATAGTTTTTTAGAGCTCCTAATACTATCATCAATCGTTTAGTATCATATTTTTTGGGGAGAAATAGTTTGTGTTTGTCAAGAGGAAAAATATTTTGGCTAGTAAACATGAAGACGGGTTAGGGATCAGTAGTCTTTACGCTTTTAATAGGGCTGTATTTGTCAAATGGAAATAGTGATTTTTGTTAGAATCAAATAATTTGTGGGTTTTTGTTATTATAGTTTTATACTGTACATACTAGGTGTAAGACCCGTGTACTACACGAGTTTTATTAAAAATAAAAATTTAATATCAATATTCTAACATTAAATTTAATATCAATATTAATTTTAGAGCTCTCATTAATTATGACATTTATTACATTATAATATATCATTCTTTTTCAAGGAAGCATTTATTTCTCTCAATATTATAACTGAAATAAGTTATGATATGTGCACAAATTAGAAAATTACATGTGGAAATAAATAAATTCTAAAAATCTATTAAAATGTCATGTGTCTAAATAAATGAGGTAATGACATGTGGCAGAAAATGAGTTTTATTTTTTAGTATAGATTTCTTGATCAAGATATGAAGGTGTCAGAAACGGCCCTTGCCCCTTGAGTGAATATTGTTTACGTTTCACAGTTATGTGAAAAGGAGTTCGTTTTGATATTTTTGTAAACAAAGGTAGGTATTGGAGACACAACTCAGTTTTGGAAAGACATGTTGGTGTTTTCCTTGAGATTGTGCTTTGGAAACGAATAAGTTGGTTTTAGTTAAAGATAAATCCCTTAAACATACCCAATCTACAAAAAACCGACTCTTAGGATCAATCCCTTAAACATATACAACAAAAATATTGAAAAAAATATATATATCTATTTGAAACCAAAATTGTAATGAAACAAAACCCTCTATAAATTTGCTCAAAAGAGAAACACATATCCAAAAGTGTTCGACATTAAACCCAAATTCGGTTCATAATGCTATACAAGTTGATGTTTTTGTAAGAAACAACTTTAATGGGATATATGCTTTTAGAAACTTCATTTTGTTAAGTCGTTACTTCTATAAATCCGATTAAGTCATGTCCATTGTTTGGCTTGTCTTTTTGAGAAGCAAAAGTCCTTTTTGAAAAAGATAAAAGGTAAAAGATGTTTGATAGAAACATTTTAAAAACTATTTTGGATTTTAAATAGAAGGAAACTGACTTTTTGGAAAAGTTAGGAAAACCTGACTTTTTGTAATTTTTCTAAAAAGAACTTTTGTCTCTCAAAAAGACAAAGTCAAACACCCCTAAACCGAAAAGTAATTACACCCAACACAAAGGGCTATAAATAGTTAAATACATATCATAATACACCTTCATGTACCCAATATACAGAAACGACCTCATATGGTATGGAAGCATGTATAACAATAACATCAGTCACGCATATATATATAAACACATTTTATATTGCAGAATAACTGTGGTGGTCTTCAGCAGGAGCACGTGAAAGTGCAGTCAGCAGTACAAACGTACCGTATAATACCGCAATAATCGCAGTGAAATTAACAAGAAATGCCTCGGAACCGTATTTGTCAATTCCTGAACTCTCCAAGAATGTCAACTTTTCAAGGAATCCAAGTGCTGAATTTGCAACAGCCAAGATGTATACAAACATCCCAAACAACACGTGCCATGGAAGCGACTCCTTTCTAAGATCACCCGTTCCACCCGGGTAGAAAAACACCAAAAACCCGTAAATCCACTGCCAATCCGTTTCACAAATTAGTTACATTCCATGAGTGAATGGAATCAGGGAACGAACGGAATGGAATGGTTCATTCCATGGAATGGAAACAATGAGTTACCTGAACGCCATAAAGAACGATAACCCCGATACCGATCCAGGAATGTAAACTGTAAAGGTTTGCAAGGCCACTTTCGTTGTGGTTTTTGAATGCCATGTAGATTCCGATAATACCCAGAATCAGGGCAATGGCGTGTAGAATAAGATGTATAAGCTTCTTTTCAGCCTTCTTGAAGGGAAGAGCTTTATAGCTTACAATGGCTGCTCATCATAAAATTAATAGAAGAAGACAATATATCAAGTCAAAATTGGAATTTCAAATTTCAAGCATTTCATTATGTGAGCAAATATAATGTTGTTACCTTCACCACCCATAATAACCAAACCAATAAGCATCAGAACAGGATGGACCTGGTAAAGAAATAACAAAAGGAAACATAAGATAAACTTCCAGAAACTAATGAGATAGTTGGAATCATGGTTGAAGTTTTGATAAGTGCTTCAAGAAACAAGAAACAATTTCATAGATGACACAACACAAGGTTTAACAAATTAGGCACATGAGCAGGAAGCCTCACCGGTTGTAGTTATCAATCCATAAAGTCTATTTTCCGAAATCTATCTGCCAGATATTGATGAAAAAAATCTAAAAACAGAAAGCACATGTGCATGTTCATGGGAAATCCCTACTGTTCCCAAATTAAGGCGGAAAGTTTGAAAGTGAATAGATAAATTCGATTCAGTACTCCTCAACCGTCAAGCGTCTACGTCTTGATCTCAAATTAGGGAAACATACAATCACGATCGACAAAAGTCAACCATTTTTTGGATTACAGATAATTACATCCATGAATGGCGATTTAAAACCCTAAAATTTAACGTAACGCCAGAGTAGCAACTAAAGGAAACCAAATTAATGTTAGGAGAAGAAATCATTCAAATTAATGCAGTCTGCACTAACATAGAGCATAGATAACAAACAGAGATAAGATCAGAAAGCTTACATTGAAGATGAGATTTTTGTTGGATGATTCCCATGCTAAACCGCCTCTGAAGTGGATGTTCCAAACCAGAACCATCACCGCTCCGGCGACCGCCAGAACGTGCACTACATAAGAGAGGTAGACGGCATTAATTTCCAACCCCATATCGTATGATCTTATCTTGTTCTTTAAGCTTCTATGAATTCTTAGTTCTTTCGAGAGTGGATAAACAACACGACTATATCACATAAAACTCGACTTTGTCCCATAGTTTATGTGATCCTCATCCCTTGGATCGAGGGGGATCTGATATGAGGACCGTTAGATTGCGTGACTGGTCACGTGGCGTTGCGTGGTAGGTAGGAGATGGATGTGCACGTTGATCGGTGATCGTGTCGTCTTTTACACCGGCAGCTATACCTTCCTCTTTTTTCTTATTTTCCTTGAAATACATATAAATAAAGGAGTTATCACTAAAAAATAAAATCAGCAGATAAAAAGCGATCCCTGATTTGAAAACGATTCGATTGAAAAATCGGCTTTTTGGCCAAACCAGATTGAATAATTCGGTGGACCGAATTCAAACCGGTTTAGCATTTCCTATGCAAAATCGAATTTACCCTTTGATAGTAAACCGGTTTTAAAGAAAATCCAGTCCCAAGACCAGTCAAAAACGTATTCAAAACTAAAAGTTAAAACAGGAACGGATTTCTTTCAAGATTAGATCATAGCTTACTTTGGAAACGTTTGGGAGCTTTTAGATTTTAGATTTTGACAAAACGTCTAGTTTAAACAAAAAGTTTCATTTGACAGTACGAACATTTATCTTTTAGTTTAAACAAAACGCTTCAAATCTAAAAGTTACTTTATGTAGCGTTTAACAAAACCTACTGAGCTTTTGAAATCAATTTCCATAATTACCCTTAAAAATATATTTATATATTTATTTATTTTTAATCAATTGTCCGTTTATGTAATTTTATATAGGGTTATTGTCAATGTAGCCCAACAATGTTTCGTATATTGGTTTAAATTGTCCCTCGTGATTTTTTTTTGCCTTTAAGGGGTACAAATTTGTGTTTTACCGGTTAGTTTCGTACTTTTACCCATTTTTATAGGTTACACTCTCTTGTTAACTACCAACTAAGCAGATGACTCGTTGGTGAGTCGACTCTTAGTTGTCACGTGTCCCTAAATACTCAAAATCTTGATAAATATGCCCAAAAATCTTGAAAACTTTACAGGTTACACTCTCTTCTATACATCCCATGCTATCTTCATTTCTAGGTCTAATCTTGATAAATATCCCCTTAATCTTGAAAACCTGTATCACCTAAAATCTTGAAAACACGCTATTTTCGGTGAAGGAGCTGGAGAGGGCTGTAGCCGTGGAGGGAGGTGGTTCTCCGGAGGCTATACATGTAAATGACGGCAATACCTGGCATTTGAGGGACTAGATCTTATTTGATCGTGATGTAGTGCTTTGATGCCTTTGTGGTGAATTTCATACCTAAATGTGATGTTTCCGACTCTAGGTGCATCAAAGGAGATGACATTTATCAGAAGAGTTGGAAACCTCATGGCGACGGCATATGCGTTCGGTAAAGCTAACATGCCGCCCAAGAGGTGGCCGGTGACCGTAAGAATCACTTGTTCGCCGATTGATTTGTAGAAGAACGTTAATCGCTTTATCTCTTCAATTAATTGCTCTGATGCACTGGTTTTGTTGTATCGTTTTGATATACGTTTCGATTTGTAGATTCTCAGAAACTCTCGCTCCACCACCTTTGCTTCCTCGTGCCCTAATGGCTCGAAAACTTAATTCATAATAAAAGTTTTCAAGAAAATTGGTAAAGTACACATGGATCCATATGAATTTAATCATCAATAAACGAATTCATAAACAAGTAACGAAGAAGGCTCGGATTCGCCTTTATTCAGACAAAAATCGGAGATGTCGACAGCCATGGCTGCGAAACCAGTTGCCCGGAGTCGCCACCCTATGACCACCGGCACCACCGTGTCTGCGATTTTTAATATGAAATCAATCGTCACAGCCTCCGTAAAAACACACACACAATTTGAGATTTAAATTCATCGGCAGAAGAAACCAATCGGAATCTCAGTGCGTGTTTTCATTCTTTCTTCCTGCCTCATTCTTAAACTAATGAGATTTTGCCAATGTTTGATCCGTTTCCCCATTATAAGTCCCCATTTGGTATCTGAACTTGGCCTAATTATTTTTAGGCTTTCACGATAAAGTTTCAGTAGCCCAAATTCTATGTAAATTGGGCTGACCTTAATTCAGACCACCACGATGTCTCTTATTCTGATCCTCTTTGTTCCAGATCATTACCCATAACGATGTAATCCATTCAATCGGAATCCTTGCTCCATGTATCAGTCGTGTATGATTTCTCAAGCCATCTAGGGATTTCAAATGTGGTCGTTCGTTCTTTCCCCTCTCCCCTCTTCTACACAGAACTTCACAAGAAAACCAATACGAAAAGATGTGAAGACGAAGTTTTGATGGTTAATCCGAAGGAATAGACAAAGACCTTTGACTTTTAAAGGTCAATGTGGGTTGACTGATGATTTGGACAAGGCAAACCAACATGGCATATGCAAACTCATGGGGTCACCGGGTGACCCCTTCAATTTTTCATAATGGCGTTTTAAAATCTGAAAACACAAGTTCGTACCCCTTAAAGGCAAAAAAAAAATCACGAGGGACCATTTAAACCAATATACTAAACATTGTTGGGCTACAGTGACAATAACCCTTTTATATATTTCAAAAGCTTTTCAGCTACTTTTGTCAAACATTCATACAATAAATAAAAGCTACAGCTTCCCGCTACCAGTTACCCGCTACCCGTTAACCGCTTCCAGCTAACAACTACTTTTGTCAAACACGCCCTACGTCATCAAAGATCGGATCGTATGTTTGTGCACCCCTAAAAGTAACTATGAAGCTTGAGTTGATTTTTGGAAAAATTGCAATAAAGTCTTTATCTATTGATAGTATAGTTGATTTTTGGAAAAATTGCAATAAAGTCGTTATGTATTGCAATTAAGTCCTAATTATTGGTAAATGTATCAAGGAGGGATAATTAATGGGTTTACCGATACCCAACCGGTATTATGCGTATGTGGCACCATACGTATTCAACTTCACAAAGTGGATTTTTTGAAAGAAAGCTATGAATATTTATTTATTTTTCGAGGGCGAAGTCTGATTGTAGTGGGGGATAATTGCAATATCCCGACTTTTAGGTATAATATTTATTTATTTATTTTTGTTTTTGGGGTTGATTGAGTGACTCGACGAGTTGTATGTCCGACTCGTTGAGTAAAGTCAGATTGGCCACGTGGGTTTAATGACCAACTCGACGAGTAAGAGAGCCGACTCGCCGAGTTGGCGTTGTGTGAGGAAACCCTAAATCTTCGGGTTTGTGTCCTATTTAAAGGGCCTTAAGCCCTCATTTCCGCCTCACCAGCTACCTTACTCCCCATAGTGAAACCCTATCGCCTAGAGTGAGCTAAGAGAGAAAATAGAGTTAATCTTGGGCATTTTTGTGATCTTTGGAGGAGAAATGGAGAGCATTAAAGATTGGATCAAGAGGAGGCTTTTGGATCCAGAGATTCTTCAGAGATTTTCTTCAGTTGGAGGTAAAAAGATGCTAACTTGATCATTTCCTTATGAGATCTTGGTCCAGGGAGTTTTTAGGGTTTCCTCCCATCCATCTTGTGTCATTAAGTCATTTAAGCATGGCTTGAGGTTGGAACTTCAGATCTGGACCGGAGGAGGCCTTGTGAGTCCAAAGACTCGAGCTTTATTGAGCTGGAGGCAAGCTCTTGTGCATCTAACCCTTGTTGGAGCTTGTATTGGCATTATGAGCCTAAAATACCATGCATGAACGTAAAGCTTGTAGCTCTACATGAGATTCGAGCCTTAGGGGTGTAAGACCCAACAAATAATGGGGTACGATATACTCCAAAAGAATCCCACTATATTGCACTAAAAGGTTGTACAAGGCAAGCAGGGTCGATCCACAGAGACACGTGATAATTAGTCTATACCTCTTTGCGCAAGGTACTATGGTCACCAACAGTAAAAATGGGGGGTTTTAGAGTGCAATGACTAAACAAACAAATTAAAAACACACGCAATCAGCTAAATGAGTGAATTAAATTCAGATTTTGTAAGGACTCCAACTTTATGTATGACAACTTAGCAATGTGACTCAAATATGACACAATATTCGTTCAGTTCTATCTAAGTTGGTACTTGAAAGTGCTAATAAGCTCTAACACTTCTCATTCACCACATTAATTAACCAAAACAAGCTCTTTGATTAACCCTAACCTTATTAACCTAATCTAAACAAGCTCTTAGAATTAGATTATAAGATTGCATGAAGCTTTATGTGAATGTTCCCAACAACACCCAATACTCCTCATAAGCTCGGGAGTGTAAAAGTGTATGAATAAGATTTACACTAAATTCATTCAATAGAGATCAATTTAATGCTTGTTACTTGTTCAATTTCACAAAACAATTACGGATTTTGTAAAAGAGATAACTTGAATGACCTAACCCTAATTCAAATGGCCAATAAGAATCACAATTAGAATCAAACATTCGATTGAAGCAAAATCAATTTCACCAGATAGAAATTAAAAAAAAAAAAAAAACATCAGGTCGTATGATTTGATTCACAACCAAAAAGTCAAAACATGAAATTGGAGAAGTTAGGGTTCTAGCCACACATGGCTAGAACAAGATCACAAGAATAAAAGATGGAAATGTATGCAATTACAACTTACAAATGCTAGAAATAATGTTTCCAAATGATTGCTAATCAAACCCTTGCAAAAACTTCCCCATTCCCTTCTCCAAATGTGCCCTGATATGTTGTGTGTGTCTAAAAATGGCCCTTAACCCGTAATATGAAAGATAGGAAAAACCGCCAAAAGTTGGTTTCTGGGTCGAACATGGCCCGTGTTGGATATAGAGTAAATCTGACACGACACGTGTTCAGCATGGTCAACAACTCACATTTTGGTCAACACGGCCCGTGTTGGACATAGAGTAAATCTGACACTGCCCGCGTTCAGCATGGTCAACAGCTCCTCTTTTTGGTCAACACGGCCCGTGTTGGTTTTGCAGTGTAAATCCAACACAGCCCGTGTACCCCTCTGACTCCGACTCCCAACTTGATTTTTTTTCAAATTTTTCGTTCTTCGTCCGATCATCCCGAAATCTTCACCAATGCTTCCCGGCACCTCCCAAAGCGCATTCCAAGCTCCGGTTTACCTGAAAAAGACATGAAAGTGTGCAAATAAGGTTGTTCTAGAGACTAACATGAATATGATGAAATGCAAGAAAAAGGAAGAACAATTATGCTAAATAGATGCATGAAATAGGACTAAAAGGTGTGCAAAAAGGTGCACAAATTGCACCTAACAAATCTCCCCAAGCTTAGACCTTTCTTGTCCTCAAGAAAGAACAAGAACCGGACAAACATGACGATTTCTAGATGGCAAAAAGAAACATATAGCAAAAAGGGGACAGAAGGATCCTAAAGGCTAGGAATGAATGCATGCAATGAAAACCATGAGAAAGAAACATATGTACAAAGGATACTTAAGGACGAAAATGAACCAAAGAAAAAAAATTAAGAACACAAGTATTTTTAAATTTTTTTTTATTTTTTATAAATATGGACATATACGATCAGACCTTACATCAATGGGGCTCCAATCATCAATACCTCAGCGACCATCCTGCTACCTTCCACATATCACAGACTCCCAAAGTGAGGAAGACCCTAAATGGTGTAACCTAATAATCCAACCATAGTTTTATTTAAACTTCATACCTTAATTAGCTTTATGGGCGAAAATAACACAGTCCGGATCTCATGTCCTTAAGACTAGATGGCCAAGAATCAGAATCGACGCATCCTTGAGAACCCGTCACGGCGAATCAGCTTTCGTTGAAACAGTGAGCCCACCCGAAGGGGCCCAGCTCCTATGCTTTCACTTTTTCGAGAGCCACAAGTATCATATCACACAGTTCTTCATTCGCCAGACTTGACTTTGAGACGGCTTTTGATTTTGATTGAACTTGGATTTGTATCTTCATTTTGAACTTTGAATTCTTTAATCAACTTTTGAATTTCTGAAAGTTTCTTTGTTTTGGCACTTGAAATTCTGATTGGGGTACTGGATGTGACAGTTGTACCCTTTCTTCTTTCTTGACTGTGTGGATCTGATACTTAAGTTCTCTGTTACCGCGAGGGTAACGCGTGTCAACAAATAGGTCCGTGTTTCGTGGGTTCAGAGTTGCCGATAAGGATTCTTTTTAAACATTCAGAAACAAATCATCCTAAAGCTGTTATTACCGCCCACAAAAACGTTTCAGTATTTCATTTTTTTATTATTATCTAAGGTTAGGGTCTCGAATTACGGTGTTTGGGTACCCTAGTTATGATAGCTGATTCTACACTTCCGGTCACTTCAGTCTTTTTTTTCTCATTTGAGCTCTCGATTTCCCACTTCATGGACCTATTGTATGTAAAGAGTGTCATCATCTCGTATAATTTTTTTTTAATAATGTATGAAAATGATGGAAAGAAAAATATTTTTAGGTTTTATAAATGCAGAATGCAAGGAAAATGAAAATAAGAAAGGAGTTTTTTTTTAAACAATGCATGCATGAGTATGAAATATGAAAATGCACCTAATGTACAACTCTACCCCTCCCCAAGCTTAAAGATAAGCATCGTCCCCGATGCTCGAAGAGGTCGGAAAAACCTGTTACGGAGGAGGAGACGGGTAGTGGGGGATGGTAGTCGGGTTGAGTAAGAGTCTAAAACAGTCACAAGTGCACCCATATTGAATTTTAAAGCAAAATATGAATGATTAAAGATATGGAAAGAATTTACCGAATCGTTCTAGGAGCCTTGCAGTTGGTAGTGAGAACCTCCTCTTCAACCTTCCCCATGCTATCTGTGAAATATTTTTGGAGCCCGAGATTCATTTTCTAGGTATAAAAACATGTTGCAACACATTTGGAACATTAAAAACTAAAAACTTCAAAGAAACGAAAATGTTTTGAAGGAAAAGACAAAAATACCCCCGGGTTGCCTCCCGGTTAGCCGCCCTTGTTTTAAGTCGTTGGCTCGACTTGGCCCCGGAATATGCTTCATTCTAAGTATGTGGGGCTTTCCAACTTAGTAAACTTTTCGCCACCTCCATCAATGGAACACTTATCTTGTACTTGACTTTCTTTTTGCGTGGGAACCATGTTAGACTTAGACCCTTAATGACACCAATCGACCAGCCGACCCATTTCATGTAGTTGTCCAGTAAGGTAATCAACTCTTCTTTCTTTGATATGGTAGTTGAGTTGACGACCGATTGGGTCTCTTCCTTCTCGGGATATATATCCTTTGAAGGTTCCGACAGATTTATCGTTTTCGGCTCTAGTGTTTGGTCTACTAGCGAAAGGATTTTCTCATTGGTAATTGGTGGCTTAGCCTCTCTTTCATCAACCTCCAACACATCCTCTACAACTTCCATGTCAACCTTCTAAATTTCTACTTCTTTCTCGTTAACCTTTTCCATTTCTACTTCTTCCTCCTCTTCCCCATCTTCAAATTGCAATCTTGGGTCATCAAAAAATTTCCCATCGTTCAAGGTGATGGCAGAAACAGTATGACTTGGGTCCTTTTCGGTCTACGATGGTAATTTTCCTTGAGTTTCCAATATACTCACAGATTGAGTAAGTTGTGCAATTTGTTGCTCTAAGCTTTTGAGGCTAGCTTTGGTTGTTTCTTGGAAGATCTGGGTAGTAGTGGCAATACTTTTGACAATGTCTTCCAAGGACATGCTCGACGTTTCAGGTTGTTGGGGAGGTGGAGAATATAGTTGTTGGAACTGTGGAGTTAGTTGGTATTGGTCATTTCCCCAAGCTTGGTATGGGTTTTGGCATTGGTTGTTTCCCCATGCTTGGTTGTTTTCTCACCATTGATCATGTTGAGGTTGATAATAACTCCATTGGTTTGGCCAGAAGTAGCTTCCCATTTCTTGCACTTCTTCCCATTCTCCTTGTAGATATGGACACATATCGGAATGATGTCCATTTTGAGTGCAAAAATCACAAGGAATAAGTATGGGTTGCGTACTTTGGTTATTTCCAATCATCTTAACTAACTGAGCTAGCTCAGAAAGTTGGTCTTCTATGTAAGGAGTATTCATTTCTGAGCGACACTTTTTTTCTGTTTTTTTTTCTATTTTTTTGTTTTTTTATAGAGACGTACATGCTCACAAAGATCTAGGCATAAACAATTTGTAACACCGTTTCCCCGGTAACGACGCCAATTTGTTAGGGGTGTCATACCCAACAAATAATGGGGTATGATATACTAAAAAAGAATCTCACTATATTGCACTAAAAGGTAGTACAAGGCAAGCAGGGTCGATCCACAGAGACACGGGATAATTAGTCTATACCTCTTTGCGCAAGGTACTATGGTCACCAATAGTAAAGGGGGGGGGGTTAGAGTGCAATGAATAAACAAACAAATTAAAAACACACGCAATCAACTAAATGAGTGAATTAAATTCAGATTTTGTAAGGACTCCAACTTCATGTATGACAACTTAGCAATGTGACTCAAATATGACACAATATTCGTTCAGTTCTATCTAAGTTGGTACTTGAAAGTGCTAATAAGCTCTAACACTTCCCATTCACCACATTAATTAACCAAAACAAGCTCTTTGATTAACCCTAACCTTATTAACCTAATCTAAACAAGCTCTTAGAATTAGATTATAAGATTGCATGAAGCTTTATGTGAATGTTCCCAACAACACCCAATACTCCTCATAAGCTCGGGAGTGTAAAAGTGTATGAATAAGATTTACACTAAATTCATTCAATAGAGATCAATTTAATGCTTGTTACTTGTTCAATTTCACAAAACAATTACGGATTTTGTAAAAGAGATAACTTGAATGACCTAACCCTAATTCAAATGGCCAATAAGAATCACAATTAGAATCAAACATTCGATTGAAGCAAAATCAATCAGATAGAAATTAAAAAAAAAACATCAGGTCGTATGATTTGATTCACAACCAAAAAGTCAAAACATGAAATTGGAGAAGTTAGGGTTCTAGCCACACATGGCTAGAACAAGATCACAAGAATAAAAGATGGAAATGTATGCAATTACAACTTACAAATGCTAGAAATAATGTTTCCAAATGATTGCTAATCAAACCCTTGCAAAAACTTCCCCATTCCCTTCTCCAAATGTGCCCTGATATGTTGTGTGTGTCTAAAAATGGCCTTTAACCCGTAATATGAAAGATAGGAAAAACCGCCAAAAGTTGGTTTCTGGGTCGAACACGGCCCGTGTTGGATATAGAGTAAATCTGACACGACACGTGTTCAGCATGGTCAACAGCTCACATTTTGGTCAACACGGCCCGTGTTGGACATAGAGTAAATCTGACACGGCCCGCGTTCAGCATGGTCATCAGCTCCTCTTTTTGGTCAACACGGCCCGTGTTGGTTTTGCAGTGTAAATCCAACACGGCCCGTGTACCCCTCTGACTCCGACTCCCAACTTGATTTTTTTTCAACTTTTTCGTTCTTCGTCCGATCATCCCGAAATCTTCACCAATGCTTCCCGACACCTCCCAAAGCGCATTCCAAGCTCCAGTTTACCTGAAAAAGACATGAAAGTGTGCAAATAAGGTTGTTCTAGAGACTAACATGAATATGATGAAATGCAAGAAAAAGGAAGAACAATTATGCTAAATAGATGCATGAAATAGGACTAAAAGGTGTGCAAAAAGGTGCATAAATTGCAACTAACACTTACTAAGTTAGGACCGGAGGTTTCCACTGAGACACATTGATCGGATGGTGTTATTTGTGTAAAGCTAGGAGAGGCTAATGAGATATGTGTGGTATTTTGGGGAACTCATGTCACACTCCTGAACCAGACGGCAGAAACGTCAGGGGGCATGTGCGTGACTTCATCTTGAAATATCATCACAATGAATATAAATGAAACATAACATCATCATCACCATGCATAATATAATACAACTGCGATTGTTTACATCAAGTACAATCTTTTAAATTTCAAGTACAAAACATTCAATGTATGATGTTTAACAGTACACAAAACCAAATCCCATATTCTTGTTGATTCTTCCGTTTAACGAGTCCCTGAGAATACAAGTTATTTTGAAAACGTTAACCTATATAATGTTGGTGAGTTTATAAGCATGTTCGATTGAAAAGTTTTGTATGGTTCGTAAAACACCAGAAAAATCCGATATTTTCTGTAAAGTAATTTGAAAATAATGCGTCAAAATCAAGTATTAATGCATGTGTGTTTGCTGCTTTTGAAATGTATAAATAAACAAAAATGTAATCCAGGTAAAAACCCTATATTTTCTGTTGTAAGTAAAAGGTAATGTATAAATATATTTATCTTAGAAAATCTGATATTTTGTGCTTATAAAAGTGTCGTAATCATAAAATTTACAAGACCAAATATCGATGTATGTATGTTTTTAGTATCGTCTAGATTTGTATAAATATACCGAAATCTTTGATGAAGTTGGTCTCTTGGTGAGCCGTTACAACCATGCTTGATAATGACTAATTCGCCTGTCTTGGCGTTTTCAGGCGCCGATTTTGATTTAGGTTAGGTTTGTCGCCCTAGACTGGCCTAGTATAGCTGTACCGAACATCTAAGGCATGGGGGGTCACCCTGTATATATCTATACACAAACTCCCGTTCTCCCTCCAGGAAACTCTGGTTATAACTATAGGCTATGACCGTACACTCAAGGGTGCCAACCGACAAGTGTCACTAGATCCTCAACTTTTCACAATTGTTATGTTTTTCGCCATGTTTAATGTTTACGTGTATGCTGTAAGTTTTCAAATCCAAAGGTATATATATGAATATATGAAGCTCAATAATTATGTAAAGGTATAGCTAAGATCCACTAAGCAGGTGATTTTCAGTCCAAGCCCAATTAGCATGTAAATGGAAAATATTAGGCCCAATATACACTTAAATGGGCCCTTAAGGCCCAATGGCCATGTAACGAGAGTATTAGGCCCAATAAAAATTGTTATCGATGTATTTCGTCCATTCGTTATTATTTCGTTGTCTGTTTTAGCTCGAGGTTTACCAAGACAATAAAATATCTGATTTTTGTAATAGTGGCACTTTTGGCCCACTAGACCGAAAATATACATTTTAGTCACATTTTTTTGGTAAATTTGACACTTTAGATCCCTTAAGACTAAAAGTCTTCAAGTTATGGGCTTAATTCAAATATAATGACCATTTGTGGCTCCTTTTTGGATAAAATTTTACTTTCGGCCCAAAATTCATAAATATTTACAATTTCGGTCCAACAAAATATAATTTAACATTTTTGACCCAAATACATCTAGATGAATATTTTTGGCCCAAATATATATATATATATATATATATATATATATATATATATATATATATATATATATATATATATATATATATATATATATTGCTGTTTTCAACCCATTTCTACAAAAATCACATTTTCAACCCATTTTTTTATAAAAATGACAATTTTGGCCCAATTTTATAAAAAAAACATTTTCGGACCAATTTCTATTAAAGTGTCATTTTCAGCCCCTAATTCCACAAATTTACATTTTCAGCTCAAATTTGTATCAAATGACAATTTTTATCCATAAAAATCAAGATTTTTACATTTTAGGCCCAAGGAAACCGTAATGGCCCATAAAATGTCCCATTATGCCAAAATTTTAATTTTAACTCCTTTAAAGTCATAAATATCATAAAGACCCATTTTTTAAAAGAAAATGACTCTTGTGACCCTTATAAAAACCGAAATAAAGTAAAAACCTCAACTTTTTGTTTATGTGCAAAAAATGGTCCCTTTTTCAAGATTTGTTAAGTTCCTTAAGGATCTTTACATGTATATCACACTCATCTTTATAGTAAGTTACATGAAGTGTTTTAGTTTACAAAAACCACTACTTTTGGTTAGAGATTTTCGAGATCTATAGTGTTTCATCACATAATCACAACCTAAATCAAGAAAACACACATAAGCATGCACAAATACATAGATCTAACACATGGTGACTTGTATTCTCTCCCAAAAACAAGATAAAACTGAAAACAAGGGGGTATGAACTCACCTTGCTTTGTTGTTCTCGGTTTGATGAAGAGGAGAGTGAGGTTTTGGTCCTAGTAAGTTTGTCTTGAGTTGATCTCGAGTTCTATGAAGTGCTAGAGTATTGATCATCAAGTAATGTGGGTTAAGAAGAGATTTAAGGTGTAACTTGAAGTTAAAACTATGAGTTCTAACCAAAACTTACCAAATATGATGAACCTTGATGAAGAACTTCTTGAAATACACCCTAAAGTCTCGAAAATTTCAAGAAGGAAGGAGGAGTTTTTGAGATGCTAGTTGAGAGTGTTTGATAGTAGAAGTGTATGTGTGTTGGTATTCTTCGACCGAGAGAATAAGAGGGGAGAAGAATGGAGAGTTTGTCTTATGAAATGGATGATAGGAGTTGCCTAGATACATGATATTTTTGCATGGATGTATCGAGAATAATACTTAGAGGTATGGTGGGTAATTATGAGATGTCAACTTCTCCTTAACCTTCCATTAATCTTCTATTTTTTTTATCATGGGCCGAGAATTTAGGCTTATGAGAAAAAGAGTGGAATAGTTTGGCCCATTTAATAGACTTAGCTCGAAATCATGAGGCTCAAATAATATTTTTCGGCCCATTGGGCCCTTAGGATGGCTCACGGCCCAATAAAAGTCCATTAGGGTAAATGGAATCATGTGTGGCCCAACAAGGCCCATTAGAGATAAACTAATCCATTTTAGGCCCATATGGCCCAAAATGTTAAATTTTATGAATGTGGGTCCCTTTAGAGCCCATTTTAGGGTTCTAGGCCCAAAATATTCGAATTGAAGGCTTATTGGTCCATTAGGCCCAATAAGAAAATCCTAGTACATAGTAAACTTGAAACAGGGTTTCTAGAGTTTCCAACCCTTAGTTGAACATGAGAGATGTATTTGAATGGGCATTGATTGATATTCACTTAGAGTACATGCTTTACAATAGTTGAATGATTACATGAGAATAGAATTTTCCGAGCTAAAATACTAGTTGTGACAACTCACTAAGCTTCGTGCTTACCGTGTTATGCGTTATTTGTTTCAGGTACTTCTCAGGATCACGAGAAGGCACCGACATTATTGTACACACACGAGTTGGAGATATGTTTTAGAGGATATTGGATTGTGTTTTAAACAATTTATGAACATGTGTTTTTGATAACTCGATATTTGGGGGTTTTTATGTTTGTGTTAATGAAACTAATCTGATTTTTAAATGAAAAATTTGTCTGGAAATTTACGGTGTTACAAGTTGGTCTCGACGTCACATTTAGACTTGAAGACTGGAAAAGAACTATACAAATGGTCCAAATGAGTCTTGATAATTGGACTTCCAATAATGGTTGATGGTCCTTCAGTTGATCCGTCATCGTTCCTTTAACATCTTACCTCTTCTTATTGGGTCGATCGACTTCGTCACCGATTTCAGAGGCATCATCTTCATCGATATTTATTTTGATCGGAAAAAGGAAGATGAAGAATGCATGTGAGTTCCAAGAGGTGGTTGGTTAAAGAGAAATCAATGAAATAAAATTGGTGTTGTACACGTGTATACATAGGAAACAATAAGGTGACAGTTATAGCAGAAGAACCAAAAGCGAACGACTCCAAATCTAAGCCATCAAACAAACACTTTTAGCTAGTTAATATTATTACTGTTTGTATGTTCATAAGCCTGTTGTGATATATATATATATATATATATATATATATATATATATATATATATATATATATATATATATGAGTTAGGTTCAAATGTTTCTACTATCTATTGTGTGCACGTACGATTGATTATGGTCCAATCATTTTGGTTATTTTAAGAAAGTAATTAATGTATATTAAATGTTGAAAATTTAATTAATACTCATCATATCTTTAAGATGTAATATGCATTAATTATTTTCTTTAAATAACTAAAATGATTGGTTAAGAATTAATCGTACATGTATACAATAGATAGTTAAAACAAAATAACCTAAGGGTTGCAAAAAGGGAGCTAAAAGAAGAGAAATTAAATATTTTATTATATTTTCTTAAATTTTTTCTATTTATAATCTATCCATATGAAATGGTGAAAAATATCATGATAATATTAATTATATTTTAATATAATTGTTATCGTTTCAAATGGATACGATGATAAGTAAGAAGAAACTAGAAGGATATTTAATTTCTATAAAAAGAAAACATGATTTGGCATTAGCGGCCAGACTACCCATTTTTATCAATTTTGGGCTGCTGAAAACTCTTTAATTTATTACCATGCGGAATTTTTTTCATTGCTGGGCTTGGGAAGCTTAAAGAGCCAACATTTGAATTTAAATGAATCATCAAAACGGGTTGAAGTATTGATTATCTGGGCAATTTGGCTGTATTTTACTACTTTTGTTGTGCTCCAAAGCCCAAACATAGAAAAACTAAATAATAAATATATATAATAACAATTTAATCTTTAGGTCGAACGAATGAAAATGTGCAATAACCATTGTAACATTTACATATGGACAAACAATTTCACCACTTATATATTTTTTTGCATATGTATTTTCTGAACCTTTTCCTTTATCTGTTAAAGGAAAGTAACAACTCAACAGTTATGTTTAAGTATATGTGAACATCACCCCTTTATATGTCTTATGTTCACAGGAAGTGAAGGCTTGTTAAGCCCTTAATACACCATAATCCCTAAGTGGTTGTAAAAAAGAATAACATTATTATATAAATTAAAAAAGAAAATATTATTTTTATAAACGAGTAAATGAGCTTAAATATAACACTTACATTAAAAATATGTTTTAAAAAAGGTCATATATATTTTAAAAAGTAATATAGAAGAAAATTTTCTATTTGAAAGCAATTTTTCTGTCTATTTCAGTCTTTTAAATTCCCAATCCGCTTGAATTCAATGTGATTCCCCGAAAAAGCAGGCCCGGCAGTTCACCGGCAATGAAAGAGCAAATGACCAATATATTCGGTGAGAAGCCACGTCAACACCAAGAAACATGCCACGCGTCTATTTCCTAACACGTGTCACACACCTAATGCGTCTGCCATTTTATTTTTGCCATAACGAAATCCCCATCTATATATAATATGCTCTATTCTTGATCATCTTCAAAACATTTAAAGTCTTAGCAGCAAATGGAGTCACAGTTGCAGCACACTCATGGCCGTCACTACGATGACCAAGACCCTCTCACCGCCACCGCCGGCCATCGCTCTGGTAACAACCATCCGATCCATTGCTCTCTGTAATTTAATTAACTCACGATATATGGTATGGGTTTCAAGATGATGTGTTTTTATGTTGTTGAAGGTCATGATTACAATGAAGAGCATCATGGCGAGAAGAAATCCGTGATCAAGAAAGTTAAAGAAAAGGCCAAAAAGTTAAAGAACACGATCACAAAGCATGGACATGGTCATGGAGACTCTGATCAGCATCAAGATCACCAGGATGAAGAGGATGACGATGATGATGAAATGGAGAAAGACGCTGAAGTCCATGGCGCACCAAGTAAGTCTTGTTTGTTCTTGAATCCATTTCATGATTATAGCTGTACGACAAAGACACATGTACATAATTAAAGCGTCGATTTTTGAATTTGCATGCAGTGTATGATTCAGCTAGAGTTGGCCTGGGTGGTCCTGATGCAATTTTTGCACAGCCCAGGGGTAATTTGGAAAGGCCATCAATGATGGCTGAGGATCGTTACACAGGACATAGTCAAGAAGTAAATCCAGAAAAATGGAGGGGTAAAATTGGAGCACCAACTGGAATGGAGGAACACCCATTTGCCCCCAACCCAACTCCATATGGTACAACCCGTAAAGCATGAAGTACTATTTGATATGCTTTGAATTTTGACTTTAACCATTTGACTTGTGGGAGCTATTACAGGATCAAGACATGTAGCTGACCAATTTGGCAACCGTGGGTCAGGGCAGGACATGAATCAGGAAGGATTGAGGGGTAGAATCGGGAAATCAACAGGGATGGTGGAGGATCCCAATGGCCCAAAGGGTTCAGCTCCTTCAAACTATGAGACCAAAGTTACTGATCCAACACATACAGGTACAAGTCGTGAAGTGTAAAGTACATTTCAATGTAAAAGCGTTTCAATTTCAGTATGACAGTTTTCGTGTTTATGCATTTGTGATTAAAGGTGGTAAGGAAGCACAACTCTCGCAGATCCAACATTCTCTTGGCAAAATGGGCATCCGCGATGAACACGATTCTAGTTCCGATTTTGAGCCGAAAACCTTAGATCATAACCACCCTGAAAATCTACCACGTGATACCGTCACCGGAAACCCATCAAGCCGGAGCAGCAGCTACGTCGAGAAAATATCATCCTCTGCTTCCGCCATAGCCGATAAAGCTGCAGACGTTATCACCTCCAAACTTGGGTATTCCAGCCAAACCCCAAGTACCGGACAACATGAAACCGGAAAAAGTTCAGGCGCTGCAACGGATTACGCGCATAAGATTACCGACACAGTGACAGGGACATTGGCGCCGGTTTATGAGAAAGTGGTGGATGCTGGTAGTGCAGTGATGTCAAAAGTGCAAGGGAGTGTATCTGGAACAGGGCAACCGCAAGTTCAGAGAGGATCTGATACGAGTTCAGGGAGTAGGGCGATGGAGAAAGGGAGGGAAGCCGATAAGGGGGTGTCGGTGAAGGAATATTTGGTAGAGACGTTGAAGCCTGGGGACGAAGATAAGGCGTTGTCGGATGTTATAACGCATGCTTTTCACAGGGGAAACCATGGAGAGAGCGAGAAGAAATCGGGAGAGGATAGACCAATAGATAGAGTGACGGAGTCTGTTGAAGTCCGAGAACGATTAGGGAGTGATCATCGGGAAGAACATGAACATTCCGGCAATGTGATCACTGCGGATAAAGGTGTGGCAGATAGGTTGATAGGCGCAATGGGGTCGTGGTTTGGTGGGAAAGGGAATGTGCCACAGGGATCTCTCGGAACGTCTTTTGGTAAGTATATGTAATATGAAGATGTGTATGATCATCTTGGAAAATCGAATTCGAATTGCAAATTAAAGTGTTTTTTGTTCTGTTTGTATTTGCAGTGACGGATGAAGGGTTGTCCAGTAATGCCCCCGGCAGTAAGAAGAGTGGAAGTGGGAGACAAGATTGAGTGTTTGGTTTGGTTATATGATGGTGTTGGTGTGGAATAAAAAAATGTTGGTTTGACTTTTCTTTTTAATGTAAAGATGTGTGTTACTGTTTGTATATGAAGAAGATGTGGTCTGGAAGATCGGTCGTTTTGTATTACACAGTTAAATCTTTAGTTTTGGCCTGTATTTTTGCGATTCGCGCACCAGTAATAAACAAGAACACGGTTTTACTTTGTGGTTTACTTCAGCAAATTAGTCACAAAAAGGCAAAAAGCCTGTTGTCCAATCTAGGAAGGCAGTTGGCCATAGGCCAAGAACCAAATGCGTGGATGTTCTGCACTTCTGCTGTGTAGAGCGCAAGCAAATACGTGGTGTGTGTTTGTAGTGTTTCTATATTTAGATTTAAGTTAAAAAATTGCTTCATATTTCAGGTTTTATTAATTAAAAGGTTTTATTAATTAACAAATCTTAATGTTTAAAACTTGTGCAATTATGGTTATGTTTTATTTTTTATATAAAGAAGACTAATATAAGCTTTATTTTTTTTATATAAACAAGACTAATATAAGCACGATGTATTTATTTCATTAAATTTATTTTCAAGTACAATTCAAAAAAAATTTATATATTTCCGCTGAGCTTTGAATAGGAAAAGAGTATCTACAGGGTTCCAAATGAATTGGCTTCTTCGGATAATACCCGAATTACTTAAACCCGACCTGCTATCCGAATTATCCAAACTCGAATTACCTTAATTTAATTTGGGTAGAGTATCTTTTTAACATGAAAAACTCGAATGACTCGAAACCCGAAAAATTACCCAATCAACACCTTTAGTTTGGGGTTATTTTGAATATCAAAAATTGTTTTGATAGAACTTTTTATAGAAGGACTTTTTGCAGATGATATTTAAAATGTGTTTGGATTAATAAAATGACTTTTAGTGTAATTTTTATATATAAAATCCTAAAAACTCATAAAAAGTCATAAAATGTGACTTTTTGAAGTCTCTCTTTTTCTTCGCAAAAACTCATTCCAAAAAGAATTTTTTTACTATCCAAACATTTTTTTTTGTCTTTTTTTTGATTTTTTAAAAAAAGTTAAAAGTTAAAAAGCTCAAAACAATGTCAAACACCCTCTTAAAGAATGTTTGTGATTCATTTTGATCTTAAAAAAAGATTTAAAAAAAAATTATTGATTTGTGAATGTTGAAAAAGAAATTTTGAAAAAGAGGTCGAATTAGTTTTTTAGTAATAAAAATCAAGTTAATGGCTAACTTCCTGATTTTTTAAAAAGGTCTTTAATGAAATCAAAAACACCCTTTTATTTAATAATACGATTTAAAAAAAAAGATTTATTGATTTGTGAATTTTGGAAAATAAATTTTGAAAAAGAGGTTGAATTAGTTTTTTAATAAAAAAATCAATAAATCAATAAATTAAAAAGTATTTGATAATAAGTCAATAAATTAAAAAGTATTTAATTAACTTGATGACTTTTTAATAATTTTAATAATTAAAAAAAGTTTTTAAGTGAAATAAAAAACACCCTTTTATTTAATAATACTATGTTTAAATCTAAAGGTTTTTAAGTGAAACCAAAAACACCCCTTTATTTAATAATATACTATGTTTAAATCTATAAAAAGCACCATTAAAAAAGAAAAATATTATTTATAATTTTAAATCCTAATAACTAATTAAATATTTACAAAAAATTATTATTTACCAAAATAGAAGTATTGTAAGTAAGTTTTTAATTAAAAAAAGAGTAAATTACATGAATGGCCCCTATGGTTTAGGGTAATTTGCGTGTTTGGTCCCTAACTTATTTTTTTAACTCGGAAGGTCCCTACTATTTGTTTTTGTTACGCGTTTGGACCCTATGTTAGCTAAAAAGACTATTTTGCCCTTGATTTTTTAATTTATTTAGATAAACACACTCCCAACCCCACCCATTCACCTTACCTTACCTACCCCACCATTTTTTCCTATTTAAATAATAGTATTTTTAGGTACGATAGGGACCAAACGCGTAACAAAAACAAACAGCAGGGACCAAACACGTAATAAAAGCAAACAATAGGGACCTTCCGAGTTAAAAAAATAAGTTAGGGACCAAACGTGCAAATTACCCCAAACTATAGGGACCATTCGTATAATTTACTCTATTTTTTTAAAATGATCAACATGTTCGAGAGTAGTTAATAACTTAATAAGCACTCGTCTATTGCATCACCATTCGCTCATGCCAAAAAAATGGTCGCCTACTTCGTATTCTGCAAATAATTTCCAATATAGTCAAATAACTAAAAATAATACATAGTAAGTGATTTTTTATGTTTACTTTTTTAATATGAAGAGAACTTGAAAGTCATAATGGGATATTTTTTTAAAGTAAATGAAGAGATGTTATGATAAGCTTGAGCATTGTTGAAAATGGCTAAATTTTAACTTACATCCTTTTTGGTTACAAGGAAACTAAAACCACGAAACCCAAAATCCATGATTTTGAGCGATAATGTAAAGTAAGATGAAGACTAACCCTATGAAAATTTTCATTGTTTAAACCATGGTTGTTAAAATCGTGATCTTGATCGTAGGATCTAGGGGTGCAAACGAGCCGAGCCGAGACCGAGCCTGGCCAGGCTATGCCCGGGCTCGTTTAAGTTATATATGAGGCTCGAGTTCGAAAAGAGTTATACAAGCTCGGCTCGGGCTCGACTCGTTTTTATCTGGCGTGCCTAAATAAGCTTAAGTTCGGCTCGAGCTCGTTAAAAAGCCCGTTTACTAATATCCTAAATTTATAATCCCCCAATATGTTTTTATTTTAATATATATAAATAATAATAAATAATATTATATAAATGCTCGTTTAGGTTGTGATATAGGCTTGAGCTCGAGCTCGTTTAACAAAACAAGCTGAATATTAAGCTCGAGCTCGGTTCGTGCTCGTTTAAAATCAGTTTCGAGTCGAGCTTTTAACGATCCGATCTCGAGTAGCTCGCGAGTAGCTTAACTCGTTTTCATCCTTAGTAAGATTGTACGATCCTATATATGACAAACAATCTGGATCATGTTTTGGGTAGGATCGTAAGATTGTAGGATCAGGATCCGATCCGATCATACCTTCCCTTGATTTT
This sequence comes from Lactuca serriola, assembly GCF_051521515.1. Lineage (NCBI taxonomy): Eukaryota > Viridiplantae > Streptophyta > Magnoliopsida > Asterales > Asteraceae > Lactuca > Lactuca serriola. The sequence goes on along the minus strand of NC_136409.1, from coordinate 232,128,117 downwards.
TTTTTACCATTTTATGTCTTTTACCCTTTACCAATTTACCGTTTATCATTTTGATTTGTGACTTATAACTAATATTTTGAAGTTTTTATAACTTTTGAACAAAAAATTGAATGTTTGAAGTATTTTTCATGTTTAAAAATTATAAATTAAAATTATGTTTTATTTTGTGGGATCTTAAAATACCGATCCCGATCTTGCAAACCTATAAACGATCATACGTAGGATCCTGATCTTGACAACCTTGGTTCAAACTAAAGAACATGGTTTCCGAAGTTGGGTTATTTTCCCATCAATAAGCAATAAAAAGAAAAAAGTTGCAAATTTGTAATATAGTTGTATGACTCGTCGATGCAAACAAAAAAAACATGATTTCCAAAATTGGGTAGCATCTTATGTAGTTGGTTCTTGAATACGATTTTTCCACTTCCCTGAATTAGATGAAAAAAATCCATAAAACGCTTTATTATTGCTTGAAGACACTCAAAGAATATTAAAGACAAGCATACCAATTTATATAAGAAATAACAAAATAATAATCTACTTCGATGAGCAAATTTTTTTTTAACTATTTACTAGAAAATCTCAATGAAAAATCAACTATGAATACCTATACCTTCTTTAAAAGCATAAACATCAAAATTCTAATTATAATTGATATATTATTACAACACTTACATTTAGCATGTCTTGGACAACTACCGTTTCTCCATTTCGTTTATGATTTTTCTTTGAATCATTTATGATTTCTGTTAAATGTGGAGTCAGTGTTTTAATTCCTACTATTAACCAAGTTCTATCCTTAGTTACTCATAAAAGCTTAAAACCAAAATTTATTTTCGTGCAAAAATGCAAATACTCAGTCTTGAAAATTACAGCCATGTATAAACACTATTGTGAGGTCTAAAACTTTTATGTTTACCTTAACGAGTCATGAAAGTTGTAGATATTATGTTTTGAAAGAGAAATGCAGGAACTCAGTTCAAGGCATATATATGAAAAAAAAAAACATTTTTGTAGGACATTGTTTTAACCCATACCCGTTACAGCTTACCTACAAAATGAAACAAAAGCACACACCACTTTAGTTAAAAATCAAACAAGTTCCAAATATGTTTCAAGAAAATTACCTGCAATTTTCAGATCTATCACAAATCCAGATCAGATGCAATTTTCTGATCTATCCCAGATCCAACCTATAAGAAAATCCCAATCAATCAATAAATTTTAAAAATACATAAATTTAATCATATTAAAAGAAAAAAAACAATCACCTAAAACAACTAATTGTGTTGGATATAGAAAACTCTAAAATTCATAAAACAACATCACATATTCGGAATCACATACGTGGGCATCTATTTTGAAACATAAATCAGAAATAGGTAAATAAGCATCAAAAAGATATAAAATCCAAATGATCTCTTTGTCTGATTAGGTGTCTAATCCATAACTATAGTTGGTATGTACTTGAATTGATTTGTAGCATGGTTCTTTTGGGTTGTCTTTACTACTGCAACTTGACAGGATGACTAGTGGAGAGAGAGTATAATTTATTATGTAAAATAATAAATTGATACTCAAGATGATTTTATTAATATATCACAAGATTAATATATTATTCGGAAATCATATTATTAATTGGTAATTGATCATAAATTGATTTGATATTAATTTTGGGATTAAAGGAACTGATTAATAATGGAGGGGCTGTTTTCCAAATCATTGATAGTTTGAAATTGGGCTGCTGGACTCCTTTGGTATGGAGTGGATGAAATCCTATTAGGAGGCCCAATAAATTTCGTCCAAGGGTTTCTAAAAGGAGTGTCCATGGGCCGCTTGGTGCCTAAGCAAGGTATTAGGGTTTTCACCTAAAAACCCTAGCATCCACAGCTATATAAACCCCCTTAACATAGGATTTTCGGATCTAAGCTTATATGATCAAACCCTGGTTGATTTCCTCATCTCTCCTACTCATTCTTTGCATTAGGTGTTTGTGACTCCATTAGAGGTGCAACATTTGGGGCACTAAGCTTTCAAGAGTCAAGGTGGTTCTTGTTGTTACTACATAACAAGTGATGTAATCTTCTAACCCTAGTTTTATACATGATTTCGAAATTGTATGCTAGTGTATAGGGTTATTGCTTTGGTGTTTATATTTGTATGTTCAATAGAGAAAAACTTAGATCCAAAGCAATTAGGGTTGCATGATCACATATGAATGTAGATATGCTCAAAACCCATCACTCTTCTAAATCATTACATAAATATCCAATAAAACAGAAATGAGGAAGAGATAAACTCAATTATGATGGTGTCCAAATATAGATTCAGATCCACGAAATTGACATACCCACATATTTAAAACACACACACACACACACAATCAGAATGTAACGTCCCTAAATTTAAGACCAAAATTTCATTTTTATATTAATAAAACCATCATCCAAATCGTTTTTATAACCATGATGAAATCAGAGTATGTCAATTGTCATCCAGATACATCAGAGTCAAATAAAATGCGTAACAATACGGTGTGTGCGATGTGATTATCCCGAGCTCTTCCCCTTCGATCCGGAAGTACCTAAAACATAAATTGAAAACTGTAAGCACGAAACTTAGTGAGTTCCCTAAAATATCTCATACTATACATATCAAACATACAACGGGCCATGCCCCAAACCCATCGGGCCCCGCTCGGAACAGATATGTTAATAATATGAGATGGACCCCGCCTAATCACATTCACCAGGCCCCGCCTGGCATCGGGCATCGCCCGACATTCATACACACACATAAAACACATGCAAAAATCACTAAGATAAATAGTATACATTACACTCATCAAGCCCCGCTTGACATCGGACCCGCCCGATATACATATCACATAACATACATGCAAGAGTCACACATACAATTAACATCATAATCATAATAAACCATGGGCCAACATTGGTGCCTTCGACCCGCCAAGCACAGTGAGGAAACTTACCTCAAACTGCTGAATATCAGATAAAAGCTCAAATTGCTGATCCGGGAAATCTCCACACTAAACATCATCAAATAATACCCTATTAATAATTGGTCCACCACCCATAACTGGAATCCTATACAATTATCCAACACTCATGGTGAAATGCCATTTTACCCTTTCTATAACTTGGCCCAAAATCCGAGGCCCAATCCAATAGCACCAAAAAGCCCAAAACGGCCCAAATCCTTAAACGATACCCAAAACCCAATATAGGCCTAAATCCAAGAAAGCCCAAAGCCCATCAATGACCCAAAGTCAGAAGCAAGTCGTAACTTATGGAGTAGAAGAAACCCACTAGATCTAAGCATACAAGAAGCAAGTTCCAAGCTTTATACCTCAATGAAGCTGGAAATGATGTGAAAAATCTGGATCTACAACTTATCCTTTGATCAAAGCTCCTTTCTCTAAGCTCTTCTTGTTCAAATCTCACAAACACACACTAAAAACACACACAATAGGGTCAAATCTCTTCAAGAGGGGCTAGGGTTTCGAAATGGGACTCAAAGGCTATAGAGGATGAGAAATAAGAGGATCAAGGTTCATTATGTTGTTTAAATAGGGTCCAAACACTAAAATTTAGGGTTTGTCTCCTACATGCGTACGCCTCGCGTACGAGGAGTACGCCCAACATACTCTAACTTTTCCAGAAATGGCAAAACTTCCTCCTAGGGACTAAATCTGCAAAACATTTACATACCAAGGTTCAAAAATGAAATTACCTTAAGTCGGGTGTTACACAGAACCATGTGAAAGGGTCTTGTTAGTTTTATGGTTAGCTATAAGTATGTCATAAAGCAATATTCATACAAAAAAAACTTAAATCTGTCCACCTAGAACGTGGGTAGAAAGAAAACCTAAATTTCAAACCTCATTGTCGGAGCTGGGAGGGGGGAGATGGCGCCATTGCGTGACGACCTAAACATTGTCTTGAATCCATGAGGAGAAGAATAAGGATTACCATCAACAATTGATCGGATCGAGGGTTCGAATGGAACAAGGATGGAATAGGATGTTTACCATCACAACTTGATTAGGGCTTAATTACGTTCCTGATTTCTTGCTTAGTCCATCGAATTCAAATAGGTGGGGGATTACAATTGTTGATTTATTGGGATAAGATCATATACCAAAGTAAAGATAATAGGATTGGAAATTTGAGCGAGAGTTTATAAGAAGGTAAAAAGAGTATTTCACTTTGTAAAGTAGTGGACTGGAGAAGATGCCTTGTAGATTAAAGGTACTCCTTTATTAGAGTAGGGGAAGAGTAGGGGATTTCATATTAAAATTTGACTTTTTTTTATCGACATAATACTAATGACATGTTAAGATCATATAAACTATCTTGGATTTAACAAACTAACATACTTAAAACCAAAACTATTTGAATTAAGGATGCACATTAGAACCGCCAGAACCGGAAACCGGAACCGTAATTGCTAATAATGTCCGGTTACCGGTTCTCCATTTTTATGAAAACTGATCCTGGTTCTAAAAAGCGGAACCGGTTTGACATTTTTCCGTTTTTTAAAATGCGCATAATTCACTCATATGAAGTCGAAACTAGTTGATTTTTTTACAACATATAATTTAGAATTTGTAATTCATTTTTTACTGTACAAACATGTATTTTGGTTAGATATTAAAATGTTGCGTTTTTTCTATATCAGTACTTTTTTTTTTTGTTTTTTTTGAATTTGTTCATTTTTTTAAATGTGCATAGCTCATTCATATGACATCGAAATTACTTCATTTTTTCTAGCACGTAATTTGGTGTTTGTACTCCATTTTAAACTGTACAAACATATATTTTGGTTAGATATTGAATCAACTATAGACCCCGGAAGACAATATTTTTTGTTTCAACATTTTTTTTGGAATCAATCACACTTTAAAAATCCGCATAACTCACTCATATGAAGTCATAATTACTTGATTTTTTTTTCATCATGTTATTTAATGTTTGTACTTCAATTTTGAATGTAAAAAGTCATAATTTGGTTAAATATTGAATCATTTACAAGTCCCAGAAGATAACATATCGTCTACAGCATTTCAACCGGTTCTAGTTTGTAAAATAACCGAAAAACCGGGACTGGAACCGGAACCGGGAACTAACGGTCTAGTTTCCGGTTCTTATAATATAGAAAAACCGGTTCCAGTTCCAGTTCCAAACCAGTCTGGTTCTAAAGTTCGTCCCTAATTTGAATATTTGAATGAGACGAGTACTTTTTTTAATACATTTGATATAGTTGGGCTTTGGGCTTCGGGGTGCAAGCAATATTGCATGCCAATTATGTTATTTTCATGTAACTAAAAATATTAAATTAATATTATTTTATAAATTGATTTTTATTTTTATTTTATATCTTTATATAAAGATTTTGGTTACATTTTAATTTTTTTGTTGTAAATTTTTATTACTTATTTGTATTTTTGTGTTATATAATAACAAATACGATCATAGTTGGATGTAAATAAGATTATTTCATTAATAAAAAAAACTTTATTAGTATAAAAGTTAATATTTTAATATGGATAAAAATAAGGTGACAAATAAATGTTAAAACTCATAGAATCCTTTAATTATTTAAAACAAAGTGATTTTTATTTTTATGTTCTAAATAATAAAACTCGTGTTAGAAAGTAAATCAGATAACCAACAAAACCAAAAGCACACAAGACACAATATTTATGTGGTTCGATTAAGGTGATCTGTATCAACGGGCAGGAAGGGAAGTCTTCTTTTATTTCAGAGCTCTCAAACAGAGGTTACAAGTACAATTACACATAGATTCACCTATAACTTTAGAATTCAAGATACAAGATAACTCAAATGACTAAGCAAACATCCCTATTTATATTTGAGGGGTCAGACCTAAAACCGTAATGGGCCAAGCCTATTGGCCCATAAGCCCATGAATGATGACAACCAATCATGTTCCGCCATGCAACATCTTCTAGAACATTCTTCCATGTCATACAACTCATGAGCATCAACAACACACATGATGAACCACCTTGACCATAGTGGAACAACATGACGAACGGGTGGAGCATCATGATCACTAATGGTCCAACATCCATCATGGTCGCACAACATGGTGTATTTCTTGAGTATGATCGTCTTCTAAGCAAACGTGGATCAATATGGCACAACAAAGGAATCAAGATGGCGCATCATGTACCAAGATGGTCCATGATGGCGCATCATCTCCTTTATGGCGCGACTTCCCTTCTCGATGGAGCAACAACATCTTCATGGCTCAACATCTCAATGACTCAACATCACCTTGGCGCAACTTCAGACATGATGGCGCATCATGTTGTCATTTGGCGCAACATCCCCAAGGTTGGCACAACTTTCTTCTACATGTTGCAACAAGATGTTCCATGTTGCTCCAAGTGCTCCAGGTGCTCCAAGTCGCTCCAAGCGCTCAAAGTCGCTCCAAGTGCTTCATGTTGCTACAAGTACTCCAAGTGCTCCATGTTGCAGCAAGTGCTCCAAGCCACTCTAAGTTGCTCCAAACCACTCCAAGTTGCTCTAAACCTCATTTTGGTAGATCCGTTCCTTTGTCACTTGATCCGTTCCTTTGTCTGATGATCCAAATTCATCTCAGATGATCCGTTCCTTTGTCACTTGCTCTATGAACCTCAAGTGATCCATTGGGATCTATGGCTCCAAATGCTCCATGAGAATGCTTCAGATGCTCCATGAGAATACTCCAAATGCTCGAGTCACATTTAACAAACCGATATTTATTTGGTTATATGTTTAAGTCTATTTTCTTTTTTAAATAATGTTAAACTAGAGTTAATATTTATTACATAAAAAATTGAATAACTTTGAAAATTTCTAAATTTGAAATATACATTTTAAAAAACTTTTAGACTTCGGATATCTACTAAACGAAGGCAAATCTTCATAAATGGTTCTTGTGCTTTTCATAAATATCAAGTTCAGTCCTAACACTTTTTGGTCTCAGGTCCCTATGGTTACAATTTCTATCTATCCCTCATCCATATATATATATATTTTTATATTTTTATAATTAATTTTAATTAAACTGTTTAAAAAAAGAAAAAGAAACTAAAAAACCTTTGGGCCCACATCTCTCTCTCTCTCTCTCTCTATATATATATATATATATATATATATATACACTAGAAATGTTTGAGGGCCGTGCTAAGCACGGTCCACATATGGTAATTTACCTATTTCTTTCACCCTTGTCTAATTTATATTGTGTTAGGTGGATTTTCAATGTAAAATTCTTTAATTTAGAAATGAAAGTAGAAACATATTCCTATAATTACAAGTACATTAATATCATTGGTAAACAATTGTAATTACATAGATTTTTTGGGGAAAAAATTATAACTTCATTGCTATTACATGTAAATTATCATTGGTAAACAATTGTAATTACATAGTTTTTTTGGGAAAAAAAACTTCTTTGCTATTACATGTAAAGGTAATGTACAATGATAATATTATTATTATATTATAAAAAGTAAAAGATGTTATTTGTTGCGATTTACTATTATTTATTATATTGTTAATAAATATCACATGATCGATTCATATGTTTATTATATATATATATATATATATATATATATATATATATATATATATATATATATATATATATATATATATTTTGCATTTCTAACAAAATTCGTAATGCAGTATCTTTGCTTGCATATCAATCATATAATGATTCATAATTCTTAATAATAATAATAATGGAACCTAATATTATGTAATGACAATATCAATTATTTTCTTTTTCTTATTAACGCATTGTCCATTGAAAGCTACCCGATTATCACATTTTACTGCAATGACTTTGTGATATCACAAAATTTGTCTCGTTATTAAGACTTTAGCAATGGAAATATAAGTTTTGTTGGTATTCTTTTCTATTGGTTATATCTACGCTACAAATTGTAGTTTATTTTCCAATTTTATGGAAAATATAGTCATTCTAACTATAGAAAAACACCAATGATAAGCATATAATGGTTTTAACCTGCATTATATACAATCCTATTTTACCGAAATCTATTTTCATGCAAAACCCAACTCATTTGTCACCTCTAGTTTTAATAATTTAACATTGTTTACCTTTAGCTTCTCTATAAATACATGGGGAAGGTAATTAAACCTTGATTATTTGCCTTGATTTACCCTCCTCCTTGATCTTCACATGTTTGATCTTCAAATTATCACTTTAACAGTGTCCTTAAAGCTTCAGATGCACCTTGTGTACTATAGGAAGGTTGCTTGGTTTACCTTTTATGTGATCCACCTTTTAAGCTGCAAAGATTAAATGGAAAATATAAAATATAAGTTCAAGTCTATGATTTTTTTCAAAAAGAACAACTTATAATGGATGCTAACCTTCACTTGGATAGGAGGCCATGAACATTCATTAGAAACGGAGAAGATGAGATCACTAAAAAACTTACTTCCAACCCAATTTCATATATTTCTTAACCTTCAAAACCCAGAAACCATAGACACACCATTGACACAGAAGTACCTTTGGATGAAAATCAATTAACTTAAGCAAGGAAGAGCAGTGACGTGATGTATATTCAAGATGACAAACGGTGACGATTACATGCAGTCTTTATGAGTGGAACAAAGAATTCAAACAAACAAAACCACAACAGATGTCAAGTGGAACCCCAGAAGTAGAAAAAATGTACAAAACAAAGAAAAAGTGGAAAAAAAACCCTGAAATTAAAGTCCTAAACAATCACTAAATATACAATCTCATGCCTGGTATACTACACGAAATCGAGATCCATCAAAGTCACTGAAATTTAATAATCAAGCTATGAACTTTACAACATTTACTAATAACACATTAATAAGAAATATAATATATTAGTAATTTCCCACATTCCAGAAACCTAATTCAAAGTGAAATATGTACAATTACCATAAATACAGAGCAACATTAAATGTATTCTAGCTGATGTAAAAAACTCACCTTCACACCTTAATGTAGGGAAATGAGAGTGACAGGAATTATCATTAAACCTATTGATCAGTACTTCGATGTCTCCATATGTGCTACTATTGCAGAACATAATTTATTGGAGAAAGATGAACAGGATGGGTGCAGGAGCAAGAGAGCGCCTTTTCATCAACAACATCGAATCGTAAGTTGTACTCAACCCCAACCTATATCGAAGAAATCATCAAGGACGTAATATTTGACGAACTTTGAGTTTGTAGAGGTGTTCCCGCAACCACCGGCTCTCTAATTTCCAAAACCATCTGAAAAAGGTTTCAACCAAAAAAGAAAATGTGAAAAGTTTGAAGTCAAAATCATGGACAAAATCGGGCTTCAAATCGAACCCTAAGTCAATAGAAGGGACGAAACCCACAACTTGTACATCAAATTACGAAATTGAAAAAGGAAATGTTGAAATCTAATTATCTCATCGCAAACATAGAAAGGGAGCGAATACATACCTGTGTTTAGGAGTCGTTGTGTGTGAGAATCAAATAGAATAAGAGAGAAAAGAGCATGATCGGGAATGGGTAGCGATGACATGGAAAGATACCGGAAATGTAACTGTTGTGTTCATCTGAATCGAACAACCGTCTCAAAGAAAAACAATGTGTCTCTTCTATGCGTTCTATCGGTTCATTTATGGAGTCAATGTCTCCATGGCATCGTTCAGGAAATAGGCGACGTGGCGTAAAGCGAACAGGGTAAAATTGTTGTAAACGACACAAGAAAATTAGGGCTTTTATATATTCGAACCCAACATCGAAGAAATCAATAAGGATACAAAAGGATGTAATAATGATGAATTTTGAGTTTGTAGATATGTACTCGCCACCATCGGGAAAATCAGGGACAAACTCGGGGCTTCAAATCGAACCCTGAGTTAACAGAAGGGAAGAAAATTAAACAACACGTAAAACAAATTACGAAATCGAGAAGGGTGATTTATCAATAAAGCAAATTACGGCATCGCTCGTTGTGTGTGAAAATGAAATGGAAGAGGAGAAAATAGAGACTGATCAAGAATGGTAAGCGAAGGCACTGGAAATTTATATGAACATTGAGTTCGAGCACAACCACCGTCACCGATTAGGGTTCTTTTTTCTATGGACGATATAGTCAATGATTTTGTTGCAGCCAAAGGCGGAGTTATGGTTTATCGAGAACAAGAATGAATAGGGAAGGGGTGGACGATATATATGGAGAGGAAACGACACATTAACGCATGAGTCGCTATGAATGGATTTCGAATCGGTGTCGATGTCCATGGCGTCTTTCAGAGTAGGCGACGTGGCGTATAATAAACCATGTTAGAAAATTCATATCTTAATACAGTCAATTCACGATTTAAAAAACAAAATAATAGCTTAATATAGAAAATTCACATTCTAATACACAAAAAGTATGCATTAACAACTATATTATCAAGTTATTAAAACTCTTAATATAGTCAATTCACAGGTTATTATACAAGATTCACAGTTTAATCCAATCAATTAATTCACAGTCTAATAAACAAAATTCACAACTTAATATAGTCAATTCACAATTTAAACAGAAAATTCATAACCTAGTGCATTCAATTTATAGTTAAACACAAATATCATAACTTAATACACAAAATTCATAACTTTATATAGTAAATTTATAGTTTAATAAAAAAAAGTATACAATCACAACTTAATAACTTACCAAATTTCATTGAGGCATTTCATCAAACACATCGTGTGTATTTTTTTTAGAACTTCCTTTTGCATCATCACTGGAGACCATATCTAATGTGGTGGTGGAATTACCACTAACCACCATGAAATACACAAACTTTGGTTTTAATTAGACTATGCGTATGAAAATTCACAAAAAAAAATGACATTCATTATGTCGTGAATGTCAAATTAATACCATTATTAATCTTATAAAACATTGAATTTCTAAAATACGACATTCATTATAATGTGATTTTCAAAACAATAACATTATTAATTTTACAAAAATTACGTTTATTGAAATTTGTCCATCATTCACAGTTGAATAGTCTATTAACTAACCAATACTATGAAATTGCATCTTATTCAACTAAATAACTGATGAAACATAAGTTTTTTTTATTCATGAACACAATTTATAATTTAATTTTACATTATATTATTAAATAACTAAAATTCATTACATTCAATTGTTTTCATTATAATGATTATAAAGCACATAAACATTAAAAGTATCATAAAAACATATAACACAATTGATTATTTCCCAACAACCTATGTTTCAATTACATGCTTCATCTTCTTCAAAGAAAATATCAATTAATGAAGTATGTATATTAAATACTATTAAAAAATAAGGTATGTATATTAAATACTATTAAAAAATAGGGTCGCTTTCTCGTTAAATAAACAAGAAGAATGAAACATACTTACATTAATTCCATTAAAACTAAAATAATCATAATTGTGTAAACCAACACAAACTATAGACATTTTATTCCTACTAATATAAAATTAGGTATTTATACAAGCTACAAGGATGTGTAAAATCAAGAGTTATTAACTTGATAATAAATTATTACTCCAAATTGAACACTACTTGTGATCATGATCTAGAAAGTAGAAACTGGTATATTTTCTTATTTTATTCATTGTCATACATTCCATTACATCACATGACACTTATCTAAAAATTGGATCGAAAGCTTTTATATAATAAACAAATGATGTTTAAAATCTATCAATCATAGTCAAAGAGTTTTTACTTAAGAAAACAATTGATGTCTAAAATCTCTAAATCATAGAGTTTGTCTAAAATCTCTAAATCATAGAGTTTGATCGATTACCTTATTCTTCATATTAGATTCAAGTTGTTGGAGGAGGATAACCGCGGTGAAGAAGAGGAGCGGCGACAGAGGAGTTTGTGACTAGTGGAGAAGGGGCGGTGGTGGTGGATTTTGTCCAGAACTAAAATTTATTCCCGCTAGCTAATAAACCTCACTTTAAACTTCGATTTAGATCTGAGATGTTAAAGGAGAGAGACGGCGATGAAGAAGAGAAGCGACGGAAGTGGAGGTTGCAATTGGCGGAGAAGGATATTGGTGGAGGATTTTGGCAAGTGGTAGAAAAAGCAATGGGGGAAGATGAGGGTTGGAATTTTCTAGAAAGCTGAAGAGGAAGGAAAGAGAATGACATATGTTCACGGAAGGGCTTATGGACATTGGCAAGTAATTTTTCTATATTTATAATAATGCCACCGTGCGTTTATTTTAAACAATTTAAAATGATTCTCATGGTTCTTAACTTTTAAGGGTTCTCATTTGAACTTTCACCTCTCTCTCTCTCTCTCTCTCTCTCTCTATATATATATATATATATATATATATATATATATATATATATATATATATATATCATATGGACGCTCGATCAAGAACATACATAATAAAAAAACACACACTCTTTTCCCCTTGTTCTTCATCCCTGCAACCCAAACCTAACAATAACCACTATACGATGACAACATATAATCATTTCGCCTTCCTGACCATTGTCCATCACCGGCGAGACCACTATTGTTGACCCATATTGTAACGTCCGTGTTTTTGGGCTAAACATTAAAAGCGATGTAATAGTCTAGGTTAACTATTGTAACATATTTTGAAGTAATAAGAATGAATTACATGAATTCATGTGCCTTATATTTAAATATGATGATATAATAAATTAAAGATAAAAATAAGCGTCGAAAGTAAAATGTTAGATAAAGTTGATATCTATGAAGAAAGTTGTAGTGGTTGAAACAAGGGTTCCGAAGATATAAAGAATACCGAAATCCGAGTTATAACGAAGAAGTTATGACCTGTCGAAGTTTCGCGACAGAACCGACACAACGATGTGTGACGTAAAAGTGAGTTTACAATAAATTGATTTTTAGCCTTAGCGATCTAAATGAAAGTCGTAGTATACGTTAAACCGAGAGCGTGTATAAAAAGAATATCCAAATCTGACTTCGTATGAGGAAGTTATGAATTTTCTAAGATTTGGTATAACAGTATGCAGCCCGGAATTCGAATTATAGATCGAGTGATTTTTAGCTGACACAACCTAAATGAGAATCGAAGATCTTGTTGATAGTAGTTCAACGGTAAAAAGAGAAACGGAAACGAATTTCGGATGAAGAAGTTATGAATTTTTAACGGACTTTTCCTGTCCCGGCCTGTTAAAAATATAACTTTAAAAATAAAGTCAAAATGAGCCAACGGAGTGTAAACGAAAGTTGTAGAGCACGGTCTCACCTACACGGTAAGGCTGTTCATTATTTGGATAAAACCGAATTGTCTAATTGCACAATTTGGATCAGACTATTTGGTTCGGATATTCGGATTTTTGGATTGGTTTTCAGCAAAACCGAATTATTATTTTGGATTTCGGATTGGTTTTGGTTTATACACTAAGGACCGAATAGTCCAAAAAAAAACGAATAACAACTTATTATCTATTTTTCATTTGTATCTTTAACTATTTATAAATTTACTAAATTATTATTTTTAGTTATTAGAAATTTTCATCAAATATACTACTTTAAAATTACTTCTTATCAAAAGTTTTTTGTCAATTAAATATTAAGTATAATATATTTTCTTAGTATTTGTTCATAAATTATAATTTATAAAAAAGATAGTTTCTTTATAGATTTTGCTAATATTCAAGTTATATATTTTTCAAAATGCATTGCCTCTTGAAAACCGAATTGTAAAAACCGATCCAACCGAATTGTAATTTGGTTGGATCGGATCAGATTTAAATTTAGTTTGGATATTCGGATCAATGTTTTCAAAACCAAAATCTATTCGGATTCACTTGATTGGATCGGATCAAACGGATCCATCCAAACGAACACCCCTACGGCTACACGTGGATATATTTTTGAAGTTTTAGACACAAACTTCGAGGCTGGTCCGAAGGAGTACGCCCAACGTACATAAAGATTACGCCCAACGTACTTCGCACGTATTCGATCCGGAGTCATCCACGTCGCCCTTCCTTTGCTAGACACGTATCTTGACACGTCCGAGGCACAAGAACTGAACACAAGCCACGTTTGCCTCGTACGCCCAACGTGCGAGGGTACGCTCAACGTAGGACTCCTCAAGCCATTACGCCCCACGTACGGAAGAATTACGCCCAAAGTAATGTGAGGCTTCGGCCACTATAAAAGGGGTGCGAGACCTTGTGAAATTGTTTGGAAAATTTTACACTCTTCCACCTTCTACTTCTTTTCTAGCTACAAAAATACCCCCAAGCCTAGAATACTATCCTAGCATCGTAAGCAAGCCCCGGAGAGCCCGAAGATCCCGAGAAAAGAGTTTTTCGAGTCGAAACTCTGCCCGCATGAAGCCTGATTTTATGAGAAAACATCCTGGTTTAATCGAAAAAATATTGTTTTAAGGGACGAAGTGTTGTCCAATTATCGTCTTCTCAGGTGAGTGTATAGTCACTTTCATCTTACACATATATATGAAGTATTTTATATAAAATACGTGTTATGTGTATATATGGTGTTTGTTTATTTGAGATGGATGTTGAATGAATGTTTTATACATGTTTAGAATGATTTAAACTGCATATATGTATTTTTTAATCTACAAATATGTTGGGTATAACATGGGTAGATGAAATAGTTGAAGTATGATGAAATAAAATGATGAGAGGTGTCGATGTTGATGATGTTCCAGTCATCTAGCAGAATATAGATGATGACCACAGACTTTTATAGACACTCCAGTGGAATATTAACAGGCTCATAAACTGTAGATGTTTTTCGAGAGTATTGATTAGACTTAGTCAATTGTCCTTAGTCCGAGAGTATGGATAGGACGTAGTTATTTGTTATTAATCTATGAGTATGGATTAAGACATAAGTTATTTGTTATTAATCCGAGAGTATGGATTAAGACATAAGTTATTTGTTATTAATCTAAGAGTATGGATTAATACGTAGTTCTATGTTATTAATCCGGGAGTATGGATTAAGACATAAGTTATTTGTTATTAATCCGGGAGTATGGATTAATACATAGTTATTTGTTATTAATTCGGGAGTATGGATTAAGACATAAGTTATTTATTATTAATCATGGAGTATGGATTAAGATATAGTTAATTGTCCCTAATCCGAGAGTATGGAATGAGCACAATTATTGATCTGGGAGTATGGATCAGACATACCCGATCTGAGAGTATGGATTAGGTAAAGAGGTAAATTTTAGATCCGGGAGTATGGATTAGGTAAAGAGGTTGATTTTAGATATGAGAGTATAGATCGTGTCGTTGTGAGGATCGATAGGGTGGGGGTAATAAAGATGATAATGGGGATGAGAAACTGGGTTGATTGTTTGATGTTTAAACATAATAAATTTATTTATTGTGAGTTGAAAACCTTATATGCTCACCAGACTCCCAAGCCTGACCCACTCAGTTTTCTATATTACAGGTAGTGGAACAAGAGCATAGTTGGACGATGACGAGAGATTTTGGATTATATGCCAGTAGATATAAATAACTGTTGTAAGGCCTATATTGTACTCTTTATGCTTTTGGTCTGTATCGATGTGGACATCTCGAGTTTTGTAATGAAATGGAAAATACATTTCTTTAAGAAATGATTTGATAAAATTTTATCATATTTTGTTTTGGGGACAAATTCCGAAACACCTTTTGAAAGATTACTCGGATTTTATTTTAAAAGCATAAACGAAATCGGTCTTTTCTGTCCGTGAAAAAGGGAATGTCACACATATGTGGGTTTGGGGTTTAATGGAGATTCGAGTCTGAGCATTTCGATTTCTTTGTTGAAATGGCCAAAGTTGAAGAAGGAGGCTTGAAGGAAGCATATGAGGTCGATTTATTATATGACGAAATGTATATTGACTTGTTTGATGGTGGCGGCACATCCATCAAATCCAGGTAAAAAAATACACAAACTCGGAATGGAGAAACCATGCCCAAATTCCAGTGGCAAAAACATACCAAACACACACTACAAAGAATAGCTCACACGTTTGTCATCAAGAATCCCCTTGAGCATATACACTCCTTATTGCTCTCCAACCTTCTTTGGTGACAATGGTGAAGAAGAAGAAGAAAAGAAGTTGAAGATGTGAGTGTAGAAGTTGTTAATTAGCGCTTAATTTCCCTTGCATTACAATAAACGTATTACCTAAAAAACATCTGATTTATATGTAAATACAACCCCAAATTTCTATTTGTGTGTATATGTATGTGTGTTTTCATTTCAAATGTAATGGTGAAGAATGAGCAACTTTCAAGTCATTAAATTTGTTAAAATTAATTAGAGAGATAGCGAGATATGAGCCCAAAGTTATTTATTTAGTTTTTTTTTAATAGTTTTTGTTAAAATTAATTATAAAAATAAATGAAAAGGGTATAAAAGTCTTTTTATGTGGGTAAGGGACCAAACACGATGTAAATTGAAACTACACGGACCTTTCATGAGACCAAAAAAATAGGGATTGAACTTGATATTTTTGAAAACCACAAGGACCATTTATGAAGATTTGTCTTGGATGAATGTTAAATAACTAAGGTGTTTTTTGTTTTTTCGAAGCCAAAATTCATGAAGTTTGCGGACCACTTCTGCAACCCTTTATAGCAGAAGAGGTAGACCAAACGGCTACAACCTATAATAAGAAGCATGTTTGTTTTTTAACATCTGTATGTTGTTGCAATAAACTGAAATTTAAACAAACTGATTCTACAAACTAAAAAAAGTTCTGAACACCGAAATTTTAAGAATTCTAGTCTTAAAACATTAGAAGAATACTAAAAAGAATATATAAAAAACAATAATATAAAATTGAAAAAAAAAATCTAAAAAAAATCTAAAAAAAATCTAAAAGAAGCTATCAATTTTTTTTCTTTTAAATAAAAAACTAATTTTAAATAACATAAAATAAATTAAGAAAATATTGTAAAAAAATGTCTAGAAATTCTTAAAAGAAACACACATGTTAAAAAAATGCAATCGGAATTGAAAATATTATTAAAATAAATGGTAAAAAAAATTTAAAAAAAAATCAAGTTATAAAAATTTACAGAAACTATAAAAAGAAAATGTATTCAAATCCATAAATTAAAGTTAAAAAAAACCAAAGTTTTTTTTTAAATAGTTAAAAAAAGTTCAAGTTATAGTGTTATACCAAATTTCTAAAAAAATCATTTGGAAAAAATGAAAGTTAAGATGTTTGAAGAGGCAAGTCAGGTGTTGTTTGGAGCAGAACACGCACATAGATTTTGTAGTCCGAAACCTTTCACAAAACAAACTGATGCGCGAGATGACCAATGTTGCGCGTGTGCTGCACTGCACAACAAAAAATAGTCTTAAGAGTTTTTTCCAAAAGAACAAAATATAATAAATAAATAAATAAATAAAATATAAATAATATTAATAAAATAGAAATTTTATAATTTTATAAGTTTAAATGTTAATTATGTTGGATAATTAAGGTTAAAAAAACTTATCCATAATAAAATCGACTAGAATTGTCAATTAAATATAAGATAACTAGTTAACTGATTATATCAAAAATTAAGATTAACATGTCATAAAATGTGGTGATGAAAGGCAAATTATGAAGTATTATAGTGCTTCGATAAAAACGGGGATAAATTGTGTCAATTTACCAAATAAAAAGTTTTAGTGGTCAAATGGAAATAAGAAATTTGGTTAAAGGCGTGTTCACCTGGTAGCGGGTAGCTTGTAGCTTGTAGCGTTTTATTAAACGCTACATGAAATAACATTTGGATTTAGAGTGTTTTGTTTAAACTAAACGCTAGAAGCTTGTAGTGTCAAACAAAGTTTTCTGTTCAAAACGAAGCGTTTTGTCAAACGCTAGAAGCTAGAAACTCTCAAACGCTCCCAAAAGCTTCGTACCGAACACACCCTAAGACTCACTAGCTTCCAGTATATTTCATTTTATCTTACAATCGATCTTGTGAACTTTTGGGAGTGGCGAAGGGTAATTCTAAGCATCTTAGGATAGATATAGAGTTAGGGCTTGAAGCTTAAGAGAAAATTTATTGCAATAAATAAATTATTAGACATTCGATGTATCTCTTCATTTTTCTCCTTTAATTTTAATCTATAATTTGGCCTATCATCAAATTTGAAAATCAAAGTTCATTAGTGATCATGAGTTTCTAATGCTTGAAATATAGTACAGAACAACATGAGTTTCGTGGTATTCAACCAATGAATGGTCCTACCTTAAGTAATGAAATTGGAGGAGGGGGTATCTTAAATTGGAGGAGGGAGTATTCTAACTTCATGATTTGGTTGTACAAGGCTATCTTAACTCGTACATTTGTTCTAGTTACTTTATTGGTTATTATTTTAAGGTATTTATGTAAATTGTCATGGATAGGGTAGGGGTATGTGTGAGATGGTTTATTTGTTTTATTTATATTTTCTAAATTAATATAAATTTAAGAAAATTATAAAATAAATTAAAAATGGTAAAGAAGTATTATTACGTGCTCGGGACTTCACTTGACACTTAGCATCCTATATCGAACTTACATTCGTGTAACTCTCTACATGTGAGTTCATACCCCTTAACTTATCTTTTATATGACTTTAAGACCATCTCCAACACGTCTCCATTTTTCCCTCATAAATGGAGTAAAAAATGAGGTAAATAGTGTTTCATCTCCAACCCTACTCCATTTTTACCCACAAAGTATATTACTAGAATATTCTATTTTTATAAGTTATATATATATATATATATATATATATATATATATATATATATAGTCAAATACATCCCTCTACTACTTAAACTCTATATTTATGATTAATTAATATAAATTAGTATATAACATGATATTATAAATATTAATATTGCATTTAAATTATAATTAGTAGATAAAATAAACTAGAAATGTACAAAATAAAAATGAGAGAGACTAAAATTGACAACCAAACTTCACCTCCATTTCTGGAGATATGAATAGTATTCCCCCATATATGGGGGAATACTATTCATATCTCAAAAAATGGAGATGAACATGGGGTAGGGTTGGAGAAGAATGGAGGAAAAAATGGGGGAAGAAATGGAGTTTGGGGGTGGGTTGGAGATGCCCTAAATGCTCTTAGGGGGGGGGGGTACAAGTAGAAACATAATAATTATTATATCAGTCACATGCGATTAATAACTACCAATAAGTGGTTTTCTTATACTACAAAATTGTGTTATCAAACAAACAATTTCAAAACCCTTTTATAAATTGACATCAAGTCATCTGTAACCATTCAAATGGTTAAAATTACTTTTATGTTTAAAACTCTTTTACATGCTAAACTCTTTATTAAAACTCTTCTAAACTTATATATTGTCAAAATCATGTATGTATGTATGTATGTTTATATATATATAAGTAAGGTTGAAAGGGCTTAGGACTGATAACTAACTTTATTTCCTGTTCCTTGTTTGGTTGTGGACTTAGGGTATCCGGTTGTTTTTCCGAGTGTCGTTTGAATCTTAGTTATATATTATGTATATGTGCATAGATATAAAAGTTCTTACATCAGTTCAACACCTTTGGGTAGCAAAGGTGTACAAACATACTTAGTCACTCAAACAACATTACTAGTAAACTATAATAGGTATAGTTTAGAGGATTACTACTCACTATTTCTAGTACAATGAAACATACAAGAGTCAGTTCAAACATACTATAATGAGAAACAAAGAGAACATACACTACACTATACAAAGAGAACATACACTACACTATACAAAGAGAACATACAATACACTAGAGAACACACTATACAAATACAAAAACACTATAACATTAATGTGAGCCACTACTTCGTGATATGGCAATATATTACTGTGTCACGTTTTACAACCAGAGTCTCCTGGAGGGAGAGCGTGAATTTGTGTATAGATCTATACGGGACTGACTATCCTACACCTTGTTGCTAGCTACAGTGGGACTTGCAGGTCTACGGGTGACGAATGTCATACCATTTCGATGTCTTCGAACATCATGTTTTAACTAGTCGATCAAGCATGGTTACAACTATATCACATTTTACCTTAACTAATCAATTGATTTTAGGTAGTTAGTACAACGATAGTTACTATATACAAATACTACAAGTACATCATTATTATTTTCCCATTACATTCAAATTGTGATATTCTCACATAAACGGTAATATAAACTATATTTTTGGTAAATGATAGTCTGTCTTTGGGAAAACACTCACTTTTACAAAGGAACAAACATACACAACAGTCGTGTCTTGGTAGAAGACTACATTTCAGTTAAAGTAGAAAATATTGGCTTTTCTAGGAGAAACAAACATTTACAAACACTTTCATTATACATATACAACAACTGACACTAAATACTTATGAACTCACCAACTTAAGGCAGCGTTTGGTACAAGGACTAAGTTGAACATAATAGAACTGGACAAAATAGAACTGGACTGAACATGACTAAACTAAACTGATTGTATAGTGTTTGGTAGGACTCGACCAGGACATAACACAATGCTAAAATTACCAATTTGTCCCTAAAATTGATGGTAATATTATTTTACCATATGTATAATTATAAACGAACATCTTATATAACATTTTAATATTAATTAATTAATTAATCAATCAATTAAATTGATTAAAGCAATTGCAAATTCCAATGCCATCTATTTATATACCCACGTGTTCTTCATCCTTTACATAAATATATCATTTCTTCACCTTTTTCATTTCTACCATCATCGTTGTGTGCTTTTTTCTTGAAGCACCTTTGTTTTTCCGGCCATTTTTGCAACAGCTCCGACAATTTCTTTTCCGATGTTTGTTGCTTCACCATCGCCATTAAACATCTTTTGTTTACTTTCACTTTTACACCTCCATCTCCAGGCAAAAGCAGCTGACAAGGCAGTCTCACTTCATTTTCGGTGAGATTTCAGAAGTGAAGGTGGTTGCTTAGTTCAACAAGCCATCAACAACTCGTAGCTTTTCTATGTTAACTGTTGCTCGAGTTAAGATCACAGAAGAGAAAAAACAAGCATTTCAAATCCTTTCAATGTTGCATCTTTCGTCTACATTCTGTGGTTCTTTATTTTTTTTGGTGTCCACTCTGATTTTAATTGATTATGTTGTTAGAATCAAGGTATTGATGAATAACATTGGTGTTCATAAGGTTGGTCCAATGTTTTTGAGGGTAGGGTAATTAGGGTATACACAAGAAAGATGAAAGGGAGTGGTGAAACGAAAGGGGTTTTTAGTCATTTTATTTTATGTTCTGCTGTGTTCCACCCTTCTCGGTAGGACTAAAATGGAGTAAATTAGTCCCATTTGACCAAGTCAATAACCGACTTTGTCCAACTCTTATGTATGCCAAACATCTATTCAAAGAACTTTGTTCTGTGATGTCCAGTCCAGTCCCACACAACAAACGCTACCTAAATGTTGATCTACTCTTTCAAAATAATTTGTATTCTTAGGTCACCAGTAGACAGGTACACTAGACCAGGTTTTGAGAAGACGCAGCTCACACAAGACTCGTCTTTTATTTTGATTCATATTTTTGTGGTTATCAAACTATACACAAAACACACTTGTATTAAATTATATTATTAATGCAATGGATGATATTGTTGCTTGTTTACTATTATGCATTGATATGATACTGTACATGACGTCCTCCGCTCCCGAACGTTTCCGCCGTTCTGGTTTAGGGGTGCGACAACCTCCTACTTTTGCTCCCCATGCTTCTAAAGTCTAGCCGACACTTTTTAGTATTTTATTGTGTAGCTTTGCTTTTGCATGAGAATATATAAAGAAGGGTAAAGCTTGCAAAAATGACCAGTCTTTCCCTTAGAAAAGCTTCATGGCCAAAAGTTCTTTCTTTCCCTCTCTTCTTTTTGTCTTTTGAAGTCTAGTGAAGTAATACTTCATACAAGATGGGAATTAGCTAGTGTTGTAAAACTCGCCGAGTTGGTCGATTACTCCTCCGAGTACTCGCTACTCGGCCCCCTTACTGAGGCGATTTACAGAATCCCGAGTACTCTCCGATCGACCCGTTACTGAACTGAGCAGTGTTGTCAAACCCGGTCACCTTGGTGATTAATATGTAAAATATAGTTAACGATTTATTATTTAACACATACACATGTGATTATTACTCTCTCTCTCTCTTTCTCTCTCTCTCTCTCTCTCTCTCTATATATATATATATATATATATATATATATATATATATATATATCTTAAATTTTCAGTAATTATTCACGAAGTGAGACCGTTATGTGTTTTTCAGTTTTTGTGTATTCACATGTATCTAATTTTGTTATATATTCCAATCAACTTAAGATTTTAATTCATGAGTTTGACATATATAAGCCCCCTAAAAATATTTCTACATTAATTACCGAATCCGTGTACTCCTGAGTATTCGCTACTCAGTAGTCGGCCGAACATGTACCGAGTAACGAGTTTTACAACCATGAAATTAACATTCCAAATGCCTTAATTTTGATTGTTTGGATACTTGGAGAGAAGG
The DNA here is from genome assembly GCF_051521515.1 of Lactuca serriola. Classification (NCBI taxonomy): domain Eukaryota; kingdom Viridiplantae; phylum Streptophyta; class Magnoliopsida; order Asterales; family Asteraceae; genus Lactuca; species Lactuca serriola. Next base: position 232,105,456 of record NC_136409.1, on the reverse strand, counting down.
TCATCATCTTTGATCTTTCCATCTTCATCAACGCCACAATAGACCCGTTCTAGAGGGTGGACGACAGAGACCACCGTCTAGGGCCCATCTTTTAAAAAGACCCAAGAGTTTTATGGACTTTATTTATTATATGTTAGACAGGATCGATCTTGAAAATATTATTAATAATTTTGCATCTCAAAAAGCTAGAAAAATATTTTTCTTTAAATATATGGTTTTTGTAATCGAAAATGTTATGTTTAGAAGCTCGTATAAATAATTTTCTTTCAACTATTGAGTTATCATAAAAAAAGTTAACGAAATTTGTGTATTTTAAGGACCTTTTTTTTCTCTTTCATACAAGACCGAAAATATGTTTGAAACGACCCTGTACCCCAAAACCAAATGGGTTCAAAGGCTCCAAATGTTGTCATTCTAAAACATCATGTGATCCTATTGTTGGTCACTCCTAGGGATGAACATTAGAACCGCCGGAATCGGAACCGGACCGGAACCGAACCGGAACCGGAACCGGAATTGGTAATAGGTCCGGTTACCGGTTCTCCATTTTTATGAAAACCGGTCCCGGTTCGACATTTTTTTCATTTTTTAAAATGCGCATAACTCGCTCATATGAAGTCGAAATTATTTAATTTTTTTTCCAACATGTAATTTGGAGTTTGTAATTCATTTTTGACGGTACAAACATATGTTTTGGTTAGATATTGAATCAAACACATGCTCCGAAAGAAAGCATATCGATGTTGCGTTTTTTTATTTCAACATTATTTTTTTGTTTTTTTAATATGTCCCATTTTTTAAATGTGTATAACTCATTCATATGACGTCAGTATCACTTAACTTTTTTTCCAGCATGTAATTTGATGATTGTGTTCATTTTAGACTATAAAAACACATATTTTGGTTAAATATTGAATCAGTTATAGACCCCGGAAGACAACATATCAATGCTGCGTTTTTTCTGTTTCAGCATTTTTTATTTTTTTGGAATCTGTTCCCGCTTTTAAAATGCGCATAACTTACTCATATGAAGTCGGAATTACTTGATTCTTTTTTAATCATGTAATTTAGTGTTTGTACTCCAATTTAGAATGTAAAAAGTCATAATTTGGTTAAATATTGAATCATTTACAAGCTCTAGAAGATAGCATATAATCTATAGTATTTTAACCGGTTCTACTTTGAAAAATAACCGAAAAACCGGGACCGGAACCGGAACCGGCGGTCCGGTTCCCGGTTCTTATAATATATGAAAACCGGTTCCGATTCCAAAACTCATCCCTAGTTACTCCTAAACTACTCTCTAATTTCACATATGTCCACGATGGGACTTGAAACTCAAAGATGAAGAGTAACACCTGATATCCTAGGCTACAATGTCTTCGATTTTTACCGTCTTCTAATAATCGGAGATGGATTCCATGTTTTCGATTTTGATAGGGGAATTTCGTTTTTAACTTTACGTCTTGTTCCCGAGTTCCACTTAAGGAGGGATATGGAGGGAATGTGAGGGATTTCGAAAGAAAATCATGTTCACGAGTTTCATTAATGGAATGGAAGTGAGGGGAGAAAAAAAAATTTGAAGTCATATTTTGCTCTAAATTGGACGGATTTGGGAAGAAAGTGGGGGAAAGAAAATTTTAAGTTTTATTTTCTTTTTTCTTTTAACTCGAGAATACAAAAACTTAAAATTTTCATTATATTTTCTTTTATTTCTTATAATCTCGGAAACATAGAATAATAAATATTTCTCTCTCTCTTTTTTTCATTATCGAATTAAAAAAAAAAAAAAAAAAAACTCGGGGATCTTCAATTTTGTCCCTAGTCTTCCCAACAAAATTGAACGGTCTAAAAGTAAAACCGGCGATCCAAATTCCCTATCAAAATGGAAAACCGGGAATCCATCTCCCCACTCGCCCTTGCTTCATATCGTTTCTCGTCGCCTCAGCCGCTGCTGTCCGCTGTAAACCGCCTGTTGTGCAGCTATCGCCACTGCCGGCTGCTGAAACCGCCCAGTCGCCCATTTGTTTCTCACTTCGATTCTTTTTCTTGGCCAACTGCTCGCCCGACTGAAGCAGTCTGCTCTAATTTTTTGTTAATATACTGGTTCGTGCATGTTGCTAAAATCTTCCCCCAATGTCTGTCGCTTCCTTTTTACAAACTAAAAGAGGTATTTTCTATTTTTTGTTGGCTGTTGCTTAAAACGTATACGTTTCATTATCTATTTAGTTATTGCTAAACGCTTAATACGTATATACGTTTTTTTATCCGCCCTTTGATTATTTTTTTGATAATCGTATTAAGTGTAAACTGTTAAACTAGGGTTTGTTGAACGAACCAATTTAGTTGTTGCTTAACACTTGTACGTTAATCGGTTTAATTGATAATCGATTTCATATGTTAGGGTTTTATATTTTGTCAATCGATTAACTGTGAGATGTTTGTGTAATCCGTTGCATTCACGATATTAAGTATTCTCGTTCACATTGATTAACACTACACACATCTATGACGTACCTCAGAATGTCAAACTTCCATAAAGTTGATTATTTCCATGACCAACTATATATAATTATTAAAAACCAAAATCAATTAAAGCATGAATATAATTTGTTTCTCAGTTTCAGAGTTCCTTGCCGATCCAACCTCCCACATAATAGAAGAGAGCATTTCTCCATCTGTCCACAAGCGCCAAAATTCCCACTATTACCATAAACCCAGTTATGAAACCACTTGTTACACCATAAATCCACATCTTCCAAACATCGTCATCTTCTTCCTCAGTGTTTCTTCCAATTTGCGGGACTCGATAACTCTTGCACTTGTGTGGCAGCGGACCACCACAAAGCTGGCTATTGCCCGCGTATATGGATGGATCAATGAGCGTCTGCAGCTGATCTCCTGTTGGAATTCTCCCCGATAAGTTGTTATGTGACAAATTGAGATGACTAAGAAACGTCAATCTAGACATGCTCTGAGGGATCATCCCTGAAAGATTGTTTTGAGAAAGATCAAGAGATATTAGGGAATGCATATCACCGATTCTATATGGAATGTGACCCATGAGGTGATTGTTTGACAGGTTAAGACCTAGCAATCCTGTAAGAAGTACCAACTCCTCGGGTATTTCCCCGATTAGTTTATTGCTCGAAAGGTCCATGTTGACGACCATTCCTAATGTTGTTGTATATTCAAGCGGGACTCCTCCGACTACTTGGATCAAACTCTGGTCGAACCCGCCTGAAAAATAAAGATTGGAATCAACTCTGGTCATTCCTAACATGTTTTGGAAACAAACCGGGATTGGTCCCGTTAAGTTATTAGCTCCGAGATCTATGATTTGGAGATTGGTGCATCCACACAACGCTATAGGAATTTGACCCTTGAAACCGTTTGTATGCAGCCTGAGAACCCTGAGAAACTCGAACTTTTCATGGATCCATTTTGGTATATTTCCGAAGAGTTGGTTTTCGCCCAAATCCAACACAGTTAAACTTGTGCAATTTGCTAGGGTGTCGGGAAGTTGGCCATGGAAACTATTGTTGTTTAGTTGTAACCATTCTAGTGAAGAACCAAGATTGCCTAGAGAGCTTGGGATGACACCCGATAACCGGTTGGAACTTAATATCATAGCCTTGAGTATGCGGAGATCCCCGATGCATTCTGGAAGGATCCCAGATAGCATATTTCTAGAAAGATCTAGAATATTTAATTTTGTAGCGTTACACAGTGACTTTGGAATTGATCCGTTGAAGAGGTTGTTCTTTAGAACCAACATATCGGTTCTTTGGGTGAATGGGAGGTTTGTCAATGGTCCGTCGAGAAAGTTGTGGGAGAGATCAAAGTTTATAATGGCAGGGAGGTCGTGAAGCCAATCTGGAAGAGGTCCATAGATGCTGGTATTCGAAAGGTTCAGTAGGACAAGAGATTTCTGTGTTCGAATCCATGGTGGAAATTCTGATTCAATTCTGCAAGATCTGAGGTTAATGCCAATTATTTGGAAAGGAGGGTTCCAATCATGAGAAATCTTGAAGCTCAATCTATGGTTGGAGGTTGCATACAAGCGTTTTAACATTGATGTGTTGGCAAAATGGGCTTTGGTGATTACACCAGATAAAGAAGCATTGGATATATCAAGAAACTCAAGTTTAGAAAGCTTTCCGATGGTATCTGGAATTGTCCCGTTTAAGAGGAGGTTGGACGATAAATCCAGTTTCTGTAACATCATCAGGTTTCCTAAAGACGCAGGAATCGAACCTGTTAATTGGTTCTGAGTTAGATACAATTCCTGCAAACTCGTTATATATCCAAGGGCTTCTGGGATTTTTCCCGTTAACTTGTTGTTATCAAGATACAAACTTGTCAAGGATGTTAGCCTTTGCAGTGATGTTGGGATTTCCCCACAAAACCTGTTATAGCTTAGTCTCAGAGTCTCCAGAGCAAATCGGGAAACATTACTTGATGGCCCTGGCCCCACGAGTTCCCCTTCCATATCATTGAATGAAAGATCCAAACTTTTTAAACGACTGAAACTCCAGACCCCAACATCTTGAATACGTGGAAATTTATTTTCCGAGAGATCAAGTTCGACGATGTTGTTCATGACTGGAATCGAAGAATTGAGTTTGTTGTTGGAAAGATCGAGAACTCGTAAAGAGGTCAAATTTTGTAAAAAGTGAGGGAAGTTGCCTCCGATGGAATTCAAATGAAGATCAAGCGTTTGAATGGTAGAAAGCGTAAGATTGAGATGATGATTGAAATGAGAATTAGAAAGCTTGCATTCCGACAAACGTAACTCTATCAAAGAAGGGATCATAGATAAGAGTACCTTGTCTAGATTCCAAGCTTTACCAATACCAAGGCTCAATCCGCTCAGATCAAGATGTTGGAGCGACAAAAGATTTGAAAACCATGTGAAATCATCAACCACCAATTCCGGGTTGTAACTGAGGTGAAGCACACGCAAACTCGACAGGTTTCCAATTACAGGAGGAACTACGCCAGAAAAACCCGCAGAAGAAAGATCCAGAAATCTGAGTTGTCTCATGGATCCAATGAAGTCAGGAATCCGGATGCCATGGAAATCATTCCCACTCAAGTCCATGTAACTCAAATGAGTCAACTCGGCCAAACACAAATCCAACTTGTTTCCCTTTAACTCCGGTGTAATATCCAAAGGATCTCTTCCGAGATGAAGCCCAGTAACATGTCCGGTTGCATTATCGCACTCCACGCCTTCCCACTCGCAACAATTCTTTTCTCCATTCCATGATGAAAGTAGACCAGGAGGTTCCGATGACACGCTGCGTTTGAATCGGAGAAGAGCCCGCCACTCATGATCAAAGCAACCAGAACAGGAACAACAACTGAGGTGTGTGGCCGCTAAAATCAACAGGAGAAAGAACCCATCAACCCATAATAGCTTCTGCATGATTATGTGTTCCTCTTTTTTTAATTAAAAATGTGTTCCTCTTGTTTATTCAAATTGTATGAGGCCGGAAGTTGTAAATATAGATACAGACCTTTAAGCAAATCATTAATGCTGCCATGTACAAGAGACCATATTGTCTTCAAAATGTACTCTACATAGTAAACAATTATACCAATTAATTTCAATTAAACGCTACTGTATACAGTTACTCACAAACTTAACCAAAAGTTAGAGGTCATGTAACTTTTGAAAATTTTTGAGTTATTTTTTTGCGAAAACAATTATCATACCGTGTTTACTTATGCAACTAGGGAGGATGTTGCTGGGTTTGAATCCATTCCTCCCTGATTAATCTATCTATCAATGTGTGACTTTTGAAAAGTTGCTTCATTCAGTTCTGAAGCTGCATGTCTTTGTTAGAAGATTTTGCATTCGTGCCGAGCATAATTTCTGTGCATGTCATTAATCAAATCCCACATCTTTGATATTCTCTAGTGAGTGTATGCTTATTGAACTAAGGAAAAAAAGTAATCAGTGAAAGTACAACATATGTATGTAACTACGGAGGATGTTGTTTTTTTTTTTTTTTTTTTTCCCTAATGAATGGTTAAAAAAACCATAATAAACATATTGATGAGACGTTGACCATTCAGATTTCAGATCAAGCTTGATGAGACGTTGACCATACAGATTTCAGATTTCACATGCGAAAGTAAAGTAGTTACTCTCACACAGTCACACAAGGATTATCTAATATATACAGCTGTCATCAAATGACAAGATAAGAAAAGAGGACAAACATAGTGACAAAATAAAGCAAGCACCAATGGGCACATGGGACAACCATTCCCCTTTTTACTACATCCAGCTGTCGCCGTTGCCACCAAATAGTCGCCACTCGTCTTCGCTTCTCTTGATTTCTTGGCCAACTGTTGAAACATGTATTTTTCACTTTTGTTGTTGCCTTGATGCCTGATGCTCACCCCTTGTAGATTAATCCATGTTTTTTTTTTCCTTATTTGTTATAGTTATTGAACAGTTGGATTTAGTTGTTGCTTGCATCTTATATGTTACTCCGTTTAATTGTTAATTGCAAATCTATTTCTTTGTTAACTATTAAGGTTTTGTTTTTCTGTTGCTGCTTTGCATTTTCCATTTGTTAATGGATTTTTATAGTGATTTGTCAAGTGTAATGGTTAATTACCCTGCTAAACCCTTCTATTGCATGGAATCATGTTGTTGCCGAATATGCAACCTTTCTGGAAATGTTGCATTTGAGTGGTGCTGTTTTTCCGTTTAGTTTCCACACATGCAGCTTTTCTTATTTTTGGCTTAATATTTTTTTATTTTATTATAAGTACAAAAATATCAAATAATAACACGACTAATTAGATGATATTTAGGAGTCAGAAACATTCCTTATTTTTATGATTTTAGTATTAGACTATAGGATTCTTATAAGACTATTATATAAAGTCATTTAGATCGATGTGAATTTTTAATCATTCCTTCCTCTTCTTTCCCTGATCTCTCCTTGGTCATTTATACTCCTTGTAACATTCTCAATAAGACTGTTAGGTTGTGTATGTTTTCTGTTGATCTTTTTATAGCAGTAATCTGTTGCATCCACCAAATCAAGTAGACTTGCTGATGTTGCATCCACCAAAACAACTAAACAAGTCAAATCTTGCTTAATTTGTTGCTTTCTGGATGGTGTAGTTTCGAATGACATGAACCACAAGTGATCCTTCTCAAGATGTGTTTGATTTCCAGATCTATTTAGTTGCTCATACTTGTTAGTAGCTTATATTGAATTGTTAATTGTTCTGATTAATAGTTACGAGCTAATTGTGTATTATTTTATTATATTCATGTGAAAGTCCTTTCACCTTTTAAGTTTTATGTTTTTTTTTTTTCTTTGCATACCAAACTCTAATGTCCCTTAATTCAAGGTAGGTCTTCTTTAATTCCATTAATTCTAGTTTAGTTTACACATATTATATAGAACATTGCAAAGCCCATTGGTATATTTTATATTTTTTTTAATCAATTCAAACGTACTTAAGTTGTTTGTGTATGCTGTTGCATTCACGAAATCAAAACAAGTCAGCAATTCTTTTAACTTGTCCATTCTAAAATCATATATGCAGATTATAACTATTGAAACCAAAAATTTAAAATCAAGCCTTAATGACTTGTCACTATATTTGTGGGAGTTTAATTAGGTCAAAGCATTGTAATTCATTTATCAGTTTCATAATTCCTTGCCAATGCAACCTCCTACAAAATTAAAGAGAGCACGTCTCCATCTGCTCATAAGAGCCAGGATTCCCAATATTCCCATAAACCCTGTTATGAAACCGCTCGTTACACCATAAATCCACATCTTCTCAACACTGTCATCGTCTTCATCTTCCTCAGCGTTTCTTCCTAATTGCAGGACCTGATCACTATTGCACCTGATTGCTAGCGGGCCACCACAAAGCTGGTTATCGCCGCCGGTGTATATGGATGGATCATTGAGTGTCTGGAGCTGACTTCCTGTTGGAATTCTCCCCGATAAGTTGTTGTGTGACAAGTTGAGATGGCTAAGAAACGTCAGTGCAGACATACTCTGTGGGATCATCCCTGAAAGATTGTTTCCTGATAGATCAAGAGATTCTAGTGAATGCATATCACCGATTCTATCTGGAATGTGACCCTTGAGGTGATTGTTTGACAAGTTTAGTCCCTGCAATCTGAAAGAAATTCCAACTCTTTGGGTATTTCCCCTACCAGTTTATTGCTCGATAGGTCCATGTTCACAACATATCTTATTGTTGTTGTATACTCAGAGTGTGACTCCTTTGATGACCTGGTTCAAACTATGCTCGAAACCGGCCAAAGAATCAAAATTGGGATCGCCTCCTCTCATTTGACTAAACTTCATAAAGCAGGGAGGGATGGTTCCTGTTAAGTTGTTATCTCCTACATCCATGATTTGGAGGTTGGAGCTTTCACACAACTCTACAGGAATTTGACCCGTGAAGCTGTTTTTATGTAGCCTGAGAACTCTTAGCATCTTGAACTTTTCATCGATCCATTTTGGTATTTTTCCAGAGAATTGGTTTTCGCCCAAATCCAGCACATGTAACAATGTGCAGTTTGCTAGAGTGTTGGGAAGTTGGCCGTAGAAACTATTGTTGTTTAGTTGTAACCAGATTAGGGATGAACAAAGATTGCCTAGAGAGCTTGGAATGACACCAGATAGCCTGTTGGAACTTAATATCATAACAACCAGTTCCCTGAGATTACCGATGCACTCTGGAATGCTCCCGGATAGCTTATTTTTAGAAAGATTGAGAATAACCAAATCTGTAATGTTACACAATGAATCTGGAATTGACCCGTTGAAGAGGTTGTTCATTAGAAGCACTCTAGGGAAATCTGAAATCCTTGAAAGTGGAAGATTTGTCAATGGACCCTCGAGATAGTTGTGGGAGAGATCAATTGAATTGTTGATAGGGAGCTCGCGAAGCCAACCTGGAAGAGGTCCGAAGATGCTAGCATTTGATAGATCCAGTGTATAAAGACTCCTTTGTGTTCGAATCCATTGCGGAAATTCTGATTGGATTGTGCAAGATCCAAGTAGAATGGCTGCTAACTGGAAATGAGGTTTCCAATCGGGAGAAAACTTGAAGCTCAACCTGTGGTTTGAGGTTGCATCCAATTGTTTTAACAATGATGTGTTTGTGAAATGTGCTTCAGTGACTACACCAGACAAATCGTTGTGGGACACATTGAGAGCCTCAAGTTGAGAAAGTTGTCCAATGGTATGTGGAAGTGGGCCTTTCAAGATGTTTGAAGATAAATCAAGGGACTGGAGTCGTGAGAGGTTTCCTAGCGATATTGGAATCGCAGACAACAGATTGTTTTGGAGATTCAAGGTATTTAGATTCGACATTCGTCCCAGGGATAATGGAACTGTTCCGTTTAACATGTTATGAGATAAATCTAGCGTGTATAACGTCCTCAGGTTATCCAAAGACGTAGGAATCGCACCTGTTAGGGGGTGATTGGGATATCTTTTGAGAGGGTAAAAGGACTTTTGGAAAAAGATCACCGAGAAAAGATGTTTGGAGAAAGCTCCTTAAAAGCTCTTTTTGGATTTTTTAAAGAAGGAAAACTGACTTTTTGGAAAAGTCAGGAAACCTGGCTTTTTGGAACTTTTTCCAAAAGTTCTTTTGCCCTCTGAAAAGATGCCCCAAACACCCCCTTAGTTGGTTTTCAGATAGATCTAAAAACAGCAAACATGTTATATTTCCGAGAGCTTCCGGGATATTTCCGCTCAACTCGTTTTTATCAAGACCCAATTCTGTCAAGGCCGTTAGCTTTTCTAGTGATTTCGGGATTTCACCACCAAACTTGTTGTCGCTTAGAAACAGCGTCTCCAGAGCAAATTGAGTGCATCCGGAAACATTACTTGACGGCCCTGTGAGTTCCCCTTCCATATCATTGGATGAAAGATCCAAACATTTTAACCACATTTTAACCGACAGAGTCTCCAGACTTCTTGAATATGTGGAAATTTATTTTCCGAGAGATGGAGTCGGACGATGTTGGACATGAAAGGAATTGAAGAGTTGAGTTGGTTGGTTGAAAGGTCAAGAACTTGTAAAGAGGTCAAGTTTTGTAAGAAAAGACGGGAGTCGCCTTGCAACAAATTCCCTCTAAGATCCAACGTATGAATGGTGGAGAGTGTAAAATTCGGATGAAGATGGGTGCGGCGGAAATGAGAATTGGAAAGCCCGCATCCCGACAAGCTTAACAATCGTAAAGAAGGGATCATATACAACAATGCCTTGTCACCGACGCTCGATCCACTTAAATCAAGATATTCGAGTGACAAAAGACTTGAAAACCATGTGAAATCATCAACAACAAGTTCCATGCCACGAAGGTCAAGTACGTGCAATCTTGACAGATTTCCAATTCCATGAGGAACGACGCCAGAAAAGCCTGCAAGAGAAAGATCCAGAATTTCGAGTTGTGTCATCGATCCGATGAACTCAGGAATCGGGCTGCCATGAAAATAATTCATACTCAAGTCCATGTAACTCAATTGAGTCAACTCGGCCAAAGATGAATCCAACTTGTTTCCCTCTAACCCCGGTATAGAATCATAATGATCGTTTCTGAGATGAAGCCTAGTAACATGTCCGGTTGCGTTATCACAGCCCACACCATGCCATTCACAACACTTGTTGTTTCCGTTCCAAGATGAGAGTAGACCAGAAGGGTCCGATGCAAGGCTGTGTCTGAATCGGAGAAGAGCTCGCCTCTCGTGATCAAAGCAACCGGAACAACATAGATGTGTGGTTGCAAAAGTAAACAAGCAGAGAAAGAACCACCTACCAACCCGTAATATCTTTTCCATGATTTTGCCTGTTTATTTAAAAGCGAGGCCAACACCTATAAATATAGGCACAGACCTTTTCCATATAATATATACATGCGATGTATAAAGCTCAAATTTTGCTTTTGCACAAATCATCCACCATATGTTGCCGCGTAAAAACATAAATTTTCTTTTCAAAATGTACTTTACAGACTACAATAGGCGCCTACCATTTACACATGACACACGTTTTAATACTATTTCTTTTATAATAATTCATTTTGGTTAAATAACATTATATAGAGCTAATCACCAAAAAAAATTTCAAATAAGAGAATGTCATAGTACAAAATAACTATATATTTTGAAATTTTTACAAAATCAACATTTATCGTTCGAAAAACATCCCTAATTCACAAATTGTTTTTTCAGTTGTCCCCACTATTAATGACATCATTGATGACGTACCCTCCAGCACAGGCCAAAAGTCACACTCAGACGCACCAAGAACTCCCCAAGGCAGAACTACACATGGTATAGCTAGCCTGGCGGAACCCTGCCCATGCCCTCCAAGCACAAGGCGCCCGCAGAGAAGGCTCGGCGAGGGGTGCCTTCTACTCCGCGACAAAGTATAACAGCTCCAGACGACAAATGGGACGCTCAATGCATTACCAGTGCATGCGCATTACTACTGAACCAATCGTTAGCTAGCGAGGAGCATGATTGCCTAATCAGCGTGCCCGTTCCTGTCGAGTCGAGTCTGATACCCTTGTCTCGTACAGATTGTCAGTATATAAGGCCTCCTCCAGTGCCCGGAAGGGTAAGCTGTTTTTCGCTCAACTCACCTCAAACTATCCAAATCTATCTACTGACTTGACCGTCGGAGCGTTTTCCCGGGATCCCTTCCTGAAGAACAGCTGACGGTTTCTCCCTGTTGTGACATTGTTGTTGTGACCTTGCAAGTTCGTCGAAGTAATCATAACCCTTGAAGAGCATCTTTGGAAACCAAGACGCATCAACCATATATTGCAAAATTGTATTTTTTTTTTTTGGAAAACTTATCAAGTTGAATAAGAGGGTGTTTGACAAAGCTTATTTAAAAAAGACTTATGACTTTTTGACATATAACTTATTTGGTGAAATAAGGAGTTTTTAATAAGTAAGAAGTATGTTACTTATTACCTTTTGACTTATTAGAGGTTACCAACAACTATAAATTGTTTTTTACCCAAACATTTTTTTGACTTATACCGGTATCAAACCGGAAATAAGTCAAAAAACTTATTTTTAAGCTTTGCCAAACACCCCCTAAAAAGAGAGTAACAAATTGCTTTCTTTTTTAATTGCACCACTTGACAAGTAAAGAAAGATGTTTTTTACTCTTTGTCTTCCTCATGCAAACTTTTTTGGCTAAAGATGTTACTTTGTGATAAATTTTCGAAACATGGTTGTTTTTTAGAAAACTAGGTGTGAGACCCATGTATTACATGGAATACATGGGTTTATTTAAAAAAAATTAAATATGAAATTTTAACAATTTGAAAAGTTTGAATTTATATAAAAAATGAGAAATTTTTTGAATTATTACAATTAGTGAGGCATTAATGTATTGAATATATATTACATATATAAATCATTTCTAATAAATACCTTACATATATATTACCTTACATATTAAATGTAGAATTTTAATTTAATAAAATGACAAGTGGAAAATAGAAAATTTAAAAATTCTAGAAAATGTCATGTGTCCAAATAAATGAGAAGAAGACATGTGACAAAAAACCTTCATTTATTATAGTAGATTATAAAAATGGTCAAAATGAGGATTTCCTTTTAACAAAGGGTTGTCATTCTTTTAATTTCTTTTACAGAGAATGACCATTAATTTCGTAATAGGGTCATATCGTATTTTGCTGCGAAATTGTTTTTTATACAATAAATAAATAAATAATTGCCAAGTATATTGCGGAAATGTTCATATTATTACAAACTAGTTGTGAGACCCGTATATTATACGGGTTGATTAAAATAAAATGTTAAGTACGAACGATTAAATAGAAATTTTATTTGAATTTGAAATTGAAATAAGTAAAAATTATGAGAAAAAAAACATGCAAAAAATAAATAAAGTAAAATTATGTGTTTAGTGTACTAAACGGGTTAATGATAACAAAATGTTAAACATAAAGGTATAAACTGTAAATTTATTTGAAATTGAATTTGAAATTTAAAATTTAAAATTTAAAATTTGAAATTAATAGTCATTATGGTAGGTTTAATTTATGGAAACTAAATTAATGATATATTGAAAATAAAAATTAAAGTAATGACAAGTGGAAAATAAATATATCTCAAATTATGACAAAATGACATGTGGCTAATTTTATGAGAGAATGACATGTGACAAAGTCATTTTCATTTATTAGGGTAGATATAAAAAGATTCTAATTTGTTTGTGGTGGCCCTTAAAAAACAAATCCGGTCTAGCTCAACCAAGAACCCACTCTTTTGGAGGAGCAAGCACATTCGAATAAAGTATCATTTTATACGTGAAGTAGTGCATATATTAGGAGAAAGTGGTGTAGTTGTCTGCAAGACTTGCCGACATCCTTACCAAAGCTTTGTAGGTTGGGATCTTTAATAAGTTCTAGGATAAACTAGGTTTTGCAGCAAAATTTAGGGGTGTTAGGTATTGTTTTTTGAACTTTAAAAGTATTTTTGAACAAAAGTGTTTATGATGATGACAAAAAAAGGGAAAACTGCAATAAAGTCCTTACATATTGGTCTTATAATCGATTTAGTCCTTATATATATATATATATATATATATATATATATATATATATATATATATATATATATATATATTATTCAATTAAGTCCCAAATACCGGTAATCGTATTCAATTTGTAACAGCCCAGAATTCCAGATATTGCTATAATTATGATTTTGGGTGTTTTAAGAGGGGACTCGGCGAGTTGGAGCTCAGACTCGCCGAGTAGGATCGCGGATCAGGTCGCGGGTTCGCGACTGGACTCGACGAGTCCGGATATGGACTCGGCGAGTCCGCGCTGTTTAGCGAACCCTAACCGTCCAGGTTTGGGACATATATCAGGGGCCTTATGGCCGTCATTGTTCACCCTAGTCCTTTGAGAGAAACCCTAATTCGATTGCGAGCATCTGGAGCAAGGTAGAAGACCATTATTGATATTGGAAGTATTATTTTGCAAGGAGGAGGAGGCTTGGTCAAGGGAACAACAGGAGAAGCCATATTCTGAGGGTTGGGGACACAGAGCAACGTTATTCAGGTAATATTTCGGGTTGTTCCCTTCTATGTTGTTGTGCATATGGATTTAGGGTTTATTGAACCCTTTTGTGGCTAGATTGAGTGTTTCCTTAGTCCCCCAAGCGATTGGAACCCTATATTGGGACCCTTGGAAGTCCAGAATGTCCCATGCCTGAGCTTTTCGGGAATCAATGGAGGTTTTGGATTGGAATCCTTATGCCTTAGGTCAAAATGTAAATTATGAGTCATGGGGTGTATTATGAGCACCGAAATGAGGACTTTACGTGATGAACCAGTCTAGGAAGGCCAGACCTATGAATTGTCGGAGCAGATCTGACCTTAGGAAGCAGTTTGAGCGGTTGCATGGCATGGACTCGCCGAGTCCGATGAACAGACTCGGCGAGTAGCTTGAAGATTAACTGGGACTCGCCGAGTTGTTCTTCAGACTCGGCGAGTTGAGTCGGGGTGGCCCCATGATTCTTCCAGGAGGAACTCGTCGAGTCAAGGGGGATACTCGACGTGTAGAAAGGGAATCTTAGAGAATTGGTGAGAACGTTTAGACTCGCCGAGTCGCCCTAGCGCTCGCCGAGTCCGGTCAAAGTTGACCGTTGACCAGAGTGGACCTGTGTTGACTTCTTAGGGATAGTCAACATTAGAGATATAAAGTGTTAACTAGGGACATATGATGTTATAGGAGGATTAGAGCTCGGAGAATCGGGCACGAGGGATTCCCAGGGTTGTGAGATATCGAGACACGCGAGGTGAGTCTTCTCACTATACTTTACCTTGAGTATGTAACCAGAGTTATGTGACAGAGTATTTGTATGCTATGTATGATATGTGTTGTACTGCATTATTTCTATGTGATTTATGTTGTGCCTGTTTGCAGAGTCGGAACCGAAGGGTTCCTAGAGTTAGAACCTGAGGGTTCACAGAGTTGGGTGCACGGACCCATAGAGTTATAGCCTCGAGTGGCTTATATGTGTTATATGTGTGGTATTTTGGGGAACTCACTAAGCTTCGTGCTTACAGTGTTTTGGTGTTATGTTGTTTTCAGGTTTCTTTCAGTATCACGGGACGGCACCGGCTTGATTGTACACACCAGAGAAAGAGTCATATTTTGGAGGATCCTGGTTTTCTATGCAAGTGAAAATGAAGCTATGTTCTGTAATTCAATTATTTATGAGATTTTAAATGAGTGTTCTCAGTTTAAAATCATTATTTTAAATGAAAATTTTGTCTTGAAATTTATGGTGTTACAATTTGGTATCAGAGCCTTGGTTTGAGGGATTCGGATGTGCCTTCGGGTAAATCTGGACTCAAACTGAGGAAGTAAGAAAAGTTTTCAAATAAATAGTTTTCTAAAGGTGAATAAGGGTTCAAAGAGAAAGCAAGAAAGAGCAGTGTGTACAATCAGCCAGAGCCCGAACGGTGATTTCCCAAAATGCCCTTACTTTTGTGTTATGAGATATTTATGATGCACTTTATGAGATATTATTGCATGCTAGAGACAGGCTAGGTATTTCATATCTTAGGACTAGAGTGGCCTGATTTGTGATGCCTTAGCCTAGGACTTGTTGTTATATGTGTTATGCTTTTGAGTATGTGATGAGTGAGAGTATCCAGTTAGAACCCATGAGGAGTAGAGTTACAGAGTTCGGTGGTGCTTCCGAGGATGAGCTGAGAAGGAGGAGTTATGACAGAGAGGGAGTCCTATGTATTCTTCGATGCTCGAATGCTGCTTGCTTTGTGCTTTGTGGAACTCTCGATGATGGGAGTCAGCTACCATGTGAGTATGACGATATTCAGGAGGTAGATGGCTGGCATCATTAAGAGCTCTTCAGCAGCTGATAGCAAAGAAGTGGGAGGACAACGGAAGAGCCTAGGGAGTAAACCTAGCCAGATGAGTGCGCTGGTAGAGTAGAGGATTTCGCTGGGGAGCGAGCACGCACGATGGGATTGGTGAAAGAGCAGGTTGAGCAGCTACTTAGGAGCTCTGGGATGGTCCGTGTGGAAAATATGGGTAGATGTGGCAGGTAGTATGGGCCCGTACTACTGAAAGCAGAGGACCCATACTTAATACAGGGAGTATTCTGAAGGTCCTAAGGAGCGGATTGAGGAGTGATGTTATGGTTCTAGTACCATACATCGGAACAAATTGAGGAGTGATGTTATGGTTGAGTACCATACATCGAAGCAGATTGAGGAGTGATGTTATGGTTGAGTACCAGACATCGGAGCAGATTGAGGAGTGATGCTATGGTTCGGGTACCATACACCGGAGCAGATTGAGAAGGGATGTCATGGGATGAGTACCATGGTTCGTAGTGAATGATGCTTGTGATTATCTTGTTATCCGGTCATGATTGATGAGGTAGAGATTGGACGCTATGGGTTTTAGGCCTGTAGACCATGATTGAGTTTGGAGAGGCGTCCCTCGAGAGGGAAGGCGAGTGCCTATCAGAGTATTTTGGTAAGGAGTTAGAGGGAGAGGAGAATTTCGGTCTGAGTTGAGCAATCAGTCGATAGAGGAGAGGTCACCTTCTATGTGGGTGGTGCTATTTATGTTCGTGTGCAAGACACGAGGGGCCTGATGTTTTAGTTTTGGGTTTGGGGGTAAACCCTGCAGGTCGTTATCGGTGATGATTTCTCCCAGAGTATCAGGTAGCATGTGTGCCGCGAGGCAGTGACTTATCGTGAGCAGACAGTCAGTTGGGACTGAGGTAGTCGAGGACCACACCACACCTATTTGAGAATAGTAGGATGTGTTGTAGTGGTATCAGTGGGGAGTTCAGTCGAGTTTTGTAGTGCAGAGAGTTTTCATCTATGTTGGGAGTGGGTCCCTGTCCTTGGGACAATTCCGGGTTGGAGCATTGGTTGATGAGTTGAGGTGAGAGGTACGATGATTTTGCGGTTCAGTCTATGAGCCAGGGATGTTATTGAGCAGTTGAGATGCTTAGTGCTAGATTGGTATGAGATTTGGAACGACTAGAGGCAGTCGTGATGAGAAGTTCTTGAGGAGTTCATCAGAGGTTCAGAGTATAGGGGGTTGATTGATTTCCTTAAGGGGGAATTATCGGGCGTTGTGTAGCACTTTCCTGGGGCAGGTGCGATTTCGCTGGTGAAAAATAGTTGTGGGTTGGTTGTGTGCTAATTGGTGATGGTTCGAACCCTAAGTGGGGGAGAACCGGGTACAGTATGTAAGAAAGCAGAGATTTGTCAAGAGTAGTTATAAGTGGAGTATAGAGATATGCTGTAAGAAATCATGAGACCAGAGATGTCGGTGATCGAGGAAAGGGGTCAGAGTGAGTTAATGCGGGAAGTACTTGATGAGAAGGATGAATGCCTCCATGACAGGTGTTTGGTGTTGTTGCAAGTGGATAGAGAATGATTAGGCAGCCAACTCCCGGGTCGGTATGTGTATCCTTGTCTGGATTTTGAGCGGTGGAAATGGGTACGGAGAATTATCAGCGTATTTGGTAGCGTTAGCGTTTTCTTGTATTCCAATTGAGAAATTGGATACACCGAGATTGTAATTTGGAAAATGCAGATCTAATTTTGGGGTTCAGAGGAAACATATTATTGTGTCTATATGATGCTTGGGGCAGGAGATCAGTGGTTGTGGCAGGTTCTTGTGATGTTCTGCGGGGAGCCGTAGTACTCATTAGTCAGAGGGTGTTGTGATACTGCGGGGAGCCGTAGTACTCATTAGTCAGAGGGAGTTGCGATACTGCGGGGAGCCGTAGTACTCACTAGTCAGAGGGTGTTGTGATACTGTGGGGAGCCGTAGTACTCACTAGATGGCAAGAGCATGTGATGATGGAATGTTTTCCGAACAGTGTATTATGTGGAAGAGTTTTGGGCCTGAGTAGCCCAAGTATTGAGTTTTTGGAGCATGAATGTTGAACCGGGGGCGTGACTGGGGTCTCTGTCTCTGTCGGGAGATGCGGTGAGATACGCAAGGAATATGCGCAACAGAAACCAGAGATCAGAGTTGAGACGATCCTCAGTTGGGTTGTATTTTTCTCGCATGAGGAAAAGAGGATTTCGTGACTTGCGTGTCACTGGGCTGGGATAGTGGTCACGGGGAGGAGGTTAGTGGGATATTTGGATCATGATATGGGTGACCTTTGGGGGCTCAGCTGTGGAGCCAAAAGCTGACCTGGTGCTCAGTCTCGAAGAGGGATATGAGAAATGAGCTAGAGCTTATCATGTTGATGTCCGAGGACACTTTAGAGAGAGTGAACGATTCAGACGCTCGAAGTCATGCTTCGGGCATGTGTATTAGATTTCGGAGGAAGCTGCGGCACGTAATTATCCCTGGTTGAGTCGTCCTACATCGACAGCCATCATTAGTGCATTGGTATGCCGCCCTTTTGAGCTGTTGTATAGGAGGTGGTGTCGGACCCTCATTTGCTGAGGAAAGGCAACGCATGGACCCGAGAGTCCTTGCGAGCAGATCCAGAGCATGTGCGATACATGGAGTAGTGGCAAGGTTGTCAAGTGGATTTCCCTAGGTAAGGGAAGAGAAAGGTATGTAACCCCAAGGGGGGGGGAGTGTTAGTTCACGGAAGTGAAGGTAGTAGTGCGAATGGATGATTTAGAGTATGAGGGTTGAACGCTGTGTCTATTACAGTAGTATGGAATGACATCATGATGAGATGTCTGCTGAGGACGAGGAAGGGATTCCGCGGGTGTAGAGCCAGGAGGCTCGGAAGGGATCCAGGGAGAGAATCCTGGACTCTCAGTGTGATTCTGATCAGGGTATTGGGTATGTATCAGTGGTTCATCCTGGGGGAGGGGATGTTTGAGGATATCATCAGTGTATCGGGTCTTCTAACCCGTGGGTGTTGGGGCTAGTTCAGCATGTGTATGTGATTGCAAGAGGAGAACTCGTGAGAGTTGCTCTGAGAGTGAGAATGGGCCTCTCGGTCGTTCCGGAATGGATAAAGTGGGCTTTGGATCGGGGATCCGGTGGTTCATGGTTTCCTAACCCTTATGGGTCGAGTGATCGTTGAGATTTAGAGCAGAGTTGCATCTTGGGTAATTCTCGGTTACAGAGAGTGATGGACAGTACAGAGATCGTGCTTCAGTCGACAGAGCAGATTCAGCAAGTTAGACAGAGGTTATTGACCGCCTAGAGCCGACAGAAAAGTTATGCAGACAGACGCCGGTCCGAGCTTGAGTTTCAGGTCGGCGACTTCGTACTCCTGAAGGTCTCTCCTTGGAAAGGAGTGATTCGATTCAGGAAGAGGGGCAAGTTGGGGCCCCGGTATATTGGGCCTTTTTGTGAGATTGCGAGGGTAGGACGGGTGGCCTACCGTTTGGAGTTGCCAACGGAATTGAGACAGATCCACGACACTTTTCATGTGTCACAATTGAGAAAGTGTATAGCCGACGAGACGGCAGTAGTTCCATTGGAGGACATTCAGGTGGATGCGAGCCTGAATTATGCCAAGAGACCACTGGCTATCAGAGATCGGAAGATCAAGGTTCTGAGGAATAAGGAGATACCTCTAGTGTTAGTTCAGTGGCAGCACCGAAAGGGATCGGAAATGACCTGGGAGCCGGAGCGTGAGATGTGGGAGTAGCATCCGGAGCTATTTTCAGAGTGAGACTTCGAGGGTGAAGTCTAGTCCTAGTGGGGGAGAGTTGTAACAGCCCGAAATTCCAGATATTGCTATAATTATGATTTTGGGTGTTTTAAGAGGGGACTCGGCGAGTTGGAGCTCAGACTCGCCGAGTAGGATCGCGGATCAGGTCGCGGGTTCGCGACTGGACTCGACGAGTCCGGATATGGACTCGGCGAGTCCGCGCTGTTTAGCGAAACCCTAACCGTCCAGGTTTGGGACATATATCAGGGGCCTTATGGCCGTCATTGTTCACCCTAGTCCTTTGAGAGAAACCCTAATTCGATTGCGAGCATCTGGAGCAAGGTAGAAGACCATTATTGATCTTGGAAGTATTATTTTGCAAGGAGGAGGAGGCTTGGTCAAGGGAACAACAGGAGAAGCCATATTCTGAGGGTTGGG
The DNA here is from genome assembly GCF_051521515.1 of Lactuca serriola. Lineage (NCBI taxonomy): Eukaryota > Viridiplantae > Streptophyta > Magnoliopsida > Asterales > Asteraceae > Lactuca > Lactuca serriola. The sequence continues at coordinate 232,085,327 of NC_136409.1, read as the reverse complement.
GACACAGAGCAACGTTATTCAGGTAATATTTCGGGTTGTTCCCTTCTATGTTGTTGTGCATATGGATTTAGGGTTTATTGAACCCTTTTGTGGCTAGATTGAGTGTTTCCTTAGTCCCCCAAGCGATTGGAACCCTATATTGGGACCCTTGGAAGTCCAGAATGTCCCATGCCTGAGCTTTTCGGGAATCAATGGAGGTTTTGGATTGGAATCCTTATGCCTTAGGTCAAAATGTAAATTATGAGTCATGGGGTGTATTATGAGCACCAAAATGAGGACTTTACGTGATGAACCAGTCTAGGAAGGCCAGACCTATGAATTGTCGGAGCAGATCTGACCTTAGGAAGCAGTTTGAGCGGTTGCATGGCATGGACTCGCCGAGTCCGATGAACAGACTCGGCGAGTAGCTTGAAGATTAACTGGGACTCGCCGAGTTGTTCTTCAGACTCGGCGAGTTGAGTCGGGGTGGCCCCGCGATTCTTCCAGGAGGAACTCGTCGAGTCAAGGGGGATACTCGACGTGTAGAAAGGGAATCTTAGAGAATTGGTGAGAACGTTTAGACTCGCCGAGTCGCCCTAGCGCTCGCCGAGTCCGGTCAAAGTTGACCGTTGACCAGAGTGGACCTGTGTTGACTTCTTAGGGATAGTCAACATTAGAGATATAAAGTGTTAACTAGGGACATATGATGTTATAGGAGGATTAGAGCTCGGAGAATCGGGCACGAGGGATTCCCAGGGTTGTGAGATATCGAGACACGCGAGGTGAGTCTTCTCACTATACTTTACCTTGAGTATGTAACCAGAGTTATGTGACAGAGTATTTGTATGCTATGTATGATATGTGTTGTACTGCATTATTTCTATGTGATTTATGTTGTGCCTGTTTGCAGAGTCGGAACCGAAGGGTTCCTAGAGTTAGAACCTGAGGGTTCACAGAGTTGGGTGCACGGACCCATAGAGTTATAGCCTCGAGTGGCTTATATGTGTTATATGTGTGGTATTTTGGGGAACTCACTAAGCTTCGTGCTTACAGTGTTTTGGTGTTATGTTGTTTTCAGGTTTCTTTCAGTATCACGGGACGGCACCGGCTTGATTGTACACACCAGAGAAAGAGTCATATTTTGGAGGATCCTGGTTTTCTATGCAAGTGAAAATGAAGCTATGTTCTGTAATTCAATTATTTATGAGATTTTAAACGAGTGTTCTCAGTTTAAAATCATTATTTTAAATGAAAATTTTGTCTTGAAATTTACGGTGTTACACAATTTAACCCTTTGACTCGGTCAACAGATCATCCAACTTTCAAAAATTACATTTTTGGCCCAGATTTCAAAATTTATCACAAAGTTCGTCTAAAATTTACACTTTTGGCCCAGATTTTAAATTTTTTTACAAATTTGGTCCTAAATTTACCCTTTTTGCCCAAATTTTAGAATTTTATTATGAATTCATCCTAACTTTAGTTTTTTTACAACTTTTTTTTCTCAAAAATTAGTTTCTAATATGTTTTTTTCTTTTTAAACTCATATTTATACAAAAAAAAAACATATTTTCACATAAAAATCTTATTTTTTCTATATAAAAACTTTTTTTAAAAGGTTTTTTTATATAAAATATCTAGTTATAAAAATAGGTTTGGACTATTTGTGTGATATCTCTTAAAAAAATCAATTAAGAAACTAAAAGTAACCCTAAATTATAAAAACAGGTTTGGATTATTTGTTTTTTAATCACATTTATATGAAAGTTTAAACTAGTTCCATTATATATGAAAGTTTAATATATATATATATATATATATATATATATATATATATATATATATATATAATATAATATAATATAATATAATATAATATAATAATATTATATTTTATTCGTAAGAATTTTTTTAAGAAAAAAGTTAAAATCATATCTTTGATATATTTTTTATAACTTTTTAATAAATATATTATCTAAATAAAACATATCCATTAATGGCATGTGTCCGATCTAGGTTGTGATTTTTTATAGCCAATCAACCTTTTCTTACTTGGATTATTTATAATCTTGTATTTCCTTTATTTTTTAATGTCTGTTATATGGAATACCTATTGCAATTTATTATCGATAAACATGTTTTTAGGGGAGTGAGAAATGAACAAAAATACAATAGCAACATAAATATATTAAATATTATAACTATCAATAACACAATAGAATACTTTAGCTAAAGTTCTAAAGAATTTACATATGAGTTTGGTTAGAAAAAAATTACTCAAAGATCTGAAAAATGCTTGAGTTGAGCTTCACAAGGAATTTTTTTAACCAAACTCATGTGTAAATTCTTTTGAACTTTAGTTAAAGTATTCTATTGTGTTATTGATAGTTATAATATTTTATATATTTATGTTGCTATTGTATTTTTGGTCATTTCTTACTCCCCTAAAAACATGTTTATCGATAATAAATTGCAACCGATATTTCATATAACAGACATTAAATAATAAAGGAAATACAAGTTTATAAATAATCCAAATAAGAATAGGTTGATTGGCAATAAAAAATCACAACCTAGATCAGACATATGCCATAAATGGATATGTTTTATTTAGATAATATATTTATTAAAAAGTTATAAAAAAATATATCAAAGATATGATTTTAACTTTTTTCTTAAAAAAATTCTTACGAATAAAATATAATATTATTATATTATATATATATATATATTTTAAACTTTCATATATAATGTAACTAGTTTAAACTTTCATATAAATGTGATTAAAGAACAAATAATCCAAACCTGTTTTTATAATTTAGGGTTACTTTTAGTTTCTTAATTGATTTTTTAAGAGATATCACACAAATAGTCCAAACCTATTTTTATAACTAGATATTTTATATACAAAAAACCTTTTAAAAAAAGTTTTTATATAGAAAAAATAAGATTTTTATGTGAAAATATGTTTTTTTTTGTATAAATATGAGTTTATAAAGAAAAAACATATTAGAAACAAATTTTTGAGAAAAAAAGTTGTAAAAAAAAAACTAAAGTTAGGATGAATTCATAATAAAATTCTAAAATTTGGGCAAAAAGGGTAAATTTTGGACCAAATTTGTAAAAAAATTTAAAATATGGGCCAAAAGCGTAAATTTTGGACCAAATTCTTAATAGATTTTGAAATTTGAGCCAAAAATGTAATTTTTGAAAGTTGGATGACCTGTTGACCGGGTCAAATGGTTAAATTGAATACGATTACCGGTATTTGGGACTTAATTGAATAAAAAAAATATATAAGGACTAAATTGATTATAAAGCCAATATGTAGGGACTTTATTGCAGTTTTTCCAAAGAAAAAGTAAAAAATGTTTAAATTAGTTTTTGTGGTGACAAAAAGTTATATAATTGAAAAATGACTAAAACAACATGGAAATGGAAAAAAGAATAAAAAGTGTGTGATGAAGTTCATTAAGAATAGTATTGTAATTTTAAGTTAAAAAGCCATAAACACTTCAAAAAGCAAGATCTTTTAATTTTTTGAAACATCCATTTTAAAACATGTAAAAAAGTCACTTTGAAAAACGATTATGCAATACTCAAACATTTTTTTTAGACTTAAGTCACTTTTGAAAAGAATCCCAAACACCCTTTTTAAAAGGGTATGCAAGTTAGAAATAAACAAATATACATAAATGGTCCATATGGTTTTCTAGAATATCAAGTTAATTTGGTCCTTAATTTTTTCCGGTTTCATTGAAGTGACCAATTGGTTTCAATATCTGTCGTGGTTGGTCTTTTATCCATATAAAAATACTTTTATACCATTTTAATTTATATTATTTATTTCTTGAAATAAAATTATTTAAAAAATGAAATAAATAACACCCTCATCCCACTTCAAGCACATCCGTGGCTAGCAAAATCACCACCGGAAACCACCCAATCTCATCCCCTCCAATAGTAGAGTCGGGTTGCAATTGTCATCGACGGCTCTCGCGGTATCGACAAAGTCATATCCCTCTACCTATCATCCCTTAGCGTAAAGCTCGTCGTCAATTACAGTTCAAATTCCTCTAAAGCAGATTTAGTTGTTACGAAAATTAATTCTAAATTTTAATCTGAATCAGAATCACCACAGGTTGTTTCCAATCAATCTGACGTATCAATTCTGATTCAAGTAAAAACCCTCTTTGATGCAGTTGAATCCTCCTTTGATTCCCCATTATATGTTCTCGTTAACGTTTATGGAGTCCTTGACTCCTACAATTTGATCCCTAACTCCTCTATTGATGAAAGGCGCTTATGTAACACCTCAAATTTATTTTATTTTCACGCTATGGTTTAAACAACATAAGTTCTCAAAGCAGATCACAAATATCAGATTAAACATAAAACATGGGTTTTCAAAACGAAACCATTGGGTGTTACCAAAACCGAATCAAACAACCATAACTTAATAAATTATGAGTACTATATCGATTCAAAAGTAACTGTTAGGATCTCTACTGACCCAATCATGCTCAACATAGATTAACAACGAGGTTTCATTTTCTAAAACCAATCGGTGATAGAAGGGATTATCCATTTCCTTGTATGCTAGCATATACTTTCTCTTTTTACCGATGTAGGATTGGGTTTGCATCTGTGACATCCCCAAAATCACGGCCAGAAAAGACCGATTTCGTTTATGCTTTATAAAATCAGAGTACTTCTTTTTATAAAAATGTTGCGGAATTTGTTCCCAGAAAAATACGATAAATACGTTATCAAAACATTTTCGAAGAAACGTATTTTATTCATTTTAAAACTTTTGGGATGTCATTGTCAATACATGAACATAAGCATAAACGAAACTTACATTTATTTACACTAGTGATCTACATCTCTTTAATCTCTCAATGTAATGTGACTTCGTATCAACACCTGTGATATAAATAAACTGAGTGGGTCAGGTTGGGAAACCTGGTGAGTACATAGGGTTTTCAACCCACAATAATATAATTATTATGTATATACAATCAAACAATCAGCCCAATTACCCATTCCCCATTATCTTCTTTACTCTTAAGGATTTAACCTAAGAGTCATTTATCCTGCATTCATTTATTCCAAAGTCCCTTACTTCTAGGGTCATAGGACTGACACTAAATCCATAGCTGCCAATGTTCGTTCGTAAAGCACTAATTCCATAGCTGCTATAGTCTACTCATCGGGTACTAAATCCATAGCTACCGGTGTTCATCTAATAGGTACTAAGTCCATAGCTACCAATTCCTAACAGGTACTAAATCCATAGCTACCAATTCCTAACAGGTACTAAATCCATAGCTACCGGTGTTTGTCCAATAGGCACTAAGTCTATAGCTGCCAATAATTATAACTTCTATTGCCTCTAAATTGACTAGCCCGGATCTACGGGCGTTACAATTATCTACCCCTTAGGATGATTATGTCCTGAAGTCATCAACGAAACAGGGTCGTATAATGACTCCATACGTCATCTCTTCATCCTAGGTAATATTTATAACTTCTACATTCCTTCAAGTCTATCTCTTAAACTCATTGGCTGTAAGAGTACTCGATCGTGCACCTGCTCTCTACCTCAGGCTAGACTCCCGATTATGACCTTCAAGTCACAATCTCAATCCTTACTGGATACGAACTTGAGATGATTTCTTTTATTACTACTATGGATCGATGTGTCATATTCTAATGACCTATCATCGTATGTTGCAACACTTAGACTTAGGTCTCTTAGAGTTAACTTCTAAAACAGACTATGCCTTCCTTCATGTTCTAATGTGATATAATCACACTTTAACGTTTGGCATTTCTAGCTACCAACTTCTTTAACAACGAGCACGATATTTCTATTGATCGCTTTGATTTCAATCGTTTGGTTTAAGTCGGACGCTACATCGAACTTGGTTCTCTGAACCACGCAACATACTTATCGTAGTCGGAATCGATTCGATATGACCACTAGGGTCGGAATAACAACAAATTTCTTAGTCATTACCGAAACAATGGTAACGACATACTTGAATAAAACGAAATCAATTACTAGCTTCTTGGTAACCTTGTGACTTTCCTTGATCCAAGCGTGAGTCCTGTGCTTCCGGTCGTATATGCATCTACTACCTTTCACACCTACTCATACTTGTCCCAAGTATTGTCTCGCAGTTTTCCAAGTCACCATACAAGAAAATCACATAACAGTTTAACACATCAGATAACAAAACGAAGGCTTTATTATTTCTTGAAACTATTACATAGATGTTCAAGTTCACCCTAGACCGTGCCTCTATTAGGCTACCCCTACCATACTATGTTTACATTCATAGCTTGATCTCCAGATATCAATCCTCACTTTTGATTACCTTGTCAGCTGCTTCATGTCTCTTCGGGCAGTCCCTACGTAAATGTCCTTCTTTGTTACATCCATAGCACACCTTACTCTTAGACGTGCACTTGCTGGCGTAATGCCCTATCCTTCCACATTTGTAGCAAGTCACCTTCTCATCATATCCCTCATAGTGCTTTAGCAGTACATTTGGCGTTGTTGCTCTTATTGGACAATCTTGCTTGAAGTGTCCCACTCCACTACACTTAAGGCAAACTTCCTCCTTGGTTGAGCATTTATGGGCATTATGACCAATCTTCCCGCATTTGAAGCATGTCACTTCCTTAGGGCATCTCCTGTTACACCATTTTGCTTCACCTCTTCCTCCTCTAGACTGTGAAAATAAGCTTTTCCTGTTGGACCTTAAAGATCTCTCAAATTTCCTCTTCTTGCCAATCTTAACCCTGATGGCTGCCTCAAGAGTAGGTGTCTGGCGTACTGGCACAGTAAGTTCATCCTTACTTTGTTGAATTAAGCACCTTGTTTCTTTCATCTATTGATCCAACATCATCTGCACCATTGCCTGTACTCCTTCCATCGTGATTGGCTCGGGTGCAACTTCTACTTTTCGTGTACGCTCAATCGCTTGAGGCTTAGGCTGCAGGTTACTATCTCCGAATCCGCTTTGAGTGTTCATCATGTCGATCTATACATCGAATTTAGATGTCCGGTGTAGAGTGACGAGAATTTAGATAGAGAAGATTTTATTTACGATCGACGTATAATTCTCCTTATCTCTCCGAAAAATTATATGCCAGTTCTAATATCGTAATTAAACGTTTAGAAATCTGAACACATAAAATTTCCACATCCGGTCGGCAACAGACCATAGATCCGTTCATATATTTCATATCATAAAATATTTAGCACATAAAAGCATGTTAGGCATTTTCCCTAAATAAGCTAGTGCTCACACCTCACAATCATCGCTTAGCATTCTAAGTTTAAGTCTAGAAATAAATCCATATTCCTAGTTCGCTTAAACTAATGCTCTGATACCAACTGTGACATCCCCAAAATCACGGCCAGAAAAGACCGATTTCGTTTATGCTTTATAAAATCAGAGTACTTCTTTTTATAAAAATGTTGCGGAATTTGTTCCCAGAAAAATACGATAAATACGTTATCAAAACATTTTCGAAGAAACGTATTTTATTCATTTTAAAACTTTTGGGATGTCATTGTCAATACAGGAACATAAGCATAAATGAAACTTACATTTATTTACACTAGTGATCTACATCTCTTTAATCTCTCAGTGTAATGTGACTTCGTATCAACACCTGTGATATAAATAAACTGAGTGGGTCAGGTTGGGAAACCTGGTGAGTACATAGGGTTTTCAACCCACAATAATATAATTATTATGTTTATACAATCAAACAATCAGCCCAATTACCCATTCTCCATTATCTTCTTTACTCTTAAGGATTTAACCTAAGAGTCATCTATCCTGCATTCATTTATTCCAAAGTCCCTTACTTCTAGGGTCATAGGACTGACACTAAATCCATAGCTGCCAATGTTCGTTCGTAAAGCACTAATTCCATAGTTGCTATAGTCTACTCATCGGGTACTAAATCCATAGCTACCAGTGTTCATCTAATAAGTACTAAGTCCATAGCTACCAATTCCTAACAGGTACTAAATCCATAGCTACCAATTCCTAACAGGTACTAAATCCATAGCTACCGGTGTTTGTCCAATAGGCACTAAGTCTATAGCTGCCAATGTATACTCTCATCATCTTATATCTCTCATCATTCATCTACCCATGTCATACCCAACATATTTGTATATATAAAATACGTATACAGTTTAAATCATTTAAAACATGTATAAAACGTTCAACCAGCATAGACAACAAGTATTCAGATAATATGCACACATAGCACGTAGTTTATATAAAATACTTCATATCTATGTGTAAGATGAAAGGGACTATGCACTCACCTGAAAGGTGATGACTCAGCACTCGGACAGCGCTTCGATACTCTCAAAACGATTTTCCTTCGATAAAACATAGTACCAATACCACTAGGGTTTAGTCTAATGATAACCGCAACAAATTAATTAGTCTGACTATTATTAAGCGTTATTAACACTCAATATAAATCATAATAATAGCCCAAATAATTATTTTAAGGACCTAATAACATTCCTATAATTATTTGAAAGCTATATTAAAAATTGCGTAAGGGCAGCACACTTACAGCGAATTTTATCGAAAACCGGAACTTATTTGGAGCAGCGTTTCGAAACCGAAAGACACTTTTTCTCGGGACTCCGGGAGCCTCGGGGCTTCCCTCGGGTGCTAGGGAGGTTCCCTAGGGTTTAGGAGTGTTTAGAACACTTAGAGAGTGAAGAAAGGTGTGGAAAATGCGGAACCCTCGTCCTCCTTTTATACCCAGCAAGGCCTCGGATTACGCTGGGCGTAGTCTCGGATAGGATTGCCAGCTTCGCACAGCTGGCTCGCACCTTCTTTGGATGGTTAAGACACGAGGGTACGCGGGGCGTACTCACCTCGGACGCGGGGCGTAAAGCGAGGGTGACGCGTCGGTCATCGGATGCGAGACCGTGGGGAGCAAGGGAAGGCTAGGATCGTGCCACGTCATCACCAGCTTCGCAAATTGCACTCTCAACTTCTAAAAATCATAAATTTCACATACGAGCTCCGTTTTCGACGTTCTTTATATCCACGCGAAGGTGGGAACGTACTCTACAACTTTCGTTTAGACTTCGTCGACAAATTTTGAATCGATTTTAAATTTTATATTTTTACAGGCCGGGACAGGATTGGTCCGTTAAATCCTCATAACTTCTTCATCCGACGTCCGTTTTTGCCCATCTTTTTCTCGTTACTCTACTCTTAACGAGATTTTCAATTCTCGTTCAGGTCGTGTCGGCTAAAAACCGCTCGATCTAATATTCGAATTTCGGGCTGTACACTGCTAGTCCGAAACTTCGAAAAATCATAACTTCTTCATACGAAGTTAGATTTGGGCGTTCTTTTTATCGATGTTCTTAGTTTAACATATTCTACGACTTTTGTTTATAACTCTAAGGCTAAATCTCACTCTATCATAAATTCACTATTTACGCTTCCCGGTGCTGTGCCGGTTCCGTCGCGAAACTTCGTCGGGTCATAACTTCTTCGTTATAACTCGGATTTCGGCATTCTTTATATGTATGGAAACCTTGTGACATATACTACAACTTGGTTCAAATTATTTATTCTAAATAATCTTTTGTCGAAAAGTCATTTTCGACCCCTATTGCCTCTAAATTGACTAGCCCGGATCTACGGGCGTTACAGCATCCCAACAATCCTCCCGTCGAACCCAATTCCACTATTGGCCTCCCCTTCAATGATTGTTCATCAAATCCATTCTTTTTTCATACCACCGATACTCTCGGGACATGCTCGCCTAACCTCAGGAAGACTTTTGATACAAGGCTTCAGGATTAACTTCGTTGGATCGGGAATTACACCACTTATGCCGACCACATCATCTGATCTACGACTGTAGATCTAATACCATTTTTTAGGATCGCTACTATCCCAACTATAACGTCCCAAAAATTATGAAGTGAAAATTTCATTTTTAATTCAAACAAACATTAATTAACTTTAAGTCAAACATGCATTATCCTTTCTCTAAATATTCAAAGGTACTTTATGAGAAAATAGTTATGAGAGTATAATCCCAAAATTATCATAATGTGAAAACCTGGGTGGATGCGCTGCGATCACGCCGGGCCCTTCCCTTTTGAATTAGAAGTAACTGAAACCATAACCATAAACACAAAGCTTAGAAAGTTCCCCAAGATACCACATACCACCTAGCCCTCACGTTGGGCCTAGCTTGCATATTGGGCCAAAACCACCATAATGGGCCTAGCCCTGCCAAATCAATGGGCCTAGCCTGATCATACAAATACAAAAGTCATGAAGACAGTTAGCAATTACATAACATACAATAGGCCTATCCCTTCCTAATCCATATGTCTAGCCCAACATACAAATAGGCCTAGCCCAACATACTAATGAGCCCAACCCAACATACTAATGGGCCTATCCCTACAAACCATGCAAAAGTAACATATACAACTAGCATAACATATCCTAGTGGGCCGACATTGGTGCCTTCAACCCACGAGTACAGTGAGGAGACTCACCTCTACTGATGATAACTGAAACAACACTCGATCCGCGACGAATACTGCTACTCACGCTAAACCAAAACCAAAACAAACCCAATTAATAAATAAGGTTTAACCCAAACCCATGGTCTATTCCATTCGTTATTAAGATAAGGGCAAAAGACCATTTTTCCCTTTTTATACAAGCCCAACTAGACTAAGCCCAAGACCCCTAATAGCCCAAGGCCCAAAATTGACCTATTGGGTTCTGTACCGAACGCCTGGCGTGCCTCCTTACGACACCTGGCGTCCAAACGATGTGTATTCACATGATTGCCTGGCGTTTGCTCACTGTTCACCAACTTCCAAACCAATGACTTAATGGCTTAAGATATCAAGTTCAAACTTCAGATCCATAGCTAATAGAACGTCTAAAGCTGTAATGTTGCAAACTTTATGGCCATGCATGGTTACAATGAGCCTAAAATCTAAAACTCCAACTCCTTAACCCATAAGACACCTCAAAAATTGCATGGAGTGAAAAGAAGGTCCAAGATCACACTTTTATCACTTAATCTATGATAAAACGTCCAAAAAGACAACTCCTTTCATCTAATGTAGCTCCTACCCAAAAGACCAAGAAAATGGGGCTAATAAGCACAAACTTCTAACATAAACAAGATCTAGAGATACGATGATCAAGTTTAGAACTTTATACCACAAAATGATGCTCCAAGATGTCAAGAGTCCAGATCCACAAGCTAGAGAGCAACCACAATACTCCAAAGACCTTCCTTCTCTTATCAAGAACACTAAATGATACCAAAAAGATGAACCAATGCTTCAAACTCTCTTACACACTTAGGGTTATCGAAATGAGGATGGTAGCTGGAGTGGTGAAGGGTTTTAAGGCCATAATGTTCTTTAAATAGGGTGGAAACCCTAAAAAGTTAGGGTTTGGTCTATGCATTTGAACGCCTAGCATTCTATGCCAAACGGCTGGCGTTTGGACCAAAGATCCAAAAATTAATACAACAAAGGTCTAAACTGAAAAGTACTTTGAATCGGGTGTTACAACTCTCACCCACTTAAATTAGATTTCGTCCTCGAAATATTCCTTACCATCCCAGGTACGCCAGACAGCTTGAACAAACCAACCACAACCCCGATGTGGACCGAGTAAGCAACCTCGGGCATACAACAATCTTCCAAAAATGCAACCGACCCAGCCTTAGCAGAGCTCCCAAATCCTGACGATGAACGGATCCTTACTCAACTTAAATTAACTCCTGAAGAATAACCATTTCTACTATGCCTGATATCTGAAATCTTAAAACTTGTCTGACTCCTCGATAGATAGCCCAAACTGAACCACTACTAATTCAACTCCATTTTGTATTCCAAGTTGATCATCCAACTTCTGATTACCTTGTTGTTTCCACTGGTAAACAGAATCACCGACCATTTGCTATTGTTGGAAACTTTTCGCTTGATAAACAGGATTAGATAATCCTTTGAGTAAAAGAATCATCCTGAAGTTAACGATTCCATGAGCATAATGAGCAATAAGAGGCAATCTGGGAGTTAAACCTTCTAGCGCTAAACAAGTTACTGATTCCTTAACTGCTGAACCAATACGCTACTGCTATATTTCTGAAACCCCATAAGTTTACATGCCTACACACAGGTAGAACCATTCCAAAGCATAATCAAAAAGGGCCTTTTCTACCATTAGAACCGAAAACATCCTTTTTTACCCTGAACCCTTTAGCTGATACCCTTGACATACAGATTCCTTAATTCATATCTTGTTGAAATAAAGATCTTACACATATATACTAAGGATTCCCAACGCGAGTCTCAACTAAAAGCCAACTCGGTACATAACTCATAACCTGAGATCCAAGGACTGCGCTTGCATTTCCCCCTAAATCTTCTGATTCACGACAACCATTCACTAAACTAGGATATAAAAATCACCAAACCACTGCTGAGACTTCTAGTCTCGCACATGGTCCAACCACCAGGTTCCTGAGAGTCCAACTGATAAGGCTACCCTAGCCTATGCATCACTCTATGCCACTCATTGACCACATAATCATCCCACTAAAACCATGATCCAATACTTTGACCCAAACCGATCTCTACCAGGTCTCACCTGCATCGCCATAATCATACACGCCTCGCCCACGAGTCTTACCCAGTCTATACCAACAAACGAGCCATGCCCACGGGTCTCACCCCATCGAGAGATACACAAGCCTAATATCGCCTCGGACCCCAATGGTCCTCCTCCTATTACAGAGAGACGCTCTCCGACAATACTGCCTGCCTTGCCCAAGGCACGAACCGAACCTCCTTTATACCAACGACCACCTCAATGATGGTCTATCTCAATCTGGCGAATAATACGATCCCATCGCAGACTTACAACAATTCCCACAACTGCCTGATATCTTGGTGAATGATATGGCCACCCCGCAGTCTTATAACACTTCCATACTATCTGCCAACCTAGTGGATGCTACAACCGCCCCGCGGTCTTATGACAAGTATATTCTGCCATGGTCACCACCCATGGTCTTACCACACCTCTACCATACCGGCCAAAATCAACCTGAGTCGAACCCGCATCCAACTATATCCCAACCAGGTGTTCGGGTCATGCTTTGAACCCCCAAAGCCTTCATCAAACAAGAATATGCAGCGAGGCTCTAACATAACCCTCAACCTGGATCCATCCACATGCCTGCTATACATCACAAAGACGACACCAACCAGCTGTTGGAAGTTCCCTGAACTCCCAACTTACAAAACTTCAATCCATACGGCCAATTGAGTCTTCTTCCATCCCGAATGGGTGTGTGACTCACCCTAGTTTCACAATTGATTCAACTCCCGAAATTCTGAACGATTCTCCCTTGCTTGGATTCGTCGAAGCTCTCCCAACCCACAAAATTTGATGAATTCCCAATCCATCTTACCTTTTTATAACTCGAACCGTCGACGACATGAGCTTACCAATAGTAGCCAATATCTATGATCACATAACTCTTGAAATCTAGATAAATACTCTGTGAAATCTCAGCAAGTCTAATAACCCCAATCAATTCCCATGATACATCACAAAATCCATAAGTCCTTTATGTTGGTGACAAAGACTATGACCCTTGCTCTGAGCTAGCGAATCTTCACTTCAATTTCCCATCGTCAGAAGAATCTCCAAATTCTAACCATATTCAACCCTTGCGCTTATAAAATTCCCCTGGCACTTCCATTGACCAACAAACTCATGCGACTGCCATCACCATCTTCTTGCTATCGCTCCTTCACTAGCAATAGTAGTGGTTGGACCCAAAGGTCCTCCCATAGATGACTGCTGATCCTAACCGAACAAAATCTATCACGACTAAACTCTGACTTCATTTGAGAACTAACCAGCTAATCTGACCATATACCTTCCAAATGATTCCCCTGAATTGACCCCATCAAAGATCCAAAACAAACCGAATCCCGCTCAGCGAGATACGATCAACTAATGACTCTTGGCATGCAAAATGACATATAACAATTCTTGATGATATAACTCAAGCAATAATAGAGAACTAAACCAAAGATAATACTTATCCATACCAAAACAAGATTCCAAGGAAATATAAATACTGATAATAATAAAAAAAGCAAAAGATAACATACCCGCCATAGCATCTGATGAAACCCTAGCCTTTCCTGACTGACACTGCAATGCTCGGCTCCTCGCTGCCGAGGCTCCTGCCTTACCCTCACAACCGTCAGCGATCCTCAAAGTAACTGGATCAGGTGCACTCACTGCTCCAACCCTTAACATCGGACAGTCGACCTTCTTGTGGCCCACCTAGTTGCAGTGAAAACACATCGGAGACAATCCACGAGGGCAATCCCTACTAAAATGACCCATCTTACCACAACTGAAACATCCTCGACTTGTCTCCCGATATCCTCCCTCATGGGTCCTCCCACAATTGGCACAACGGTCCCGAATCTGATGGTCTCCCAAACGTGAATCCTGAGTCCCGGGTCTCTTCACCTGGCCCAATGAAATCTGAATTTGTTCTCACTTCCTCTTCCCGAGGTGCTCTAAATCAATCTCACGCTCTCCGGCTCTAGCAATCATATCATTCAGAGTATCACACCATGACAAATGCACAAACTCCCTGATGTCATCCCTCAACATGTCATGATACCTTACCTTCTTCATCTCCTCGTCCGTAACATACTACAGAATTAACAAAGCTCTCTCCTAGAACTTGGCAGTGATCACTTCCACAGTCTCAGTCGTCTGGCGAAGGTCCTGAAACTCCCTCGCCAACCGTTGCACCTCAATAGCTGGTTCAAACTCGACTCTAAATCGGGTCACAAACTCATCCTAAGTCATCGTCTCCAGGGCTTTGCCTCCCAAAGCGAAGTCTACCTCCTCCCACCAGTCTCGGGCTCCGTCCTTCAGAAGACAAGAGGCAAATTTGACCTTCAACCCCTCGAGGCAGAAACTCGTCCTGAAAGTGTTAGCCATATCTGCTAACCATCTCCTACTGGCAATGATGTGCTTCCCCCTAAAGAACTCAGGAGCTCTACATGCATATAACTCACAGACATAAAAAGTGCGAGCTCCAACAATAGCCATAAACTCAGTACGGAATTCGCCCAAACACTCATCCAAATCTCCAACGAGATGAAATCCGGCATCTGCTCATCAATCGGCACAGTACTTGCACCTGAGCCTGAACCCGAACCCGAACCCAAACCTCCTTCCCGAGTGCTCATCACCATACTAAAAAACAATATGCAAATGATCAAAACATACCCAAGACTCTTCATCCCACATGCTTCCTAGATTCTCCGAAGCTCTCCCCGATTCGAGTATGGATCCTGTGCTTTCAGTAGTACGAGCTGAATACTACCTTCCTCGCCTATCCATACTCTCCTCAAGAATGATCCCGAATCCTCTAAGTTACCTTCTTAAATTGATACACAAAGTACTCACTAAGCAGCGTAACTAAACCCACTGAAGCACTTCCTAGGTTTTCCTAGGTTTCTGGCCTCACCCTTCATGAATACAATCACATGCAACAAAGCTTAGATAATCCTTTGATTAATAGGCTCATCCCTACAACGGTTAGACTTAAACAAGATGTGCACAATAGGGTCAAATCCATCACTCTGAGATTATTCAACCTTTGTCACATGTGACTTAATATATTCACTTAATAGCTAACTCACATCACTTAAGAGTTCCACAAAGCACAAAACAAGCAACATTTGTGTAGTAGCACTCCAATCCATAGAATAACCAAAGAACATTCAAACTCACATACTACAACTCATGCTAGGAACTTCCACTCTCACTGTCGGTTGCCTTATGCATGCAAATTATACAAAATACAGGATCAAGTATTTTAACGTCCCAATTTCACAACAAAATTTTTCATTTTAATTAAGGTAAAATTCCCAATTTATCAATCCATTATTTATGAAAACCATTTATTTAATATTACATTTATTAACGTCAGAGTATTATAAGAAATGCAAAATCTTCAAAGTTTTTGATGAGTGTGTACAGTCCCGCCTTTGCCTTCCCGCAATCACTAATGATACCTAAAATAATAAACAATTGGGTAAACATAAAGCTTAGTGAGTTCACCCAAAATACCACCACATAAACATAATAATAAATGACATGTATATAGAGCCTTCAGCCTGACTTGAACGTCGCACCGGTCTACAGACTATTTGGATCGCTCACAGAATCTTGAGCATGACTGGAACGCCTCACGGGGCCTTCAACCTTTCTGGACCGTTCTTTGGTCCTTCGGCCTGACCGGTACGCCTCTTAGGCCTGCAGTCTATCCGGGACGCCCTGGGTCTTTTGGAATTCAGTCTACACTTGTCTACCTCAACTCGAACCGCTCCTCTCGAGTCTCCGTGCTTATGGCTTACAGCAAGTCTGCACCGGGTATCTTGGCCTACCGCACAAAGCATGACCACCTCAACCCAAACCAAACACAATATGTCGACATATAAACAATCAGGATCAAGTAGACACATAATATAGGTAACAACAATCATACAACTCACTACCGCCTACTGGTCCTCTCACAACATACAACCTTGATACCAGCTAACTTCCCTAGAATGCGTAACCATAAGTAACCAGAGGTGAGATAGCCACCCGAACAGATGATCCTACTCTAGAGCCACAACCAAACAATGAACATACAGGAGAGCCTAAACCAAGAGTTCTCAGGCTATCCTACATGACCACAAACAGTCCCTAAGGGCATTCCATAGATGATAACCAGCAAGAACATATACATACAGTCCTATAGATTATTACAGCAAGGCAACATAGTTAATATAACCATCCAATAACCAGATAGATAGATCTAACATATCACTACAACATAGCAGCATAGTCGATACCATAACACATATCTAACATATCACTACAACATAGCATCATACTTGATACCAGAACACATATCTAATAGATCACTAAGGCATCCCTCTACTACCAGATAATCAAAACTAGTGGGCCGACATTGGTGCCTACGACCCATGGGTACAACGAGGCGAAACTCACCTCGATATGCATGCAGATAACCATTGTAGCAACAAAGAACTCTACCAGCTTCAACTCACTTCCAATCACCTACAGGAAGATACTTGGGTCAATACCTGATCACATGTCATAGTGACTTGCAACAGTGACCACCTCACATGAAATGACGATTAGGGTTAAGTAAGAGCACATAACCATTAAGGACTTAATCACTTAAGGATATGATTGATTACAGTTTGACATAGTCATTCTCGTGTGAAATAATAATCCACTCAACAACCCAAATACGTGCCCAATCATTGTCCAAAGAGTGCTCCCCGATTATAGGGTTTTTCACATACATTTATAACTAGGGTTAGTGTTCCACACTTAACCCCTTAAGGACTTAATCCATAAATCCCACTATTGCATTAAGTTAATTGTAGGGGAATTATTAAGTATTATTTAAGTTTAATTAATAGTTTTAATGCGGGTACCAACCAACTCCAAAATTAGGGTTTCATGACATTAGGATTTTCTAAACCCTAATTAGGATTTCCAACCCAAGTACTAGCCAACTAGGTTCCAGGTTAGGCTTTTAGATTAATAAGTGTTTAATAAGCTGGACACCACCCACTACCACCTGGACGGTGGTGGTCAACGGTGGCTCACGGTGGTAGTGGTTATGATTTTGGACCAAACCTATCAAAAGTATCCTAAATATCCTTTCAATCACACACATATGCACATAGCTGCCCAAGGTGGCAGCCACCACCTCACGGTGGTGGTGGGTTATCTTCCATTTTCGACCAAGCAATGCCCATACAACATCATACTCATAAAATATGCTCACACACACTACATTATACACACACGTCCACCTCACACGATGGCTGGTGGTGGCAGAAGGTCATGAACAGGCAGCAACCACCATGGTTGGCTGCCATGGTGGTCCTATATGATTTCCGGCCAACCCAAAAAGCACACACGACACACAAACTTGTAGTACACACACACTCACACGAGCACGAGCACGACAAGCTTCTTCGTGGTGGCAAAAACCGAACCGAAAAAGCCGCAACAAACCTCAATCGAGAAACCAAAACCGATAAAAAAACCGAGAGTGTAGATTTTATTTTAACAAAAATCGAAGCTATTGTTGCGTTGCTGTTTTTATTTGGAAACATGTCCATCAAAACCGAACCGCATCGCTATGTATAAACAATACATATTATTTATAAGACTAATAAGTATTAATATATATTTATATTATTTTTTGAATTTGACATACTTTAGGTTTAACCATCAAGGGATTTCAAAACTTTCAAAAGATGTCACCCAACTCCAGCGACGACGACGAACTTAGGTAGTCAAACTGACGACAATTAGCAGGGATGTTTGTGGCTTTTTGCATTACGTTTGTCATCATGGAATCACCAAGTAGGAATTTTCTATTTAAGCTCCCCGCCGTAAGAAACAAATACAAATAGCCGAATACAATTCTCAAGACCAAACAATCTTATTTAAACATTGTCGTATTTTTAAGTTATGCAAAATAACTTGGATTCTTATTATATATTTTTTATGAGCTTTTTTTTTTATTATTATTACTAGGTGTGAGACCCATGTATTACATGAGTTTATTTAAAAAAAATTAAATATAAAATTTTAACAATTTGAAAACTTTAAATTTATAAGAAAAATAAGAAATTTTTTGAATTATTAAAATTAATGAGACTTTAATGCATTAGATATATTACATATATAAACCATTTTCTAATAAATACCTTACATATATATTACCTTATATATTAAATGTGGATTTTAATTTAATAAAATAAAAAATACAATAAAATGACAAGTGGAAAATAGAAAAATTTAAAATTTCTAGAAAATGCCATGTGTCCAAATGAATGAGAAGAGGACATGTGGCAAAGTCATTTTCATTTATTAAGGTAGATTTTTTTTAATCTTTTATAAGTTTGTCACTTTTGTGTTTGTGTCTTTATGTAACGACTACGTGTGTTGGCTCCACCTTGCAAGCCGGTAAGTGGAACTTGAATAATAAAATGAGTTTGAGATTTTAGATAGCAAATACGTAAGCAAACACAAAATCATGGTTTCTAAAAGTGAGTAAACAACACCACACAATCATACATCATCACATGATCATCACAGTTAAACATAAATCTGTACTAGTAAACAAAAAAAAACCGCAATATATTTTTGATTCGGTTTAAAACCTACACCAAACCAACACCAACCAAAACCAAAACCAGATTCAAAAATCGCAAAACCGAGCCATTGAAAAACTGCACTCAACGGTTTCTAAAATGAAAAAACCGCACCTTGTTGTTTGCGGTTTGGTTTGGCCCTAAAGCCGCACCAAACCGCACTATGCTCACCCCTACCATTATCAGATCCAAGCATTCATCGTATCATTGTAAGAAGTTTGGTTTACATGACTGTCACTAGACCGGATATTGCTCATACATTTCATGTTGTTAGCCAGTTTGTCACTGCTCTTACTACTGTTCATTGGGGAGTTGTTCTTTGTATTTTGAGATATCTACGTGGTATTCAGTTCCACACTCTTGTGTTTCCATCTACATCCTCTCTTGAAATGTGTGCCAATAGTGATGCAAATTGGGATAGTGATATGATCATAAGTCCACTACTGAGTACTGTGTTTTTCTTGGAGATTCATTGATATCATGGAAAAACAAGAAAACAAGATGTTGTCTCTCTATCTTCTACAGAATCTGAGTATCGAGCCATGGTTATCGCTACTTGTGAGATTGTTTGGTTGAGATGGCTTCTTGTAGTTATGGGAGTTCACATCTCTCAGCCTACCCCTTTGTATTGTGACAACGAGAGTGTGATAATGATTGCCATGAATTTAGTGTTTCATGAGCGCACAAAGCACATTGAGATTGATTGTCATTTCACATGACATCATCTCCAAAAGGGCACTATCTATCTTCCTTATGTTTCCTCCACTTTGCAAATTGCTTATATTCTTACGAAGCCATTAACTGCTCCTCAATTTCATTTTCTGTCTGACAAACTCTCAATGCTTATTGTTGTTGCATTGTGAGTTTGAGGGAGGATGTTAGCCTGAGATTTATTTTGTATTGGGTCTTATGTTGCCCCATTAGCTAGAAAACCCTAATTAGCTAGTCTATATATGTTGTCTTTTCCTTTCTTGTGTATTGTACTTCTTATTTGATAATAATATAAAACCTTATCCGTTTTATGTCTTGATAGTCTACATTCATTGCCACATGGTGTGGAAAATAGGAAAACTACTCACTTGAGTATAAGACAAAGTCAAAGACAGAAAAACACTAAAGCATAACATAAGTGGTCACGTGGACGGGCTAACCATGTGCATAAGTGACTACATGAAAGCTGGTGTTGAATGTCAATAAAGGACCCATTGATCCATGAACTTATATGAAACAAACTCTTAAACATATGTAAAATTAGGAGTAGTTTAGGAGTAGATTAGATTTGTCATTTCAATATATATATATATATATATATATATATATATATATATATATATATATATATATATATATATATATATATATATATGAAACAAGCTCTTGGTCCGGTAACTTGTGAGTTAATGTGGATTTTAAAATTGTTCTTTGATTTAGGTGTAAGAAAGTTTAATGAACAAGTAAACTTAATGGGATGATCATATATCATTAACGTTCATATTGCTTTTAAAGGAATCGTGTAATTTTACTTGTAGTTTTTAATATATAGTTCACATATTGACATGTTCGCTTTAATATGAATAATGATGTGTTCCATTTGATCATTATTTTCGACCTGAACACTAATTAAATTTGAGATTAAAGCTTTTATTTTTCAGCTCCAATCTTGATAATTAATTGAATAAATAAGCCTGAATTTGATAGCGTTTTGTGGAATTTAGATAGTAACTTTTTAATATCTTAACCGAAATGAAAGTACATTGCTATAATTGGTAGTTTTTTCAAACTAAAATGCCTTAATAAGAAGACATTCAAAAGTACATGGCTGTAACACAAAGATGCCAAACAAAACAATGAAAGCAGGTGGCATCATTGGCGTCACTTAAAATAGTGATATTTTTGTTGCTTGCAATTAGTGCATTTCCAATCTGTAAGCCATGCTATGAGTACGAAATGAGAGATGGAAATTAAACATGCCCTTAAGGCTATATGGAGGTGTAGCATGGGCTAAAGCATTGCCACATCATATTTTTATGGACACTTAAGTATAGTATGATGATATAGAGAGGTGATGTGTTTAGAAGGTAAACAACTTTTTTTTCTTAAATCAAATAAATGTTTATTTAACTATTTTAATAAAATAAACTTTAAAAGGGTACAAGTTTCTAAGTTGGAGTTACAAGCATTTGAAGCTTAAATAGTCAAATGGTCAAATGGGGACCACCTGTGTTACTCTTCCGCTTCTCTTTCATCTCGTCAAGCAGTTAGCGAGCATAAAAGAAGCGATGGGCTTAGCGCCTGGGTAAGGAACGGTGTCGAGGACATAGCGAGGGAGTTGGCAAGCCACTCCCTGCAACCTAATACAAGACTCTATACAAAAGACACAAATGTTAGCTTTTGATAGAATAACGTTAAATATATGTTTTTGTTTTGTTTTTGTGATAATCACCGAATGTTTTAAGGAGCCCTGAGTCAGCAGTAGCGGATGTAGGCCTTGAGGAGTGGGGCACATGCCCCCAATGTCTAAAATATTTTACATATAAATATTTCAATTATTTCAAATGTTACTTGTAAAACCCTTTATGATTTTGAAAAAAAATCAAAAGTGCCCCCAACAAAAAAAATGCTAGAATTGCCACTATGAGTAAATACCATGGGTTAGGGTTAGTCTGAGTGTTCAAAACAACCTGTTTATTTGTTAACTTTACCCACATTAATATCACATGTTTCATTTCTTTACTTTGAAAAAGTACCTAGTTATAGCGTTGCACTTTTAATTTTTGAGGCATCCGTGTTATGATCGTGTACTATAATTGGGTATTCGAAGGATTTGATTGAATGCTATGTGTTGCAAAACAAGATTTTTCTATTTTTCAATGTCAAACAACAAAATATTCGTCATGGATCTTTAAAAATTGTGATCTATATTTGTAATTCTTTAACTTGGTTTTGGCTTATAGAAATCAAGACAAATCCCAAAAGAACGATATGCATGGAAAGCTTGAACATTTTTTTACTTGAGCACCTAATCATTTTAACATTCATAATTTTTTTAAATGAAACAACATTATACTAAGATAATGAACCTAAACAAACTATATATCAGTGAACAAGAAAGAAAATGTAACGCCCCATTTTCTGGTATGTAATTCAAATAAGTATTTTCATTTCTTAAGGGGTACTCGACGAGTCTGTAGCCCGACTCGTCGAGTAGAGACGGGATGATCACGCAAATTGGGTTGGCTACTCGACGAGTCCATATGTTGGGACTCGGCGAGTCCGCCTGGATGAAACCCTAATTTTAAGGGTTTGCACCCTATTTAAACACATTTATGCGCCCCAACCTCGCCTCCATCACCTTCAGAGCATTTCTTATCAAACCCTATCCTCCTTAAAGAGTGTGTGAGTGATTGTTGCCTTATGAAGGAACTTTTGGTGCATTTTGGAGCAAGTAGAAGAAGGAGAAGGTTGAAGAGTTCAAGGAAGAAGAAGTAGATCCGAAACACACTCCTTTGTGGTCATCTTTTCTGATAATAAAGTCTCCATCTTGATTATTGTCCTTATAGATCTAGTTTGTCCCCAAATGGTTGATATTAAGCTCAAAAACCCCAAATCCTTGGTGATAAAGCCTTATGACCGAGTTATACTTCAGATCTAGACCCTTATTGCATTCTAGAAGTGTAAAGTTTTAGTTGTGGTCGTGATTGAGGTCCCTCTTGAGCTTGGAACCCCATTAAGATCTTAGATTTGGCATTTGAAGCCTTTAAAGCCATGCATGCACGTAAAGTTTGCAACTTTACGTGATAAGCATGCCCTAGAAGCTTGGATCTGTGATTTGGAACCGTTGCATGGCTCAAATTAGGTCTGTATGGAAAAAGGACTGAATGGACTCGGCGATTCTCAAGGTTGACTCGGCGAGTCATATGAAGATAGCCATGGACTCGACGAGTTGGATGAGAAACTCGGCGATTCCGATGAAGATTGCCTTAGACTCGACGGGCTGTTCATACAACTCGGCGAGTCAGATGAGTTTTCCCGATTAAAGTAGAGTTTGAGGGAAATAGCTTCATTCCTTCTTAGTTACGCGTGAAGTTAGAAACTTTACGTGTTCAGATGGTCCCAGGAGCTTAGATCTGCGAGTTAGATGCTCTGGATTATATTAGAATCGATTGTATGGAATCTGCACGTTAGGACTCAGCGAGTTGTTCTTCGGACTCGACAAGTCGAGTCACGAGTCGCCCGTGTTTCTTCGATTTGTGAGTTCAGGGTGAATCAGTGAGTGGGAAAGGGACTCGGTGAGTTAAAGTCATAGTTAGTAATGGAGGGACTCGGCGAGTTCGGTCAACTGGAAGTTGACTTTGACCAGGGGTAGAATAGTCATTTTACCGTGAGGGCATTTATAAGTACCTGATCTAGTGTTTTTGGGATTTGTAACCGGACAGTTCCGAGAGGTCAACCACTTTCGAAGTTAGCATCTCAGTAGCCAGCAGTACGAGGTGAGTTTCCTTCAAGTAGGAACGGGTCTACGGCCACAATGTCGGCCCGTTTAGTTAGCAGTAGTACCGGACTTTGGTCCGATGCAGTAGTTCAGTATGCTTGATGTCTTTGTGATTCAAGCATGTCTTTGTGCTATGTGTTCCGGACTTCGGTCCGATGCAGTATGCAGTATATGTGCTTATGCTAGTCGATATGTTTATGCTATGTTATGCTCAGTCAGTTTCCGGACTTCGGTTCGATGCAGGGGACACGGTCCCGGTCAGTTTCGGATTTCGGTCCGATGCAGTTAGTTCCGGACTTTGGTCGGATGCAGGGGACACGGTCCCAGTTAGTTCCGGACTTCGGTCCGATGCAGAGGGCAAGACCCTGGTTAGTTTCGGACTTCGGTCCGATGCAGTGGGCAAGGCCCAATAGTTGTTTATGTGTTGTTGTATGGTATGTGGTAGTTTTTTTTTTTTTTTGGGGGGGGGGGGGGGGTCACTAAGCTTCGTGCTTACAATTTTCTGTTTTGGTTTCAGGTACTTCCGCTAACAAAGGGAAGAGCTCGGGATGACGACATCGCACACACCACAGCTTCAGTTTTTATCCTGGGAGTTTCTTTCAGATGCTATGACATGTTGATACAATTCTTTTGTCATGACACATCTATTATAACTTTTTTGAGATTTGTGACGTACGGTTTCATTATATATTATGGATGATTGTTAGCTTTTAGTACTATTTAAACAAAAAAATTTGGGTCGTATTTTGGGTCGTTTTAGAAAAGAAGATGGACAATTAAACCAAGACCTCACCATTTTAAATGAAGTGTTTAAATCAAGTGGGACCCTAGGGGACATCTGAATTTTGGGACAAATCTATAATTTTGATGTTGTTATTTTTGTAAAATACATTTTTATGTGTTATCATTAAACAAAATGAGTCATCTATTATTTATGTACACAATGTAACATTTGGTTGCAATCTTGAAATCATTTTAATTATGAAAAAAATCAAAGAAAATCAATAAATCAAACTCTAATCATAAATTCTAAAATTTATCAAAAATTTAACGAAAGTATTTATATCCGAAGAAAAATAAAAATTTGCTTCTAATATAAATTCTAACAAAAGTTTTTATTTTTATAAACCCACTGAAAAATAAAGAACAAACCAAACCCTAACAAACCAAATAACGGTGTCGGTGGATCCCCCATGTTGCTCATCTCTCTTGCCGAAAATTATCGTTTTACTATCTTGAATCTTGATATCTCGATGAGTCATTGGCCATCGCTTCATCCTCCTCGAGTTGACTCATTAACTGACTACTGACTATTGGTTAAGGTTAATATCTCTTATCTCTTTTAATTTCCCAAACGTGCTTGATTGCTTTGGTTAAGGTTAGTATCTCTTATCTCTTTTAATTTCGCAACCGTGCTTGATTGCTTTCTCTAGGAAAACCTAAGTGTATTTAAAGGTAACTTTTGGATATTAATCCTTGGGAATTTTACAGCCCTTGTGTTTCATATTCTCTTATCTTAATATTGATAGGCAAATTCTTGTGAAAAAGAACCGAAGTTCTTTTGGAGTTGTTTAACCTATTTATATATTATTTGTGATATGTTTCAAGAGAGATTAAACGTTTTGGTTTGATTTCGATTGAGAACAAGTATCATGAGAATATTGATTATGAAATTACAATAGATGAATTCGCTACTAAAAATGCTAGAATGTCGATGTTTATAAAATAGTAATGTGCAGACTTTTATTTTTCATTTTTTATTTTTTGAAAAGTTGTTTGTAACGGTTTGAGTTTATTACTGATGAGTGAAAACATGATATTCATATATTTGTGAGCAATTTTAAGTTTTGAATTTAGAGGTAGCAAATTTACTTAATAATATTAATTCATAAGATTTTTTTTTTATGTGGCATCACTTTGATTTTCGGGCCTGTTTAAATCTCAAATGTTAATGGTAAAAAGTTTGAGTTATCTAAAAAGAACAAATTAAGTTGTCCAGCCGATGAAACCTCCCACAAATTTAAACAAAGCAAGTCTCCATCTGTTGTTAAGCGCCAGAATTCCCAAAATTCCCAAAAACCGAGTCGCACAACCGCTTGTAGCACCATAAACCCACATCTCCTCATCGTGGTCTTCATCTTCCTGAGCGTTTCCTGCATTTTCTAGTTGGACTTGATTACTGTTGCAGTTGATCAGCAGTGGCTTACCACAGAGCTCGTTATTGCCTGCATATATGGATGGATCATTGAATGTCTGGAGCTGACTTCCTGTTGGAATTCCCCCTGATAACTTGTTGTGTGACAAATTCAGATGACTAAGAAACGTCAATAATGACATACTCTGTGGGATCATCCCTGAAAGTTGGTTTCCAGAAAGATCAAGAGACATTAACGAATGCATATCACCTATTCTATCTGGAATGTGACCTGTGAGGTGGTTGTTGGACAGGTTAAGTCCCAGCAATCCCGCAAGAAGTACAAAGTTTCCGGGTATTTCCCCAACTAGTTTATTGCTGGAAAGGTCCATGTTGATGACGTATGTCATTGTTGTTGTATACTCGAGGGGAACTCCTTTCATTCCCTGGATCAAACTCTGCTCGAACTCTCTGTAAAAATAAATACTGTAACCACCTGATTTGATCATTCCACTAAAGTTCTGGAAGCAGCCAGGTATCTTTCCTGTTAAGTTATTATGTCCAAGATCCAGAATTTGGAGTGTTGTGCATTTACACAACTCTACAGGAATTTGACCCGAGAAATTGTTCTTATGTAGTCTGAGAATTGACAGAGACGTGATCTTTTCACCAATCCATTTCGGTATGCTTCCAGAGAACCGGTTTTCACCCAAATCCAACACATTTAAACTTGTGCAATTTGCTAGAGTTTCCGGAAGTTCACCATGGAAGCTATTATTGTTTAGATGTAGCCAATACAGAGAAGAACCAAGATTGCTTAGAGAGCTCGGAATGACACCAGATAGCCGGTTGGAACTTAATATTATGACCATCAGTTGCGAAAGGTTTCCCAAGCAATCTGGAATGGACCCGGAAAGTGTATTTCTCGAAAGATCGAGAATAAATAAATCCGTAGCGTTACACACCGAATCCGGAATCGATCCGTTGAAGAGGTTGTTCTTAAGAAGCAACACTCCTAATTGTTCACCTTCATAATTTGCGAACCTTAAATCGAACGGAGCAGGACTTGAGGACTCAGTTGTTTGGTTGAATGGAAGATTTGTCAATGGACCATGGAGAAAGTTGTGGGAGAGATCGAGTATGAGAAAGATCGGGAGCTCGTGAAGCCAATCCGGAAGAGGTCCGAAAATGCTAGTTTTGGAAAGGATGAGAATTCGAATACTCCTTTGAGATTGAATCCACGGTGGAAACTCTGATTCGATTTTGCAAGATCCGAGCATAAGGTTTCTTATTTGGAAAGGAGGCTTCCAATTGGGAGGAATCTTGAAGGTCAACCCGTGGTTTGAGGTTGCAGCGAAATGTTTTAACATCGATGTGTTTGTGAAATGGGCTTCTGTGACAACACCAGATAAAGAATTGTTTGATATATCCAGAAACACGAGTTTAGAAAGTTGTCTGAAGGTATCCGGAAGAGGTCCTTGTAATAAGTTTGAGGATAAATCAAGAGACCGTAGTTCTGAGAGGTTTCCAATCCATGATGGAATCGATAACATCGAATTGGAGTTAAGATACAAAATTTCTAGTCTCGATAACTGTCTCATGGAAAATGGAATCAAACCTGTTAAGTTGTTAGAGGAAAGATCCAATTCCTGCAAACTCTTTAAGTCTCCTAGAGATTTTGGGATCCTTCCTGTCAACTGGTTGTGATCAAGATACAAGCTTGTCAAGGCTGTAAGCCTTTCTAGTGATGTCGGGATTTCACCACTACACTTGTTCCTGCTTAGATATAGTTTTTCCAGAGCAAATTGGGAGCATTCGGTTGATGGCCCTATAAGTTCCCCTTCCATATAATTGTCTGAGAGATCCAACACTTTTATCCTGCAGAGTCTCCACATCCCAGTATCTTGTATACGTTGAAATCTATTGCCCCCAAGATAGAGTTCGAGAATGCCATTCATGACAGGAATTGAAGCATTGAGGAGGTTGTATGAAAGATCAAGGACCCGTAAAGAGGTCAAGTTTTGTAAAAACAGAGGGAACTCGCCTTCGAACAAATTTGCACTAAGATCAAGTGTTTGAATGGTGGAGAGCGTGATATTTGAATTGAGATGGGTGTGACTGAAATGGGAATTAGAGAGTTGGCATCCCGACAAGCGTAAAGATTGTAAAGAAAGAACCATATGCAGCAGTACCTTGTCTAAATTTGGAGCTTCATCAATGCTCAGTCTGCTGAGATCAAGATGCTCGAGTGCCAAAAGACTCCAAAACCATGTGAAATCATCAATGACCAAGCCCCTTTCACTGAGACCAAGTTCGCGCAAATTCCACAGATTTCCGATCCAATGAGGAACGATGCCAGAAAAGCCCGTGTCAGAAAGATTCAGATATCTGAGTTGTGTCATGGATCCGATGAACTCAGGAATCGGGCTGCTACGAAATTTGATCCCACTCAAGTCCAAATAACTCAAATGAGTCAACTCAGCCAAAGACGAATCCAACTCGTTTCCCTCATCTTGCCACTGGTTGCTGCGAAAATCGATTCGGAGATCAACCCTGGTGATATGCCCGGTTGCATTGTCGCAGCCCACGTGTTCCCAGTGGCAACAATTGTTTCCATCCCATGATGATACTCGACCAGAATCCAAAGGGTCCAATGCAAGGCTGTGTTTGAATCGGAGAAGAGCTCGCCTTTCGTTTTCCAAGCAACTATTGGCTCCGGAAAAGAGGGTTGTGGTAGCACAAACGAAAAAGAGAGAAATCCCACCAACCCATAGCTTCCCCATGATTATGCTCATTCTGATTCTAATCTATTCAAGAAGACTCCATCGATGATAACCTCAAGAATTACATGGAATCCATGAAAGTCAAAATCTTCTTAGTTAGAAACTTAGAATCATCTTAGGAAAACCCTCTTTAAGTGTGTCACTCACATAGGTCCAAAATTCCAAATAACATAACGACTACAACGTGATTGAAAAAGTGCTTCGTAATTTGAAATGCAAGTTTTTCTAAATTTTTTATTTTGATTATTTTACCAACCCCAAATATTTTAAGTTATCACCTTTCGTTTTATATTTTTATTATAGAGAGCACTTTTTGTAACTTTGTCTTATATTTTTGTTTTACATATGGATTATTTTTGTGATTTTATTTGATTATATTTGAATATTTTTATACGCTGTCAATTTCTGTATTTTTTTTTTCAAACACTAGCCGTTTACCCGCGCTAAGCGACGGGCACAAATAGTTTTTTCAGAAATCAGTTTCTAGAGGCGATTAGCTCTTTTGTGCAAATAGTTTACTACATAAAACAATTATCAATAAAATTTATTACAAATACGAAATGAGTAGGAAAAAAATGAATTGCTAGGATTGTTTACAAATGTGTACAAACATATGATTAATGAATGTTTTTCTTATGAGTAGTGTCCTTTGCTGATTAGTTGCATAGTTGCCATGTTTTTTTTTATTTTAATTTTTTTTATCTTAGAACAATCTACACATGTATACATTACTTTAATCCTAAAGTCACATCTTTTTACTTGAACCCCTCTCAACTATATGTCAACTTCTAATATCGTTAGGCCAAATGCACTTTAAAGGGGGTACCGTCGCGGCAAGCTTAGTTTCATTTCAATCAACTTTCGTATTTCTAAGAACAATAATGTATTAATAAATATTTACCATTTAAATAAAAATATACAACCATTAAGTTCAAAAAGAAATACACAAATTTCAGTTATGGTCTTGCAAGTTGTTTTATTATTTTTGGATCAATAGTTTTTGAAAAGGTAAGTTGTTAGATTGGATCAATGCTATAAAAAAAATATATATCAACATTATTTGTTTTATTTATATGGTTATTTATTTATAATCTATTAATAAGTATCATATGTATCAAATTAAAATTTTGAAACCAAACAACTTATAATTGATGATTGCAATTGTGAGCCCGTGTTTCAAAAGTTAATTAATTTCCATATTAATCTAAAAAGAAATGTAATAAATAACATAACGAAATTATTAATAATATAGGTATATTTGAAACTTTTGGTACTTTTGAAAAACTTTTATCAGTTTAAATGAAACTAAAAAAATTATTTTATCCAAAAATCACTCAAACAATTAAATTTGAAACTCACAAAACGTTGGTAATATAGATGTAGAGAGTTATAGAGCGAAAAATTCATTTGAAAACATTAGCAAGCAGATACACAATAGAATCAAATGATTATGTCTAGTTATATATATTTTTTTTTTGAACTATGACAAACTATAATAAAACAAATAAAAGCCAACTTCCAACAAGTTACAAAGAGTATCAAACAAAAAGCTTTACAAGAGAAAAAAAAAACAACACTTAAGGTCAATTATGACATCACCATGCGAAATTACCAACATCAAATGAAACTCATAGCATCAGTAAGCATCATGAGAGAAAAAACACCAATATAGCAGCGAACTTTATTCTTTCCATCAAGCAAAGTTCCTCCATGTCTACAAAAAAGAACCATAGGTAGCACCGGAAAAAAAAAAATTCAAGGTTACAACTGGTTAATTCAATCAGCAATCAAGATTAAAAAAAACTTTTAAACTCCACTTTACTCCATGTGGCTGATGATTTTTTTTTTGGTTTAGGTAAAAAAGTATATATTTTTTTTTCATTTTAGTCCATATTTTAAGATTTCATTTCGGTTTAGGAAATATACGAATTAGGACTCCAAGCTTTGCAAGATGCTGATGGCGTCAAATAGCAACCAACTTTTATACCTTTGTGAATCATAGATCCATTATTTGTCTTCAACCTGAAAAACCGCTAATGGCTATATGAAGATGCAATCAACATTATGTACACACAATACAAATGCATGACCAACTCAATCGACTTGTATGACCACCTAGCGGATACAAATAACATACATACACACAGTAACAACCCCCCCCCCCCCCACACACACACACAATTATAGTTGATATATTTTTACCATTTGTCAGATTTTTATTACCTAAATACCAAAATTTGCAATCCTATTCCAAAAAAATCAAAATATCGTACACCGAAAAATTACCTGAATACATTTCAAATTATGAAATTTAACTTAATTTGCTGATGGCATTGGCTATCAAAGAGTGATTAATGGCAAGAAAAGATAGTGTTCTACCTGATCAACTGATTTATCTTGTCTAATGTTTCCAATTGCTTTTTATCAACAACAAACTTTTCTTTTTGTGGAAACTATTGGTTGCAATGCTTGGCAAATGGTTTAGCTTCCTTTCAAAGTCTAGCAAAATCAATATTATTTTGCATTTATTAAACAAAATCAAGTGGGGTTGTGGGTTAAATACAAACATCTTAAGAAAAATGAATAATAATCACATCTTCATCAATCTAGTTATGAAGGAGGGAAAACTCATTTTCTAACCTTTAGCTTCAGGAGGAGGGAAAAGTTTTTGAATATGTATAAGAAATCACCAGAAACTGTTCTTACAACTGTTAGTCAACCACAGAGTTACCATTCTTGCAGAAAACAATCATATGAAGTGTTGGCCCTAATTAAACAAACGTATGTATTATAGTAGATTAAAAACCAAATAAACAAAAGGAAAAAGATACATGATAAAAGTTTCATGTAGCAAATGAAAGACAATACCATCATCTATTTCCAATGGTGACGTCCATGTTTGTGCATGGTTGGTTGAAGGCAGCACCACTATCTTTTCTTCAAAGACCCAAAAAGAAAAAGATGGGTGAGATCTACAGGGTCAGATGAGGGATGGATAATGAGAACTTAAAATAAGATTAGGAGAAGAAAAGCTGAGATCTTACAATGAGATAGGGGTCTTCCTCTAAATCTGAAAAAAAAAAAAAAAAAAAAAAAAAAAAAAAAAAAAAAAAAAAAAATGCACCTTTAGTCAAGATCATGTTTATGTGACATTTAGATCAAAGGGGACAAAATTTAAGAATTCTCTATAGCAAAAAGTCATTAATATTATGGTTCATTAGCAATAGCTTCTTATAAGAACAACAGAATTAACCTAATAACTAAAAACAAACAAAAGCTTACAAAAAGTCGAGGCTTATCATCTTCATCTCTTATGGTCCATTTCCATCGTTGGCCTGCAATTATAATTCCATTATCAATAACATAATTTAAAAAATTAGTCAAGAATATCTATCTAACAACTAAACGGCAATTTTGATATATTATGACATAAAAAGAATAGGAAATTAGAACAAAATGCTGATAAAATACCATGTTCTCATCAAATATGAACTATCTGCTATCAAGATTATTACTGTAGCGAACATAACTTTAAAATTCAAGATCATACCCAAATACTCTCTTATCATTTAATTTATCCACAATCTGCATCCAAAGATCAAACTTTCAAAATTAAAATCAGGATTTTCTTAAACATAAAACATAGTATTTAATTATAATCCCATTGTATCTATTGATGGACCCCTGAAATATGCATTTACATAGATTAAGAGTCGAGATAAGAGAAATGAGATCTATGTATATATGTAACAAATGTGGAGACTTGTCTGATTAAGTTTATGAAGTTAAAAAAACATCACCTGAGGAGAAAAGAACAACATACTTGAGGTTAAAGTGACAATGTGAGTTGTATAGCCTGATGGTCATAAAGAGATCACTTTGCTTGTTTTGTTCAGACACTTATTATATACCTGGCATACAAATAACATACAAATTTAAAATTAGAGGAATATAAATACAAAACACCACCAGTAGAAACTTTTTTTTTTGCCATATTTAAAGCTAATGGGACCTGAATTGCATCACAATATAGGCATACAATCAAGTTGCAAGTCTGCAACCATTACACAATATATTCTTGTTAACTTAGAAACAAAACTGAACAAAAACAGATGCAAATAGAATTAATAAGATTCAATCACGATACATTACCGTTAAAAATTCAGACTTTCCTAGGATTCCAGCTCAAAAATTAGATTTAATCAAGTTTCTGTTGCAACATATACAAAACAAAATGAGCATATGTTGAGACAGGAGAGAGATACACAAAAAACTTGAAGCCCTTCTGTTTGATGTACCGTATCTAACAGCTCCATCTTAGATATCAGGGCTTTATTTGATTTTGTAGTTAACGAAGAACATGTGAAAGAAAGTAGAAGAAGAAATCAAGAAATAATCGAATCTGATAACCTCATATTTTGAGTGACGAATGCAGTCAAACAAAAAAAATGAACACCAAAACCTAACAAATCGACCTTCGTTAACCATAACCCAACAAAGAAACAGACAAAAAAAATTGGAAAAACCACTGACCGAAACCAAACTAAGACGAATTGCAGAAGAAATCGATGTAGGTTTCTGCCTAGGATTGAGAAAACGATTACTATCCATGGTGTAGAGTCAGTGACCGTTGTGGTGACGCTCGCTTCTCGGTGAAGATGACGGCGGACGAAATATGCGATGTGTTGTACCTTATGAAAGCAGGAAGAACAGATAGGTAGAAGATGTAATGGTGGTTGGGTGCGTTTAGGAAGAATTGATTTAGGATTTTAGTGAGTAATTGGATCAGCTCTTCGGTGGGAGAAGTTGGTGGAGACGATGAGAATCGGTTTGATGGCGGCTGTGTTTAGGAGATTAGGGTAACGTAGTGTAGTGTAATTCGTATTCGTGTAATGTAATACGTTGTTATATGTTTAATATTATTGTACTTGATGTAACACATGTTGTACCTCTTAATTTTTAAAAGATGAGCAATATGTTTAATAATATAGTAAAGATAAACAACACTAGATAATTTTACAAATATTATTTTATAATTTTGAAAAGATCATTTCTATAATTTTCTCCTAGGAAGTAATAACCATTAGACAATTTTAGTAGGTAAAAGTGAAAACCACACGTTTTTATTAGATAAAATTTCATACCAATAGGGCTATTTCTGTAGAAAAATTTAATATAAGGATTATTTTATATTTCTTATCAAGGTTGCAGAAAACGCTAGACGTTAGCTAGGCGGTGGACTGGGGTCTAAAGATTAATCGGTTAGACGGGGATTAATCGGGGGATTAATCGGGAACCATTAATTATTAAAAAAAATAATTCAAAAATTTATAAATCTAACTTTAATACTAAGAATATAAGTAAATAAACATAAAAGTCTAATAATAACTTAATAAGTTTAACAATCACAACCATTTATCATCCAAAATATGCATAAAAGTTTAATAATAAGTTTAACAATGACACAAAATCATTTTAAAGTTTAAAAATGAATATGACAAATCCTGTCAAGAAAATAAATGTAACTTCAACTTGTAAAATGTCAAAGTGTTGAAGTGAAGTTTTCCATGGAAGCAATGCATTAATTGAAGTTACAACATGGCTTTTCAGTCAAAGAGTCCATGTGCATATTTATACATTAATCAATGAAGCTCAATCCATGCGAATTCAAGGAGTGCAGGATCCTGCAACAAATTACTTAATATCCATAAGCTCAATCCATGCGTATATCATAGTCGTTGTATACTTGTATCAAATTCAACAAATTACTTAAAACCTATGTCTGTATGGATTCCCTAATGAGCAATGGGAAGTGAATTTGCCTGCTGAAGAGGTCCCACCAGAGCTTCCGGAACCTGTACTTGGGATTAACTTTGCTAGAACCAAACGATGGTTCTTGATAACTTCACACCATAAAGAACCGAAAACTAGAACCAAACCACCTACATCTTCAATCCATGGTTCTTGATAACTTCACGAATGATCAAAGGACCAGAATTTTAGTCAAGAAATTACCAGAATCCAAATACCCTTCACTCAAGCGATTGATCGAACACTTGGTGGGCATATGGTTTCATACACAAAACAATTAAAGATTTTGGTCAAGAAATTACCTGAATCAAATATCCTTCTGCCCTACCTGTTACAACCAAGACACAAATCCAACCAATAATTAAAAAAGATGAAGAAACGACAACCGATTTTAGAAAGATGAAGAAAGAACAAACATTTATAAAAAAATCATTGCTTACCTGTTGTTGCAGAAAGAACAAAGGATTTTAGAAAGAACATACGATTTTAGAGGTTGTTCCAGTCGTCATTGCTTACCTGATGTTGATTACCTGATGTTCCAGAAAGAACAAAGGATATTTGAACAAATTGATATATTGAAGGAGAGATCGGAAGCTACTGACGAACACCGAACAAATTGATAACAAACAATGAAAAGAATAATTGAACGAATCGACTAACCTTTGCAGAAGATGTCGACGAACCAGAAGCTGTCACCGTCGATTTAAGGAGAGACTGGAAGTTGTCGACGAACCGGAAGCAGTCGACGTGATGATCGGAAGAGAAGCTAAGGTCGACGAAAGTTGTCTCCGTTTCACTTCATTTGTTGAGTTGAGAGAGAGAATGCGATGTTTCTTTGACTGCACATAAGATTGAATGAGAAATTGGAACGAACCCTAGCAACAATTGTTATATTTTGACCATTTTGCCCTCAAAATGTTTTTAAATTTCGTTGACCTGAGTTGACCGATTTGAGCGTCTAGCTCCGCCTAGGTCCGATTATCTCCGAATTTGACCGACTTTGACCCATCCGATTACACAAGCCGATTACCTCTAAACCTGTTCAGTCGAGGTCCGCCTAGCGCCTAGGCGCCGATTAATCGGCCGCCTAGGCCGATTTTTACAACATTGTTTCTTATAAAGAAAT
Organism: Lactuca serriola; assembly: GCF_051521515.1. NCBI lineage: Eukaryota > Viridiplantae > Streptophyta > Magnoliopsida > Asterales > Asteraceae > Lactuca > Lactuca serriola. The sequence goes on along the minus strand of NC_136409.1, from coordinate 232,049,645 downwards.
TGAGAATATAAATTTAATATACCAATAAATATAAAGATAAATAGACTTATCTTAAAGGAAACATTTACCCTAGAGGCTCACATGCGTAGAAATAACATAGATATATCCGTATACTAGGTGAATGCCCGCGCGTTGCGCAGAAACACCTATATAGTTGAAGTCTTTACAAATATATGATTTTTTAAATATAAACGTTGTTGTTAAATTTGATATAATAATTTGTATATACTAAATTGATATAATATATTGATTATTTTGAATTATTTGATAATATATACATTTATTATAACTTCATAATCTTAATCGTTTGAATGACTTCTACCCGTGAGTTACACATGAATAAAATTAAATATAATATATGATTTGATGTTATTTATAGTTGTTTTTATTGTTAATTAATTTTTTAAAACTTATTTGCTTAATGTTTTAATTTCTATCATTATAATTATTTAAAACATCAAACATTGTTTTTTTTTTTATTTTAAAGCTAACAATATAATCATTTATATAGAGTTGTTTTTAACTATTGTTATTGTAAGTTATTTTAAGCTACTTATTTGGAAAATTTTAACGATTATAAAAATATATTTAATAAATATTTTAATTAAATTGAAATTACAAGTTTTTGCTTTTATGACTACAATTTATCACTTTTAACTATTTACAAAATATTCTTTAGTTTTTTTAAATGGAACTGAAATTTATATTTGAGTTGACATTGTAATGCGCAGAAACACCTATATAGTTGAAGTCTTTACAAATATATATTTTTTAAAATATAACACTAACGTTGTTGTTAAATTTGATATAATAATTCGTATATTAATTTGATATAATATATTGATTATTTTGAATTATATGATAATATATAAATCTGTTATAACGTCATAATCTCAATCGTTTGAATGACTTCTACTCGCGAGTTACACATCAATAAAATTAAATATTATATATGGTTTAATAGTATTTATAGTTGTTATTTTTAACTAATTTTTTAAAATTTATTTGGTTAATGTTTTAATTTCTATTATTATAATTATTTAAAACATCAAACATTATTTTTTGATTTTAAAGGTAACAATATAATCATTTATATAGAGTTATTTTTTAACTATTGTTATTATAAGTTATTTTAAGCTACTTATTTGAAAATTTTTAACGATTATATAAATATATTTAGGAAATATTTTAGTTAAACTAATATTACAATTTAGTTTTTGCATTTATCACTATATTTTATCACTTTTAACTATTTACAAAATATTATTTGGTTTTTTTAGTGGAACTGAAATTTATATTTAAATTGACACTGTAATGTTATATTTAAATTAACAATTTAAGTATTTTGTCCAATCTGTTCAAAAATTGTAGCTTTAAACTGATAATGGTTTACATGCAACAACATTTTAAATCTAATAAATTAAGTATAATATGTTAAAATTTAAAGACATAACTTTATAAATAGAAGTAAAGATATTATTTTAAAATTGAAATTTAGTCTATTTATGATTACACTTTAGGTTTGATATTTATTTAACCTTATTAACCAACTTACAATAATTATTAGAAAGACACTACAATTTATCACTTTTAACTATTTATAAAATAATCTTTGGGTTGTTTAAGTTAAATAAAATTTATATTTAAGTTGAGTCTATAATGTTATATTTTAATTAATAATTTAAGTATTTAATACAAATTGTTCAAAAATTATACCTTTAAAATGATAATGGTTTACATCCAACAATATATTAAAACTAATAAATTAAGTATAATATGTTAAAAGTTAAAAAGCATAATTTTATAAGTAGAATTAAAGATATTATTTTAATATTGCAATTTAGTTTATATATGAATACACTTTAGATTTGATATTTATTTAACCTAATTACCAACTTATGATTATTATTATAAAGAAATTGAAACGTCATGGGAGTTTCAAATGAATGTGGTGAAAGGAAAAAAGAATGGTGGTTTCAAATGCATGAGATTCAAGAAAAAATGCTAGCTTTATAAGTATGTACTAGACGAATTCTCGCGCGTTGCGCGGCGCAAGTTAAAAATATATTGTTAGAATATTCAAAAATATGTGTTTATAATGATTATGTTATTGACATTAATTTTGACATAATATTTTTACATTAATATATATATATATATATATACATATATATATATATATATATATATATATATATATATATATATATATATATATATATATAGTCTCAACTATTCTGAACAATAATATTTAGTGACATCAACCCACCTTCCTCGTTAACAGAATTAAATATAAATATCTATTTAGTATTATTTTTAACAATTGTTATGATTGATTAATTTAAATTTTTACTTATGCAATTATTTTTTTAATTTCAATAATGTTGTTAATTTAAAATACAATTTATTTGTAGCTAACGTTTTGTAATTTATAATTTGATGTTATTATCATTTAAAATTATTGTTCATTAATTTTAAACCACTTATTATTATTAATAAGTTAAAGAAGACTTTTAAGAAACACTTAATATTATTATTTAAATATGAAACATATACTAAATACTTATTGTCCATGATTTTTATAATTTGATTTTATTATTTATAACCATTGTTTGTTAATTTTAAAACCACTTATTATTATTATTAATAAGTGAAAGAATACTTTTAAAAAGCACTTATTATTATACTTAAAATATTAAATATATACTAAAATATAAAGTGATACGATAGACAATTTGCATTTTAAAAGAAACTTACATGAATAATATGGATATTATGACATATCCATGATTTTTAATTAATTATTTTTTGAAGCAACACAAACATACAAACATATATACAATATTTAATTAAATATTATATATATCACATTCTATAACATATGATCGATAACATTAATCTAATCTAATTTACATTAAAATTCCAACCACAACATATAATGATTGCCTTAAAATAATACTTAAACCAAGAAAAAAAAATTAGTATATAACAAACTTACAAATCAAAACTTTAACATAATAACATGACTTGAAAAATGGTCCAAAGCCCTCAAACCAACACAAAAACCTTTAGACTTGTTTTCTTTGTGAATTTTATATGTGATTGGTATTTGTGTGTCTACACAAAGAGATTAGCCTTTTATAGTAGACTACCCATTAATTGCTTATTAAACATATTATATAAGTTATAAAACCTTTGAATGGTAAATCATTATTAAGAGACTTTTGAGTGGTATTCATTCATTAAAATAAGAGGTTTCAAATGAATATGGTTTAAGTAAAATACATGGGAGTTTCAAATAAATACGGTGAAAGGAAAATTGCTTCCTTTATAAGTATATAAAGATGATATGTCTACCCATTTTAAGAAAAAAATAATAAATATTATATGGCATACGTATTCTTTTATGTAACAAGCTTTTTATAAGAATGTAAGTTGTTTTTTTAAAACATGTAATTATACTAAACTATTTCAATCGTCATCTTATTTTGTATCATCTTACGTTCATTGTTTTTTCTTTAATATCATTCTAATGTTATCATACTGCATGATAAGTCTAAACAGAAGATAAAATTAAATAATTTATATCCGGATAATAGAAAAAACATTAATTTGTCTACAACATCGATTATTCAAAATCCATCGACTACAAATGTTAGTAACCTAATTTCTAAATATTTGAATAGTCATACACGATTTAGATTATGAAATGCATTTTTCATTATAGATTATGATTTAAAAACAACTATGCTTTTAAATTTCTTATTACCGATCAATCATTACCTTATGATTTATTTATAATTTTTTTTTTCTTTTTCATCCGTGGTGTCCACGGGTTATAACCTAGTATCCGTATATATGTCTACCCATTTTATATATGTAAATTTTAAATTATACCTCTTGTTTTTCTTATATCTTTATTATTTTAATATATGATATAATATATTAGAAAGATATGACAAAAAAACACATATTATCTTTGACCATTAGTCATTATTATTGTAGTATTATTATACTACTATGCTCTTATGCTAATTTAGGTGGCGTTTGTTTTAGAAAAAATAAAATATGTTTGGTTTTTCTTTTTAATCTTTTTGGAATACAATATAAGATAAAAGTGTTTTTTACGTCTTTAGTTTTTATGGATTTTTTTTTTTTGCTTTTTAAAGTTTGGGATAATAACATAAAAACCTGAAGTTTGAAGAAATGTATGAAATTATTATTTTGTAGATTTTAGATTCACTAATGTTGGATACTTGCAAGTTTTTTATTTTACTCTTTTGCAGATTTACTTGGAAAATCGAATATTTCTATCGAATTTAAAGACTTTAATGGACCAGGAATCAAACTTAAGAGCTTTTATGAACTAGAAAAAAAGTAAAACAAACATTTATGTCAAATGTAAGAACTTTAATAATCCAGAAATACACAAAAAAAGTAAAATAAAAAAAAATGTGCAAGCATCTGGTATTAATGAACCTAAAATATCAATAAATAAATAAATTGTTCTAATATAAAGAAGCTCACATGCCAAAGACTCCCATTTTCTGTTCGCCAGTTTATCAATGGACTAATAATCAACTAGTTTATCGTTAAACCGTATGATTTTTTAGTTATATTTCAATCGGCTTTTTAAAATTTTTAATCGGTGGCGTCTGATCGGTTTTAACCGATTGAATTGGTTAGTGCAGTTTTTTTGATGGGATACGACCCCCACAAGTGTTGTTGATTTTTTTATTGGTTTCACTTAATTTGGAAACAATGTTATTTTTTGTTTTAGACTCACCGTTAATTTACGTGACAATTTTCTTCCAACAGGCTCACCTTGTTGTTTTTTACAAAATGGTGTTTTAAAATAGGGATAATGACTTAGAAGGGTAACATATTATTGGTTTTGTACACATTTAGTCCTTGAATTTTTTTTGTCCACATTTTACCCTTGAACTTGTTGTTTTGTTTAAATTAAATCATTATTACCGGTTGCTTCCAGTTAAGCCGGTCATTTTGTGTTTTACTGGTTTACGTGGCAATTACATGGCACTTACCCTCTTCCATCCTCATTTATCAAGAAACCTCATTTACGAACGAAGATCAATTAGGGTTATATTGTCTTTATTCTCATAATTTGTTCTTGATCGGTTCCACATTACTCACACTTCTCTTCTCTCAAAACACCATTCTGATTCAATGGAGGGAAATCAATCTTTTCCAAAAGTCGATGTACACTATAATGGTACTTTTGTGCCTAATCCGTTAGTGTATTTTGCTCCACAAGTACTACGTCTTAATGAAGATGCAAACATGTTTGGTTTCTCCGATTTCACCAAATATGTTGAGAAGCTTCTCGATTTTCAGTGCAAGCATGTGTATTACTGTATACCTGAAGCGAGATTGAGTGGGGGGCTCCAAACACTACAAAATGAATGTGACTACTCTGAGTTTCTTGAGGTTGCAAATGCTAACAGACATGTGGATGTGTATATTGACCATGATAATGAACCTTTATTTGAGTGGATTCAGAAAGAAGAACCAGACGATGAAGACCTTGTGTATTCAGAAGAAGATGTCGACTATGTTTTGGCAGATGATGAGAACTGTGAACATGAAGAGGATGAATCTGTTACATCAAGCAAAAGAATCTTCAAAAGAACCTATAATGATAAGTTTTTGAACAAGTTATGTCCAGTGGTTGTTGAAGATGAAGATGCGAAAAGGCAATGAACTTCCAGCTGTCTACCCTAGGCATGATGCTACTCAGGAATGGAGGAAGATGAAGCCTGAACTAGGTATGAGATTCTCTTCTCCTACTGAACTTAAGTCATCTCTCAGTAACTATGCAATTTCACATGTATATGACTTGTATTATGAGAAGAATGACAAGGATAAGTTGCTTGTAAAGTGTTGTAAAGGAAAAATACCACAATGCCCTTTTAGACTGTGGGCTTCCTGGATGAAAGATGAACAAACATTTCAAATAAAGTCCCTTAGAGAAGACCATAGTTGTTCAAGGGAATTCAAACTTGGGTCAATTGTTACCTATAAGTGGATAGGGAAACAATTGAGTAAATTACTGAAATCATCCCTATGGTTCGGTCAAAATTACACGTTTGGTCCCTAACATTTTTTTTGCACTCGGATCGTCCCTGCGGTTTGATTTTGTTGCGTTTTTCGTCCCTTATATACATAAAGTTAGGGACCAAACGTGCAATTTCAAGCAAACCATAAGGACGAAAAACGCAACAAAATCAAACCACAGGGACGATCCGAGTGCAAAAAAAATGTTAGGGACCAAACGTATAATTTTGACCAAACCGTAGGGACGATTTCAGTAATTTACTCGAAACAATTTGTCACTGATATTATGGAGTCCCCTAAAATGAGTCTAAGGAAGATGAAAGCTATGGTATCCAAGTTATTCAACATAAATGTTAGTGTTGGACAATGCAGGAATGCAAAAAGATTTGCATTGTGCGAAATTGAGGGTGATTTGAAGGATCATTATTCCAAGCTGTGGGATTATGGAGCTGAAATTAAAAGGGCCAACCCAGGATCTCATGTAGAAGTGTATGTGCAGCCCCAAAATAATTCTACTGTGGTGTTTGAAAGGTTTTATGTGAGTTTTAAAGGAGTGGTTGATGGATGGCTAGATGGGTGTAGGAAGGTAATTGGGATAGATGAATGTTTTCTGAAGGGCATCTGTAAAGGGGAGCTCTTCTCAGCAGTAGGCAGGGATGGAAATAGTAACATTTACCCAATAGCTTGTGCAGTAGTAAATGTTGAGAACAAGAATACTTGGAAGTGGTTCTTGGAAAATCTAATGGAAGACATAGATGAAGGGAGAAATGGTAATGGAATCACATTGATGTCAGATGGACACAAGGTACATATATACACTAATTTTCTTTTACAAAAATTACCTTTTACATAAACTAACATTCCAAATCAATGCAGGGTATAATGGAGGATGTGAAAGAAAGATGTCCAGAAGTTGAGCATAGGTTGTGTGCTAGGCACATCCTTGCTAACTTCCCTAAAAAGTTTAAGGGTGAGTGCTACATTAAACCTTTTTGGAGGGCTATAAAGGCAGCTACAATTCCAAATTTTGAACTTGCAATGGAAGAAATCAAGAGCTTTGATGTAGGGGTATATGGTTATCTTATTAAAAGGGATCCCAACTGTTGGTCAAGGGATTTTTTTAAGGTTGGAATGGGATGTGATGCAATGGAAAATGGTGTGTCTGAGAGCTTCAATGCTGCTATTGAAGAAGCTAGAAAGAAGCCATTGATCACTATGTTGGAGGACATAAGGGTATTTGCGATGGAGAGATTGTACATGCAGAAAGGGAAAGGATTGGGTAGGGATTTGGCAATTTTTCCAACTATAAGAAGTAAACTTGGTAAACTAAAGAAGTTGAGAAGGTTAGTTGTTACAAACACTTTTACTTACTTTTTGTAGAAGCTAGTGGCTGACTAATTTTTTGAATTGACAGATTTTGGGCATCATATGTTAGTGGATACAAGCAGTTTGAAGTTGTACAATGTAATGAAAGGTATGGGGTTGACTTGGAGAAGAGAGAATGTGGATGCAGAGGTTGGTAATTGACAGGAATTCCTTGTGTACATGCCATATGTGCCATATCTTCCTTGAATCTTGATCCAGAGGAATTTGTTGCAGAGTGGTTTACTAAATCTGCATTTCTTAGGGCCTATGAGTACACCATACATCCCCTGAATGATAGTACCTTGTGGCCCCACATGCTTGATTTTCACCAGATACTACCTCATATTAGGAGGAGGTTACCCGGTAGGCCATGTGTGAAAAGAAAAAGAGACCAAGCAGAAAATGAACTCAGTGGGAACACAAGGCATGCTATAAGCAGGGCAGGTGTTCAACACAGATGTACAATTTGTAATGAAACTGGACACAACAAAGCTACATGTACAATGAGGGGTCCTTCTGAAGCAGGTCCAAGTAAAGCAAGAAATAAGAGTAATGCAAGAAGTTGTCCATCACAAGCAGGTCCAAGCACTCCAGCTCCAAGTGCTCCAACACATGTCAATCAAGATCCTTTGACTTAAGACCATGTCCCTGTGAATGAAGATCCTGTGAATCAGGAGAATGTGAATGAAGTTCCTATCAACCAAGATCATGTGAATGAAGTTCATGTGCATGAAGATCCTGTTAATGAAGTACCTATTAACCAAGATCCTGTAATTCAAGTACCTATTAACCAAGATCCTGTGATTCCAGTACCTGTTAACCAAGTGCCTGTGAATCTTGGTGTTAGGGTGCCTAGGAGACTTGGTGTTAGAGCAAGGAAGCCTTCAGAGAGAATCAACAAGATACAAATCAGGAAGCAGGTTTTCCGAAAGGATGGCAAAGGATTGACCGAGGACAACCCAATTACTTTAGATTTAGATTGATTAGGGTTACTTGTTTTCTTTTGCTTTGAAAGTATGTAATAGTACACTATGTATGGTGACTTTCTTTTGTTAATTGGGCCAAATTTTGATGTAATTGACAGTACTACCCTTGCTTGTAGCCTAGCAACTTTTTATGGTCTTTAAGTAAATGGAATCGGATATGGTATCCTATGTCAATTGTGTTTTGTCTTTTTCAATCTTTATTGGTATTAATGCATTAGTTTATTAAGAAGGTCATAATGGGAATCACCTGTCAGTTGTGTACTGGGAATCATATTCCCTATTTGTTTCTATCAATGTCCTTTGTTTTTGGTTGTTGAAATTGCAGACAAATTCAATTATCATCGTCCTTGTCTTTTGGCTGTTGAAATTGCAGCCAAATTCAATGTAAATTACAATTAAATGCTCACAATGTAACACTTCATTCAGTATGCAAACTCCATTCAATACATTTAATATAAACTATTCAGTACATTCCATATAAACCATTCAATCCCTACATTCAAAATACCACAATTCAATACATCATACAAAACTCTATGCAAACTGTTTTCATATAATATTACAACTGATTTCAACCCTATAACTATGTGCTTTATTCTTCAAATCTTGAACTTCTTTCTTCAAACATGCAACATCCTCTTTAACTGCTTCAAGTTCTTGTTTTAAATTCGGATTCCCAGTCACAGGTTCATCAATCCATTCCCAATACTTACACTTCTTACCCGGTTTCTTTGAAATCAAATATAAAAATTGTAAGAACCTCAAAATCTTTATTTATTAGAAGGAAAATCAAAAGTACAGAGGGAAATCAAGATCGACATACTAGAGAATTAGGGCAAACTTTTAACTTTTTGTTAGGGCTGTCTTTAGTCTTGGATGTGCATATTCGAACTGGGAGTTGACAATCACATAGCTCCTCTTTCTTTGCGATGGAACCAGATGAACTGGGAGTCGACATCTTCTTCTTCGATTTTGGGTATGGGTTCGAATGTTTTTTGACTGAAGTTAGGGCTAGGCATCGTATTATAATCAACAGAACTAAGAGATGATCCACGTAGGAGTGTTTTCTTTTAATGAGTGTCCACATAGGTAGCCATGTCAGCAAATATGGAAGCAACCGATAATAATGATTTAATTTAAACACAACAACAAGTTCAAGGGTAAAATATGGAAAAAAAAATTCAGAGACTAAATGTGTATAAATTCAATAATATATTACCTTTTTAAGTCATTATCCCTTTAAAATACCGAAAATAGACGTCATTCTCTTTAGATGAAAATAAAAAATTTTAGTGACCTTTTAGAACAAATGGGTTGGGCACTTGGGCTACATCACATTTACCCATTTGTAAACTCTAACTTAATGCTGCCGAGTTGTCGCCCGCTGTGAGCTGCTACAACCGCTCAGTCGCCCACTCGTTTCTCACTTCGCTTCTCTTTCTTGGCTAACTGCTCGCCGGACTGAAGCCGGCTGCTCTCATTTTTCTGCTGTTGCTTAAATTTTGTTGTTTACGAAAGAGGTATTTTCAATTTTGTTGCTGGCTTGATGCTCACCACTTGTACATTAATCTGTGTTTTATTTTCTATTTTGTTGTTGCCTTCTAGTTTGTGTTTTCTTAATTGATTTAAGTGTTAGTTGTTATTTGTTAGGGTTTATAACAATTTGACTTAGTTGTTGCATATCACTTATACATTAATCAACATTCTTGCTAATTGTTAATAGATTTCATATTTAGGGTTTTGTATATTGTTGCTGCTTTGTATTTTTTAATTTGTTAAAAGATTTTATTATGATTTGTTAGCGTAATCTTTTGCCTTCACCAAATCAAGTAGTCTCTCTTTTCATTCACCAAAATAAACTCAATCAAGATGTGTTTCATTTGAAGATCCATTTAGCCGTTCATACTTGTTATTGTTAGATTAGCTCGTTTAGGCTTGCTAGTTCTAACTACTCATGGTGATTTTTTTTTTTTTTTTTTTTTTTTTTTTTTTTTTTTTGCATAACAACCTCTAATGTCCCCCAATTCAAGTTAAGTCCCCTGTTAGATGTCTACACTTACCAATGCTGTGTTAAAGCCATAAAAAGGTTAGTATCATAGATGATACATGCAAAATGCTTTTGGTTAATATCTAGTTTCCACATATTGTAGATAATGGAACACATGAAAGACAAATTCATACACAAGATAAAACGGTCAATGTAACCCAAAATCAAACTACAAACTCCAGAACAACAAAAAGTTAAGGAGGAGAAAACATCTATACAAAATCATATCATAAACAAAATTTGAAATTTCTGCATTTGCTAAGGTCCCATCGCCCCATGCGCTTTCCGTTGTTGAAAACATGAAGCAAACTCTGCAAGTTTGATCAATCATTGTCATTTGTTTCTTAGTTTCATAGTTTCTTTCCGATGTAGCCTCCCACAAAATTGAAGAAAGCATGTCTCCATCTATTCTTAAGCACCAAAATTCCCAAAATACCCATAAACCCCGTTGTGAAACCGCTCGTTACACCGTAAATCCACATCATTTCAAAACCATCATCATCTTCATCTTCCTCGGTGTTTCTTCCAACTTCCAGGACTTGATCATGTTTGCAACTGGTAGGTAGCGGACTTCCACAAAGTTGGTTATTGGCTGCGTATATGGATGGATCAATGAGTGTCTGGAGCTGACTTCCTGTTGGAATTTGCCCTGATAACTTGTTGTGTGACAAATTCAGCTGGCTAAGAGATGTCAATGCAGACATACTCTGTGGGATCATCCCTGAAAGACTGTTGACAGAAAGATCAAGAGAGAATAATGATTTCATATCACCAATTCTATCTGGAATGCGACCCGTGAGGTGATTGTTTGAGAGGTTAAGACCAACCAATCCTGCAAGAAGTACCAATTCCTTGGGTATTTCCCCTACCAGTTTATTGCTTGAAAGGTCCATGTTCACGATGTATTTTATCTTCGTTGTATACTCGAGTGCAACTCCTTTCATTACCTGAGTCAAACTCTGCTCGAATCTGCCTAAAAAATCCATATCGGAGTAGCCTCCGGTCATTCCACTCAACTTCTGGAAACAGAGAGGGATTTTTCCTGTTAAGTTGTTGTCTCCAAGATCCATGATTTGAAGTTCGCTGCTTTCACACAGCTCTACAGGAATTGGACCTGTGAAGTTGTTTTTATGTAGCCTGAGAACTCTCATAAACATGACCTTTTCACCCAACCATTTTGGAATGCTTCCAGAGAATTGGTTTTCACCCAAATCCAACAGATCCAAATCTGTGCAGTTTGCTAGAGTTTCTGGAAGTTCGCCATGGAAGCTATTGTTGTTTAGTTGTAACCAATTTAGTGAAGATCCAAGATTGCCTAAAGAGCTTGGAATGACACCCGATAGCCGGTTGGAGCTTAATACAATACAATTCAGTTCAGGGAGATCTCCGATACAATCAGGAAGGGTCCCGGATAGCATATTTTTAGAAAGATCTAGAACATAGATCTTTGTAGCATAACACAATGAATCTGGAATCGATCCGTTGAAGAGGTTGTTCCTAAGAACCAACAATGCGGATCCTCTCCCATAACCTACTAAGCGTTCGGTAAAGGGAAAAGTTGTAAAGGACTCGGTTGTTCGGTTGGATGGAAGGTTTGTCAACGGACCATTGAGAAAGTTGTGGGAGAGATCAAGGATCATGATGATAGGGAGGTCGCGAAGCCAAACTGGAAGAGCTCCAAAAATGCTAGTATTAGAAAGGTTTAGAATCACAAGACTCCGTTGCATTCGAATCCATGGTGGAAATTCTGATTCGATTTTGGAAGATTCGAGTAGAATGTTTCTTATTTGGAAAGGAGGGTTCCAATCAGGTGAAATCGTGAAGCTCAACATGTGGTTCCACCTTGCATCCAAGTGTTTTAACATTGATGTGTTGGCGAAATGGGCTTCAGTGATTACACCCGATAAAGAAGTGTTGGATATATCAAGAAATTGAAGTTTAGAAAGCTGTCCGATGGTATCCGGAAGAGGGATTTGTAATAAGTTTTTTGATAAATCAAGAAACTGGAGTTGTGAGAGGTTTCCTATCGATAAAGGAATCTCAGACAATGAATTGGAGTTGAGATACAAGATTTCTAGATTCGAAAGTCGTCCAAGGGAGAATGGAATCGGACCGTTTAACAGGTTCAGAGATAAATCTAGTTTCCGAAGCATCACCAGGTTTCCAAAAGACGTTGGAATCGAACCTGTCAATTGGTTTCCAGAAAGATCTAATTCCCGCAAACCCGACAGATTTCCAATTCCATGAGGAATAATGCCAGAAAATCCCGCGAAATAAAGATACAGAAATCTGAGTTGTGTCATCGACCCGATGAAGTCCGGAATCGGGATGCTGCGAAAAAGGATCCCACTCAAGTCCATGTAACTCAAATGAGTCAACTCGACCAAATACGGATCCAACTCGTTTCCCTCTAATTGTGTGTAAGTACCTGAAATATTGCTTCCGAGATCAAGCATGGTAACATGTCCGGTTGCATTATCGCATCCGATGCCTTGCCACTCACAACACTTGTTTCCTTTCCATGATGATAGTCTACCAGAAGGTTTGGGTGCAAGGCTATGTTTGAATTGGAGAAGAGCTTGCCTCTCTTCTTCCAAACAACCAAAACACAAGTTTGTGGTTGCAAAAATTAAGAAGAGAAATAATAACCATAGCTTCCCCATGACTATGACTGTAGTTTCTTCAAGAACAGCTACCTCAATGACGAGGTCAAGAATTATATATATAAATACTCTTTTTTTTCAATACACCGAATATATAATATTTAAAATTTGCTTTTGTCTAAAGTATCCACTATCCACCAAACATTACCGCGTAAAAAAAACATCTTTTTAAGAAATAAATATATATATATATATACTTTACATGCCTATAAGGCATGCACAACATGTTTGTTTTTTTTTAAATATATACTTATATTAAATTTCGGTTTATGCTACGTCATTTTAACACCAATATTTTTATACTAATTAATTAGATTTACCTATTAATTAAATTCAACTAAACAATATTATTTTACTAGATTTAAAGACAAATTATGCTTTATACCTTCTAGAAAGTTTATATTTGGGAGACGAATTATGCTTTATACCTTCTAGAAAGTTAATATTTGGGTTTTAGTTAAGGTGGTTGTTATTAGCCGAAATATACCTGCCATATATTTCAGATTTCTATTTGTATTCTATGTAATTATTGTGCATGGTCTGTACCATATTTAGCTCTAGTTTGTTAGGCTTCCCCCTTTCTCTCTATAATTCTCAGAATATATTAAGTGGAATATCAATGAGATGGGCATTCGAATCTCAAACAATTACATGGTATTAGAGCCAAGGGCTCATTACCGATTTTATTCTCCTTCCACAGCCATGGCCATGCCATTTTCTTGTCCATTTCTTTTTTAGTCTTGTCCGCCATCTCCTAATATTCCAAGATGTCCGAATAACCCAACCCCATCAAATCAATCCACCCAGCTTACACTGTAACAAACATACAGAACAAGGTATGGATTCTAGATGGCACTAAGGTCACGTACTCTTCATGGGTAAGACTGTTCACACTTCACACTAAAGGTTACAAAGTCCTCTCCCACATCGATGGTACAAATCCTCCAGCTAAGACATATCCAGCCTGATCAGAAATCGATGCTATCATCCTTCGGTGGATCTATGGGACAATTTCTGATGACCTTCTTGCTCGAATGCTTGAACCAGACTCCACTGCATACGAAACTTGGTCCAAAGTTTAAAACATCTTCCTCAACAATAAGGGCTCTCGGGCTGCAACCCTAGAGCACGAGTTCAACAACATGACACTCTGAGCCATGACATCCCTTGAAGCATATTGCCAACACCTCAAAGACCTATCTAGTCAGCTTAACGATGTGGAATGCCTAGTCAACGAGAATCGTCTCGTTGTACAACTGGGTCGTGGTCTAACCTTCGAATTCGACACCGTGGCTGCCTACATCAACCAACCTTACTTACATGGGATACCGCCTGCTTCATGCTACAACTTGAGAACCAGCGCCAAAGTGCCCAGGACAACCACTCGCCTATGGAGGTTGCTGCCATCGTTATCATGAACCACCGTCCAACTCTATGCCATGACGTGATTCTGTTAACAAGAGTCGCCAATCTCATCCACGTAACACTAGTCGACGATTTTCTCCATCTGGTTCTCAAAACAGGCAGAAATCAACCCACTCATCGCGGTCCTTCGTCTGATCAAAAATCGACAGCTCCCTCGTATTTGAACAATCGGTGCACTCATCTGGTCAAAATTGACCCCCATGGTCCAATTTCCCATCACCCTTTTCGGCTGCTCCTTGGTGGGCTTCCCCACCACCTTGCCCATATCCTACTTAACGAGGATGGGCCACACCTTGGGCAACTTTCTGCCGTGAATCTTGACCCCAACGACAACCAGTGGTACATGGACTATATGGACTGAGGAGCTACCACTCACCTTATCGCGGACGCAAGTAAAATTTCTACTCCCTGTATGTCTTCTATTAAGTCTGTGTTTATTGGAAATGGTAATCAAGTATCAGGTCACACCCTATTACCTCACCCATCCAAACCTATACACCTAAAAGACAATACTCCACACTCCAAATGTTCTCAAAAACCTTGTATCCGTATGTAAGTTTTGTCGAGATAATATTGTATCCGTTGAATTTGATCTATATGGTTTTTCTGTAAAGGATTACAAGATTGGGAAGCATTTGACGAGGCATAATAGCTCCAGTGACCTCTACCACTTCACTAATCAAAGAAAGTAAGAAAAAAAAACATAATTTTCGAAAAAAAAAAAGAAACAGATTTTCCAGCAATATAAACAAATTCCAGCAAAAAAAAAAAATTTCTGAAGAAAAAAACTGGTTTCTCTTTAAAACACAAATTTTCTGTAAAAAACTGATTTATTTGTAAAACATAGAAAACATGTAAAAAAAAGACTTACATGTTGAAAAACACTTTAATTTCTTTCACAACTTATAGCACTACAAGTGAGACTAAGAACCTTTATAGCAAATTTTTTTAGATTAGGAGTTGATGATCCATATGCTCCCACCAATCAACTATAAAAAAAACATAAAGTCAAAGACTATAAATTAGAATTTAGAAGAAAAAAAATTAAGTAGGAATTTACATGGTCATTTTGTTTCCCGATGTCTATCAGCCATAGGATTACCAAATAGTCTTTGTGCATTCTGATATTTATCCAATTCCTTTGAAATCTTGTCTTGATCTCGTTGCTCGGGAACAAGCCTCATAATGCAATCATACAAACCTTTTTCTACTTCTTCACAAGCTACCCCACTTACATCTTTATAAAAAGTTGTCTTGTAGTCATCCGGTTTCGAAAAGCTATCATGAATGGCCTCCTTAGCCATATCCATGGCCTCATAAATGCAGCCCATGGCCGGATATTTTTCTTCATCAACAATCCTAAGAACCTTAATTAGTGGACTCGTCAACTTAACAGCATAATGTACATTTCTCCAAAATGTTTATTGCATAAAGTAGCCTTTAACTTTTATCCCCTTCCCGTCTGAAGACCACCTAGATGTTTCCTACTCTTTAGAAATCACCATATTACTCAAATTGGTTCTCTGTTTGTGGATTAGTGCAAGAGTGATGAATGATGTTGCAAATCTTGTGATAGCCGACCTATGTAAGTTTCTTTGGTTTGTGAACTTCTTTAATGCACTTTTCACTCTTGGAACTTGTTTGCCAATATCTGCCAACATCAAATCTAGGCAATGTGCAGCACATGGTGTCCAATAAAGATTTGGTCTTTCAGCTTCCAACAACTTCCCTACAAAGTTTATAGATAAAAAGTAGATGCCATTAGACAAGATATTAACATTCATAAAAGATAAAAGACTAAGGTTAAAAGTTAAAAATCTTACTCGCCTTCTCATAAGCTGATGCATTCATTATCGGTCACCACTTGTACCACATTTTTTTCACCAACTTCCTCTACCATTTTATCAAGAATACGGAACAACAAATCTACATCTTTTGAAACATCGAAAAATCAAGTGACCTCTTGAATACCGAACCCTTTTGGGAGCTCAAATGAAGTTGATGATGTCTTTTTGCACCATGGATCCATCTGATAACATTGAACATCTTTTACTTTGTTATTTAGTATAGGCACTCTACTTTATCTCTAAGGTCCTCTCGACAAACTTCGTTGATGATTTGTTTCCTATCCTTCTTACCTTTCATTGCATCTTGCAGGTTAGGAGGATAATACATGTTTTTTATCTTGGTTTTTTGGGAGGGGGCATGTTGCTACTATCGCCTACCTCAATATCTTCCTCTTTATTTTCAATGCCCTTGTATCCATAAGCTTGTTGCATCCGAAAACTTGCTTCCATTTGTTGTTGTGCCTTTAATGATTGCTTCTTTTCTATGAATGCCCTACATTCTTCTCGTACATGCTTGGGACAATTTGGGCATTTCTTTTCGTCTTTATGACCACCAACCAAGTGTTGTTTGAGGAGATATACTCCTCCTTTCAGAACTTGTCAACAAAAAGAGCAAGAAAAGTTGTTTTTATTACTTGGATCTTGTTTACCATATCTCCTACCTGGTCATCTGAAGTTGAACCCATTTTATAAACAGTAACAAAACCGATGTTAATTAACAATTTGACACTTTAACAACATTACAACATAAGTTCATAATAGTTAGAGATAAAGTATAACATAACTGTTCAACAACACAAATTACAACATAACATAACTACAATACTCCGTAAGTGTAACAACATGAATCAATGAACAACTGAACATTCAAACAAGTGATTAAGTGAATAATAGTAAAAAAAAAAAAGAGTATAGTAGATTGATAGTATACTAGTAAATAGTAATCTAGTATTAAATATTAATACATTACAGGGGAAATTACAGAATACAGATTACAATACACAGAGTACATATATGAATATATGATATTATGAATTTATGATTTAACTATAAGAATATAAGTTATAAATTATAACAAAGTTTAAACTTTAAACATCATATCAATATAAGATTAGTCCAAGATTTAATTGGAAATCTACATTAAAAAGTGAGTTATATACCTATATTGACTTCCATACGTGATCACATGAATGCATGATGAAACTTGAGTTGAGAGTAGAATTGGGGTAGAATGGAAGTAGGAAACATAGTGGAAGACTGGAACTCTTGATGTTTAGTGGAAGATTGGAACTCTGGAAGCACCGTTGAGTTGAAGAAGGTAGAAAGCAATTTGGAATTCTTGGAGAAACGGTTGGAGAAGATGATGAAAAAAATGTTTTTTTTTTATGTTTTGCCGCATCTGAATCTTTGTCATGCGATGTGCGACTCTTGGTTTCCAAGAGTTTTTTTTATTAATTTATTTAAACCTAACGGCCCACCATCTAATTAAAAGCACGTAACTCATCAAGGCACGCTTAAGCGCCGCTTACCGTGTCACTGAAAAACGCCAAAAGCGGTCCGAGTCGAGTGAGTTAAGGAACACATCACATTATAGGGTCTCAAGCTCTTAGGCTAATCGCATTGGCCCCTAACACTTAAAGCACGCTTTTCTAAACCAAGTGTGGGATACACAAGTTTGATTTTTTTTTTTTGAGAAAAATGAACGGCTTGTGTGTCGGGTCCTGATTCTCTCAGGCAAAAAAAAGGCCATGTGTTTTGATGTACCACCGTGCCATTTGGTCTTGCGATTATTAAACACGATATCGACACTCACATAACCCTCGTGATGATTCCTAAACCCTAATAATAAACTTTCGATTTTCTTTCAATCTCTTCAATCAATCCGAGATTAAAGCACCATGGTATGCAATTTTTTCATCCTAACCTCACCTCCTTCATCATCTAGGTCGAATTCTTCCCATGAAGGTGTAAAAATTGGATCTTGCATAAAACCCTAGTTTTTGATTTGTAAATTTTTATTTGATTTTTGTATTATATTTCAAAATTCTTATGTAGGGAGCAAGCCTGGGGAGGTGTTTTGGAAGAAAGATTGAAAGCTTTCATCTGTAATTGTGCATTCCACCATTGATGAGTTCAAACTCTTCTTGAGGTTGAAGATGAAGTGAAAAAGTCAAGAACACATCACCAATTCAAGCATTTGACTGGTACATTCCTTCCATATCTCAAGTTTAATGCATGAATTTTAAGATAGTTTGATTAGAATTGTTGAAAATTCGTTCGCGTGCTTCATATAGTTATACATTCCTATCTCAATAGTTATGCTTTTGCTTTTGGTCATACTTTGCCTAGTTGTGCTTTAGCTTTTGATCATACTTTGTCTGTCATATACATTTGGCTTGTTAGCACCATGACAAAACACAAGAATCCAAAGCCAAAGGAGGAATGGGAATCCAAGTATGGTGTCACCACCATTGTGCACCGTTCTCTGGAGGAGCGTGACCGTTACTGTCACCTAAAGGGTCGTGAATACTCTCAACAACGGTTTGTACACATTCCCACTCTCCAAGAAATAGGAGTTTATGATGGGGTCTTTCGGCTATTTAGCAATATCGGGTGGGAGAGTATCCTAACTTTAACACCTATGGATTCGTTCAAAAACACAACTCTTGAATTCTTACAATCTTTGCATTTCAATGATGATTCCAAAAGACTCTCATTCCACCTCATGCAATTGCAATTTTTTCCAAGGCTAGACGATCTTAGTGGGTTTGTAGGGATCTCTACGGACAATACTTATGGTCCTCATTTAGGATTTAAGCGAGAAAAAAAATACCCTCTTCAAAGCTAAGGACTTTTGGATGGAAATCATAGGGTTGGATTCTTACGAGGCTCGATCCGCCAAAGCTTCTCAAATCATTCATCCGGTCTTAAGGGTGGCCCTCCAAATTATCTCTAATGTTGTCTTCCCCCAAGAAGATACAAGCAAAACTAGTAAAATGGAGCTAGAAATTCTTTAGTGCATGGTCACTGGCCTTAAAAGACCACATTTTGGCGCCTTTCTTGCCTCCAAACTTGTCAAGATTTCCACTAGTGATTCCGGCCCCATTCATTGTGGTGGGATAGTCACTTATCTTGCCACTCGCCTTGCTTGTGCCGAACTTTTTGAGGAGAAACGCCCTGATCTCGAGAAAATCACACAAGGCTCCAATGCCCTCACGTCTAATGTCCTTGAAACCTCATCTTTCTTCCGCAAAGAGAGTGAAGGTAGTCTTACATGGTGGGTGCAGAAAAAACCTCATTTCCGAGTTCCTGCTGGGGATTTCAGTTCCCTCCAACTCCAACAGGACATCACTCAGACACGGTGGTTATTGCTAAATAACATTTCTGCTAAGCCCATCCCGCGATCTCCTAAGTGGATAATCGTCGACCACGAAGACGAAACCAGTGCTACTCCTTTTGTCCCCCTCGCTCACTTTACTCCTCCCACTGCAGGAGGATCAACTTCTGTTGTCCCGGTAGAGACCACCCATTACATCTACACCAACCGGGCGACTCAGTACCACGACACATACATGAGGCGTTTTGATCTCCTTGATCAAGTTGTTGCAGACATTCAAGCTGATTTATCTGCAACCAATGCATCCATTCAGCAATTGGCACAAACAGTACAAAATATTCATTCTGAGTTTATGCGGTGTTGGACCCCTCGCGGTCAACCTCCGCCTCATCCTCCCACCACTCGGTAGGCCTCTCTGAGCATTGATGACAATGCTTAATCTTAAGCTTTGGGAAGGTCTTTGTATATTAGGTTCTAGTTTCCTCATGCATTTCATCAAAAACATTTCAATAACCCAAAAAGATTTTGCTTTTCTTATTTTCATTTTTTAAGTGTATTCATTTCAAAGCATACAAACAAAATTACAAAAATATTTTCATTTTTTATTTTATTTTATTTCTTTGCATTTTGCATTTTTAATCACCAAAAATTACAAAAAAAATTTAATTTCAACTTATTCTTAGTTTGCATTTCAAATATATATATACATCAAATCATAAAGGGTGCGAGTAGTTGACCACCTTGAAGTCCAAAAAAAAAAATAGAAATTAAATAACTCCTCACTTTGAATGTGTCGCACAAACAAAGAATGCTAGACCTGACGGTGTCATCTTCGTCGTGGGTTTGGTAACTCAAAAATAGAGGGTAGATGATTTTCTGTGTTGAGTTATGGAGTAAAGGAGGGTAAAACAGCTTTTGAAAATACCGCGCTCTTTAAAACTCGATATTTCACGCCAACTCTTGTTTGAAATGACCGGACAACCATCTTTAGAATCACTTTTGAGTAGACCTCTTGAAGGGAGATTTTGTTGCATCCACCTGTTCACACATCGTCTGAAGTATTGAAGACTTGGTTGGCCATTACACCTAATCGGGCTAAAATCTATACAAGCAAATGATTCAAGAACCAATAAAGCTACAATAGAAGAAAGAATCCACAAGCCAAGTCTTACACCAAAGAGATTCAGAAGCAAAGCAAGTCAAATAAAAAGAAATCAACCTCAAATAAAAAAAAAAAAGCAACTTGAAGAAGCGAAAGACAAAGTTTATCAAAGCAAGTCAAAGAAGTCAAGTTGAAGGTTAAAGACACGAACAACACAAGATCTCGAAAGGATGCAATGATTGATACCTTTGGCAGGAAGCCTGAGATGAACAGTGAGCATTGGGATGGATTGAAAGGTTGAGTCAACCGGGAGTACATTGAGAGAGTTTTAGAGGAGCGGTCCCTTTTTAGATATATGGTACCTTCCCAAATAAAGTAATTTGGCACCAGGGTTGTCTACATTTTCAAAACTACTGAATCGGTGACTTTCGTGTAAAGTCTCACGACCCTCTGACTTTGAACTCCGAACCCATGTTTGACTATGTTGACACTTACTTAAAGTGAGAACAATAAATGGATAACATTTTGTGTTTGGATAATTGGTAATTGACTTTCGTACCCCTGGTGATCGAACAAGTAGAATTATGAAATTCGAAAAAAAAATCCTTTTATTTTTTTGAAACTTTCTTAAGCTTATTTTCTTAGTTTCTTTTGTAAATATGTTATTTTCATTGTTTTTGTTCATGCATTCATTCTTAGCTCATTTAGGGTCTTTTTGTCCCTTTTGCTTTATGTTTCTTTTTGCCATCTAGAAATTTTGTTTTGCCCGATTCTCGTTCTTTCTTGAGGACAAGAAAGGTCTAAGCTTGAAGAGGTTTGTTAGGTGCATTTTGTGCACCTATTTTAGACGTCTATTCCTATCTTTTCATTGTGTTTTACTTCCTAATTCTTGTATTTAATTAACTATTTGGGCACTTACATATTTTATTTAGAATGTTTGGTACTTTACTATCTTTTGATTTATTTTGCAGGCTTATAGAGCGCAGAGCATTGGAGTTATGGAGGCTAGAATGGAGCTTAGATGATAGAGCTTGGAGCATGAAGAGAAGATGGATTGGTTGTGTTACGAAAGAGAACTTGAAGACATAACCCGAGTCGTTGCATTTCATCATGGCAAAAGACCACTTTTGATGCATGATCTATGTCACACTGACACGAGTCATGTTTGTCATTTTTATCTTAGCAACATGACTCGGGGTGAAGTTAGATCGAAGATAGATTTGAAGACTTATTTGAGTTTTAGCAAAAAACACGTCCATGCTGAAAACACATGGCCATACTGAAAACATATTGTCATGCTAAAAAAGCATTGTCTTATGGCAAGCACGCGAACAGTTATTTGTGGGGCTAAATAGTACGAAATCGTCATTTTGATAGGAGGAAACGGTTTTGAGAACAACTGGAGGCAATTTTTGGAGAATTTTGGAGCTTTTGAAGATACCAAATCATTGCAAACATTTTTTTATTTCCATTTGTAAGCATTAAACAATTCCAATTTCATCTTTTTTGTTGGTTGATTTGTTCTTAACCATGTGTGGCTAAGAAACATTAATTTATAGTTCTTGTTCAAAACATGTTGATTGCTTGACTTGAAGCATATGACTTAATATTTGATTTATGATTATATTCTAGTGATTATGTTCTTGTTTTAACTAAAATCATTGAATTTGATTTATGTTTGATTGACCACTCATATGAATTGAATTCTTGTGTAGTTAATTAACTTTTAGGACACCTAATCGTTATATTAAGTTAATGATTGGTAACAAACAATAGGTTTTCTTATTGTAGAACATATATAACATGTTTTCACACTTACGAGTGTATGAGAAGAAATGAACATTGTTAGGAAGCTTGTATAAAATTTAATGCTATTTTTCAATATAATCTTAGAGCATGTTTAGGTTGAATTTGTAAAGCTAGGTCTAGTCAAAGCGTGTTTTGGTTAGATAATTTGGCAAACGAGAGGTATCAGAGCGTATTAATATCTTACAGTACCAACTTATTATAAAAATCATGAATAACATCAAGTTATAATTAAGTTAAATGACGACATTGATAACTAGAACTAGAACAATAGGTTTTCTTATTGTAGAACATATATCACATGTTTTCACAATTACGAGTGTATGAGAAGAAATGAACATTGTTAGGAAGCTTGTATAAAATTTAATGTTATTTTTCAATATAATCTAAGAGTATGTTTAGATTGAATTTGTAAAGCTAGGTCTAGTCAAAGCGTGTTTTGGTTAGATAATTTGGCAAACGAGAGGTATCAGAACGTATTAATATCTTACAGTACCAACTTATAATAAAAATCATGAATTACATCAAGTCATAATCAAGTTAAATGACAACATTAGTAACTAGAACTAGAACAATAGGTTTTCTTATTGTAAAACATATGTCACATGTTTTCACACTTACGAGCGTATGAGAAGAAATGAACATTGTTAGGAAGCTTGTACAAAATTTAATGCTATTTTTCAATACAAATTTAATGCTATTTTTCAATATAATCTAAGAGTGTGTTTAGGTTGAATTTGTAAAGCTAGGTCTAGTCAAAGTGTGTTTTGGCTAGATAATTTGGCAAACGAGAGGTATCAAAGCGTATTAATATCTTACAGTACCAACTTATAATAAAAATTATGAATTACATCAAGTCATAATCAAGTTAAATGACAACATTAATAACTAGAACTAGAACCATTTCAACTTGTTTACAAATTTATAGACTTTTGTCCCGTATCTTTAAGGATCTACCTTGCTTGTCTTGTACTACATTTTTGTGCATTGACATAGTATAAATGGAGTCTATAGTACCTATATTATTTGTGGGGTTTGACACCCTAACAAAAAATATACAAAAATTAAAAGAAACGATACATGCTTACCAAGGCGTTGGCTATCCGTACAAACATATTTTTTTTTTCGCAAACGAAACATTCTTTTGAAATCACTTGGCTGGTAGACACAATTTTCTGCAAATAAATCGTGAGCTAAACGCTTGTGTCCTTCACGATTTTTGTTTAACATTGCACGTCTTGTTAGTAGAGAAGTTGGATTTGGTTGTAGTAACACGTCCATACAATACTCGTACATCGTACTGACGAAGATATCATCATCATCATCATTGGACATTGGACAGGTCGAACATATCCTTTTTTTTTTTTGTAGAAGTATTGAAATTTTATAAAATATAGAGAAAGAAAAGGATGGTGTGAATGAATTTTATATAAATGGTATGTATTTATAGGTAAATACAATTAATTATTTTTTTAATTAAAATGGCCGTTAATTGGTCAAACCCGTTCAAAAGCGTTCAAATTCAATGTGTTGCATGGCGTTACCATGGCAACGCTGGACACCATATCGTCACCCTGGGCGGTGTTCCGAGCGTTACCACGCCGTTGAAGGCCCTCCACGTAGACAATAACGGCGCAAAACGGCCCATACCCCATACTCTAAAAGTAAAGTAAGTTGCTGAAATTGTGAGTATGAGACCTAAATGATCTTTGCCATTTACGAATCATTGTGATATGATGTATATAGTATTACCATGATATTAAACTATGTATAAGGCAACTAGTTAAAGCTTAATGTGAAAAATTAAGTAAGTTGGCTGGATAGTATTATGTTATTATAAAAGGGTTATGGAAATGATATAAAATTAATACAAAACCATTTAATAATCACAAATGTAATTGTCGATTGTTAACAGGAATGCTGCAACATTGGATTACAAGGAAAGTGGATTAGAGACATGATGCTAACTAATCTCCCCATGTGAGCACATATGAATTTTTCCTATATTATGGAACATTACAATGACACATGATATTATAGCATAAAAGACTTTGTGAAAATAATACTTTTTTTGATTTCCAAGCGTGCTTAAAGTATTTGATTAAAGATTACTCGTTGGACTTTCAAGCATGCTAAGTGTTTTGGGAAGTGGTTGCTTGTTGCTAGTCAATTTGTAGGTGAGTTTCGATTGCCACAAGAAGCAAAGAAATCGAGGATCGAGGCACGTTCTGGCCAATTTTTGACATGATACCATATAGCAGTATAGAAAATAATTGAATGAGAGAATTATATTGATGATTTACAAGTATACGAAGGTTTCATTTTTTCTATAAATACAAAATAATCTCTAGCAAACTAATAAATCAATTAGAATGAATTGATGGAATCAGTCAACATGTATCACTTGATATGTAAAGTGAAACTGATTTGTTGTAGCACGTGTACCTAACAATCTGATATACAAAACTGAAACATAATTCATAAAGTTCAAGACATGAAGCAAATTTTGCAAGATTGACCATTCGAAGTACTAAGTTTCACAGTTTCATGCCGATGCAACCTCCAAGAAAATTAAATAAAGCAACTCTCCACCTGTCCTTAAGCGCCAGAATCCCCAAAATTCCCAGAAACCCTGTCGTGAAACCGCTAGTTGCAGAGTAAATCCATATCTTCTCAGAATCATCACCGCCTTCATCTTCCTGAGCATTTCCACCATTTTCTGGGACTTGATCACGATTGCAGTTGACCAATAGTGGACTGCCACAAAGCTCGCTATTGCCAGCATAAATGGATGGATCAATGAGCGTCTGGAGCTGACTTCCTGTTGGAATTCTCCCTGATAAGATGTTGTGTGACAAATTCAGATGACTAAGAAACGTCAATGATGATATACTCTGTGGGATTGTACCCGAAAGATTGTTTCCAGAAAGATCGAGAGAGAATATCGAATTCATATCACCGATTCTATCAGGAATCCGACCCGTGAGATGATTGTTTGACAAGTTAAGACCCAACAATCCAGAAAGAAGTAACAAGTTTTCAGGTATTTCCCCAACCAGATTATTGCTCGAAAGGTCCATGTTGATAACGTATACCATTATGGTTGTGTAATCGACTTGGACCCCTCTCATTACCTGAACCAAACTCTGCTCGAACCCACCTGCAAAATAAAGATTGGAGTTGCCTCCCATCATTCCTTTCAAGTTCTGAAAGCATTGAGGGATGGGTCCCGTTAACTTATTATCTCCAACATCCATGATTTGGAGGTCGGTGCATTCACACAACTCTACAGGAATTTGACCCGAGAAGTTGTTCTTATGTAGCCTGAGAACCACCAGATTCTTGAGCTTTTCACCAATCCATTTCGGTATGCTTCCAGAGAATCGGTTTTCGCCCAAATCCAACACATCCAAACTTGTGAAATTTGCTAGAGTTTCCGGAAGTTCGCCATGGAAGCTATTGTTGTTTAGATGTAGCCATCGTAGTGAAGAACCAAGATTGCCTAGAGAGCTTGGAATGACACCCGATAGCCGGTTGGAACTTAATATCATATTACTCAGTTCTTGGAGGTTTCCGAAGCAATCCGGAATGGTCCCCGATAATATATTTCTAGAAAGATCGAGGATAATTAAATCCGTAACATTGCACACTGAATCCGGAATCGATCCGTTGAATAGATTGTTCTTAAGAAGCAAAAATCTTCCCAGTGTTTTGTAATCAGCGAACCGTTCGATAAATGGAAAGGAACTCGAGGAATCCGTTGTAAGGTTGGATGGAAGATTTGCCAATGGACCTTCAAGAAAATTGTGGGAAAGATCGAGGATCGAGATGATCGGGAGCTCGCGTAGCCACTCTGGAAGATGTCCTGACATGCTAGTATTTGAAAGGTCCAGAATCACGAGACTCCTTTGAGTTTGAATCCATTGTGGAAATCCCGATTCAATTTTGCACGATCTAAGGAAAACGTTTCGTATTTGGAATGGAGGGTTCCAATCGGGTGAAATCTTGAAACTCAAATGGTGGTTTGAGGTTGCTGCCAAGTGTTTTAACATGGATGTGTTTGTGAAATGGGCTTCGGTGACTACACCGGAGAAAGAGTTGTTAGATATATCAAGAAACTCAAGTTTAGAAAGCTGTCCAATGGTATCCGGAAGTGAGCCTTGCAATAAGTTTGCTGATAAATCAAGAAACCGGAGTTGCGATAGGTTTAGGTTTCCTGGTGATAACTGAATTGAAGACAAAGAATTAGAGTTGAGATACAAGATTTCTAAATTTGATAATCGTCCCAGGGAGAATGGAATTGTCCCGTTTAACAGATTCCAAGATAAGTCTAGTCTACCTAACCCCATCAGGTTACCTAAAGACGTAGGAATGGAACCTGTTAATTGGTTCCCGGAAAGAACTAATTCCTGCAAACTCGTTAACTTTCCTAGAGATTCTGGGATACTCCCCGTCAACTCGTTATAATCCAGATACAATCCTCTCAAAGCTGTAAGCCTTTCTAGTGAACTCGGGATTTCACCACTAAACTTGTTGTCGTTTAGAATCAGTGTCTCCAGAGCAAACTGGGCGCATGCCGATACATTACTTGATGGCCCAACGAGTCTCCCTCGGATAGAACTAAAGGCAAGATCCAGCCTTTTTAATCGGCAAAGTCTCCAGACCCCGGTTACTTGAATACCCGGAAATCTATTTCCGGCAAGGTCCAGTTCTGTAATTCCGTTCATGACAGGAATCGAAGAATTAAGACTGTTGTATGAGATATCAAGAACTCGTAAAGAGGTCAGGTTTTGTACAAACAGAGGGAAGTTTCCTTGGAATGAATTTCTACTAAGATCAAGTGTTTGAATGGTGGAAAGCGTAATATTGGAATCGAGATGTGTGCGATTGAAATGGGAATTGGAAAGGTCACATCCTGACAAACGTAAAGATCGTAAAGAAGGAACCATATACAACAGTACCTTGTCAAAATTTCCAACTTCACCAACACTCAATCCGCTGAGATCAAGATGTTCGAGTGCCAAAAGACTCGACAACCATGTGACATCATCAACGACTAAATCCATGTCGCTGAGATCAAGCACGCGCAAACTCGACAGATTTCCGATTTCGTGAGGAATGTCACCAGAAAAGCCCGCGGAAGAAAGATTCAGAAACCGGAGTTGGGTCATCGACCCGACGAACTTGGGAATCGGGCTGCTACGGAAATAGAGCCCACTCAAGTCCAAGTAAGTCAAGCGAGTCAACTTGGCTAAAGACGAGTTCAACTCGTTTCCCTCTAGAGAACCTAAAAGATCACTTCCGAGATCAATCCTGGTGACATATCTGGTTGCATTATCGCAGCTCACGCCTTTCCACTGGCAACACTTGTTTCCGGTCCAAGATGGTAGTCGTCGAGCAGTAGAGTCTGATGATGCAAGGCTGCTTTTGAATTGAAGAAGAGCTCGCCGGTCGTGTTCTAAGCAACCGGAACAGAGGTTTGTGGTTGCAAAAATGAAGAAGAGAAAGATCCCACCAACCCATAGCTTCCCCATTATCGATCATGGATTCAAGCTCAATCTGACTTTAATTTATTCAAGACACCGTTGATGAAGTCAAAGAATTATAGTTATCAACTCTTCCATTTCCATAAACGGAATACATTAAAAGTCCAATTTTGGTGTCCGCTAAATTTTACTTTGTAAAAGACGCGTGTTTTCTAAATATATTGAGGCTGGCCTAGACTAAGTCACTTGACTATATCTGTATGTCATATGTCTAGACTGAACATTTTCTTATTAATTAGTTATATTTTGTTCTTCAATACTAGAAGAATTATATTGTTGTGACGTGTCATTTTGTAATCCATTTTCTAAACCTTTTCCAATAAGAATTATCATTTTTACCGTTACTCCTTTAAACTCCCAACGAAATCCGAATTGTTTGATACTCATGATCTTGTTCCTGATTTTTGCCATCATGCTTCAACGAATCTTCAATCTAATAGGCAATCGCAATAAATCAGGACGAAATCTTATTCAAAATTGAATTGCATGACATATTCAAAATTGCATTGAACAATTTATATTTACAACATTGAACCTTAAAACAAAACCCACCCTCTTCATTTTCTCTATACTGCTCCCCCACTATGCTTCTCTACTACATTCATGTCCGATGACAATCGATAGTCTCACCTATCCAATGGTTCTCCGCTTCTCAAATGATATCTATCAATTTACTATGGGTCAAGTATTACCGTTACATTTCTGTTATTATTTCTGTTATTTCTCCTAATCATAGTTGTTAATCTGTTAGGTGTATGTTAGCTAGATGCGCGTATAATAAGCTGTAATATAAAAAGTTTTTGAATATGTAAGAAAGTCAACAGAATGAATACAAAAAGATTCTTTCTTCATTTCTTTCTCTGTTAATATGGTATTAGAGAATTTTTTTTGCTTCCGCATCCCTGATTTCAATCTTTATTCTTGATTGTTCCTTTTTCATGATCTTTGATTGATTCCTTCCCTTTGATTGTTTTTTGTTTGATTGATTCAATCAATCCGTTCTTTTTGTGTTCTTCATTAAGATCGTTCTTTTGATTTTCTCGATCTTTTGTTTCTGTCAAAATGTCTGGAGAAAGTTCTCAAAACTCAAATGTTTCTTCAGATGATCCGTATTTTTTACATCACTCGGATAATCCCGGCACTCTTCTTGTCAATCAACAACTTACTGGAGAAAATTATGCGTCCTGGTCTCGGTCTATGACAATTGCCCTTTCAGTCAAGAACAAACTTGATTTTGTTACTGGAGATCTTCCTCAACCTCCGGCCACTGATGTAATCCGTTTCAAGGCCTGGAATCGCAACAACAATATTGTAATTTCCTGGATCCTAAATTCTATATCTAAAGAAATTTCTTCTTCAGTGATTTACCTAAAAACTGCTTCTGCAATTTGGAATGAACTTAAAGAAAGGTTTCAACAAAGCAATGGACCTCGTATATTTCAACTTAAGTGTGATTTGATGAATACAGTTCAAGGACAAGATTCTGTGAGTACGTATTTTACTAGGCTCAAAGTTCTTTGGGAGGAATTATCCAATTTTGATACTCATTGTACATGTGGTTTATGTACATGTGGAGGGGCAAAAGAAATTGAACACACTATGATGTTTCTTATGGGTCTAAATGATTCATATGCCCAAATTCGAGGGAAAATACTTCTCATGGATCCTAT
Source organism: Lactuca serriola (assembly GCF_051521515.1). Lineage (NCBI taxonomy): Eukaryota > Viridiplantae > Streptophyta > Magnoliopsida > Asterales > Asteraceae > Lactuca > Lactuca serriola. The sequence goes on along the minus strand of NC_136409.1, from coordinate 232,019,776 downwards.
ACCTGCAGTTAATCGCATTTTTTCCTTGGTTATTCAAGAAGAAAGACAACGTGAAATTGGAAATAATCAATCTATGAAAACTCCAATGGCTTGTAATGTTCAGAGTTTCAATAACAATTTGAACAATTCAAGAAATCGAGTTTCCAACAATAATTTCAACAAAGGTTCTAACAAGAACTCATCAATGTGTTCTCATTGCAAGCGTTCAGGACACACTGTTGATAAGTGTTACAATCTGCATGGATTTCCACCGGGATATCGTTTCAATCAGAACTCAAATTCAAATAATTCACGTGTGAATGCTGTTTCTGCTGCTGCTACAGAGGGTCAGTCTTCCTGTAATGATACAAGTTCTCCTGTTACAAATCTTACCAATGAACAATGCCAACAACTTATTGCTATACTTACTGGTCAATTGGCTTCAGTGAATTCTGTTTCACATGATCATATTACCGCTTCAGGTAATCACTATGTTCTGACTCTCTCTTCTAGCCATTACAATTCCAATATATGGATACTGGATACTGGAGCAACTAGGCATATTTGCAATGATAAAAATATGTTTCATGATCTGGTAGATATCTCACATACTCGTGTTCGTTTACCAAACCAAATGGTTATTCAAGTTGAATGCATGGGAAAAGTTAACATAAATGAACATATCATTCTCACTGATGTTCTTTATGTGCCACAGTTTGAGTTAAATTTAGTATCAATTTCTCAATTGGCTAAATTCAAAACTGTTAAGGCAAAATTTTATCATGATTTTGCTATTTTGAAGCAGATACACACCAAGAGAATGATTGGCAATGCTAGAGTACATGCCGGACTTTATGTGCTTGAAGATATGCGTATAAGAGCACAAGCACAAGTGAATGTGAATGCAGTTTCAGCTGATTGTTGGCATCAACGGTTTGGACATCCTTCAAATGAGAAGTTGCAATCTATTAGTAGTATCAATGTTTCAAATAAATATTTGAATAAAAGTGTATGCTCTATTTGTCCTTTAGCCAAACAGAAACGTTTACCTTTTCAGTCTTTCAACAATATTGCAAATGAACCTTTTGAGTTGATACAATGTGATGTATGGGGGCCTTATCATGTAAAGGATTATAAGGGATATCAATATTTTGCAACTATTGTTGATGATTGCACTAGATTTACATGGGTATACATGATGAAGCACAAATCTGATGTTCAAAGTATCATTCCACGTTTCTTTGCTATGATTGAAACACAATTTAACACCAAAATTAAGGGTTTTCGGTCTGATAATGCAAAGGAATTGGCTTTTACTGAGTTTTTCAATCAAAAAGGAGTATTGCATCAATTCTCTTGTGTTCAACGTCCAGAACAAAATTCAGTGGTTAAACGAAAGCACCAACATCTATTAAATGTTGCTAGGGCATTATTTTTTCAATCAAATATTCCCACAACATATTGGTCTGAATGTATTTTATGTGCTACATTCCTTATCAACCGTACTCCTTCACATGCTCTTGATAATTTGTCCCCTTTTCAGAAACTTTATGAGTATCCACCAGATTATTCACGACTTCGGAGTTTTGGATGTTTAGCTTTTGCTTCAACACTTCTCAGTCACAGGGACAAAATTACTGCATGTGCCAGATGTTGTATTTTTATTGGTTATCCAATTGAAATGAAGGCATATAAAATGATGGATGTTGAGACAAAAGAAATATTCATATCTCGTGATGTTGTGTTTCATGAACATATTTTTCCTTTTAAACATTCCATATATAACCATCAGCCAGACCCTTTTCATTCAATGGTCATACCTTGCTCACAAGATGATACTTTTATTTCTGACCCTTTACCTGATTCATTTGTTACAGTTGCCAATACAGATCCCATTCCCATTGTCAATGAAGATCATTTAGTTGGAAATCAAAGACCTCAAAGAAATAGAACCCGTCCAACTTATTTACAAGATTATCATTGTGGTCTAGTAAACAATGTGACCATTAATACTAATGCAAAATACCCTTTATCTTCTGTACTTTCTTATTCCAACCTTTCACCTAAATACCAAGCATTCACTCTTGCTATTTCAGCTTAGTCTGAACCACAATCCTATTCTGAAGCATCTAAATCTAAAGAGTGGCAATTAGCTATGCAAGAAGAATTGAAGGCTCTCGAAGCAAATAACACTTGGACGATAATACCCTTACCTCCTGATAGAAAGGCTTTGGGTTCTAAATGGGTGTATAAAATCAAAAGACGTTATGATGGTACTGTTGAGAGATACAAGGAACGCCTTGTTGCCAAGGGTTTCAATCAACAAGAAGGTATCGATTTTCTGGATACTTTTTCCCCTGTCGCTAAACTTGTTACTGTCAAATTACTGCTTGCTTTAGCTGCTCAATGTTCTTGGCCTCTTATTCAATTGGACGTGAATAATGCTTTCTTGAATGGGTCTTTGGATGAAGAGGTTTACATGAAATTACCCCAAGGATATAGTTGTCATTCTGTCTCTTCAAATGGTAAACCATTTGTCTACAAACTGGAGAAATCTTTATATGGCTTGAGGCAGGCACCTCGTCAATGGTATGCCACCTTTTCTTCATTTTTACTTTCTCAAGGATTCATACAATCAAAAGCTGATTGCTCATTGTTTTATAAGGGAAAAGGATCGTCATATGTAGCTCTGTTAGTATACGTGGATGATATTGTGTTAACATGTGCTTCTCTTCATGAAATTGATTCTATTAAACAATCTTTAAGCAACAAGTTTAAGCTTAAGGATTTGGGAAAGTTACAACATTTCTTGGGTCTTGAAATTGCCAGATCAACAGATGGCATTTATATTTCTCAACGACAATATGTTCTCAATCTCCTAGAAGAAACTGGCATGTTAGCTGCCAAACCAGTCCATTATCCAATGGATCTTGCATGTAAAGCATCAAATTTCAATGGGGCACCCTTATTGGATCCTTCTCAATATAGACGTTTAATTGGATGGTTAATGTATTTAACCATAACACGACCAGACATTACCTATGCAGTAAATAGGTTAAGTCAATTTGTTACAGATCCAAGATTACCTCATCTTCAAGCTGCTAATCATTTGCTCAAGTTCCTCAAACTCAATCCTGGTCAAGGATTGTTTTTGTCTTCCAAACCTTCTTTAAAGATTACAGCTTTTCTGATTCTGATTGGGCAGGATGTTTGGATACCAGAAGATCTATTTCTGGTTTTTGTGTTTTTCTAGGAGACTCCATGATTTCTTGGAAATCAAAGAAACAATCCATTGTTTCTAGATCATCCACCGAAGCTGAGTACCGAGCCATTGCTGTTGCTACAACTGAGATTATTTGGCTTCATCATTTGCTGAGCAATTTTGACATTCACACTCATGAGCCTACTTTGATTTTTTGTGATAATGAATCAGCAATCAAGCTTGCATCCAATCCAACCTTTCATGAACGCACGAAGCATATCGAAATCGACTGTCACTTCATTCGAGATAAGATTTTAGATAATACAATCAAGCTCATGCCCATACGCATAACACACCAATTAGATGACATTTTTACTAAATCATTACCTCGACATAAGATGATTCCTATAATGGCCAAGATGGCTTTGAAAAACATTTTCCAAAGTCCATCTTGAGGGGGGTATTACCGTTACATTTCTGTTATTATTTCTGTTATTTCTCCTAATCATAGTTGTTAATCTGTTAGGTGTATGTTAGCTAGATGTGTGTATAATAAGCTGTAATATAAAAAGTTTTTGAATATGTAAGAAAGTCAACAGAATGAATACAAAAAGATTCTTTCTTCATTTCTTTCTCTGTTAATATCAAGTGTTGATTATTAATTTAATCTGTCATTCACATACACATCGACCTCCATTATATCAAATTATTTTGCTTTTATTTTTTCTATTGATGTATGTTCTGAGAACCCCTAATTTTAAATGTGACATTCGAAAAGGTTAGCCACATACATGTGTGGTTTTGCTTGGTATCCAATAACGACATCGACAACCCCTGCTTTTCTGTACGCAATGCAAATTTTTCGAATTTTTTGTTTTGTTTTTTCTACTATTGTGCAACCCATGACCTGCCAACTGACAACACCTACTACGAAATCTTGTATCCACCTCTAACAACATAGTTATAGGAGTTGTACTCATGGCGGACCCAGTGCATTATAGGGGTATGCAATTGCATACCCTTAATTTTTTCGTACATACATAACTTTTTGTTTATAAAAATATTAGGAATGCATACCCTTGAACCAAATCTTGTATGCCTCGACCCACACCGATGTAAACGTCCTTACATGTGTACCTTTAATTGCATAAATTTATAAATTTTAGAAATATTTTAAAAACCCTCCAAGTCAAATACAAATACAAGTTTAATATATATCAAAAAAACGAAACCCTTTTTTAAAGGGATACCACATTGCGTCCTTCAGCTTCTCAAATTCACTTCCATGAATCATGTATCCGCTCTCCCATAGCTGACTCATTGACGACTTTAAGTGCTCTAGGCTATGTGCCTCCTCCAGTTAGCTAATAGGTCCAACATAGTGATCGTTAGTTATGTCTTGATGGTCGTAGGTTACCTCAACGGATCTACCTCTTGCCATTCGATCAATAAATCAGTAAAGTGGCTCTGCCTCCTCTCACCGTGTGCATAGTTGGTAATGAAAGAAAGATAAATAATTGCTCATTGGAACAAGAAGGAGTGATTAATGCTTTCCATTTTTTAGTACTTTTCTAATAATATCATGATTCTTAAAAAATGTTGATAATTTATGTATTAATTAGTTTTATATGTTGTTTTTTGAATAAACATATTTTTTGGTTTATGTTTACTACAACGAAAAATCAATTTCTTTGTTTTTATTTGTTAATATAGATTGATATAGTCTCTTTTTCGATCGCTAGTCCGCCGTAGGTGCTAATTTTTATAATGTAACGCTCGTTTTCTAGGTGGTTCGATTTAGGGTTTTAAGGAGTTAAAAGGTCGAATTTTGGAAGAAATGGATCCTCACGATGTGAGATGGGTTATTAAGGAGATTTTGTTTGGGAATGGCCTCATGACGTGAGACATAGAGGCTCACAACATGAGAACTGATGCAACTCAATCCCACGATCATTTAGGGTTTCATTCGTATCTAAGTCCCTCTAAACCCATTTTAGGGTTCATTATCAGCCTCCAAACCCTAGCCTTCACCCATTGCTTGATTCTTGTCCATTTTGGGAGCATTTCTTGGTTTTAAGAAGAGAAGAAGAAGAAGAAGAAGAAGAGGAAGAAGCAGGTGAACTTTTGAAGAGGCTTGCAAGGAATCATCATCACATCACCTCACATTGTTTTTGGACCCTTGTAAGTGTCAAGCTTCCACCTTTATTGTTGTTTGTGTCTAGATCCAAGTTTTATCCCACTTTTCTCCTTGGATGAGCAAGTTTTAATGAATAGAAACCATAAATTTGGCAACTTTATGGGTCATAAGGGTCTTTAGAGTGTCATGAAGTTCAGATCTAGTGAATGATTGAGTTTTGAACCTTTGCATGAAAGTTGGATTATCTTTTCTTCAATTTTGGTCCCAAATGAGATCTAGACATGTATTTGAGATACATGCCCATAAAGCATCGGCTTTTAAGTGTATTATGGAGTAATAAGACCTTCTGGAATGTTAGAGTAAAAGGCTTAATGCATTAAATGGTTGGATTTTGACTTCAGACTATGCTCACGACATGAGAGAGGGTCTCACAACGTGAGGGTTGAATGACCATGTTTTCTATTGAGCTCCTTGGAGCTCATGACGTGAGAGAAGGTTGCTCACGTCGTGAGGACAACTCAGGTGATTTTCTTTAACTAAGTTGGCTAGGTTGGGTCGAGATGAGTTGGAATCGGACCGAGTAGACTCTCACAAAGTGACCAAGGTCTGGTCACGACAAGAGGTTGGATAATTGAAATTAAGAGTTGTTAACTTTTGACTTTGACCAGGATTAGACCATGTTTGATCTAAGGGTATTTTGGGTGGTAATTGAGTTTGGTCCCTGTTTGATGTATAGGTGACTGGTAGAGATGATATTCGGAGCAGTATCCTATTCAGCTATCTATTCAGACTGAGAGGTGAGTCTTCCTCACTGTATTTGTGGGTCAAAGGTGTAACATCCATCAAATTTGTAAAAATTTAAACTTTTCAAACATTCCAAAACCATCCTTTGTTTACAATTTTTTTTCAAAATAGTTTAACATCAGAGAAATCCCAGAAATCATAACATAAAATATGAGGAGGAGCATGATCAAGCCTTCGTGTTCCCGCATCATCCGAAAACAAAATCCACAACTGTAATCCCAACGCTTAGTGAGTCTTCACCAAAATACCACCACATAAACATAACTGATAACAAGATGCATAATGAGCCTTCAGCCTGAATGGACCGCCTTGCAGGGCCTTTAGTCTATCAAGACCACCCCCGAGCCTTCGGCATGACTCGACTGCCTCATGGGGCCTACAGCCTATCCGGACCGCTTGCCGGGCCTTTGGCTTGACTGGACCGCCTCACAGGGCCTATAGTCTATCCGAACTGCCCAGGGTATCTTGGCCTTCAGCACAAAGCATGACCGCCTCAACCCCATCACACACAAACCATATCGACATTGTAATGCCTATTTACTGGTATGCATTTAATTATAACTTATTTACTTTTGTAGAGCTACTCAATGAGATGGGAGCCCCAGACTCGTCGAGTAGAAACAAGATTGGACGCATGGTTTTAAGCAATCTACTCGACGAGTTGAGAGCCCTCAACTCGGCGAGTAGATCTCCTTAGTTCCATTTTATAAGGCTTTTGGTTCAAGAATCTTGATATTTGGGACATGGACGTCCCAAGTGGCTTACCTTTCAGATCTAGGATCTAGAAGGGGTTTCATGGCATAAAGGTGTAAACTTTATGACCATGGAAGCCCCATTCAAGCTTATAGATGTATTATGGCCTTTTAAGCCCCAAAAGGCCATGCATGGAAGTAAAGTCTTGACTTTACGTGTTCATTTGGTGTCTAGGACTTAGATCTCGGTTTTCATGCTTTGGGGTTGGAGTAATAAGGCTTTTGGACAAAGATCTATGTCCTAAGTGTAACGACCCAAAATTCAAGCCCGAAAATTTCATTTTTGAATTAATATGTTTAATAACATTTTACCAAAACATTGTCGATAAAAACAACACCTTAAAAAAATGATAATGTTGTGTCTCAAACCATGACATCAAAGTAATGGAAATCAGAGTACAATCCCAGAAACTTAATGCGGAAACCATGTGTGTGTGATGCGCTGCTACATCGCCGACTCCTTCCGCTTCGACGAAGAGGTACTTGAAACCAAAACTAAAACTGTAAGCATGAAGCTTAGTGAGTTCCCCCAATCATACCACATACCATACAATATTGTCGGTATCTTTCAACCGGTAACCTTCGTCGGTATCTTTCAACCGGTAACCTTCATCGGTATATTTCAACCGGTAACCGTCATCGGTATCTTTCAACTGGTAACTGGGGACTATTTCACCCCTACCACTAGCATACAACAACAAATATAATCATACTGTTAAATCTCATGACCAAAACACATAACCAGACCAAGATAATTATCACAAAGACAATCATCTTCTAACCCCTTTTAGGTGGGCCGACATTGTGGCCTTAGACCCACCCCTACTGGAAGGTAACTCACCTCGTACGAGTAGCTGTTGATAATCTGCACGGGAAACCTCTGTCTGCTGCTTCTCCGAAAATCCTCTGGCTATAATCCCCACAAAAAAACTCAGTCAGAATCTGATATCTACTCTTAGGGTAAAATGACTATTTTACCCCCAACCAAGTCCAAGTCAAAGTCAACTTGCAGTTGAACCGACTCGCCGAGTTGGGCCGTCAACTCGTCGAGTCCCTACCCCTTTACCCGTCTTTATCCATGACTCGACTCGTCGAGTTTGGCAACAACTCAACGAGTTCCCCGCCTTTACGAAAATCAATGAACCTTCATCCGACTCGCCGAGTTGTATGAACAACTCGTTGAGTTCACCTTCATCTGATGAACAAGTCCTGACCTTGACTCGCCGAGTCGTAAGAACAGCTCGTCGAGTTCATCTTCAAACATAAGAAGATTGCCTTGGACTCGCCGAGTCTGTTCTAGCACTCGTCGAGTCCCATGAACTCCAGGTCCAAAACTAAGTCCAATGCATTGGGTCACTCTTTCTGTCCTGCTACAACCCTTCTAACACCCAACTGAGTTCTTTTGACCCTCACATATATGGGACTCAAAGCCTTGGACTCGTCGAGTCCCAAGAACGGACTCGCCGAGTTGGTCACGTCCACACCCTAAATCCTCAACTTCTGATGTACAACTCATGACCAAAGGATAGATCTAGGCTCCTACAATCGTTCTAGCATGTAAAGTTACAAACTTTACATGCATGCATGGGACTTTGAGTCCAAAAGGTCCTAAAACAAGCTCTTGGGTTGCGTGGAGTCTTCCTTGGGTGGAAAGCACCCACTTTCTGCCTTGTGACCCCTCAAAGGACCTAGATTCGAAGCCTTGTCCCCAACCATGCTTGCATTCATGGTTGGCTACCTAAAATGGCTTATAAAATCCCTAAATCTCCACAAAATGGGATCTAGCAATTGAATAAGCAAGTTAGCAACTTTATACCTTCTGAGGACTGAAAATGAAGCACAAACTCGAACCCCTCTGGTCTCCTCTTGTTTCCTCAAGCTCTTCTCCTTCCTTCTTAAGACCACCAATACCAAAATCCACCAAAATGACTTATATTGCTTCAACAACGGCTAGGGATTTCTATAGAGGGTTTCTGGGTGCATAAGGGACGATGGAGGTTGTATAAGGTTGCTTAAATAGGGTGCAAACCCTCAGATTAGGGTTTTTGTCCAGCCATGGCTTACTCGTAGAGTCCATCATTTAAGTCCTGCGTTTCGTCCCGCTTCTACTCGGCGAGTTGGTCCTTCAACTCGCCGAGTCCAAGGCCAAAAATGCAAAACACTTCGATATAAAAAAATAAAAGGAATACGTACCAAGAACCAGGTGCTACACTAAGGAACTAGGGTTTTAGCTAAACCTACTAAGAAGGATTATTAGCGTGTAAAGTTGGAAACTTTACTCTTAAGAGGGCATTTCCAGTATGTAGATGAAGTATTGACTTTGGATCTGGAGAGTAGATGCTTAATCTGTGAAGATGGACCAAACAGACAGAGGAACTCATCGAGTCCATAATGGGACTCGACGAGTTGAGTCGTGTTATCCCGTTTTAGCTTAAGGTAGAACTCGACGCATCTGTGAAGGAACTCGACGACTTGATTTGCCAAATCATGACTATGAGTAGCCATGGAAATCAGCGAGTTAGGGGGTGACTCGACGAGTTAGATCGTGATTTTAGGGTTCTAGGACTCGGCAAGTTGATGGAGAAACTCGGTGAGTTGGGTCAACCCAGAATGTTGACCTTGACCACGGGCAAAATGATCATTTTACCCTTAGAAGGATTCTTAATTTTTGACTATGTGATTATTGTGATAATGATAGCCGGGGAGTTGTTGGAGCAACCATCAGAGATTCCTCACTCGAGATTTCAGCAGCTAGCTTAAGATGTGAGTTTTCCTATAGTAGGAACGGGTCTAAGGCACCAATGCCGGCCCATTTAGGTATGTTAGCATAAGCCGGACTTAGGTCCGATGCCGGGGCTAGCCTGATGAAGATTATATGATTCTGGACTTCAGTCCGATGCCGGGGCAAGCCCGAGGAACGTTTACATGCTTGATGTCTCATTGATTCTTGCATGTGTTTGTTTATATGTTCCGGACTTCGGTCTGATGTCGGGGCAAGCCCGAGGAATTTTTAGTTATATGATACGTGATATATGTTCCGGACTTCGGTCCGATGTCAGGGCAAGCCCGGGGAAGGATTTAGCTTATACGTTTATGTTATGTGTTTATGTTATATGCTTGTTCATATGTATAACGGCCCGATGTAGTGGGCAAGGCCCAATGTATGGTATTACGTGATTATGTGTATGGTATGTGGTAGTTTGGGGAGACTCACTAAGCTTCGTGCTTACAGTTTTCAATTTTTGTTTCAGGTGCTTCCGCTAGTAAGGGGAAGAGCTCGGGATAACTACATGACACACACCACAACTTTTAGCATGGGATGTTTAGACTATGATATTTTGACACGTGATTGATATTGTATTTTTGATATGATATTTTGAGATACATGAATTGTGATTTTATTATTATGATGTTTGATGAAATATGGTTTCCTTAAATGATTTAAAACGAAAATTTTGGATCGTATTTTTTGGGACATTTCAAGTTGGTATCAGAGCCTTGGTTTGAGGGATTCGGGCACACTTTCGGTGGTGTCTGAACTCAAACTAAGGACTTGGTATGAAAATTTTCAAAGGAAAATAATTTTTATATAAAGGACTTTGAGAAAAAGAAAACAATTTTGGACAAGAAAAAAAAAGAAGTTTGAAAAAGAGAAAAGGGTGTGGTGCATGCAATCAGCTGAGCTCAAGCAAGTACTCCCAAATTACCCATACAAGTTTATGTTATGATATGCTTATGAGAACTGCATTCTAGATTAGGGCTAAGGATCTAGGAAGGATGCCTTATGTGCCTGCTATATGTGTATCAACTTTGTGAACTGCATGCTAGTACAGATTAGTCAGTGAAATGATGGCCTGATTAGGATATACTTGATTATGTTTACTTAATGCTCGAATTTTGCTTGCTTTGTGATTTTAGGAGTCTTAGTTATCTTTTACTAACTAGTAAACGAATATGTTAAGTTACATATTAAAAGGACTAAATAATTCCAGAAGGTTAGGTCTAGCTCAATTCCGCAGCTCGTGTTTGAGTCCAACCGTTGTAGGGTAGGATCTCTCATTCGAAGAATTATCTAGTCTTAGTGATATGTAATGGTACTTGCGAGCTAGTTAGGGGGAGATAGCAAGGACTTCTTATGCAGCTGATAGCGGAGAGTGGGATGGTGATTGCCCTAGGGCAAGACTAGGATGAGAGTAGCGCGTGAAGTAGTAGTAGAAGAAGGGACTTGGTGAAGTCAAGGCAGTTCTTGAGGAAAGTACAGATAGATGTGGAAGGTACTATAGGCCCGTACTACTGAAAGCATATGATCTTTACTTGAATCAAGGAAGGCTGAGATGAATCCAAGGAGACTGTAGTATATGTGATCCCTCGAGATATGATTAGTATTTTGATGTTTTTATGATGTGTTTTTCAGAATGGTGGTATTATGCACTAGACCAGTAGGCAATTCAGGCGCCGGTGAGGGATTAGGCTCGGGATCTGGAGTCGGGCAGCTAAACGGCCAGACTAGGGAGTTCATCTCCTCTGAGATCACGTGCAGTATTCTGGATCAGATTCATGTGATCTTCAGCACGATCAAGGAGGGTATTTTAAAGCTTTTGGATGAGAGATTGAGTTCCTTCCGCACCAAGGTCGCGGCCATGATAGGGTCGCGCACACTGACATTTAGGGAGTTCAGTGCTTGTGGAGCTCCCAATTACCATGGGGCTTGGGACCCCATTGCGAGTATCAGATGGTTGGTGGATGTCACCAATGCATTCCTCACCAGAAGATTTCCTGAGGGGGGCATGGTTGGATTTGCGTCCTGTCTTCTGAAGAACAGGACACGTGACTGATGGGAAGAGGTCGAACATGCCATCGGTGATGATCCAACTCTTGATGCTATGACTTGGAGTGACTTTTTGGCCAGGTTCAGGGCCGAGTTTGCACCTGTGATAGAGGTGCAATAGCTTTCTAGGGAGTTCCAGGATCACCAGCAGACGATTGAGACGGTGACAGAGATCACCACTATGTTCAGGAAGAGGGCCCTTCTCGTTCCGCAATATGTGGTGGACGAGGAGATGAAAAAGGCCTGATATCATGAGATGTTGCAGAGTGATATCCGCCAATTTGTGAGCCGATCTAGCTAGAAGACGCTGAAGGATATGATTGCTAGGGCGAGAGAGAGAGAGAGAGAGAGAGAGAGAGAGAGAGAGAGAGAAAGAGAGAGAGTTGGATTTGGAGATGGAGAGGAAGAGCAAACCCGAGGGGATTCAGATGGGGAGTGCGGGCAAGAAGCCCAAGGTGTCAGATCACAGACCTAAGAGCCAGTAGGGCCACAACCGTTGTGGCAATGCAGAAAGTTGCACGAGGGGACGTGCAAGGTAGGGAGTTTAGGCTGCTTTAAGTGCAGCCGAATTAGGCATATGAACAGAGATTGTATAGCTACTACCACCACCACGACAATATCATACCTGATTTGCTTTCAGTGAAATCAGAAGGGATACAAGCGGTCCCAGTACCCGAGCTTAGAAGCAGCAGGGCAGGTGGCATCACCCACCCCTGCTACGTTGAGGATTACAGACGGCCGTCAGATCCGGGGTGAGGCACCTGTGGCGAGGAGTAGGGCATTTCAATTAATAGTAGAAGAGGCACAAGCAGCTCCCGACATGGTGACGGGTACGTATCTTCTCCTTATCTCTTTATTTATACTAATTATTGCTTATGTTTTTGTGTTTTTTATAGGATTGTTCTTAGTGAACGGTATATCAGCTTTGGTACTGTTTGATTCGGGTGCCACCCAATCTTTTGTGTCGCTCTCACTTAGCAAGTGATTTACAGGGGCTCCTGGGGAGTTGGATTGCCCACTTCATGTAGAGATAGTAGGCGATAGGACCTTCAAGGTTGCGAGAGTTCACCGAGGATGTACATTGCAGTTATTTGATGAGCAGTTTTATGTGGATCCAGTCCCTATTCCCCTACGAGGGAATAAGGTTATAGTTGGCATGGATTAGTTTTGCCCCAATGGAGAAGTGATCGACTGCCAGCAGCAGCTAGTAAGGGTTCGGATTCCTATGGGGACTCCTAGTTGAACCCCAATAGGGAGGGTTAGTGATTCAGGGCGAGATTCCGCATGGTGGATTGAATATATGCTTAGCAGCGAGAGCGAGGCGCTGCCTTCAGCAGAGTTGCGCGAGTTATGTCGCCTATGTCACGGATACCCGGGGTAAGGGTAAGACGACAGTTGATGACTTACCGATAGTGCGAGAGTACTCGGATGTATTCCCGGAGGATTTACCTAGGGTACCTCCGGAGAGACAGGTTGAGTTTAGGATTGACCTAATCCCTAGTGCGGCTCTGATAGCCAAGGCACCATATCGGTTGGCTCCTCCCGAGACGCAGGAGTTATCTATGCAGCTGCATGAGCTACTAGACAAGGGATTTATCAGACCGAGTAGTTTGCCATGAGGAGCCCCAATCCTGTTTGTGAAGAAGAAGGACGGGTCACATCTCATGTGCATAGACTACCGGGAGCTGAATAAGGTAACGTTGAATAATCATTATCCCCTCCCTAGGATTGATGATTTGTTTGATCAACTATAAGGCACATCTTGGTTCTCCAAGATTGATCTGTGGTCGGGTTATCACCAGTGCGAATCAGAGATGAGGATGTGCAAAAGACAGCTTTTAGGTAGACCTGACAATTCCAGGCACGAATACACGAATTTGTGAGAGACACAACACGACACGAATACACAACACAAATACATCTTAAAAATTGAGATAAAGCTTATTTCTCATCGTCTAATGGTATCGTGTCAAATTCGTAGCTGACATGTTTTCATGACACGAATACATGAATTGCCAGGTCTACTTTTAGGATTCGCTATGGTCACTATGAGTTTGTGGTGATGCCGTTTGGGCTCACGAATGCTCCAGCCGCATTCATGGACCTCATGAACCGCGTGTGCAGACCGATGTTGGACCGGATTGTGATAGTCTTCATCGATGATATCTTGGTCTATTCCAAGACTCAGGAGCAACATGAGGAGCACCTGAGGAAGGTGCTGGAGATACTGAGGAGGGAGAGACTTTTCACAAAGTTCTCCAGGTGTGAGTTCTGGTTGCGCGAGGTGCAATTTCTTGGGCGCCTTGTCAATCAGAAGGGTATTCTCTTCGATCCGGCCAAGATAGAGGCCATGATCTAGTGGGAGATTTCGAGGTCTCCAACTGAGATTCAGAGTTTCCTGGGTCTAGCTGGTTATTACCAGAGATTTATTCAGGACTTCTCCAAGATCGTTGTTCCTTTGACCCGACTGACCAAGAAGTATGTGACATTTTGCTGGGGGCCTGAGCAGCAGGCATCCTTCGAGACTCTCAAACAACGGTTATGTGAGGCACCGATCCTGAATTTGCCGGAGGGAGTCGACGACTTTGTGGTTTACTGTGATGCTTCGATTACGAGTAGGGGTGCGGTATTGATGCAGCGGGGTCACGTGATAGCTTACGCTTCGAGGCAGTTGAAACCTCACGAGGCTAACTATCCGACGCATGATTTGGAACCGGGGGTTGTGGTTTTCGCCCTCTAGATTTGGCGGCATTACCTCTATAGGGTCTGTTGTACCATTTACACAGACCACAAGAGTTTGAGGTACCTCATGGATCAGCCGAACCTGAACATGTGGTGATTGATTATGACTATGAGATTCTTTACCACCCGGGCAAGGCCAATATGGTGGCCGACGCCCTGAGCTGCAAGGCGGTAGCGGCCCCGATTCAAGACATTTGTCTGAGGATGATAGTGATTACTCCATTGCTGGAGCAGACCAAGAGGCGGAGGTTGAAGGCCTGAAGGAAGAGTGATGGAAGTGCGAGCAGATCATATGCCAGGTGGCCTCCTTTGATTACGACAACCGTGGGTTCCTGACCCTGCATGGCAGTGTCTGGGTTCTGTACTGGGGTGGAGTACGATATATTTTGATGGATGAGGCCCACAGGTCTAGATTTTCCATCCATCCCAGGGTGACGAAGATGTATAGAGATCTTCGCCCTGATTACTGGTGGCCCTGCATGAAGCGAGATGTAGCCTGTTACGTTGAGCGATGCTTGACCTGTAGGAAGGTCAAGGCAAAGCACCAGAGGCCCCACGACAAGATGCATTGATAACAATATGATATCAGAATTAGAATTTTACCTTGAAATACTTGCTTGATCTTCTTGTCCTTGGAGCTTTAGAGTCACAATTGTCACTCCTCTAATGGCTTACAAACACCAACTAGCAAGAGGATGATTTGAGAGAGAGGAGAGGGGATCAAAATTGGCCAGGGTTTCTTTCTAAAGCACAAGTGTCGATTTCCCTTGACCCCTAGGGTCTATTTATACTAGTTAGGCTCCTAGGGTTTCACCCTTAAACCCTAATTGGATAACTTAGGCCCTAAGCAATCCAATACCCTAATTGATAAGCCTTGGAAGAAATCTAAGCCTATCCTAAGCCCTAGAAATCGTCCCCCTTATGCTTAAGGGATCTATAGCCCAAACTACAACTATCAGTCAATTGACAGTTTATACCCCTTTATTCAATTAATCTCTTTAAGTCACCAAATTAATTCCTAATTAATTTATGACTTATATTAATCAAATAATAATATTATTATTCATTATATTATTCTCATAATATATTAATAATATTTCTTCTCTCATAATAAATCATCCTGTCAAGTTGCTATGGTGAAGGCAACCCAAAAGGACCATGCACAACTGGGTCAAATACTTGCCTAATATAGTTGTAGCCTTAGACACTATTCCAACAGTCTCCCACTTGGATAAGTCTAGTAACTATATATACAAGTACAATCCGATTAGCAATCGTAGCTCTCAAAGACGCTGTCAAACTCTGATCTAATCAATCTTGTCCTTCAGATAAGGGATCGTACAATCCTCTGTTTAGATATCATGCTGACATTTATATGGAAGCAATTTGTCTAGCATTTGGTTTCTCGATCTCTGATTTATTTGACATAGAACTTAATCGAACACATCAATTCAGTTCTGACCGGGCCCGGCACATAAGTCAAATCAAATCATCGAGCGGCCGAGATATCGCTTTTACCTTCTTAGAATAAAAGTAACAGATAAACTTCGACTTATATGCATTTACTTATTCATTAATCAACTATACACAACAATGCGTTTTATAACATCAAGTTACTGATGTGGTTTCGCATTATCAATGGACAATCAATTAACAAATAACAAACCAGATATCTAGGTTTTAAGACTATATGATATTCTCGTCTTGCGATCACCCTTTTTATCACATTCCATAAGGTGATTCCAGCAAGCGCGGGTTTGTTCCAATGCTCAAAACTAGTTCATAAGCACTCATGAACGTTGCAGCAACCTTTTACTATGTCTAATACCATTTAGACAATCTACACACCAATTCATGACAATCTTCATTCATACCTACTTCCAACATATGAACGATTGTGGATAATTTGAATAATTCGATTATTCCTAATAAACTCAATTATTCTGGAAGTCAAAACATGCAAAGTGAAACAATAGTTAAACAATTAACATAAGACAGTAACAATACTCATAAATAATACTCTTTTATTTAATCATCAAATGTTAATTACATTTATCTATTACACGTTTCTTCTACTATCTAATCTATACTAATATCATCCTTCAGCCCAATACTCCTAGCATGCTGCAAGTGTTTAACCCTACTCAGTCCCTTCGTAAGCGAATCTGTTGGGTTATTTTTTGATGATATCCTCTTCACCACGAGTTGTCCTTCTTCTACACGATGTATGATGAAGTGATATTTTCTGTCGATATGTCGAGATCTACCATGAACCCTCGGTTCCTTGGTCAAGGAAACCGCTCCTTCATTATCACAGAAAATCTCCATGGGCTCCTTTGTGGCAGGTACAACTCCAAGATCACCGATGAAGTTCTACAACCATATTTCCTCCTTCGACGCTTCGCTCATTGCAATGTACTCTGATTCGCACGTTGAATCAGCTACGGTTTCCTGCTTGGAACTTTTCCAAGTTACTGCTCCTCCATTCAGGGTAAAGACCTAGCCCGACTGCGAACGGTAGTTGTCCCTGTCGATCTGAAAGCTGGCGTCACTATACCCTCGCACCTTCAAGTCATCACTCCCTCCAAGAACTAAGAACCATTCCTTCGTCCTTCGAAGGTACTTAAGGATATTCTTAACCGCAATCCAATGGGCTCTGCCAAGGTTTCCTTGATATCTACTGACCATGCTCAAAGCAAAGGCTACATCAGGGCGAGTACAAGTCATAGCATACATGATTGAGCCAACTGCGGAAGCGTATGGAACTCGGCTCATTTCTGCTATTTAAGCTTCGGTACTCGGACTTTGAGTCTTACTCAATTTGGCATTACTTTGTATCGGTAATTCTCCCTTCTTCGAGTTTTCCATACTAAAACGTTTCAGTACTTTATCTAATTAAGTGTTCTGACTAAGTCCTATTAGTCTCTTACTTCGCTCTCTCACTATCCTTATTCCCAGAACATAGGAAGCCTCTCCGAGGTCCTTCATAGCGAAGCACTTCCCGAGCCAGGACTTAACCTCCTGTAGAGTCGGGACGTCGTTTCCTATGAGTAGTATGTCATCGACATACAGAACGAGGAAGCTTACTATACTCCCTCTGGCTTTGACATATACACATGATTCATCTTCGCTTCGTACAAATCCAAACTCTTTGACTTTCTCATAGAAGCAAAGATTCCATTTGCGAGACGCTTGCTTAAGTCCATAAATGGACTTCTCAAGCTTACACACTCTATTTGGATGCTTCAGATCGACAAAACCCTCTGGTTGAGCCATGTAAACACCCTCAGCCAACTTCCCATTAAGGAAAGCGATTTTGACATCCATTTGCCAAATCTCATAATCATGAAACGCGACAATGGCTAGCATCACTCTAATAGACTTTATCTTCGCAACTGGTGAGAAGGTCTCATCATAGTTAACTCCGGGAGTTTGAGTAAAGCCCTTCGCAACCAATCGTGCCTTATAGGTGTGTACGTTTCCATCCACGTTGGTCTTCTTCTTGAAGATCCATTTGCACCCAATGGTCTTAAGTCCGGGCACATTATCAACCAAATTCCAAACTTGGTTGTTGTCTTATGATTGTCGCTCTCGGAAAACTCCTGTCCTCGCAACAAAGACAACATTGTCCTTCGGTCTATTGAAGAGATATCCAAAGGATTTCTGCAGGTAGACGATGAAAATACATCGCTCACTACGAGGTTCGAGATTGTCGTGGGTATCTCGTCTTACGAAAGCCTCGCAACCCCAAACCTTGATATGTGCTAACGAGGGAGCTTTCCCTGTCCACATCTCGTGAGGTGTTTTGGCAACCTTCTTAGTAGAGAATCGGTTAAGGATATGGGCGGCAGTCTCTAAGGCATACCCCCAGAACGAGATAGGTAGTGAAGCATGACTCATCATAGAGCGGACCATGTCTAACAAGGTTCGATTACGCGTTTCTGCCACACCATTCAACTGCGGTGTCCTAGGTGGCGTCAATTATGAAACTATTCCACACTCCTTGACATAGTCGTGGAATTCAAGACTTAGGTACTCTCCTCCTCGATCGGATCGAAGTATCTTGATTTTCCTTCCCAATTGATTCTCCACTTCATTCTTGAACTCTTTGAACTTTTCAAAAGTTTCTGACTTTTGCTTGATTAAATAGATATACCCATATCTACTATAGTCATTGGTAAAAGTCACATAGAAGCGGTTCCCATCCTTTGTGGTTGATCTAAACGGTCCACATACATCGGTATGTATGAGGTCCAATAGACCCTCACCCCTTTCACATGTACTAGTGAAGGGTGACTTAGTCATCTTTCCAAGCAGACAAGACTCGCATGTGTCATGATCCCTAAGGTCGAATGACTCCAACACTCCATCCTTTTGGAGTTGGGCTATGCGCTTCTTGTTGACATGTCTAAGACGACAATGCCACAAGGATGCTCTATCCATACTATTGGAAGAATCCATGCATAAAACATCATTTCCTAAGTTATCTACAATCATAACAGTTTCATAAATTCCATTACATGGTATTGCTTCAAAATATAAGACACCATTTAGATAAGCAAGAATAGAACCATTCTCATTATTAAAAGAAAATCTAAAACCTTGTCTAAACAAACCATGAAATGAAATGATGTTTCTTGCCATTTCTGGCGAATAGCAACAATTGTTCAAATCTAAACATAAACCATTCCTAAGCACTAAAGAATACACTCCAATCTTGGTCACATGTGACGATCTTCTGTTCCCCATGATTAGATTTATTCTTCCATGCTCCACATCCCTATTTCTTCTTAGTCCCGGCAATTCAGAACAAATATGGTTACCACAACCGGTATCAAGGACCCAAGAAATAGCATGAGATGAATCGTTAGATTTAATTGTGTATATACCTGAGAAAGACGGCTTGATCTTTCCTTCCCTTATGGCTTGCAGGTAGTTTGGGCAGCTTCTCTTCCAATCCCCTATTTTATGGCAATGATGGCACTCTGCGTCATTTAGGTTAGGGTTAGGCTTAGCGGGATCAACTTTGGTTCCACTAGAAGAGGAACCATCTCGGGACTTTCCCTTGCGGTGGCTCTTAGACTGAGCCTTCCTCTTCTTGCCTCTTCCTTGCCTGATGGCCAAAACTGGAGCAACGGGTGGATTGGGAGTGGGTGCAACAGACTTGTCCTTGAGGTTGCTTTCAGCAACCCTAAGGAGACATTGGAGCTTACTTAGGGTGACCTCTTCTTTCTTCATGTGGTAGGTCATCCTAAATTGATTGTAACATGGAGGAAAAGAGTGAAGCACCACGTCGATAGCCACGTCTTCCTCAAAGTCAACATTCAACTTGCAAAGACGATCGACATACCTTTGCATCTTTTGCAGGTGCACGGTAAGAGATTCTCCATGACCTATTTCGGTGGAAATCATGTTAGTGAAAATCTCGTAACGCTCTTGCCTCGCGTTTTGGTGGTATCTCTCCAACAAGTGTTGGTGCATTTTGTACGGATACATGTGCTCATAGGACTTTTGGAATTCGGCATTCATTGTGGCTATCATGATGCAATGTACCTTCGTTGCATCACGTTCATGAGTCTCAAAAGCAGTCATTTCAGTCGGAGTAGCGATTTCTGGGTTGATCTTCTTGAGCTTCTCATTGAGGACATACTCCTTGTCCTCGTAGCGAGCAATTGTGCGAATGTATCTTATCCATTCGCTAAAGTTCGTCCCCATCGAAAGTCACCTTTTGGCAAAGGCTCATCAATGTGAATGAACTAGCAGCAGCGTTGTTCACGTTCGACATCTTGAAAGGACAAAGATAAATTAGAATATGAATCCCTAATAATCACCCAATAAAAAAATTAGGGCTAGGATCCAACAACAATATTTACATATTAGAAAAGGGATGCTGTAATCTAACATGCAAACAATTTTAAGGTAAGTGAATGACGATTCACTAATTCTTCACCATGAAAACATAACTTTAAGTTCTAAATGTATTGAGAATTCCTAGGTTTGAATGAGATTCATTGAAACTTTTCAATGGCATGTTTAAATCTCGATATGCCCCTCTCGTTTGTGACTGGGATACCGAGGATCACAAAGTGGGTGTGAATTACCATGCAAATTCACATGGTGCCTTCATTGTAACAATCACCTATTCGATGTGCCGGTAAACCACACATGCTCCATCGAACTATGATAAACTATGAATCACCCTTTGCCACCTTTGCTTAGAACCAATTAGTGTGCCGGTAAACCACACACGCTCCACTAACTTCTTAGCAAGGGTGCAAAGTGTAATTTCATGGGATTGCATCAATTCACTTTTCCTAAAGTAACTAAGATTGGGAAATTTTTTAAAAAAATGTGTAGTTACATTGTATTACTTATTATACTTTTAATGAGAGGATGAGGTTGCCTTATCCTACCCGTTCGGCTAACGACCCTCCACCGATCAAGCAAGCGGTGGGTGTGAGTGTACACCCATTAAGCGCCATTTTATAGGCAACAACCTTATACCCACCTTATAGACCGACTTCGTGAATGAGGCCTACTAACGGTAAGACTAGCATTTTAATTATATATATATATATATATATATATATATATATATATATATATATATATATATATATATATTAATCTTGTAATATTATATTAGTATAGGGTTGAATTTTAAACTTGTAAAATTCTAGGGTTTGAAATTTAAATTGTCTAAATTAAACTTTTAATCACTAAACATAAATTTCAAAACTTGAGGGCAAGTTTTAAACTGTTCAAAACATAGAGGATCAAATAACAAATAATCTAAATTAACAATTAATCACGTAATTATCCATATTTGATTTATTTAATGATTTCTTGCAAAACAAATTACCAATTTAATTAAAATAATTAATCAATTATCACATAAGGAAATAAATATTTTATTAATTGATAAATATCTTCAATTAGGTCAAGAATATACTCATATATATATATATATATATATATATATATATATATATATATATATATATATATATATCATAAAATCAGATTTATATTGATCTAATATGATTAAGGCAAGTATCTCAAAGATAAACAGCAAGAAATCCCGAAAACAGCTCTTTCTGATGCTTGGACTCGCCGAGTACTCCAATGGACCCGCCGATTCTACTATGGGACTCGCCGAGTCCATCAGACAGAAACACAAAATTCGAATTTAACAAGCATCAAACAAGAAACCAATGCATCAATTCAATAGAAACCAATCTAGGCTCTGATACCACTGATGGGTTTTAGCCACATGAACATTCCTATGTGCACATGCAACCCTAGTGCTTGGATCTAGGTTTCTCTAATTGAACATACATTGAATCCAAGACTTCTAATGGCTAATAAACTATAATAACAATATGAAATCAGAATTAGAAGTTTACCTTGAAACACTTGCTTGATCTTCTTGTCCTTGGAGCTTTAGAGTCATAATTATCACTCTTCTAATGGCTTACAAACACCAACTAGCAAGAGGATGATTTGAGAGAGAGGAGAGGGGATCAAAATCGGCCAGGGTTTCTTTCTAAAGCACAAGTGTCGATTTCCCTTGACCCCTAGGGTCTATTTATACAAGTTAGGCTCCTAGGGTTTCACCCTTAAACCCTAATTAGATAACGTAGGCCCTAAGCAATCCAATACCCTAATTGATAAGCCTTGGACGAAATCTAAGCCTATCCTAAGCCCTAGAAATCATCCCCCCTTATCCTTAAGGGATCTATAGCCCAAACTACAACTATCAATCAATTGACAGTTTATACCCCTTTATTCAATTAATCTCTTTAAGTCACCAAATTAATTCCTAATTAATTTATGACTAATATTAATCAAATAATAATATTATTATTCATTATATTATTCTCATAATATATTAATAATATTTCTTCTCTCATAATAAATCATCCTGTCAAGTTACTATGGTGAAGGCAACCTAAAAGGACCATGCACAACTGGGTCAAATACTTGCCTAATATAGTTGCAGCCTTAGACACTATTCCAACACCATGATCCATAAAACCCTGGAAATCTCAATCCAACTCGTTGAGTTCTTTCATGAAATCGTTGAGTTCCTCCTCAAAACAGATTCGGGACATTTCACTCACAACTCGTCAAGTTCCTCCTTGAAGTCGTCGAGTTCTTCAATCTTCAAAACCCATAAACCATGGCCAACTCGCTGAGTCATCTCCTAGAATTGACGAGTTTTGCTTGTAACAGAAAATTTTTGGGGACCAAGACCCAACTTGCCAAGTTGGATGAACAACTAGTCGAGTCCCCCTTAGTCTAAATCCATTCAGTCACTTCCAATCGGGTTCAATGCTTCCAAACCATAGATCTGGTCCCCTAGGACTAAGTTACCACGTAAAGTTGCTAACTTTACGTTCATGCATGGTGTCATGAAGCTAGAAACACCAAATCCAAGCTATATAAGAGGTCTAGGGCATGTGGAAGGGCCAAGGCTGGATAAAGCTGGCAACTTTAAGCCTCATAAGCTCATGAGTGACTATATCTGAAGTCACAACTTCATGATACACTTAAATCCCAAAAGTGACTTCAATATGGCCTAAAAGTGACAACACACTACCCTAAATGCAGATCTAACTAAAAGAAAGCCAAGGTATTAACTTTATACCTCAAATGAGTTAGAAATGAATTTAGGGTAGTGTGTTGTCCTTCCTTCTCAAGCTTCAAAATCACAAAGAACACACAACAATGGCTCAAAAACACTCAAAAATGGATTAGGGTTTCGTGGCTAGGGTTTGGGGTAATGGAGGTTGCCAATGAGGCCCACCTTTAGAGTTTAAGGTGTTTAAATATGGTGCAAAACCCTAAAAATTAGGGTTTCGCTCTGGCAGCCCTACTCGTTGAGTTGAGGCTCTCAACTGGTCGAGTAAACTTCAAGTCCCGTGTCCAAATTCCATTCCTACTCGATGAGTTTGGGGCCTCCAACTCGTCGAGTCCCTTTGCAAAAATGAATAATTGATTTAAACTACACACCAGGATCTGGCGTTACAAATCTCCTCCACTTATTTTAGACTTCATCCTCGAAGTCTGCTACGTCTGGGAATAGCTCTGGGTAGTGCTCCCTCATCTTGTCCTCCGGCTCCCAGGTCCATTCCGAGCCCTTGTGGTGTTGCCATTGCACCTTCACCAACTCAGCCCTCTTATTTCTCAGATCCTTCGTCTTCTTGTCAAGGATGGCTACCGGTTGCCCGATGTAGTTCAGGCTAGCATCCACCTGAATATCCTCTATAGGCACCACTACAGAGTCATCTTCCAAGCACTTCCGCAGCTGGGAGACATGAAAGGTGGTGTGGATCTGACTAAGCTCGGCTACTAGATCCAGCCTATACGCCACCTTTCCCACCCGAGCTATAACACTAAAAGGACCAATGTACCTGGGGCCCAAATTGCCCCGCTTCCTGAACCGGATGACACCTTTCCAAGGTGAAACCTTCAGGAGAACCATATCTCCTACCTGAAACTCTAGGTTTGAATGGCGCTTGTCAGCATAACTTTTCTGCCGACTCTGAGCAGTCTGAAGCCTGCTCCGGACTTTCTATATCGTCTCTGTCGTCTTGAGTACCACTTCGGTACTCTCCATGACCCTCTGCCTAACCTCACCCCAGCATATCGTGGTTTTGCACTTCCTCCCATATAACATATTGAAGGGAGGACAGTCGATACTCACGTGGTAGCTATTATTGTAGGAAAACTCTGCCAATGGAAGGTATGTATCCCAACTACCACCGAAGTCTAATATGCACACCGCAACATGTCCTCCATGGTCTGGATGGTCTGCTCACTCTGACCATTCGTATGGGGGTGAAAAGTTATGCTAAAATGAAGTCAAGTACCTAACTTGTGATGAAAATCCCTGATGTAGATGTCGGCCAGCTTCTTAGCCAAAATTCTTTCCTGGATTGGGATGAAAGGGGCACTCTTGGTCAACCAATCCATGATGACCCAAATCGAATCTACTCCCCGTGCGGTCCTGGGAAGCTTCGTGATGAAATCCAAAGTAATATCCTCCAATTTCCACATAGGGATACCCAACGGTTGCATCTTTCCGTGAGGCCTCTGGTGCTCAGCCTTGACCTTCCTGCAGGTCAAGCACCTCTCAATGTACCAGGCTACATCCTGCTTCATGCAGGACCACTAATAATCAGGACGCAGATCTCTATATATCTTAGTCTCCCCGAAATGGATGGAAAATCTGGGTTTGTACGCCTCCTCCATTAGGATCTGGCGCACACCACGTGTGTACGGAACCCACACTCTACGGTGAAGTGTCAACAACTCGCGTCTATCATTGTCGAAGGAGGAAATTTGGCTCATTATACGCTCACTATTCCGGTGTTCCTCCTTCATAGCCTCCAGCTGGGCCTCCCTGGTCTTCTCCAAAAGTAGAGTCACTACTATCATCCTCAGACAAATGTCTCTGATCGAGGCCGCAAATGCCTTGTGGCTAAGGGCATTGACCACAACATTGGCCTTCCCCGGGTGGTAAAGGATCTCACAATCATAATCCTTCACCACATCTAACCACCGACGCTGCCTCATATTCAAATTCGGCTGATCCATGAGGTACCTCAAGCTCTTATGGTCCATGTAAATGGTAAAACGGACCCTATAGAGGTAGTGTCGCCAAATCTTGAAGGCGAAAACAACCGCCCCCAACTCCAAGTCGTGCGTTGGGTAGTTCGCCTCGTGAGGCTTCAGCTGCCTCGAGGCGTAGGTGATGACGTGCCCTCTCCGCATCAACATTGCGCCCAAACCTGAAATGGACGCATCGCAGTATACTACAAAATCCTCAACGCCCTCTGGCAGGGCTAAGATCGGTGCCTCGCACAATCTCTGCCTCAATTTCTCAAACGCTGCCTGCTGCTCCGCCCCCCCCCCCCCAACAAAATACAACGACCTTCTTTGTTAGCCGAGTCAAGGGTACTGATATCTTGGAGAAATCATGTATGAATCTCCGGTAATATCCTACTAACCGAAGAAAACTCTGAATCTCAGATGGAGACATCGAAACCTCCCATGTTATCACGACCTCCACTTTGGCCGGGTAGACCAAAATTCCTTTTTGGTTGACAAGGTGCCCCAGAAACTGCTCCTCACACAACCAAAACTCGCACTTGGAGAACTTGGCATACAAGCTCTCCCTCCTCAGGGTATCCAACACATCCCGCAAGTTCTCCTCTTGTTGATCATGCATCGTGGAGTAAACCAAGATGTCATCAATAA
Organism: Lactuca serriola; assembly: GCF_051521515.1. NCBI lineage: Eukaryota > Viridiplantae > Streptophyta > Magnoliopsida > Asterales > Asteraceae > Lactuca > Lactuca serriola. Next base: position 231,994,067 of record NC_136409.1, on the reverse strand, counting down.
AGACTATCACAAACCGATCCAACATCGGTCTGCATACGCGGTTCATGAGGTCCATGAACACGGAAGGGGAATTGGTGAGCCCAAAGGACATCACCACAAACTCATAGTGTCCATAGCGAATCCGGAAAGAAGTCTTCTGTACATCCTCATCTCTGACTCGCATTTGGTGGTAGCCTGAACGTAAATCTATCTTGGAAAACCAAGATTCCCCCTATACTGGTCGAAGAGATCATCAATCCTCGTGAGTGGGTAACAGTTCTTGATAGCTTATTTAATTTCCTTATTTTTATTAGTTTATTTTAGTATTTTTAGCTCTTTTAATTACTATTTTATTGTATATTATTTATTTTCTTTATCATGGATCGTGTCGGGCACTTTCTATTTTGCAGGGTTTTGGAGCTCATTGCGGTTGCGTTTTGACTGGAGTTGGGCTTGGTGGGCTTTTCGATGCATTATTGGGTTTTACGGATCCATCAAAAGAGATTTGGGCTTAAAAAGTTGAAGATTTGGATGAAGTGGGCTTTTGAAGATGGGTCATGGATTCTTATTTTGGGCATGGACTATCCATATTTAAAGCTTGAAGGTGATTGGCCAACTTCAAATCATGTGAATCATGGAGGGGACCAAAGGAATCTTGGGTAGTGGAGAAGAATGGACCAATAGCTTTCCAACAACACTTTCGAGGGTGGAATCTCAGTCCCGCAATGCTTTCGCGGGTACCCACGCAACTGCATGCTTTTGGCCATTTTGGTCATTTTATTTACCATTTACCTTGGGGGGGGGGGTTGGATCTTTCAAAGACACTACGATTTTCCACCATTAGAGACCTGGAGAGGCGATTTTTGGAGCTTGGATACTCATTCTTCTCATCTTTTTAATTAATTGGTAGAATATTGATGCAAAAACACTTTTGTGATTATTATTTTGTTGCCATGAGTGGCTAATTTCTCTATTTTGGTTAACTTTTGCTAAAACCCTTGGATGTTTGTGGGTTTTTGAAGGATTCATGCTTAATTGTGATTTATCTTATGTTTATGATTCTAGTTCATATTTCTTATGCTTTTTTAATACTTTGATCATGATCTTGGTACTTGAATGAGCAATTGTTGGTTTATTTCTTTGGTTTAGCATTGAATCATTGAATTTACTTAGAACAAGGGCTTTTTGATGGTAGAAATCAGCTCTAGCTTATGAATGATAACTCCTTTATGGATGTGTAAGCATTGACATCCTCTAGGAATTGGGAATTCCTTCATTCTGAAGGCTAATCAACTTCTTGGGGTTCAATTCCTTCATTTGGATCCTTGATTTTGATTAAGAAGGTGTGTTGTGGGCTTCCCAAACCTCCATACCACCTATGAGGAATCTTGGCATATCATGCTTCATGATTGCTATAACCAATTTGGGATGAATGATAAGCTTCATGTTTAATCCTAATGATAAACACACAAATGTTCATTGTGTTGAATTGCCTTGGTTAACCAATTATCTCCAATATTTGAGCATCTCACCATCTTGCTTAATTGCAAGCTTTTTAGTTATTCAAGTCTTAGTTTTCAAGCAATCACAACACCCCCATTTTAGTTTAATTGTAGTTAGTTAGTTTATTTATATTAGTTCTATTGGATTGCATTGGTGATTGAATACAACCATTTCCCCGATGATCGATGCCCCTTTTTACCATTATATTACGTTTTATTTGCAAACAGAGGGTGTAATTTGCTTGGTGGACTTGGCATCCCACCAAGTTTTGGCGCCGTTGCCTGGGAAATAGGTTATTGTTATTTGATTGTTTATGCCTAGGTCTACAAGAATCGGTGAACTACTCTACATTCCACAGATTGAAAAAGAAGCAAAAAGGTTGAAAAAGTTATCCAAACAAGCAAAGCAATAACAACTCGTTCAAGCTTCTTCATCTTCTCTACTAATCAACATATAAGATCAAGTTCATACTTCAAGTGATACCGACACTGAGCCGAGTTCTCCAATTGTTGGTCATTCCTTTGAAGACATTCCGTTTGAAAACTACATAGCCATGAATCACACTCCACCTTACAATCCCAACCCAACCCAAACAATCAAGATGCCAATACCCCACCCAACAACCAAGACAATAACAACACCAAGAACCTCTCATAGATATGCCACCTTGGACTCAACCCCCTCATCTACCAAATCAACCCATTTATCAACAACCACAACCATAAAACCAAAACTTCCATCAAAACAACCAACCTCAAAACAGTGCTTTTCAAGCTCAACAACAACAAGCACATCAACCAAATCAACCTCATTACCCATAACCTCTAATGTACCAACAACCAATGTACCTCCAACAACAACCTCCCTACGACCAATACCCTAACTACCAACATTATCCACCACAAATGTACAATCACCAACAATACCAATACCCACCTTACCAACAACCTCCCAATTACATGCAACAATATCCCAATAACCCCAATCCATCCAATCCCCCTCAAGAGTTGACACTTAGACAAATGATGGAGACGAACGTTACTCACACACCCCTTGGTATTGTTTATCCCGCAAACCGCCAGGGGACTGAATTGAAGTCAAGTTTCATACATCAACTCACCAAGTTCAATGGTTTGGTTAGAGAAGATCCTCAAATTCATTTGAAGTCCTTTCATATGATATGTGCTAGCATGTTACCCGAACATGTGGCATTGGATGATTTCAAGTTAACCACCTTCCCGCTCGCCTTGGAAGATAAAGTTAGAGGGTGGTTATTTAACTTACCATCGGGATCTATTCACACATGGGAAGAGTTACTCAAAGCCTTTAATAGCAAGTTCTATCCCACCTCCCGAATATCAAGTCAAAGAAGTGACATTTTGGGGATTCGTCAAGGGAAGAATGAGACTTTTCATGATTTTTGGGAGCGATTCAACAACTTGTAGGGATGAGCATGGGATGGAACCGGTACGGACCCATCCTATTCCCGATTTCCCGAATACCGAATTTGATCGAAAGTTAATCCCGAGTACCGAACCGAATTAACATCACCGGTACCGGTACCGGTACTCGGTACTAGTATCGGTACCGGCGGTACCGATTCCTGAATTTCATGTATTTGGAGAATTGGTGGTCACTTTTATGTTTATATCTTTTCTTACAATGTAATCCTAGAGAGAGAATTGGTGGGTTCTCTCCCACCAAGGTAGAGTTTCTCTCTCCCACCATGATCTTCATGAATAATATTTTTATCTCTCTTCTTTTCTCATATTCTAAGAATTCTCATCATGTTCTTCATATTTTTATGTTTTGATACACGATAATTATTGATATTTCTATTCCGCATCCACCGTTCGTTATAAAAATAGGTTCTAACAAACAACTTGTGTACAAGTTGTCCTCAACACAATATACTCAAACAACTACTTCTTCAACAATTTTATGAGGGTATGAATGAGAATGATCGAAGGATGATTGATGCTTCAAGTGGTGGTGACATCTTCAACAAGACACCTCAAGAGATAAGATCACTTTTTGGAACCATTTCTCAAAATCAAAGGAACATTGGGACTCAAAACGAAATGAAGAGAAATTCTCCACAAGTGGTTGGTGAAGTTAGCAACACTCAACACTTGGAATCAAAGCTCTTGGATTTGACTAATGTGTTAAGTCAAATGGTGGTGGGAAGTGGTCAACAATTGATGGTGTGTGGTATTTTTGCAATGACGGGGCATTATACAGATAAGTTTCCCCCACTTGGTAGTGAACTGGAGGATGTTAATGCAATGGGAGGATATCAAGGTCAACCAAGACCCATGGGGTTTCAAAACACTTACAACCCAAATTGGAGGAATAACCCAACCAACCGATACCCACCAAAGCAAAACCCACCACATGTTATGATGAGACCCAAATTTTTTCAATATCCATCACAAAACCTCCATATCCCCAAACATCTCATCCCATTCCAAATTACCAACAACCTCCACAACAAGGCCAATCAAGTGGTAACAACCAAATAAGCCTTCAAGAACTTGTCACTTCTCTTGCTCAAAGCCAAACCCAATTTCAACAAGAGACCAAGAACACTTTCTCCAACATTCAAGCACAAATTGGAGACTTGGCCACCGCTCTCAATAAGATGGAACAAAAGGGTAAACTTCCTTCTCAAACCGAGAAGAACCCCAATATGAGTGCAATAACCTTGAGAAGTGGAAAAACACTTGGAGAAAGCAACCCTAAAAGAGTTTCAAGAGAAGAAGAAGATGAAGTTATTATTATTGAACCTTCGAAAGTTGTAGTTCCTCCAAAGGACCCGATTGTGCCAAACATTGATCAACCCGAATCTTCCAAAAAGACCATCAAGACATTGGTCATACCACCACCTTTTCCCTCCCGATTGGCTCCCTCAAAGAAACAAGAGGAAGAGAAAGAGTTTCTTGAGACTTTCCACAAGGTCCAAATCAACATTCTACTATTGGATGCCATAAAGCAAATTCCGCGCTATGCCAAGTTTCTTAAGGATTTGTGCACTAATAAAGGGAAATTTAAGGCGAATGAAAAGATTCAAGTCAATGCAAATGTATGCGGTCATCCAAAAGAAGTTACCATCCAATTGCAAGGACCCGAGAATGTTTGCTATCCCTTGGACTACTGGTGATTTGCATGTTGAAAGTGCCATGCTAGATCTTGGAGCCTCAATCAATGTGATGCCATACTCGGTTTTTCAACATCTCAATGTTGGACCTTTGGAAGAAACTGGAGTAATCATTCAATTAGTGGACAATTCAAGTGTGTCTCCAAGAAGAGTGTTGGAGGATGTGTTTGTACAAGTTAATCAACTTGTTTTTCATGCGGATTTTTATGTCATTGATCTTGAAGAAAATACTCCTTCTAAATCATCTATGATCCTCCTTGGAAGACCATTCATGAAAACCGCTCACACAATCATTGATGTCCATAACGGAAAGATAACTATGGAGTTTGATGGAGAAACTATACACTTCAACATCTTTGAAGCAATGAGGTACCCTAGCAACATTTCTCCATTGTATCGGGTTGATGTAATTGAGCCAATAACCCAAAAAGTGTTTGATTTGTCCCATGGGGATATTTTGGAGATGATACTCAACATAAACCTTGATTGTGAAGGTTTGAAGAAAACACTGGAAATGTTTACATTGGACTCTGAAGTTTAAAAGATTGTGAATACTTTGGAAGTAAGCAAGTCAACAAGGAAAGATGTCTCTCAAGTTGCCTTATCTCATTCTCCAAACAAGATGTCCCATTCCATAATCCACCCACCTACACATCCTCTAATGATAGAAGTGATCAAGAAGAAGATAATTAAAAGGCTCAAAAAGTAAAAACACAAGAAAAAGGTGTTTCATGAAATACACATCACTCGAAAGCATTTTATTCCGAGCCAAAAAATTCTTCTTTATCATTCGCGGTTAAAGCTATTCCCAGGAAAATTGCGATCTCGATGGCACAGACATTTTATTGTTATAAAAGTGTTTGATCATGATGCGGTTGAAATTAAGAGTTTGGAAACGAATCAAATATTCAAAGTTAATGGGCACCATTTGAAACCATTTTATGAGGGCTTTGACACTAGAGAATTCAACAACGTAACATTGGAAACTCCAATTTACGAAAGGTGATGGAAGTGGGGTTATGTCTTGGCAAAGACGTTAAATAAATGCATTGTACATAAATAATCTCCGCTTGAAGTTTTGGTGTTTCTAGGCTTTAATTTTTGGTGTTTCTAGGCTTGAAGTTGGTCAAAAATAAGCATCTTGAGGTTTAACAATGATCTTGGTAAAGTTTGCAAAAAGTGTCAAAAATCTGCAATTTGTGCGGGTGCCCACGCAAACAATGCGCCGCCCAGCCCTACCCATGCAAATCCGAGCTCAAAATTCCCCAACACGAGGTGCATTATGATGTGCGCGCACGACTGAACCCCCATCCGTGCAGACGTTTGCGCGGTCAACTGTCACCTTCGTATATCGTTGCACGACCCAACCATCACCCGCACAAAGTTTGTGAGGGTACGCATGCAAACCTAACACTTCATTAGAAAAATTCAAGCCATTTCATATGCTTCCTTTGCGCGACCTAGCTTTCACCCATGTGTATTTAGGCAGCCAAGAACTCCACCCACACATCATTGTACGACCCATGTGTTGCTTCTGTACCGTCCTCACGTGCCTCCATCAACTTGATCCTGGTATGATCCTTCCTTACTCTCATCCTAGGCATTGAGGACAATGCTTTATTTTAAGCTTGGGGTGAGGTATTCTTATATTTTATTTTGACTGCATTTAGGTTGTATATAGTTGCATTTAGAGTAAGTCATTTAAGTCATTCATAAAAATTTCAAAAATATTGCATATTTTGTTTATTTCTTTTCTAATTTTGATACTTTTTATATGCATTATAGTTTAAGTTCATGCATTTTTGTTCTCTCTTGTCTTCTCATCCCTACAGGTACCATAGCGCTGATTCATAAGTATTGAATCATAGATTGGTCCCGGGTCTTGATATGGAATTCTTTGTATTAGATAAATGGGACACATTTTGAGCCTCACAGACCACTTTGAGACCATTTGTGTGGGGGTCAGATGTAGGTAGATTGATTGGGTCTAAGTACGGAGGGATGTGGTTGGTCAAACCGATGTGTGCAAGCAAAGATTAGCCCGGTAAGGTATTTTGAAGACATTAAAGACTCGCATCTTGGTTTTGGGGGGAGTACCCTCAGTACTCCCGAGTCTCGTCCAAGCCTTACTTAGTTAGATTCTCACCACCTTTTTAAGATAGGTCATCATTTTTCTAGGGGTCTAGAGTAGATAATTAGATAGATTTTGTTTATCACACCTTGCATTGAGGTGCTTGATAAACTTTGAAGTGGGTCCCCCAATTCACATCTTTTGGGACCAAGTTTTTTTTTTTTGGTAACACCCATTTTTGAGTCATTCCCCACCCTTTTTAGTAGATCTTGACACATTTTCAGTGATCATTAGGTGTTCATGTTAGCCTTTATCTATTACTCCATTTTCACTATTGGAGTCCTATCTTACATGGTGAAATTCCTAAGACCTTCCAAGAAGAAAGACAAGAAGAAAACACAAAAAAAAGATGAAGAAATTGGAAAAGCAAAGACAAAAAGAAACAATGAAGAAAACTGAAGAAAAAGAGCAACACAAAAGAAGAACAAGAATCCAAGTTCAAGACTTCCCTTAAAAAAAGATCGAGCAGCAAAGAGGCTGAAGACCAAATAACAGAAGTTCAAGATTGAAGATTTAAGTTGTTAGGTTTAGACTTAGGTTAAGTAGATTTTTATTATTTTATTTTATTTTTGATTTTGGTGAGAAAAGGCTATGACGATGAGACGGTAGATTGTAAAGGACAGTACAAGGGGGAAGCCTCTAAAACCGGATGTTAGCCCGAAAGCCGTGCTGCAAAACCCCATTCCGTTATTATACACTTTAGCCTGAAAAATGTAGGAATCATCATGTGAGAAGAGGCACATTTCCTTCATGCATTATGATCAGCATTGGTGATTTAAAGTGCCCCTACTGGGCGCATCCTCTGTTTCCTTTGTCTTGCACACCGCGACTACATCCAGTCGTGATCTATTCGCCCATCAAGTGGTTCGAGAATGTGGTTTATGGCTCTAAAGAGGGGAATATTTTGAAGATGCGTAGGGTCCATGAAGGACTGATTCTGACAATGTCGACTGATGTTGACCAAGTTCTATGGTATCTTTCTTTTTTCCTTTTTTAGTTTAGCTCATCCCGAGCTCATTTTAGTCTTGTTCTAATTTGAGGATAAGTTAGGTTTGAGCTTGGGGTGATTTGATAGCTTATTTTATTTCCTTATTTTTATTAGTTTATTTAAGTATTTTTAGCTGTTTTAATTAGTATTGCATTGTATATTCTTTATTTTCTTTATCATGGATCGTGCGGGAACTTTCTATTTGGAATGAGATATTTTGCAGGGTTTAGGAGCTCATTGGGGTTGCGGTTTGACTGGAGTTGGTCTTGGTGGGATTTTCGATGCATTATTGGGCTTTACGGATCCATCAAAGGAGATTTGGGATTAAAAAGTTGAAGATTTGGATGAAGTGGGCTTTTGAAGATGGGTCATGGATTCTTATTTTGGGCATGGACTATCCATATATAAAGCTTGAAGGTGATTGACCAATTTCAAATCATGTGAGTCATGGAGGGGACCAAAGGAATCTTGGTAGTGGAGAAGAATGGACCAATAGCATTCCAGCAACACTTGCGAGGGTGGAATCTCAATCGCGCAACGGTTGCGTGGGTACCATTTACCTTGGGGGTTGGATCTTTCAGAGACACTTCGATTTTCCACCATTAGAGACATGGAGAGGTGATTTTTGGAGCTTGGATACTCATTCTTCTCATCTTTCTAATTAATTGGTAGATTCTTGATGCAAAACACTTTTGTGATTGTTATTTTGTTGCCATGAGTGGCTAATTTCTCTAATTTGGTTAACTTTGCCTAAAACCCTTGGATGTTTGTGGGTTTTTGAAGGATTCATGCTTAATTGTCATTTATCTTATGTTTATGATTCTAGTTCATATTTCTTATGCTTGTTTAATACTTTGATCATGAGCTTGGTACTTGAATGAACAATTATTGGTTTATTTCTTTGGTTTAGAATTGAATCATTGAATTTACTTAGAACAAGGGCTTTATGATGGTAGAAATCATCTCTAGCTTATGAACCATAACTCCTTTTTGGATGTGTAAGCATTGACATCCTCTAGGACTTGGGGGTTCCTTCATTCTTAAGGCTAATTAACTTTTTGGGCTTAATTGCTTCAATTGGATCCTTGATTTTGATTAAAAAGGTGTGTTGTGGGCTTCCCCAACCTCCATACTACATATGAGGAAACTTGGCATATCATGCTTGATGTGTGTGAAATGCACTATTTTAATTCCTACTAACTTAGACACAAAACAAACACACGAAAGGCAGTGTACCTATTGATTAGTAATATAGTTCAAGCAAGTAGGGTATCGAACACAAGGATCGGTAAAAATTTAAAATAAATGCTAATATTATCTAAATAAAACAAGTAATAGAAAGAGGGGTTTCTCTAGTTTTGCAAGACTAGAAACTTAACAATGAAATAAAACTCAAACTAAGCAACAAACAACTAAAGCAAATAAACAATCACTAAATTCAATAATGGAGAATGTGACAACCCGAAATTTCCATTCTGTACAAACTATATCACTTCAATAGAAGTTATAGCAGTCACAGTTAATTTTCAGACTTTTTCGTGTAAGTTTGAGTAATTCAGGGTTTACACTTCAGGAAATGTCAGGAGAGTGGGTGCACTAGGGTTTTGTGCAACACCGTTATTCCAACACTCTATTATATTAGAGATCATTTCAGGAATACAAATATTTTCTGCCAAAAATATCTCAGGACTATAAATAGAATTCTGAACCAAATTCATTCATTATTCGCATTTCCAACTAGAGAAAAGCCATTTTCCCTCTCACGGATCTTCGGGTGTTTATCCCAAATCGTGAGTACCTCTTTCTAGTAGTGTTAGAAAGCTTTATATGTGTTAATAACATGATTTAGAAGGCTAAATCACTAGATTTAGGAGTTTACTTTCCAAGGTGTTCTTGGGCGGTAAACTCCCGAAACAAAGCCGAGACCGACCCTTGTGTTATGCTACTGCCTTAGACTCATTTATAAGTGTGTTAGGGACATGAAATCAAGCAAAAACCACCCAAGTTTGGGAGTTCACGACCCAAGAGTTTCTTAGGCCGTAAACTCCAAATTCAAGCTCCAAATGGTGCTTTTAAGGCACCTAAAGCATTGGACATTTACTAGGAATTGTTCCCACTTAATTGAAGGACAAAAACACATCAAAATCACCTCTTGAAGTGAGTTTACGGCCCTGGAATGCTCCTAGGCCGTAAACACCAAACAAGGGCACCAAAGTGTGCCTAGGGTCCTCATTAGCTTTAAACAAATATTTAGAACCTATCCTTCATATGCAAGAGACTTGAAAACAACAAAAACACCATTCCAAGGGAGTTTACGGCCGTAAACTCCAAAGGAAATGGACTTGGGGCCGTAAACTCCTCTAGGGAGTGTTTCTAGGCCTTAAACCCTTCCAAGGACTTAACCACCAAGTTGGAATAATTCTAGGAATCATTTGGAACTTCAAAACACACAATACACCCATGGTTGGGAGTTTACGACCGTAAACTCAAGAGTCTACAACCGTAAACTCCATGTGTGTTAGTATATGAGGAGTAAACTCATATATGGGGTCCTTTGAAACCCTAAACACAAGTGCCTTGTCCCACAATAGCTTAGATGCAATCCTTAGGGCTTAAAACACTTATATAAAGTGTTTATTATGTCTAGGATGTCTTAACATCATCAATTAGTAATTTGAGACTAATTGAGTGCATATATGTGTGATTATATGTTCATTAGGATCGTAGTGTGTGTACAAGTCCTCACTTGACACCTAGCAATCCTATACCGTTCAGTTCATCCCAATCACCAACTACAGGTGAGTTCATGCCCCTTAATCAATGTTTTAAATGATTTTAAACGTTTTAACGGGGGGGGGGGGGGGGGGGGGAATACAAGTAGAAAACAATATGTTATTAAATCAATCTTATGTATTTTATAACTGTGTTTTCACTCAGTAGATTTCACATATTTCAAAAGGCGACACATGAAGTGGTTTTCCATCTTAAAATACCTTGATAACAAAAGCATTAGTTTTGAAATGTTTATTAAAATGACATCAAGTCATTCTTAATTAGTGTTCAAAACTCCTAGATATCTTGCAAAACCATTATTTTACCTTCTTGAATCAAACTATACTTATGCGCATATGTTCATTTATATGATAGGGATTATAGTTTTCATCCTTCGTTCAGTTTCCCACACCCAGGTGTATCGAGGGTGCATAAATCTACTTGAACAATCACTTACTTTCCAGTTAATTATCATAGGGATAGTTAGAAGAAACAAAACATTATTACTACTACAAGGAATCAGACAAGAGTCAGTTCATTCATGAGTCTATGCCAATACCTTACATGACCCATGAGTATACGTGCTTAGGAATACATGATACATGAATATGTTTACATATACTTACCTGCTACATGAACACACTTACATGAATACCATACAGGAACACTTCTACATAGGTGCATTATCCTGTATTCACTTACCTGGATACTTGTACTTAGAACTACGAGGATGATTTATTAGTACTTATTGTGTAAATTTGTTGGATTAGTGTCTAAGTTCATAACTATTTTGGTATGTACTTGACCCGATGGTGCATGGTCCTTTTGGGTTGCCTTCACCAAAGCAACTTGATTGGAGAAATAAATAAAGAGAGAGGTTATTATGATTTATTAATATGTTATAAGAATAATATATTAAAGGAGAAATCATATTTGTTTAATTAATATTGGTCAATAATTAATTAAGAAATAATTTTGTGATCAAGTGTAATTAATTAAACTAGAGGGGCTGAATTGTAATTATGTGATAGTTACAAAATAAGGTAAGGATTATCTTAAATATAGGGTGAATGAATTTATGGAGATAATGTCTTAGAATTCGACTAGGATAAGGGTTTCTAAGACTTATCTTATGGTTGCTTGGTGGGCAAGCAACTAGATAAGGATAAGGACTAAAACCCTAATCTTTACACCTATATAAACCCCCTAAGGCTCATGAATTCGTCTAAGCCTTCCCAAGAAGTCCTAAGGACGAATTCCTACCTCTCTCCTCTCTCTTTATACCTTCTCCATTTGCTCTTGGTGTTTGTAAACCATTAGAGGAGTGACACTTGTGACTCTAAGCCTTCCAAAGTCAATTCAAGGAGGAATTGGGATTGTTATTGCTAGATAACAATCAAGGTAATATCATAAACCTAATTATATGTTAATATTGATTTCCATATGCTAGAATTAGGGTTTATAGTCTTGGATTCAAAGCATGTACAATAGAGAAACCTAGATCCAAGCATTAGGGTTTGTATGAGCACATAGGATGTCTTATGACCAAAAACCCATAAGTGGTATCAGAGCCTAGCTTGGTTTCAATTGTATTGATGCATTGTATAACAGGAAAATTCATTTTTTGGGTTTCTGGAGGCTGGACTCGCCGAGTCCATGGCTGAACTCGCCGAGTCCATGCAGACTCGCCGAGTCCAAGCCTGACTCGCCGAGTCAAATCGTCAGATGGAGGGTATTTCACGATTTCTTGCTGTTTTTGCTTATGGATTGTTACCTTATCATGTTAGATCAATATAAATCCGATTTTATGATATATTTGACTATATTTTTGATCTAATTGAAGATATTTATCAATTAAGAAGATAATTGTTTCCTTATAAGATAATTGATTAATTATTTTGACTAAATTGATAAATTGTTTTGCAAGAAATCATTAAATAAATCAAATATGGATAATTATGTGATTAAATGTTAATTTGAATTATTTGTTATTTTATCTTTGTTGTTATGAAAAGTTTCATATTTTCCCCTTTAGGTTTTATAGTTTAAATTTGAACCCCAAAAGTTTTGTTGTTTTGAAATTTAAATAATTGAAACCCTAATGTTTTGAAAAAGGTTTCAAAACTTGCCCTCAAGTTTTGGAATTTAAATTTTGATTAAATGGTTTACTTTTGATGTATATTTAAATTCTAAACCCTAATGTGTTGAAATGTTTCAAAACTTGCCCTCAAGTTTTGGAATTTAAAAGTTGATTAAAAGTTTAATTAGGAATGTTAAATTCTAAAACTCTAGTATAGTTTTGAAAAAGTTCAAATCACACCATTATGGTTTTATTAATCAATTAAAGTGTATAATTAAAAGAAGTTTAATAAATCCATAAAAGTTTAGGTTTACAATTTAATTGAATTAAAGGTATAATTGTTAAATTAGACCACCTAGTATTTTAAAAGTGTAAAATACACCCTATACTATATGTAACATTAAAAGTCTAACATTATATATATGTATGAGTAAAGGTCAGTCTTACCGTTAGTAGGCCTCATTCACGAAGCTAGTCTATAAGGGGTGTTTAAGGAAATTGTCTATAAAATGGCGATTGAATGGGTATCCACTCTTACCCACCGCACTCTTGACTAGTGAAGGGTCGTTAGCCGAACGGGTAGGATAGGACGAAACCTTCCATTATAAGTATAATAAAGTATATAAAAGTAACTAAATGTTTTCATAAAATTCCCAATCTTAGTTACTTAGGCAAAAGTGAATTGATGCAATTCCATGAAATTACACTTTGTGCCCTTGCGAAGACGTTAGTGGAGCGTGTGTGGTTTACCGGCACACTAAATGGTTCTAAGCAAAGGTAGCAAAGGGTGACTCAATGTTTGTCATAGTTCGGTGGAGCGTGTGTGGTTTACCGGCACGTCGAATAGGTGACTGTAACATGTGAGAGCACCATGTAAGTTTGCATGGTTATTCACACCCGCTTTGTGATCCTCGGCATCCCAGTCACAAACAAGAGGGGCATATCGAGATTTAAACATGCCATTGAAAGTTCAATGAATCTCAAAGGATCTAGGAGTTTTCATAGATTTAAAACTTAAATTCTTTTTTCGTTTTTCGTGGTGGAAATTAGTGAATCGTCATTCACTTACCTTCAAATATTCTGCAATTAGGGTTACGACATCCCTCTCCCGAGTTGTAGAATATTGTGTTGGGTCCTAGCCTTAGTATCTCATTTGGGTGATTTACTAAGGACTCTATCAATCAACTAACTTGAATTTGTTTTCTCCCGTTTTGTAGATGTCAAAGTTCGACAACTATGGTCTTTCCAAATCCCGTGGAACAAGCATTTCACATGAAGATGATATTCCACGATTCGATCGAGGAACAAGAAATCATGCTTCACTTCCTCCTCCTCCTCCAATTATTCTCCCTAACCCACAAGATTGTGAAATTGAAAGGTTCAATATCACTCAAGCCCTTTTGGTAAGTAAACATAAAGAAGGAAAGTCGGTGTGTGCACACGTCCTAGGGATGAAGTCGCACATCGATAGACTAAGAATGTTGGGATCCGTTGTCTGTGAGGAAATAGCTGTTGATTGGGTTCTTCAGTCACTTCCCAACTCGTATAGTGAATTCGTAAGAGAGTACTATATGATGAATCACGACGTGACCCTTATAGATCTCACCTACATGCTTATTGCTGCTGAATCAGTAATGGTTTGGCACAATAGAAAAGCAAAGTTGATTGGTGAATCTGCCTTCAAGACCTCTATGGATATAGACAATGGCAATGAAAGACATGCAATGATCAAAAAGTTTGATCATAAGAGAAAGGCGATGTCTAAAGTAGTTCCATGTGTTGTTCCAAAAGAGTCAATTTGCTTTTATTGCCAAGAGAAGAGGCATTGGAGACGAAGTTGCCCCATTTACCTAAGAGATCTAAGAGATGGGAGAGTCGAAACGTATGGCTCTGATTTAGGTAAAATCCATTGATTAACTCTTTTAAGCTTCATTCTAGATTCTGAATACATAATGTGATAAGATTGCATTTGAATGTTTTGCAGGATCGGTGAAAAGAAAGAAAGCTTGGTGAAAGAGCAAGATGAATCTAATCACAAGGAATGGATCTTGATCGCATGGACTTGAAGATTAGATTTTGAGCTTAGATAGTTATGATAGAGTTATTAGAAAATTTTCTTTTGAAATACATAGTTTTCAATGGATTTTGCATTGTAAGGACAAATGTTTTCCGCTGCTTTTATAAATAAAATAAATTTTCGTTTGACTTATTTATTTGTTTATTTCCTTGCAATGAAATCGTTATGAAAATTGGTGTTTGCATATTTCTACAACAAATGGATATGATTCTTATTTATGGTGTTTATGGAAAAGTCGAGAATTTACCAAATAGGGAGAGTTTCTCATCGCTCAAGTTTCAATTGGACAGAAACTTGGAATCATGCAACGTGGATGCACGATGAATGAGAAATTTCGTATTTGGAAATTAGACTAATTCATTGACAAAGTGTCAAGTGAAGGACTAGGAGATCGAGTACACAAAGTTGTGTGTTGATCAAAGTCCACCATAAGAGTAACAAGATATTCGTTATGATTTACTAAAGGTTTAGTAAATATGATAAGATTAAGTGTAATTCGGAATTGATTAAAAAGGTTTAAATCAATAGCAAATGAATAAGAAGAATCAAGTAGGCAGAAAGATAAAAGTTTCTCCATTCTAAGAAGAAGGGAGAGTAGCTTTTATGCTTTATGATAGGTCTTAATGATTAAGAACCATATCTCAATTGATCCTCTAAGTGAGTCTTAGTACAATTGTATGTTTAAGAAGAGGAATCAAGGATTGAAGAAATGGTTAAATCAAGAAGTCAATCATACTTCGTTCCAATAACAAGTCTTAAAGTTAAGATTGTGACATTGAGTGAAAAGTATTAAAGGTTTATAACATTCATCAAATGTGGAAAGTTGTGATGTCTTGGATAAGACAAAGACCAACTAAGACCAATTATGAAGTGTTTTGATAAAAACTACACTAACACTTGAATATTTGTTTGTCAAGAAATGTTTTGACAAGAGAATCTTATATGTCAAGAAGTAAGTGGGAGTTTTAATGGTCTTGAAAGGTTTCAAGAACAAATCAAATAAACCTTATCAATCATCACTAGCACACGAGTTGAGGTTTACAACCTATCGTGTTGACATTATTTTGTTTCTATGCCAATCCAATCGAGTTAATTATGCATGTGAGTTCTATGAATTCTCATTTTGAACGCATAAAAGGCAAAGCACCTTAATCAATGAAAGGTACATTGATAGGAAAGGGTGAGCTGCTTAACTACTTGGAAGACATGGTGGGAAGCTGTGCTACCATAAGGCAAGAAATCAAGATTAAGAAAGTTCGATCCATATGAGTTTGAATTTGTCGTAAACTTTGGTTTTGACAAATTCACATGGATAGGAACAAATACACCGTTTAAATCTAAGTGTCATAAGATTTCCTCCTTCATGAAAATGATTGTGAGGAAATGCTTTCACTAAGAAAGATTTTAAGAAGATAGTGATTGTAAAATTGCATTCTCGAATTCAATCATGGTTACGGTATCCCTTTCCATAATTTGAATTGTGAGGTTTGGCAATTAGTCTTAATTGTTTAGACACACATATGAACTATCGAAGGCAAAGGTGTATAAGTTCAAGAAGCATTGATAAAGGATTATCAAAGCACTAAGTATTAGAAACATGAACTTAAGAAATTCAATAAGTATTGTTTTCTGAAAGTTAAGATGTTTATGAATACATATCGAAGCTTGTGGGAGCATAAGTGTTATGTTTTATAATAATCATGATAGTGGGAGCATAAATGTCATGATTGTATGATTATTAAGGAAAGTATTGCAAGGTTAGCAATATTAATTATAGAAAACAAGAGTCATACTTTGCAAAGTTGTAAGAGTTGAAAGGTTGTTTTGCTATAATTAAGGGAGAGAATATTATGCTTCATTTCAAATCTAAAGGATTAGGTTGAGAAATGTTAATACATTTAGTCAATGGTACATGTGTTCTTAAAAGTTCAATTATGATTACGGCATTCCTCTTCACAATTCGAATTTTGAGAACATAGCAAATAAAACATTGTGCGTCGTGTCCCATACGCTTTGGGTATAGGATCGATTGCAAATGATTTAATGTTTGACCATTCTAAAATGTTCCAAATGTCTAGCGCATTTAGAGGGAAAAAGGACAAGAATTGGTTTTGACTAAAACAATTAAACAACTATCAAAGGACAATCCAAAGTTCGACGAGGATTGGTCGCTTGTGAGTAGTTGGAAGTATAGTATTGGAAAATATGGAAATGTTTCCATATTGGATGGACCATATCGACATCATTACGAATAGATAAGATTCTATTAAGAATGAGTTGTCATATGGAACATATGGAAGTGTTTCCATATTGGGAATTGAATATTGAGAAATCTATGACTAGATTAGAAACTTCTATGCAAAAGGATGTTCAAAGAATGTACTTTGAGTGAGAGACGTCACGTCTATGGAATTGTCTTGTAACAATCTCCGATAGAGGACTTTGTAATATCATTGGCAATAGTCTTTGTGACTTTGGTGCAGTAAAATTAAGAAAGGATAAGTTGCATAGAGTGTTAGAATCTAGCATATTCTATAAGTAGCAAGAATTTGATATTCTTTAACTTATGGAAAAAAGGATTTGGAGTTGTGAAATGAGAATGATTGGGAGTGTGCTCAATTTGGTCTATTTCACAAAGTAAGAACCATAGGTAAACATTGTGTGCATGCTAGGAGCATGGGACAAGTGTAATAATTCAAGTAAGAAGTTGATTAACCGAAACGACAAATAATGAGTAATCGATATGGTGATAAATAAAAGGTGTTTTATTTATGCTCAAAGAGTTGAGGCCATATGGGATTAGTATTATTCTTGTGTTTCATATTTGCATGTTTTGACTTCCAGAATAATTGAGTTTATTAAGAATAATCGAATTATTCAAACAGGCCACAGTTGTTCATATGATGGAAGTAGATATGAATGAAGACTGTCGTGAATTGGTGTGTGGATTGTCTAGGAAAGTATTAGACATAAGCAAATGTTTGCTGCAACGTTCATGAGTGCTTACAAATATGATTTGAGCATTGGATTGAACCCACGCTCACTTGGATCACTCCATGAATTGTATCACGAGTGATTGGTGAGACGATAACATCTTATATTCTTGAAACCGAGATGTGTGAGTTGTATTTTGCAAATCGGTTGCACATTGATAATATGTAAATGCACTAGTAACTTGGTGTTATAAAACATATTATTGTGTGTGATTCAGTTAGTAAGTGCAAGCAAGCATTGTATCAAAGTTTATCCGTTCCTTTTATCCAAAGAAGGATAAAAGCGATATCTTTGGGCCCCTCGGTGGTTTAGTGATGACAAACGTAAATGCTCGGCCGGGCTAGGGCTAATTTGATTTGTTCAATTAGTCAGTCGTCATAAATCGGAATCGAGATATAGTACAAAGAGAATGATTTGAAATCATGTCTCATATGATATCTAGAATGGAGGAATATATGATCCCTTATCTAAGGACACGCGTATCTGATAGGATCAGAGTTGACAGCGGCTTTGGAAAGCTACGATTGCATATCAGGATCTGAAGTCATATGCATAATAGTTATTAGACTTATCCAAGTGCGAGACTGTTGGATTAGTGTCTAAGTTCATAACTATTTTGGTATGTACTTGATCCGATGGTGCATGGTCATTTTGGGTTGCCTTCACCAAAGCAACTTGATTGGAGAAATAAATAAAGAGAGAGGTTATTATGATATATTAATATGTTATAAGAATAATATATTAAAGGAGAAATCATATTTGTTTAATTAATATTGGTCAATAATTAATTAAGAATTAATTTTGTGATCAAGTGTAATTAATTAAACTAGAGGGGCTGGATTGTAATTATGTGATAGTTACAAAATAAGGTAAGGATTATCTTAAATATAGGGTGAACGAATTTATGGAGATAATGCCTTAGAATTCGACTAGGATAAGGGTTTCTAAGACTTATCTTATGGTTGCTTGGTGGGCAAGCAACTAGATAAGGATAAGGACTAAAACCCTAATCTTTACACCTATATAAACCCCCTAAGGCTCATGAATTCGTCTAAGCCTTCCCAAGAAGTCCTAAGGACGAATTCCTACCTCTCTCCTCTCTCTTTATACCTTCTCCATTTGCTCTTGGTGTTTGTGAACCATTAGAGGAGTGACACTTGTTACTCTAAGCCTTCCAAAGTCAATTCAAGGAGGAATTGGGATTGTTATTGCTAGATAACAATCAAGGTAATATCATAAACCTAATTATATGTTAATATTGATTTCCATATGCTAGAATTAGGGTTTATAGTCTTGGATTCAAAGCATGTACAATAGAGAAACCTAGATCCTAGCATTAGGGTTTGTATGAGCACATAGGATGTCTTATGACCAAAAACCCATCAAAATTATCTTTCCTATCCCGGTTCAATGGGATATCTCGGCGGGACTTACCATTCCGAACCCCACTGATTAGCACCAGTGGTCGATGACCATCTACGGAGGTCTAAGGTTACTATTTATATTAGGAAGATCGATGACCGGGGCTAACCCCTCCACCCCCTGCTG
Organism: Lactuca serriola; assembly: GCF_051521515.1. Taxonomy (NCBI): domain Eukaryota; kingdom Viridiplantae; phylum Streptophyta; class Magnoliopsida; order Asterales; family Asteraceae; genus Lactuca; species Lactuca serriola. The sequence continues at coordinate 231,974,838 of NC_136409.1, read as the reverse complement.
CTGCTACAGAGGACAAGTGGACAATCTTCGATTGTTCATAAGGTTATACCTTTCGCTTATTGCGATGTTGTGTTACTCCTAGTACCCAGCGATGACACTTACATTAATATTTATTCTGGACAATCTTCGGATGTTCATTAGGTTACATATTTCGCTTAATGCGATGTTGTGTTAGTCCTAGTACCCAGTGACAACAATTATAGTAGTACATTTTCCTGCTTACTTTATTTTGTGATACTTTCACATAAACGATGAGTTAGACTAAGTATTTTAGTACTAAACAATTGACGGAAAAACTATCATTTTACTTACAAAACATTCGGGTCTTGGTAGAAGACTACATCTCAAACTAATAGAAAATAAGGGATTTTCTAGGGTTTTTCATACTTACATCAACATTTTCATTTAAAGGTTTACATGGCCTTCATAATAGATATTCATAAGCAAGACAACGACACTTAATTACTTATGAATTTACCAGCTTTAAAGTTGATACTCTCTTTCAAAATAACTTGTATTCTCAGGTCATCAGTTAGACAAGTGCGATGGCCAGGTTTTTGAGAAGATGGAGCACAGACAGGACTCGCCTTATTTTGATTATTCATTTTATTGTTGTACATTATGAAAGAACACACATGTATTAAAACTCTACTTATAATGCAATGGATGATGTTGTTGCTTGTTTATTATATTACACTGTTGTGATACTGTACATAGAGGTGGCAAAAATTGACACGACACGAACCCGACACGAAATAAACGGGTTTGGGTAAGATATTTCAACCCGTTTAAATAAACGGGTTGACACGACACGACACGAAAATTAAATGGGTAAGGTTAGTGTTGAGAATTTCAACTCGAATATGACTCAAAAATGACCCGTTTATTTATATGCAATTTTTTTTAATTATTTGAATAAACTAGAAAGATACAAAACCAAAACCATAAGTAAAAGAAAACCTTCGAATTGAATTGTTTTGTAATGTTGAAATGACTAAGCCATCTAGATCAAGACTTCATTTCAATTTTTCTATTCTCTCCCAAACTACTCGGTCTCTTTCACCACTCTCACATCCTCGTGGCCTTGTCATTCGTCTCCCCAAATCCCACTCTTTTAATTTTGTCATCTGAACTTGCTATGACTTCATCTATTCTGCCTCCAAACTATTAGTTTTTCCTTTCTGCCTACCCAACTTCTACTCTTTCAACATGCTCAATCTTTTAACCTCACATGACACAACATATTTCAAGGTATAGCCCTAACCTAAAACCCGACACGAAAATAAACGGGTTGACACGACACGACACGTTAATTAAACGGGTCAGGTTAGGGTCAAACACTTTCAACCCGTTTAGTGTTTCGACACTACACGAACTCGACACGACACGACACGATTGCCACCTCTAACTGTACATGATGTCCTCCACCCCTGAACGTTTCCGCCGTTCGTGGTTTTGGGGTGTGACAGAGAAGACTTTTATTTAGGTTCGATTCGTTTACTCATATGGTTGATTTTATGGTAAGTGCAATGGATTAATTGTTATTGGCTACCAATTAATATAATTATGTTTACTTTCGTTATTACTAATCCTTAGAAAAAAATTAATTCAAACAGTGGCCAATTGGTTAAACTAATGAGTTTCCTAGTTTATTGATTCAGGTTAAGTAAGACTTGTAATTAGCTAATCAAATTACTAATTCAATTAACCTCTTATTGATGGTTCATCACACAAGGCTCACACATTAACTTACCTATTTTCTAGTTAACCCTAGTTTCATGTTCGTTATTCCTAGGCATATAACAAGGTTTCCACACAAATCATATGAGATAGCAATTAAGAGATGTTCATGCAAATTAATATACTGGTTAATTAACAGAAAATAGTTTTAATTAACACATAAGATTCTTTAACAAGCTTAACAAAATAAAACTCACCAAATTCAATTAATCCAACCACAAAATCAAACCATGGTCATAAATTCGTCTACCCTAAACAGAAGATACGAGTTTTTAGGTCATATCTACAGCAAAAAGTAGCTCAAAATCGAAATCTAATAGTTTAAACATAGTTCAAACAAAAGATTAAGTAAAGAGTAAACCTAAATTGCATTTGATCTTCTCAAAATTGATGTCTAGGGTTGTTCCACGAGTTCCAGAGCTTCCAGCTGCACCTCCAGTTGCAAATTAATCCCCCAAGGGTTCCCCCATTCGTTAGGGTTCGAATGAGAAGCGTTATATATATATATATATATATATATATATATATATATATATATATATATATATATATATATATATATATATATATATATATATATAACTTCTGAAAACAGGGCAGACTCAGCGAGTCCAGTGACCGAATCGATGAGTCCATCACTTAAAATCCCGTGTACGACAAGTCGGCATCGAGAATCGCGAACTTTCTAATCAAATCGTGAATGAGAAGTGTTAGAGCTTGTTAACACTTTCAAGTAACAACTTAGGTGGAATTGATTAGATATCATTTCATACTTTGAATCACATTGCTAATTAGTCTTGCATTGAGTTGGAGTTCTCACAAATCCTGAATTTGTTTCATTTAATTGATCATTTAATTATTGCTTTATCCTCTTGTTTAAATCATTGCATACCAACCCCCAAAGGTGTGTCCAAATCCCTCAAACCAAGGCTCTGATACCAACATGAAACATCCCATATTTCACGACCAAAAATTTCATTTTTAATTTAAAGATTCATAAAATAGATTACTGAAAACGCCATCAATGTTATCTCATATCATGAAAACCATAAGTCTACCATCTCAAAAACATATCATAGGAAAATAATGTTAGAGTACAAATACCAAGAATCTCATATGCGGAAAATCATGTGTGTGATGTGCTGCTATCATGTCGGCTCCTTTCCCTTCGAAGAAGAAGGTCCTGAAACAAAAAATGAAACCTGTAAGCACAAAGCTTAGTGAGTTCCCCCGTCATACCACATACCAAATATTAAACATATTGTCTAACATATTCGGGTACTAGACTACCCCTTCCATCTCTTTCAACCAGTAACTGCCTAGCATATCAGGGTGCTAGCCTACCCTTTCGGTCTCTTTCGACCAGTAACTTGCCTAGCATATCAGGGTGTTGGCCTACCCCTTTGGTCCTTTTGACCGATACCTCGCCTAGCATATCAGGGTGTTGGCCTATCCCTTCGGGCCTTTTGACTGGTACTTGGGACTATTTCACCCCTACTTCTACCATATAACATCCTAGTACATAAACACATAAGTCATATACTGCCTAGCTTATTAGGGTGTTCGCATACCCCTTAGGTCCTTTCAACCGGTACTGGGGCCTATTCCACACCTTCTACCACTATCACGTAATATTATAGCATACTAGCACATAAAGCATAACAGATAGTGGCATACCAGATAATTATCACAAAGACAATCATCTCTACTATAACTCTTACCAGTAGGCCGACATTGGTGCCTTCGACCCACTTCTACTGGAAGGTAACTCACCTCAAATGTCGTGTAGTAGCTGAACTGTAATCGGCTCTGGGATCAAATCCTCTCAAACTCCAACACATAAAAATCTCCTTTAATTACCCTTTCATACTCATAACCCCTTTAAGGGTCAACTTTGGTCAATGGTCAAAGTCAAAGTCAAAGTCAACATCCTGGTTGACTCAACTCGTCGAGTTGGTCCATCAACTCGTCGAGTTCCATTATCCATAAAACCGTCGAAATCTCGATCCAACTTGTCGAGTTCTTTTATGAGATCTTCGAGTTCCTTCATATAACAAAGTTGGGAAATTGACTCACAACTCGCCGAGTTCCTCCTTAAACTCGTCGAGTTCTTCAATCTTCAAAACCCAAAAACCATGGCCAACTCGCTGAGTCATCTCCTATACTCGACAAGTTTGCCTAGTAACAGGAAAGGTGGGGGACCATGAACCAACTCACTGAGTTGGATGAACAACTCATCGAGTCCCCCTTAGTCTAAATTCATTCTGTCACTTCCAATGGAGTTCAATGCTTCCAAACCATAGATCTGGTCCCCTAGGACTAAGTTACCACGTAAAGTTTCTAACTTTACATTCATGCATGGTGTCATGAAGCTAGAAACACCAAAACCAAGCTATATAAGAGGTCTAGGGCATGGGGAAGGGCCAAGGCTGGATAAAGCTGACAACTGTAAGCTTCATAAGCTCATGAGTGCCTAGATCTGAAGTCACAAATTCATGATATACTCAAATCCTGAAAATGACTTCAATATGGCCCAAAAGCGACAACATACCACCCTAAATGAAGATCTAAGTAATAGAAAGCCAATGTATCAACTTTATACCTCAAATGAGTAAAAAATGCAGCTTAAACTCCGGATCTACTATCTTCCTCTTGAATTCCACAGCTTCTCCTTCCTTCTCAAGCTTCAAAATCACAAAGAACACACAAAAATGGCTCAAAACACTCAAAATTGGATTAGGGTTTTGTGGCTAGGGTTAGGGGTGATAGAGGCTGCAATTGAGGCCAACCTTTAGAGGTTAAGGTGTTTAAATAGGGTGCAAAACCCTGAAAATTAGGGTTTCACTCTGGCAGCCCTACTCTTCGAGTTAAGGCTCTCAACTCATCGAGTAAACTTCAAGTCCCGCGTCCAAATTCCATTCCCACTCGACGAGTTTGGGGCCTGCAACTCGTCAATTCCCTTTGCAAAAATGAATGATTGATTTAAAATACATACCAGGATCTGGGTGTTACATAAAGGTAGCAACTTTGTACCTTCTGGAGCTCCCAAAACAAATGATGAACGAGGATCTTCAAGCCAATCTTCCCTCCTTAACTCCTTAATGCATAAGATTCTCCTTTAAGGCACACAAAACACACTTATAAGGTCAAAATGCTCACTATAAGGCTAGTGTTCTCTCAAGACGAATAAGGGAGGTTTGGTGGCTGAAAGAGTGAGCTACAATGTCCCATAATGTTGCTCAAATACCCCACAAATCCTAAAAATTAGGGACTTATCTGGACATACCTACGCCCGACGTACATGGGTGTACGCCCAACATATTAGGGCGTGCCCTAATACGTACGGTGTTCTCAAATGTATGCCCAACATACTACTCAACTTCCCAAAAATTACCAATATGCCTTTATGGCTAGGTCCAAACCAATATAAAGGGCCAAAACTGACTTATTAAAATACCAAGGAAGAATATGAAGAATACTTGAAATCCTGAATGTTACAGAAGGCACCAAGGCCGAGCCACTAGATTTCATATCCTGGTATATAGGATTACTGTTATGTTGAGTATGTGTTAGATTTGTAGATCTGTATAATTTCCTGTGTTCACTGAGTATGTTTTAGATTTGTAGATTTGTATGATTATCTTCTTGTTGGTTATTGATTTTTATAGCACATGTCAACATGTTATGGTTTATTGGAGTGAGGTGGTCATGCTTTGTGCTGAAGGCCAAGATACCTAGGGCGATCTGGATAGATTGTAAGCCTGCGAGGTGGTCCAGTAAGGCTGAAGGCCCGAGAGCGGTCCAGATAGGTTCTAGGCCTTACGCGGCGGTCGGAGGCTTGTAGAGTGGTCCAGATAGGCTGTAGGCCCGATGCGACGATCTTATCAGGATGAAGTCTCATATAAGCATGTTGTTATCTGTTTGGTTTTGTGTGATAATTTGGGGGAACTCACTAAGCTTTGGCATACAATTTCAGTTTATTGTTTCAGGTACTTCATATGATTGCGACAAGGCTAAGGTGTGATCGTACACATCCTTTGATGACATATTTTGGAGATTTATGATACATTGATATTAGGATAATTGTATTTTATACTTGGTTATGATATGGGTTTTTGTTCAAATGAATTCTCTTGATTGAAAAATGAAATTTTTTTATCGTGATTTCAGAGTATGGTACAACTCATTTTGGTGAGGTGAGTATTTCATTGCCTGAACGCCAATTATTAAAGAAGAAACTAATCAAACTACTTTATTTTATTTTATTCTATTCTCTTTTCGTTTTTAAAATGGTGTTGTGGTGTGGTAAGTATTTCATAGCCTAAACGTTGTGGTGTTAAGGATGATGTGAGATGTGATGTAATAATTTTTTGATGTTATAACACTCACCCATACCCACCAGCCTAAGAAGCTACATGCAAATTTGAAAAACACTTTTCAGGCATCTAGAAGCACAGTAAAGTGCAAAAATGTAAACGAAATATCCCTTTTTAACCCGACGGACATAAAAAACATGTAATGAGTGTTGAATAACAATGGCATCCAAAAAAATGGTGGTAAACTATTAATTGCATCAAACACTAAAAATGCTAAACATATAAATTTTCAAATATTTACTATAAATAAAAGTGGATTACCAGGTTGCCCGTTATGTCTTTCTTGATTTGTTAGGATAGGGAGAGGGGCTTGACATAAGCTATTGTGTTGATTTGTTCCATTCAAAATTTTGTCGCAACTCAAACTATTGGTCATCCCTGATTCTTGTTTGAAACACTAATGATTCCAAGTCGAGTCACCTATGGAGACCGTGGAGACCAAAGAGGTACGAGGTGTTTACCCGAACTCTTTGCCACCATAGTTACTTACCATACATATTAAACATTCATATATAGAAAATATCATCCATACATCTCAAATAACCAATGTATCAAATGTCATAAAAACCAGAGTAAAACATCATATGCGGAATCCCAATGGTGTGTGCGATGCAGTCAATCCAAGCTCTTCCCTTTGCAACCAAAAGTACCTTAAACATAAACTGAAAATAGTAAGCACAAAGCTTAGTGAGTTCCCCAAACTACCCCATACTATACATAATAAATCACATACTAGGCCCTCGCCCAACATCGAGCCCCGCTCAGTTTACAGATCTGTTGTTCTTAGGCCTCGCCTGTCACTGGGCCTCGCCCACTATACACATATAATATATCACTTAAACATGCTAACACATATAATTATCATAAACACTAGCATATGTTCCAATCATCGGGCCTCGCCCGACGTCGAACCTCACCCGGTATACATAGCAGCACATAACACATGCAAGGGTCAGACAGACTCCTAGCATCCTAGCATAATCAATAAGGGCCGACATTGGTGGCTTAGACCCACTAAACCCAGTGAGGAAACTCACCTAACATAATCCTAGCTGCCCTAACGACTCCTCGAGCTATTAGTGAAAAATAACATCCAATCAATACTTGGGTCTCAATCAATTTCCAATACTCCATACTTGGGGTAAAATGACCATTTTACCCCTGGCCTAATTTGATCCATGACTAAGACCCAAATCCACAAGATAAAAGGCCCAATACTAAATAATCTTCCAAGGCCCACTAGTGGACCACTTATAGCCCAATTTTCCAAATTAGGCCCAAACCCCTCTAATGAGACCTTCCTTAAAGCCCAACCATATCCTTAGTCAAAAAGCCTGATTTCAGATGGCCCACTAAGGCCTAAAGCAATAAGATCCAAGAAATGGCCTAAACCGAGGCCCAAATATGTGAAGCCCACTCTGACTGAGTACGTAAGGTGTACTCAGTTGTACGCAGTGCGTACACGCTTGCTGGCTTGTACGTTGTGCGTACAGACTTGTACGCCCAACGTACTCCTCTATTAAGCCACCTTTTTGACATTAAGCACTTAATGCTTATCCTAATGGTCCAAACCACATATCTGAGTCCTAAGCAATGTCTAGACCCATAAAGTCACTGACTTGGTGACTTTGCATGCACGAAATGAGCCCAAACTCAAAATATAACATTCTACGTCCATGAAAATGGCCCTAACTCATGCATGGATGGATCTCAATCTCGAAAAATGGCAACTTTATGACTCAAGGACCCAAATAACACTAAGAGTGGCAACTCTAAGCTTCAAAAACGATGTGGACTCATAATATCTCATCAATGGGACCAAAAGGGTTAATAAATCCAAAATAAAAGAGCTATAAGCTAATAATCATCGAGTTCAAGACTATATACCTCAAATGAGTGCCAAAAGATAATAAGGGTCTGGATCTATAAGCCTTCACTCCTTCAATGAAGCTTCAAGAATGGACACCTTCCTTCAAAACACCAAAATACTCTTCCAAATGGCCTTCTAAGCTCCAAAATCACAAAAGATGGGATTAGGGTTCAAATATAGGGTAAAGGGGACAAGGAGGCCGGTGAAATTAGGGTTTCTAGACCATAAGGATGCTTATATAGTGGCCAACCCCTAAAATTAGGGTTTTCATTAATCATTGCGTACGTCTCATGTACGCATCCGAGACCCCGATCACACCCTCGCATGAGTACGCTAAGTGTACCACTAGGTACGCCCTGTGTACTCACTTCATCACTTGTACACTAAGCGTAGTTCGTTGTACGCCCCGCGTACAACTCAATGGTCAAAATGGGACAATTTAAATATGCAAGGTTAAAAGAAGAACTTACCAAGATTCAAGCGTTACATTGTTCCTATTATTTTAATAATTTTCATATCATGCAAATACAAGACTCCAAGTTCAGAACATAATGTTTTTAAAAATTAATTTTACAATCCAGAAAAGGTTAAAGTGAAACTTGTTGCCTGTTTATTTTGGAATCTAAGAAAAGATTAGTGGTAACACTTGTTTGCCGGTTTATTTAAATGTGCAAACAAGTATCAAGGAAACTTGATACCCTCATACCTGAGATCTTAGAATATATTCATAAGGCATTATGATTGAAAAGTCATATTTTCCTCGATGTACACAACTCTCGGTCACTCTATTTATTTCATAGTTACTTGTATTCATGGTAGCGTCAAGTTTTCATTTCGAAGTAAAAGGCATGTGATGGCATTCAAACATCGAACAAGGGACTGACTTTGCAACAAATTGCATGCTTGAGGAATGGATCATTATAAATGAAGTTGAATTGAAACTATATACATTTTTTTATGTGAAAAGGGTTCATTTTTATAATTCTACTATATGTTTTGTTATTATTTTTGTATATACAAATACTTACACGTGTATATATATTTTTAGATGCTATGAATTAAAATTAATAGCAAAAAATTAAAATCTATGATTAATAAAACAAGCATAATTTAATTAAAATAAATAATTTGTCTTTCCATTTACAAATGATATTGTTTAACCAAATTTAATTATTACATAAACTAGGTTAATACCCGTGAAGATGACGGTTGAGAAAGAAAAACACTACTGATTAAAGAAATTACTATTTATATTTTAAATTGTAATGACTAATCAAAGATTAAAGAAAAAAAACTATTTATTTATAAAGATAGAAGTTTTGTCTGTAAGTTCATAATGATTAGTAAAAATTAACATATATATATATATATATATATATATATATATATATATATATATATATATATATATATATATATATTGGTTGTGTTTTTTTTTTTCACTCTATTCAAATTTATATTATATCGTATAAAATCATGATTTTATCAAATATGTACACATACATAACCTAGATTGGATATTCATAACAATGTGTGAGTGTGTGTGTGTATATATATATATATATATATATATATATATATATATATATATATATATATATATATATAGATCCGGTAAGAATTTTTTTTTGATAGGAAGGTAAGAAGTTTTTTTTCTACATATTTTTTTGACGAACAAAAAAAATGAATCACTAGATGATTCACAAGAAAAAAATTCTCAAAAAACACATCTTTATGATTCATTTTTAAGTAAATTAAGAAAAAATTCATTTTTATGACAATTTTATTGAATAACAACAAATCATTATATAAATGAATCATCGAGATGTTTTTTTATAATTTTTTCTTGTGAATCATCTTACAAATGAATCATCTAATGATTCATTTTGTTTGTTCGCGAAAAAAATATGTAGAAAAAAAATTTCTTACCTTCCTACCAAAAATTTCCTTCTTATTTGATCTTGACTCTATATATATATATATATATATATATATATATATATATATATATATATATATATATATATATATATATAATAATAATAACTGGTTGTGTTTTTTTTTTTCACTCTATTCAAATTTATATTACATCGTATAAAATCATGATTTTATCAAATATGTACACATACATAACCTAGATTGGATATTCATAACAATGTGTGAGTGTGTGTGTGTATATATATATATATATATATATATATATATATATATATATATATATATATATATATATATATATACTCACACATTGTTATGAATATCCAATCTAGGTTATGTATGTATACATATTTGATAAAATTATGATTTTATACGATGTAATATAAATATGAATAGAATGAAAAAAAAAAAACACAACCAATCATAAAAGTTGCATTATTACATGATAAATTTAAAATATATAAACACAACACAATAAATTACAAACTAAAATAATAAATGAAACGTGATTTACTAAAATTAAGATGATATAAAAATTAAAATCTACAAATTATTTATAAATTTCTAAATAACAAGCGTAATTAAAATATTTCACACAAATTTATAATAGTGTTATTAAATAAAGTGAGACACTTTTCAATTCTACTATTTAATGAACGTCATCTTGTATCCACTAATTTGCATGTGAAGAAATAACCACAAAATAATGTAAAACATGCTCTACTCAATTCTTTAGGAAGGCATGGGCTAGTTTATTTATTTAAGATTGTCTTTGTAATATGATTGCCGTTGCTCTAATTCATAAAGAAGAACATCGAAACAAGGATGAAGCATGGTTGTCCTCGAAATTTGAAAAGCTACAAGAAAGTATGATCAACATAATGATTTAAAAAAAAAAAAAAGACTAAATTACACGAATTATATCTCGTGTAGGTGTCAAAAAACGCGTTCAATCTCTATATTCAAAAATTAATTTGGACAGTCTCTTAAATCGTACAAATGTTACATGCTTATTCCCTAACAACATAAAATTATTATATTGCCCTTTTCAAATTCTTTTACAATTATTTTAATGTTTTCGATTAATTTTAATATTTAGAAAATATTTTAATTTAATGAAATGGTAATGACCCCCATCAAATACACCCTTAACCCTTGTTATCTCTCTACCTCCCTCTCTCTCTCTCACACACACACACACAACTCTTTCGTCTGGCTCATCTTTCAACCACCATTGAACCCCTCCCACACCTTTCCTCCCCAAAGATCTAGCAACACCCAAAAACTCATGAGCTTGAAATTTGAATCAAATCTAAACCTCAAAAATTAAATCCAATATATGCAACTCAAACCTAACTAAGTCCTAAGTCTTCAATTCGTAACCCACCACTCGAGGAACCTGAAAATCACCCTGAATCTTGCTGTTGTTGAAGAATCTGAAAAATCAAACCATAATCTTGTCCACAACCACCAGATGAACCTGACTTTTGAGGGGTTTCTTGATGGTCGTTGGAGTATGATGATGAGGGTGAGATTATGGTCGTGTGATGGTCACTGAAGGTTGTTAACATAGGATGTGAGAGATGCGTAGAGAAAGAGAAGGTGACTGGTCCACGACCAATAAGTGATCCATCGTTGCTGCCTCTCGTTTTTCCAGGAAGAGGGTAGCGGATATGCACTCATCCCCAAGCTTTTACCTCATCCCCCAGCTTTTACCTCCACCACCAATAAGTGATCCATCATTGCTGCCTCTCGTTTTTCCAGGAAGAGGGTAGCGGATCTGCACTCATCCCCAAGCTTTTACCTTATCGTTCAAATCTGCACTCCAGCAAGAGGCTAGATCCTCCGACGGTACTAATGATGGAGCAGTGATAGGTGGTGTTCAAAAAGGGTGGTTTTCGGCTGGTGTGTGTGTGCAGGAGGGTGGCAAGTATATGTAGAGACGACGGTGAAGGTGCGAAGACGGCGATTTGCAGGTGGTACGCATAAGATACGTTTTTCTAGTGACCCCAATATCTACGACGACGGCTGTGATCAGAGAAGATATGTTTTTCCGGCAACGGAATCTCTCAAGAAGAGGAACCGATGAAATATTGAGAGGAATTTGACTTATTAAGGTTATTAAGTATTTCGAATGTTCACATATGGGTAATATTGTTTTTTTTTGTACCCATTTACCCAACTAGCTTGTTTCAGTCGTTCACAAATAACCAACATTACCGGCTATTGTAGGTTTTGGGTGATGTGGCATCTACGTGGCTTGTACGTTGCAATACTCATCACCTACGTGGCATTGAGAAGTGTTTACATTATAAGAAGGGTGAGATACGACTGTTTATTAATTAAAACCCTAGATCGATCAATGACATCTTCTTCCTCATCCTTTTCTTCCAAACGACAAGACGAATTAAAACTGGATCATCCATGTGATTGCGACTTGCCATCTCGTGTGAAGACATCAAGAACCGCAGACAATCCTAGAAGGAAATTTAAAGTTTGTCAAAACTCACTGGTAATTCATTTAATTCATTTTTTTACTTCTTCATCCTTCAATTTAACATGTTTTTATAAATTTCTTGAAGAATGGAAAAAGTCCAAGCTGTAAATTTTGGCAATGGTTGGATGAGGATGAATGGAGGAAAGATGGAAGAAGGCATTATAGGATGAAACCAGAAGAAAGTTGCAATTTTACCTTGAAAATTTGTACCTTGGAGAATGAAATCAGCATATGCAGGATGAAGATTGAACAAGAGAAGAACAAAAATAAAGAAGAACTTGACAAAGTCAATTGGAAATTGTTTACCCATAGACTTGCATTAATTTTCTTGTTTCTCTTGTATGTCAAAATGTTGTTTTAAATTATGTAGTTTATTATGATGTAGTATGACTAAATTATGTATGCTTTTGTGATGTTTTCAACGAAAAATGATACATTGTATCAATGGAATGGAATTTTACATTGTAATGGAATTGTTATTAAACTTGGTAGTATAAAAGATAGTAATAAACATTGTAATGGAATTGAATCATTGGAATGGTAGTGTACAAACATTATAATGTTATTGTGAATCATTGGAACGGAATTGTTCAAACAATGTAATGGAATTGTGATTACACTGTAATAGAATTGTGATTACACTTGATATTCTAAAAGATGGTAATAAATTATAAACAATACAAATGGTATTAGAAAGATGTGCAAAAGATGGTAATACATTATAAACATTCCGGGGAACATTGACTTCAAAAGATGTGTCAAAAGTTTTACATAACATAGCTAAACATTCATTACACCCAAAATAAGTGCAAAAAGTTAAACACTACACACTTAAACATGCATTTAACTATTCCAACTAGTTTTCAAAAGATGTGCCACAAGATTCCAAAGTTAAAAGATGTCATTCAAAGATGCCAAAACATTAATAACAGTACAATAAGCCAAAAGTTACTCCAACTCATACGAATTGTCATCACTGCTTCCCTGTTTTCCCTCTCACATCTTTCTTATCTTAAGTTTTGTAATTCTTTATGAATGTTTCCTTGCTCTCTGTCCCACTACAACTTGAAAAGCTGGTATTTCCACTATATCTTGAAATACAATTTGGTTAGCATCTTCAACTTGAACTTGCACTTCAGGTTCAACTTCAGTTAGAACTTCAGGGTGAACTTAACTTTGTTAGCATCTTGAACTTCAGGGTGAACTTGAGGTTGAACTTTAGGTTGTACTTCAGCTTGCACTTCATCTTGAACTTCAGGTTGCACTCTATCTTGAACTTCTGGTTCTACTCCATCTTCAACTTTAGGTTGCACATCATCTTCAAATTCAAGATAAAAAGAGTCAACATCACTTTTAGGTTCTATTTCAACTTTACTGTCACTGTCAATATCAACTTCATGTGCCAACGTAACCTTCACTTTACCTGTTTTGCATTACTTGAAAAGTTAAGTTATGCCAAATATGTTAATTTATACAAGTTATATATAAATAAATATATCAAACATACCAGCTTTCTTGGGTTTCTTTTTCTTTGAACTTGCATTTGATGATTTGCCAATTGGTTTTTGAGGACATGTTGATCTATTATGCCCACTTTCCCTACATATGCTCCATTTCATCACACTACATCTTTTTGTGATTGAATGCTTTTTTCCTTAGTTTTCCCTCTCAATCTGATCCCTTTTTCATTTTGTTGATGGTCTTCCTGGTAGCCTTCTCCTTTTGGGGGGCAATGGATTGATGTAGTCTACATGAGGCCACATGTCACTACCATTGAGTGGGCTAATGGTATACCTATAACAATTTAAGAACATTGATGTGGTAAACCATGGTGACACATACTCCTCTACATCCCTGTTGAGGCTTGCAATGCAAGCATACCCATGCACACAAGGGTAACCTGTTAACTGCCAAGTTCTGCAGGTACATGTCCTGGTACCAATATCCATAACATATGCATCATACCCAAGTTTGACTTCATACTGTTGATAACCAGATGGTATAACTTTCCAAAATCTATCCACATATACATGTTAAAAGACAAACATATATAAGGATAAACATGTTATACGACAAACATATATAAGGACAAACATTTTTAAGCACTTACCTTTGAAGATCCTTAAGCTTGGAAAACTTCAGCCTAATGGTAGGACATATGGTTAAATCCCAAGATTGCCCCTTAATCTTCTGCCTATAAAGCCTCTCCATCACATAAATTCAACTTTCTTTTAACATGGTGATTAGTGGTCTCTTCCTGGCAGTTCAATAACTGAGTTGAAACTCTCAAATATACCATTATCATATGCATCACAAGCCCTATCATTTTGAAAAAATATTTACTCTAAGTTTTAGGGTCCCTTTCCATCAAATGGTCATAAGTTAGTGGTTCTAATTTCTTGATTTCATTCCTATGTTGCTCAAATTTTGCAGGGGTAATAGATGCAGCAACATACCAAAAAAGCTTTCAAAACAGTTGGCCCTTAAACCTTTTCATGAAGTTAGCACATATGTGCCTAGCACATTGCCTATTCTCTGATGCTGAAACCCTTTCCTTCACAGCCTCAAGTAATACCTATTAGCAATAGACACAAAACTTAAACAACAAAAACATAACATAAGCTACAATAAAGATGGAAAAAATAGAAATTGATTACTTTGTGTTGGTCTGATATCAAGGTTAGTCCATGCCCAACTCACATTCCAAGTGTTGGATTAGTGTCTAAGTCCATAACTATTTTGGTATGTACTTGACCCGATGGTGCATGGTCCTTTTGGGTTGCCTTCACCAAAGCAACTTGATAGGATGAATTATGGAGAGAAAGGATTAAATACGATTTATTAATATATTATGAGAATAATATATTAAAGGAGAAATCATATTGTTTAATTAATATTAGTCAAGAATTAATTAGTAATTAGTTTTGTGACTAAAAGAGATTAATTAAACTTAAGGGACTGGAATTGTAATTATAAGATAATTGCAATTTGGGCCATGGATTGCCTTTTATTATAAGGTGGACGAATTCTATGGGGGAAGCCCATATGAAGTCGTCCAAGGCTTTAAGAAAGGGCTCCATGGGTTGCTTAGGGCTTAAGCAACCAAATTAGGGTTTCCTTGTTAGATAACCCTAATAGCCTTACTATATAAAGACCCCTTATGCCTCAAAAACGTGGAGAAGCAACCTTCTAGGGTTTCACATGTTTTTGGGCAGCCTCTAACCTCTCTCATCTTCATCCTCTTGCTTATGGTGTTTGTGAACCATTAGAGGAGTGACACTTGTGACTCTAAGCCTTCCAAAGTCAATTCAAAGGAGGAATTGGGATTGTTATTGCTACATAACAATCAAGGTAATATCTTAAACCTAATTATATGTTAATATTGATTTCCATATGCTAGAATTAGGGTTTATAGTCTTGGATTCAAATCATGTACAATAGAGAAACCTAGATCCAAGCATTAGGGTTTGTATGAGCACATAGGATGTCTTATGACCAAAACCCATCAGTGGTATCAGAGCCTTGATTGGTTTCTATTGTATTGATGCTTGTTGTAACTGAAAAATTCGATTTTTTTGCATTCTGGAGGCTGGACTCGCCGAGTCCATGGCTGAACTCGCCGAGTCCAAAGTGACTCGACGAGTCCAAATCTGACTCAACGAGTCAACTCGTCAGAAGGAGGGCACTTCGGGATTTCTTGCTGTTTTTGCTTATGGATAGTTACCTTATCATGTTAGATCAATATTAATCCGATTATATGATATATTCGACTATAATTTTGATCTAATTGAAGATATTTATCAATTAATAAGATAATTGTTTCCTTATGTGATAATTGATTAATTATTTTGAGTAAATTGATAAATTGTTTTGCAAGAAATCATTAAATAAATCAAATATGGATAATTATGTGATTAATTGTTAATTTAGATTATTTGTTATTTGATCCTTGTTGTTATGAAAAGTTTCATATTTTGCCCTTTAGGTTTTATAGTTTAAATTTGAACCCAAAAGTTTTGTTGTTTTGAAATTTAAATAGTTGAAACCCTAATGTTTTGAAAAAAGGTTTCAAAACTTGGGCTCAAGTTTTGGAATTTAAGTTTTGATTAAATAGTTTAATTTTGATGCATATTTAAATTCTAAACCCTTATGGTTTGAAATGTTTCAAAACTTGCCCTCAAGTTTTGGAATTTAAAGGTTGATTAAAAGTTTAATTAGAAATGTTAAATTCTAAAACCCTAGTATAGTTTTGAAAAAGTTCAAATGACACCCTTATGGTTTTATTAATTAATTAAGGTGTATAATTAAAAGAGATTTAATAAATCCATAAAAGTTTAGGTTAACCATTTAATTAAAAGTATAATTGTTATAGTTAACCACATAGTATTTTAAAAGTTATAAAATACACCCTATACTATATATAACATTAAAAGTCTAACATTATATATATATATATATATATGTATGAGTAAAAGTCAGTCTTACCGTTAGTAGGCCTCATTCACGAAGCTGGTCTATAAGGGGTGTTTAAGGAAATTGCCTATAAAATGGCGATTGAATGGGTATCCACTCTTACCCACCGCACTCTTGACTAGTGGGGGGTCGTTAGCCGAATGGGTAGGATAGGACGAAACCTTCCATTATAAATATAATGAATTACTAAAGTAACTAAATGTTTTCATAAAATTCCCAATCTTAGTTACTTAGGCAAAAGTGAATTGATGCAATTCCATGAAATTACACTTTGTGCCCTTGCGAAGACGTTAGTGGAGCGTGTGTGGTTAACCGGCACACTAAATGGGTCTAAGCAAAGGTAGCAAAGGGTGACTCAATGTTTGTCATAGTTCGGTGGAGCGTGTGTGGTTTACCGGCACATCGAATAGGTGATTGTAACATGTGAAGGCACCATGTAGTTTGCCTGGTTATTCACACCCGCTTTGTGATCCTCGGCATCCCAGTCACAAACAAGAGGGGCATATCGAGATATAAACATGCCATTGAAAGTTCAATGTATCTCAAAGGATCTAGGAGTTTTCATAGATTTAAAACTTAAATTTCTTTTTCATTTTTCATGGTGGAAATTAGTGAATCGTCATTCACTTACCTTCAAATATTCTGCAACTAGATTACGGCATCCCTTTTCTAGGTTGTAGCGTATTGTGTTGGGTCGTAGCCTTAGTATCTCATTTGGGTGATTTACTAAGGACTCAATCAATCAACTAACTTGAATTCGTTTTCTCCCGTATTGTAGATGTCAAAGTTCGACAACTATGGTCTTCTCAAATCCCGTAGAACAAGCATTCCACATGAAGATGATATTCCACGATTCGATCGAGGAACAAGAAATCATGCTTCACTTCCTCCTCCTCCTCCAGTTATTCTCCCTAACCCACAAGATTGTAAAATTGAAAGGTTCAATATCACTCAAGCCCTTTTGGCAAATAAACATAAAGAAGGTAAGTCGGTGTGTGCACACGTCCTCGGGATGAAGTCGCACATTGATAGACTAAGAATGATGGGATCCGTTATTAGTGAAGAGATGGTTGTTGATTGAGTTCTTCAGTCACTTCCTAACTCGTATAGTGAGTTCGTAAGAGAGTACTATATGATGAACCATGACGTGACCCTTATAGATCTCACCTCTATGCTTATTGCTGTCGAATCAGCAATGGTTTGGCGCAATAGAAAAGCAAAGTTAATTGGTGAATCTGCCTTCAAGACCTCTATGGATATAGACAATGGCAATGAAAGACATCCAATGATCGAAAAGTTTGATCATAAGAGAAAAGCGATGTCTGAAGTAGTTCCATGTGTTGTTCCGAAAGAGTCAATTTGCACAAAGTTGCCCTAATTACCTAAGAGATCTAAGAGATGGGAGAGTCAAAAGTATGACTGCGCTTTAGGTAAATATCCACTATCTAACTCAATTAAGTTCCTATTCATTGATTCTTAATACATGATGTAATAAGATTGCATTTGAATGTTTTGTAGGGTCGGTGAAAAGAAAGGAAGCTTGATAAGAGAAAGCAAGATGAATCTAATCACAAGAGATGGATCTCGATCGCATGGACTTGAAGATTAGATTTTGAGCTTAGAAAGTTATGATAGAGTTGTTAGAAATTTTCTTTTGTACATAGTTTTAAATGGATTTTGCATTGTAAGGACAAATTTTTTCCGCTGCTTTTATAAATAAAATAAATTTTGTTTGACTTATTTATTTAATTGTTTATTTCCTTACAATGAAATCATTATGAAAATCGATGTTTGAATATTTCTACAACGAATGTATATGATTCTTGTTTATGTTATTTATGGAAATGTCAAGAATTTACCAAATAGGGAGAGTTTCTCATCGCCCAAAGTTTCAATTGGACAGAAACTTGGAATCATGCAACGTGGATGCACGATGAATGAGAAATTTCGTATTTGGAAATTAGACTAATTCATTGAAAAAGTGTCAAGTGAAGGACTAGGAGATCGAATACACAAAGTTGCGTGTTGATCAAAGTCCACCATAAGAGTAACAATGATATTCGTCATGATTTACTAAAGGTTTAGTAAATATGATTATACTTACAAGATTAAGTATAATTCTGAATTGATTAAAGGGTTTAGATCAATAGCAGAACGAATAAGAAGAATCAAGTAGGCAGAAAGATAAAAGTTACTCCATTCTAAGATGAAGGGAGAGTACCTTTTATGCTTTATGATAGGTCTTAATGATTAAGAACCATATCTCAATTGATCCTCTAAGTGAGTCTTAGTACAATTGTATGTCTAAGAAGAGGAATCAAAGAATTGAAGAAATGGTTGAATCAATAAGTCAATCATACTTCGTTCCAATAACAAGTCTTAAAGTTAAGATTGTGACATTGAGTGAAAAGTCTTAAGAAGGTTTGAAACATTCATCAAATGTGGAAAGTTGTGATGTCTTGGGTAAGACAAAGGCCAACTAAAGTCCAATTTATGAAATGTTTTGATAAAATCCACACTAACTCTTGAATATTTGTTTGTCAAGAAATGGTTGTTGACAAAAGAATCTTATATGTCAAGGAGTCAGTGGGAGTCTTAATGGTCTTGAAAGGTTTCAAGAACAAATCAAATAAAGGAGAATTATGGTTGCCTTCACCATATGAAGTCCTTTTGGGTTGCCTTCACCAAAGCAACTTGATAGGATGAATTATGGAGAGAAAGGATTAAATATGATTTATTAATATATTATGAGAATAATATATTAAAGGAGAAATCATATTGTTTAATTAATATTAGTCAAGAATTAATTAGTAATTAGTTTTGTGACTAAAAGAGATTAATTAAACTTAAGGGACTGGAATTGTAATTATAAGATAATTGCAATTTGGGCCATGGATTGCCTTTTATTATAAGGTGGACGAATTCTATGGGGGGAAGCCCATATGAAGTCGTCCAAGGCTTTAAGAAAGGGCTCCATGGGTTGCTTAGGGCTTAAGCAACCAAATTAGGGTTTCCTTGTTAGATAACCCTAATAGCCTTACTATATAAAGACCCCTTATGCCTCAAAACCGTGGAGAAGCAACCTTCTAAGGTTTCACACGTTTTTGGGCAGCCTCTAACCTCTCTCCTCTTCATCCTCTTGCTTATGGTGTTTGTGAACCATTAGAGGAGTGACACTTGTGACTCTAAGCCTTCCAAAGTCAATTCAAAGGAGGAATTGGGATTGTTATTGCTACATAACAATCAAGGTAATATCTTAAACCTAATTATATGTTAATATTGATTTCCATATGCTAGAATTAGGGTTTATAGTCTTGGATTCAAAGCATGTACAATAGAGAAACCTAGATCCAAGCATTAGGGTTTGTATGAGCACATAGGATGTCTTATGACCAAAACCCATCACCAAGGTCCTCAATTAGAAGGTCAATAAACCACTTCTATGTTTCTTTACTTTCCACTGATACAACAGCCCAAACAATAGGATATATATGGTTATTTGCATCTCTACCTATAGCAGAGAGCAACTGACCTCTGTATGTGCCCTTTAGGAAGTAACCATCTAGTCCAATTACCCTCCTACAACCTTCAATCCATCCATCCTTCAATCCCTTGATACGTAAAACTTTGAGAAATAAGTGGTTCCATCAGACATGACATCTACATCCATCTTCACTGTTGATCTAGGGTTAGTCCTTCTTATCTCTTCTCCATAGCTCCATGTTTTTGCATAATGTTCTTTCAAAGAACCCTCTATTTCCTGAAATCCATACTTCCTTGCATTTCTGCATTGTCCAACATTTGCAATCAAATTAAATTTCTTACTGACTTTAGCTTTCAACTTCCTGATACTCATCTTTGGTTTCTGACGTATATGATTCATGAAATGTTTTGCTATCCATTTATAGGTAAATGGACCCAAATTTGAACACTCTTGCACAATTATGCATATCATTCAGAGATTTAATCTCGAATGATTTTTCACTGCTCATCTAGGTTGCCCACAACCTAAAAGGACAACCTTTACTCTGTTTATTTGTCTTACCTTTACAACATTTTACCAATAACCTTTCATGATCACTTTTCTCATACCATAAATCATATCCATTTTTGACTGCATAGTTGGTGATACACAACTTCAATTTCAATGGGTTAGAAAACTTCATACCCAAAACTAGCACCATTTGCTCCCATTCCTGATTCTCATTATGGACAGGGAACACAACATCCTTAAGCTTCCCATTGTTTGCTTTGTCTTCGTCATCATCACTAATATGCCCTGAAAGTTTGTCCAAGAATGGGCCCCCAACAGTTTTATCAAAAGTATGTTCCTCTTCATCATCCCATTCATGTTCATATTCCATTGTCTCTTAAACTTCAGAATCCTTGTCATCCTCTTCATCCGACTCATACCCTTTACCATCTGCTAAGAACTCGTTATCAGCCTAATCAAGAATTGGTTCATTTCGGTGGTCAATGTACACATCTAACTCACACTCAAGACTATCACTCTCCAGACTATAAACAGTTTCCACAAACTCCCAATAATCAGCATCACTGTCAATTCTTCTAATACCCTCACACAAGCTTTCCTTTCTCATATAGGAATAGACATTAGCACATGCTCCATTGGTTAATCTCGTAAGCCACAAAAGAAACTCTTTATACGTAAATCCCCCAAAATCCACATCACATACATTTGTTTTTACGGGGTCTAAGTACACCAATGGGTTTGGCAAAAAGAATCCATTGTACTGAAAATCTACAGATACATGAATACCAGTAGATGAGGATGCCATGCTAGCAGTCGACTTCAATTCCAAGCCCTAATCGTCGATTTGATGTATTGATTGATTTCTCACAGAAGAAGGTAATCGAGGGGTGTTTTGGACAATCTGACGATGACGAACCCTAATTAAATGAGAAATGGGTGTAATGACCACGTAAGATTCTACGTAATGTTTTTAACCGAGCTAAATCAATGTTACCGGCTAAAACAGGTAATAGCCGATAATGCTGGTTATTTTTGAACGGATGAAAAAAGTTAATTGGGTAAATGAGTACAAAAAACAATATTACCCATATGTGAATAATTCAAAATACTTAATTACCTTAATAAGTCAAATTCCCAAATATTGAGGGGTGGGGTAGAGCTAGGGTAAGGATAAATGTTTTTGGTGGTGGGCCATTTTTTTAAAAAAATTGTTAATAACAAACAAATCAAAAAATATATTAAAAAAGAAATAGAAAGAGTAAAATAGTCATTTTATGTTTGCGGTGACTGTCCGAGTGAAAAAAATATTGTAGAGACGGTCCGAGTTAATTTTTAAAAATAGAGACTAAACATGCAATTTGACACTTGGACGAGAGACGAATCATGTAATTTACTCTATCCAAAAACAAAAATATAAAAATCACTATGCTCGTAGTCATCTTTGTTTTCTTGAAATAATTTTTTTTTTCTTGAAATTAATGTTCCTATTAATGTTTTAACAATATCTTTAAAAGTATATTTTGTAAAATGCTTTTGATTCTTCAAAGGTTATGTAAATTTGGTCAAATTGTGTTGTAACACTTTTTGATTAAAATTAAAATTTAAATTACATAACAAGGAGATTTTTTAAGAGTAGCGGTTCCATGTTATTTCAATTGTTTCATTACTTTAATTTCATAAATCTCCATATGCACAAGATAAGATCTGCACAAAAATCCCTAATTTTCATTTGAGAAGCCAACTATTAGGCTATGACGAGTACAACAATGTAAAACATTTTTTAGGTGGTAGAACTTCTTTTGTTCCCTATCATCTGCAATATAGAAAATCTCCATCACTTATTGGAAATTAGTAACTCATTTTACTTGAATAAAAGTAGGATATTGTATAAAACAAATAATGAAAATAGATTACTATTTTATTGTGTATAATGTTGTTTATAGTGAAGATAGAACACCTAGTTTCCTTTGACTTAATGATTTAGAAAAATCTAAATTGCCTATGCTTAAGATCAAACCAATGTCCAGATGTACATGTCATCTTAGCTATATCCAAACACTCCCAATTGCAACATTATCTTTCGCACAATGTATTTTAGATTAATAATGACCTATTTTTACCTTTTCTAGTCTTTGGCTAATATCGGTCTTTTTTAGATTGATTTTGCTAGAAAACATATTGATGACCATATAATGCCATGGGTGGGATGGTTACAAGATGGAATAAGTGTGTTCCAATTAAAGTGAATGTTTTCTTTTGGCGTTTTATGTTAGATAGACTTCCTCTAAGGACAAATCTGGTTAATAAAGGAGTGGATTTGGAGTCGATTCTTTGCCCTTGTTGTTAGGCTGGGACAGAGACTATTAATCATTTGTTTTTTCTTTGTCCTATGGCTACTCAAGTGTGGAATCGTATTTCTTTGTGGCTAGACTTGCAGGTTTCTTGTTTCTCTATGCCTTTGGAGATGATTAGTTGGATTGATGTTCGTCCGGTTTTTAGAATGGAAAGAGTTATTGTGGAATCGGTGTTTATGACTACTATTTGGGTGCTTTGGACGTATAGGTACGCGCTTGTCTTTCAGTCTTCAAAGTATCGGAAACAGTTTATCTTTGATAATATTGTTGATTTTTCTTTTTGTTGGTTTACTTTTCGAAACTCTAACTCTATGATCAATTGGATTGCTTGGTTAATCAATCCAATTATGCCTTGATCTTGTATTTGCTAGCTCCTAGCTAGTTTTGGTTTCTTTATTTTATTTCGCTGTTGTTTTAAAAAAATTGCAACCTACTTTACATATGATATTTAGGGATCAAATTATAACTGTAGAATCATCAAGTTCATGTTATGCTATTTGGAACATAACTGATTGTCAAAGTAGAGTAAATTTACCTATATGTCCTTTTTCAATCTATTACTTCCTTAAAAGAAATGAAACTTGCCACACAATCATCCTAATATTGCCACACAATATTAGACATAAGGTTAGCATCCACCTGATATTGGCTCTTTCAAACTCAATGTGGACGGTTCCGCTATAAATGGATTCATAACAGGGGGTGGTGTTATCAGGAATTACCAAGGTCAGGCTATTTTTTTTTTCGGGTAAGAACATGCAAACAGAAGCTCGGACGTTAATCACTGGCTTGGATCTTGCCTCCCAATTAGGTATACCCCTCTCATGTATGGAACTTGACGATGAATGTGAATGTCTAATTAAATATTACACTCACTTTTTGAATATGAATGTCTAATTAAAGAAAATTACGATTTTACCCTTTCTAATGTTTGACACTTTGACTAACCTATTCCTACTTATGAGTTATGATTGTAGGATTATTTAGTGGTCCAATTTCAATTTGGAATAAGCATATCTATGCTACTTGAGAAAAATGTTACTGTCAAAGTAGAGTAAAATTATTTATATGCACTTCTTCAATCTATTACCTCCTTAAATAATCAAAATCTCTGAGACACTAATCCTAACACTATCGGCAAAACATTTGATTACAACTGATAGCCTGATTCTCATTATTCAATATCAGATATTCACTTTCAAAACTTACATCTGTACACCCGACACTCACAACATTATCCTTTTCACAATGTATGTTAGATAAATTAAAATGATTAATTTACCATATTGGCATATAGGTAGCCTATACACATATTTAAAAAATAGCATTTTAAAAACCTTAACATATAAAGATCGATACATATGCCAGTGGGGCCACGTAAAGAGCAAAAGAGTTAGGAGTTGATAATTTATTCCCTTACCATGTCTGATGATAGAAGTGATGCATATTTTTTTATAGCCACCTTCTCGTTCTCACGGTCTTCTTCATGCTATCATAGTCTATATCACATACATGGGAGTACTTTATGTAGGATTCAAACCATTCACTCCGCACATACTCATGCATGAAAAATAGAAAAAAGATTGGAAATGCTTGTTATATTCAACAAAACACACGGATGAAGCAAGTCTCATTGACTACTACATCTTGCCCACCTACACACATTACATAAAAACACAAAATACATATATATTGGATAAGATAACTAACTCTACTACTACCTAATCCATAATTTAAATACTAAACAATAACCCATTAATTACTCCTAAAGAAAAGGAAAGAAACTTGGTCACCAATTCTAAGTAAAGTCAAAATTAAACCCAACAATCACCCCCTAATTCTAACTTGTCCATACCCATAGCATTCTCTACCAACTGTCACTTGCAGAATCGGAAAATCAAACCACAATAAACAGCAGCCACCTATTGCACCACCTACGTCACAATTAAATCAAGGGAAAATGACTTATAAGCCCAATGATGTTTTCAAACCGTTCAAAAACCCAATTATGTTTTGTCTGTTCAAGAAAACCCAACGAACTTAACATTTTGTCTAAAAAGTCCAACAAACTTACATTTTCGTTCACTTCTCATTTAGGGTCAACCCGCTAATGAAAGTCAACGAATGACATGGCTTATGACGTGTAATGAAATATCAGAAAATGACTTCTAAGACAACCGAAGTTTCAAAACCGTTCAAAAAACCCCAATCGTGTTTTGTTTTTTGAAAAAAAAAAAGGCAATGAGCTTAGGCTTTTGTTCAATTCTCATCAGAGGCAACCAAATTCATTAAGTATATAACTAGTTGGCAAATGACATGACATTATATTTAATGACATAGAATAAACATATTAGAATTGCCCTTTATATATCGATTTAGGGCTAGGAGAAGGGAAAAACGAACGACGTCTATGTTCGATCTATTGTAATAGCTATTTCTTCTTCTTCCTCTCAATCGCTGATGTCCAACTTAAGTTCTACAAAGAAGATATTTGATGATGAAAACCCTTGTGGATGTGGGCGCCCTTCTTGGATTTGGACATCTAGAACGGAGGATCATCAAGTGAAAAAAAGTTTAGGGCTTGTTTGAATAAATGGGTAAGTGTAATCGAAAGCTTTATCATGTCCATATTCTATCTATTTGTTTGGTTTCTTTCAAAAACAAAAACTTATTAAAATGGACATGATAAAGCTTTCAATTACACTTACCCATTTGTTCGAACAAGCCCTAAACAATATCTCTGGATGATCCTCCATTCTAGATGTCCAAATTCAAAAAGGGCGTCTACATCCACAAGAGTTTGCATCATCAAATATCTTCTTTGTAGATCTTGAGTTGGACATCAACAATTGAGAGGAAGAATAAGAAGTAGCTATTACAAGAGATCAAACACAGACATCATTCGTTTTTCTCTTCTCCAAGCCCTAAATCTATATACAAAGGGAAATTTTAATCTGCTTATTCCATGTCATTAAATATAATGCAATGTCATTTGCCAACTAGTTGTATACCTAATGAATCTAGTTGCCTTTAATGAAAATTGAACAACAGCGTAAGTTCGTTGGGTTTTTTCAACAAACAAAACATGATTGGGATTTTTTGAACGGTTTTGAAACTTCGTTGGTATTACAAGTCATTTTCTAATATTTAATTACACGTCATCAACCATGTCATTCGTTGACTTTCATTAGCCGGTTGACCCTAAATGAGAAGTGTAAGTTAGTTGGGATTTTTTAGACAAAAGGTTAAGTTCGTTGGGTTTTCTTGAACAGAAAAAACATAATTAGGGTCTTTTGAATGGTTTGAAAACTTCGTTGGGCTTATAATTCATTTTCCCTTAAATCAACCTCTACCCAATCATCATATTGGCAGTTTTCTTCTTCATCTTCTCTTCTTTCTTCAACCAAGTTTCACCATCACTGGATTCCATCTACACCAGCACAACCATCACCTCCGTCAGATTCTACACCAACAACCCAATACCCACTGTGAAACACCACCTACTTCACAAACTAGATGCATCGGCCGGACCTACAAAAAACTGAACAAACTCCTTCTTCGAGACTGGAAAAAGAACATGAAACATCATCTGTTTCATAATGGCTATCACATATCACACATATTTGTTGTTTTGTTTCAAGTCTTCTTCTTTTCTTCAACCCTACCTATACACACTTACAGGTGCACATAATTCTTTATTTTTTGATCACATAAATTTATCTCTTCACCTTAGATAGTTTCACCACACAAGTTAGCTTCTCTTCTTGGTTTACCCAAAACATTGATTCAGCACACAACCTTTCCTTCAACTCATACAGACCGCACTTCAAACTCCCTCACATAAATTCTTGGTTTTGAACTTGTCTCACATAGAGGTTTGTTTGACTCTCACAGAGCTTCAACTTTCAGTGGACTCTATGGTTCACATAGAACCTGTTCAGATGATCCCACTGTCTTAAGGCTCTGATACCAAATGTAGGATTCAAACCATTCACTCCACACATACTCATGCATGAAAGTCTCAAGGGTGGAGCAAGTCTCATTGATTGCTACATCATATCTTGCCCACCTGTACACATTACATATAAACACAAAATACACACACACACACACATATATATATATATATATATATATATATATATATATATATATATATATATTGGACGAGATAACTAACTCTACTACTACCTAATCAATAACTTGAATACTAAACAATAACCCATTAATTACTCCTGAGGAAAAGTCAAGAGACTCGGTCACCAATTCTAAGTAAAGTCAGAATTAAACCCAACACTCTATGTTTTTTCCTTTTAAATAATAAACATGCATCTTATTAGCATTTTAAAAAGCTCCAGCTCCCAAAATCAATTATAATTGCAACTTTTTCTTTCCTTTTAGCATCTTTCTCTACCTGTTGAACAATCATATATGATTCTAATTTAAGAACAAACTAACAAATAACTACTTTTAAAATTGTAAGTTTTTTGCAAGGTAAATTTGAATCATTAAAGATATAACATTTTCATTTTATAGCAAGTGAAAATAAAAGATCATTCAATCAGTATTACCAATATAAAATCCACACCTTTTGGTGATAAAAAATATGAATGATAACAGCCTACATATTAATTGTGAGTAAGGAAAAATTCTACAACGCAGACCCATTTGTTTGCCTATATTTTGCTTATATCAACAACCTTCAAATCCAGGACAAATAATATTCAGAAATCATTATACTTACTTATAAGAGACTCCTAATTCAATTCATACAATCAAAAATACAATGAAACAAAAGTAGCATAATGGTAACAAATACATCTACGCATCAATTGAGTTAATGCCGAATAAATCTCCATAATAGCTACGTACCTAATGAATTAAGTGACTGTAATCCATAAAAAATGGAACAGTTGGAGTAAAATCAAGCAAAATAGATCTTGTGGTAAAAAAATATCTCAAATTAAGCTAAAAATGTTTTTGTCACACCCCGAAACCGATGGCGGAAACGTTCCGGGACGGAGGACGTCATGAAGTATCGCAACCAATGTACATAGTAAGCATAGTAAACACAAAACATTACATTACATAGGAAATTTACATTTGTTTGAAAGTAAAGTGTTACAAGTATTATACATATAAGTATCATATGAACAAAAGCTAAGACGGGTCTTCTATACGCTCCGACTTCCAAAAGATCGCGG
The DNA here is from genome assembly GCF_051521515.1 of Lactuca serriola. Classification (NCBI taxonomy): domain Eukaryota; kingdom Viridiplantae; phylum Streptophyta; class Magnoliopsida; order Asterales; family Asteraceae; genus Lactuca; species Lactuca serriola. The sequence goes on along the minus strand of NC_136409.1, from coordinate 231,946,392 downwards.
GGTACCTGTCTAATGTCGACCTGAGAATACAAGCATTTTAAAAATCAGCATAAAGCTGGTGAGTTCATAAGCGGTGTGTTTTTCTAAAAATGAACGAGTTTCCTTTGGTTTTCTGTAAAAGTTATGAATCCAAGAAAATCCCATATTTTCTTAAAAGTAAAGTTTAGTTATCCATTAGTTACACGGTCTAGTTAAGAACAGTTCAGTTATCCCAGGAAAAACCCTTATTTTCCTAAAAGTTTGTGTTTGGTTATCGAATCCAAATGTAATGTACAAGTATCTACCATACTTAAAATGTTTGTGTGAGGTTTCCTGAAAGCCTTGTTATCCTTGAAATGTATGTTAGTTTTAACATGTATATAAAACTATTGTGTGGAAAGTAAACTAATTCTTAAGGTTATTAGCTTACTAAATTCATTATTACTAACAAGTAAATCTCCGTTATCTAAATTGCGAGTTCCATAACCATACGATAGACTAGATATGGCAATAAGAAGTCCAGTATCATTTTATGACTTTCGTTACCCTTGAACCTTTCGGTTCGACTGTAGCTAGCAACCAGGTGCGGGGTAGTCAGCCCCGTATAGATCTATACACTCAAGTCACGCTCTCCCTCCAGGAGATTCTGGTTACAGGGGCGGTCATGCACTCGCGTATCTCTGTGGAGTGTTACAAAGGACATGTCTCCAATTATTAAGATTAACGAATTTAAACGTAATAATGCGGGAAATCCTATTTTAGATTCTAATTACAAAGGGCGGTCCTCCACTCGCGTATCTTTGTGGAGTGTTACAGAGGACGAATAAAAAGTACTAAACTAATGCCTTTAACAATAATAAAGTGGAAAATCATCTGAGAAATATATAATATAACAATATATAATAAGATTTGAAAACTAACTCTGCAAGTCAAACTGTTGGTTAATACGATTTTGATTGTTAAAAGCATGTGGAATATGAAACAATTCAAATGAAATAATAAGTGTGAGTACAAGATATCCTTGTACTTTTGCTTGTATTCCCCCTGGAAACAATGAAAAACATGGAAAAAGGTGTAGGGGTATGAACTCACCAATCACGGAATGTGTCAGTTTGAATGGTAAACGTCAGTTCGGGGCTTGAACGCGTGCGAGGTTCCTATGTAATATGAAAAGATACACATTTGTATCTAATCAGGCTTTGTACTACTAATTAGTTGAGGATATACACTTCTAGTCGCAAAAACACTTCATTACAAGTGTTTGGAGTGACCTGGGTGACATCTATGGACGTATATGGCTTGGATATGGAGTTTACTCTTCAAGAGTAAACTCCTAAGAGAGTTTACGGTTCTAATGACCAACTCCCCATGAGTTTACGGCCGTAAACTCATGGTGGGGTGTTCTAGGGTGCTAAATGGTCTTACAACTCTTGAGGGTTAATGATAGGCTTGGTTTTAATGCATTGGAATGGGATTTGAACATCATAAGGACCATTTGAGGAGTTTACGGCCGTAAACTCTTATGTGCCCATTTAAAGTGTGCTTTGGTGGTCCTAGGTCAATCACAAGAGTTTCTAGCTCAATATACAAGTCATAGGATGAAGTTAAGGCACCATTTGACCCATTTATAGGAGTTTACGGCCCAGGAACCTTTCCTTGGGGGGTTTACGGCCGTGAACTCCTTAAGGGGTGGTTTATATCAAGTTTAACGTCCCTAACACATTTGTGGTTGCTTCTAGACTTTATTCCAAGGCTTAGGAGGTGTTTAAGGGGCATCTTAACACCTTAGAAGGTGTTTACGACCTAAGAATTGGTGTTTACAGTCCAAGCATGTGCTTGGGCCATAAAATCATGTTTACCTCCTCAATGTTGAGGTTTAGGTGTTCTAAGTCCAGTCTTGAAAGCCCCTAAGTCATATCTAAGCTCTAAAGGTGGTTTGGAAGGGTTTTAAGGCTCAAAAACCCATTTTATGTGTGTTTACGGCCTAGGACTGTTCTAGGGCCGTAAACACATGAACATGGTCCTATTTCATGGATTAAGCACGAATTTGAAAGCCAAAGAGGTTATACTATGAGCTAGGATAGTTACCTTGACGATTTGGAGCTTGAATTTGATGATTTTGGGACCTAGAACTTGGATTGAGGAGAGAGAGTAGAGAGAGAGTGGAAAAAGGCTTCAAATGAGTCTCACTTAACTTTATATATGGTTAAAGTTTGGGACACGGTAGAATTCTACCCGATACTGATGTTAAGCGAGGCTTTTGGTCGCACCCGATTAAGTTGTCGTAACCCGACGTGGTCGAAACTATAAATTTTCTAAATAATAGTTTGGGATGTTTTCATGAGTTTCTAACGTGTTTGGACACCCATTAAGTCATAATAGAAGTATCTAAATAAATGACTTAATTTAAAAATGTAAACGGAAACAATTTGAAAAAGACGAATTTTAATAACGGAACGGGTTACAAAGACGGGATAAACTTCGGGTTGTCACAGTTTTCAAGAGCAAGAACAATTGTACCATCAAATAGCTCAAGAATTTAGTTTTCACCTTAGCTTGAATGAACTCTTACCCTCGTCCTTCATTTGATAAGAGCATTCAAGCCTATAAAGCCCAATTTCTAAATCAAATACATAAATCAAACAAAAATGTGATAACAATGAAGAAAACTGGAAAAAAGGATAGATAGAGGGAGAAAGTACCCTACTTTTGTTTAGCACAGAAGATGGTGTCAACCTTCATTTCAAGAAAAAATAAAATTAAAGATATCCCCTAATTACCGACCAAAAAATATAGCCAGTTGCAGATCTAGAAAATAAAACTCGGGTATGCTACGGTTGACCGATACATAATTTTTTTTCATGCTTACAAAAACTATCACCTACAGCCGACTAGCAGTTCCATATATCCGGTAAGAATTGTTTTTGGTAGGAATGTAAAAAGTTTTTTTCTACATATTTTTATAGCGAACAAAACATATGAATCACTATATGAATAAAAATAACATGTTTCATAAAAAAATTTCTAAAAAAACATCTAGATTGTTGGTGATTTAATATCATCAATATTATTTAAGTGTAATAGGATTAAATTTGTTGACCAAAAGTGATCTTGATGAATATTGAACAAGATAGGATGGTATAGGAATGCACACTTATTCAAGTTTTTCAAGATTCAAAGTACACTACTATTTAGGGGTGAAGCCCCTAAACAAACGGGGTCCAAGGGCAGCGCCCCTGGGAGTGGGGTCCAAGTGGCAAAACCCTGGCTGGGTCCAGGTCAGCACGAAAATTTTTTATATAACGGGGTCCAAGGGCAGCGCCCCTGGGAGTGGGGTCCAAGTGGCAAAACCCTGGCTGGGTCCAGGTCAGCACGGAAATTTTTTATATATACAATATGTTACTATATTAAAAATGCATTAGAAAATAGTTTTTTCAAATAATTGACCATTGATTTGACCCTTATCCAAATACCCATTTTTATGTTAGTTTTTATGGTTTTATGACAGTTTGAAACTGTCATATGACAGTTTTCAGATAGAAATCATAAATCCGTTTTTTGGTTATTTTTTTGGTACATCTTGAAGAACATTTTCATAGATATTCTCTGATTTCATATCTCTAAATTTCATCTAATTGAGTGTTCGATCTGTACCATCGAAATACTTGAATTTGATAGTGAATTACGATTTTCAAAGAATTCAAACAATCTGTTCATCCCCTATTTCTAACATAGATGTTTCATTTTTACAATGATTTTTTAGATATTCACTAAAATTGGCATAAAAATGAATTTGTTCTTGATTTACTTAAAAATAAATATACAAATGTTTTTTTTTGAGAATTTTTTCTTGTGAATCATCTTACTTTTAAATCATCTAATGATTTATTTTGTTAGTTTGCTAAAAAAAATATGTATATAAAAAGTTTCTTACATTCCTACAAAAATTTTCCTTCTTATTTGATATATATTAGACTTGTATTTGTATTTGACTTGGAGGGGTTTCAAAATATTTCTAAGTTTTTAAAAAATTTCAATTCCCATACAAATGTGTGCTCCCCCCCCCCCCCCCCCCCCCCAAAAAAAAAAAAAAAAAAAAAAAAAAAACAAGGATTGGTTTGTTGTTTTTTGTAAAATGTATAAATTTATGCAGTTAAAGGCAGACGTAAGGACTTTTACATTGGTGTGGGTCAAGGCATGCAAGATTTGGTTCAAGCGTATGCATTCCTAATACTTTACATATAATAATTTTTATTAAAAAAAAAAAGTTTATGTACGTCTACAAAATATTTTTAGTATTATTTCTTGAGTAGAAACCTAATCAATATTAGGAAGGACACACAATCTACAAAATTTAGTATTATTTCTTGAGTGGAAACCTAATCAATTATGATGTATATTTTATAACATAAATATTTACGTACTACCAAAATTTGAAGGATGAGGAATTGTAGTTGTTACTTGTAAGGCCTCTTTCACTGTGTCACTAATCATCATGAATGATGATCCGAGTACTATTTAGCTGATGTCGAGTGCTTTAGGCATTAATTTTAGATCTTTTAACAGCATATATATCATCTCATGCAGGGATACTCCGTTAAAAAATTGTAATGTAGAAAAATAAAAGGTTACAATTTTCCAACAGCTGAAGAAACTAATCTTGTGAAATATCGGTTTCCCTTTACAACTTTTAATCTATGATTTAGACGTTAAATTTTTTGTAGTAGTATCTCTAGATTTAATGAATGCCAATTACAAATATGAATAATTGCGTAGTACAAAAGTATAGACTTTAATGAATATTGAATGTCAATAAAAAGTGAAGATACGAGGACATAGTGATGCATTACACTACATTAATGAGGAGTACTTAGATCTTATAGAAAAAATTGAGCAAAAAAATAATAAAAGAGAATGATTAATAAAGGTTTATGAAACCAAATTCTCTTGTAGAAGAAATTTATTTAGATATTAGCTCGCGATTTTAAAATATCGAAGCTCATCTCACTAGGATCCGTTGCTTGCAACTCGACCTGAATCCCATCAAGTTCTCTCTTGAATCTGTCTTTGGAGCTTGCATACACCATCTTCATTCTCACCTTTGATGTATCTGGTGACCTGCAATAACCCATTATCGTTTTCTTATATCAGCATATATATACCTCTCAGTTCTAGATTATCGCATTTTTATGATGTCAGATAAAAAGATAAATGGAAGGAAAAGGCATGCATGCATGTGAATTGTGATGATAGATTTGATATGGGTACCAGGCAATGAAGATAATCTTGCTTTTCTGACAATTCTCATCAGTAGTGAAGTCAAAATCAAAGACAGCATAGCGGCATTCATCGCCAGGAAGAGAGTTTGTGAAATCTTCGTAGTTTTTATCGGGGCCACCAATCTTGTCAACGATCACCTGTTGATCCTCGATTTTGTATGTAATAAACCGGTAGTTCCGTTTTGCTTTTAACTCCAAAAACTTTAACTTACATTGATCGTCAACAGCCATTCCAGATGCCGCATTCGCCTAATCCACAAATCATTACAACGAAAAAAACAAAAACCAAAAACCAAATGGAAATACACCCATCATGCATCAAAACATATAATTGGATCATGGTCATCAACATATATAAATCAAATAAATTTCTTCAAAATAGGATCATAAATCAACAAGAAGAAGAGATACATACCATGGTTGGTGATGCAAGTGGAGAATTATGGAAAGAGCGGATGAAGAAAGGATTGGGGTTGATGGAGAAGAAGGTCCTTCAAATCTGGGAAACAATCAAACTTTCACTCAAGAAAATGTGGGGAAAGTTGAGATTTTTAAGGGGGGAAATTAAGGTTGAGAAATCGTCTTTCAGCCATTTATGTGGTTGACCATTCATTATTCATATTATAACCAACATTAATTCGAATTTCTATTTGAATTTTATGCAAGTTTCTATAACGTCTTTTACTGGATCTTATGTGTTGTGTACCATTTTGGTGGATCATATGTGTTGTGTATCCTTTGGGCGTACTATCATGTTTTGTTATAATTATGGCTGCTATTATGTTTTGTTATAATTATTTGTGTACCATTTGGGCGTACTATTATGTTGGTTGATTCTTAATATGTTTGGACAAAATCCTAAAATAACGAATTTTCAACACCCGACACATATATGTATGCGCAAGAAGGCCTGTGCAATTAAAGAAAAAAGCTTTAAAACTTGAAAGATTTAATTTAAAATCGAAGCAAAACAATTATAACCAGAATTCCTTATTGGCTTTCAACTCCAAAACAAAATTATTAACACTTCTTCCCTCTAACACCTTTGTCCTCTATAAATCTATAGAAACCAAAAAATTTATTAGAAATAATATATGACGAACAATCACTAAGAAATATACACTTTACCAGCGACAGTATTACCGGCGACAAGAGGCTTTAGCGGCGACTCTAGATATTGTCGCCGCTAAAGCCCTTTGTCACCGGTAATAGTGTCGCCGGTAAAGGATTAGTACCCGAATTCGCATTTTCCCTCTCTGTTACATATGAACCATTCGATGAGATATCTAATCCAACGGGTGGGGTGTCTTATCGTATCTAACCTAATACTAGCGACATATTTGTCGACGCTAAAGAGTTAAAATAGTCGCCGCTAATAGTTAACGAAAAAACACGCGGCGACAATACTTATTAGCGGCGACAGAGTCAATAGCGGTGACTTTTATCATTAGCGGCGACAAACTGATTAATAGCGACGAGGCAGTAGCGGCGACTCAGTACCGGTGACGCGTCGCCGCTATTAGTATTACCGGCGACTTTTGGAACTTTTACCGGCGACTTTTATCGCTGGTAATGGCTTTTTCCTTGTAGTGAAGAAAGAAAAAAAAAAATTACAAATCAAGAAAATAATTATCTTCAAAAACTCTGAAATTTGTAAAAAAAAAAAAAAAAAAAAAAAAAAAAAAAAAAAAAACCTTTGTGAATTGTAAAACCTTATATTTTTTAAAATGCAAACATCACATATTGCAAAAGAATTATAACTAGATTTCCTTCTTGGCTCTTAACTCCAAAATTGGTGTAGAAACTAAGGCGCTGTTTATTTTTAAAAAAAAACCACTTCCGACCACTTATTGCAGCGTCACGTAGCACACGCGCAACACTTGACCATTCACAGCTGTTTGTTTTTCAGAAAACTTCTGACTTAAAAACTGTTGCGTGACGCAACACTAAACCAACTGCTTCAAACCTCTTCACGCCTTAGTTTAACTTACTGCAGATGTTAAAAAACAAACATATTTTTTATTAAATGCTGCAGCCGTCTGTTCCACCTCTTCTGCTATAGATGATTGCAGAGGTGGTCCGTAGACTTCACACATTTTCTCGTTGAAAAAACAAACAACACCTAAGAAAATTACAACACTTCTCCCTCTTAGCACCTTTGTCCTTTATAAACATGTAGAAATCAAAATTTTATTAGAAATAATATATAAAGGAAGAAGAAAGAAAAAAAATCACAAAAAAAAACTATACTTTCAGAAATTCTGAAACTTGTAAAAAAATACTTTTTTGATTTGTAAACCTTATGTTTTTTCAATATACAAACATTAGATCTATGATGCATGGAAACTTCAACTCGGTCGCCGTTCTGGTATCCGATACTCCATGGAAACGTCTAGCAAACGTTTCCATGACGTATCTGGTAAACACAATACGTTTCTGTGCAGTATGCTCCAAGTTTCCACCAAGTTTCCATTTTATTTAGGGTTTGCATAGGCCTTTCCAGTCCAACAAAGTCTAATGGGATATATTAATCGACTTTTAACTTAATACCCTATAATAGGGGCGGAACCAGAAAAATTTGTTAGGGGCAGCACAAATTTTTTTCCCTGATTACAATTTTATAGGTGCATATGGTATTCCGAGTCAATGTTAGCATAAATATCCTTCTACACACAAATGCTTCCCACCCAACTAGACAATTAAAGTGCTTTTCATATGAGTTCACTAAAAAATGGACGAGTTCTGTGACAACCTGAAATTTAGGGCTATTATTATAACTGACAATCTATCCGTGAATCTCTTGTGTATCTGAATTACTGAGTTTTAGTGCATCTAATGAAAAATAAATAATTACATGATATCAGATGATACCTTACTTCCAAACGGGTAAACCATCAATCGAATCAAACTGCTTAAACGACAACGCTAATTAACGCATTTGAAAAACTGAAATTTTGCATTAAACAGTTTTGAGCAAAACAAAAATTAAAATATTATAGTACATGTTCCCCTGTTTCCGAAAATATAAAGAACGTACAAAACGGAGTTTGTATGTAAAAGATACGACAATTTTAAGAAAATAGACAGTAAAACACTGATTTTTCTTTAATCGTGTAAAACCGAATCGAACCGTTGAGGTACTTGAGCTTTGCCGACAGGATTTATGAGAGCGTTTTTGGACTCAGGTTATAGTCTATTACTTAATTTCACACTCGAAATAATTTTTACGAAAATATTTACAAAAGTCGCGAAAACAAACACCGCGCAGTCGTTAGACGCAAAAACTTTAAATGCGATTTCCCAAAATTCCGTAGCTCCAAAAATTAATCCGTTTGATGTTCTGGAATTCTTGAATTAAACTCTTTCTAACGGTATTCTCGAAAAAAATCTCGATACACGGTTCCCGATGCACCCGAATCGGGGTGTCTTTGAGCACCTAATGGAGGTATAGCCCTATGTGGGGCCCACATGGGAGGATAGACTAAAAAAAATCTGATCTTCTTCAAGCTTGTATCAAACCCACGTGTCTTTCCTTCACCTCCATTCTTTTGTGTACAAGTTTCACCAAAGGTACAAGATGAGTTGGAGGTATGGGCATTGATCAAGTATGTGTGTGTGCTTATACTATAAATAGAAGACAATACTTCCCCTAAATCCTCACAAATTCATCAGCTCCTTCTTCTCTCTATCACTCCCTCTCTTAATCTCTCCCCCTCTTCCCCCTTTCTTACACCACCTTACACCACCACCCCACTACCTGCTGCTGTCAAGGATCGCCAGCCACCACCACCTCCATCATCAACCTCCCTCTTCCCTCAACCACCGTGAGCCTCCTTTCTCCTTTTTGTTTCATTGTATGTGAGTCTAGTTGCAAACCAAGAACAAGTGTGGTGTGGTTTTTTTTTAATAATAACCCATGCACTTGAACATGGTTTCACAGTAAGTTATATCACCCAAACTCATTTATGTCTCTCATACATGGTGCCTGTGATGTACGAGTCTTGTTCAAAAAAAAATATGGATTTTTTTGTTGTTACGAACCTTGCTAAATAACGCAATGCACAATAAGTTTATCAAAAACCAAATAATAGAATCATTTTGTTTTTTGGTTTGTGTCTTTTTGTTTCATTATTGTTCTGATGCTTCTGTGATTATCAAGATTCATGCCAAAGAAAAATATTATTCATTTGTTTTATTTTGGTTTTGAGTCACCTTTGTGACTCCTTTGCAACCCAAGAAACCAAGGAAATTGTTGTTTAGTTTTGGTATTAAAAAGCTCATGCAGACGATTTTCTGTTTGTGCACAATAAACCTCAAAACTTTTCTGTGAGATTCGAAATTTGCCAAGACCCATTTCATTTATTTTATTGTTTAAAAGACATGTATTGTTAATTGGTTTTCATTAAAAAAAAAAAAACAACATTTATTTCTAATATTTTTAACCCACCGTTTATTTTTCGTGGATGTCGACGATCCAAAATGATCCAACCAAAACCTGTTTTCATTTTTTTAACACTTCCTTCATGCATACATTCACAGGGAATGAAACCATTTAAAAATCAAACTTCCATTTCTAATTAATACAAACTACCCCTTTAAAAAATTTCTTACAAAAAGGGTCCTATTTAATTTATTTAAATTCGTAAATGAACCCTATGATATGGTTAAGTTACCAAACAATCATCCACATATTAATTTATGTTAATATTTCATAGGCAATTAAATAAATATCGACGGTTCGTTTCGAAGCATCACGACTCGGTTTCTCGCATCAATTCTCGAAAAGACTCGACAACCACACTTTAAGGTGAGTGTTACGGCCCCACTTTTACATATTTTCGGGGGGAATACATGTAGTACTTGTATATCTAGTATATATCTATTTTATAAATACTTTGTTTAAACAAACGACACCACCATTTTTTATGCAATATAAATCACACGAAAATAGTATTTATTACGCTACTATTTACGGTACGGGGAATCTGGTTTGAAGGGCCGAATGGGTTGCTGGATTTCAGAAGTGCTATAATGCCAAAATGGTCATGCCCTCGGTGTTTCTTGTCTGGCCCTCGTCTGTACATGATAGTACGTGTACTAAGTAATATTTATCATACGAAATACACAAAAAATATCATTGTTTTGTGTAAATACTTTACTAGTTTTAGAAATAATTGTTTAAACGCTTACATGTTAAGTAAACAAAAATCGTTTTAAACCTCAATAGCTACATATGTTATGTTGTTAAAGATAATACAACTAAAAAAAACATATACGTTCCAACTAAAATTGTGCTATGACTTGTTAGGACTAAAATTTTGTAATAGTCGAAGGGTCAGTTTGATTGTTACGAAGTATCTGTTGTCTTCGTATATGTAGGTCTTCGGATGTATTGTTATTTTACTAAGGCATCATAAAGTCAAGTCTTAACTCTTAGTCCTTAGTACTGTTATGTTTTTGTTCTCCTATAAATAGGGGTCTGTATTAGTGATCAAAATGGTCTTTTACAGAGATTTACAGTTTAGTCATTGTATTCTGTAAACTGAAAAGCATAATACGAGCTGATCAAATATTCTATTTACTCCTCTATTCTTCATTTTAAATCTTTTACTCAATTCATACTCGAATTACATTCAAACTCGATTCCAAATCTCATCAATTGGTATCAGAGCAGGAATCCTTTCTGTGATCTGATTTTCATACGTTCAAAAAGATTTTTGAATCTATTGTTTGATTCAAAAAGTTTCCGTTCTTTTTATGTGTGAAAAATTCTTCTTGATCTAGGTCTAGGATTTGATTCTGCGAATATTTTTGTGAATCGGTTGTTCGTAGTGTGATTCTAATCTGCAATATACAATTTGATTTCATATTCTCAAAGTTTTCATATTATTGTTGAAGTTTTGTTCCGTACAACAATGGCGTCATTCAATCTTAACTCAATGACATCATTTTCTCATTTACTTGGATCATCCACAAAGATTCCAATGCTAATTCCAGAATATTACGATCAGTGGGCAGATCGTATGCAAGACTACTTGAACGGATTGGATGAGGATTTATGGAATTGCATTTTAGGTCCTGCAACAGTTCAGTCAATCCGTGTATCTTCAAGCAGTTCAGAGGTTGAAAATCAATCCAATCGTTAACAACTGGACAAGAAATGCATGAGAGAACTAAGAGGTGCTTTGCCTCCTGTTGTGTACAATTATGTCAGGACATGTACAACAGCTAAAGAAATCTGGAACAATCTCAAAGACAAATTTCAAGGCAGTGAAAAGACAAAGATCACATCTGTGAAACAATGTCTAGTGGAACTCAAGGATTTCAAACAGAAGGAATCTGAATCCATTGAAGTTTACTATGATCGATTCAACGAGTTAATCTACCGTTGTAATCGTTATGGTATCATAAGGTCATCAATGGAGCTCAACTTGATTTTTGTAATGGGACTTCGAAAGGAATGGAGAAGTGTAAGTATGATGGTGAAAAATCAGCAGAGTTTTGACACTTCGACATTAAATGACTTGTACAATCAGTTGAAATCTCATGAAAATGAGGTTAATGAAATAGCTGAGGAAACAATGGCAAGTCTTGGTGGACCATTGGCACTCATTTCGAAGGGTTCAGAAAGAGAGAGTGATAAATTGAAGTCTGATGAAGAAGAAGGTTTTCTGATGAATTCTGATGATGAGGCTGTTGCATTTTACTCAAACAATCGAGTAAAGAAATTTTTTAAGAAACCTTTTAATACAAAGAACAAGTCATCGGATTCGAAGGGTAATTTTGAAAACAAAAACAGAGTGGATGAAAAGCTAAAAGAAGTAAAGAAGGATTCGAAGAGCGAAATGGAGAAAATTGAAAAGATGTTAAAAGGTGATACGGGGATTAATTGCCATTATTGCAATGGTGCTAATCACTTGGCAGTAGATTGCTTGTTAAGAAAGAAGGAAGAAAAGAAAAATAAAACAAAGGATGAAGCTTATTATACATAGAAGCTGGAGGAAGTGAAGTTAAAGGCGAAAAATTTGTCTCTGGTAGCTCATGGAGAAACTGAATCGGATGGTACATATCAAATATGGTCTTCAAGTTCTGACGATGAAGAGATGAAAAATCCATCACATGGAGCCATGTTTGCAAAGATGGAAGAGGATTCAGACGAAGAACAGACTTACGAAGTGCATGGGCAATGCTTCGTATCGAAGTCTACTGACAAGTCACCGATGACAACAAAGGTACGTAATATTCTTGAATCCTTTAATATTCCTGTTTCTGCATATAATTCTGAATTAATATCTTTTGATGAAACTGTTACTTACTTTGATTCAATTGTTGTGTTTGCTAGCAATGAGGCGAAAAAGTTAAGTGATCAATTACTAGAGACAAGAAAGAAGTTAGATTCAAAAGTCACTAGGATTGATTACTTAGAATTGCAAGTATCGAATATTATGGCAGATAGGGAGAATTTGTCAAAAGAAATAAATTTGTTATTAGCTCAGAGAAATATTTTTTGTAATTTTTCAAAAAGACTATATGGAAAATTAACTGAATTACATCATTCAAGTGAGATAAGTAAGGAACAACATAGAAAATTGCTACTATTTTTAGCTTATAACAGAGCTAAGGTAGACAGTATTTCATATGATTGTGAAAAAGAAATTTCTGATTTTAACAAAGTTCCAGATGATAGGTTTAGATATGGAATTGCTAAAGTCGAAGATTGTCTTGATGCTAATGATTTAGTAAACATTGTGAATGAAACCTTAACTAAATCTGAACAGATTCGAATTTTGAAAAAGACTGAGAATTCTACATCTAATTCAGAATCTAATTTCGTTGATATTGAAGATAATTCTGATAATATTAGTGAAATTAGTGATTTAGAGGATGTAGATTGTTCTCAATTGTCTGTAATAAATGTAGCAAATTCTTTTAAAGGGAAAGAAAAATGTGAAGATTTATTGGTAAAAATTGACACTGATCAACCTTCAACTTCGAAAGTTTGTGATATGGAATTTGTGGAAATACATGATAGTCAAACAGATGATAGTGATAATGAGGAAGAAAGTACAAATTCGAAGACAAATAAAAGTTCGAAAGAAGTTGAAATTCCTCGAGTGGTTGTTGATCAAGTTTATATGGATTCACAAGAGTTTGAGAAAATTCTTAGTGAAAAAGGTGCTCATTATCTTGAAACAAATACTGTGGTTTATCCAATCTTCAAATACACTGATGATATTGTATTCCCAAACCAAATCTTCGTAACAACAGGTAATGTTGAAAATATAAAGTCTGAATTCAAAATTTTGGTAGAGGAAGACAATAAGAAAACTTCTGATGAGGGTTTCTTTTCGAATCAAAGCACAGTTGAAAACAATCTAACAAAGAATTCATATATCTTTCAACATCAAAAACCAAAACGAATATGGGTTGAAAAGTCGAAACTTGAAAAGAAGATAGTTAACACAATTGAAAATGTGTTCACAAAGCACGACAATGTTAAACCATAAATTAAAGAAGTCAACAAAGCTATAAAATTAAATTCAAAAGAGTTTAAAGCACAAGTTGAAAAATTCTCAAAAGAAAATAATATTTCTAAACGTCAAGCGAGAACAACAATTTTTTGGCAAACTATTGAGTCATTAAATAAGAAATCATTAAATTTTTCAAAAGTAGGAAAAGTTTTTAGAGGACAATCAAAGACTCAAATTTTTGAAAAGAAAAATACTTCATTTTCAAATATTCAAACAAAATTTTCTAAAGAAACAAAAACAATACTTCCAAGAAAAAGTTTTCAGAAAAAGGTTGAAAAACAGATTTCAAAATCACAAATCAATACGTCTTATCATGAATCATATCTTTCAAAACCAAAAGTGGATTATGTTCCATGTTCAGCAAAATGTTATAATCCTTCGAAGAAACAAGCTGACAAAGTATCATATGCGAAGGGTATAACAACTAAAAGAAATATTGATCATTGGTTGGAAGGAAAGGGAAAAATGTATCAATCAAATAAGTTTTCGAAAGAACAGATACATGAGGCGTACGACAAGTATGCAAATCCTTCAATGAATGGCAGTTCATCATCCAAGGAATCCAACATTACAGTTAAAGCCTGGAAACCAGTCACAAAAGCGAAAAGTGACATATCACAAACTCAACATGCGAAGGGGAATATCAGTGAAAATTTGAAAACAATAAAAACTCATATATCTGACCCTTTGAATGAAAATGTTAAATTTGTTGATAGTTTCAAAACAAGAGTTTCTGATTGGGTTAATGGTTGTACTTTACAATTGAAAAAGACATCTAATATGAATAGACCCAACAAGTTTTGGGTACCTAAATTTTTTCAATAATTGCAGGTACTTTGTGACGAGCAATATGATAACAAGTGGTATATTGATAGTGGTTGCTCACGTCACATGACTGGGAAGAAAGAAAACTTATGTGATTTTCGAAGTCTAGAGAATGGTGGAGTGGTTAAGTTTGGCAATAACATAAGTGCAAAGTCAAAGGTTATGGAAAGATAACGAATGAAACATTCACTGTCAATCAAGTTGCATTTGTCGAAGGCTTACAACATAATTTGATAAGTGTTTCACAACTTGTTGTGGGCACTGGAAATCAAGTTCTTTTTAATGAAGAAGGCAGTGTCATTTCGAATGTTGAGTCAAATGAAGTTTTACTCAAGTCAAAACAAAAAGGTGATATGTTTACATTGGATATAGTTCCCATTGTTGGCAAACCTGCTGTGTGTTTACTTTCAAAGGCTGCTGCCGATATTAGCTGGTTATGGCACAGGAGGTTATCACATCTCAATTTTCGAAACATCAACAAACTTGCCATACAAGATCTGGTAAGAGGTTTACCAATTATTAAATATGATAATGATAGTTTGTGTGCAGCTTGCGAAGTAGGAAAACAACACAAACAAGGTCATCCAATCACAATAGATTCGAATATTGTTGAACCCCTCGAACTTTTGCAAATTGATTTATGTGGTCCTTCAACAGTTGCTACTCTTAACAAGAAAAGGTACATTCTAGTAATTGTAGATGATTTTTCAAGATTTACGTGGGTTTATTTTCTCAGGTTAAAATCCGAAGTTTCACAAATGATGATTGATTTTATCAAGAAAATGGAAATTTCGTTGAAGAAGCCAGTTCGAAAAATTAAAAGTGATCATGGAACTGAATTCAAAAATCGGGTTTTAGATTCATTTTTGGTGGAAAAAGGCATTTCGCATAATTTTTCATCTCCATATACACCACAACAAAATGGTGTAGTTGAACGAAGAAATCGATCATTATGCGAAGCTGCAAGAACAATGTTGGCATATTCAAATTTTCCTCAATATCTTTGGGCCGAAGCTGTTTCAACTGCTTGTTTTACTCAGAAGAGATAATTCATTCATAGACGGTTTAATGCTACTGCTTATGAAATCATCAATAATCGAAAACCTAATGTCAAATTTTTTCATATTTTTGGATGCAGGTGTTTCATAATGAATCTTAAGGATAATCTTTCGAAGTTTCAAACAAAAGCTGATGAAGGAATTTTCTTAGGATATTCACATAATTATGTTACTTATAGAGTGTTAAATAAGCAAACTCGCAAAGTGGAAGAAACATTCAATTTGACATTTGATGATAATTATATTAAAAAGACTAATCATCAATTTGCAAATTATCCTATTTTGCAAAATTCTTTGAATGAAAATGAACCAATTGAAATGGATGATGCTAATTATGAATCGATTTTTGGTATTTCAGATCAAGCAATTGATGCAGAGAGAAATGCGAAAGATAATCAACAATCAGAAAATTCGAAGCTTGATAATGACTCAATTTCGTGTTCGAATCAAAACACAAATGCAATATATGGTGGTCCAATGGAGGGGGAGCACTTGGATTCAAACAGTTTTGTTGAAGGGGAGCATTCTTACGAAGCAGATGTAATGTCAACCAATGTTAATGTTGAGTGGGAGCCAATCATCGAAGCGGAGCCAATACTCGAGGGGGAGTCAATCATCGAGGGGGAGCCGATACTTGAGAAGAATCAAATTCTTGAAGAAGAACATTTCGATGATGCTGAGGATGCATGTTCAATAAATGAATCAGAAACTGATGCTATGTTTGAAGATGCACCTTTGGATTTTGATCCTGATTATCCACCATTAGATAAATGGACATGAAATCATCCAAAAGAACAAATTCTTGGAGATCCACAAGCGGGAGTATTGACAAGGGCTCAACTTCATGCAAGAAATGAGGTGTTAAATACTCACCAAGAGTTATGTATGTTTAATGTTTTTATTTCCAAAATCGAACCAAAGACAGTTAAGGTTGCAATGGAACACTCTGATTGGGTTGTTGCTATGCAAGCTGAATTGTCTGAATTTGAAAGAAACAAGGTTTGGAGATTAATTCCTAAACCTGTTGATGTTTCAATTGTTGGACTTAAATGGATTTTTAAAAACAAAACTGACAAAGATGGAAACATTATTCAAAATAAGGAAAGACTTGTTGTTAAAGGATATTCTCAACAAGAAGGAATTGATTATGAAGAAACATTTGCCCCTGTCGCGAGACTCGAGGCTGTTGGTATTTTTCTGGCTTATGCAGCTCATAAAGATTTCGACGTTTATCAAATGGATGTCAAATGTGCATTCTTAAACGGTGAACTCGAAGAAACGATTTATGTTGAACAACCACCAGGTTTTATAAATAATGAACATCCTGATCATGTTTATATTTTAGATAAAGCTGTGTATGGGTTGAAACAAGCACCACGAGCATGGTATGCAACATTAACATCATTTTTGAAACAATCTAAATTTAAACAAGGATCAGTTGATCCCACTTTATTTCGAAAGAAAGTTGGGATTCACCTGATGCTTGTTCAAATTTATGTTGATGATATAATTTTTGGCTCTACTGACCCTGCTTTATCTAAAGAATTTGAAGACTTGATGAAAAGCAAATTCGAAATGAGTATGATGGGCAAAATCAATAATTTTTTGGGTTTGAATATTCGTCAAAACAGAGAAGGCATTTTCATTAATCAGGAGAAATATACGAAGAATTTGTTAGAAAAGTTTGGAATGACGAATAGCACAAGGTTACGTGGACCAATGGCAACGGGCATAAAGCTAACTCCTTCGTTAGATAAATCTGTTGTTGATATCACTATGTATAGAAGCATGATAGGGTCTTTATTGTACTTAACTGCAAGTCGACCTGATATTATGTTTTCTGTTTGTAATTGTGCAAGGTATCAATCGAATCCACGTGAACCACATCTAACAGCAGTGAAGAATATTTTTCGATATTTGAAAGGCACTACTTCGTTAGGTTTGTGGTATCCTTCGAAAATAGGGTTCTTTGTACAAGCTTATTCGGATGCGGATCTTGGAGGATGCAGTCTTGATCGAAAAAGCACAATTGGTGGATGTCAATTCCTAGATGGAAAATTGGTCAGTTGGCAATCGAAGAAGCAAACATGTGTTTCGATATCTACGGCCGAGGCTGAATATGTTGCTGCAGCTGCGTGTACATCACAAATTATTTGGATTCAAAGTCAATTACATGATTATGCTATAAATATGAAAAAGATTCCTTTAGATTGTGATTCACAAAGTGCAATAAGAATTTGTCATAATCCTGTGCAGCATTCGAAGACTAAGCACTTTGATCTCACATATCATTTCATAAAAGATCATGTGGAAGAAGGAAATATTGAAGTACATTTTGTGAAAACAACAGAACAATTGGCAGATATTTTCACAAAGGCATTGGATGAAAAATCATTTCTTCGTATTTTAGAAGGATTGGGTATGATTGATGGAAATTCACTTACATATGATAAAAGTGAAGAGTGATGGGTCTGAATGATTTGGAGAACTGTCGAACAAGGTGCTTAAAACATGTTAGGTGTTAAGAGGTTACTGTTCATGGTCAACGCTTCGAATGGTTCGCATTTGTATGGTTTATTCCTTGTTGCAATTCATATTCAGAGACTACTGTTCCAAGTCAACGGTTCGGATGCTTCGTGTTCGTATGTTTAGAAGATAATACATATCTCAACTAAGGTTAGAATTCTCATTTTTTTATTTTTTTCCTTTCGAAAAACCTGAAAAATCAAAAATATTTTTTTATTTCATTTTTTTGAAAAATTAAAAATCCAAAAAGATTTTATTTTGTTTTGTTATTTTTTTTTTTGAAAAATTCAAAAATCACAAAAATATTTTTGTTCTCTTTGGTTTTTAAAACATTGTGTATTCGGAGTTTAGTCAAGAGAAAAATGCGAAGAGCTCATATTTGTGTCTTCTATGGGAAGGTATGATTTCGATAAATTGTGTACTAGTTAGGACATCCCTAGAAGCATGCTGCTGCATGTTGCCTCAAGCCTCATATGACTCTATGTGTGGGAAATGAAAGCCTTGATGAAATTATCTCATGAAAATTTCTTCCCAACCAGGCTTGTATTCGCATAAGTCAACAGAGCTACCTTACTTTTCTCAAATTAGTTAAGAGTTTTTTCTTTTGTCCATTATAACAGAGGTACACTTCGATTCTTATCCAATCTTTTTATACCAAACAATTCTTTCAATCCAAATTTTTGAAGAGATTTGTCCTTGAGGTCTTTGATCAAACCAATCAAAACCTAGATAAATCACAAGTTTGTGTTTATGATCTAACATCATGAGTCCGTGATGGAGGTGAAACCCAAATATCATAAACCTTAAGGAATTGACGAGGGAACTATGTTCCAGAACTTACGAAACATTTGTTTCAGTACCTACTATACTCAAAATCATATTCATTTTTTTGAGTGGTCTTAATCAAGCATTCGAAACCTACGATGTTTGTTCCCAACAAGATCTAGCATAAATTTTTTTTCATGAATATGATTTCTATGTGAGTATATTTCAAAAATCCTAGTTACTTTGAATATCATTCGAAACCAATTTGTCACTGACTCGTAGTAAGAAGAAACCCATGGAAACATTACCTTCAGAGGTACTTTTCGCGAAGTTCTCTAGGCACGAGTTTTGAAATTGAAGAGTCAAATTTCTATGACACACTGTTAGTGATGTGGAAACTTTTGAGTACTCTTATAATTTGTCAAAACTGTTGAGAATTTGTCGACACCAGAGACACCGACAGACATTCGCCAAATTCTAGGTCTTACAGACCTACCATCATAGTTCATCCAGAACCCCTCGCAAATCACAGGAAACCGTACGACCTTGACCCAGCAAGGAGTGGCCCTTGACTGGGAAGTTAAACAAGAAAAGGAAACCTTGGAGATTCCAAGTGAGAGACCAAGTTCTTTAGGAAGTCTCACTATGGGAACGTCTTAATATGCTTTGTAAGCATGGAAAGCTAAATCCAAGTTAGTTAGGACCTCCGAGATTCTCACCATAATCGGTCCTGTGCCTCGCACAAACTAGACCTACTCCGCGAACTCAGTAATGTACATTTACTCTTCGCGTCTCGATCGTTAAACCGTACCTTTCCGTTAGGACTCTTGTAAGTCCACTCGTCGAGATCCTCGCCTTCGTATTAGAACCGTAGTGGCCCTCGACAGAGAGGTCAAGCGGACGAAGCAACGCCGTCGCCCATTAGTGAAGGCTCGTTGGGATGCCAACCGAGAACCCGATTTCACTTAGGAGCGCTAGAACCAATCGATTAGGAAGTTTCCTCCTCATGACCTGATCATTCGTACCTACTTCCTTGCCTAAATTCTAATTTCGGGACGAAATTCCCTTCAACAGGGGGATGATATGACAACCTGAAATATCCATTCTGAACAAAACCATATCAAACCAATAGAAGTTAGAACAGTTACAGTGAAATTCCAGACTTTGGGCATAAGTTTGACAGTTTTTCAAGATTTACACTTAAGGAGATATCAGGAGAGTGGATGCACTAGGGTTTTGTGCAACACTGTTATTCCAATACTCTAGGATATTAGAGTTCATTCCGGGAATAAAAATATTTTCTGCCAAAAATCCCAGGACTATATATAGAAATCTGAACCATATTCATTCATTAGTTACATTTCCAAGTAGAGAAAAGTCAATTTCTCTCTCACGGATCTTCGGGTTTTTATCCCAAATTGTGAGTACTTCTATCTAGTTGTATTATATAGCTTAGATTATGTTTAATAACATCAAAATCATGTAAAAACCCCAAGATTCGGGAGTTTACCGCCCAAGAACACTTGGAAAGTAAACTCCTTTTTAAGGGCCAAAAGTGTGCCCAATGTCCCTCAAAGCCTTGGAGCTCAAACTAGAAGCCTCCATTACATGTTTTATACCACAAAACAATTAAGAATCAAGGCTAGAAGTGAGCTCACGGCCAAGGAAGTTCTTGGGCTGTGAACTCCATTTTTAAGTGTCAAAATGCCTTAAACCCCCCCCCCCTTAAGCCAAGAGACTAAATTGGACATGTACCTAAATGAGTTTAGGACTAGCAAACACTCTTAGAACACCAAGAGTAAGGTTTTCATGGCCCAAGAAGTTATAGGGCCGTGAACTCCATAAAATGGTGCCATAAACTCTTCTAAAGCCTAGTACAAAAGCCTAGTTTAGTTCCTAGTTAATTTAGGGACTTGAAAACACCATAAACATCCTCCCAATGGAGATTACGGCCGTAATCTCCAAGGGATATGGTCCCAGGGCCGTGAACTCCTCAGAGGAGTTAAAAGGAAGCCCAAACACTTGTTTAAGCCTTGAAGCAATTCACCACTTGAGTTGTAATAATGTTAGGCTTCATTTAGGAACCTTATTGAGAGTTTACGGCCAGGAGTTTACTCCCCTGGGCCGTAAACTCCAACACATATGGTCTTTTGACCATAAACTCCCATAAGAGGTCTTGCACTCCTTTGTCGCAACCCATTAGCCTCCTAGCACTTGACCAAAAGTGTTTTCCTCGCAATAGGATGTTTATACATGTTTAATTAGTGTTATAATCACTAATTGTTTATATACATATGTCTTCATATGTAATTAGGACCATTGTGTGTGTCTAAAGTCTTCACTTGACACCTAGCAGTCCTACCTCTTCGGTTCATCCATGTCACCCACAACAGGTGAGTTCATACCCTTTAATCAATGTTTTAACTGTTTTTAAATGACAAACTGATCCAAGTAAGAAAGACGTACCCTACTCATTTAGCTCATGAAAACTACAGGCGTATTGGTCCTATCCGAAGGGTATCACTACAGACTCGAAGTGTCCGCATCGAGTTCGGAAGATAGCCTTCCGAACATCCTTCCCTAACACTCGAACTGGTGATATTCGGATCTTAGATCCATTTCTGAAAGTAATTCTTTCCTTGCGTTTGCTCAACCATTTCATCTATGTGAGGCAGAGATAATGATTTCTAATGAAAAAACTTGATGGGGTCCTCGATATCCGAGGTACATACGATGCAATCCGTCGATCTCTGGAAGAATATGACCGGGGTTCTCCAGGGTGAGAAGCCTAGTCTTCCAATTCTATTTCTGTGTAGTTCGCTAAGTTGTTTGTACTATTCTGGTATCTCCGTAGGTGTTTAGACTATAGGGTGATCTATTTACAAGGGTCCTACTGGGTTCTGAGTTTGTTCACATGACGATGCGATTACTCGTAGGCTTGGGCAGTTCTCCATCCTGAAGTTCATATTAGAATTCATACATGGTTTCTCAATCACAATCTCGTGTTTCCGAGTCGTATATAATTAAGATTGAAAAGGTAGTCGAATAACTGATTCTTCTTTAAGCTCACATCATATCAAGGAAAAAGAAGTTAAAGCGGAATCATCAATTCTAAACCTGTAGAACCTTGATTACATACCGCCTCTATGTATACATTCTTCAGCGATAGATCGACCGTATGGATCTTTGGATTGAACTTGGCGTACTGTACGAGTGGTACTTTGTGGATTTCTTCGAAAAAGAGACGAACTAAGAGGTACTCCACTAATGAGTACTTCGGTATTATGATATGTCGGCTTCGCTGGAAAGGCGATTTCGAAGAAAGAGATGTACGTATGAAGTTGGTATGGTGCGGATTCAAATCGAACCTAGTTGTATGATAATGTCAGAATCATACTGAAACTTAAAGACATTAGATTTGAACATAAGACGTTTACAGACAAAACACAACCGTGCAACCATGAACAGATTTACAGTACTTTAGATTTACTACAAGACTAATGCTGCGAATAAGGCATACTACAAAAGACAAGTATACGCAACACGAGCATCCTTATACAGACAGGATCTCACAAAAGGTAAGACTCTAGTTGCACTAGTTTTGTATGGGTTATAAGTCTGTTACAACAAAACGCTTAAATTACATTAACGAGGGTCCGACATAGTTTCTCCTGCAGCTGTGATCCTGAGAATCTTCCCATCAGTACCCGAGCTCTTCGCTATCGGGCAATCTTTCTTGAGGTGTCCAATTTCACCGCATTTGTGACATATCTGGACAGCACCAACAATGGTGGTGGAAGTGAAGTGTCGAGTGGGAGTCATGGGGACACGGTTGTTTTCCTTGATCTTCTCTTTTGGACAATTTCTATAATAGTGCCCTGCCTCACCACAACTATAACAAACTATGTTTGCTCCAGTGATGGAGGTAGTTCTACAGAAACGAGCAATGTGTCCCAGTCGGTTACAATTGGTACATTGCAATACCCGGCAGGCTCCATTATGATGATAGCCACACCTGCTACACCTCGGAAACGTTCCCTTATATTGCTTCCTAAAGCGTTCGGTTTTATCACTACTTTTGTGTGCAGGGTCGGTCCCGATGACAGGGACTTGAGTGATGGGTCGTGCTGGTGCTCCACAGTTACGAGCATGGTTCCCTATGTTTAGGAAATTGCAACATTGCATCTCATGGCAAGCCCCATGATGATGGAAACTACACCTATCACACTTCAGGAGTTTTCCCTCGTATGGCCTGCTCGGTACGGGGATGGCAGGAGTTTCCACTTGCTGTTGTTGCATAGCCATCCTTTGGGATCTCTTGCGTTCTTTTTGGGTTTGACGCTTTCGTTTCTTGTTCTCTGCTTTTCAGCTTTGCAAGCCTGTGATTGTTACCGTTTGGTGACTTCCAGGATGGATACCACGATTGGAAACCTCAACCCCATCATCAGCATTGATTGTGCTGATAGCACTATGGTGTGCAAGGACAGCTGTCACGGCAGCCATCACGGCAGCTGTAACTGCGGTTTGAAAGGTAGCGGCGTCCATAGGAAAAGCGGAGGTTTCGTTGTTTGACTGATTGCTCCCTGATGACGACATGATTCTGTAACACGAAAGATAAGGATTTTGTGAGCGATTCTAGCTAACCCTAGATGTACTTCGATTGCTCAATCAAAGAGTAAGAGTATGTTCTCGAAGGGTTGACCTACATCCCTATGATGTAGTCCTAGTACGGAATGGAAGTGGGTTTGTAGAATGGTCTCAAGACGTTTTTCGTTCAAGCCGAGGTATCGTGGGTTGGTGAATAACAGGATCCAACCACTAAAAGAGACTTGGAAATGTCTCCGGAGCTAAATCACTATAGTCCAATGACTTGACTAAAGCAGGTTTCAGATAGACTCCAAATGAAAGTATGATGAGAGTACTTGAATAAAGGAAATGACACATAAGTTATCCGACTGTAAATATCTTTGATATTCATGACGTAAAAGTTCGGGAAAATGACCTTGCAAAAAGGTCTTACATCATATCTAGAGAAGATAGTCCTTGACAGCATAAAGACCTAACCAAAGTACTTACAGTACAAGATAATTTCATAGAAAATGCCACATCGGGCATAGACAGAAAACGATTCCTTTTAACAAGGAAAATAAAGTAAAGTGTCTAATACTGGCGACGGTCATCCCTCTGGGCTCTGGTGAACTCTCAGCTCAGCCAGTTGACGTTCCACGTCAAGTAGGTGTCTTTTGTACACCCTCTGGCGTACTCGGAGTTCTATGACTTCGGCTCGTGATTCAGCCAGTGCTTGCAGTAGGGTTTCATGGTTTCTCTCTGATCTCTCGCGAGCGTCTTCGAGAAGAATGGTGCGGAGGGTATGCATTCTCGCATTGGCGACCACTTCGGTAATCTGATGTAGGGTTGTCCTTCCTTGAATCTCATTTCGGGCCACTCTGCAGACCAAGATTAGCAAGATTCTGTCTGCTGAGCCCCCATTTCTCAGGTCATAAAAGCTTCGGGCACCATCAAATGGCATGGTTTGATCTTGTCCTTGGCTCCATGTTTCCAAGCATTCCACTCACTCAGGCGTCAGGCCATGAAAAGCCGGACGGGGGTTAGGAATTGGAAAGGGAGCTGCTTGGGGTAGGTTCTCAACCTCTGGTTCAGAGTTAGCATTGTTCGAAAGGTTTTCATCATGGTGATCATTCAAAGGAATAGGATGATCATTCTCTGGTTCTTCTTCAAACCATCCAGCAATGACCTCATTCGGGAGGTACGGATTGCCGTGGGGATGGAGTCCAGCCATGTTATCTACGCGAGAATTGGGGTAAGAAAATAATTATTAGACGAACTATCTAGATAATTATTTAGAAAATCTTCATTAGTTACATTGCTATTTGTGAAGTGCATACCAGTTATATGTAATCGAAACAGGATAGGCCTTCGAATATGTGACCTTAACTCCAAATTCACACAGAATCGGGGTAAAGTAAAATTTCACAGATTCTAAGTCTATAACATCCTAATTACATATATCCTTAGTGAATCCACTTAGCAACTATCAACTTAATAACGAAGATCCCGTTTTAGTTCTCAAGTATAACGTACTTATAGTAACACCAAATATTCCTATAGTATTTTAAGTTTAATGTTATGTTCTACTGTTCTCATTGTGGTAGGGTTGGTAACATTTTAGATTTGTTGCAACAACACAACTACACTTAGGCACATGCTAGTCAACCCTCGGATAATATAGGTGATCAGGCTATATCTTCCCAGTTTTGACCATATATCTCTAAGCCCACTTGTGTTGCCCAACAGTCGTAATTCTTTTGTACTGTCCTAGTGACACTGATTTTAGTATGAATGCAACACGTATACCTAATTAAATATTTTATTATTTAAGGTATAAACACTTGGTCAGAGTATTTTTAATCCTTTATGTATTTATAGTTAGTATATCTTTTATGGGTTGATATACTTAATTCACTATAAACAATGCTCTGATACCAATCTGTCACACCCCAAAACCAAGAATGGCGGAAACGTTCTGGGGCGGAGGACGTCATGTACAGTATCACAACAATGTAAAGTAGTAAACAAGCAACAACATCATCCATTGCATTAATAAAATAATTATTATACAAGTGTGTTCTGTCAAATTTTGATAAACACTAAAGCATAAATCAAAATGAAAGATGAGTCTTGAACGAGCTCCATCTTCTCTAAACCTTGCATCGGTAACTGTCTATTGATGACCTGAGGATACAAGTAATTTTGAAAGAGAGTATCAACTTTAAAGCTGGTAAGATCATAAGTATTTTAGTGTCTTAATTTGTATGTAAGTATTTGTATGTATAAGAACTGTAGTATTGAAAATGTTTGTAAAACAACTGTAAACGTTTGAAAAACCCTAGAAATCCCTATGATTCCTACTGTTATAAAAGGGAGTCTTCTACCAAGACCTAACTGTTCAGAATGTACGTTTTCTTGTAAAAGTGTGAAATTTTCCCAAGTGTAACTATCATTAACAAAATATAGTTTTTACATTTAATGCTTAAGTGAAAGGATCACTAAATATATGTAAAGGGAAAATTAATGTAGTACTGTAGTGTAGTGCTATAAGAACTATTGTTGTACTAACAACCTTAAACCGGATTTATATTAAGGTATCATGTGATTAATTGTACCATACTATCGACTGGATAACAACGACAAATGTAGGTCGTAAAAAAATGACGTTTGGCACCCGCAGACCTGCAGGTCCGGCTGTAGCTAGCAGCAAGGTGTAGGATAGTCAATCCAGTATAGATCTATACACAAACTCACGCTCTCCCTCCAAGAGAATCTGGCTACAACTCGGGCCATGAAATTGAAGGCATGCTCCGATACAGTGGATCTCAATTTTGTTAACGTATTCATGTATATGTAATGTACTGAACTGTTCTAGCTGTAATGTACGTGCTCTCTATCTAACAAGTATAGTAATGTACTGTAATGTATGTGCTCTCTATCTAGCAAGTATAGACTCATGAATGAACTGACTCATTGTATGATATCGCATTCTAGTAATAGTTCTAGTATCTTCCTAAACTACCCCTATGGTAGTTTACTAGTAATCTAACTGGTACGTATGGACATGGATGTATACCCTTGCTACCCAAAGGCATTGGATGAACTGAAAGGGCCTTTATGACTATATATGTACATATGATATATAACTAATATATAAACGACCTTCAGACGGATACCCGATATCCCACCAGACCACATCTAAATCGAGGAAAAGGAAATAGGGTGGATAGCCTTCCTAAGTGAAACGACCCAAAAATACGACCCAAAAATTTCGATTTTTATTATAACAAAACCATGAAACCAAGTATCACATGACAAAACCATATGTTGCGTGTTTCAAAAACCATGATAAAATATTGTGAGAAAAACTGTAACACAACTGAATCCAAACATATCAAGAAAACTAAATCAACTCCCAGGACAAAACTGAAGCTGTGGTGTGTGTAATGCCATCATCCCGAGCTCTTCCCTTTGCTTGCGGAAGTACCTGAAACCAAAACTGAAACTGTAAGCACGAAGCTTAGTGAGCTCCCCCAAACTACCACATACCATACAATACATAAAAAGCACATACTAGGCCTTGCCCACTGACTGTGACCCCCGTCCCCTACATCGGACCGAAGTCCGAAACTGACTGGGACCCCCGTCCCCTACATCGGACCGAAGTCCGAAACTGACTGGGACCCCCGTCCCCTACATCGGACCGAAGTCCGAAACTGGCTGGGACCCCCGTCCCCTACATCGGACCGAAATCTGAAACTGACTAGGACCCCCGTCCCCTACATCGGACCGAAGTCCGAAACTGACTGAACACGGCATAGCATAACATATCATCTAGCATAAACACATAAATCCTGTCTGAGCCACGGAGGCGTCAAACATACTAACTACTGCAATGGACTGAAGTCCAGAAACTACTGCTAACTGAACGGGCCGGCATTGTGGCCTTAGACCCATTCCTACTGGAAGGAAACTCACCTCGTGAACTGGCTGCTGTGTGTATGGCTCTGGAAGCTAACTGCTGCTGCTCCGGTATCTCCCCGGCTACAATTTCATAAACACACTCAATCAAATGCTAACCACTGCACTGGGGTAAAATGACTCCTTTACCCTTGGTCAAAGTCAACTCTCCCGGTCAAAGTCAACCCACAGTTGACCTGACTCGCCGAGTTGGGCCGCCAACTCGCCGAGTCTCTAGTCTCACTTCTCAACCCTACTCGTGGCTACTCGTCGAGTATGGCATCGACTCGACGAGTACCTTCTTGATTCAATAACTTAGACAATCTGCATCCGACTCGCCGAGTCATATGAACAACTCGACGAGTTGTTCTTCGATCTAAGAAGATTATCTTGGACTCGCCGAGTTGTATGAACAACTCGTCGAGTTACACCATTACTGAGTCTACCCTCCGACTCACTGAGTCCATCCTACTGCTCACTGGCCTCCACTCGGAATCACTCAAAGGGTAAAGATCGGGGACTCGCGACCTGACTCGCCGAGTCCGAAGAACGACTCGCCGAGTCACATGCATGCAGATCCTAAAAACTCGATTCTGATCAAAACCACCGCATACAATATATAGATCTGAGTTTCTAAGGCTGATTTACCACGTAAAGTTTCCAACTTTACGTGTACACATGCATGAAAAAGGAGATAAAGGCTAAAAAGGCACTTAAAAGAGTAGATCTAGGGTTATCATGCAAAATGGCTCCATAAAGGTGATAGATCTACGATTTTGGAACTGAAACATGGCTAGATCCAAAGGCTAATCAATCTAATGTGATCTCTCTACCAAGAACAAGCTAAGAAATGGCTAAAAAAGGCTAAATATGCTTGTTAAAGAGAAATCAATCATAGAAACAAAAGGAATTCGGTTAATACCTCAATAAACTCTGAAATGGGTGCAAGACCTTGGATCTTCTTCTTCTCCTTTGGATCTAGCCTCCTTCTTCTCTTCAAAACTTCAAGATTCACACAAGAAATACTCAATTACTCAAGGAAACGATTAGGGTTTGCTAAATGATGCTCTGAGGGTGAAGGGGACGAGTTTGGGGGCTCATAAGGTGGTTTAAATAGGGTGCAAACCCGGGGATTTAGGGTTTCTACCTGGCAGGCAGACTCGCCGAGTCCCGAATATGGACTCGCCGAGTCGCCGACTAACACGTGCTCGAAATCTCGTCCCTACTCGACGACTCGGGCCATAGACTCGTCGAGTCCCTCTCAAAAACTTCTAAATAAATGCCACGGAAGCAACGTACCAGGAATGGGGCGTTACACTAAGTCTTTTAAACATTTCTTATATATCTATACATATATACGCATGCAATTGATAATATAAAAGCATAAAATAAGTTTTGTAAAACCTTTGAACATAATTATCATCTAAGAAAAGATCTACTGGATGTCAATCTATAAAACGGTTTGAAGGCATGGGTTTGATAAAACAGTTTAAGTATAAATAAACATTTGTTTGAAACACAGTTGTAAATAAGTTTGAAATAAAACATACAGAGTAAAATGTACAGTGTAATAAGGAGTTTTAAACACATAAAGTGTTTATGAAAAACATTTAAATGAAACGGTTTGATAAAACGGCTAATGAGTAGCCAATCATTTGATTGCTGCTTATTAATCACATGTGATTGATATAATAATTAGCATGATTCTACTTGTATCCCCCCCCCCCCCCCCGTAAAACATTTAAAAACAGTTAAAACATTGATTAAGGGGTATGAACTCACCTGTTGTGGGTGACACGAATGAACCGAAGAGGTAGGACTGCTAGGTGTCAAGTGAAGACTTTAGACACACACAATGGTCCTAATTACATATGAAGACATGTGTATATAAACAATTAGTGATTATAACACTAATTAGACATGTATAAACATCCTATTGCGAGGAAAACACTTTTGGTCAAGTGCTAGGAGGCTAATGGGTTGCGACAAAGGAGTGCAAGACCTCTTATGGGAGTTTATGGTCAAAAGACCATATGTTTTGGAGTTTACGGCCCAGGGGAGTAAACACCTGGCCGTAAACTCTCAATAAGGTTCCTAAATGAAGCCTAACATTATTACAACTCAAGTGGTGAATTGCTTCAAGGCTTAAACAAGTGTTTGGGCTTCCTTTTAACTCCTTTGAGGAGTTCACGGCCCTGGGACCATATCCCTTGGAGATTAAGGTCGTAATCTCCATTGGGAGGATGTTTATGGTGTTTTCAAGTCCCTAAATTAACTAGGAACTAAACTAGGCTTTTGTACTAGGCTTTAGAAGAGTTTATGGCACCATTTTATGGAGTTCACGGCCCTAGAACTTCTTGGGCCGTGAACACCTTACTCTTGGTGTTCTAAGAGTGTTTGCTAATCCTAAACTCATTTAGGTACATGTCCAATTTAGTCTCTTGGCTTAAGGGGGGGTTTTTAAGGCATTTTGACACTTAAAAATGGAGTTCACAGCCCAAGAACTTCCTTGGCCGTGAACTCACTTCTAGCCTTGATTCTTAATTGTTTTGTGGTCTAAAACATGTAACGGAGGCTTCTAGTTTGAGTTCTAAGGCTTTGAGGGACATTGAACACACTTTTGGCCCTTAAAAAGGAGTTTACTCTCCGAGTGTTCTTGGGCGGTAAACTCCCGAATCTTAGGGTTTTGACATGATTTTGATGTTATTAAACACAATCTAAGCTATATAATACAACTAGATAGAAGTACTCACAATTTGGGATAAAAACCCGAATATCCGTGAGAGAGAAATTGACTTTTCTCTAGTTGGAAATGTAACTAATGAATGAATATGGTTCAGATTTCTATATATAGTCCTGGGATTTTTGGCAGAAAATATTTTTATTCCCGGAATGAACTCTAATATCCTAGAGTATTGGAATAACAGTGTTGCACAAAACCCTAGTGCATCCACTCTCATGATATCTCCTTAAGTGTAAATCCTGAAAAATTGTCAAACTTATGCCCAAAGTCTGGAATTTCACTGTAACTGTTCTAACTTCTATTGGTTTGATATGGTTTTGTTCAGAATGGAAATTTCGGGTTGTCACATAAAGAGAGTGGAGATGTCAAGGGAGGTGTTAATGAAAGCGCTAAAGGTGCTACATCACTCCCTACCTTATGTCAATGAGGGTGCTAAGAAAGAGATGTCATGAGTGTAGCGAGAAGAGAGAGGAGAGAGAGAAAGTATGAAGTTTGTTGTGATCGGTTGATTTGTATTTCTTTATATATTTTAATTTTTTTTCTCCATAATTAAACCTAAGAAACTCTTTAGTGTGATTTTTGTAAAAGATAAAAGTGTGGAAGCAACTTTTAACTTAATTGTTATTGTTAATAGTTGTATTTTTCTTTTAGTTCATGTTTGATGTGTTTTTAAGTGAAAGAAATAAGCAAGGTCAAAGACTTTCTAAATCAAGTGCGTGTAATGTAATTTTAAGTATTTTAATAACAATTCCATTTACATATAATGTATATGTATTCATTATATATATATATATATATATATATATATATATATATATATATATATATATATATATATATATATGAGAATCAAGTGTTACAAGTATTTGAGTAATAACATACATTTTATACATGTATTTGTGTATGTATTAGGCTAAAGGAAGTGATAACACTTTTAGCATGTTGCCACATAGGATTTTTAAGTTTTTTTTTTTCATGACACCTAGGCTTAGCATGTCAAGCACAAAAAATATAGGGAAATGGAAGTGTGACAATTTAGGGGGTGTTTGAATAGGAAAAAAAATGTGCTTATTGCCTATTCCCACAATAAGCTAGGGGGTGTTTGGATTAGATTTTTAGCTTATTGCTTATAGCTTATTTATGGTGGGAATAAGTAATAAGCAATAAGCATGAGGAGGAATGATTATTAAAATTAGCTTATTTAGCCTAATAAGTTGGATTTTATCCAAACACTAAATGAGTCTCCCTTTTTCCTTTTCCTGTCTTCGAATGGATGAACCACCGGATCGAAATTTTTGCTGCCTTTGCGTTCCCTCTGGTTTGCAAGATTCGTGTATTGTGTCATATTGGTTCGTATATTGTTTCCCTTCCTTGACCGATCAAATGAAACACGGGACTTATGTGCCCTAAGTTGAAGTCATTTTATGAAATGACTATAATGCCCCCACTGTTAAATTCGTTATTTAAAATTGGTCCAGTCCCCAAAAGGTGATTCCATTTATCCACAAACAGCCCATCACTTGGTAATCTTTAGCAAAATAAATCCCAATCTTTAAACTTTGAATAAAAATAACTATTTTAGCCCCTCCTTTGAAATTATTTTTACCAAATCAGTCCCACTTCGGTTAATTAAGTTACCAAACAACCCCCAATAGTTTGTATTTGTTAAGAAACGGTCCCGAGAGTGTTTCAAAGTTCAAGATTGGTGGATTTGTGGTTTTCACGTCAAGCTTCCCAAAAATTAACAAACTCCGAACAACTCAAACTCATGCTATGAATGTGAGTTCTTACGGCCCTTGTAATATTTTAATTATTTCGGGTGGGGGTGGGGTGGATACATGTGACTAAATAATTTGTTTATACAAATCAATTTCCTTTTTATGCGAAAATACAATAAACATAGTTTATAAAAATACTATTATTTAACAATCTACCATATTGTTATAAATAAACTAGTGTAAATTTTCCGTATACGTGTTATGATTATTTTATCATGAAATAACCATTTCACACAACAAATACTACATTATACAAAATTATATGACTTTTATCTGACATTGTAAATTATAACAAGCACGATATAAAATTTTATAGTATTTCAAGGATTCAAGCTATTATTGTAATGTATGTTCATTTATAGGTTTAAGTACACAACGTTTATTCATGTACATATGTTCATTATTCATGTACACAGCGTTTATTCATGTACTATAACCATTAAATTTTGGAGTGGCATACATATGTATAGATCTATACAGGATTGACATCCCCACCTACGGTTGCTAGCTACAACCCTCAACCGATCAATCGAAGCGAGTGATAGGTGTCTACAATTTTTACTACAACGTGTAATGAAACATTGTAAGGGGGTATACTCAAGTCATATAACTCAGTTATAGGACTCACTAAAACATTAACTAGAATATATATATATATATATATATATATATATATATATATATATATATATCAGTATAGCCATGTACCTGGTTGCTTTCAAAACTATTTTAAGTATGGAATTACTTATGTAATAGTATAGTATGGTTTTCAAACATATTCAAGGTTTATTATGAACACGTTCTTTAAGTATGGATTTACTTATACAAAGATACATTTTGGATTTTAAAGACTCATGGTAAACACTATTTCAGCTATTGTTATTCATACAAAGATAATACTTTTTAGACTTATTATAAGTATTACTCCTGTTAGTAGAAAACCTGTAACAGTGGAGTTGGAGTTCGAGCTAGAAGCATTGTTTGAGCCAGACATCTAAAATCCGAAAAATCGGCCAACAGACGAACCAACTTGTTGAGTCAGGGCATGGACTCGTCGAGTTCATCTTTAAACTCGTCAAGTTCAACAGATAGTGAGTGAAACAACTTTGATTCTACTTTGAACAAATTACAATTGCATCATATATAACAAAAAACAACCTAATCGTTGATACCACTGATGGGTTTTGAGCATTACAACACTCCTATGTGCAAATGCAACCCTATTTGCTTTGGATCTAGGTTTTTCTCAAGTTATACATGCAAATTAATTTCCAAAGCAAGAACCCTATTTCTCAGATATAAAATCAGGATCTATTCATATTAGGGTTTAGATGAATACCTTTCTTGTTAGCTAGAAGTAACAAGCAATCCACACTTCACCTTGACCTCCAAAAGTCTAGTGCCCCAAACGTTGCACCTCTAATGGAGTCACAAACACCACAAGCAAAGAACGAGGGAGACCCTAATATGAGTCTTTAAGCAATCTATAGACCCCCATATGATAGGCCTTAGACGAAAACTCTATGGTCTTCCCATAGATTTTCATCTACCCCTTATCAATGACGTTCATTAGCCCAAACTACAACTATCACCGATTTATATAATTAGTCCCCGTTCTTTTAATCTGTTTTTATTCACTAAATTAACTCCAAAATAATTTCTTATCAATCCTAATTAAATAATATGATTTCTCAATTAATATATTACTATTATAATATATTAATAAACCATTAAATAACCTCTTACTCCAAAACTCATCATGTCCGGTTGCTATGGTCAAAGCAACCCAAAAGGAGCATGCTACAATCAAATCAAATACATACCAATTATAGTTATGGGCTTAGACACCTAATCCAACAAGATAAGGTAATGGATTATGATTAAATTTAAATTATTTAATTAATTGTTTAATAGTAAATAATTATTTAATCCATAAATGCTTTTTAATTAATTTAATTAATAATTAATTAAAAGATGAAGATTAAATGATAGTTGTTTTAAATTTAATTGAATTAAAGAGTTTAATTTAGATAATTAAAAGTTTAAACCTTCTATTTTGAAATGTTTTAAAATACATCTTATATATATATATATATATATATATATATATATATATATATATATATATATATATATATATATATAAGGGTGTTGCTAAATTGACACCCCTTAGACACTCTATGAACACTTTTATTAAAAGTCAATCTCTAATAAACTATTTATAATTTACCTCTTCAAAAAAATATACAAATTCAACCAATAAAAAAAACCTTAAAAATCAAATAGGTTGTCTAAATGGAAATTGGGGTGTCTTTTAGCCAACCTCATATATATATATATATATATATATATATATATATATATATATATATATATATATATATATATATAATTAAAATTTAATTACTATACATTTAAGAATAAGTCAGTCGAATCGCTAGTATGCATCATTCACGAAGTCATACTATAAGGGGGTATAAGGAAGCAACCTATAAAATAGCCGTTAAGTGGGTGTCCACTCTCACCCATCGCTCCCTTGTATGGTGGAAGGTCGTTAGGAGAATGAGTTTGATAGGACATAACCTCATTAAAAGTATCATGATACAAAGTACTAGAATCTTATTTAAAAATCTCACTCTAGTTACTTTAGGAAAAATGTGAAAAATATGCTAATCCATGAAAACACACATCATGCTTTATATATCGTTAATAGAGAGTGTGTGGTTAACCGGTACAATAATAGGGACTTTAAATAGAAATGATAGGCATATCGAAAATTATCATTGTTAATGGAGCATGTCTGGTTAATCAGCACGTTAATTAGAAATAATAAATGACATCGAGGTTGACAAGTGTGTTTGCATGGTTATTCATATATTGGTTGTGATCCTCGATATCACAGTCACAAATAGAAGAGAATAATATGATATTAAACATGCCACTGATAGATTCAATGAATCTCAAAAGATCTTGGGATTTCATATATTGAAATTTATGAATTGTTTTACTTACCTTCATAAATTCGCAAAACATCCCTCTTCGTAGATGTGAATTGTTATATTGGATCCTAGCCATGAATATTTATTATGGGTAAAAATACTAAGGAATTAATATCAACTAACTAAAATGTTTCTTTTTCTATAAATGTCTACTTCTACTGGTGATGCTGCAGCTCAAACCTCCAACAACAACAACTCGAACTTCGGTCTACTATTAATCCTATCTAAAGAGAAATTATATGGTCCAAACTACATGGAATGAATGTGAAATCTCAAAATGACTCTGCGATATGAGGTCAAAGAATGTGTCCTAGATAAACCTCTACTCAAAATCGATGAGTCAACTACTACTCTAGAGGAACAAGTTGCCTATAAACAACACTACAACGATGCAACAAAGGTTGCTTGCATAATGGTTACAACCATGGTACTTGAGTTGCAAAAGTTCTATGAGGACTATTGGCCATATGAGATATTATTGGATATTGCAAGAAAATTTCACAAGAAAGCACGTCAAGAGAGGTTACGAAAGGATCATTGCATAAAATGTTAGAATCTAACATATTATATTAGTGGCAACAATGTTGTGATCTTACACTAATGATAAGGATTGGGAATTGTGAAATGAGTTTCATTGGAAAGGTTTTCAATTGATCTATGTCACAAAGTAAGGATCATAGGTAACATAGTGTGCATGCTTGGAGCATGGGAAAACTATTGTTGTAGTTCAAGTAATAAGTTGATTATCCGAAACATTAAACAATGAATAATGAGTAGTCAATATGGTGTTTAAATAAAAGGTGTTTTATTTACGCTCAAAAGTTTTGGGGTCGTATAGGATTAAGTATTATCGCTGTGTTTTCATTTTGCATGTTTTGACTTCCAGAATAACTGGGTTATTCGAACCTCCACAGTCGGTCATACGTTGGAAGTAGGTATGAAAGAAGACTGTCATGAATTTGTATGTAGACTGTCTAAAGTGTTTAGACATAGAACAAGTTTGTTGTAGAGTTCATAAGTGCTTTGATAAGATTAAAGTATTGGATTAAACCCACGCTCACTTGAATCACTTCATGGATTTATCACGGATGATCAATGAGACGATAACATTGTATATTCTTGAAACCGAGACGTGTGAATTGTTATTTGTTGGTCGGTTGCACATTGATGATAAGTAAACACACCAGTAACTTGGTGTTATAAAACTTATTGTTGTGTGTGATTTGATTAGTAGGTGCAAGCGAGCATTTGAGTCAATGTTTATCCATTCCTTTTACCCAAAGTGGGATAAAAGCGATATATGTGGGCCCCTCGATGATTTAGTGATGACACCCAAAGCGCTTGGCCAAGTCGGGACTAATTTGATGTGTTCAATTGTAGTCTGTTGTCAGTCGTCATAAATCAGATGTCAGGAAACAATACATAGACAGAGAGAATGATTTAAATTCATGTCTCGTTTCTATACATTATCTTGAGAATGGAGGAATATGATCCCTTATCTAAAGGACACACGTATCTGATAAGATCAGAGTTGACAACGGCTTTTGAAAGCTACAATTTCTGATCAGGTTCTGAGGTTATACAAAATAGTTATTAGACTTATCCAACTGGGAGACTGTTGGATTAGTATCTAAGTCCATAACTATTTTGGTATGTACTTGACCCGATTATGAGCATGGTCCTTTTGGGTTGCCTTCACCATAGCAATATGTAGGATGAATTAAGGAGAGAAAGGTTTAATTATGATTTATTAATATATTATGAGAATAATATATAAAAGGAGAAATCATATTGTTTAATTAATATTAGTCAAGAATTAATAAAGAATTAATTTTGTGGCTAAAAGAGATTAATTAAACTTAGGGGACTGGAATTCTAATTATAAGATAAATGCAATTAGGCTATGGATCACCTTGAAATAATAGGTTGGACGAATTCTATGGGGAAGCCCATTAGAAATCGTCCAAGGCATGCTCCAGAAGGGGTCCATGGGTTGCTTAGGGCTTAAGCAGTCAAATTAGGGTTTCCTTGTTAGATAACCCTAATTGCCTACCTATTTAAGGAGCCCCTAAGCCCCAAAAACGTGGGGAATGATTCCCTTAGGGTTTCTGGACGATTTTTGATGCTCCCCTCTCTTCTCTCTTCATCCAAGTTGCTTAGTGATGTTTGTGACTCCATTAGAGGTGCAACACTTGAGGCACTAAGCTTCATGAAGACAAGTAATTGATTGTTATTGCTACATAACAATCAAGGTAAGATCTAAACCCTAATTCGTATGTTAATTTGATTTCTAGTATGCTAGATCTAGGGTTTGTAAGTCTTGGAAGTTTATTTCATGTTCAAAGTAAAAAAACTAGATCCAAGCAATTAGGGTTGCATGAACACTATAGGATTGATGTTATGCACATAATCCATCACGTATAACATACCTGGCCCGTCCCCTAACAAACTCCACCATGAGATCTCCTACACTTGGCACACCGGCCACGACCCTGCTGGCCCTTACTGGATGAATCTGAGGTCTTTGGATTTTTAGCCTGACCTACTGTTGTTTGTTCCTTCTCATGCTTCCACTTGGTATGGAAGTCCAACTCCATCTTACACTCACGCGCCTTCTCCACCATCGCATTTAGGGTTTTGCACCTTTTGAAGCTCACAAACTCCCAGATCTCATCCCTCAATATGGAATGATACATCGTCCTCCTTATGTCCTCATCAGTAGCATACTATGGGATTAACAATGCTCATTCCTAAAACTTGGCGGTGATCTCCGCCACAGTCTTGGTGGTCTGTTGGAGCTCCTGAAACTCTCTCACCAATTGCTACACCTCAATAGCTCGTGCAAAATCCAAATCAAATCGACAAACAAACTCGGCCCATGTCATCTCAGCCACACCGGCTGTTCCCACCTGACTATTCACTTCTCCCCACCAGTCTCAAGCTCTGTCTCTCAGCATACATGAAGCAAAACCCACCTTTGCCTCATCAGGGCAAGAACTCATGCGTTGGGCGTTCTCTATATCCGCCACCAAGCGCTGGCTAAAAATGGGATCCCTGACTTCGAAAAACTCCAGTGCCCCGCACGCCTTGAATTCCCGGAACGAGGGAGTTCGGGCCCCAACCTGGCCCGCAACAATCTCGGCTCTGAATTCCCTGAGCCTCTCCTCCATGGTCTGCATCATACCCTCCTTGACCGTCCCAAAGATAACTAGGGTAGCGTCAAGGATGCCCCTAGTAACCTCGGCTGCAACGAGCTCATGCAGCCTCTCGTCAATGGGCTTGGTACCATCGCCCAACCCAGATCCAGATCCCGATCCTGATCCCCCAGCTCCATGTCGTGTCACCA
The DNA here is from genome assembly GCF_051521515.1 of Lactuca serriola. NCBI lineage: Eukaryota > Viridiplantae > Streptophyta > Magnoliopsida > Asterales > Asteraceae > Lactuca > Lactuca serriola. The sequence goes on along the minus strand of NC_136409.1, from coordinate 231,908,034 downwards.
CCATACTGAACTGCAATGCCATAATACATTATGATTAGGATGTCCATAGAGGGGATCCTCCCACAGTGGTCCTCCTTATAGTTTCCAGATCTAACATTGGTTCGGGTACATGTCCTGTGCTTTCAGTAGTATGGGACCAATACTACCTTCCACACCTACCTGTAACTTCCCCAAGGCTCTACCTGGTAACTCCAATTCGTCCCAAAAAAATCAAATCCCACAGACTACCGAATATCTCAAATCCTAGACGACCCTAAGACTTGCTCTACCCACATCAATCATACCAATCATAACAGGTTGCTTTTATGCGTGCAAATTATACACAGAAAAGGATCCAATAGACTTTCGAATAAGAGATTCTACCCTAGGACCACAACCAAACAAGGAATAGGAAATAAGGCAAAATTAATCATTCTAAGGCTATAAGCTCCTAACCGTATACAATTTTTAAAGCATACACATAGCAAGATCCAGACGATTATCAAAGCTCAAATATCAGTATAACATGGCTAACATATTGTAGAACTACTTACTTGGCTCGGCCGATCACACACGTTGCACTCTCCTCTTTTCCATTCTTTAAAAGTGTTAACTTTTATTTTATTTTTGAAAACAATTTTACCATTTCCTTAGTTTGAGTCCCGACACACCCGAGGGTGTGCCTGAATCCCTCAAACCAAGGCTCTGATACCAACTTGTAACGACCCAATTTCCAAAAGAAATTTTACATTTTTGATTAACCAAAATACTTTCCCCAAACCATGAAATCCCAAATACAATTGTTTTCAAAATTCATATCAAATACAGTTTTATTTAAAATCATCAGAGTGTCCCATAAAAATGCCTGAGAGAGATTGCATGTCGCGTCATCAAGCCTTACCCTTGCCCTTGGGCTTGGATGTACCAAAAACAAATCCACAAACTGTTAGCTAATGCTTAGTGAGTCCCCCAGAGCATACCCCACACATAATCCACATAACACATATAATATTAGCTATAAAAGCTAACCATGCATACAACATATAAGGAGGCCATGGAATCCCTCCATGGTCTTACACCTACTGCCACTGGAACCTCCACATGGTCTTAACTACCTGCCATGGGAACCCCCATATGGTCATCCCGCCATGGGAACCCCTACATGGTCTTTTCTAATTGCCATGGGAACCCCCACACGATTTTCACTACCAATCAAATATCATACAAACTAAACATGCAAATAAACTAGGATGCCATGGAAACCCTCCGAGGTCTTATGCAAAATGCCACGGGAACCCCCACATGGTCTCAGTCTGCTGCCACGGGACCCCCCCCCCCCCATTCGGCTAACGACCCTCTATCGATCAAGGAAGCGGTGGGTGAGAGTGGACACCCATTAAGCTGCCATTTTATAAGCAACAACCTTATACCCCCCTTATAGACCGGCTTCGTGAATGAGGCCTACTAACGGTAAAACGAATTTTTCTTATACATATATAATTATTATTTATACTTATAATATTATAAAGTATAAGGGTTAAATTGTAACTTTTAAAATTCTAGGGGTTGGAACTAAAGTTTTAGAGTGACTTTACATGTTCCAAAACTTGAGGGTAAGTTTTGTAACTTTCAAAACTTTTCATCTTTCATAACTTATGAGTTAATGGTTTAATAAAATGAGTGACTTTTCATTTTATGTAACCTATGTGTTTAACAATGGACTTTAAAAGTGTGAATTTGGTAATCCATAACCTAAGGAAAAATTATGGATTCCATTAAAACACATAATGATCAAGAATTAAACTAACAAGAAAGTTGCACATAATTCCTATGATGTTCTAAACTCATAAGTTCATGAACATGCATATCAACAATTTCAAGAATCAAAAAATTAACCATATAAAACATGAAATTTTGATAATAGCTATTGAAAATGGATTAGCATAACCATTACACCATCTAAAACAAGTTTTATAGCACCAAACAGTTTAGGGTAATGTTTCTAGTCCATTTCCAGCAGCAAAACTCAAAAAACTGCATTTTGTGGCTCCTACTCGTCGAGTGTAAGAACGTACTCGACGAGTAGGATGAGTTTACTCATGGACTCGTCGAGTCCCCCCATGGACTCAGCGAGTTCATGCTGCAGAGTGCATAAAAACTGAGTTTTTTTTCACAATTTTGCATCAAGTATCAAGCAAACAAGCCTAAGTTCTGATATCATTGTAGGGTTTTGAGCATTCTAACGCTCCTATGGTGTACATGCAACCCTAGAAACCTTGGATCTATGTTTTATCTATGATACATGCAAATTTGTTTTTCCAAGGTTCATAACCTATCTAGCATACATGGGGAACTTTTAATCATAAAAGTTAGTAAGAAATACATACCTTGTAGTAATTTGGATTCCTTGAAAACCTTGTGAGCCTAGCACCTTAAGTGTGATGCCTCAAATGTCTCGCACAACACCAAATGCACATGTAATAACTTAGAGAGAAATGAAGAACACTTAGAAATCGGCTTGCCCTCACTTGTTCACTTAGCGACCAATTTCAGTCTACAACATGATGCTTATATAGTGTGTTGCAATTAGGGTTACACCATGTAAACCCTAATTGTCATGACTTTTCATTTCCATAACCATGGGTTCTATAAACACCATGGAGCATCCTATAGGTTTTAGCCTAACTTGATAATCCATGGAGCATAAGCCCACTATACAAGTATGGATGATTTACACAATCAACCTATATATTTGATTAGTCTTCTTTTGATCACTTAATTAATTCTTGATCAATACTAATTAAATAATATTGTTAATATATTAGAACTTATAATATATTAATAAACCTTAAGTGTTATTTCTCTCACTTTAGTCTATCCAAATGCATGATGCCATGCAACCCAAATGGACCATGCTAATCGGGTCAAGTACATTCCAGAAATAGTTATGAACTTAGACACCTAATCCAACAGTCGAGTCACCTAAGTGACTCGTCGAGTTCATCCAATGTATAGAAAACCAAAAGTTCATTCAGACCAACACTCTAATGTAACATCCGGGAATTTGGGTGTATCTATTTAAACCTTCTTCTTCTTCATGATGTCAAGTTAAGTCCGTAAAAGAAGAGTGTGGCGGAAGAGTATGTTGGGCGTACTGAGGAGTACGCTGCGCATACTCCTGGGATGGTTTTGGACGCGGACTCCATGGAGTACGCTGGGCGTACCAAAGTTACGTTGGGCGTACCAAAGTTACGCTGGGCGTAGTCGGCCCAGATGCAAAACCCTAAATGAGACTTGTGCACTATATAAGGGATGCTATGGCCTTATCCTCAACCACCATTTCGCAGAGAGAAACCCTAAGAGAGCATCTTCATCGTTCCATAGTGATGTGTGAGTGTTTTTGAGCTAGAAAGAGCCTTTTTATGATGGAGAAGAAGAAGAGAAGGTCTTTGTGGAGGCTAGAAGATGGAGTACAAGTCTGGATCTGAGTTCTTCAGAGGGTGGAGCTTCCTCAAGAGGTAAAAAGCTCAGAGCTTTCCTTAACATATTTGTGTTGTGCTTGATGGACCAACTTTTAGGGTTTCTGGTCCCAAGATGGAGGCTTTATGAGCAAATGGCCTCCATAAGCTAGAATCTGCCTTATTTCAGTGTATTATGAGTTATAAGTTCGTAAAAATGCAGTCTTGGTTGTTAATATTAAGACAAGCTTGAGTTAAGGACTTAATGAGGAAAAAGGTTAAGAGTTTGGAGAGGTTGGTGGTCTTTATAGCCATGCAAAGACTTAAAGGTTCCGACTTTATGGATTACGTTTTAGAAGAGAACCTAGATCTGTGATATGAGCCCATGTCTTAACCTATTCAGACCAAAAATAGAGAAAGGATAAGTATGGGACTTGCGTTGGGTTTAAGTCTCAAAACGCACGACATAGTAGGTTGAGGTCCCGATCAGTTCCAGTCCTGATAAGATTATATACATCTATAATGTTTGTTGGCAAGAACTTTATTATATATTATTATTAATATATTATGGGCTTGAAAACCCAATGCATATTACCAGGTTTACCAAACCCGGCCCACTTAATTTATATGCATAACAAGTAGCAGAACTAAGGCTGATGGAAACTAGATAATATGCTGAGTGAAATAAGAAATGTGCATGTATTAGTATTTTAGGACCTTTTTATTTTTACGCTGTAACTATGTTTGGACGTTAATGATGACATGCATGGTATTTCAATAAAATGAAATAACTTATGTTATATTAACTATTTTAAATTAGGATTTTCCGCAACACAACAACTTAAAACATTAAAAAAAAAGTTATAATCAGTTATTAAAATAATGGGATGTTACATAATTTCATCATGTTTGTAACATATTCATTGAGTTATGATCCTTAAAGTTAGGATATCAAAGTTGAAAGATTTTTAAACTTTTAGCTTTTATTTGTATTTTGTAATATATGAAACTTTTAAAAGATGCACATCTGATTCATTTCAAATTGAATTGACATGAGATCTTTTTCAGCATGGAGTTTATGTTGGATTAGTGTCTAAGCCTGTAACCATATTTGGTAAGTACTTGACCCGGTTATGCATGGTCATTTTGGGTTGCCTTCACCAAAGCAATTTGACTCGAGAAATAATAAAGAAAGAGGTTATTATGGTTTATTAATATATTAAATGAATAATATATTAAAAGAGAAAGCATATTTATTTAGTTAACATTGGTCGATAATTAATTTTGTGATTAAAAGAAGTTAATTGTACTAAGGGGACTGAACTGTAATTATGTGATAGTTGCAAAGTAGGGAAAACGATGCCCTATATGATAGGGTGGACGAATACAAGGGAATAAGGCCTTGGAATTCGTCCATGATAAGGTTTCTAGGGTTATCCTTTTAGGTTGTTTGGTAGCTAAGCAACTAGATAAGGATAAGGACTGAAACCCTAATTCCTACACCTATATAAAGAGTCCTTGGCATAAGAAATTCGGCCACTTGATACCTAGGGTTACTATAACTGAATTTCATACCTCCCCTCTCTCTATCTTGCCTCTTCATTTGCTCTTGGTCTTTGTGAGCCATTAGAGGTACTACATTTGTGGTACTTGCTTTCAAAGACAAGAAGATTCAAGATACAAGTTGTTATTACAACATAACAACAATAAGTATGTATTCCATTCTCCTTTATGATTTTTGAAATTACCTAGGAGCATGTTAGGTTTCTTTTGTGTTCATAATGTTGTATAACTAATAGTGAAAACATAGATCCGTATCTAGGGTTGCATACACATAGGATTGTTTGTATAAAACCCATCAATGGTATCAGAGCGTTTGGTTTTGTTTTCATTTAGCTTTATACAAGTGTATGAATTTGACACATTAGGGTTTATAGCCCATAAACCCTAGAGGCATGATTTTCGAAATTAAGGTTCTTAAACCCTAGATTTCGAAATTTGATAGGGTTTCCCAAACCTTTTTCTTAGCCTCCAAGATTTCGAATTCTAGGGTTATCCAACCCTAGGGTTTCGAAATTTGCCTCCTCCCCAAGATAAGATCCCTAAATATTAGGGATTTGGATATTGCCATATCTTTTGATTATCTCTTTAATAGTTTAATTTGGTAATTAAAGATTTTGAATTATCTCTTCCCATATTTTCGAATTTTAGGGGATTCAATGGATTAGGTTAAATTAAATGTTTAATTTAATAAGATAATCCTTTAAGATTTAATAATTCAAATTAATTGCTTAATTTTGGGATAATTATTAAATCAAAGTTTTAATATTTATAATTTCAAATTAAAAGATTTTAATTTTCTGAAATTTTAAATTAGATTAAAACCCTAATGATTTGAAATGTTTCAAAACTTGACCTCGAGTTTTGGAATTTAAATTTTAATTAAAAGTTTAATTTTAAAATATTAAATTCTAAAACCCTAATTTTGAAAAGTTTAAATCGCACCCTTATGGTTTAATTAAATTAAATAAGTGTATAATTAAAAGAAAGATAATAAATCCATAGTGATATGGTTCATATTTAATTTAATTAAAAGTATAATTTATTAAATTAGACCACATAAGGTTATGGCCTATAAAATGGTCGTTTAATGGGTGTCCACTCTCATTCACCGCTTCCTTGATTGGTGGAGGGTCGTTAGCTGAATGGGTAGGATAGGGCAAACCCTTTCCATTAAAAGTATAATGAATTATAAAGTAACTAAATTTTTAATAAAATTCCCAAATCTTACTTACTTTAGGCAAAAGTGAATTTGATGCAATTCCATGAAATTACACTTTATACCCTTGCTAAGACGTTAGTGGAGCGTGTGTGGTTAACTGGCACACTAAATGGGTTCTAAGCAAAGGTAGCAAAGGGTGACTCAATGTTTTTCATAGTTCGGTGGAGCGTGTGTGGTTAACCGACACATCGAATAAGTAACTGTAGCATTGGGGGCACCATGTATATCTGCATGGTTATTCACACCCTGTTTTGTGATCCTTGGCATGCCAGTCACAAAACGAGGGGCATATCGAGATTTAAACATGTCATTGAAAAGTTCAATGAATCTTAAAGGATCTAGGAATTTTCAATACATTTAAAACTTAATCTCTTTTTCGTTGTTCATGGTGGAAAATTAGTGAATCGCCATTCACTTACCTTCAAATGCTCTACAATTTGGATTACGGCGTCCCTCTTCCAAGTTGTAGAATATTGTGTTGGGTCCTAGCCTTAATATCTCATTTGGGTGTTTTATTAAGGACTTAATCAATCAATCAACTAACTTGAATTTTCTCCCGGTTTGTAGATGTCAAAGTATGATAACTGTGGTCTTCCTAAATCCCTTGGAACAAGCTTTCCACGTGAAGATGATATTCCATGATTCGATCGAGGAACAAGAGATCATGCTTCACTTCCTCCACCTCCGCCTATTGTTCTCCCTAACCCACAAGTTCAAAGGCTTGAAAAGTTCAAGCTCAATCAAGCCCTGTTGGCGATGAAACATGAAGATGGAAAACTCGTGTGTGCTCACGTCCTAGGGATGAAATCACACATCGATAGGTTGATAATGTTGGGTGCAACTTTCCCAAAAAAGTTGGTTGTAGATTGGGTTCCTCGGTCACTCCCGGAATCATATATGTAGCACCTGGTTCCTGGTACGTAAAATTTATCTTAGTGTTTTACATTTTTAGCCTTGGACTCGGCGAGTTGTAAGTCCGACTCGCCGAGTAGAGACGGGATCCGGAACACGCTTAAGTTGGCGACTCGGCGAGTCCATATTCTGGACTCGGCGAGTCCCCGCTGTCTGATGAAACCCTAAATTTTAAGGGTTTGCACCCTATTTAAATCCTCTTATCCGCCCCAAGCTCGCCCCATTCACCCTCACAGCTCTCTACTTCATTCAAGCCTTGTTCCTTGTGAGATTGAAGCATTTTGGTGTGTTTTCTTGAAGATTTGGAGAGGGAAGGAGAGTAAATCAAGAAGAGAAGAAGGAACCCAGGCATCTTTGTGTTATCTCAGTGATTTCCTTGAGGTATAACTCAGTTTCCCTCTGTTTTCATGCTTATTGTCCCTTGTAGCTCCATGAAAGTCCTTCTTGAGCCTTTCCCCAAGCTTGTTTGTGTATTAGGGTTTGTAATAAGTTGTTTAGCCTCTAGATCTAGGCATGATTGAGCTCCAGGAGCTTGGATCTACTGCCTTTATGGAGCCATATTGCATGAAAGCCCTAGATCTACTCTTTTAGTGCATTTTGAGCCCTAAAACCTTCATTGGTGTTTATTTACACGTAAAGTTGGAAACTTTACGTGTTAACCAGGCCCTAGAAACCCATATCTATGTATGGTATGAGATGGATTCAATCAGAATCGCGTGTATAGTATTTGCATGTGGAAGACTCGGCGAGTTGTTCATCTGACTCGGCGAGTCGAGTCGCGAGTCCCTGAGTTTTTCCCCCTTTTCGTGTTGCGGGTTGGAGTAGTGAGTCATAGGGTGTGAATCAGTGGGTTGGAAGCCAGACTCACTCAGGTAGTAACTCGGCGAGTTCACGGCAATCTTCTTGCCTCAGGAACAGACTCGGCGAGTTGTTCATACAACTCGGCGAGTCTCAGCATAAAGTGTTCTTTGGATGAAGACGAACTCAACGAGTTGTTCATACAACTCGGCGATTAGGATGAAGGACGTTTGGTCATCAGTTTAGAAGGAAAAATCGTCGAGTCGATGCCAAAATCGACGAGTAGATATGGGACAATGGGCAGACAAAGCGATAGGGACTCGGCGAGTTGGCAGGCCAACTCGGCGAGTCGGGTCAACTGGAAGTTGACTTTGACTTTGACTCTTGGTTTGGTTAGGGGTAAATGGTCAGTTTACCCTGAGGTCGGTTAGCAGTATTTGACTAAGTGTCTGGTGGGAATGGCAGCCGGAAGATTTCCGGAGCAGCAGCAGCAGACAGACCGTTCCCACGCAGATCAGCAGCTACTACGAGGTGAGTTACCTTCCAGTAGCGGTGGGTCTAAGGCCACAATGTCGGCCCACTAGTAGGAGACGTATGATAGATGATTGTCTCTGTGATATCATCTAGGTTTGCTACTACCTGATATGTTATATGCTAGCATGATATGTTATATGTGATCGTAGTAGAGTTCGGTTGTTAGGACCGGAGGGTAGTCAGACACCCCAGATACGTCTGACAGTATGTGATGTTATGTTTATATGCTAGCATGATCTGTTATATGAGTTAGAGGTAGTAGGAGGGAAGTAGTCCCCGAGTTCGGTTGTTAGGGCCGAAGGGTAGTTCAGATACCCCAGATATGTCTGATAATATGTTACGTTATGATATATGTGATATTAGCAGTAGGGGTGAAATAGTCCCCAAGGATCGGTTGTTAAGACCGATGGGTATTCAGCACCCCAGAAGGGCTAGACATGGGTAGTCAGCACCCCATAACGACTTGACACGGGTAGGTCGTCACCCCAGAATGGTCGTACCGGGCAAGTCGGGCACCCCAGAATTGCCCGACAGTATGTATGATATGTGATTGTATGGTATGTGGTATGATGGGGGAACTCACTAAGCTTCATGCTTACAGTTTCAGTTTTGGTTTCAGGTACTTCTTCTTCGAAGGGGAAGGAGCTGGCGCGGTAGCGGCACCTCATACACACGCTTTGTATTCCACACTATGAGATCTTCCTGGGGATTTGTACTTTGACGTCGTTATGTTTTTATAAACTGGTTTCCAAACACGCCCATCTTTTATGAAATGATATGATCGGTGAATGTTTTATTTCTAATGTTTTGCTAATTATGTGTTTTAAAAATGAAATTTTTGGCTCGCATTTTTGGGACGTTACAGTATAATAAGTTCATAAGAGAGTATTATATGATGGATCTTGACGCAAGCCTCATTGACCTAACCTACATGCTTATTACTGCTGACTCAGAAATGATTTGGCAAAGTAATGGAGCATATTTTTCTGGTAATTCAACCAACCATGCTTTCGTGGTCGCTCCAGAAGAAGCCACCTGTTTCTGCTGCCAAAAGAAGGGGCGTTGGATACGAACCTGCCCCGATCACTTGAGGAATCTAAGAGATGTGAGAGTCAAGGAGTATGGCTCTACTTCAGGTAAAATCCACTATCTAACTCCATCAAGTTCCTATTCATTGATTCTTAATACATGATGTGATAAGATTACATTTGGATGTTTTGCAGGATCAGAGAAAAGAGAGGAAGCTTGATGAAAGAGCGAGATGAGTTTGATCACGAAGAAATGGATTACGATCACATGGATTCGAAGATCAGATTTTGAGCTTAGGAAGTTATGATAGATTTGTTAGGAATATTTAATTACATAGTTTTTCAGTTATTTTGCATTGTAAGGACATATTTTCCGCCGCTTTTATGAATAAATAATTTTTTTGGTTTGTCATATATATATATATATATATATATATATATATATATATATATATATATATATATCCTTGCAATGAAATTGTTATGAAAAAATTATGTTTGTGTATTTCTATAAATGGATGTGATTCTTAGTTATGTTATTTATGGAAGTGTCGAATTTCTCTAAGGAAGGAAAGATTCCCATCGTCCAAATTTCAATTAGACAGAAGCTTGGAATCATATGATTTAAGTCATGTGATGTATGGAAATCTTAGTACTTAGAAAATTTAAAACTAATTTCTTGACAAAGAGTCAAGTGAAGGACTAGGAGAACGAGTTCACAATGTTGTGCACCAGTTGAGTCTATCATAAGTATCAACAAGATTATTCATCATATTTATCAAAGGATTAGTGAATATTATCATGCTTATAGGATTAAACATGGTTCTAAATCATTGAAAAGTGTTAATGAATGATAGAACGAATAAGAAGAATCAATGAAAGGAGAAATATAAAAGGTATCTCCAATCTAAGAATAAGGGAGAGTACTTTTTTATCATGTTTATGATCGTCTTAATGATTAAGAACCATATCACAATTCATCCTCTAATGACACCTTAGTGCACTGGTTTGGCTAAGAAGAGGAATTGAGAATTGTTGTAGTGGTTAAGTCAATAAGATGTATCGTACTTAGTTTCAAAATCAAGTCTTAGTAGGAATGTTCTTACACTTGCACATTTTGGTAAGTTGTGATGTCTTGAATAAGACAAAGACTAACTAGTACCAAATTGCGTGTAGGTTTTGTCTAGATATAGACACACACTAACTCTTGGATATTTGTTTTGTCAAGAAATGTTTCTTGATAAGAGAATCTAATATGTCAAGAGGTCAGTGGGAGTCTAAAGATCTTGAAAAGTTTCAAGAACAAATCAAGTAGTAAACCTATTAAACGCTAGCACACGACTTGAGGTTTATAACATATCGTGTTGACAAAATTTTATTTCTATGCCATTCCAGTAAAGTCACTTATGTATATGAGTTCTATGAGTTCTCAATTGACTGCATAAGGGCAAACACCTTGTTCAATGAAAGTACATTGACTAGCATATGTGAGCTGCTAAAAAACATGGAAGCAATGGTGGGACGCATGATAGCAAGAAATTAAGAATGAACAAGTTCTGTCCATAAGAGTTTGAATTTTTCACAAACATTATCATATGATTATGCTTATGACAAATTTGCACGGATAGGAACACATGCACCATAAAATCTAAATGTCATAAGGTTTCTTTCCTTCATGAAAATGATTGTGACGAAACACTTTCACTAAGATAGATTTTAAGGAGATAGCGATTATGTAAATTGCAATCTTAAATTCGATTATGATTACGGCATCCCTCTTCATAGTTCAAATTGTGAGATTTGGCAATTAGTCTGAACATTTGGGACATAGTAATATAAGTTCTGAATTAGTTTAGACACACATGTGAGCTGTTTAAGGAAATGTGTTTGAGTTTGAGAAGCTTAGATAAAAGGCTTATCGAAGCACATCGTATTGGAAATATGAACTTTGGAAGTCAATAAGTATTGTCTTCTAGAAGTCTAGCTATTTTCTGAATATGTGTCAAAGCTAGTGGGAGTATAAATGTTATGTTGGAATGGATATAATCATCATGTTAGCGGGAGCATGATTATTATTATTTTAAGTATTGCAAGTTGGCAATATTAATTATAGGAAAACAAAAGTTTCACTTTGCAAAGTTGCAGGGGTTGAAAAGTTGTTTTTGCTATAATTAAGGGAGAGAATGTTGTACTTCGTTTCCAATCTAAAAGCTTAGATCGAGAAATTTTAATTGAATTTAGTCAAGGATATATTTATTATTTGCATTCTCAAAGTTCGATTATGATTACGACATCCCTTTTCATAGTTTGAATTTTGAGAACACAACAAATAGGAACATTATGACAATATTATAGCAAGAAGCTGATAAAGTATCACGTTTTTCATTATCAATCGTATCTCATACGCTTTGGGTATATGATTGATTGCATATGTTGTAATATTCGACCGTTCTAAAATTTTCCAAATGCCTAGGGCATTAAGAGGGAAAGGGGACTAGAACCGGTTTGACTAAAATAATTAAACAACTGTCAAGGACAATCTTAGGTTCGCCAAGGATTGGTCGCTTGCGGACAATTGGAAGTATAGTCATGGATGGACCATATTGGCATTATTATGAATAGATAAGATTCTATATGGAATAACTTGTCGTATGACAAATATGGAAATGTTTCCTTATTGGGAGTTGGACGTTAAGAATCTATGTCTAGATTAGAAACTTCTATGCAAGAAGGATGTTTAAAGAAATGTACTTTGAATATAAGACTTCATGACTACGGAATTGTCTTATAACAGTCTCCAATAAAGCACTTTGTAATTTCATTGGCAAAGTCTTGGTGACTTTGGCGTTGTGATATTACGAAAGAACTGTTGCATAAAATGTTAGAATCTAACATATTCTAGTAGTTGCGAGAATTTGTATTCTTACACTAACTAGATTATAACACGCGTTAAACGCGGGAAAACACTTGAAAAAACAAAAAAAGGGTCTATAGATTTTGCTTAATAATTAAAAAAGAAAAACCACAGGGACAATTTCAGTAATTTACTCAACATAAAAACAATAAGCAAAAAGAGCATCATTAATGTAGAAATAAATTCATATGTTACCTGTTTGAGGTTATTTTTTTTCAATTGAGCAATGATTGTATTATCAGCAGTGAACTTTGAGATTTTATAACCATCAACTTTGTTCTTCAAAATTTGAATTTTAAACGCCAAATTTTTATCCAAAAGTACATTCAAAACAGATGGATAAATCTCCATATTACCCTACTAAAAATGAAAAATAGATAGACAAAAAGTTAAAATTAATTTTATGTAAATGAAGTTAATATCGATAACCTCATTAAAATTTTGAAACAACTCTTACACAGTTTTTTCAAGAATTATCTTTGCGTCACTATCAAATAACGTAAGTAACACCAAACTGGTAAAGTCTTGTACTCTAGTGGTGATTTCGAAACTAAAACCATTGGTATAAACAAATTTAGTAATATAAAATTAGAAAGTTTAACCGAACATTATAATATATATATATATATATATATATATATATATATATATATATATATATATATATAGAGAGAGAGAGAGAGAGAGAGGGGGGAGGGTTCAATTGAGAAAAAAAAAAAGGTTGAGAATGGGGGAATCATTCTCAGCCAATCATTTATTTTTGCCGCAAAAGACTCCAACTTACCGGCGAAAATGGGAAACGAATGCACATGTGTTTTCCAACAAAATATGTTTCCTTAAACTATGCTAAGCATTACTTTAATATATACAAAAACATAGTTTTTTTGTTTTTTTATTTTTATTTTTAAGAAGTTATTTTTATCGAAAAATGATTTTAAATATACCAAAATCCATCATTTTTTATTCTCTACAAATAGACATCCATATTGATATAGCTTTAAGATAAAATAAAAAATTTATTTTTTTTATATTTTCAGCTATCGTTATTCATAAGTGAATAAAAGCGAATCTGGTTTTTACTATAGTACATTCGTTATTCACTTATGAATAAAAACTCTGATTAATTTTTTTTACAATTTAAGTATCATGCATATATGAATATAGCATATACTAAACATAGTATATTCATATTTAAATATTAGACGATGTATTCACTTGTGAATATTACATAGTATATTCACTTGTGAATGTTAAATGGTATATTCACTTATGAATGTTAGATGGTATATTCACTTATGAATGTTAGATGATATTTTCATATGTGAATATTATATAGTATTACATGGTATATCACATAAGAATATTACATAGTATATTCACTTGTGAATATTAGATCGTATATTCACTTATGAATAATAGTTGGTATATTCATATGTGAATATTGCACAGTATATTCATATATGAATATTACAATGTGTTTTCAGAAATATATATAATTTTTATATGTTATTCACATATGAATAACATACAAACCTGTATATTTGTTTTGTGTTTTAATAATCATATATTGATTCAGGTGAGAAAACATATTCATATGTGAATATAACGTGGTAATTTAGTTTATGCATTTCATCAAACAGTTGGAGTGCATACAAGTAAGCTTTCTTAAAAATGCTAAAAACATGATACTTTGACTATTTAAAACTTACAAAATAGTAGATTGATAGAGAATTATATGAAATTTTTCAAAAAAAAAAACGATTTGATGTTTTTCAAACCTTAATTTCGAAGTTTTGTTTGATGATCGATGTTGAATGAATGATATGAAGTGAAACTGCTGTTGATTATCGATGATATTGATCTAATGACACTGGGAGTAAAAATAATCGTAGATGTTGAAGATATTCTCGTATTCAAACATAGTTGAAGGTTGGATTGAAAGAACCAAAAACGAATTTTTTTGGTCTACTGTTGAATGACGTTGATGAACGTGTTTTTGACGAAGATTGATGATTGATTAACACTAGATGATGTTGATCGATGATTTAATCGAAGAAATCTGGATGATCGTTGAACGTTGGAGAAGAAATTTGGATGTTGAACGATCAAGTAGTAATGAATTTGAATTGTTATCAAGTTATCCACAGTTACGTATTTGTGATTGAAGGCTATTATATCATATTTACAAGTTTGTCACCGTTTCCTTTATGTTTAGAGGCTAATTAAATAAGTGGCTGAGAATGATTCCCTCATTCTCAACCTTTTTTATTTTCTCAATTGAACTCACCTCTCTCTCTCTCTCTCTCTCTCTCTATATATATATATATATATATATATATATATATATATATATATATATATATATATATATATATAAGAACTATTGAAAACCTTGGAACAACAAATATCTCATTGTTAATGCAAGTTGAAGTGTAACAATAAAAAACTTCTTTATCTTGAAGTTGATCATCATGCATTAAAATGAGTTTTATAGCTTTCTGTTGACATTTAGTATAAGTCAAATAGTATCATTTTGCATCAGAACTCACATGCTTACTTGTACCGACAACAATCAATATTTTGTCCTAAAGTATATTAATGTAACTTTAAATTATATGATAAAAAAGTAAAATGAAAGATTAAGATAAAAATAATCCAAAAAATATTTCACATAATATATATTTTATAAATTAAAATTACGTATATAAACCTCATGTCCTTGTTGGAGATGAGCAATATTCTAGAAATCAAACTTGTTCTCGTGTCCTTGTTGGAGATGAGCAATATTCTAGAAATCAAACTTATGAAAGAAACGTAGATGATGGAGGACTAAAGGGTTGCTAGAATTAGCAATTATGCTTTGAGTCATATATTTGTTTGTGAAAAAAAATAATGATTGTTTCATGTATTTGTTTGTGAAAAAAATAATGATTGTTAAACACGTGACTCAACAAAATTCTCTTTGACCTTTTTTTTTGTGTGTAAATACACATTTTCTTCATATTTACTATGAAACGCCTTAATGTAAAAATTGAATTAATATTATATTATTGGGTTCTATGCAAAAAAAATCTCATTATTTTGGAAAAAATTTTAATAAAGTACTGAAAGTTTTTTTGAACGATAAAGTCTTGATTATTTAACATTTTGTCCAAATTAAAGAAAAAATCATTTTTTATATTCTAACAGAAAATTACAGATTATATGATTTTCCTAAAATAACGAGACCTTTTGATTAAAAAAACTTTTAAGAATTTACCAAAAAAAATCATAAAATAAAATAGTAGGACTTTTCCAATATAACCATGTATTATTCTTATTATAATCAAACACTTTTTGGTCTACGACGTGTTACTCCTTTCCTTTTTAGATTTCGTCCAATATAATTTTAGCCTGCCCTTCCTCGAATATTTCCCCTTCTGTTTTAAAGCCCTTTGTCCCGTCATTTCCCTTTGTGTGTAAATTACACTCTGCTGCTTTGGCGTCTCCTACACTATTGCGGCAGTGTTCTTCTCGAATGATGAACAAACCCTGCCGTCTTCATTCCCACCATTGCAGTCATGTGCTTCTCCATCGCAACACTCTTGCGGCTAGTGGTAAATATATCATTGATTGTGGTTGTTTTTTTGGTCGATTTTGATACTTCTTTTTAATTATAAGTTCACTTAATTTGGGCAAGTTATGGTAATGATGTACAATTCATCATCAACAAATGAAGTTGGATAAAGGAGGCAGGAGCATAACAAATGTAAGGGAATTCAATATCCAAACATATGTTATGTTATGATTTAATCATAATATTGATGATGTTAATACTTTGACTGTTCAGCGTGATCTTAATGACCTAGAACTAAACTTGGAGCCCTTTATGGTGGATGATATGCATAAAGACGAACACTTTCAGCACATTGACGATCAACATCAATCATCGAGTTCTGCAGATGTTCTATTGGACATGGATGCATCTCATCAGCCAGAACAGGTGGAAGATTTCCTCATCAAATTGTAATGGAAGATCCCATGAAAACACGCAACAGGAAGAAGTTATATCTCAACCAGAGGAGGATACTGAAGAACTGCAACTGCAGGTAAAAATATATAAGAATGTCCTTTTTGTCCTTTTTTATCTATTCGTTTATTGAAATACATAAATTTTCAAAATTTACCAAACACTCAAACAACTGAGTATCTAATTATTATAATTTTGACCTTCCTCCTCGTAAAAGGTATGCCTTTGACCTTCCTACTATTATAATAATTCACATTCAAACTTTTAAGATTTTTTTTTTTTTTTTTTTTGCAGCAAATTGGTTTTAGCAACGAATATTGTATCTTTATGTGAAGGCCAGTTTAACTTTGACCTTGGCCATTAGCTCATTCTCAACTTCTTTCTTAGAGTCATTGGTTTTATATTGGGTTGTGATTGACATATTGTTTTCAAGAACTCCAGGGTAATTTCGTTAAAAGATGTTCCAATATTATTTCTTTTAGAAATAAATTTATTTCTATTGAGTTTAATGAAATGCTTTTATTAGATATTTTTTTCCCATAAAAGAGCTTCAAGTCTAGAGAATTTAGAGTTGTATCTTCAAGAACTTGATAACAAAAATGATATATATATATATATATATATATATATATATATATATATATATATATATATATATATATATATATATATATATATATATATAGGTTCAAATGTTTTCACTATCTATTGTGTACATGTATGACTGATTCTGGACCAATCATTTTAGTTATTTTAAGAAAGTAATTAATGTATATTAAATGCTGAAGATGTAATTAATATTCATTATATTTTCAACATGTAATATGCATTAATTACTTTCTTAAAATAACTAAAATGATTGGTCCAGAATCAATCTTAAATACACACAATAAATAGTGAAAACAAAATAACCTAACCATATATATATATATATATATATATATATATATATATATATATATATATATATATATATATATATAGGGAAAAGTGAATATACCCTTAAGGGTATATAAGCTTACGTACCCAAACTTACCATAATACATGGTTTTGTAACATAATATACATTGTAATTGTCTAATGCTCTTTTAATTCAACTTCTAATTTGATTTACTTCTAAGATTTTTATAAATTTTATATTTATTTTCTTCTTACATAAATTTCATTTTCAACTATAATATATATAGCTTAGTAGGTATTTGACAAAAAGATGTGAGGTAAGAGGAAAATAATAATGAAATTTCGAAAACATTGAAATTAAATCAAGTTAGGGGTTGAAGTTTAAAAACAATATAATGAATATGTGAAACAAAACGATGTATTATGGTGGATTGGGTACCTAAACTTATATACCCTCAAGGGTATATTCACTTTTCCCATATATATATATATATATATATATATATATATATATATATATATATATATATATATATATATATATATATATATATATATATATATATATATAGTGAGAAAAAGACAAAGAGAAAACGAGATATGAAAAGGAAATAGTAGCACCTGTGATGTTTTTGGTCAAATTATTGTTCTGATAACGACGGGATCAGACACAGAATTGAGCAGCTCCGACAGTGGACGACAGGCTGATACATGAACTGTAGTTCGACGAACGGATAGTCGCTTTCAACTCCGGGGGCGGCGGCTGCAATCTCTGGTCGTGACACAGCACTCAGCAAAAGCAGATTGCTGTTTGGAGACACAAAGGGTATTCGTTTTTAAAAGACACAAAAGTCAGCTAGGGTTTTCTGGTTTGAAGTTTGGCGGTGGTTTATGTTTTCCGGTTAGCTGTTTTTCCACCAAAGCATCATATTGGTGATATTTAATCTAGGTTTTCTATTTTCTGGATGATTGAGATCGTAAATTAAATATTAGATTAGGGTTTTGATTTCCTATAGAGTTTTTAGTTTCCTAAAATTATGTATCCTAATCGTATTTGAATTGTAATTGATTTTTTTCAGCAATTTTATGGTTTTTGTATCTATACATAAAGTTGTTATGATTCTTTCTTTATATCAATACAAAGTCTTATAAAAAAATCTTATTAATAATTTATTTTTTTTATAAATATTTTTCTCATGGTTGCCATAGGTTGTAAAAGATAAACATAACCGGTTTGTTCGGAACCAAAACCAGGAACCGGACCACCGATGTCGGTGCCGGTTCTGTTCCCGGTACCGGTTTTTGGTTATTTTTTAAAATAATCTTTTTTCAAAGTAACATTTTTTATAGATGGGTTTATTTGATAATTTCATGGCTTATCATGTCATGGATAAATCAAATGGGTATTTTGATAAATAAGTTAATTTGAATTACAAAACATGATGCAAGTTTAATAAATATACATATTTGGTTTTCATGGCATATGCTACTCTGATTGCAAAATTGCTATATGTATATTTTACTTTACAAAAAACAAAAAGTGATGATGAATAAGAAAAAATATAATAAACATATAAGATTTCAATAAATATGAAAATATAATACAAATTAATAAAAAGTTAATAAACTTTTATTACAATTGTCATCATCTAAAAGAGGTAGAAGGATAGACAAGAAGAAGTATGAGGGATTTTAATTTCTCTAATTTTTATTGATAAATTATTATGTAGGATTTGGTTTGTAGAATGTTTTAAGGAATTAGATTTGTCAAAAGAATTGAAAGTTAAACCAAGCAAAACCTGTCAAGAAAAATAGTGTTTGATTTTTTTTTATTTAAAAAGAGATGATAAGGGTATTTTGGTCTTTTTGCAAAAACAGAAGAGTTGATTGAATTTTAAAACCAATGTCAACATTTTCATTGAATTTTAAATCAATTATAAAACACCACAAGAATAAAAAAAATAATAAAAAAAATACCACTGTCTTTGAATTTGACCTAACCATTGAAACAATAATCACTTATTCCCCCCCCCCCCTAGCCCATCCACAGTTGAGATTTCCAATTCTTCTAACTTGTCATCCTTTGTTCTCTACACTCTTAGCAACACAACCTAAGAAGTTATTGATGGGTTTTGGTCATAAGACATCCTATGTGCTCATACAAACCCTAATGCTTGGATCTAGGTTTCTCTATTGTACATGCTTTGAATCCAAGACTATAAACCCTAATTCTAGCATATGGAAATCAATATTAACATATAATTAGGTTTAAGATATTACCTTGATTGTTATGTAGGAATAACAATCCTAATTCCTCCTTGAATTAGCTTTGGAAGGCTGAGAGTCACAAGTGTCACTCCTCTAATGGCTTACAAACACCATAAGCAAGTGGAGAAGGTATAAAGAGAGAGGAGGGAGGTTAGAATTCGTCCTTAGGACCTCTTGGGAAGGGTTGGCCGAATTCACAAGCCTTAGGGGGTTTATATAGGTGTAAAGATTAGGGTTTTAGTCCTTATCCTTATATAGTTGCTTATCCACCAAGCAACCATAAGATAAGTCCTAGAAATCCTTATCCTAGTCAAATTCTAAGGGATTTACACCTCAAATTCGTTCACCATATATATAAGATAATCCTTACCTTATTTTGTAACTATCACATAATTACAATTCAGCCCCTCTAGTTTTATTAATTACACTTGATCACAAAATTAATTCTTAATTAATTATTAACCAATATTAATTAAACAAATATGATTTATCCTTTAATATATTATTCTTATAACATATTAATAAATCATAATAACCTCTCTCTCTATTTATTTCTCCAATCAAGTTGCTTTGGTGAAGGCAACCCAAAAGGACCATGCACCATCGGGTCAAGTACATACCAAAATAGTTATGGACTTAGACACTAATCCAACAGTCTCCCACTTGGATAAGTCTAACAACTATTCTACGTATGACTTCGGATCCCGATCTGCAATCGTAGCTTTCCAAAGTCGCTGTCAACTCTGATCATATCAAATATGCGTGTCCTTAGATAAGGGATCATATATTCCTCCATTCTAGATATCATATGAGAAATGCTTTCAAATCATTTTCTTTGTACTATATCTCGATTTCTGATTTATGACGACAGACTAATTGAACAAATCAAATTAGCCCTAGCCCGGCCGAGCATTTACGTTTGTCATCACAAAACCATCGAGGGGCCCAAAGATATCGCTTTTATCCTACTTTGGATAAAAGGAACGGATAAACTTTGATACAATGCTTGCTTGTACTCACGCACCGAATCACACACAACAATATGTTTTATAACAGCAAGTTACTGGTGCGTTTACATATTATCAATGTGCAACCGATTTGCAAGATACAACTCACACATCTCGGTTTCAAGAATATAAGATGTTATCGTCTCACCAATCACTCGTGATACAATCCATGGAGTGATCCAAGTGAGCGTGGGTTTAATCCAATGCTCAAATCATATTCATAAGCACTCATGAACGTTGCAGCAAACATTTGCTTATGTCTAATACTCTTTTAGACAATCCACACACCAATTCACGACAGTCTTCATTCATATCTACTTCCAACATATGAACGACTGTGGCCCGTTTGAATAATTCGATTATTCTTAATAAACTCAATTATTCTGGAAGTCAAAACATGCAAATGTGAAACACAAGAATAATACTAATCCCATATGGCCTCAACCCTTTGAGCATAAATAAAACACCTTTTATTTATCACCATATTGATTACTCATTAATTGTAGTTTCGGGTAATCAACTTCTTACTTGAAATACAACACTTGTCCCATGCTCCTAGCATGCACACAATGTTTACCTATGGTTCTTACTTTGTGAAATAGATCACATTGAACACATTTCCAATCCTTCTCATTTCACAACTCCAAATCCGTTTTTCATAAGTTAAAGAATATCAAATTCTTTGTTACTTATAGAATATGCTAGATTCTAACATTGTATGCAACTATCCTTTCGTAATGTCACTGCACTATAGTCACAAAGACTATTGCCAATGATATTACAAAGTCCTCTATCGGAGATTGTTACAAGACAATTCCTTAGATATGATGTCTCTCACTCAAAGTACATTCCTTCGAACATCCTTTTGCATAAAGGTTTCTAATCCAATCATAGATTTCTCAATATTCAATTTCCAATATGGACACACTTCCATATGTTCCATATGACAACTCATTCTTAATAGAATCTTATCTATTCGTAATGATGTCGATATGGTCCATCCAATATGGAAACATTTCCATATTTTCCAATACTATACTTCCAACTACTCACAAGCGACCAATCCTCGTCGAACTTGGATTGTCATTTGATAGTTATTTAATTATTTTAGTCTAAATCGATTCTAGTCCTTTTTCCCTCTAAATGTGCTCGACATTTGGAAAATTTTAGAATGGTCAAACATTAAAGCATTTGCAATCGATCCTATACCCGAAGCGTATGGGACACGACGCATAATGTTTTATTTGCTATGTTCTCAAAATTCGAATAGTGAAGAGGGATGTCGTAATCATAATCGAAATTTTAAGAACACACTTTGTACCTTTGACTAAATTTTATTAACATTTCTCAACCTAAACCTTTAGATTTGAAATGAAGCATAATATTCTCTCCCTTAATTATAGCAAAACAACTCTTCAACTATTGCGAATTTGCAAAGTATGACTCTTGTTTTTTATAATTAATATTGCTAACCTTGCAATACTTTCCTTAATAATCATACAATCATAACTTTTATGCTCCCACTATCTTGATGATTATTATAAAACATAACACTTATGCTCCCACTAGCTTCGACATGTATTCATAAACATCTTAACTTTCAGAAAAACAATGCTTATTGAATTTCTTAAGTTCATGTTTCTAATACTTAGTGTTTTGATAATCTTTTATCAAGGTTTCTTGAACTTATACACATTTGCCTTCGATAGTTCGTATGTATGTCTAAACAATTAAGACTAATTGTCAAACCTCACAATTCAAATTATGGAAAGGGATGTCGTAACCATAATTGAATTCGAGAATGCAATTTTACAATCACTATCTTCTTAAAATCTGTCTTAGTGAAAGCATTTCCTCACAATCATTTTCATGAAGGAGGAAATCTTATGACACTTAGATTTAAACAGTGTGTTTGTTCCTATCCATGTGAATTTGTCAAAACCAAAGTTTATGACAAATTCAAACTCTTATGGATCGAACTTTCTTGATCTCGATTTCTTGCCTTTATGGTAGCATAGCTGCCCACCATGTCTTCCAAGTAGTTAAGCAGCTCACCCTTTCCTATTAATGTACCTTTCATTGATTAAGGTGCTTTGCCTTTTATGCGTTCAAAATGAGAACTCATAGAACTCTCATGCATAATTAACTCGATTGGATTGGCACAGAATCAAAATAATGTCAACACGATAGGTTGTAAACCTGAACTCGTGTGCTAGTGATGATCGATAAGGTTTATTTGATTTGATCTTGAAACCTTTCAAGACCATTAAGACTCCCACTGACTCCTTGACATATAAGATTCTTTTGTCAAAACATTTCTTGACAAACAAATATTCAAGAGTTAGTGTAGCTTTTATCAAAACACTTCATAAATTGGTCCTAGTTGGTCTTTGTCTTATCCAAGACATTACAACTTTCCACATTTAATGAAAGTTACAAACCTTCTTAATACCTTTCACTCAATGTCACAATCTTAACTTTAAGACTTGTTATTGGAACGAAGTATGATTGACTTATTGATTTAACCATTTCTTCAATTCTTGATTCCTCTTCTTAGACATACAATTGTATTAAGACTCACTTAGAGGATCAATTGAGATATGGTTCTTAATCATTAAGACCTATCATAAAGCATAAAAGGTACTCTCCCATCTTCTTAGAATGGAGAAACTTTTATCTTTCTGCCTAGTTGATTCTTCTTATTCGTTCTGCTATTGATCTAAACCCTTTAATCAATTCAGAATTACACTTAATCTTGTAAGTATAATCATATTTACTAAACCTTTAGTAAATCATGACGAATATCTTTGTTACTCTTATGGTGGACTTGATCAACATGCAACTTTGTGTATTCGATCTCCAAGTCCTTCACTTGACACTTTGTCAATCAATTAGTCTAATTTCCAAATATGAAATTTCTCATTCATCGTGCAACCAAGTTGCATGATTCCAAATTTCTGTCCAATTGAAATGTGGGCGATGAGAAACTCTCCCTATTTGGTAAATTCTCGACTTTTACATAAACACCATAGATAAGAATCATATCCATTTGTTGTAGAAATATTCAAACACCAATTTTCATAATGATTTCATTGCAAGGAAATAAACAAATAAATAAATAAGTCAAATGAAAATTTTTTTTTATTTATAAAAGCAGCGGAAAACATTTGTCCTTACAATGCAAAATCCATTGAAAACTATGTATTTCAAAAGAAAATTTTCTATCAACTTTATCATAACTATCTAAGCTCAAAATCTAATCTTCAAGTCCATGCGATCAAGATCCATTCCTTGTGATTAGATTCATCTTGCTCTTTCACCAAGCTTCCTTTCCTTTCACCGATCCTGTAAAACATTCAAATGCAATCTTATTACATTATGTATTAAGAATTAATGAATAGGAACTTAATGGAGTTAGATAGTGGATTTTACATGAAGCGCAGCCATACTCTTTGACTCTCCCATCTTCTGGACTCTTCAGGCTCTTTGGGCAGACTTGTATCCAACGCCCTTTCTTTTGGCAGTAAACGCAGGTCGGTTCTCCTAGAACGTCCTCGGAAGCATGGTTGGTTGACTTTCCCAACAAATACGCTCCATTGCTTCGCCAAATCATTTCTGATTCAGCAGCAATGAGCATGTAAGTTAGGTCAATGAGGTTTTCGTCATGATCCATCATATAATACTTTCTTTTGAACTCATTATATGATTCAGGAAGTGACTGCAAAACCCAATTTACAGCCAACTGATCTGGGAATGACACACCCAACATTATCAACCTATCAATTTGTGATTTCATTCCTAGAACGTGGGCACACACGGGTTTACCATCTTCATGTTTCATTTCCAATAGGGCTTTAGTGATATTGAACCTTTCAATTCTTCGATCTTGTGGGTTGGGGAGAACATTAGGAGGAAGAGGAGGAAGTGAAGCATGATTTCTCGTTCCTCGATTAAATCGTGGAATACCATCTTCATGTGGAATACTTGTTCCACGGGATTTAGGAAGACCATAGTTTTCGAACTTTGACATCTACAAAACGGGAGAAAACAAATTCAAGTTAGTTGATTGATTGAGTCCTTAGTAAATCACCCAAATGAGATACTAAGGCTAGGACCCAACACAATATTCTACAACTCGGGAGAGGGATGCCATAACCCTAATTGCAGAATATTTGAAGGTAAGTGAATGACGATTCAATAATTTCCACCATGAAAAACAAAAAAGAAATTTAAGTTTTAAATCTATGAAAACTCCTAGATCCTTTGAGATTCATTGAACTTTCAATGGCATGTTTAAATCTCGATATGCCCCTCTTGTTTGTGACTGGGATGCCGAGGATCACAAAGCGGGTGTGAATAACCATGCAAACTTACATGGTGCCCTCACATGTTACGGTCGCCTATTCGATGTGCCGGTAAACCACACACGCTCCACCGAACTATGACAAACATTGAGTCACCCTTTGCTACCTTTGCTTAGACCCATTTAGTGTGTCGGTTAACCACACACGCTCCACTAACGTCTTCGCAAGGGCAAAAAGTGTAATTTCATGGAATTGCATCAATTCACTTTTGCCTAAGTAACTAAGATTGGGAATTACATGAAAAAATTTAGTTACTTTTATACTTCATTATACTTATAATGGAAGGTTTCGTCCTATCCTACCCGTTCGGCTAACGACCCTCCACTGGTCAAGAGTGCGGTGGGTAAGAGTGGATACCCATTCAATCGCCATTTTATAGGCAATTTCCTTAAACACCCCTTATAGACCAGCTTCGTGAATGAGGCCTACTAACGGTAAGACTGACTTTTACTCATACATATATATAATGTTAGACTTTTAATGTTATATATAGTATAGGGTGTATTTTATACTTTCAAAATACTAGGTGGTTTAATTTAACAATTATACTTTTAATTCAATTAAATTGTAAACCTAAACTTTTATGGATTTATTAAACCTCTTTTAATTATACACCTTAATTAATTAATAAAACCATAAGGGTGTTATTTGAACTTTTTCAAAACAATACTAGAGTTTTAGAATTTAACATTCCTAATTATACTTTTAATCAACTTTTAAATTCCAAAACTTGAGGGCAAGTTTTGAAACATTTCAACACATTAGGGTTTCAACTATTTAAATTTCAAAACTACAAAACTATTGGGTTCAAATTTAAACTATAAAACCTAAAGGGCAAAATATGAAACTTTTCATAACAACAAGGATCAAATAAAAAATAATCTAAACTAACATTTAATTACATAATTATCCATATTTGATTTGTTTAATGATTTCTTGCAAAACAATTTATCAATTTACTCAAAATAATTAATCAATTATCTTATAAGGAAACAATTATCTTATTAATTGATAAATATCTTCAATTAGATCAAAATTATAGTCAAATATATCATATAATCGGATTAATAATGATCTAACATGATAAGGTAACTATCCATAAGCAAAAACAACAAGAAATCCCGAAGTACCCTCCTTCTGACGCGTTGACTCGTCGAGTCAGCCTTGGACTCGTCGAGTCACCTTGGACTCGGCGAGTTCAGCTATGGACTCGGCGAGTCCAGCCTCCAGAATGCAAAAAATCGAATTTTTTCAGTTACAACAAGCATCAATACAATAGAAACCAACCTGTCTCTGATACCACTGATGGGTTTTGGTCATAAGACATCCTATGTGCTCATACAAACCCTAATGCTTGGATCTAGGTTTCTCTATTGTACATGCTTTGAATCCAAGACTATAAACCCTAATTCTAGCATATGGAAATCAATATTAACATATAATTAGGTTTAAGATATTACCTTGATTGTTATGTAGCAATAACAATCCTAATTCCTCCTTGAATTAGCTTTGGAAGGCTGAGAGTCACAAGTGTCACTCCTCTAATGGCTTACAAACACCATAAGCAAGTGGAGAAGGTATAAAGAGAGAGGAGGGAGGTTAGAATTCGTCCTTAGGACCTCTTGGGAAGGGTTGGCCGAATTCACAAGCCTTAGGGGGTTTATATAGGTGTAAAGATTAGGGTTTTAGTCCTTATCCTTATCTAGTTGCTTATCCACCAAGCAACCATAAGATAAGTCCTAGAAATCCTTATCCTAGTCAAATTCTAAGGGATTTACACCTCAAATTCGTTCACCATATATATAAGATAATCCTTACCTTATTTTGTAACTATCACATAATTACAATTCAGCCCCTCTAGTTTAACTAATTACACTTGATCACAAAATTAATTCTTAATTAATTATTGACCAATATTAATTAAACAAATATGATTTCTCCTTTAATATATTATTCTTATAACATATTAATAAATCATAATAACCTCTCTCTCTCTATTTATTTCTCCAATCAAGTTGCTTTGGTGAAGGCAACCCAAAAGGACCATGCACCATCGGGTCAAGTACATACCAAAATAGTTATGGACTTAGACACTAATCCAACAGTTATTTCCATTCCAATGGAATCAACGATTCCATTCCGTTACTTAATTCCATTAAACGATATCCAAATTCTACTTTACTTGTGCTGAGTAAGGAGTAATGACTCCAATATGAGAAGCATGTACACCACTTTGAATCAACCATTTTGCATGTGCTATAGCAATCTCAGCTTCACCTTCATTCAATATGCTTTCTTTTTCATCCTTCTTTTCTTCCATATCACACCTAAAAATATAATTATTTTTTTAGAATTCATAAAATTTATAAGGTTAGATCAAATATCAAATATGCATACCCTGCAATATCTATGAGAAGAAGAGTAGGTTCAGTGGAGAAGAAGACTTCTCAACACCTACAAGCTCATATAGGGTATGTCCAACAACACTTGCATGAGCTTTAGTCTATCATTATTAATTACTTCATTACTCATTATTATTATAACAAATATACTATAATTAATAGATAAATAAGGTTAATAAAAAAAGGTCATAATTAAATTACCTTATTGTTGTAAAGCTCTTTAGAAGACCAAGTCATTATAAGTTCATGCATGCTATATTGCACAATCAGCATAGACATGACATCATCTCCATATAAATCTGCAAGGCGTTTAAAAATAGTGTTTTCTAATCCCTTTTTTTTAGCTTCAACACTTCGAATTGTTGGAGGAAGTTGTAAATGATCCCCTGAAAGTAAGCACCTTGAACCCTAAAAAAACAAAATCCCTTTTACTTCAATCATCCAATATGTTTCCAATTTAAAAAAAAAAAAAAGTTTTGTTTTATTACCTTGAAAAGAGCAATCCAACAAGCAATCTCTAGGCCTGAGCAGCTTCATCAATAATGACTAAATCAAATGAAATTCCATCTCATTTTCTTGATGAAGAACCTGTGAGAGTTGCTAGAACGACAGATGAATTTTTAATTACATTTGTCACAACAAGTTGTTGCCTTTTGCCTTCAACTTTTGAAAGAATCCTAAGTTTTTATGGATTTCCCTCTTTGTGTTTTTATCTTTAGCTTTCAACAATTTACTATTTAATACCTTCATTTCTTTTTGGATGTCATTCGCAAGAGAACTGTTATCCCCAAAGTAACACCTAATAATAATTAAAATCATTTAAAATACATTTTCTTTATTAAATTAGTGATGATACTTATAATTTATATTCCATACATGTGCATCAAGCGCACTATCTAATACTTAACTTTACTCTAATCATGAAATTAAAAATTGGGATAGAATTTAATTAGATTTTTTTAAAAACAAATAAATTATAATTAGCTAGTGATAAAACAAATCGATCGTCGTTGATGAACGATGACATAGAGTACCAATCAGATTTATTTTTTTTAAACACATTGTTCTATTGAGATAAATATTATAAAAAAAAAAAAAATACATACAAATTAGACTTACAGAGTATAGACAGGCGTAGAGTATATCACCAGTAAAACAATTATTAACAAATTCGACAATTACAGTGTGAGAGGCATGGTGACACAGTAACAAAGGCAAATGATTTTTACACTCCGGTCACATAATAATGAGATAAAGAGATCTAGAGAGCAAATTAAGCATGTTATGAGGTAGAAAAATGAGCTAAA
Source organism: Lactuca serriola (assembly GCF_051521515.1). Taxonomy (NCBI): domain Eukaryota; kingdom Viridiplantae; phylum Streptophyta; class Magnoliopsida; order Asterales; family Asteraceae; genus Lactuca; species Lactuca serriola. The sequence goes on along the minus strand of NC_136409.1, from coordinate 231,879,372 downwards.
ATTGTGAGGTACTTACTATCGGAGAGGGGCAAGATCGCAAGAGGCGAAGGAGTAGAGACTAAACCAAAAGACAAAATTGTCACCCTTAAATAAAAAAATAAAAATAAAAAATAGGAATTTGTTTTGACAAATTAAGTGGAATCGTAAGCATTGACTTTTGCTATTCAGCAATGTACCTTTATAATAATTTGTTGGAATGTAAAGGTAAAACACTCATTTAGTCAAAATTTGAAGTAAATCGGGTATAAAGTAGCACTTTCACTGAAGAATGCTTAAAAAACCTCTAAGTTTCTTCGTCATTAGTCCCCATCACACGTTGCTACAAAAAAATGAATTTTAATAATAAGGTAGAATGTAAAAGCAATCTGTAATTCTGAAACACAACAAATTGCAAGAACTTACAACAGCTAAAAGCATATCCATAAAATAAAATTGCAAAATATTTGGCAGCAAAAATATACCCAAAATTTAAGAGCAGGTCCCACCAACCTAAAGCATCTATAAAACCTCTTAAGTGAACGAAAGTTATTAAAGGTGATCTTATTGTTTATATACATGATACTCTTTGATTGATAAATGGATTCACTAATATATATATATATATATATATATATATATATATATATATATATATATATATATATATATATATATATATTTTAAATTAGTATGTAGATGATAACCAAAAATACTACCACATAGCTTCAGGAGGGTGAAGACGGTGGCAACAATGCAGAAAACCATGGATATACAACCCAGAAATGCTGAAAAATAATAGAATTTTCAGACTCTAAGGACAATGGTCTCTTTCAATTACTTTGAGAACTAAAGTGAAGGCATGTACATATAATATACTTTCTTTATGAAATGAACTTACAGGAAGTGTCTCCCATATTACATCATCGCTCACATTTTCATCATCTCTAAGTAATAAGGCCTTGTTCTGTTATATACATTGCAAATTAACAGAATCTAGTTGTTAAGGGAATAGACAATTTTCAAAAAATAAATAAATAAACACCTGAAATTGTCAACAATAATGGTTACTTCAAATGTCAACAGAGGGAGGAAGACAACCTGCAGGATTGCAAGTTTAGATTTATTAACTAAACAAAACAAAATTAGTATGAAATTAGAAGCTTGAATGAAAATAATATACATGATATTATTATGTTAACAGTTAACAGAATAATGTCATTGTTACAATAATATCCTTCAAACTATAACAACCACCAATATTTCACAGGATTGATAGTTTTTATAAATTGGATGTGTGAAGGCTTGTTGCACTCAGTTTTCTGTCATTGATGCACTTACAACTTTTCTCGTGACCTCTGAGGCATTTCATCGAATGGGTGGTGAGCTAAAGCTAAAAATTTCCACTAACACCAAATGGAAAGCTACATATCTTACTCCTTCAGGAGGATTCCAAGTTACGATTGGGGATATGGTTTTGCAATATGCTACAATCATCCATACAATCAAAAAAAGTGAGGGAAGGAAACAGGTCCTCGACAACGGTGTCTCCAGCTAGTGTTTTACAGTGAGTCGATCTTACTGTTGAAAAGGAAGAAGTTTTAGGTAAGCATGCAAACAGTGTCTTCGGCTAGTGTTTTATAGGGAGTCGATCTTACTATTGAGAAGGAAGAATTTTTATTTAAGCATGTGAGGGTTAATAGGGAATGGATGGTAGCTTCTTGTAGGCTGTAACGATGACGTCCGAAAGGCAGTGGTAACAAACGGTTTCCGGATACTCAAGAGATAAAGGGAAGAGAAATAGGAGATGTGGTTTGACAACATTGTTGGTGTGTAGAAGAGATTAGAGTTATCAAGATCTAAAATGTAGAAGATAAGACTGTAAGTTACGATCGGACGCGCCTATATATTTTGGTCAAGATGACGTCATCAAAAAGATCAAAGGTAGAAAAGTTAAGATTGAAATTCAATCAACGGCTCGGATTGCTTCATTGGTGAATTAAAGGTTCTCTTTTAATAATATTTAGAAATTGATTAAGATTGGGAATTATGAAATGAGCATCGTTGGAAATATGTTCATTTGATATATTTTACAAAGTTAGGACCATAGGTAAACATAGTGTGCATGCTTGGTGCATGGGACAACTGTTGTTATAATTCAAGTAATACGTTGATTACTTGAAATAACAAATAATGAGTAATCAATATAGTGATTAAATAAAAGGTGTTTTATTTATACCCAAAGTTTGGGGTCATATGGGATTAGTATTATTCTTGTGTTTCACTTTGCATGTAATGACCCAATTTTCAAGACCAAAAATTTCATTTTAATTAACTGACTCATAAAAACATTTATAAGAAAATACTGAGAAATCACATCATCTTATAAAACAATGTATCATGTCTAAAAACCCAAGTCATAAAATTAGTAACATGTCAGAGTACAATCTCAGAATATCCATAGTGCGGAAAACAAAGAGGGTGTGTATGATGTGCCGCTACCGCGCCAGCTCCTTCCCCTTCGCTGAAAAGGTACCTGAAACCAAAATTGTAAATTGTAAGCAAGAAGCTTAGTGAGTCCCCCCATCGTACCACATACCATACAATCACATAGCATACATACTGTCGGGCAATTATGGGGTGCCCGACGTACCCGGTACGGCTATTCTGGGGTGCCGACCTACCTGTACGGCCATTCTGGGGTGCCGACCTACCCGTGTCAACCCATTCTGGGGTGCTGACCAACCCATGTCAAGCCATTCTGGGGTGCTGACCTACCCGTCGATCCTAACAACCGACCATTGGGGACTATTCCACCCCTACTGCTACTATCACATATATCATAACATAAACATACTATCAGACATATCTGGGGTGTCCGAACTACCCTTCGGTCCTAACAACCGAACTTGGGGACTATTCCCCTCCTACTACCACTATCACATGTAACATATCATGCCATCATATAAACATATCATCACATACTGTCAGACATATCTGGGGTGTCTGACCTACCCTACGGTCCTAACAACCGAACTCTACTACGATCACATATAACATATCATACCAACATATAACATATCAGATAGTAGCAAACCTAGAAGATATCACAAAGACAATCATCTAACATACAACTCCTACCGGTGGGCTGGCATTGTGGCCGTAGACCCACCGCTACTGGAAGGTAACTCACCTCGTACGAGTAGCTGCTAATAATCTGTGTGGGAAACCTCTATCTGTCGTTGCTTCGGAAATCCTCTGGCTATAACCCCCACAAAACACTCAGTCAGAATCTGATATCTATTCTTAGGGTAAAATGACTATTTTACCCCCAACCAAGTCCAAGTCAAAGTCAACTTCCAGTTGACCCGACTCGCCGAGTTGGGCCGTCAACTCGTCGAGTCCCTAACCCTTTACCCGTCCTTGTCCACGACTCGACTCGTTGAGTTTGGCAACGACTCGACGAGTTCCTCTTCTATAAGAACATCGAATGAACCTTCATCCGACTCACCGAGTTGTATGAACAACTTGTCGAGTTCACCTTCATCTGATGAACAAGTCCTGTCCTTGACTCGCCGAGTTGTATGAACAACTCGTCGAGTTCGTCTTCATGTTTTGGGAGATTGCCTTGGACTCGCCGAGGTTGTTCTAGTGTCGAGTCCCATGAACTCCAGGTCTAAGTCTAAGTCCAATATGTTGGGTCACTCCTTCGGACCTTCTACAACCCTTCTAACACCCAACTAAGTTCTTTTGACCCTCAACAGATATGAGACTTTATGCCTCGGACTCGTCGAGTCCCAAGAACGGACTCGCCGAGTCGATAACTTCCACGCCCTAAATCCTCAATTTCTGATGTACAACCTTTGACCAAATGATAGATCCAACCCCCTAAGCTCGATCTAGCACGTAAAGTTACGAACTTTACGTGCATGCATGGGACTTTTGAGCCTAAAAGGATCTAAAATGGCTCTTATGTTGCATGAGGCCTTCCTTGAGTGCAAAAGCAACCCAAATCTGCCTTGTGACTCCTCCCAAGACTTAGATCCGAAGTTTTGACCCCCACCCATGTTTGCAATCATGGTTGGCTACCTCATATGACTTAAAAAGTCCTAAATCTTCCCCAAAAAGGGATCTAACAATTGAACAAGCAAGGTATAGACTTTATACCTTTCAAAGACTGCAAATGATGAACCAAACTCGAATCCTTCAGTCTCCTCTTGATCCTTCTATGCTCTTCCTTCTTCCTTGAGGTCAAAACCCACAAAAATCACTCAAAAGCCTTAGATCTTGCACCAAAACTCTTAGGGTTTGCTATGGAGGGTTTCTGGGAGCAATAGGGATGGGTGGTGGCTGAAAGAGATGATTAAATAGGGTGCAAACCCTCAGATTAGGGTTTTTGTCCAGTCAGAGCCTACTCTTCGAGTCCGGGACCCGACTCGACAAGTCCAATACTTAAATCCCGCGTCTCATCCCGCTTCCACTCGGCGAGTTGGTCCTTCAACTCGCCGAGTCCCAGGCCAAAAATGCAAAACACTTAAATAAATTACATACCAAGAACCAGGTGCTACATTGCATGTTTTGACTTCCCGAATAAGATCGCTCATACTTTGGAATTAGGTATGAAAGAAGACTGTCATGAATCTGTCTATAGATTGTCTAATGCGTTTAGACATAGCACAAGTTTGTTGCAAAGTTCATGAGTGTTGCTATAAGATTAGAGTATTGGATTAAACTCACGCTCACTTGGATTGCTTCATGGATTTTATCACGAGTGATTAGTGAGACGATAATATCTTATATTCTTAAAACCAAGATGTGTGAGTTGTATCTTGCGAGTCGGTTACAACACATTGATAATATGTAAACGCACCGGTAACTTGGTGTTATAAAACGTATTCTTGTGTGTGATTCGGTGAGTGAGTACAAGCGAGCATTGAGTCAAATTTTATCCGTTCCTTTTACCCAAAGTGGGATAAAAGTGATATTTGTGGGCCCCTCGATGATTTAGTGATGACACCCTAAATGCTTGGCCAAGCCGTGACTAAGTTGATGTGTTTAACTGTAGTCTGTTGTCAGTCATTATAAATCAGAAATTGAGAAACAACACATAGACTGAGAGAATGATTATAATCCATGTCTCATGTCTATAAAATATCTAGAATGGAGGAATATATGATCTCTTATCTAAAGGACAGGTTACTGATAAGATAAGAGTTCGACAGCGTCTTTGAGAGCTACGATTGCTAATCGGATTCTACTTGCATTTATGGTTACTAGACTTATCCAAGTGGGAGACTGTTGGATTAGTGTCTAAGCCTGTAACCATATTTGGTAAGTACTTGACTCGGTTGTGCATGGTCCTTTTGGGTTGCCTTCACCAAAGCAACTTGACTGGAGAAATAATAGAGAAAGAGGTTATTATGGTTTATTAATATATTATATGAATAATATATTAAAAGAGAAATCATATTTATTTAGTTAACATTGGTCGAGAATCAATTAAGAATTAATTTTGTGATCAAAAGAAGTTAATTGAACTAGGGGGACTGAACTGTAATTATGTGATAGTTGCAAAGTAGGGCAAAGGATGCCCTATATGATAGGGTGGACGAATTCAAGGGGATAAGGCCTTGGAATTCGTCCATGATAAGGTTTCTAGGGTTATCCTTTGGGTTGTTTGGTAGCTAAGCAACCAGATAAGGATAATGACTGAAACCCTAATTCCTACACCTATATAAAGACCCCTTGGCATAAGAAATTCGGCCATTTGATACCTAGGGTTCCTAGAACCGAATTTCATACCTCCCCTCTCTCTCTTGCCTCTCCATTTACTCTTGGTGTTTGTGAGCCATTAGAGGTACTACACTTGTGGTACTTGCTTTCAAAGACAAGAAGAGTCAAGATACAAGTTGTTATTACAACATAACAACAAGAGGTATGTATTCCATTCTCATTTATGATTTTCGAAATGACCTAGGAGCATGTTAGGTTTCTTTTGTGCTCATAATGTTGTATAACTAATAGTGAAAACATAGATTTGTATCTAAGGTTGTATGTACACATATGATTGTTTGTATAAAACTCATATGTTTAGAGTAGGGATGAGATATAAAACCGAAAAACCAGACTTGAACCGGAGTCGGACCGGAACCGGTATAACCGGAAAATGCTTAAACATTCCGAGTATTGAGTTCCAAAATTAATCTTATTCGGGTTCCGGGTATTGTGGGTTTTGGAACCGGATATGTAAAAAACCGAAACTGAGTTTAATGGACCAGAACCAGTTTAGTGGGCCAAGGAACCGGACACAAAAGGGTTATCAAAAAGAATAATTTGAAATGGGTATATGATACTTATTAGATGCCTAGACTCTAAACATTTTAAGTCTTGACTGTTTCTTCCCGGTTCAAGAAAATTGACACTCACTTAAGAGCTTTCAATTTTGAATTCTTGAGGACTAGTAGAAGAACAAACATATAAAGTTTTTGCAATTGGCAGCTATAGTGGTATTACCGATTTTTATCATCACTAACATCTGAGGCATATTGATTAGTATTTTAGTAAATGAATTGAGAAGATTGTAAGTGGTGACAAAATCATACATTTATTCACTAACGCTTATATTTCACAAATGTCTAGTAAATATTTTTTTCTGAAAGAACAAGACTTTTGTTAAAAACTCAAATCTATTGAGACCATTTATATTATAGTTACTTTCAAAACCTTGTTTGTGGGTTGATTATATATTCAAATCCCAAAATCCAATTTTTAAGATGCAATTACTTATGTTTTTTGATTTGAAGACGATAGTTATTGGTGGGGAGTTTTTATTAAAAATTATTTCGGGTTACAACAAATTATTTTTTTGCTTTTGTTTAAAAATTTTGAGTTTCGGTTTCATTTACGGTTTCCAGTTATTTCCGGGTCTAACACACGAATCATGTTCCAATTATCAATTTCCAGTCCCAACCGGTTTCATACCCACTATACCCGGTTTCATACCCATAGCCGAACCGAACCAGTTACCGTATACCGGTCCAGTTCTCGGTTCTTATAATCCTTCAATTCAGGGTTCCAGTCCAGGTCAATCAATCCGGTTTTGGACACACTTTCATCCCTAGTTTAGAGTTTGTATTTGTGTTTAAGTTGTAGTGTCATCATTTTTTGTTCCATATTCAATGAATTACACTTCACCGAAGTCGGGATAACAAAACTAAAAGATTTTTAGCTTTTCAGCTACTGCTTCAACAACTTATACCATAAGCTACTAATGTTGTCTTAGTAAAATGCAAGAGTACAAGAACAGGAAAAAAAAATTTTAAAAAAAAAAAAAAACCCACACCAGTATGCAAGTCCAGACCAAGGTCCATAACTTTCTCTCAAGTCGGTCAAGTTCCAAAACGGTTCCAATCCGGTCAAAATGTTCACCCCTTTTTTATGGTCATATCAGTGAATAACTCATGAAAAAAAAAACTAATTACAATAATGGTTAAATCACAAAAGAACCCTCTTAAATATTTACTACAAAAATCATACATTTTATATTTTCTCGGAAAAATGATGTTAATTAGCAAACAAAAAAATGTGCCTTTTAAAAGATTTTTCTAACTAGACCATTGACATGAAAAATAAATATATTCACGAAATAGACGGTGATGGTAAAAGAAATGATTTTTAAATCAATTTATATATATATATATATATATATATATATATATATATATATATATATATATATATATATATATATATATATATAGCATTAAAATAATCAAATTTTAAGATGTGGGTGAAAAGTTGCTATAAGAAAACCGATTATCAATATAAATATAAATATAAATATAGATGTAAAACTACTTGCCTATATTTGAGGCTGCTCTACTGAATATCAAAACACAAAGTCCAAAATAGCCCTTTTCAAAGCAAGTTTGCAACATCATGTTCGGAAACCATATACTACCTCTTGAATCTTGATATTAATTTTACACTCTCACAAATTCATAAAATAAACAAATCTAAAGCGTTCAAAACTGCATCCACAAAGGATTGGGGGTTTAATCTTTAACCCACAAAGTTTACCACTTTTGTTCCTTGTTTCTTCTTTGGTTTGGATTCCTTAGAAACAATATCAGCTTTGGGCTCAAAAGTCTTCTTCTCTTTATCATCTTCAATCATGCTGAAATCATCCTCAAGATCATCACCACTTGCAAATTTGGTCACCTGCCCTCTTGCAACTGCTCCTATCCCAGTTGCTAAGATCCACAAAAAACAAATACTTAAAATTGTAAATATGAACTAAATGCAAAACAAAATAGCAACATACTTTCATTTGTTTGTTTATTATAGCATCCTACTTTCATTTCTTTCTAGTGCATCAATGCACAAATATAAATTTATAATAAAAGTTGTCAATTAAACAGTCAGTCAGTGAAGAATTCTTACATCTTTTGGCAGAATCACTTCTATTGCTTTTGTTTGGACAATCTTTAGCCAAATGTGTCACACCCCCACATACTTTGCAACAACCTCCCTACAACAACAACAACAATGTTTCATATAAATAAAAAAAATAAAATGTCAAGAACATAACTTATTGATAACATAAAAAACACTAAAATGCACCTTCGGATATATTCCATGAGCGTTTTTAGGACAATCCTTACTCAAATGTCCTCGTTCTTTACATATAAAGCACGATGCATATTTTGTTCCCCCTGCACCACAAAGATAGGGATAGTTAGGTAATTTCACATTGATCTCAAACAAACCCTCAGAATTAACCTTACAATAATAAATCCAAAAGCACATTCAAACACCCCATCAATAATCATAAATTCAAATATATAAACATCAATCAGAGAGGAAAATATGAATAAATTACCATCTTGAAGTGGCTGGGGGCATAGAGCCAAAGAATGTCCAAAGTCTCCACAATTATAACATAACTTGTCATCAACATCCTCTCCACTTTTCTTGGGGCAGTTCTTGAGACTGTGGCCACGTTGCCGACATAACAAACATATCTGCAAACACATTTTATATGTAATTATGATTAGGCTTTAAAATTTTAATTGTAATCTAGCTGTAAACGTAAAGTTATCAAGTTATAGTAATCAGTTTCTGAGTGTCTGAGAATAAGTAATTATGATTAGGGTTGAAATAATCAAATTTGGAGAATCGGGTAATAACTATTATAGGTTCCAAGTAGAACTTTCATTCCGTTCGATATAAACCCTAACTTTAACTTATCAAATTTTAGGCAATGGATTAACAAAATATCCTCCAATGAAAGTTCAATACATATCGATTGAACGAAAACGAACAAGCTGCGCCGCTAGCAAAAACTATGAAATGCAAATTTCATACGAACGGAATGAAAGCTATGAAATGCAAATTAACATTAACTTGAAAAGAAAATAGACAAAACCTACCTTGTGTTTTTCCCACTGATCTTTCTCCGGGCAATTTTTGGCAATATGATTATCAGCTTTACAGATGAAACAGCTATCACCGGGTCTCATTCCGGGCACTCTGAGAGGGTGTTTTTTGTATGCAGGTCTCCTGGATTTGCTCGGGTCAGTGGAATCTGATTTCTTGCGCTTGAAATTACTCTTCTTCTTCTTCTTCTTCTTATTTGGATCCTGTGGCGGTGTGGGCTGGGGTTTAGGAAACAGTTCCGGGTGCTCTTCCTTGAATCGTTTGCGAGCTAATATCTGCCTTTTGCACACCATTTTTGTACGGAAAATCAACAAGAAAGCGAGAAGTTGCCGTTGTTAGATAGGGAGGTAAAAGATTGAGGACAGAAACCCTGCAAGAGAAAGAGGGTTGAAGCCAGGAGTTGGAAAAAAAAAAGTCCCGGGTTTTCTACAAAGCCCATAACTTAATGAAGCCCTACATGGCTACATGATACAAGGCCAGGCTACAAGTACTATCGGTGGAATTGGTATGGTATGGTCAATTTTTTCATAAATCGTATATCATATCTACTTGTAATTGGTACAATAATTTTGATATCATTACCATTCCAATATAATTAGTACCAACTTATTTAACTATCAATAAGTTTGGTACATATTGGTAGTGATATATATACCAATATATATAGGGATTTTATGAATAAAGATTTTAGTATTCATGGTAAATTGTGAAAGAGGCTTTTGTGAAAGAAAGTTTTGTGAACAGATGAGATTGTTAACTCGATCCGGAAAGATTTTATTAATTTCTACCATGACTATAGACTTTAAAGTAGTAGAGGAAAATAGATCATGTTGAACATGAGTTTAAACTTTAAACTTTCCTAATACGGTAGATGGTAATATCAAAGCTCTTAAACCTTAAACACTAAACACACTTAAAATTTAAATATATGATCACACACACACAACCCCACACACACACTTATATATATATATATATATATATATATATATATATATATATATATATATATATATATATATATATAATTGGTTTGTATTGTAACACCGTAAAAATTTAAATAATTTTTCGGATTTTAAAAATCATATAATTCCATTCACATCCACGTTTTAAAACATTGTATCATCATTATCTTAATACAAAACCCCAAGATCAAAATATATAAACTCTAGTGTGCGTGAGTACGAGTCATGTCGGCGCCTTCCCGCGATCATCGTTGGTACCTGAAACACCACACATAACACTGTAAGCATATTTGCTTAGTGAGTTCCCCAAAATACCACATAAACACATATCAGTCACTCAAGGTTGTAACTCTGTTGACCCTCTGGTCGAATATCTCTGTGGGACCCTCTTGGCCCCATAACTTTGTGGACCCACTGGTCCTAACTCTGTAAACTCTGAATCATGCATATCACATATCACAATAAATCACAACACATAATAACATGCAAATACCCTGTCATATAACTCTAAAATACTCTGTCACATAATTCTGTTACCACACTAGGTAAAGTATAGTGAGAAGACTCACCTCAGATGTCTCGGTAAATCTCTGACTCGGTAGAAATATGATCTAGCCTCCGCCTAATCACATAAAGTAAATATTCTCATAAATATAACTCTCGGGACTAGACTCAACCCTCTCTAGGCACCCTCAGCAGGCAAAAGACCATTTTACCCCCTCTTTTAGCTCAAAGGCCACATTATTGACCAAACCCTAAAAGTCAACAAAAGTCAATGGTCAAACTTTGACCCGACTCGTCTAGTGCACTTGGGCGACTCGGCGAGTCTACACGTGTCCACTAACTCTTTAGTCCCGCTTGGCACGTCGAGTTCCTCACCTTGCTCGACGAGTCACACCTGCCATGAATCGCGGGGCTACCCCGACTCAACTCGCCGAGTCTCAAGAACAACTCGACGAGTTCCGCCTTGAACTCCAGTCCCCTAATCCCCCTCTGACTCACTGAGTTATTTACCCAACTCGGCAAGTCTACTCACTGAGTGATTTATGGGAAACCCTAACCCTACTCGTCGAGTCTGATATTTGGACTCGACGAGTTCATGCCATGCACAAACTCCATAGACCTCCTGAGGCCATATCTGTTCCTTTAATCCATAGATCTGACCTTCCCAAGCATGCTAATCACGTAAAGTTCAAACCTTGACACACATATGACATCTAGATGGTCTCACTTGGTGATTTATCCCCAAAAATAACATCCTAAATTCATGGCTCCCAAAATAGCTCATAAAGCTCCAAGGGTTAAGGTCTCTGGACCTCTTTGAGTCCAGATCCAAAGCATAAACTCGAGAGGGGACCAATTGCTCCACATATCCATCCTCTAAAGGGGGTTAGAAAACCCTAACTCTAAGAATCAACACCAATCTGAAGAAGGTCCGAATAAATACCTCAAGATGAAGTCTATGAACTCTGAAGTCACCAGAATCGCACATCCTTCAGCCTCATCTTGCCTTGGTCACCTCCTTCTTGCAATTACACCAAAAAAATGATCAAGAATGGCCTCTCCTTCCTCACAAACACTCTAGATCTCTTAGGGTTTCTCTCTGGGGTTTGGTAGCCGCAAATGACGGCCCTAAGGGCCTTTAAATAGGTCCCAAACCCAGGAAATTAGGGTTTCATTAAACAGCGTGGACTCGCCGAGTCCACTAATGAACTCGTCGTGTCCAGCTATGAACTCGGATACGAATCCGCGACCATACTCGGCGAGTCTAAACACCAACTCGCCGAGTCCCCTCCCAACCTCCAAAAATAAAGGAATAAATAATATACCTGGGAATCCGGGTGTTACAATTCTCCCCCACTAGAATTAGACTTCGCTCTCGAAGTCTCACTCTGCAAACAACTCTGGATGCTACTCCCGCATCTCACGTTCCGGCTCCCAAGTCAACTCTGACCCTTTCCGATGCTGCCACTGGACCTGCACCAGAGGTGCCTCCTTGCTCCTCAGAACCTTGATATTCCAATCCCTAATCGCCACTGGCCTCTCAATATAGTTCAGGCTCGCATCCACCTGTATATCTTCTAATGACACCACTGCCGACTCGTCGGCTATACACTTTCTCAGCTGTGAAACGTGGAAAATGTCATGGATCTGACCCAACTCTGCAGGTAACTCCAAACGGTAGGCTACCCTGCCTACCCTCGCGATCACCCTGAAAGGACCAATATATTGGGGTCCCAACTTGCCCCTCTTCCTGAATCGAATCACTCCTTTCCAAGGAGAGACCTTCAGGAGCACGAAGTCGTCAACCTGAAACTCGAGCTCGGACCGGCGCCTGTCCGCATAACTCTTCTAACGACTCTGAGCGGTCAACAACCTCTGTCTGACCTGCTGAATCTGCTCTGTCGTCTGAAGCACGATCTCAGTACTACCCATCACATGCTGCCCTACCTCTCCCCAGCAAATGGGGGTCCGACACCTCCTCCCATTCAACAACTCAAAGGGTGGCATACCAATGCTCGAATGATGGTTGTTGTTGTTGTAGGAAAACTCTGCCAAGGGCAAGTACGTGTCCCAACTCCCGCCGAAATCCAACACACATGCTCGGAGCATGTCCTTGAGCGTCTGAATTGTCCGATCACTCTGCCCATCAGTCTGTGGGTGGTATGCGGTACTAAAATGCAGTCTCGTACCCAATTCCTCATGAAACTTCTTCCAGAATCTGGAAGTGAAACGTACATCTCGATCTGAGACAATCGAGATCGGCACTCCATGCCGCGATACCACCTCTCTCACGTACATCTCTGCCAACCTCTCCACGGAAGAGCTCTCACTGATAGCAAGGAACTGAGCGCTCTTCGTCAACCTGTCCACAATCACCCAAATTGCATCGACACCTCTCGCAGTCCTTGGCAATTTGGTGATGAAATCCATGGTAATCTGTTCCCATTTCCACTCAGGAATCTCTAACGGCTGCAACTTACCATGTGGACGCTGGTGCTCAGCCTTAACCCTGCGACAGGTCAAGCATCTTTCTACAAACCATGCGACATCCCTCTTTATACAGGGCCACCAATACTCCCTCTTCAGGTCTAAATACATCTTAATGGCCCCGGGATAGATCGAGAACTTCGATCTATGAGCCTCTTCCATCAAAATGGTACGCGTCCCGCCCACAAACGGTACCCATATCTGACCCTGAAATGTCATAAGCCCCCGGCCATCGGTAACAAACTCTGATACCAGCCCGACAACTCGCTCTTTCTTCTGGCTTTCTGGCCTCACGGCCTCAGCCTGGGCCCCACGAATAGTGTCCAACACCGGAGTCATCACTGTCAATATCAAACAAACATCTCGCATCGGGGCGCCCTCCACCCTTCGGCTCAGTGCATCGGCTACAACATTAGCCTTGCCCAGATGGTACAGGATCTCACAATCGTAATCCTTCACCACATCCAACCATCTCCTCTGGCGCATATTCAGGTTGGGCTGATCCATTAGATACTTCAGGCTCTTGTGGTCTGTGTATATGGTACATCGAACCCCATACAGATAGTGACGCCAGATCTTGAGGGCGAACACCACCTCCCCCTACTCCAGATCATGGGTGGGATACCTCATCTCATGAGGCTTCAGCTGCCTCGATGCGTGTAACGCCCGTAGATCCGGGCTAGTCAATTTAGAGACGATAAGCATAAAAAATGACTTTTTGATGGAAGATTATTTAGAAGGATTAATCTTAACTAAGTTATAGTATATGTTACAAGGATTCCGTACATATAAAGAACGCTGAGATCCGAGTTATAACGAAGTAGTTATAACCTGTCGAAGTTTCGCGACAGAACCGGCACAACCCAGCACGACGTAAATAGTGAATTAAAGGTAGATAGATATCTATCCTTAGTGATCTAAACGAGAGTCGAAGATGACTTCGATAGTAGTACAACGATAAAAGACAAACGAAAACGGAGTTCAGATGAAGGAGTTATGAATTTCGAACGGAGTTTTCCTGTCCCGACCTACTAAAGATAATATATAAGTAATATATTTATAATATATTAAAAATAAAGTCAAAATTAGCCAATGGAATATAAACGAGAGTTGTAGAGCATAATCTCACCTACGCGTCAATATAAAGAATGTCGAAAACGGAGTTCGTATGCGAAAGTTATGAATTTCTGAAGTTCGGGGCGCGAAACCCCAAAACTGTCAGTAACCACGACGTGGCAAGCAGTGCCACGACGTGGCCAGTCTTCTAACACCTCCAGGAGTCCCCCAGATGCAACTTGCGATGACGCATGCAGTGACGACCAAGCCCACGACGTGGGAAAAGGTGCCACGACGTGGCAAGGGCCAATTTTGCCCTATAAATAGATTTGAAGGGCCAGCCGTTTAGGGTTGCTATTTTCTCTTCTCTCTCTCCCGTTTTACCTCGATTTACGTGCAAGAAATATCCCGAAGCCCAGGTATCAACCCCGAGACCCGAAGCGAGTCCCGAAGCCCCGAAGATCCCAAGAAGAAAAGAGTTTCCGAGCCGAAGCTCTGCCCGTGAGAAACCCGATGTGTGAAGATATCCCGGTTTCACCGAAGAATACTACTCTTAGAGCTGTAGTGCTGTCCGATCATCTTCTGATCAAGTGAGTGTATAGTCCCTTTCATAACACGATTTTAATACAAGTATTGTTTTAATGTATTAAGTATATGTTTTGGGTGAGTATGTGATCACTTTCTTCTAACACATATATATTAAGTATTTGCTATGAAATATGTGCTATGTGTTTATGCATTGTTGTTTATTTGAGATGAGTGTGGAATGGATGTTTTATATAAGTGTTAAATGAGTTAATCTGTATATGTATTTTGTATCTACAAATATGTTGGGTAGGACATGGGTAGATGAGATAGTTGGTGTAGGATAAAAGATTAGTTGGATAATAAGATCAAAAGGTTAGCTTTAGATTCGTGAGTAGGGATCAGGAATAGAGATAAACATGTTATTAATCAATTGGCATGTATTGCGAGAGGGATATCGAGTATGATACTGTCAATAAGCAAGATAAAACTGTTAGTAATCCATTGGCATGTATTGCGAGAGGGATCTAGAGTATGATACTGTCAGTAAATAAGATAAACATGTTAGTAATCCATTGGCATGTATTGCAAGAGGGATCTCGAGTATGATATTGTCAATAAACAAGATAAACCTGTTAGTAATCCATTGGCATGTATTGAGAGAGGGATCTCGAGTATGATACTATCAATGAACAAGATAAACCTTGGTAGCTATGGATTTAAGTAATCCATTGGCATGTATTGCGAGAGGGATCTAGAGTATGATACTGTCAGTAAATAAGATAAACCTGTTAGTAATCCATTGGCATGTATTGTGAGAGGGATCTCGAGTATGATATTGTCAATAAACAAGATAAACCTGTTAGTAATCCATTGACATGTATTGCGAGAGGGATCTCGAGTATGATACTGTCAATGAACAAGATAAACCTTGGTAGCTATGGATTTAGTACCGTATAGACGAACTTTGGCGACTATAGAGTTAGCGCTTGTTAAGTGCACGTTGGTGACTATGGAATTAGCGTCTGATAGCTATGGATTTATTACCTGATAGATAAACTTTGGCAGCAATGGACATCGTGCTGATTCCTTAGGTCAATCCTTAGGAATGAATGAATGAAGGATAGTTGATTCTTAGGGTAAAACCTTAAGAGTAAAGAAGATAATGGGGATGGGTAATTGGGTTGATTGTTTGATTATATATATATATATATATATATATATATATATATATATATATATATATATATGATATAATAGTGTGGGTTGAAAACCCTATATGCTCACCAGGCTCCCAAGCCTGACCCACTCAGTTTAATTGTATCACAGGTATCGATATGAAGCTGCTTTGCACTGAGAGATTAAAGGAGATGTAAATCACTAGAGTAAATGAATGTATGTTCTGTTTATGCTTATGTGTCTGTATTGGAACATGACATCCTGAGGTTTTATTATTTAATGAAAATACATTCTCTTTGAGAAATGTTTTGATAAGTTTTTATCATATCTTGTTTTGGGAACAAATTTCGCAACCGTTTTCTTTAAACAAATACTCTGATTTATAAAACAAAGCATAAACAAATCGGTCTTTTTTGGCCGTGAAATTTGGGGATGTCACAATGCGTATGCTATAACATGACCCTTCTGCATAATCACCGCTCCCAGTCCAGATATTGACGCGTCACAATACACTACGAAGTCCTCCATCCCCTCCGGAAGGGCTAACACCGGAGCTTCGCATAGTCTCTGGCAAAGTGTCTCGAAGGAGGCCTGCTGCTCTGGACCCCATGAAAAAACAACACCCTTCTGGGTCAACTTAGTGAGTGGCACGACGATCTTGGAGAAATCCCTGATAAATCTCTGATAATAATCAGCCAACCCTAGGAAACTCCTGATCTCGGTAGGTGACATCGGCACCTCCCAAATCATCACTGTCTCAATCTTGGCCGGGTCGACCAATATCCCTTTCCGGTTCACGAGGTGCCCTAGGAACTGGACCTCTCGCAACAAAAAATCACACTTGGAGAATTTGGCATAAAGCCTCTCCGATCTCAGAACTCCAAGGATTTCCCTTAAATTCTCCTCATGCTGCTCTCTGGATCTCGAATACACCAATATGTCGTCGATGAAAACGATCACCGAGCGATCCAACATCGGTCTGCACACTCTGTTCATGAGATCCATGAACACCGCCGGTGCGTTGGTGAGTCCGAAAGGCATCACCACGAACTCGTAATGCCCATAACGAGTCCTGAATGTTGTCTTCTGGATGTCCTCATCTCGCACCCTGACCTGATGATATCCAGACCTCAAATCGATCTTGGAGAACCAAGATGCCCCCTGCAACTGATCGAACAAATCGTCGATCCTCGGCAACGGCTAACGGTTCTTGACCGTTAGCTTGTTCAACTTCCGGTAATCAATGCACATCTGGTGTGAACCATCCTTCTTCTTGACAAAAAGGATAGGCGCTCCCCATGACGAACTGCTCGGCCGAATAAACCCCTTCCCCGGTAGCTCCTGGAGCTGCGAGGATAACTCCTGCATCTCTGGAGGCGTAAGACGATAAGGCGCCTTGGTGATAGGCGCAGCCCTCGGAACCAAATCGATATTGAACTCTACCTGCCTCTCCGGAGGCACACCCAACAACTCTTCTGGGAATACATCCGGAAACTCACGCACTATCGGGACCTCATCAACTGACCTCGGTCTCTCTGAATCAACCCTCGCATCCATCACATATGCTACAAATCCCCTACATCCCTGTTGTAGACTCTGTCTCGCTCTAGTGGCCGAACAAAATGCTGACCCAGAACGTGTAACCTCGCCATACACCCTAAGAGCTCCCCCACTGGGGTCTGGTATGGTCACCAGCTGTCTCTCACAGTTGATAACCGCTCCCACTTTGCTCAACCAGACCATGCCCACGATGACACAGACATCCCCCATCGCAATAGGAACCAAATCAATCGGAAACTCCATGCCGAAAATCTCGAGTACACATCCTCGGATCACTTCGGCGGCATACACCGTCCTCTCGTCAGCTATGGAAACTCTCAAAGGTCGACTCAACACCTCTCGACTAATACTGATGTGCTGACTAAAAGCCAAAGATACAAAAGACCGACTCGCACCCGAGTCAAATAACACCAAGGCATGTACAAAATTCACAAGAAAAGTACCTACACATAACATAAAATAAACACTATATCCCAACATCAAAATAAATACAAGAAAGGATACATACCAGCCACGACGTCGGGCGCAACGCGGACCTCCTCCGCAGTCAACTAAAAGGCTCTCCCTCGTGCCTTTGGCACCTCAGCCTTCACTGGCCGGCTCTCAGCAACTCTGATAGCAGCAGGGGAAGATCCTTGAGGTGCTCCCTGGGCTGTCCCTCGCAACTGTAGACACTCTACCTTGCGGTGTCTGTTCTGGTTACAGTGAAAGCATACTGCAAACCCCTTGGGGGCAATCCTTGGCCATATGCCCCTCCTTGCCACATTTGTGGCAAGACCCCGCTCTACACACCCCATCGTGGCTCTTGCCGCACTTGCCACAAGTGCGGCCCTTCTGACTCCCAGATCTCGAATCAGCGGGCTTAGCCCGCTTGGCTGCCGACTGAGACTGTGTCGGTCGTCGATCCCTCCCCTAAGACTCAACCTCCTCCCTAGCCTGAGTCTCCAACTCTATCTCCCTCTTCCGGGCATTTGCCTGAAGCTCAGCAAATGTCCGGTACGTTGAGTTCGCCACGAACTCCCGTATATCCCTCCTCAAAATTCTCAGATACCGGCTCATACGTGCCTGCTCGGAGGACACGTGCTCTGGGCAGAACATCGCCTGCTCATGGAACATCCTCGTAATCACTGTGACAGACTCAACACCCTGCTTGAGGGTCAAAAACTCCTGGGCCAAACGCTCCCTCTCCACCTGGGGAACGTACTCGTCTCGAAACATAGCAGTGAACCTCTCCCAGGTCACTGCAGCAAGCTCAAAAGGCGTATAGTGCGTCGTCACAAACTTCCACCAGTCCTTCGCTCCCAAGCGAAGCTGGTTCAGCGCGAACCGGACTCTCAAATGCTCAGGAGATGAGAAAGTAAAGAAACACCCCTCAATGTATGAAATCCACCTCATCGCTGCAATCGGGTCCTGGGTCCCATCAAACTTCGGTGGTTTTGTGTTGCTGAACTCCCGGAACAGCAACGCATCACCACCCTGCGGTCTAGCCGCAGCTACAGCTGCAGTGGCCACAGCAACAACAACATCAGAAAGAGCAGCGTATCTCTCATCAAATGTCTCTATCAGGGTGGTCTTGATAGACCCGAACATCTCTGGAATCTCAGCGCATATGCAACAGCCACCTCAGCATGAATCATCTGGCGGAGCTCCTCGTCGCTCACACCCCCTCCACTAGTCCCTGGTCTGTGGCGCGTTCCCACCATGCTACCTTTCTGAAATACAACACAAGATATCAAGGACTCGCTCGAGCGTGCACACACTCGATACCCCCAATCCTACTTGGTTTTTGGTACCCTATGGATTCTTACTTGGGTTGCGCACTGACCCAGTGCCTTCGGTAGTACGGTCCCAATACTACCGACCACACCGACTCAACACTCATTCCAAGTCCTCCTCCCAGAGTCCCAAATTTCCAAGCACTCTACTCTCTTAAATCATGTGCTACTCATAAGCAGATATCTCATAAGCACCTCGCTGCTATCTAAGCACTCTCAAACATTTCTAGCAGCAAAAGCCCCTAGACTAAGGCATCATATATCAGGCCACTCTAGTCCTAATAAGAATACCTAGTCTACTCTATCATGCATATCATAATTCGTCATATAGCATAACATAACATATCTGATAGCACTTATTGTAAGGGTATTTTGGGAAATCACCGTTCGGGCGCTGGCTGATCGTACACACGGCTCGACTCTGTTTGTCTCAAAAAAAATTTTTACTCTTTTCAAAAGTTCTACTTTATTATCAAAATTTTCCTCAAATCCTCAGTTTGAGTTCAGATACGCCCGAAGATGCATCCGAATCCCTCAAACCAAGGCTCTGATACCAACTTGTAATACCGTAAAAATTTAAATAATTTTTTGGATTTTAAAAATCATATAATTTCATTCACATCCAAGTTTTAAAACATTGTATCATAAATATCTTAATACAAAACCCCAACATCAAAATATATAAACTCCAGTGTGTGTGTGTACGAGTCATGCCAGCGCCTTCCTGCGATCATCGTTGGTACCTGAAAACACCACACATAACACTGCAAGCATATTTGCTTAGTGAGTTCCCCAAAATACCACATAAACACATATCAGCCACTCAAGGTTGTAACTCTGTTGACCCTCTGGTCGAAATCTCCGTGGGACCCTCTTAGCCCCAAAACTCTATGGACCCACTGGTCCTGACTCTGTAAACTCTGAATCATGCATATCACATATCACAACACATAATAACATGCAAATACCCTAGCATATAACTCTAAAATACTTTGTCACATAATTTTGTTACCACACTAGGTAAAGTATAGTGAGAAGACTCACCTCAGATGTCTCGGTAAATCTCTGACTCGGTAGAAATATGATCTAGCCTCCGCCTAATCACATAAAGTAAATATTCTCATAAATATAACTCTCAGGACTAGACTCAACCCTCTCTAGGCACCCTCAGCAGGCAAAAGACCATTTTACCCCTCTTTTAGCTCAATGGCCACATTATTGACCAAACCCTAAAAGTCAACAAAAGTCAATGGTCAAACTTTGACCCGACTCGTCTAGTGCACTTGGGCGACTCGGCGAGTCTACACGTGTCCACTAACTCTTTAGTCCCGTTTGGCACATCGAGTTCCTCCCCTTGCTCGACGAGTCACACCTGCCATGAATCGCGGGGCTACCCCGAATCAACTCGTCGAGTCTCAAGAACAACTCGGCGCGTTCCGCCTTGAACTCCAGTCCCCTAATCCCCCTCTGACTCACTGAGTTATTTACCCAACTCGGCAAGTCTACTCACTGAGTGATTTATGGGAAACCCTAACCCTACTCGCCGAGTCTGATATTTGGACTCGACGAGTTCATGCCATGCACAAACTCCATAGACCTCCTGAGGCCATATCTGTTCCTTTAAGCCATAGATCTGACCTTCCCAAGCATGCTAATCACGTAAAGTTCAGACCTTGACACACATATGACATCTAGATGGTCTCACTTGGTGATTTAGCCCCAAAAATAACATCCTAAGTTCATGGCTCCCAAAATAGCTCATAAAGCTCCAAGGGTTAAGGTCTCTGGACCTCTTTGAGTCCAGATCCAAAGCATAAACTCGAGAGGGGACCAATTGCTCCACATATCCATCCTCTAAAGGGGGTTAGAAAACCCTAACTCTAAGAATCAACACCAATCTGAAGAAGGTCCGAATAAATACCTCAAGATGAAGTCTATGAACTCTGAAGTCACCAGAATCGCACATCCTTCAGCCTCATCTTGCCTTGGTCACCTCCTTCTTGCAATTACACCAAAAAAATGATCAAGAATGGCCTCTCCTTCCTCACAAACACTCTAGATCTCTTAGGGTTTCTCTCTGGGGTTTGGTAGCCGCAAATGACGACCCGAAGGGCCTTTAAATAGGTCCCAAACCCAGGAAATTAGGGTTTCATTAAACAGCGTGGACTTGCCGAGTCCACTTATGAACTCGTCGAGTCCAGTTGTGAACCCAGATACGAATCTGCGACCATACTCGGCAAGTCTAAACACCAACTCGCTGAGTCCCCTCCCAACCTCTAAAAACAAAGGAATAAATAATATACCTGGGAATCCGAGTGTTACATGTATGGTACTACCATGATAATTAAAACTTTGTACCATTACCGTACCATATTTTGGTAATTGATATGGTACTACCAACCAAACTTTTTGGCTACCAATCATATTGGTTACCAACATTATTGGTTCGGATGGTAACATGTTGGTTGGTTTTCTATGGTATACATTAGGGGCCATATTCCTTTGTTTTTTCGAGACAGTCGGGGATTATTGAGTAAGTGTAGCAGGGTTTGGGTTCCAGCATTTGAGGGAGTAAGGCAAAAGATTTTGGAGGAGGCACATAGGTCCAAGTTTTCTATCCTCCCCAGGGCCACAAAAATGTACCGAGACCTGAGATTGAGCTATTAGTGGCCCTGCGTGAAACGGGAAGTTGCATGGTTTGTTGAGCGACATTTTACCTATAGGAAGGTCAAAGCCGAGCATCAAAGACCTCACGACAAGGTTCATCTACTACCCATCCCCATGTGGAAATGGGAGGAGATCACCATGGACTTTATCAAGAAATTGCCCAGGACGGCGCAGGGTGTTGATTCCATTTGGGTTATTGTAAACATGTTGACCAAGAGTGCTCATTTTATTTTGATTTCTGAGAGTATCTCCGCAGAGAGATTAATAGAGATTTATGTGCGAGAGGTGGTGGTCTGGCACGGAGTGCCGGTATTAGTGGTCTCGGACCGCGATGTTCGATTAACCTCTAGATTCTAGACAAAGTTTCATTAGGATTTGGGTACTCAACTGCTTTCCAGCACAACTTACCACCCCCAGACTGATGAGCAGAGTATGTGGACGATGAAGACGCTTGAGGATATGCTACCTTCCACTAGCAGAGTTCTCATACAACAATAGTTATCATGCTAGTATTGACCGATCCCCGTTTGAGATGTTGTATGGTTGGAGGTGTAGGACTCCTGTTGGTTGGAAGGAGGTTGGGCATCAATTTATGGGAAGCACCGAAGTGGTGCTTAAGACCACCGAGTTAATTCAACAGGTGCGTGATAGGCAGCGAGTCGCGTAGAGCCGCCAGAAAAGTTATGTTGACTGGCGTTGTTCGGATCTTGAGTTTCAGGTAGGAGACTTTGTTTTGCTAAAGGTTTTACCCTAGAAGGGTGTCATCTGGTTTCAGAAGAGGGGCAAGTCGGGGGCCTGATTCATTGGTTCATTCAGGATTTTTTCCCGAGTTGGCAGGGTTGCTTATCGGGTGGATCTTCCCGATGAGCCCAGTCAGATCCATAACACCTTCCACATGTCGCAACTCCGGAAGTGTGTAGGAGATGAGGCTGCAGTTATTTCTTTGGATGATATTCAGGTGCATAGGAGCTTGAACTATGTGGAGAAGCCCATTGCAGTTTTGGATAGAAAAACTAAAGCCCTTCGGAACAAAGTGGTGAAGTTGGTTAAGGTGAAATGGCAACACCAAAGGGGCTCTGAATGGACTTAGGAGCCGGAGGACGAGATGAGAGAGCATTACCTAGACTTATTTGCTTTAGCAGACTTCGAGGGCGAAGTCTAGTCCAAGTAGGGGAGATTTGTAACAATCAAGTTTCAAGTAATTACTCGTTTTCCTCAGGAATGAAATTTCCTTGCAAAAGGGTCCTTACGTATGTTGGGCGTACATAGGTGTACGCTTAGCGTACTGGGGGAAGTTGGTCACGGGTGTGCACCATGTACGTGGGGCGTACATGGATTAGGACTAAAACCTTAATATTCGGACTTGTGACATGTTTAAACACCCCTAAGTCATTTGGACCTTACCCTAACCAGCCTCCATCACTCTCAAACGTCCCTAAAACCCTAAAATCCTTTGTGTGTGCCTCATGAGCATGTGAGTGCCTCAAATACCTCACTTTTGGTGTGTTAGCAAAAAGAAGGAAATGGAAGCAAGCTTGAACGTGGGAAAAGCTTTTGGATCTTGCATTTAGAGCAGATTCGGAAGCTTGTGGATGTAAAATGCTTTCTCCTTGGCAATCCTTGTTGTTTATTGATCTTGGGTTTTCTAAGAGTCCTCCTTTGAGTTCATAAATCATCTCTTGTGGGTTTGGGCAACTCTAGAGGTTAGGAAGGATATAATTGAGGTCCTTTAGCTTGATTATGTCATAAAAATGCAAAATTGATGGTTTCTTTGACTCCATGCATGAGTTAAGACCCTTAGAAAAGGCCTTAATGGGTTTGAATGAGTTGTTGGAGCATATATGGCATGCAAAGGCATAAAGTTGCCAACTTTATGCCTTAGGACTCTTTAAACGGCCTAAATCTATGATTGGAACGTAAAGTCTACATGTATTAAGCACTTTGAAACATCCCGTATAGTAAATAAATAAATAGATAAGGGTTAATATGAATAATAATCCTAAAGTAAATAATATTTAGCGGGGTGTTGGTGTTGGGGAGCCAATTGATATAATTTTGGATTTTAAGGGTTAAAAGCGTAAGTTCTGGATTTAATTTGAAAAGGATTTCAGAAGTCAGGGTGTATTTGGTAATTATTGGACTTAAATTAAAAGGATTGGAAGGCTTCGGGGGTTGAATGGTAAATACTGGAGTTATAATGAGAAGTTTTGTTGAAGCAAGGGCCAAACTTGTAAAAAGAATTGAATTTTTAATGAACATGGGTTTAGACCTGGTGTTCATTCCTTCCCTATTGAAGAAGCGATGTCGAGTAACCCTAACCCACTATTCCATTGCAGCCGTCACCCCTCTTCTCTCCATCGTTTTCTGATCAGGAGACGCCGCTGCAATGCTGTCGAAACGCCACCAGCTGACGTTCCCATCGTCGTTGAGCCGCCAAGCCAGCCGAGTGTTGTTTTCGTTGTTCTGCCACCGACGAGCAAAGCACATCCGATGCCGGATCCGCTGTTGTCTCTACTCTTCTCCGGTAATGACGAGTTCTTCTTCTCTTTCGTTCTTTGTCGTCCCATGTGTCACAGCCGCCGCCATGCGGCTATTCCGTCTCATGTAGCCTTTCGACCACCGACTGCCACCACCAAAACGGCTATGTTTTGTATGTTTCGGATGGGTGTGCGTGTTCCAGTCGACATATTGGGTGTGCAGGTGTGTTGTTGGTTGGAAAACCTGAGAAAAACCCACCATGACTGCCAACCATGGTGGCTGCCGCCCCTTGCCACCGTCTTCTGCCACCACCATCCACCATGAGGGTGGATGTGTGTGTGTGTTTTTGGTGCGTGTGAGCGTATACTTTATGGGTGAAGTTATTTATGAAATTTTGGCCGGAACCACCACCACCGTGAGGTGGCAGCCGCCGCCGTGAGCCGCCACTGACCACCACTACCTGAGGTGGTAGTGGGTAGTGCTTGGCATAGTGAACCCTAATCGGCTCAAACGCTTGATCTGGGCTAGTTGGATGGTTATTGGGCTAGAAACCCTAATTAGGGTTTAGAAAACCCTAATTTTGGGTTTGTTAGTTTGGATTTTACCGGGACCCGCAGTTGGACTATTAGATTGATATTATGAATTATGTTATCGTGTGAATAGCCTAGTGGAGTGATGGATGGGTTAAGTAAGAAACACTTAACCCTAATTGTCATTTTATGTGAAAACTCTAATTTGCTTGGGCCTTGGGTTGGGCCTTTCTTTTGGGCTTTGGTGATTGGGCTAATGATGGGTCATCCAAGAACAATTATGTGGACTAGAATATTTAGATGGGCTTTAGGCTAAGACCCATATGAGGGTTTGGGCCCAATTTGGAAAATTGGGCCATAGTGGGGCCATTAGTGTACCTTTGTGGTCCCATTTGGTATTGGGACTTGGTGGGCCCAAATGGGCTTAAGTTTTTTATATGTCGGATTGGTGGACCATATTTAGACCTAATATGTGAAGGTGGTCTTAGAACCTAATGGGGTTAATTGTGGGTTTTGCTCAACATTAGAGGCCGGAGTACGGCAACAGCATTTATAGGATATGTCTGCCATCCAAGGTGACCAGAGGGTCTTATTCGTGTTATTAACCAGAGGGTCTTATTTACAATATTGACCGGAGGGTCTTAGTACATATAGACCGGAGGGTCTTAGTACATTATCGACCGGAGGGTCTTATCTGTTTATAATGTGTTAATGTTATCGCGCATACACTCTTTGTGAATTATGTTGTTGTAGTAATCTGTGTATATGTTGATCTTATGTGCTTATACTGAGACATGTGATATCATGTATTTTGTCTTATGAATTATGTTTTATATTATCTTGTGCCTTGTTGAGATAGGACCAGAGGGTCCACCCGTGTTATGGGACCGGAGGGTTCTGGGGAACTCACTAAGCTTCGTGCTTACCGTGTTATGAGTTATGTGTTTTAGGTACTTCTCGGGATCACGGGAAGGCGCCGAATCGATTGTACACACGAGATGGAGTTATGTTTCTGATGATCTTGGATTTTATTCAAATAACTATGAACATGTGTTTTTGATAATTTGATATTTGGGGATTTTGTGATATATGTAGACGAGATTCATGTGATTTTAAAAATGAAAATTTTGTTTGAAAATTTAAGGTGTAACACACTTAATGGAGGATGTGCTTTATCCATTTATACAATAGGCATACCAACTTGTACGTTGCGCGTACAGCCGAGGAACCCAATACGCTTAGCGTACTTCTGATGTACGTCGGGCGTACACTCAGCTGTGGGAGTTAGGGTTCGGTGGACTTCTTGGGCCAATTGGACTTCACTTAGCTTTGGGTATGGACCGTTAGGAGATGTTAGGCCTTGAGAATTGCTTTGGGCTATTGATTTCATGTTTGGGCCTTACTGGGCCATGTGGCCTATTACATATTTAGACTTTAACCCTAGGCCTATTAACGAAGGATAGACTTTTGGTCCCTCATGGAAGGATTTGGACTTAGTATTGTGGACCTTTTTGGCTAGGTGGTGTTATAATTATAATTAGGGTTATTTCTATAATTGTTCAGTGTGAGATTTTAGGCTAGTAGTCAAGCAGCTATTGTTCAGCAAATTGTGGTGAGTCTTCTCACTACACTCATGGGTCGAAGGCACTAAGGCCGACCTAATAATTTATATGGGGCTTTTAGTAATTGAGTATGTAATGGTTTTATACTTATGCCATTTTGACGGCTTAATTATTTTTAATATGTTTTAATACAAATATTTATTTTGTATTTTCTATGTATAAGATTAATAGATCAATAAATAATAAATATAAAGTATAATTAAAGGGATAAAATGACAATATTATTAAGATGATAATAAACAAATAAGTGGACAAAAAATATTAAATGGTAATGAATAGTAACAAAATAAATTATTGTTCAACAAATTGTGGTGAGTCTTCTCACTACACTCATGGGTCGAAGGCACCAAAGCCGACCTAATAATTTATATGAGGCTTTTAGTAATTGAGTATGTAATGGTTTTATACTTATGCCATTTTTACGACTTAATTATTTTTAATATGTTTTAATACAAATATTTATTTTGTATTTTCCATGTATAAGACTAATAGATGAATAAATAATAAATATAAAGTATAATTAAAGAGATAAAATGACAATATTATTAAGATGATAATAAACAAATAAGTAGACAAAAAATATTAAATGGTAATGAATAGTAACAAAATAAATTATTCATTTCATAAAATATCTCATCCAATATTTTTTTTTTTGTAGAAAATCGATTTTTGATGTTTCATTTTGTGTTTATAAATGTTTGATAGAAATGAGAACCGATTCATATACAACATTTTTTCTCTGTAAGTAACAATTTTTGTTTTAAAATATTATATTGTATAACTTTATAAAGCATAAATTATTATGTATGTAGAAAAACCGTTGTGTAAAAATTATTTCCCCAAAGAAATGTATGATGAAATCCATTTATCCATAAGCATATTTGAAGTATAAGTGTTTTTTCTTAAAACTACATGCGTGAAAGTAAATATGGTTTTCATGTGACAATTTACCAAGTAAGAAACAGCAACAACAACCAAATTTAAATATGTTAAAGGGATGTGTAGATACAAGGGCGGACGCAGGATTTTACAGTAGGGGTTGCACGGGAGAGTTAGGGGTTGCACGGTAGTAGAAAAAATAAAATTTTCAAAATTTTTTGAAAAATTTACCACTACGGCCGGAAAAGTTAGGGGTTGCCGGTGCCATCGTGGACCACCCCTAGGTCCGGTCCTGTGTAGATATAGAAAGTTTGAATCCAATATGGTAGAGGGACCGGGTCACAAAAGAGATCTCGAACATGTGCAAAAATAGAACATGTCATAATGGCAAATATCAAAAGAGTAAATCAAGGTGATATCTACTCTAACAAATGAATGTTTTTTTTGTCACATGTCACACTCTCATTCAATTTGAAAAATATTATTTTGTGGTTATTTTGAATTTTTTTTTTCCACATGTCATTTTATGAGTTTTTCTATTTTAATAAATTTCACATAATATTTTAACGTAATAATTACAATAAATAATTAAATATAGTAATAAATGAATATCAATTTCATTAATAGAATTGCATTCTTATTTCAAAATTTTCAAATTAAAGCTCGTTAGTTTATTTTTTTTATTTATTTAAAAGATAAAAAAAATCAAATTTAATAATTCATTATTTTTCTTATTTTCTTATAAATCCAAAGTTTTTAAATATTTAAACATTTATATTTAATTTTTTTAATTAACTCATGTAATACATGGGTCTTACACCTAGTACATGAATAAATAATAGTTCAAGTATATGTATCTGGAACGTGCACATAAGGCAAAAACAAAGGGAGAATTAATCAATGTGAGTAGTACAAAACGTATGTGGAATAAATCATGATATAATTATGAATAAAAGTAGAAAACATGTACCACAATAAATATTAGAAAATCAAAAATATAAAGAGTACAAGCTACTCATCAAACATGAAACGTAATAATTATACTATAACATCATTAATCTTTTGAGCTATGTATACATGATGAACTTACAAAACTTAATTCTTGGATGCTCTATCCTTATTTGAAAACAATTGGACAATACATAGCTAGATCTCACCCAACTAAAAACAAGGCAAACTCAACTATATACGATGAAATTACAAAACTTAATTCTTGGATGATACATCCTTATTGGACAACACATAGAAAGATATCACACAACTAAAAACAAAGCAAACTCAACTAACAGGAACCAGAAGGGGACGGGACCATTGCCAGTGAACCATCAACCATAAATTTCACAGGCACCATGGGTCCAGGCGCGCCAATGTAGCCCGAGCTCCTTATCTCACTCATCCCTCTTCGTTTGATATTTCCTTGTGCTTGACATAAGCTCGGTAAATATACACCTTTAAATAAAACAAATAGAAATACAGAGCTGATAAAAATAGAGTCAACATTAATAAATTCAATAATATTGGTTCATAGTGCTAGAACTTTAAGGTAAGCTATATACGAGTCTTATTTTATTTATTTTATTTTTTTGTTGAATTTAGAAACAACAACTCACTATATTGAGAAAGTCTGGAAAATAAGACTTTGCCAATCAAGTCTTAATTTATGTACAAATTTGTCTAAGTTTTTTCATCTTAATTTCTCACTTATATCATGATTTTTCTCACATATTTTTAAACATAATTTATGCAGACAATATTTCTTTGTGATAACACTTAACCGAAAAAACAATAAAGAGGTATTACCTTCGCCAACGGCAAGATTATTGTATAGATCAACAATATTCGGACAACCATTGTGACATTGAGTTGAGCAAAGTTTTTGCATGAACCGAGACTCAAGAAGGGAGTCGGAGGAGATCCCTAGGATGTTACGGTTAAGCCCACATGCATCTAGGCATTCATCAGTTTCTATCCAACTTGCTAACTTATTAGTATCTATTTGTGAGGTACTGCAAACAAACACCTCCTCCCCGCTCCTTCGGACATTCTTCTCAAGCACACATCGCTTTCCACTTGATGATACCGCAAATGCACATGAGCCCTTGTTCAAATTCTCACATGCAATGCTTCCTACATACATATTTTCATACTTTATTAACGATCTTTATGCGAAAATAAAGCTTCAATAAGATATATTGTATTTACCTAGAGTGGTTTGAACAGAGAATGCGAAGATAACCACATAGACCACAAAACTCTTGACAAAATTCAGAAAATCCATTGATAAAAGAGTTTTGTGAACCGATAAAAGCTACGAACTCCTACCGAACACTGATGATAAACAAATAAATGCGATACAATTTGATGATAAACAAATAAATGCGATACAACTTTGTGAACTGATGATGATTGAGTTTGGGTGTTCCTATGGTACCTATTTATACTACGAAGCATTGCTCTAGGTTCCACCATTTATGGTGAATTAATCTGATTTCATACTATAATTTCTTGGTGGCATGTGAAAATTATTGTATTTAACAAATAGATTCTTTTTTATCTTTGATTTTTAGTTTTTTTATTTATTTATTTATTTATTTATTTTTTAATTTTTAGTTGAGTTAACAAAAAATATCAAGAAAACAACTATATTTTTATTTTAATTTACCATATAATTTATCTATAACAAGGGGATTTTTAAATAAAACTGAAGTAGCGATTGAGTGAGGCTAATTAAAGCCGTCCTGGCTGTATTCAAAATTTTCATTTCATAAATCATTTTGTTAAAGAATTGAATCTATTCAAATACTATAACGTTAATCGACCCAACACGACATGTTCTAATTATATATTTCGACTTCTTACCGAACATATTTATTCTATCCGTTTTACCCTTTTAATGTAATATTATATTCCATTTGTATATTCTCTTAGTTTTATAAAAAAAAATGTACAGTATATATATATATATATATATATATATATATATATATATATATATATATATATATATATATATATATATATATATATATATATATATATATATATATATGAAAAAAATCTACACATAATTACGCAAATTGTCCTTGTGGTTGACAGAATATACCACAAAATCCTTAAGAAGAATTTTGAACATGGATGATCCTTTACGAATTTGAAATGTTGCATCAGAGGTTCTTATCACTATAGCCCTTTAAAAACACCATTAAATACATTTAAAATGGTGGATTAACCCTTATTTATTTTTTTTTATATATATAACTACCATAAGGACTATTTATATACCCCTTTAAATTTAAGGTAAACTAATATTTAAATCATCAATGCCTAGCGGCATAAAACTCGTTTGTAATTATAAACAAAAACTATAAAAAGAAATTATGTAAGTGCCCTAAAACATAACATTAATGTGTAGGGTAACTTTTTTTCAATTCGTATATAGATTGTGATTTACAAATGTAAACAATTTACATATACCACGGTGATGATTATACAATATCAAGTGGACGAAAAAGTATAAAAAAAAAAGGTTTCAATCAAAAACAATTATATATGAAAGACACAGACGAAAATAAAATTTGACATTATATCTTATGAAAATTAATAAATACGAAAACATAAAAAGAAATTATGTAAGGGACGAAAATATAGTTTTAATGCGCATGATAACTCTTTTGCAATCCATATATAACGTAATTACAAATATCAACAATCCATACATGTCATAGTAACAACTATACCATATTAAATGGACTACAAAAGTTAAAAATTATGTATGAAGATTGCAGACAAAATAAGACTTGAAAATGTATCTTGAAGAAATTAATAAAAAAAATTATAAAAAATAATATAAGTGGCTAAAAATATAACTTTAAATTATAGTAAAGAATCCAAATTATAACTTGTAAAATACTAATAATTTAACCTTAAAATTATAATTATAAGGGATGAAGAATGTTAAATAAAAATTACTTTTAGATAAAAGAAATATAAATGTGAATAATTACTATGATTAAAGACAAAATAATAAGTTCATTTGTATTTAGTTCTTTGTTCTCTCCAATTAGCAAGGCAAAAATGAATTTATATATATATATATATATATATATATATATATATATATATATATATATATATATATATATATGAAACCTATCCCTACTTATGGTCCTTCTTTAATCCCTTCACAACCATCCTTCTTCATGGCCAACTTCACCTCTCTCTCTCTCTCTCTCTCTCTCTCTCTCTCTCTCTCTCTCTCTCTCTCTCTCTCTCTCTCTCTCTCCATGTGTAAAAGTGGAGGAAAGAAAGCACTCTAGTGTATAGCCTTTCATATCGTCTTTCATTTATGTCTAGGTTAATTACAAGACGTGAGAGATCAAGAATATAATTAGGGGACAAAGAACGCTAATGAAACACTTTCGGTAGATTAGAAAGATGTAGGAGATGAAGAAGATGATTATAGGAATTCGTCTTCTTTGATGGATTTTTTGTTGGATTGATTTTCGAAACCATTGTGATTGAGTATCCCACTTCCGACCACTGTAGAGAATATTTATTATAATTTGTATTTGAGAATGTTTTAATATTCTCCCATAACGTTAATGATTAGCCCAAAATCCTTCAATTTTGTTACGATTTCATGAAATTAAGTGGAAGCTCACACTGATTTTTATAAAGTAGTATCGATAAACCCTAGAACAAGATCCTTCTTGATGATGTTATAGTCGATAAACTCTAGTTTGAGAGAGATATGATGGTAATACAGATGGTGATGGTGGAGGCGGACGGATTACATATATAACAAGTTGGTAGAGATCTTGGACGTTTTAAAGGTGATGAAGAGGTCCAGTTCTCGGATTTGTATCCTTCCCTGTTGTAGGTGTGCCGACAGAGATTGGTGGTTATTCGTTGGAGCCTCAACGACTGAAGTGATTTAGGAGAATGTGTTTTAGACATATTCATTGTTAAATGCGTGTGTTTGGGAATAAGATGATATTGAGGAGGAGTGTTGGGAGAAAAAGTGGTAAGAGAAAGAGAGAGTAACGCTCATTTTGCTATTTCTTTAAATTGTAATTCTTAAAAAAAAAAAAAAAAAAAAAAAAAGGCTTTTGGTAATTTCGCATGCACATAACCTTTGTTTTACTAATAGTACTAGGGACAAGGACATGGACATCTAGTGTAACATTTCAAACTCTCATGCACCAGCCATTTTCAAAAATCTTCATAAGGACTTGTAGTAGGATTTTTTACTAACTACAAGGACCATTTATGTAATTTCATTAATTTTTTTTATAAAAAATTAGAAAGTAGATTCCAACAAACAAGTCGACCAACAAAATACAACATGATAATGATGACCACCTAAAGACAAACATTGTGTGGCTCACCATTCATCATTATAAAATAAATCCAAAACATTTCTGATTTAAGCGGAGAAATATACAAACTTGAACTAGATAGTTTTCTAAGTTGGCGAGAGTAGACACATAAATGATGCCGAGCTTTATTTGACGCTAGAAGGGAAAAATGACTCATCAAATACTTAAGTAATTGTGGGTGCAAATGGAAGACGTACGAAAAAGAAGTCGACCAACCAAAAAATATTAGGAACTTAATGAATAGAATAATAAAAAAGACGTGACTTTAGTCTTTATGTAGTGTGTGGTAAATTTGTGTTACTTTTATGCAGAAAAAGTAATATTATTATAGGAAAAAATTAACACAAAAGTCTAGGAATATTTAATTTTACATGATAGTTTGTTATTTCCTATTAAAATAAATATACAAACTTTTTCATTGATTTGAGCAAGGACATTTATGTTAATTTTTATTTTGACAAACTTACATAAATGGTCCTAATGGTTGACAAAATCGACCAATTATGGTCTTTATGACGAATTTTTTACACAGATGGTCCCTGTGGTTTCAAAATCTTGCAAAGACGGTCCTTTTGACTAACGACGTTAACTTTTTCAGTTAAGTCCTATGTGAAATGACATATTTGCCCTTCATGCATAACGACGCTTTATGTAATATGTTTCTACACAGGGACCATTTATGTAATTTTCTCTACTATTTATTATTTTTTTATTTATTTTAATTATATATTTAAGGATTTAGATTTGTTTAAATTTATCTTTTAATATATATACATGTTAACATTTTTTAACGTTTTGCTCAAATTATTTTTTCTAATCTTTTTGACATTTTCTTCAAATACATTTATTAATGTTTTTTATTTTGACGTTTTATTCGAATATTATTTATTTATTTATTTTGACGTTACGTTCGAATACATTTTTCAAGTATATAAGGTTGTATAATTATTATTTTTGTAAAATAATTTATTAACATTTTTTATAAAAAAGTGTAAAATGTTTGTTAAACATGAATATGATTAATATAGATTAGGTAGACAGAGGCTAAGCTGAGACCGCCTCACAACGTTGTCGAGAACGACCAGGTCATTTCACATTGGATTTAAATGTAATTATTTCGAGTTATTTTTTTTTGTTTTTAGCAGTGTTGTAAAAAAAATCACAACGCAAATGCCTCTAATCGGTCAGGTAGCGCTAAGGGATTAATCTGAGATTAATCGGGACCTAGTTGTGATTTTTTACAACACTGCTAAAACACAAAAAAAATAATAACTCGAAATAATTACATTTAAATCCAATGTGAAATGACCTGGTCGTTCTCGGCAACGTTGTGGGACAGTCTCAGCGTAGCCTATATTAATCATATTCACGTTTAACAAACATTTTACACTTTTTTTATAAAAAAAATGTTAATAAATTAGTTTACAAAAATAATAATTATACAACCTTATATAGTTAAATATTTGAATTAAAAAATAATAATTATATAACCTGATAAAAGAAAAAAAACGAAAACATAATTGAAAGTGAATTAAGTTACGAATTATAATTACGATAGCCGTGAAATCCTTTAACAAATATAAACATACTATATGTTGAAAAATGTATTCGAACATAACGTAAAAAAAAAAAACAAATAAATAATATTCGAGTAAAACGTCAATATAAAAAACATTAATAAATTTACTTGAAGAAAATGTCAAAAAGATTAGAAAAAATATTTTGAGCAAAATGCTAAAAAATGTTAGCATGTATATATATATATATATATATATATATATATATATATATATATATATATTAAACAATAAATTTAAACAAATCTAAATCCTTAAATATATAATTAAAATAAATAAAAAAAATAATAAATAATAGAGAAAATTACATAAATGGTCCCTGTGGTAGAAACATATTACATAAAGCGTCCTTATGCATGAAGGGCAAATATGTCATTTCACATAGGACTTAACTGAAAAAGTTAACGCCGTTAATGAAAAGGACCGTCTTTATAAGATTTTGAAACCACAGGGACCGTTTGTGTAAAGAATTCGTCATAAGGACCATAATTGGTCGATTTTGTCAACCATTAGGACCATTTATGTAATTTTGTCTTTTATTTTTTAGAAGTGTAATTTTTTCCCAAAACAATAAGATTTTTCTACATAAAACAATACATATTATTATTGTTAATTATCAATAATAACCGAGACAAAAATTTGAATATTGAAGCACAAACATAATTCAAAATTCAAAATTTAAAATACTAGTTTTAAAAAGTTTTTTAATGAGTTATTATCACTGTAGCCCAACAAACTTTAGTATATTGATTTAAATGGTTTTTTCGTGACTATTTTTTGCATTTGAAGGCATGAAGTTGAATTTTTAGGTTTTAAAATGTCTATTTGGAAAATTTGAAGGGTTCAACCGGTGACATCCATCCTAATTAGTTGTTTGCCAATGTCACATAATTGTCATGTAAATAAAACAATTCCAACTCATTTGCCACGTTGGTTTGAGTAAAAGAACCAATCAACGTTTAACCTTATTCCTCAACTATCCCTTTTGTTGTCTTTCTTCTGATGCTTTTTTCTCCCTATCCTTTGTGCAACTGTTCTTGGCATAAATCCATTTCTTCAATTGTTCCTCACTAAAATCGGGCAAGTGAATCGTGAATCTTTGCTATGCCCATTTACATGAAGATTGATCTACATTTTGTCGAAATTTTTACAAGGTACCCCTCTATTACTTACTCAGATGGAGCGGAGCAAAGGTTTGATGATGTCGATTTCGCCGGAATAGACAAGAACAAATTTGTGGACATCCTTCAAAGATTCGTAACTGAGAGATGTGTGAATGTTTATTTTTGCATCCCGATATTGAGTTCCCTGATGGATTGAGGATAATAGCTACCGACATAGACTACATGGAATTCATCAAAGTAGGGTATGCTTCTAGTTGTGTAATTACTGTATACATGGATTATCTTGGTATTAATGTACATTAATGGATTATTGATGAAAAGCTGAAGTATGCAGTGCTTTAGATGAGTTGTCTGGTGAAAATGAAGTTTATGAAGAAGTGCAAGGTGGTATGGATGTTGGCATTGACATGGATGATTTGCAAGGTGGTATGGAGGATTTGCAAGGTGATAGGGATGATATGCAAGGTGAGTAAGATGATGAAATTGGCGTGGAAGTTGACACTGAACCTGATGAGTGCATTCTTATCAACAAGACAAAAAAATGATGAACTTTGAGTATATTGTGCCTAAAGGAGCAAGTCACCCCACACAGTCCACCTCGTGAGGAGCCATATGATCATTTACATGAGGATGAGGTAATATCTAATGACCAAGTTATTTACAATGATAATGTTTACTGGAAAAAGGTGAAGCTTGTATTAGGTATGATATTTGTGAGTCCTAAACAACTGAAACATATGATTTGTAAATATGTTGTTGTAAATGGTTATCAATTATGCTACAAAAAAATGATAGTATGAGATTTTTAGTGATATGTTGTTCTGGGCAATGTAAGTTTAGAATGTGGGCTTCTTGGATGAGTGAGGAAAAGTCATTCCAGATTAAGAGTCTCATAAATGAGCATAACCGAGTGTAAAAGATCTCATGTAGTCGAGATCCAGGGGAATGAATAAACAATCTATATAAAGAAGTAATTGGACTTCATGGTTATAACAAATAACAATGAACCTTTTGAGGATTTCTTCTAAATATATAAAAAAAATATAATGCTTGAATTTTAAAGAAATTAAGGTTATTCTTCTAGTGGTTGGGTGTTGTTAAAATATCATGTATATAAAGGAAAGATTAATAAATGAAAAGAAGATTTATTAGTTTTATCCTAACTAACCACTAGCAAATAACCCAAATTAACCAATAACAAATAACCCTCCAAGTTGTTGTGGGCCAAAATTGGAAGAAAAAAAAATCAAAGTCTAGGAGTTATTAGTATTTATCTGGGTTTAACAAAAAAAAACCATGAGGGACATTCTTGATCAGGAGGGTACTATGTGTTTGTGTGTCTGTTGATCTCAAGTAAAATAGAGGGATCGAAGAAAAAAATGGAACATGCTAGTGAAAACAAGAAAGCGACGTGAGATAATGGGGGGACATGAGCAGAGGCAGAACTTGGCGATGCGGAAAGAGGGTTGCATAGTTGAGGGTCACAGTGCCGACAATAACTAGAAGGGTTGTGATTCATGGTTGTTAACCCACCGTTGCTACTAATTAGACCAATTTTGAAGGTAATCTCAAACCTAGTGAGCCTATGAATCAATTAATGTATATGAATTTTGATATGAAGAAATTGATGGTTAAATTTTATTATTAGCAGCATTAAAGATAAAATATGAAAACTTAGTGTAATTTTTGAGATAAAAGATGATAAATTGCTTGGTTGACCTTGTGACCCTTTTAGCAAAGAAAAACCATAAAGTGATTGTGAAATTTGAAATTGAACGCAAAGATGAAAAAAAAAACCATAATTGTGAAATCTGAAATTGAACACAAAGATGTTTCTGGATAGTGAATGAAATTATATGTTCTAACTTAATTTAGGTACTTTAGAATTACTATTGATTTTTACACAGACGTATTGGGTAAACGGAAAACAAGCTGCATCGTTCATCTTTATTAGATAGCAAAACTAATTCTTTAAAAAACAACATTCATAGATTGTGGGCTCATAACATTACTACGCATGACCCGTTGGACTCTATTGAGGTGCTCCACAACATCAGGTGCAAGGAAACCAAAAGTATCAAACGCGAAGGTATAAACATGTGTTGATTTTCCATGCACGCTTGCTCATGTTTTGTCACTATGCATAAGATACTTTTTAAAGTTGCTTGCACGCAGTAAAAGCCCCAGTCCCCAAGCCCATAAGAAGGAAATCCATGTTAGATCCACACATGCGTGTTTCCTTCCAATCAATCCAAAAACTAAAACGTCGGTTGGTCTAAGTGTTAATATTCCTTCCGATAGGTCAGTACAAAATTCCACATCTTTCTTTCTTAATAAAAACTTTGGCGCACTTAAATATGTCAAAAATATGAGTTTAAACACCCTTACTTGTTCGGTTGAGGTAGTTGGTCGGTTTGGTTTAGTTTCGTATAGTACAAGTGAGTGCAAGTGAGGTACAAACCCTGTGTTTATAATTCATAGTTTTGCAAGTGAGTGTTTGTTACAGGGACGGATCTTCATTAGGACAAGTGGGGGGGGGGGGGGGGGTTGTGCCCCCCTGTTTTTTTTTTTCAGAACTAGTCCCTTTAATTTTAAAATTTTTACATATTAGACCTTAAACTAAAAAAATTGACTGTGGCCCCCTATTCTCCACTTTTTCTACGTATTTTACTTTCCCCCCCCCCCCCCCCCAACTCGAATGTTCAAGCTCCGTCACTGGTTAGTTAGGTACCAACCCTGTGTTTTCAACTCACAGTTTTGTTACTATCTAAACCGAGCCGTCCCGTGAACACGTGTACTTGTTAGTATGAAATTTATATGTTGTATTTGGAAGTGAAATCATGTTAGACGTCACTTCCACAATAGATTTTGCTAGCGCTATAAACGAACCGAACGTTCAACGAACCTTTCAATGGGAAGTTCGTTTATCTAATAAATGTACAAGTATGAACATGATTTTTTGTTTGTGTAGTTAAATAAACGAACACAAACATTGGTCTCATTCGTTCAGTTATGTTCATGAACATTTATTTATGTCTGTGTACTTATGTTTGTTTATTTTCGCTAATCTATGCTCATTTATTATATTATATTATATAATATTATACAACTGATGACAGTGAAAGTGAAATTTTTAGGAGTGGCTCAAGTTCTGCTACTTGGATATTTGGTAAATGTTAGTACGATCAACATATTGGAAGTGTTGACACCAAACCAAATTGTTATTCAATTTTTGGTTTGGTCTGAATAGCCTTAAGTGTGATTTGGTTTGGTTTCGATTTGAACCTAAATGTAACACCCAAATTCTCAGGTATTGATTTATGGTTATAAATTTTCATGATTCAAGGTCTACTCGACGAGTTGGTTGCCTTGACTCGTCGAGTAGCAGCGGTTTGGTCCACGTGCTTAAGTGACCTTCTTGCCGAGTCCAAGAAGGGACTCGACGAGTAGGAGCTGGAGGATGAAACCCTAATTTCCGGGGTTTTGCACCCTATTTATAAGGGATCATTAGCCTCCTTTGGCCTCCTTACAGTCCCTAGAGAGCTCAGCAAAACCCTAATACATGTGTGTGTGCTCCATAGGTGTGTTTTAAGCTTTGGAAGAGGATTCTTGGTTATAAGAGCTTGGAGAACAAGTGACTAGAAGCAAGGAACGTGTGGGAATCAGAAATATACCTCAGTTAGCATCAATTGAAGGTATCAAGTCGTTATATTGACCTCATTTCCTGCTAGATCTCATTTGGGTGAAGTTTAGGGCTTTTCTAGCATATGAGGAAGCTTTTCTTGTGTATGAGCTAAGATCTGGAGTTGCAACTTGAGATCTGAGGTCTCTTGGGTATCTAAGTTCATA
This sequence comes from Lactuca serriola, assembly GCF_051521515.1. Classification (NCBI taxonomy): domain Eukaryota; kingdom Viridiplantae; phylum Streptophyta; class Magnoliopsida; order Asterales; family Asteraceae; genus Lactuca; species Lactuca serriola. The sequence goes on along the minus strand of NC_136409.1, from coordinate 231,839,803 downwards.
AAGCTTCCAACTTTTACAAGTATGAAACTCTCCTCAAGTGTAAAACTCCATTTCAAACTTGGTTTTGTCATTATAAGACTTTAGAGCCTGGCATGCACGCAAAGGTTGCAACTTTACGTGATAAACATGTCTTGGGAAGCTGGATCTACATTATGGAACCTTAAGATAGCTTAATAAGCATCTGTATGGATATGGACTGAAGGGAATTGGCGAGTTGCATTGTCAACTTGGCGAGTCCGATGAAGATTGACGTGGGCTCGGCGAGTCAGCTAGGGTTTTCCCGACCTTTATACATGCATGAACTCGGCGGGTTGCAGGGAAACTCGACGAGTTGGCCAAGGAGTTTACGGCCGCAAACATTAGGAACTCGACGAGTCACTCAAGTGACTCGGCGAGTTGACGAGTTATGCAAGGAACTCGGCAGGTGGCTGGTTGTACTCGACGTGTTGAGGTCAACATGGACTATTGACCTTGATCGTTGACTTTGACCTTGACCAAGGGTTAACTATTTGACTTATGGGGCATTTTGGGAAATTGGAAATTTACAAGCATGGTTCTATGGTGAACATAGGTAGTGGAGTTTGTGTCGGTGATCCGAGAGTTTGAGCTTATCTTCGAGTCGACAGTTGCGAGATGAGTTATCTTCGCTATATCAACAGGGTCTAAGGCACCACAGTCGACCCTTTATGGATTGTATCCGGTTATGGCATGATATGTTTGTTGGTTACATCATGGTAGTTAGGATGGTGATATGCTTATGCTTAGTGACCTGGTTATAGGATGATGCTATGTTAGTGATCGGTTAGGTCTGTATCCCGGTTTTGGGATGCTGTTATGATTAGTGATCTGTTAGATCGGTTGACTGTTATATGATATGAGTTAGCTTATGATATTTATGTGCACATTTTTGTTTGATTGGGGGTTGGGTTGAGACGGTCCCACTTTGTGTTAGGTCCAGATAGGCTATAGGCCCTGTGAGGCGGTCCAGTCATGTCGAAGGCTCGGGAGCGGTCCAGATAGGCTATAGGCCCTGCGAGGCGGTCCAGTCAGGCTGAAGGTTCATTATGCATGTTGTTCTGTATTTGTCGATATGATATGATTATGGTTATATAAAGTTGGTATTTTGGTGGAACTCACTAAGCTTTTAGGCTTACAGTTTCAGTTTATTGTTTCAGGTACTTCTGGTGATCGCGGAAAGACGAAGGCATGATCATACCGCTCCTCCTGTTGTTATGATTTTATGATTTGATACTGGGATACTCTGATATTTATTATTTTGAAAACAAACTTTGTAATGTCAAATGGTTTTAAGTGTTTTGGAAAAGTTTAAATTTGTCATGATTTTTTTATGGGTGTTACACTAAAAAAATTCAAACCAAATAAACCCAAAATGATTCTCACTCCTAATTGGTTGTATGGTAATCTTAGTTTTTAGGGAAAATTACTAATCTAGCCAAAATCACCAATTACCTATGCAAAATTAGCCAAAAAAACACATTAGCCAAAAGTAGCCCACGAAATTGTAAATTGGTCAGAGTATGGTCAACGCCAGTTGACTACGATCAACAATATAAAACTACTATTTCGTCACAATGGATTTCCTCTTTTGTGGCTCGTCTACTCTTTTGTGGCCCATTGACCCATAGTATATAATGTCTTATTTTTTAGTTTATGTTACTTTTTGCTCATTTTTCCTTCCATTGTCTACTATTTTCTCTCAATTGAGCACCTGAAGAACAACGAGATACGTCCATTTTTTTTATAGAAGTTTACCGTATTGTTGATTGGGAGTAGTTTTTGTATATGGGATAACTTAAAAAAAACCCGAAAAAAATATTAAAACCGTAGGTTTCGTATGAAGCCTACGGTTTTATTTTATTTTATTTTTTAATTTGTTCTAACCTCGTAAGCCATCATATATATGTTATGATTTCATGATTTTTTTTAACAAAACACTTTAAAAAACTATACGAAACCATAGGTTTTTTAGAAACCTACGGTGTACAATCAATTAATGTATAGTGTGTGAATCAAATGGTTGTACACCGTAGATTTCTTTAAACCTACAGTTTTTTTTTCAGACTTTTTTTATAAAAAATGTTATAACCAATAAACCTTGTATATATTGTTGATTCGTTGAATTTTTTTGGAAAAAACCGTAGATTTAACCAAAAACCGTAGGCTACGGTTCCATATTTTATAGAGAGAAAACCGTAGGTTTAAAAAAAAAACATACGGTTTTATACCTTCAAAATGGAAAAAAAATTATACTAAACATGAAACAGTTGACGATTACCGAAACAGTAGCCGAAGCTAAATATCTACGGTTTCATGGGTTATTTTGGGACAATTCCTAATTTTTAACTAAAAATGGTTAATTACTTCCTTAATTTGACTAGATTAGTAATTACCCCCAATTTTTATTACTTTAGAACTAACCTCCGAAAATATTATATAAAGTTGCTTAGTGAGCTTTATGGCGTGTTTGGCACGAAGCTTTTGGAGCTTCTATGTAGCACCTGGTTCTTGGTACGTATTCTCTTGTTAAATAATTTGCATTTTGGCCTTGGACTCGGTGAGTTGAAGGTCCAACTCGCCGAGTAGAAGCGAGAAGGGACACGGGACTTAAGCGATGGACTCGGCGAGTCGGGTCCCAGACTCAGCGAGTAGACCCTGTTTGGACAAAAACCCTAATCCGAGGGTTTGCACCCCATTTAAACACCTTAACTCGGCCTCCTTAGTCCCATTTGCTCTCAGAAGACCCCCATAGCAAACCCTAGCCGTTATTGAAGCAATCTAAGGCATTTGGAGTAACTTTGGTGCTTTTGTGATCCAAGGAGGGAAGGAAAAGCTTGAAGGAACAAGAGGAGGCTAAAAGGATTCGATTTTGTGCACCATTTTCAGCTCATTGAAGGTTAAAAGCCTGTACCTTGCTCTTCCATTTGCTAGATCCCATTTTGTGAAGTTTTAGGGCTTTTCTAATCCATTTTGGTCACTAACCATGATTGTAAGCATGGTTTGGAGTTGATGTTTCGGATCTAGGCCCTTAGAGGGGTTACAAGGCAGAAAAGAGTGGCTCTAGCAATCAAGGAAGGCCCCATGCTTTGAGAGGGGTTGTTTAAGGACCTTTTAAGCTCAAAGTCCCATGCAAGCACGTAAAGGTTGTAACTTTACGTGCTAGATCGATTGTAGGAGCATAGATCTATCTTTTGATCAAAGGTTGTACGCAGAAATCGAAGATCCAGTGAGTGGTTGTGACCAACTTGACGAGTCCAAGGTTCTGTCCCATATCAGTTGAGGGTCATAAGGACCCAGTTGAGTGTGGAAAGGTTTTAAGGGGGTCCCAGGGAGTGACCCAACGTTCTGGACTAAGCCATTGTTCTGGGAATTCATGGGACTCGGCGAGTGCATGAACAGACTCGGCGAGTCCAAGGCAATCTTCTTAAGGATGAAGATGAACTCGGATGAGGATTCAGTCGATGTTCATTTAGAAGGAAAAACTCGTCGAGTCATCGCCTAACTCGACGAGTAGAGACGGGTATGAGGTCTAATGGAAAGATAGGGACTCGGCGAGTTGGCGAGCCAACTCGGCGAGTTAGGTCAACTAGAAGTTGACTTTGACTTGGTCAGGGGTAAAATGGTCATTTTACCCTAAGAACAGTTAGCAGTGTATGACTAAGTGTTTTGTGGGAATTTTAGCCGGAGGATTTCCAGAGCAGCAGCGACAACAGTCAGAGGTTTCCCGCACAGTTCAGCAGTTACTACAAGGTGAGTTACCTTCCAGTAGCGGTGGGTCTACGGCCACAATGCCGGCCCACCAGTAGGGACCATATGTTAGATGTTTGTCTTTGTGATATTCATCTGTGTTGCTGCTACCTGATATGTTATATGCTAGCGTGATATGATATGTGATAGTGATAGAGTTCGGTTGTTAGGACCGAAGGGTAGGTTAGGCACCCCAGATATGCCTAACACTATGTTATGATATGCTTAGCTCCTAGCATGATATGTTATATGAGATAGAGGTAGTAGGAGGGGGAATAGTCCCCGAGATTCTGTTGTTAGGACCGAAGGGTAGGTCGGACACCCCAGATATGTCTGATAATAGATTATGCTATGATATATGTGATAGTAGTAGTAGGGGTGAAATAGTCCCCGAGGTTCGGTTGTTAGGACCGAAGGGTAGTCAGCACCCTAGAATGGCTCGACATGGGTCGGTCAGCGCCCCATAATGGCTTGACACGGGTAAGACGGCACCCCAGAATGGACGTACGGGTAGGTCGACACCCCAGAATGGTCGTACCGGGTAGGTCGGGCACCCCAGAAATGTCTGGCAGTATGTGTGTGATGTGATTGTATGGTATGTGGTATGATGGGGGAACTCACTAAGCTTCGTGCTTACAGTTTTCAGTTTTGGTTTCAGGTACCTCTTCAGAAAAGGGGAAGGAGCTGGCGCGGTAGCGGCGCATCATACACACACTCTTTGTTTTTCGCACTATGAGATATTCTGGGATTTGTACTATGACATTATTATGTTTTACGATTCGGTTTTCAGATATGAGACATGTTTTTATTATATGATATGATCGGATGATATTTTGTTACAAATGTTTTGCAAATCACTTAATCAAAAATGAAATTTTTTGACATAAAAATTGGGTCGTTACATTCTAGCTTTTAATTTTTGACAAAACGCTATAGTTTAAACAAAAAGTTTCGTTTGGCAGTACGAACATTTAACTTTTAGTTTAAACAAACCCTCCAAATCTAAAAACTACTTCATGTAGTGTTTAACAAAACGCTACTGAGCTTTTGAAATCAATTTCCATAATTACCCTTAAAAATATATTTATTTATTTATTTATTTTTAATTAATTGTCATTTTATGTAATTTTATATATTTCAAAAGCTTCCAACTACTTTTGTCAAACATTTATATAACAAATAAAAGCTACAACTTCCCGCTACCAGCTACATGTTACCCGTTACCCACTTCCAGCTACCCGCTAACCGCTTCCAGCCAACAGTTACTTTTACCAAATACACCCTTATACTTCAAACGACTTAAGAAAATTTACATATTTTTGCAAATTGACTTGGTTAAGTTCCTTTGTGTGTGTTATATAAGGGTATATTTTTAAATGTAAAGGTCAATTTAAATAGTTGTGTCCACGACCGATAAACTTTCAAAATCTCCATATTACAATAATTTAGTTGTCTTCAACAAAATACATATATCAATATTACCATACAACTTGTGTTCACATGACTTCCAGATAACACATCTATAATAATTAAATTACAAAAACTTAATTATTTATCACGAGAAAGTTATCTATAAAACTATTCTCCAATGCAAATGATTTTTTTTTTCTATTAATTAAACATTTATTCATACCTATTAGTTTTAAAACAATCAAAAAATTGATTGTATAATTAAAACAAAAAAAAAAAATACAAAACATAATTAATATATACATATTATGGAAATGATTTTTAGCAATAGTATTTTTTGGTAAAAATGGTTCCTCAACTATATTTGGGTATTTTGTGTCAATATCTAAATTTTGATAGTATCTTTTTGGCCTTTAGGTTTTTACCACAAATCTTTGGTGCATTTAACACTTTTCGCCCTTAAATTCCAAGCTTTTATATTTATGCGTTTTCATTAAATTTTTCTACTTTTTGGTTTTTGCCACAAAACTTTAGTAAGTTTGACACTTTTAGTCCTTATAGTCAAAAGTTTTACATTTTTGATGGTTTTTCCACAAATCTTTTATGAATTTGACACTTTTCGTCCTTGTACTAAAAACTTTTACATTTTGACATTAAAAAAAACTTTCTTTTGAATTTTGTCACCATATTTTCTCAACTTTGGTAACTTTAACATTATTGCCACAACATTTTTGAATTTTCACCGACAGTGTCCATTCTTTTGGTTGTACACTTTTGAAATTTAATTTTAGGGGTTGTCGACTTTCTCCCCTATTTATGGTGATTTACAATTTCAGCACATATCTTTTAAAGTTTGTCGATTTTTTCCAGATTACCCCAAAAACGGCGTAGCCGCGACCTCTTTACTAGTTATAAATAAATTAATTAATATGATAAATGAAGTGTTATTTTACTAAAAGTGAGTAAAAGGCGCTACAAAAAAGTTGGTTATAAATTACGAAAAAACTCATTGGCTACCATTGTATTTCAATTATTAAATTACATATCAAAATCTTCATTCTTGGCCATCATTTGATGTTTCTTCCTTCATTCGATTTGTCTCACCTTCCCCCTTTTCGCTCGCTTTCCTAAAACAAAAAATATTTAAAACAAAAAAAAATGCTTAATTTTCTGATCTACCTTTAGCTAAGAAATAAAACAAATTTGAAACTTTATACAACAAGTTGTTTTTCCGTTACCTTTATTATTTTTGACACCACCTTCCTTTTCGGTCTTCACAGGTAAACCTAACCATGCTTTGATTTCAAGGTCATCAACTGTTTTAGTTGATTGCACCTCTTAAAAGTGTATGAGTGGTTATTCGATCGGGTCCATTTGGCATCAAAACAACCATTAACTTTATATGCATTGCAACATCATTACACCATGGATAAAAATTCAGCTTTTGTCCCACCAAAAAAAAGTAAAAAAGACATAAATGCCCTTATAATTGGGTTAATTATCGGATAAAGCTTGATGAGTTATTTTACATGGATTTTCATGAAGAATCGATGTAAAATCTCATGGCAATTAGCAACCAAAGATGTCATGGAATGGAATATTGAATTTCAATTCCCTCAGAAGAAAAAAAATTGCCATCTACTGTGCATGTGACTATATCAATTGCATAAACTTCATTCTTCTAAATTTCTACATCATCCACTCTTATTTCGGGATTCGAAACACTTACTACGACTATTTCCCCATCTATCCAAGTCATTATCTATGTCCTCTCCAATCCATAACTAGAAACTTGTATCTGTCAATGTAAACATATTTTTACAAAGAAATAAACAAATAGTACTCAAGTATTAGAATTGTATAAAAGCAACATATTCATTAAAAAAAACTAAATTGAAGAACGAACCTCTTCTTTCAACAATTTGGAATAGGCTTCAACTTTAATTTATATGAAAGAAAGCAATGTTAATAATTTTCATAAGAAAAGTATTTGGAAGTTCAAATTTAAACCCGTGGAAACCAAGTAAAATAATATAGACTTTAAAAATACAAAAAATAATTCCGTTTGTCCATTAGTTGTCATTTTTAAGTAATAAGTATTAAAAAACAACTTATACTTAACTACAAAAGTCCACTAAAAAACATGTAATTAGTTTCCATTTTAGATATATACAGAAACCTTTGTTGATAACATGACATCGTTGTCAGATTAAAATAATTTCGATAATAAAAAATATAGTCTTTTAATAATAATTTTGCAAACATTTCTTTTGTATCTCATAATAGATTTATGTTGGTAAATTTATGATCATAAATTGGTGATGCATATATACATCAACTTTCAATCCTATAAATTGGTAGATTATTCAAAGTACATTATCTTAAATAAGAAAAATATTGAAGATGCAATGCTATAATTAGGGTGATTTTTCAAGTACAACGTTTTAATAAGAAAAAAGTTAAATGAAAATCATCTTAAATGTATAAAATTTTCAAATTACAACGTTATAATAGAATCTTGTGTAACATTGGCACAATTCAAATGAAAAATCCATTTAGTGTAGGGTTTAATATCCAAATTTGCAAACAAATTTAACTTGTTCCAACATTGTCCTGGCTTCATCAAGTTCTTTCTTTAATTTTACAATTACCCGACAAACAACAAACTGAATCATGCTACCAATGCACAATACAATATTATGAACAATTTAAACACTAAGACATTAAAAATTGTAAACAACTACCGGCGGCTTCTATTATAAAAATGACTATGCTATTGTCTTTGTTGTATATAGTTGTTGCTCTAATGCTAAAGTAGATAACACGAAGGCATCGTATTCCTGAATATGAGTACAATTGAGGTTTAAAAAAGAAGATTGAAGTTATTTATGTGAAATACGTTTGATGGAGGTTTATTTATATAATATTTTTAAAAGTAGGATAAAGGTTCAAAAATTATCATAATTTTGTATATCAGCTCGATTAAATAAGGGGATTTGATTGCTAATTTATCGAAATTTGATTTTCAAAATCAAATTCGACTTATAGCTCTCAATTTATAAAAGGAATTTACAAGAGGAAATTGCAATCGATAGGATAAAATCATAACAGAAATAAATAAAACTTATACGATGATGATTTGTCATCTTTCTTGACAATATTCTCTCTCTCCTTTATACATCTTCAAAATTTTCCACCAATACAATCAGAGATGTATTCAGTCTCCTATAAATCTAATTATTAATAAACCTTATAAACCCCAATCCCCAAATCAAGGATCGAATGAAATGACATGAATTTGATTGTTTATTAATACCTTGTCAACAGAAAAATCCAATGTGATGATCTCATATGTTTTTCAACATCTTTCATAACAGTTTTTTCACATTCTTCAACTTCTTTGGAACATCTGGACTATTCTTACATACTCTCTTTACCTAGGTTTAATATATAGGTATACAGTAAAAGCAATGTGTGTTAGTGCTCCATTAAAAACCGTTTCAGCACAAATTAGTTTGTATCAAGATACATGAATAATTTTGGACACAAAAACATAAATGGAAGCACTTCTTCTGTTAAGAGAAGAAATCATTGCTGAAAATCTTAGACCACCACACCCTTGTGGCCTGCCAGCCACCTTGAAAAGTAAAAATGTAGCAAGGAAAAGTCTTTAAAACAAAAAAGCTCAACTTCTAATGATGTATTTCAAAGGGTCGAGTGTTGAATCATGCCAACATCTTCCTAGAAGGTGTACTTTTTCCAACCATTTATGCTCCTGTGTACACAAACCCATCAATTATTAAACCCAAAACAATTTTTTTTTTAATATACAAAAATGGAATACCAATTGTTACATGATTTTGAAAACTCTGAAGGGAAAAATCATGCCTATTTATATGCTCACATTCAAGGGACAATATACAAACTGTTACATGTATTATCTTCCACCATAAAGTAAGCCAGAAAGTTAAACTTTTTTCTCATACCTAAAGAATACATAGACTGTTGTATATCTTTGATTATTCTGAATTTGCAATAATCCATTGATAGTTCCCTTTATATGCTACATCACCGACATCCATACAACGGCTCACATTAATTTTCATCACCACCAGTAAAATAATCACCTAAAAAAATCATGTTAGACTTTATTAAATTTGGATTAAACATCATCCTGATTTCACTCATCTCAAATGGACCTTCTCAAGCTAGTCCTTATTCTCATCTGAGAGTCAGGTTATCATATTTTATCTACTATTAAGTATATCAATTCTCACAGACATTTTATCAAACACCTAGGGTGCAGTATCAAAAACTCATAAACAATTTAATTCAGAGCATATCAATTCCTAAAACAAAATGAACAAAAAAATAAAATGAAACAACATACTCACCACTTGTAGACATCTCGTTTTAGCAACTTCCGTATGTACCGAAAAAACCTCCAAGTCGATGCACAGTGAAAACGATATGGATGATCTGAATTTTCTACCAATGCTCCAAAATTGAATAATATAAACAGAGAGATTAACAATCTCGGTGATTTTGGAATTGATTTAGTGAGATTACCTTCGCAATTTATGTCGATCCAATGCTAATCAACCATCAAATCTCGAAAATTAAGGAGAATATTTCTCACATATTAAGTTTACTAAAATCATGAAATATCTTTCAAAATGATATCTCGGTTGATTCTGATAATCAATATTCAAAATTCAAATTTGAAAGTGAAAAACCGAGTATAATGAGAAAATCACTTACCGAAAGTGAGCAACTTACATAATGCAAGGGCAAGTCCGGTAATTCACTTTCATAAAATGAACGGGAAAATTAGATTTGGGGGCTAGTAGACTGCCACTTGACAAAAACTACTTATTTATTAGGATATGAGATTTGAAATATTTTATATGCACTCCTTTAGTTTTCATTTTTATTTTTAATCACACATCATATAGGATATTTGTATTATTATTTTTTTTATCAATTATGTAGTTGTGAATAATAACAAAATAGGTTTTCATTTCAATGCCATTTATTGAATGATCGATTGAAAATTAATAATTAATAAAACATATCCCATCGAAGATACTTTTAAATTGCTTTTGTAAACAAAACATTTTAATGTTCCATGTTATGCTCTTCAATGCTTTAAGAAAAATGTATGATCAAATCCTTGTATACATTGAATATTTAAAGTATAATTGTTTTACATACATATGTGATTGTTTGTGTGAAAATAAATATCGTTTTCATGTGACTATTTATCAAACAACAACAACATATTCATATTCGAAGAATCTCATTAAAATAAAGGAGTATGCCTTCAATAAGGTAGAGGAATTGCGTCACACAAAAGATCTACATGTGCAGACATAGAGCGTGTCATAGAGGAAAACATGAATAAATAATAGTAGAAACATATCCATCCGAAAACCTATAATTGTAGTAAAAAAACAATTAGAGCAACTTAAATATAAACAGTAAAAAAACGTATATTGAATAAATCAGGATATAATCATAACAAGAAGAAACGTGTATCCACAATATATATATATATATATATATATATATATATATATATATATATATATATATATATATATATATATATATATATATATATATATATATATATATAGAGAGAGAGAGAGAGAGAGAGAGAGAGAGAGAGAGAGAGAGAGAGAGAGAGATGTGGGTTCAATTGAGAAAATAAAAAATGTTGAGAATGGGGGAATCATTCTCAGACACTCATTTTATTCAAGCATAAAAAGATATAGTGGCAAGCTTGTAAATATGAGAACAACCTTAAATCTCAAATACATATTTGTAGTTCAAACCCATTCATCGTTCATCATCCAAATTTCTTCTCCAACTTTCAACAATCATTCAGATTTCTTCAATTAAACCATCATCAACATCATCCGGTGCTAATCAATCATCGATCTTCGTCAATAATCAACACGATTCAACAGTTAACAATAAAAAATCGTTTTTGGTTCTTTTAATTCAACCTTCAATTGTGCTTGAATACGATCAGATCTTCAACATCTATGATTAATTATACTCCCAGCGTTATTAGATCAACATCATCGATAATCAACAAAAATCCACTTCATATCATTCATTCAACATCGATTATCAAATAAAACTTGAAAATTGAGGTTAGAAAAATATCAAATCGTTTTTTTTTTTGAAAAATTTCATATAATTCTCTATCAATCTACTCTTTTGTAAGATTTAAATGGTCAAAATATCATGTTTTTAACATTTTTAAAAAAAGTTAAATTGTATGCATTCCAACTGTTTGATGAAATGCATGAACTAAATTACCACGTTATATTCATATATGAATATGTTTTCTCAGTATATGATTATTAAAACAAAAAAACAAATATGCAAGTCTGTATGTTATTCATATGTGAATAACATATAAAAATTATATATATTTGTGAAAATACCTTGTAATATTCATATGTGAATATACTGTGTAATATTCATAAGTGAATATATCATCTAATATTCACAAATGAATATACTATATAATATTCACATGTGATATACCATGTAATACTATGTAATATTCAGATATGAAAATATTATCTAATATTCATAAGTGAATATACCATCTAATATTCACAAGTGAATATAATATGTAATATTCATAAGTGAATGCATCGTCTAATATTTAAATATGAATATACTATGTTTATTATATGCTATATTCATATATGAATGATACTTAAATTGTAAAAAAAAAAAATTAATCATAGTTTTTATTCACAACTGAATAACGAATGTACTGTAGTAAAACCTGATTCATTTTTATTCATTTATGAATAACGATAGCTGAAAATATAAAAAAAATTAATTTTTTATTTTATCTTAAAACTATATCAATATGGATGTCTATTTGTAGAGAATAAAAAATCATGAATTTTGGTATATATATATATATATAGGGCTAGGTTATATTGTTTCCAGTAACTATTGTGTGCCAGAATGCACAGATCTGGACCATCGGATGAATAGAATCAACAATCATGATCTGAGGGTCTATGATATTACAATAGGGTAGCATGTATCATATAATCACACAATTTTTATCAAAAGGGTATTTTGGACAATTAACTACATTTATAAAAGGAAATTTTCGGATTTTTAGGGATGATTAATTCTCCTAATTTTAAAAAATCTGAATCTTTTAATTAATTCAATTTCAATTTTTACCGATTTTATTCTATCAGAATATTTTTTTGTTAGAATGATACTCTTTCAGAATTGTATTCTAATAGAATATTACTGAAGAAAAACAAAATTCATGAATAAGATGTTCAAATAACAAACATTCTAATATATTCTTATACATCCGAACTTAAATACAAATTCATACATATTCTTAGAGACTAAAAGTCTTATACATTTTAATATAGTTATAAAAATTCTAAAAGAATATAAACAAAAATGAATAACATTCTTAAAAAAAATAACAACATTCCGCTAGAATACTATCGTGTCCCATGTTTTCTTCTTGAATTCTTGAATTCTGAAACAATATTGCTGTTTTTGGATGTTGAATCTTGAAATTCTGAAAGAATATTGTTGTTTTTCTTCATTCTTTGAGAATGAAGTATCATATATCTTTTTTTCATAAGTTTCCTCATCATTCCTGCATCATCCTAACAACTGCACCTTAAGCATACAAATAATTAATTGCAATTCTTTCAGAATACAACAAAAATATTCTTACAGAATAAACTATTCTTGCAGAATAAAATATAATCATTTTACTTGGAACAAGGGGAAAAAAGTTAATAGAAAACTCAAGTAAGGATCAAAATTGCAAGAAAAAACTTTTTGGAATCAAAATTGCAAGAAATCAGCTAAACTCAGTTACCACTTTTGTAATTTACTCTAATAACAACAGAACATCACCTGGTGAGCAGCAACTTCCCTAGATGGAAATGAATATGTTCTTTCCCATTTCTGAAATTTTACTTGATACTTCCCAACGAAAATCACCAGTGTAAAGCATGTTCCCAAAATCACCACGGAATAGATACATAACTGCACCTGCCACATACAAAAAGAATAACTCGAATCAAAGAAACAACAAAACTTTTGAATATAAATGTTACATATCAATCTATACAAGAAACTCAAGAACTTGCATCAGTTACATATTTGACATATGCAGGGAGAGATGGAGGGAAAGGATAAAGTTGCTAAATTTTTGGATTCAAGTAGTGCTTGAAGCAGGTCCAGTTACAGTTTATTCAAAAAAAACTTCAATCTATCACCAAGCAAAACTTTTCAATTTATCTGTCAAAGAAACGTCAAAATGAAAACTGTCAAAAGTTCTAGCATATTAAACAAGAGCTTTGAGACGAAAAAACCAAAATCAAAATCAATTATACCTTAACTAGTAAATCATCTTGCCCAAACAAAATGGTCCAGACTCCAGAATACATTACCATGTTATTCAGTTGCATAGTTCACCATTGATAACTTTTAATTGGAAGTCAAAGTATAAATCAAGCACTCATTCAATAATGAACAGAATGTATTGAGAAATTGAAATCAAAAAGTGACGAGCAATGAATTGAATCAAATCCAAATCAGACTAACCGGGGCAATGATTGGCATCAATGGCTATAACTTCAACCCTAGTTTCCAAGCCAGACCACAATGAAACCAAAGATAACGAGTACCATTGTCCAATTTCGAGAACTCGAAGCAATGAGAGATCGAAACCGGGGAATTTGGGGGAGAAAAGCTTAGCAGTGATGGAAGAACAGAATAGTGGACCTTTCTTCCAACGAGAAGACAAGCCAACGGTATGATCGGCGTGAAGATGAGTTAAGAAATAAACCTGACTGCCTTCAGCCCAACGATCGATTGATTGTAGAAGAAGAAGCAGAAGCCGTGGATTAGAAACAATGATGAGTTAGATTTAGGGCTAGGGTTAAGTAGTTGGTCAAAGAGATTTTTATGGTAATTCCCATTAATTAAGGGATTTTATTTTAATTATCATTCTAAAGTTACATAATTACCCTTATTCAATTTTTTAATTATTTAATTATTCCTCAATTCCTATTGGTGCATTCAGTCACACAATATATATATATATATATATATATATATATATATATATATATATATATATATATATTAGAAAACCAAATATACACAACAAAAAACGTAACCTAATAAAATTATTAGAGACGATGGATCGCCAATGTGCTTTAGGCGTAGTCACACGGATTGCCGATGTACATTATTAGAGACAACGCTTTAGCGTCGACGGGTTGCTTTTAGCGACAACATAAACACATGTTGTCATGTGTCGTCCCTAATACTATCTGTCGTCTCTAATACTGTCGCCCCTAATGCCTATATTTCTTGTTGTGATACAAGGGGTACATGTTACTTATCAAACAAGAAACAACATAATAAAATAATAATTTCGTTAATTTTTCCTGTTATGTATACATGATGAAATTGCAAATCTTTATTCTTGGATGATCAATCCTTATTTGAAGATAACTGGATAATACACATATATCTCACACATCTAAAAACAATGATCATTCTATTATAGTATTGAAGGGACAACATGGGATGGGGCTATTGCCGGGGAACCATCAACCATAAATTTCACGGGCACCATGGTCCAGGTGCGCCAACATATCCCGTGGTCCTTATCTCGCTCATCCCTCTCCTCTTGCTATCCCCTTGTGCTTGACATAAGCTTGGTAAATATACACCTTTACATATAATAAACATAAATACAAATTTGATCGAATATTGTCAATAGTCAATGAAGTCAAGATTATTTGAGTGTTATTTTTTTTTTGTTGAATGTAGAAACATCGACCTACTATAATGAGAAAGTCCCGAAACTAAGACTTTGCTCGTTAAGTCTTAATTTCCGATAAAAAAATTTCTTCATTTCCCAATTATGTCATGATTTCCTAAAATATTTTTAAACATAATTTATGTAGACAACATTTTCTATAACACTTAACCGAAAAACCAATAAAGAGAGTGTTACCTTCACCGGCAGCAAGATTGAAGTATAGATCAACAATATTCGGACAACCATTGTAACATTGAGTTGAGCAAAGTTTTTGCATGAACCGAGACTCAAGAAGGGAGTCAGAGGAGATCCCTAGGATGTTACGGTCAAGCCCACATGCATCTAGGCATTCATCAGTTTCTATCCAACTTGCTAACTTGTTAGTATCTATTTGTGAGGTACTGCAAACAAAGACCTCCTCTCCGCTCCTTCGGACATTCTTCTCAAGCACACATCGCTTTCCACTTGATGATACGGCAAATGCACATGAGTCCTTGTTCAAATTCTCACATTCAATGCTTCCTACATACAAATTTTCATACTTTATTTAATATTTTTATCATAAACGATGATCTTTATATTAAAATTAAACCTCAACAGAATATATTGTATTTACCTAGTGTGACTTGAAACGAGAAAGTGAAGATAGCTATATAGACCAAAAAACTTTTGACAAAATTCAGAAAATCCATGGATATAAGAATTTTGTGAACCAGATAAAAGCTACGAATTCCTAGCGAATACTTACTATAAAAAGAAATCGATACAATTTTCTGAATTGATAATGGTTGAGTTTGGGTGTTCCTATGGTACCTATTTATATTACTAAGCCTTTGTTTAGGTTCCACCATTTATGGCGAATTAATCTGCCTTCATACCTTAATTTCTTGGTGGTCTGTGGAAATTATTTAACTAAAAAGAGACTTTTGTTTATCTTTGATTTTTAGTTGAGTTAACAAAAAAATTGCAAGAAAACAACTAAATATTGTTTTTATTAGTTTACCATATAGCTTATCTCTAACCTTAGAATTTCTTATTTATTATTATTTATTTATTTAGACAAAATTGCAAAAATGTCCCTATGGTATGCAAAATTTTGGGGTTTTAGTCCAAACAGTGACTTTTTTGGTTTCGTAGTCCTTTTGGAGTGGTTTGTATGTGAAAATGGTCCCTCTGAAAACTGAAATGACTATAATATCCTTGGGGTATTTATTTTTCATTTTTCTTTCATTATTCTTAAATTTTAATATTTATTTATTTATTTTAACAATTAAAAAAATAAAAAAGGGCCCACCTCTCTCTCTCTCTCTCTCTCTTTCTCTCTCTCTCTCTCTCTCTCTCTCTCTCTCTCTCTCTCCTAGAAGGGCGTGTCTTTGATCGCTTTCTCCAAGCTCTGTAAGAACTACCAGGGAAGCCATAGCCAGTAGCTCTTGGATGAGCTTGACCAAAACCTCCATTGTTGTGTACACAAGCACCACTCATTCCCATGGTTTTGCCTTCGTTTTCAGGGATAAGAGACAATGGTATCAAAGATGAATGTGAAACTAATGAGAAAGCCATTCGATTTTCAAACCCCTTTGATAAATATGGTACACTGCCATCATCAGTTCCAAATTGATCCATGGATCTCGCTCGTTCTTGCTTTATAGGATCCATAAATTGGGGGGGGGGGGGGGGGGGTCGTTTCCCCGAATTTGACATATATTCTGATGAGAGCTTGAATTATCACCATCCCTGGAGATGAATCTCGATAAAATGCGTTCCGTTTCGGGGTATTATGCCCGAGGGTTGAAGAATGGGTCAGCATCTTCGTCTTCATACATGTCACTGTTTATCAAATTTGAGAAATACGAACTTGGTGTTGATCTGTATCGCGTCAAACCGGAGTTCATAGTTTGTTGACCCTGCCCCTGCTGTTGCAATTAATGTTGATGTTGTTGTTGCCGTTGATTATGAAGATCTGAATCCATTAGAACCCTAGAAGTTGCTCCATTTGCATATGGTGTTGTTTATGCAACTGTCGGAATCGATGGGTCTATATGGATTTGGGGGAAATCAAAACAGGGTAAATTATGTAAGGTTTTGGAATCGGAATCACAGAAGTATCTGGGTGATATATGTATTCCTTTAAGTTGAAAGTCCATTATGTGTGCGTTTTCTAAATTTTTAGTGTTTATATATATGAAATGTGTACAGATGAAGAATATGTGATGATGAAGAGAGAGAGAGAGAGAGAGAGAGAGAGAGAGAGCTGGAGCAGCCTCCCTCACCACCACAAACACCCCCAGCTGCTGCTGCGGATTTTCTTCTGCTTGTGCGCTACTGGATCAGCACGAAGGAAACCAAGGGAAGCCGCTGGAGCAGCCTCCCTCACCACCACAAACGACGACCGCTGCCTCCACCTCCCTTTCTCATTCATAGTTCACCAACGAAAACCTACCCCTTCTTCATTCTTTTTAGTCGATTGGAGCTACCAAACACCCCTAAATGTCGAAAGTTTCAGTTGTTTTGTTTCTCCCGGTTTATTGTTGCCAGCGAACAGGTGAGAGGACCAAGGAAAGCTCGATAGATATCGAATCCTTTCCCCTCCTCGGTATTTACCGGCCACACCAAAACTGTCATCGACTGCAATTACTTCACCTTCCTCGATATGTGGCTACCAACGATGAAATCAATAAGGCCAAGGAGGAATCGTCGGTCTCGACGAACTCCTTCTCCCCTCGCCGCGATCTGTTTGACCCCCACCGGTGCCCTCGATTTTTTGACCAGTTTCGTTCGTGTCCATCCCCGATCGTTCGTGTTCAAGGCAGGACCTGGTTTTAGAAATCGAGAGAGAGAGAGAGAGAGAGAGAGAGAGAGAGAGAGAGAGAGAGGTGGGCCCTTTTTATTTTTTTAATTGTTAAAATAAATAAATAAATATTAAATTTTAAGAATAGTGAAAGAAAAATGAAAAATAAATACCACAAGGGTATTATAGTCATTTCAATTTTCGGAGGGACCATTTTCACATACAAACCACTCCAAAAGGACTACAAAACCAAAAAAATCACTGTTTTGACTAAAACCCCAAAATTTTGCATACCACAGGGACCATTTTTGCAATTTTGTCATTTATTTATTTATTTTTTTTTTTTGAAAAAACTTAACAAAAGATTGAGTGAGGCTAAAGCCGTCCTGATTGTATTCAACTTTTCACATTTCATAAATCATTTGTTTTAAAAGATTGGATTATTATTCAAATACTAAAACTTTTATGGACCCAAAACCACATGTTCTAATTATATATTTCGACTTGTTGAACATGTTTAATCCATTCATTTTACCATTTTTAATGTAATATTGGACATCATTGCATTTGTATATTCTCTTTTGTCGTATAAAAGTTGGACAAGCGTATTATATAATGTATATTATTGTTATAGAGAAATAAATACGTATTAGATAAATTTTTATAATAAATTAGAATTAGAAAATGTTGATTACGAGAAATCTACTCGATTTGCTTTGTCAAAATGGTCTTCGTTGACTGTTAATTTGTGGAGCATAGCCAATTATTATTCGACACGTTTGTAAGGATGTGATTGGCCGTACCCCTTGGGCTCATCCGTCTTAATTAGGCAGGCGTGTATGAACCGATTTGTACGATGAAACTCAAACGAAAGTTGGAAATTATATTACATTAGCAAATCCTCCTTTTTTTTTTTTTTTTTTTTTTTTTTCTTTATTTCCTATTTTGAAGAGTGTGTGGTTGTTGGATTTTATGAAATAAAAAAAATACATAATTTAAATTCTTTTACGATTAATCTGTTTCCTCTTACTTTAAATCGTTTTTTTATTACATTAACATGATTTATAATTTTAATATGTTGTTATATGTAATCATTGTCAATTTTAAAAACAACATTTATATTGTTAATTTGTAAATTAATAATTTATGTATATAAATTATTTAAAAGTTGTGACTCAAAACTAACAATGGTCGTATATAACAACATATTCAAACTATATGTTAAGTATAATATGTTAATGAAATAACAAATATGATTTAAAATAAGAAAAATAATAAAACAAAGATTAATCATAAACTAATTTAAATTGTTTTTTATCATCAAATTAAAATGTTACATAATAATCGAGAAAAATTGGTTTGCTAATGTGTATGAGGAAATACAAAAGCTGGAAAATAAAAGTTAAATAAATTTTGTAAAAGTTTTTTATTTAAAGTTGGAAAAAACATGTCCATTACAAAAAGTCTAAAAAGAAGTCGTAGGAAAATAAATTGGGAAAAAAAAAACTAAATGTGTGGAGAATTAGTAACAAAATTTTAAATTCTGATCAAATTTGTAAAAAAATTTAAAAGTTTGTTGATTTTAAGACGTTTTGAAAAGTTTGTTTTTAAAAAACAGTGATAACCCTATTTATTATTTGTTCCTTCGGGGACATCCGATAAAATTGGAACGATACAGAGAAGATTAGCATGACCCATGCGCAAGGCTAACACGCACAAATCAAGAAATTGTCCAAATTTTTCCATACAAAAAGGTTTAGCGGCGCAACTTTTTGTCCGTTTGGTTTCTCATTCGTTGTACGATGATAACTAAAATGTATTAATTAAAAAATTTTCTTAAAAAAAGTATATTAATATCAAATAAGTTGTGTTAAGGAAAAAACAAATCGTTGTCATAGACTTATAGCAAATCTACTAAACTTAATTGGTTAACAATTTTTCTCGGAATGCGGGACAGACAATTCTCACTTGACGCGTATATAAAACCATGATTGCAGAAATCGGGATTAATCGGCGATTAATCGTTTGGCGTTCTCCAACCGTCGAGGATTAGAGTATTAATCGGAAATTTATGATTAATCGGGTTTGGAGGGATTAATCGGTCTTGGCGGAATTAATCAGTCAACAAAAGTTGAAAAAAATAAAAAAAATAAAAATAAAAATCAAATTTTTTTACTACAAAATTTCAAAATTTCAAATATTATACAAAAATGTTCATATTTTCGTATTTATTAAATTTTCAAATTATAAATTTTCTTATTTTCTAATTTTGAAGTACTTGTTTTTCTTAAGATATATTAATATTTGATTAATTTTTAATATTTTATTAATAATCTGTGGTCCCCGATTAATCTCCGTCAAGACCGATTAATCCCTTAATATCAGTCAATCGACAAGCTACCGTTGAACGGTTTTTATAACCTTGATAAAAACTATCAAGTGATGATCCGCTCCATTTGGATCTTTCATTTAATTATCAAATCATTGTTTAGTTAACATTAAGTTGGGCGTCCCATTGAATCCCTCGATTAGAAAGTGTTTTATGGATTAGAAGAAAGAATATGAGACTATTTAATTTATTTTTATTTATTTGAAACGGTAAAAAATCAATTCAATCTGTCAAACCAATCAAAACTTAATAAAAAATTAACGCGTTGGATTGAGATTTTTGACTTATTTAAGTTAAATTGACAGACCGTCTACCCTGTTTAATTAAATGGGTTGGGTTCGATAAAAAGTTATCAATATTTTTTCAATCCGCCAACCCATTTAAATTCAATATATATTTAGTTTTATATTTCTTTAAATGCGGTTATTTATCATTTTAACTATAAATTTATGCTATTATATTTTTATGTATTTAAAAAAACTGCAATCATAGTTCACATCTCCAACCTTGTATTTTGGATAAGGTTTGTCCGAATTTTTTTATATAGTTTTATTATTGTAGAAAACTATATATCTTCTATAACTAATAAGACACTTTAATTTTATTTATTTTAAGAAAAGAAAGCCCAACTTGAATAGATATGTGGATTCATCATAATTATGAATATAGGTCATTGAGATAAAATGGTGCCTAAAATGAAAGTGGAAAAGGGTCTAATTACTTTATAATTGAACATTTCTAATGTTATTTTAACAATGTATTTGTATTTGTGAAAACTATATGTTGGTGATTTTATATCATCAATATTATTTAAGTGAATATGATTAAATTTGTTGACCAAAAATGATCTTGTTGAATATTGAACAAGTTAGGATGGTGTATGAGTGCACACTTGTTCGAGTTTTTCAAGATTCAAAGTACATTGTTATTTAGGGGCGAAACCCCTAAATGAACGGGGGTCCGGGGGCAGTGCCCCTGGGAGCGGGGTCCTAAGGGTGGCAGCCCCTGGCGGGGTCCAAGGGGCAGACCCAATTGAGAAAATTGACCCTTTTTCCCTGAGATCCGTTTAATGACAGGTTTGGTAGTTTTATGACAGTTTGTAACTGTCTATTGACAGTTTTCAGACAAGAATGATATATCCGTTTTTTGGTCATTTTTGTGGTACATCTTGAAGAACATTTTCTCATACATTCTCAGATTTCGTTCTCTGAATTTCATCCAATTGAGTGTTTGATCTGTACCATCGAAATACTTCAATTTGATAGTGAATCATGACTTTCAGAGAATCCAAGCAATCTATTCATCCCTTATTTTCTAATAAAAATTGAAGTATTCTGTAATCATGGCAAGTGGTGATTCTGTGAAGGATATGACAAGCAAGTTTGACAAATTGAACAAGTTTGAAGGGCAAGATTTTCGTAGATGGCAGAAGAAGATGCACTTTCTCCTTACCACTCTGAAAGTGGTGTATGTTCTGAGTACACCCATGCCAGTCTTACCGGAATCTGTTGAAGATGAACCTTTGGAGGCAACAAGAAGGAGATCAAAGTGGGAAAATGATAATTACATATGTTGTGGTCATATTCTCAATGGTATGTCTTACTCTCTTTTTGATATCTATCAAAATTTCGAATTTGCAAAAGAACTGTGGGATTCTCTTGAATCCAAATACATGGCTGAAGATGCTTCTAACAAGAAGTTTCTTGTCAGTAACTTTATAGGTTACAAGATGATTGACTCCAGGCCTGTTATGGAACAGTTCCATGAAATGTTAAGGATCCTAGGACAGTTTACTCAACACGATCTGAAAATGGATGAAGCCATTTATGTGGCTGTGATAATTGACAAACTGCCCCCTTCCTGGAAAGATTTTAAACATAATCTGAAACATAACAAAGAGGAATTAATTTTGACTCAACTTGCAAGTCATTTACGTATTGAAGATTCCTTAAGGACTCAATAACTTGATAACAATCCTAAAGGCAAGAACCAAGTTGGTTCCTCTTCTGTGAACATGGTGGAAGGAGAAAGTTCAAAGAATCCTAAGAAGTCTAATGGAAAAAGGAAGTTTAAAGGATAGGATGACAAGTCTTCCAACAAGAAGGCTAAGTTGGTTTGTTGGAATTGTATCAAACCGGGTCACTTCAAGAAAGATTGTCGTCTTCGCAAAGTGAATAAGGATGGTGCTGGACCAAGTGGATCCAAGGATCCAGAAAAGCCACAATGTCAGATTTCTGTTTCATTGCAGAATTCTAAATATATTCAGAATTATATTTCTGTGATTTCTGAAGCATTTTATGTGCAGGATGATAAAGTTGCATGGTGGGTTGATTCAGGAGCAACAAGTCATGTTTGCAAAGATCTATATTGGTTCAAGGACTTTCAACCAATTGAAGATGTATTTGTTGTGAAGATGGGAAATGTTGCAACTGAACCAATCAATGGCATATGATCTGTTTTACTTACTTTTACTTCTGGGAAATGTTTGTGTTTGAACAATGTTTTATATGTTCCAAGGATTCATAAGAATCTCGTGTCTGAAATTGTATTAAATAATTCTGGTTACAAACAAGTGTTAGAAAGTGACAAGTATATCTTGTCAAAATATGGTTCTTTTATGGGATTTGGCTATATATGTAATGGAATGATTAGGCTTAATATTAGTTATCCTTCTAGTGATAATTCTGTTTGCATACCTTTTAGTAGTACTATCAATAATTTTCATAAATCTGAATTATGGCATGCTAGGCTAGGGCATATTCATTACAAGAGATTAAAAGACATGTATAAAATGAGTTTAATTCCTGCTTTTGATATGCAAAATAATGAAAAATGTAAAACATGCATGCTAACTAAAATCACTAGACAACCTTTCAAAGATGTTAGGGAAAGCAAGGTGTTGGATCTTATACATAGTGATTTATGTGATTTCCATGCAACACATTCCCTTGGAAACAAGAAGTATGTTGTTACTTTTATTGATGATTGGGCTTCCCCAACCTCCATACTACTTATGAGGAATCTTGGCATATCATGCTTCATGATTGCTATAACCAATTTGGGATGAAGGATAAGCTTTGAATTAGATCCTAATGATAAACACACAAATGTTCATTGTGTTGAATTGCCTTAGTTAACCAATTATTTCCAACCTTTGAGCATCTCATCAACTTGCTTAATTACAAGGTTTTTAGTTATTCAATTATTTTAGTTTTCAAGTAATCAAACAACCCCCCCCCCCCCCCCTTTTAGTTTAATTGTAGTTAGTTAGTTTAAATTTCATTAGTTCTATTAGATTGCATTGGTGATTGAATACAACCATTTCCCTGAGGATCAATACCCCCTTTTACCATTATATTACGTTTATTTAGCAATCAAAGGGTGTAATTTGCTTGGTGGGCTTGACATCCCACCAAGTTTTAGCGCCGTTGCCGGGGAAATTGGTTATTGTTATTTGATTGTTTATGCCTAGGTCTACAAGAACCGGTGAACTACTTTACAATCCGGAAATTGAAAGAGAAGCAAAAAGGTTGAAAAAGTTAGCCAAACAAGCAAAGCAACAACAACTAGTTCAAACTTCTTCCTCTTCTCCACTAATCAACATAGAAGATCAAGTTCATACTTCAAGTGATACCGACACCGAGCCGAATTCTCCAATTGTTGGTCATTCCTTTGAAGACATTCCGTTTGAAAACCAAATAGCCATGAATCACACTCCACCTCACAATCCCAACCCAAACCCAATTAATCAAGATGCCAATACCCCACCCCATCAACCAAGACAACAACCACAAGAACCTCTCATTGATATGCCACCTTGGAATCAAGCCCCTCCTCAAAACCAACCCAATTATCAACCACCACCACAACTACAAAACCAACACTTCCACCAAAACAACCAACCTCAAAAAAATGCTTTTCAAGTTCAACAAGTACATTACCCAAATCAACCCAATTACCAACACCCTCCAATGTACCAAAACCCAATGTACCCACAACAACAACCTCCTTACAACCAATACCCTAACTACCAACCTTATCCACCACCAATCTACAATCCCCAACAATACCCATATCCACCTTACCAACAACATCCCAATTACTTGCAACAAAATCCCAACAACCCCTTTCCACCCAATCCCCCTCAAGAGTTGACACTTAGACAAATGATGGAAACGGATGTTACTCACACACCTCTTGCTATTGTTTATCCCGCAAACCGCCAAGGGATTGAATTGAAGTCAAGTTTCATCCATCAACTTACCAAGTTCCATGGTTTGGATAGAGAAAACCCTCAAAAGAATTTGAAGTCCTTTCATATGATATGTGTTAGCATGTTTCCCGATAATGTGACATTGGATGATTTCAAGTTAACCGCATTCCCGCTCACCTTGGAAGACAAAGCTAGAGAGTGGTTATTCAACTTACCACCGGGATCTATTCACACATGGGGAGAGTTACTCAAGGCCTTCAATAGCAAATTCTATCCCACCTCCCGGATATCAAGCCAACGAAGTGACATTTTGGGGATTCGTCAAGGGGAAAATGAAACATTTCATGATTTTTGGGAGCGCTTCAATAATTTGTGTACAAGTTGTCCTCAACACAATATACCCGAACAACTACTTCTTCAACAATTTTATGAGGGTATGAATGAAAAAGATCGGAGGATGATTAATGCTTCAAGTGGTGGTGACATCTTCAACAAAACCCCTCACGAAATCCGATTACTTTTTGGTACCATTTCTCAAAATCAAAGGAATTTTGGGACTCGAAATGACATGAAGAGAAATTCTACACAAGTGGTTGGTGAAGTTAGCAACACTCAACACTTGGAATCAAAGATCTTGGATTTGACTAATGTGTTAAGTCAAATGGTGGTGGGAAGTGGTCAACAATTGATGGTATGTGGTATTTGTGAAATGACGGGCCATTATACGGATAAGTGTCCCACACTTGGAAGTGAACCGGAAGATGTGAATGCAATGGGCAGATATCAAGATCAACCAACACCCATGGGATTTCAAAACAATTTCAACCCAAATTGGAGGAATAACCAAAACAACCCTTATCCACCAAAGCAAAATCCACCAAACATTTTGATGAGACCTCAACATCCACAATACACCTCCCAAAAACCTCCATATCCACAAACTTCTTTTAACTGTAACAGCCCGGATTTCCAGGTATCTTTTATGCTTATATTTTTGGAGTTTTGTGAGGGGACTCGGTGAGTTGGAGCTCAAACTCGCCGAGTGGGATCGCGGATCAGGACGCGGGTTCGCGCCCGGACTCGACGAGTCCAAGGAATGGACTCGGCGAGTCCTCGCTGTTTAATGAAACCCTAATTTCCCGGCCCTAGGCCCTATTTAAAGGACCTTATGGCCCTTCATTGCGGCTACCTTTATCTTGAGAGCGCCAAAGCAGCTGAGGGATTCGTGTGAGTGAGATAAGAGGCTATTGTTCACCAAATTTGTGTGTTTTTGCAAGAAAGGAAGAGGAAAGTCAAGCTAGAGGAGTTGGGGAGCTTGGATCTTCTTTCATTTCATCAGAGGAGTATTCTTGAGGTATCATTCAGAGCTTATTTCCGTATTTTTGTTGATTTGGTCAAATCTAGGGTTTCTTCATGCCTTATTTGCTTTATATTAGAAGTGTGAGAGGTCCCATGGGGATATGGTGCTTAGATCTGGACCTTAGCAGGTCCAGAGAGTCCCTAATGTCATGCTTTATGCCCTCTCTTTTGGGTTAGAGGCTAGGGTTGCCATTTTAGAGGTTATTTCTCCAAAAAGAGCCTTGTAGGTGTGTTATGAGCACCAAGATATGGACTTTACGTGGTGAATAAGCTTAGGAGGGCCAGATCTATGAGTGGATGGTGCGGATCTGACCTCAGAAGCTAGTTTGAGTAGATGCATGGCATGGACTCGCCGAGTCTGAAGAACAGACTCGGCGAGTAGCATGAAGATTGTCCTTGACCACTCAGTGAGTGGTCCAGCCGAGTTATGAGTTGACTCACTGAGTCAGGGAGAGTTAGCGAGGGTTGACAGGTGGACTGAGTCGAGCTGGGACTCGCCGAGTTGTTCTTAAGACTCGGCGAGTTGAGTCGTGGTGGCCCCGCGATTCATGCCAGGTGGAACCCGTCGAGTCAGGGGTGTACTCGACGTGTCAAAAAGGGAATCCTAGAGGGTTGGTGAATACGTATAGACTCGCCGAGTCGCCCTAGTGCACTCGCCGAGTCCGGTCAAAGTTGACCGTTGACCGTTGACCAGAGTTGACCAGTGTTGACTTGTTAGGGGTAGTCAACCTTAGTGGTAAAAGTGTTAATTAGAGACATCTGATGTTATAGGAGGATTATAGCTCGGAGGATCGAGCACGAGTGATTTCCAGGATTCGCGAGTTATCGAGATACATGAGGTGAGTCTTCTTACTATACTTTACCTTGAGTAGATAATCAGAGTAATGTGTCAGAGTATGTGTATGTTATGTGTATGCTATGTGCTGTACTGCATGATGTCTATGTGATTTATGCTGTGCATGTTTATAGAGTTGGAACCGGAAGGTTCCAAGAGTTAGAACCTGAGGGTTCACAGAGCTTGGGTGCACGGACCCAATAGAGTTATAGCCTCGAGGGGCTAATATATGTTTATGTAATATTTTGGGGAACTCACTAACCTTTGTGCTTACAGTGTTAGTGTTGTTGTTTCAGGTACTAGCGATGACCGTGGGAAGGCGTCGGCTTGATCTGTACACACGCATGGGATTTTTGATATATATATATGATCTTGGGATTTTGTATGATGTGAATTGGGATTTAAACTTAATGTTTTTATGAAAATTAAATGAGAAATGTTTTTATAATTTGTGAAAAATTATTTTGAAATTAACGGTGTTACATTAACCCTCCAAATTACCAACAACCTCAACAACAAGGCCAATCAAGTGGTACCCATCAAATGAGCCTTCAAGAACTTGTTACTTCTCTTGCTCAAAGTCAAGCCCAATTTCAACAAGAGACCAAGAACACTTTCTCAAACATTCAAGCACAAATCGGAGACTTGGCCACCGCTATCAACAAGATAGAACAAAGGGGTAGACTTCCATCTCAAACAGAGAAGAACCCCAATGTGAGTGAAATAACTTTGAGAAGTGGCAAAACACTTGGAGAAAGAAACCCTAAAAGAGTTTCAAGAGAAGAAGAAGATGAGGTTATTGTTGTTGAGCCTCCAAAAGTTGTAGTTCCTCCAAAGGAACCGGTTGTGCCAAATGTTGATAAACCCGATCCTTCCAACAAATCCATCAAACCATTGGTCATACCACCACCTTTTCCATCCCGTTTAGCTTCCTCAAAGAAACAAGAAGAAGAGAAAGAGTTTCTTGAGACTTTCCGCAAGGTTCAACTCAACATTTCACTATTGGATGCCATTAAGCAAATCTCACGTTACGCCAAATTTCTTAAGGATTTGTGCACCAACAAGAGAAAATTCAAGACAAATGAGAAGATTCAAGTCAATGCAAATGTATCTGCGGTCATCCAAAAGAAGCTTCCACCCAAATAAAAAGACCCGGGAATGTTTGCTATACCTTGTACCATTGGTGATTTGCATGTCGAAAGTGCTATGTTAGATCTTGGAGCCTCGATCAATGTGATGCCATATTCGGTTTTTCAATCTCTCAATGTTGGACCTTTGGAAGAAACGGGAGTCATCATTCAATTAGCAGACATGTCAAGTGTGTCTCCAAAAGGAGTGTTGGAGGATGTGTTAGTACAAGTTAGTCAACTTGTTTTTCCGGCGGATTTTTATGTCATTGATCTTGAAGAGAAGACTCCTTCCAAATCATCTATGATCCTCCTTGGAAGACCTTTCATGCATACCGCTCACACAATCATTGATGTCCATAAAGGAAAGATAACTATGGAGTTTGATGGAGAAACCATTCACTTCAACATCTTTGAAGGAATGAGCTACCCTAGTAACATTTCTCCATTGTATCGGGTTGATGTGATTGAGCCAATAAATAGGATAAGCCCTAATGTATGCACAGACAAGATAATCATGGAAGATGATTGTAATCCTAAGAGGGAACCTCAAATAAGATTGGATCCTCCAATGATGGAAGTGGTCAAGAAGAAGATAATTAAAAGGTTCAAAAGGTGCAAAGAGAAGAAAAAGGCATTTCATGACAAACACATAACCCAAAAACACTATATTTCCGGGTCAAAAAGTTCTTCTTTATCATTCACGCTTAAAGCTATTCTCGGGAACATTGCGATCTCGATGGCATGGACCTTTTATTGTTATAAAAGTGTTTGATCCTAGTGTGGTTGAAATCAAGAGTTTGGAAACAAACCAAATCTTCAAAGTGAATGGGCACCATTTGAAACTATTTTATGAAGGCTTTGACATGGGAGAATTCGACAACGTAACAATGGAAATACCGATTTACGAAGGTTGACGGAAGCGGGACTATGTCTTGGCAAAGACGTTAAATAAATGCAATGTAAATAAATAATCTCCGCTTGAAGTTTTGGGTGTTTCTAAACTTGAAGTTGGCCTAAAAATAAGCATATAGAAGTCTTCTAGTGATTTTGGTGAAGTTTGAAAAATTCAAAAAATTTGACCTTTGCGCGGGTGCCCGCACAGACTTTGCGCGATCGACCCCAGCCGCGCAGGTCCCGAGTTCCAAATTACCCAACATGGGGTGCTCTCTAATTGCTGCGCGCGGGTGCCCGCGCAGACTTTGCACGACCGACCCCCAGCCGCGCAGGTCCCGAGTTCCAAATTACCCCAACATGGGATGTATTCTAACATGTGCGCGCGGCTGCCCCCCACCCGCGCAAAGTTTGCGAGGGTACCCCCGCAAACATGTCATTTCATAAGAAAATTTCGAGCCATTTCATATGCGTCATTTGCGCGACCAAGCTTTCATCCATGTGTATTTAGGCGGCCAAGAACTCCATCCAAGCATCATTATGCGACCCATGTGTTGCTTCCATACCGTCCTCGCAGGCCTCCTCCACCTTGATCCCGGTATGATCCTTCCTTACTCTCATCCTAAGCATTGAGGACAATGCTTAATTTTAAGCTTGGGGTGAGGTATTCTTTATATTTTTTTTATTGCATTTAGGTTGTATATTGTTGCATTTAGAGTTAGTCATTTAGGGCATTTATAAAAATTGCATAAGAAAATTGCATATTTTGTTTCTTTCTTTTCTAATTTTCATACTTTTTAGATGCATTCTAGGTTAGGTTCATGCATTTTTGTTCTCTCTTGTCTTCTCATCCCTACAGGTACCATAGCGCCGAGTCATAAGTATTGAATCATAGATTGGTTCCAGGTCTTGATATGGAATTCCTTGTATTTGATAAATGGGACACATTTTGAGCCTTACAGACCACTTTGAGACCGCTTGTGTGGGGGTCAGATGCAGGTAGCTTGATTGGGTCTAGGTGCGGAGGGATGTGGTTGGTCATGCCAATGTGTGCGAGCAAAGACTAGCCCGGTAAGGTATTTTGAAGACATTGAAGATCTTGAAGACTCGCATCTTGGTTTTGGAGGGAGTACCCCTTAGTACTCCCGAGTCTCGTCTGAGCCTTGCTTAGTTAGGTTCTCACCGCCTTTTTAGGATAGGTTATTTTTTTTAGGAGTCTAGAGTAGATAGCTAGATAGATTTTGTTTATCACACCTTGCATTGAGGTGCTTGATGAACTTTGAAGTGGGTCCCCCAATTCACATCTTTTGGGACCAAGTCTTTTCGGTAACACCCATTTTTTGAGTCATTCCCCACCCTTTTTAGTTGATCTTGGCACATTGTCAATGATCATTAGGTGTTCATGTTAGCCTCCGTCCTATGTTACTTGGTGAAATTCCTTAGACCTTCCAAGAAGCAACACAAAGAATGAAGAAATTTGAAAAAGTGAAGAAAATAAGAGCCTATTAAAGATGATTCAAGAAAAGCAACAAAAACAAAGAAGAAAAATGAAGAAAAAAAGAGCAACACAAAAAGAAGAGCAAGATTCCAAGTTCAAGACTTATGTTATATATCTAGATTCCAAAAAAAAAAAAGTGTCAAGCAACGAATGTGATTGAAGAACCAATAACAGAAGTTCAAGATTGAAGATTTAGGTTGTTAGGTTTAGATTTAGGTTAAGTAGAGTTTTTATTATTTTATTTTATTTTTGATTTTTGGTGAGAAAAGGCCCCGACGATGAGACAGTAGACTGTAAAGGACAGTACAAGGGAGAAGCCTTCGGATGTTTGCCCGGAGGCCGTGCTGCAAAACCCTATTTCGTTATTATACACTTTGGCCTGACAAATGTAGGAATCATAGTGTGTGAAGAGGCGCCTTTCCTTCGTGCACTATGGTCTACATTGGTGATTTAAAGTGCCCCCACTGGGCGCATATCTGTTTCCTTTGTCTTGCACACCGCGACCGCATCCAGCCGTGATCTATTCGCCCATCAAGTGGTTGAGAATGTGGTTTATGGTTCTAAAGCGGGGAACATTTTGAAGATGCGTAGGGTCCATTGAAGGACTAATTATGACCATGTTGACTAATGTTGACCAAGTTCTATGGTATCTTTCTTTTTCCTTTTTAGATAGTTCATCCCGAGCTCATTTTTAGTCTTGTTCTAACTTGAGGACAAGTTAGGTTTAAGCTTGGGGTGATTTCATAGCTTATTTTATTTCCTTATTTTTATTAGTTTATTTTAGATTTTTAGATCTTTTTATCATTAATGCATTGTAATTTATTTATTTTTCTTTAGTATGGATCATACCGGGTGCTTATTATGTTGCATGAGATATTTTGTAGGTTTTTCGGTGCTTGTTGCGGTGGCGGGTTGATTGGAGACAAGCTTAGTGGGCTCCTGAGACATTATTGGGCTTGGCGGAATCAAAGAGGAAGAATTAGGCTTTGAAATTTATTGGCTTGGATTATTTGGGCTTGTGAAGATGGATCATAAAATTCAAATTTTGGGCTTGGAGCATCCATTTGGTGGCTAAATGATGATTGGTGCATTTCAAATCACATGGACAAGGAGGGGGACCAAAGGAATCTTTGGTAGTGGAAGGGTGGAGTGGCTTGGTGGACCAATAGCATTACAGCAACATTTGCGCGGGTGGAATTTTCGTCGCGCGGGTACCCGCGCAACTGCCCAGTTTGGGCATTTTGGTGGGATGTCAAGCCCACCAAGCAAATTACACCCTTTGATTGCTAAATAAACGTAATATAATGGTAAAAAAGGGTATCGATCCTTGGGGAAATGGTTGTATTCAATCACCAATGCAATCTAATAGAACTAATGAAATTTAAACTAACTAACTACAATTAAACTAAAAGGGGGGGGGGGGGGGGGTTGTTTGATTACTTGAAAACTAAAATAATTGAATAACTAAAAACCTTGCAATTAAGCAAGTTGATGAGATGCTCAAAGGTTGGAAATAATTGGTTAACTAAGGCAATTCAACACAATGAACATTTGTGTGTTTATCATTAGGATCTAAGACAAAGCTTATCCTTCATCCCAAATTGGTTATAGCAATCATGAAGCATGATATGCCAAGATTCCTCATAAGTAGTATGGAGGTTGGGGAAGCCCACAACACACCTTCTTAATTAAGATCAAGGGTCAATTGAAGCAATTAATCCCAAGAAATCAATTAGCCTTAAGAATGAAGGAATCCCCAATTCCTAGAGGATGTCAAATGCTTACACATCCATAAAGGAGATACGATTCATAAGCTAGAGATGATTTCTACCATCATAAAGCCTTTGTTCTAGATAAATTCAATGATCCAATGCAAAATCAATGAAATAAATCAACCATTGCTCAATCAAATACTAAGCTCATGATCAAAGCATCAAATAAGCATAAGAATTGTAAACTAGAATCATAAACATGGAATAAATTGATAATCAACATAAATCCTTCAAAACCCACAAACATTCATTGGTTTTCAGCCAAAGTCAACCAAATAAGAGTATTAGCCACTCATGGCAACAAAGTAACAAGAACAATAATCTAATTGCATAAAGAAACTACCTAAGATTTGGAAAGATGAAAGGAAATGATTTCTAGCTCCCAAATTCGCCTCTTGCAGGTCTCCAATGGTGGAAAATCGTGAATTAGCTTCTCACAGGTCTCCAATGGTGGAAAAACGTGAATTCCGCCTCTAGATCTGATCCCCAAGGGTTATGGCAAGAAAAATGCCCAAAATGCCCAAACTGGGCAGTTGCGCGGGTACCCGCGCGACGAAAATTCCACCCGCGCAAATGTTGCTGTAATGCTATTGGTCCACCAAGCCACTCCACCCTTCCACTACCAAAGATTCCTTTGGTCCCCCTCCTTGTCCATGTGATTTGAAATGCACCAATCATCATTTAGCCACCAAATGGATGCTCCAAGCCCAAAATTTGAATTTTATGATCCATCTTCACAAGCCCAAATAATCCAAGCCAATAACTTTCAAAGCCCAATTCTTCCTTTTTGATTCCGCCAAGCCCAATAATGTCTCGGGAGCCCACTAAGCTCGTCTCCAATCAACCCGCCACCACAACAAGCACCGAAAAAACCTACAAAATATCTCATGCAACATAATAAGCACCCGGTATGATCCATACTAAAGAAAAATAAATAAATTACAATGCATTAATGATAAAAATATCTAAAAATCTAAAATAAACTAATAAAAATAAGGAAATAAAATAAGCTATCAATGATGCATCTAAATATTGTTATATCTATTTGCTACATTCTAAGGCTGAAACACTTGATAAATTTAAAATTTATTAACAACAAGTTGAGCTTGATGAAAATGAATTAATAAAAGTATTGCGTACTGATAGAGGCGGTGAGTATTATGATCCAGTTTATTTTGAATCAACTGTAATAATACATCAAACCACATCTCTATATACACCACAACAAAATGGTGTAGCTGAAAGGAAGAATAGGACTTTGAAAGAAATGGTTAATTCCATGTTGTCATATTCTAGTTTAAGTGAAGGGTTTTGGGGTGAGACAATGTTAACTGCATGTTACATCTTGAATACACTCCAAATAAAAGGAGTAAGAGTACTCCTTATGAACTTTGGTGTAAAAAGGTACCAAATTTGAGTTATCTCAAAGTTTGGGGTTGTAGAGCAGTTGTAAGGCTCACTGAACCCAAAAGGAAAACATTGGGTGAGAGAGGTATAGATTATATCTTTATTGGATATGCTGAGCATTCCAAAGCATATAGATTCTATGTTTTAGAATCTAATGACTCTGTGTCTGTAAACACAGTGATAGAGTCACGAGATGCTATCTTTGATGAAGAAAGATTTATATCTATACCTAGACCAAGGGACATGATTCATCAATCTTCCAGCAAGAGTACTACTCAAGCTGAAGATGTTTCTGGTGGTGCAAGTTCTGTACCTGAACTGGAAAAGCACCAGAGCTAGAAAAGCCAAATCTGTTGGATCTGATTTTCAACTATATTTAGTTAAAGGAATAACGAATGAAACTATTTCTCAACATCAATATTGTTTTAATATTGAAGAGGATCCAAAGACTTTCAGTGAAGCTATCGCTTCTAGGGATGTTCATTTCTGGAAAGAGGCAATTCATGATGAGATTGATTCTATTATGCATAACAATACTTGGGTATTGGCTGATTTACCTCCTGGTTGCAAGGCATTAGGATGTAAATGGATCCTCAAAAGGAAAATGAAGTTGGATGGCACAATTGATAAATATAAAGCCGGATTGGTTATCCAAGGCTTTAGACAAAAGGAAGGCATTGATTTCTTTGATACTTATGCTCCTGTTGCCAGAATTTCTACTATTAGATTATTATTAGCTCTTGCAACTATACATAATCTCGTGATTCACCAAATGGATGTGAAAAATGCATTATTAAATGGTGACTTGGATGAGGAAATATACATGAAACAACCTGAAGGGTTCGTGATGCCTGGAAATGAACACAAAGTGTGCAAGTTGAAGAAATCATTATATGGTTTGAAACAAGCACCAAAACAATGACATCAAAAGTTTGATGATGTTGTCTTGTCTAATGGTTTTGCATTAAACCAAGTTGACAAGTGTGTATATAGCAAATTTGATACTTTTGGTAAAAGAGTCATGATTTGTTTATATGTGGATGATATGTTAGTTTTTGGTACTGATTTAGAAGAAGTTAATAAAACCAAGAAATTCTTATCATCCAGTTTTGAAATGAAAGACCTGGGGGAGGCTGAGGTAATTCTTGGTATAAGAATTAAACAAGGAAACAATGGGATTTCAATTTCTTAATCTCATTACATTGAGAAGATATTGAAAAAGTTTGACTTTGAGAATTGTTCTCCTGTTAGCACACCTATAGATCCTAGTCTCAAGCTTTTACTAAATAAAGGATCTCCAGTGTCTCAACTTGAATATTCTAGGGCTATTGGTTGTCTAATGTAACGACGTAAATTTCAAAACAATTTTTCACATTTTAAAAACACGCTTTCATTCATAATTGTTATAAAATGTCATTGTATCACATAACAATCCATAACATCACATCCCAAGATCATAACATATAAAACTCCTCATGTGTGTGTACTGATCAAGCCGGCGCCTTCCCGCGATCCTCACTGGTACCTGAAACACATCACACAACACTGTAAGCATAAATGCTTAGTGAGTTCCCCAAAATACCACATACAACACATACGCCTTTCCAGGCCATAACTCTGTGGAACCTTCCGGTCCAAGTGTCTCAGGGGACTTCCGTCTCGAATCCTGGTAGACCTTCCGATCCTACCCGTACCGACCTTCCGGTCCGTAACCTCCTGACCTTCCGGTCCATGTCCTCTTGACCTTCCGGTCCATATCATCTTAACCTTCCGGTCCTTATCATACATATCATACATAACACATACATATCACATATCAGCATATAGCGCATATATCTCATAGCATCTAAGACCTTCCGGTCACACTTTGGTACCCTTCTAGGTACAGTATAGTAAGAAGACTCACATCGGTATCTCGGATAGTCTCGCACTCGATCACACTGGTCTAGTCCCCGCCTAAACACATAACAATACTCTCAAATAAATAATGGCTCTCAAAGGCTAGATTAAATCCACTCTACAATTTCCACAGAAGGGTAAAACACCATTTTACCCCTCCCTGACCCAAAAGTCCAAAGGTTGACCAAAACCCTAAAAGTCAACAAAAGTCAACAGAAGGCAGTACACGGTGCGTACCTTTTGTGTACGCGGGGCGTACGCCAACGAACCACAATCAGGGCCTCAACCCCTTACGCTGCGCGTACTGAGAGTTACGTTAAGCGTAAGTCCCAATTCAGCCATTTCTTAGATTTTGGTCTTAAACGGTTAAGACACTCCTTCAACTTCCAGATATGACTCTCTTACAACCTCTTATTCCATAAAGTCGGAACCTTTAAGCCTTTGCATGGCTGTAAAGGTCCCTACACCCTCTAACACCTTTCCTTTTTCCCTCCAAAGGTTTAGATCTCATGCATGGCTCCATATTTACGTCCAAGATTGCATTTTTATGAACACACAACACTTATAGTCCTGGAATATGATAGATCTAGGCCAATGGAGACCATTTGCTCATAAAGTCTCCATCTTGGGACCAAAAACCCTAGAAATTGGTCTAAGAAGCACACAACACAAATAACCAGACAAGATTTGATATTTTTACCTCAGGAAGAAGCTCCAACCTCTGAAAAGCTCAGATCTATTCTTTCCCACAAGCTTCTAGCCTCCAAAATAGCCTCTTCTTCTCTTCCATCACCTTGAAATGACACTTAGAAGCTTAGAATACCAACACTCTAGCTAGAAACGAAGGAGGGCACTCTTTTAGGGTTTCACTCTCTGGAATGGAGGATGAGGTAAAGGCCATAGAATTCCTTTTATAGTGCACAAGCCCCAAATTAAGGTTTTCACCTGGGCTCGGTACGCCCAGCGTAACCCTGGGTACGCCCAGCGTACCTAGGCGAGTCTGTATCCAAAATAAGCACGCGAGTACGTGCAACGTACTCCTCAGTACACCCAACGTACTCACAAGCCTAACATTTACTTAAATGACTTAACTTGACAACTTGGGAAAACGAGAAGGGTTAAATAGCTTTACATGAATTTCGGGATGTTACAATTCTCCCCCACTAGAACCAGACTTCGCCCTCGAAGTCTCATGCTGAAAACAACTCCGGATGCTGCTCCCTCATCTCCGACTCCGGCTCCCAAGTCAGCTCGGACCCCCTCCGATGCTGCCACCGGACCTCAACCAGGGGCACCTCCTTGTTCCTCAGAACCTTGATCTTCTGATCCAAGATTGCGATAGGCCTCTCAACATAATTCAGACTCGCGTCCACCTGGATATCCTCCAACGGTACCACTGCCGACTCGTTAGCTATACATTTCCTCTGAAGTCCAACACACATGCCTGAAGCATGTCTTCGAGTGTCTGAATCGTCCGCTCACTCTGTCCATCCGTATGTGGGTGGTAAGCGGTACTAAAATGCAGTCTCGTGCCCAACTCCTCGTAGAACTTCTTCCAGAACCTGGAAGTAAAACGTACATCCCGATCTGATATAATCGAGATCGGCACTCCATGCCGCGATACCACCTCTCTCACATACAACTCTGCCAGCCTCTCAGCAGAAAAGCTCTCACTGGTAGCAAGGAAGTGAGCGCTCTTCATCAGTCGGTCGACGATCACCCAAATTGCGTCAACACCCCTTGTGGTCCTCGACAACTTGGTGATGAAATCCATAGAAATCTGTTCCCACTTCCATTGGGGAACCTCAAGTGGCTGCAAAAGGTCATGTGGTCGCTGGTGCTTGGCCTTAACCTTGCGAAAAGTTAAGCACCTCTCAACAAACCATGTTACATCCATCTTCATACATGGCCACCAATAATCCTTCTTCAAATCCAAATACATCTTAGTGGCCCCGGGATGGATCGAAAATCTCGATTTATCCTCCTCCATTAAGGTGGTGCGCGCTCCGCCTGCATACGGCACCCAAATCCGACCCTGAAGGGTCATCAGCCCACGACTATCGGTAATGAACTTCGACACCTGCCCGATCACTCGCTCCCTCTTCCGGTTCTCCGGTCTCACAGCCACTACCTGGGCCTCCCGAATGGTGTCCAACATTGGATTCATCACTGTCATCCGCATGCAAATATCTCAAATCGGGGCGCTCCCCGCCCTACGAATCAGGGCATCAGCTACGACATTAGCCTTGCCCGGGTGGTACAGGATCTCACAATCGTAATCCTTTACCACATCTAGCCATATCCTCTGGCACATATTCAGATTGGGCTGGTCCATCAAATACTTCAAACTCTTATGGTCCGTGTAGATGGTACACCGAACCCCATACAAATAGTGACGCCAGATCTTAAGGGCGAACACCATTGCCCCCAACTCCAAATCGTGGGTGGAATACCTCGCCTCATGAGGCTTCAACTGCCTTGATGCATATGCTATCACATACCCCCTTTGCATAAGTACTACACCCAACCCCGATATCGATGCGTCACAATACACCACAAAATCCTCCATCCCTTCCGGGTGGGCTAGCACCGGGGCTTCGCACAATCTCTAGCGAAGTGTCTCAAACGAGGTCTGCTGCTCCGGACCCCATGAAAAAGCAACACCCTTTCGGGTCAATCTGGTGAGAGGCACGACGATCTTGGAGAAATCCCTGATACATCTTCGATAATAGCCGGCCAACCCTAGAAAACCTCTAATCTCGGTGGGTGATCTCGGCACCTCCCATCTCATAACCGCCTCAATCTTGGCCGGATCGACCAATATCCCATCCTGGTTAACGAGGTGTCCCAAGAACTAGACCTCTCATAACCAAAGATCACACTTGGTGAATTTGGAGAAAAGCCTCTCCGATCTCAATATCCCGAGAAACTCTCTCAGATGCTCCTCGTGCTGCTCTCTAGATCTCGAATAGACCAAAATATCATCAATGAACACGATCACCGACCGATCCAGCATCGGCCTGCACACCTTGTTCATGAGATCCATGAACGCTGCCGATGCATTGGTGAGCCCAAAAGGCATCACAACGAACTCGTAATGCCCATAACGAGTTATGAACGCCGTCTTCTGGATATCATCACCTCGAACCCTCATCCGATGATATACCGACCTCAAGTCTATCTTGGAGAACCAAGCCGCCCCCTGCAACTGATCGAACAGATCGTCGATCCTCGGTAACGGATAACGGTTCTTGACCGTCAACTTGTTCAACTCCCGGTAATCAATGCACAACCGGTGTGAACCATCCTTTTTCTTGACAAAAAGGATTGGCGCTCCCAAAGGTGAGCTACTCGGTCTAATAAACCCTTTCCCCAGCAGCTCCTGAAGCTGCGAGGATAACTCATGCATCTCTGGTGGCGCAAGGCGATATGGCGCCTTGGCGATAGGTGTTGCCCCCGGAACCAAATCGATACGGAACACTACTTGCCTCTCGGGAGGCACACCCGGCAATTCCTCAGGAAAAACATCTGGGAACTCGCACACTATCGGAACCTCATCAATCAAACTTGGCCTCTCAGCGGCCACTCGTGTGTCCATCACATAGACTACGAACCCGCTGCAGCCCTGCTGCAAACTCTGTCTCGCTCTGGCAGCCGAACAAAACGCTGACCCACATCGGGTACCCTCACCGTACACCGTAAGTACTCCCCCACTAGGGTTTCGTATCTTCACCAACTGACGCTCGCAGTCTATAACAGCTCCAAATCGGCTCAACCAATCCATGCCCAGTATGACACATATGTCCCCCATCGCAATCGGGACCAGATCTATCGGGAACTCCACACCGAAGATCTCAAGTATACATCCTCGAATCACATCCGTAGCATACACCGCTTGCTCGTTAGCTATAGAAACTCGCAGAGGTCGACTCAACGCCTCTCATCGGATACTGATGTGCTGACTAAATGCCAAGGAAACAAATGACCGACTCGCACCTGAGTCAAATAACACTAAAGCAGGTACAAAATTCACAAGAAAAGTACCTACGCATGTCATAATATAAGCACAACACCTCAAACTCAATCATAAATAAATAAAAAAAATACATACCAGCCACGACATCAGGCGCTGCATGGACCTCCTCCGCTGTCAACTGGAAGGCTCTCCCGCGAGCCTTCGGTGCCTCGGCCTTCACCGGCGGAACCTCAGCAGCACGCACGGCGGCAGGGGCATATCCCTGTTGTGCTCCCTGTGCTGTTCCTCGCAGCTGCGGGCACTCGGCCTTCCTATGGCCCGTTTGGTCGCAATGGAAGCAAACCATGAATCCCTTGGGGCAGTTCTTGGCTATATGCCCCTCCTTGCCACATTTGTAGCAAGCACCAGATCGACAAACCCCATCGTGTCCTTTGTCGCACTTTCCGCAAGTGCGGCCCTTCTGGCCTCCAGATCTCGAATCGGCGGGCTTTGCGTGCTTGGTTGTCGGTTGCGACTGTGTCGGCCGCCTATCCACCCCCTGAGACTCGGCCTCTTCCCCGGCCTATGTCTCCAACTCAATCTCCCTCTTCCGGGCATTTTCCTGAAGCTCAACAAATGTCCAATAAGTCGAGTTCGATACAAACTCCCGAATATCCCTCCTCAGAATGCTCAAATATCGGCTCATGCGT
Source organism: Lactuca serriola (assembly GCF_051521515.1). Taxonomy (NCBI): domain Eukaryota; kingdom Viridiplantae; phylum Streptophyta; class Magnoliopsida; order Asterales; family Asteraceae; genus Lactuca; species Lactuca serriola. The sequence goes on along the minus strand of NC_136409.1, from coordinate 231,799,926 downwards.
GCTTGCTCGGTAGACACCTGCTCAGGGAAAAACATCGCCCTCTCATGAAACTTCCTGGTAATCACAGTAACTGAATCAGTATCCTGGTTGAGGGTCAAGAACTCCTAAGCCAACCGCTCCCTCTCCACAGGGGGAACATACTCATCTCTGAACATGGTGGTGAACCTCTCCCAGGTCACCTCAGAAATCTCCGCAAGAGTGAAGATCGCCGTCATGAACTTCCACCAGTCCTTCGCTCTCAAGCGAAGCTGGTTTAGTGCGAACCGTACTCTTAGATGCTCCGGACATGAAAAAGTGTAGAAGCATCCCTCGATATCAAAAATCCATCTCATCGCAGCGATCGGATCCTATGTCCCATCAAACTCTGGTGGCTTCGTGTTGCTGAACTCCCGAAACAACAACGAGTCACCTCCCTGAGGCCTGGCAGCAGCAACGACGATAGTAGCTGCAGCAACCGCTGCCTCAGTCACTGCTGCGTACCGCTCATCGAAAGTCTCAATCAATGTGGTCTTGATAGACCCAAACATCTATGGAACCTCAGCTCAGATGGCAGCAGCCACCTCCTCATGAATCAGTCTGCGGATCTCCTCCTCGCTAACACCACTGCTCTTCGGTGTGTGGCGTGTCCCAACCGTGATGTCTCTCTGAAATACAACATAGAATATCAGAGACCCGCTCAATCATACTTGCACTCGATTAGACATCCTTACTTTTTCCCTAGTACCCTAAGGATTCTTACTTGGACTGCGCACTGATACGGTGTCTTTGGTAGTACGGGCCCTTATACTACCGCCCACACTGCATCGGTATTCACCCCAAGTCCTCCTCCTTGGATCCCAGATCACAAGTACTCTACACCTCGCTATCATAGACTACCCTTCGGCAGATCTCTCATAAGCTCCTCACTGTTATCTACTTACTCTCAAGCAGCAGAAATCTTCCTAGGCTAAGGCATCACAAATCAGGCCACTCTAGTCCTAATATGAATACCTAGCCTACTCTAGCATGCATATCATATCATAACATATCTCATAACACATAATGTAAAGGTATTTTGGGAAATCACCGTTCGGGCGCTGACTGATCGTACACACTGCTCCGTTCTGCCTTTTTCCAAAATCTTTTACTCTCTTAGAAAAAATGTTTATTTATGAAAAACTTTCTCAAATCCTCAGTTTGAGTTCAGATACATCCGAAGTTGCACCCGAATCCCTCAAACCAAGGCTCTAATACCAACTTGTAACGACGTAAATTTCAAAACAATTTTTCACATTTTAAAAAACACGCTTTCATTAATAATTGTTATAAAATGTCATTGTATCACATAAAAATCCATAACATCACATCCCAAGATCATAACAAATAAAACTCCTCATGTGTGTGTACTGATCAAGCCGGTGCCTTCCCGCGATCCTCACTGGTACCTGAAACACATCACACAACACTATAAGCATAAATGCTTAGTGAGTTCCCCAAAATACCACATACAACACATACGCCTTTCCAGGCCATAACTCTGTGGAACCTTCCGGTCCAAGTGTCTCAGGGGACTTCCGTCTCGAATCCCTATAGACCTTCCGGTCCTACCCGTACCGACCTTCCGGTCCGTAACCTCCTGACCTTCCGGTCCATGTCCTCTTGACCTTCCGGTCCATATCATCTTAACCTTCCGGTCCTTATCATAAATATCATACATAACACATACATATCACATATCAGCATATAGCGCATATATCTCATAGCATCTAAGACCTTCCGGTCACACTTTGGTACCCTTCCAGGTACAGTATAGTGAGAAGACTCACCTCGGTATCTCAGATAGTCTCGCACTCGATCACACTGGTCTAGTCCCCGCCTAAACACATAACAATACTCTCAAATAAATAATGGCTCTCAAAGGCTAGATTAAATCCACTCTACAATTTCCACAGAAGGGTAAAACACCATTTTACCCCTCCCTGACCCAAAAGTCCAAAGGTTGACCAAAACCCTAAAAGTCAACAAAAGTCAACAGAAGGCAGTACGCGGCGCGTACCTTCTGTGTACGCGGGGCGTACGCCAGTGAACCACAATCGGGGCCTCAACCCCTTACGCTGCGCGTACTGAGAGTTACGCTAAGCGTAAGTCCCAATTCAGCCATTTCTTAGATTTTGGTCTTAAACGGTTAAGACACTCCTTCAACTTCCAGATCTGACTCTCTTACAACCTCTTATTCCATAAAGTCGGAACCTTTAAGCCTTTGCATGGCTGTAAAGGTCCCTACACCCTCTAACACCTTTCCTTTTTCCCTCCAAAGGTCTAGATCTCATGCATGGCTCCATATTTACGTCCAAGATTGCATTTTTATGAACACACAACACTTATAGTCCTGAAATATGATAGATCTAGGCCAATGGAGACCATTTGCTCATAAAGTCTCCATCTTGGGTGAAGAAGCACACAAGACAAATAACCAGACAAGATTTGAGTTTACCTTAGGAAGAAGCTCCAACCTCTAAAAAGCTCAGATCTATTCTTTCCCACAAGCTTCTAGCCTCCAAAATAGCCTCTTCTTCTCTTCCACCACCTTGAAATGACACTTAGAAGCTTAGAATACCAACACTCTAGCTAGAAACGAAGGAGGGCACTCTTTTAGGGTTTCACTCTCTGGAATGGAGGCTGAGGTCAAGGCCATAACATTCCTTTTATAGTGTACAAGCCCCAAATTAGGGTTTTCACCTGGGATCGCTACGCCCAGCGTATCCAGGCGATTCCGCGTCCAAAATAAGCGCGTGAGTACGCGCATCGTAGTCCTCAGTACGCCTAGCGTACTCACATGCCTAACATTTACTTAAAGGACTTAACTTGACAACTTGGGAAAACGAGAAGGGTTAAATAGCTTTACCTGAATTTCGGGATGTTACATTTAATGTATGCCATGGTTAGTACTAGGCCTGATATAGCATACGTTGTGGGAAGGCTTAGTAGATATACTAGTAATCCTAGTTCACATCATTGGCAAGCTGTGAGTAGAGTATTCAAGTACTTGAAAGGGACCATGAATTATGGTTTAACTTATAGTGGATATCCTTATGTTTTGGAAGGTTATTCAGATGCCAATTGAATGAACGACTTAGAGGATCACTCCTCTACAAGTGGTTGGATGTTTCTTCTTAGAGGAGGTGCCATTTCTTGGGCATCTAAGAAACAAACTTATATTACTAGCTCAACCATGGAGTCTGAGTTTGTTGCATTGTATGCTGCTGGTAAGGAAGCTGAGTGGTTAAGGAATTTGATTTATGAAATTCCATTATGGCCTAAACCGATATCTACCATTTCTATCAGATGTAATAGTGTCGCAACCTTGGCTAAGGCTTATAGTCAAGTGTACAATGGAAAGTGTAGACATTTAGGTGTTAGACATATCATGATTCGTGAGCTCATCATGACTGTTGTGATATCTATGGAGTTTGTAAGAACTTAGTTGAATTTAGCCGATCATCTAACCAAAGGGTTAGCAAGAGATCTTGTGCACAAGGCAGCTATAGGGATGGGTTTAAAGTCCACTTAAAAAATTTTATATTAAGATACCCAATTCCCATCTAATGCAATATCAGATGTTGAATTCAATGTGGAAAGCTTGATATTTGAAGACTGGAACACATTTTTATGATCATCCCGAGGTATGTGTTCAGTACTGCAAGTTAAGGAGGTTGAAAATTTATTTCTTAATAGTTCTTTGAAAAATTGCATTTGCAGGTGCAAGAATAAAATAACTACCTATATAAGCATGAAGTTTAGCTGCTTCAAGAAGTTGGGACTTGGCTTTGATATGCTTATTGAAGGATGGGACACAAGCAAGTAAAATATAGTGTAAAGTTAGAAATTATGAGAATGTAAACTGGTGTGTGTATTACCTTCACGTATTCACTTTGAATAGAAAGGGTTCAATCCTTAGTGACACCATGATATTCGAATATTTTGATTGAGTAATATACTAATATGAAATTCAATCGTCACGACATTTCATTTATGCATCAGTTTGTTGTTGTTTATGTTTTGTTTTAAGTTTAATCAGGATTACACTTAAATGGGGGAGGTTTGTTGGTGATTTTATATCATCAATATTATTTAAGTGTAATAGGATTAAATTTGTTTACCAAAAGCGAAAAGTTGACGCAATTGAGAAAGTTGACCCTTTTTTCCCTGAGATCCGTTTAATGACAAGTTTGGTAGTTTTATGACAGTTTGTAACTGTCTATTGACAGTTTTCAGACAAGAATGATATATCCGTTTTTTGGTCATTTTTATGGTACATCTTGAATCACATTTTCACATACATTCTCAGATTTCATTCTTTGAATTTCATCCAATTGAGTGTTCGATCTGTACCATCGAAATACTTCAAATTTATAGTGAATCACAACTTTCAGAGAATCCAAGCAATCTATTCATCCCCTATTTTCTAACACTATATATTTGTGTATTTTTTTCATTTTTCCTTTTTAATATTAAATGGAAGTGGTTAACAACTCAAGGATGTATCATCTTCTTCAACTTATTCACAAATCTCAAACTAAGGTTTAGGGAGAAGAAACCTAAATCCAAAACACATTTCATTAGGATAATTCTAAGGATGTTTCTCGTTAATTTTATCTTGTTTAACACTAGAATACTTTCCTTCATATCATTTCATACTTAGGATAATAGTGTATTTTGTAGTGATATATATTTTTATGGAAGCAAGGTATTTCAAAGCTAAATGCATATTTCAAATCAAACTTTAAGCTAATAATCCACCATTTGCTTGTAAACATGTTATTTGATCCAACAGAACATTTCAAGCTACTTATGGCGTAAATTAGTTATCAAGCATCTTCCATGGTTTTATCTTTTCTTTAAGTCAATGGAACTCATTAAAATATTGTGATGTTAAGCCAATACAAGTTTTGAGTGTTATAAACAATTAGATCAACATATTTGTACTTTGAATCTAGTTAAAAACATGTTTTGGAAAATAAAAAAGTAAATATATATGTGTTAGTATCCATGAGGAACCGTTAGAAGTAATTTGGATGTGATTAACGATATTAAAAAACTAGGTTGTTTCTATTTATGAGTTCATGCCTCATTTGAGGTTGTTCTCATTGGAAGTGATGTTATTTGATATGGGCATATTTAGTTATAAAATTCATGCATTATCTTAATACTTTATGTTGTTTTTGTCTCTTTTAATGAACAAAAGGTGCTTAATAGTTTATAATTTCATTTTTCAGCAAAAATGACATGCTCGAAAGGAAAATGAAGCGGAACTAGCGATTGGACGCTTGGATCTTGGATTTTGAAGAAAGAAGGATGTTGCTGGACAGCTTGACCCCTGTCAGTGTTTTGGCCATATCTCATGAACCGTAACTCCGATTGACTAGATTCAAAATGTTCTGAAAAGTAGACACAATTTCGGACGGATTTTGTGTTTTGAGAAAATGCTGATTCGAAACGTACTCGGCGATTAGGGTCGACTACTCGGCGAGTCGTATCGAACTTTCGCGATTCTGGACGCGCTGACTTGTCGTGCACGGGTTTTAAGTGACGGACTCGCCGAGTAGGTCACTGGACTCGCCGAGTAGCCTCTGTTTTGTGAAAATCTATATAAAGGGACTTTCAGATCAATATCAGAGGATGGAGAGAAACCCTAGGAGGCTGAGAAACGATTGGAAGTGCTGCTAGGTCGTGAGGAACTGAAGAATCAACCCTACATTCAATTGTGAAGAGAATCAAGACAATTTTGGTTTATTCTTAGTAACTTTTTGATTTGAATCATGTTTACATACTTTGATTTCGTTTTTGAGTTTATGTTTACTGCAATCATGAGCTAAAAACTTATTCTTCTGTTAGGGTAGACAATTTTGTGAACATGGATTGATTATTTGAGTAGGATTAATTTTAATTGGTAATTATGTTTTGTTAAGCTTGTTAAAGAACCTTATGTGTTGACAATAACTATTCTCCTGTTAATAAATCAGTAATTAAGTTGTATGAACATCTCTTAGTTATTAATTTCATATGATTTATTGTGACCACATAGTTGTATGTCTAGGAATAACGAACGTGAAACTAGAATTAACTAGAAGATAGGTAAGTTAATGTGTAAGCTTGTTTGATGAACATCGACAAGAGGTTAATTGAAGGGCCAATTTAGTTAACCACTACAAGTCTTACTTAACCCGAATCAATAATCTAGGAAACCCGTTAATTTAGACAACTGGCCATTGCTTGAGTTAATTTGTTTTCTAAGAATTAGGGATAGCGAACGTGAACCTAATTATCTTAATCGGTAGCCAATGAAGAATTAATCCGATACATTAAAATCATCCATGGGAACAAATGAGTCGTACCTAAACAGAAGTCCTCTTTACTATTGAATTTAGTTGGTAATTAATTGTTTTAGTTGCTAGTTAGTTAATTTGTGTGTTGGTTATTCTAATTAAGTTTCTAGTCTTGTAAAACTAGAGAAAACCCCCCTTTTTGTTATTTGTTTTATTTAGATAATATTAGCATTTATTTTAATTGTTTACCGTTCCCTGTGTTCGATACCCTACTTGCTTGAACTATATTACTAATCGATAGGTACACTGCCTTTCGTGTGTTTATTTTGTGTCTAAGTTAGTAGGATTAAAACTAGTTCGTTTCACACACATCATTATTTCATAATATTCCAGTTAGTATGGTCATAAATTCAATTTAGATAAGAGATTAGATGTTAATCTAGTCTTAAACCATGTTATAAGTATGTTAGTACTTAAAGTCATTGGAAGTGATTGTGTGTGTGTGTGTGTATATATATATATATATATATATATATATATATATATATATATATATAGCGATTTTAGATAGATTTGGACAACCTAGAAGTCATTTTTGCTCGATTTTGAGTTGTATAGAGCTAGAGATGACTCGGTCGAGTCAGGACCAAGGCAAAGCCAGATCCGGTTGAGTAATATATTGTCCCCAAATCTTGCTTTGTCCATAACATTTGCATAGGATATCCAAATCATGTCTCATTTTCTCTTATGTTCTACTATGAACTTAAAAAAGACCTTAAAACTATAAAACTTTACTGTTTGAATTAATAACTTAATAAGTGACTTAATAGACCATTTAAGGGTTTTTGATACATATATTGATACTCATAGGTGACATTTAAGTTCTTGAAATATTCTAAGATGGAAGGGACATAAAATAAATCAGAAAATATCAAGGTGAGTTTATTAGGAGTATATTTCCCTACACACACTTTGTTATTATGATTAAATTGATTCGTATGTTATTTTTGATGCAAGTGGTTACTATAAGTATTATTTTTGTATTACATGAAACTTATTTTGTAAAGACATTAATTGTTGAAAAGTTTTATGATTTGAAAATGTTTTGAGCATCCAATATATGTGAATTTAGATATGATGGGTTATCTTGAATGGTCATATGACTTGGGATCCGTTATTTTCACAGGAATACCCAAATAATGGGTTGTGAGTGATATTCTACAAATCCCCTGTGTATATAAGCATGAATCGATGTGGGACTCAAAGTAGATATCAAATAAAGCATGAGCATAACATGTTTATATAATAGAAAAAATGGTTGAGTTTATATGTGTTTAGCGATGTGGGATAGAATAGTTGGGAAAATAAACAAAGAATATGTAAGAAGCAAGAATAGAACTCAAGACCTTTGCTTGAATAAACCAATGCCTTAACAAATAGACCAATTGTTTGTTTGTGTTTATAAGTGGAGGGATGCATATATATACATTATGCCGATTTTTTTTTTGAGGGATACGTAAACAAAAATTACACTACCGAAAAAATTTTGAGAGGTATCCCGGGCTACCCCGGGATCCCCTTGGATCCGCCCCTGCCTTTATCTTGTGTGATGATTCACTGTGAATAGTTTATTAGAATGGACAAATGCTAAGGGTTGTGCTAAATGCTTACTACTCATGAGTTTGAGTTTTTAACCAACAGTTTTGGGAGTTATAAATTATGAAATTGGCATGTGGTCTTATCGTATTTTGAGTTGTTACTGTGTGTCAACTTTTGATTAGCATTTAAAGTACATTTGGATTTTTGAAATTTAAATCCTTCCACTTTGAACTTATGGGATTTTATGTTCCTTGGATGGTCTATAGTACCATATTGTTTGGTTTATTGCAACTTTTGGTAATATCGATTTTTTTTTTTTAAATTTGGTTTTGGAAGGTTTACTTGAGTGTGAATGATTCCCACCGTCACCTACTCATAAAAATTCAATCGTAAATATTCTCATTAGGGGTGGGATTCAATTTGGCTTATGGTTTCTTAGTTTTCTTCGATTTAAAATTTTCTTGGGTGCAACCCAAAAACCAAACCAAATCAAATTCAAGGCAACCCAGACCAAACTAAAAACCAAATTACAATTAGATTTGAAACTAAGAAAACCAAATTTAAAGGCTAAAAGTTAAATTCAAAATTTAATTTTTGAAACATAAAATTTATAGTTTCAACTATAAATATCAAATATAAAATATCAAATATAAAGGTTCAAAGTAAACATAATAAAAGATGAGAAGAATGAATTAAAGAAATAATCTTTTAGGATTTTGGAATTGGAAAATTGATTTATCTATGAACCATGAAATAACAAATTTTGTTTTCAACTTTTACATTTAATTTTTAAAGTATAAAGAAAGTTACTTATCTAAATTTGGTAATTTGGTTTGGTTTATCTAAATTTGGTAATTCGGTTTGGTTTGGTACAGATTCAATTAAATCATAACTCAAACCATAAATCAAATTCATAACTCAAACCACGAACCAAATAATACACATCCCTAATTATTACCAAAGGGCTTCTGCCCAGCAGTACCGGGTGTTGTCCTCCCTCCTAGAGGTTGAGGGTTCAAGTCTCATCGGAGACATAGGTAGAATTAGGAGTAGTTTAGGAACACAGTAGATTTGTCGTTCAATATATTTTCTCCACGCACTGACATTGAATCCTTTATTGATTCCTCGAAGTCTAAGAGCTCAATGTTATAAGCTCTCAAGAACACAATTGAGTCTTGTCTCCCAAATTCATGTATGAAGGTCTCATACTTTCTTTGCATTTTCTTGTTCTCTATATAAATCATCTTTTCATTTTCTTGCAAATCAATTGAGTAATTCCATTTATGCTAATATTTGAGCTCAAAGAAGCCGCTAGAAACTACTTTCTCTTTCTACCTATTTTCTCTCTATGACGATTTCATTTTTTTGTCATGTTCTCGTTAGCGATTAATTCTTTGGTGATCACTACTTGGTGACTGAAGCTTCTCATTCTCCCCTTACTTTTATTTCATTTTATGGACCCTATGCCTCCATATTAACAAGATATTGGTTTTACTCACCACCTGATGTGTTTAGGTTGGAGAATGAAAACAGATTGATGAGTAAAGTGGTGTCACCACCACTTATTGATGTTTTGTAGACAATTCTCCATAGAGTATGTCATCGAACTAATGGGAATTTAGTTGCGCATCATGCCTTATAACTATGAAACCTAGTTGGAAGATAGGGTCTAAGAATAGGAAGTAGAAACACACAACAAAAAGGCCATGTGATTACATACTCTCAGACCTACGGGGACAAGCAAGGATAACATATGGATATGTAGATTTCTATGTGCTCCCTGTCATTGCCAATTTATTTATAAAGCAAAACAGAGTTTTTTTCTCAAAGTTAAGAAATTGGAAAGTATATGGTTTGAAGTAAAATATCTTTGTATTGGAAAGTTCAATGACTATTACCAAAAGGAAGGGTTTACTCATTATCACCTAGTGAGAAACAAAATACAACAAAATAGTTTTGTCAAAAATATAAATCCCACAATTATGGAGAAAGTATTATGCATGCTCTCAACCTCCAAGTTGCTAAACTCAGTTTGGGATAAGGCAACTTAAATTGTTTGTTATGTTGTCAATTGATCTCCTTCACGTGTAATTAAGAAGAACAATCACATTAAGTTGTGATCTAGAGAAGCTTCCAACATCACAAAGTTGAGACCATTTGGATGTCTAACATATGGTGTTCAGAGATGAAGAATGTAACTGTCTTAAGAGACATAACTTTTGATGAGGTTACTATGATTCAATGGATCACTAACCTACCTATTACGATATTTAAATCATATGAAGGGAATGAGAAGGAAACGCAAGTAGAGGTGGAGCTACCATTCGATGTGGAGTTGTCAAACACTCCCAATAGTTCGTCAAATACTACTTTACAAAACAAATAAGCTCCTTCTACTTAACACGTAGCTTGTGTGTCTCCTCTGTCCTCATCAACTCAAGTTGTTGATCCATGTATTGCAAGAGATATATTGAAACTTAAGGAACTATGTGTGCAAGTTGAAGAATTGTCTAACGGGTCTTAATCAATTCCATACTTACGGAACTAAAACCGAAACCACTTACATCAGTTCCACTTACAAAAATGGCAGTTTTGGTTCCATGGGCGATTAGGTGACACCATTGATCACCACTAGACTATTCTCATTCATCAATCATCATATATGAAACAATTGGTATGAAAGGAGTCTAACTTTAAGGTTACAATAAAGATAAAAGTGTAATTTGGTTTTATCTCTTATATATAAGCTCTTTGAAATCGGTAAGGATAGACCAACTAATTAAAAAGTGTTTATTATCGAAATTCCATATATAGTTTTTTTTTTAATTTAAAAACATAAAAATACATACTAAGAGTGGCAAACCGCAGTAAATGAATAATACAATCACAAACAAACCTGAAATGTCATTGTAGTTTGTAAATCTACAAAATTTATAATAATGTAATTTGATTAAGAAAAATAAAAATAGAAATATAGTTGTTTGTATCTATTTTGTTTTTATTGGTGGTACACTTAATTTGGCCAAAAGGTAGATGGGTTGTAAGTAAAAGTATATACCTGGAATTTAGGAAGGAAATGAAAGCACATATCGTTTGCAATTTGCAAAGAGCAGAAAAGTTGCAAAAACACAATCAAGTTCCTATCATCAGATCATATATGCATCGATCATGAATGTATACGTCAATTAGCAGATAGAATGGAATAATCATCAAATGTGCGAGAAAACTGCACCATCATAACATGAAATTCTCTACCTTCGGGTCGTGTAAATTACAATTCATTAGCAGAACAAACGTAAAAAAAAAAAAAAAAAAAAAAAAAAAAAAAAAAAAAAAAAAAAAATTTAAAATGTTATTTATTTATTTTCATTCATATATATATGATGAATGCTTTCTTATGTTTCTCGGGTTTCAAAACTGCATCAGTTGGTCGGCCTGCAAAATATGATTTAATTGCTCATGCAAAATGGATCTATATAAGCGTAATTTCGATCACTTTTTTTATTTGCAGAATATAATTTTTCCAATCAAACATGTTCAAAAGTAAATCATAGCTACGAAAAACGAACCTGTACGTATTACATTTTTTTTAGAGAGAGAGAGAGAGGAACGATGATGACCTTTGAATCAAATTGAAGGTAGGAAGAAGGAGAAACATGAAACACCATGCACGGACGGAAACTTCCAAAGAGATCGCATGATCCAAATTATAAACTCGGATCGAAATCTTTAAACTGCTTCCAATGGATGGGATATATATATATATATATATATATATATATATATATATATATATATATATATATATATATATATATATATATCATGATACGAATAAGAAAGATTGAGTTAATAATTATAAAACGGATCAATGCGATCCCTTTGGAAGCTTCCACCTGCTGCAACATAATCGAAATCTAGCGTTTTAATTTGCTTTGCGTGTAGAGTATATTAGTATGAAGCTTCAAGGATTGGATTTATATAGGATCAGGATGGGGGCTTGTAAAAGTAAAGTGGTGGGGGAGGGGGATCAGGGGAATTGTATTCTGACGAATTTTTCGGTTAGAAATCTGATGTAGGGTGTGGGTGTGGTTGCATGTGTGTGTTAGTGTGTGATATTTTTAATTTTTGCTGTCACACTTTTCGTATGAATAAAGTTAGTTGGGGGTGTCTACTTTTACTTTTTTTTCATAACAGACAAGGACGTGGACCAATAATAAATTGAATATTCGAGCTGTATCAAAATAAAAAAAAATAAAAAAAATCATTTAAAATAACTATGACGATTATAGTCCTTTGAACTTAATTAAGATCTATTAAGGATCAATAATTGAAATCATTTCACTTATATTATTCTAAATAAAAATATTTTACATAGTTCCACTTTTTACGATTTTGTTATTACAGTTGAATACGATATATATAACATCAATTTTGCAAAGGAAATTTTCATTTAAAGTAACATTTGTATCGTCAATCTTTATATAGTGATGAGATGATTACGGCTTCTACATCAATATTTAATTAATTTATTAATTAACTATTTCTTTTGCCATTTCACATTTTGCACCCGTTCGGTTGAGGCTATAGTCATTTTGCCAAAGTACGTTACTACATTGAAAAATCTTAGATAGAATGGTTTAGGGTTTGTGAGTGTATTAGTAAAAACACTTTTAGGAACTATTTGAAATAGTCATCTTAAATAAAATTCTGAAAACAATGTGAAATATAAAAGATTTTCAGTTAAAATCATTCAAGTACAACAACTTAAGGAAAAATGTTCCAAACAATCTAGTCCTTAACAATTAAAAAATGTTTAAAGTGTCATAATATACGAGAGGTATTACAAAACAATCAATTGACAAAGGTAAAGTAAAATCACCACATATATCTTAATCTCTCTACCTAATAAAAGAGTAGCACATTTGCCACGTGTCAATCAATTAGAGCTTCACATTAATTATTTGTCACTTGTCATTCTAAGGTTTTTCCTCATTAATTAAATTTCCACTAATTCACTCCTCCATTTTACACATATCAAACATGTCAACAAAAAATTTATTTGTAATATCTATTTTCTAATTTATTAAATTATTAATTTTTTTTATCATTGCTCAATAATTACCTTATAAATTAATTAAAATTATTTTTATCTTTCTAATCCGTGGTGCCCACGGGTTATAAACTAGTTCATAATAAAGCATCTTTAAAATGTCCAAAAGCTTAATCCATATTCAATACCTTCGTTAAGTTACCTAATTTGAACACATGTTGAAATATATATAGGTTAGATCGGTGCCCATTCTCTATGGGTTCAGGTCTCAGTCTCGTTGTAGACAAAAGAAGTCATTTTGTAGTCAGCTTAGAAGGTGTGTAGCTTTTAAAAACACTATCAACAAATCGAAAATTCAATTACAAAATAACAAGATAGTGTCAAGGATGTAATGCTTAGAACCAAGTCGAAACCCTATACCATCTACTCTCGTAACTCAAAGGTCTCTCGTCTCCAAGGGGTGTCTCAAAGTGATGACCCAGGTATTCTCTTACATGATTACAAGGTTATTGAGTTTTTTTTAGAAACCATTTTAAATGTAAAGATGTCGAATTGTTTGTTGTTGGTGATTTTAGTATCATCAATCCATTTAGTATGGTCAAGATTAACCCCAAAACAAGTTGAGTTTAAGTTTAGAGGTACGGTGTGCATGATCCCCAAAGTTATCTAAGTTGCATTGATATTCATAACCTAACTTTCTAATATTAATCCCTTACCGGAAGTTTGAGCTTAATCATCGAGATAAGAAGTGATTACGAATTTACGATAGAAAAATATTGTTGTGACAAACTTCCCTAAGCATCAAAAAATAATCAAAATGAACATTCTGATATAAGGGATTTTTTTTGTTTAATTTATGTTAAATGTTGAGTAGAATAATTTGTTATAAATTAATATATAAAATCGATGTAGCCTCTATCATTATTTATATAATACCTACTCAATCAACACATAAATGCACCACCTGTTTGATGGTTATCCTTGTGACCTTGTTTGTTTTATGAAGCTTTTGTCTGATATCTTACGCATCATAGTCACGGTCACGGATTGAATAAGATAAGTTATTTTCTTGTTTATTCTCGTTTTAAAAATATTATTTAATAAGATATATTCAAATAAAAACATTAAATAATCAAAAACTCGAGATATTACCAAATAAAAAAAACATTAAAAAGTTTGGATACCTAAAATCTAAAAGAAAGCATATTACGGGTTTTAAGAGTAAGTTTTTGAAGAACGACTAACGTTTCTAGTTATCATATTTAGTTTTAAAATTAAAAAAACTTAAAAAGAAAGACCATCACATGACATCGTTAAATGTTTGTTATGCAATATAACTTTTTAAAATTTGTCAATTTATATAATAATATTTTAGTTTTTTTTACCAATATATCCGATAATGTATTGTTTTCTACGAATTTATGCATTAGTTTTTACTTTTAATTTAATGTTGTGTACGTTAAAGGTAAAATATTGCAAGTCCTGAATTTGTTAAAGGTAAAATATTGCAAGTCCTTTTTACTATATATCTCTCTTATATATTTCGTCTAAATAGAAGGAAATATATTGTTGCATAACCAAGTATTTAACTACTGTTACTACTATTATTATTTTCTTACCGAACTGTGATTTGAGAACCAGGATTAAATGGATAGTTATGAATTAATTAATAGAATAAGTTTATTAATATGTGTGTAGTATATATTATTTATTGATATTGATAAATAAAATGTTTGATTGTTTTAAAAGGAGATCAAAGTATTCATAGTGATTTTGTGATGAAAAGAAGGGAGTCTTTTCTTGAGAGCAGGTAGGAGTTGCAATCAGAGAGCTAATTATGGTAATAAACAGCTAAGGTTGATATATACACTCGACAAACATAACACACATCTGCACATGCACTTGCTTTGCTTGCCCACACAATTGGTCCTTAGTCTATGGGGTAACTAATGGACCATTTTGATTAATGGAATCCTAGTAATAGTACTACTTAACCATTTTATTGGTAGTGTTGTTTTCCACTCCATTTAGTTTTTTCTTCAATCTTGTTATATTTACATGTATTTATTTCATTATTTTCTTACAAATATATCATGGAAAAAAAACTATTTTCTTAAAAAATATGATATTGAAAAAGCTTTCACCGCACAAAGACACGTCATGAAAAAAAAAAACAAAAAAAAAAACAAATGTGACAACCGTGAATGAAAATGATTTTTTTTCTTTTTACGGGGTTACTGGTTAGCAATTAGTACACGAAACAGATAGTATCATGAAACCGTCAACGTCAGAAAAAGAACTCGAGACATTCAATCTAAGAAGCAAAGTCTCTATCAAATGGGCTAGTCTCATATTGGTTATTGCATTTTATTTTATTTTTCAAATAAAAAGCATGATAAGAGCTCTTGGCCAAACCAAACGCAACAAACCAATATTGGTATTATTCATCCTGTTTGTCAGTATATGTTGAATTTTTTTGTATATTTTAATATAGAAATGATGGTTGTTGAAACCAAAACTAATAAAATCCAGTTATGTGAATGATTTGATAATGAAAAGAGGGGTCGAATCCATAGGAGCTTACTCAATTCGTTTGTATGCAATTAACCGAACAAATTAATGATGAAGTGACAGAAGGGGATGCGTATGGAATTAATAGTAAGCATGATGAAATTGTTTATAGTCTAAATGAAATAAGTGCATAGACGTAAATAACTATGAGATTAAGGAATCCAATACTGGGTCAAATACCAATTCCAATTAGCGAACTAGTCATCATAACATGTGGTGCAAAAGATTTCAAATAAATTTTAATTGGTGACCTGAACAACCTAATTCTTTTCAGTCATAAGGAAAAAATAACCTCTAATTACCTCCTTTAATCATTATCGATGCTAAATATGCTTTTAGAATCGTACCTCTAACTATAATTTTAGAACGGATGACTACGAAATCTGAAAGTGTAAACTCATGAGCATGATTTACCGATTTTAAGCACATAATCCTATGACCTGAATAAATCTATCAATAACCCTTTAAACCATTTATAACTAAACATCAATTTATGATCGATAAAATAACCTTCAAGTATAGGGATGAGCATTACGAACCAAATATGAACCCGAACATGTGCAAGACAAAAACCCGAATGCATTCCCTGTATACGGAAAGGTACTCGGTTTCACATTTCACCTTAATTTGGGATTCAGTCCTACATGGTTCGGTTCCCAAGTTTTTCATGGAAATATTGATCCCAAATAAGAATGATGATTTTGATTCAATTATGCGATGTTAACACATATTGTTTGCTCTTTCAAGGCCATCATTTTGAACCTCAACGTACAACAAATATTGGATGGGCTTAAATGCATTAAATAACAACATACTTTATGTTACTATTCGTTCAAGAAATGTACTCATCTTTCGTCTGTTACAAAGATCGAACACAACATTAATCAGTAGCTTGATGAAAATATATTGCTATTTTATGTAAAATGTCTCGTGTACAAGTTTTGAAATGGACAAACATCATAGTGTGTTATAAGTCTCTTCATTTAACTCTTTGTAGTGTAAGGACCTTCAAATACATTATGCGTGTGTTGTAAGTCTCTTCATTTAATTATTTGTAGTGTAAGGACCTTCATAATGCTTAATAATTACATGTAAGAAAATTAAAATCCAGCCATTTTGAAGTCATCTTCGATCCTTCTTGTACCACATCAATCATGGTAGGTGGTTTTTTTTTTTTTTTTTTTTTTTTTTTTTTTGTTTTTTTTTGTATAGCGTGGAGTTGTAAACAAGAGTTGAAGCAATATGTTGGGGATGAGGGAAAAGGCCCTCCAATGGGTTTTGACGAATTACTTGTAAATTTCCATAAAGATTTTGGGCCAAATTTGAAAATTTATATAGAGCCCTCAAATGGAGTGTGTGTCCCGACAGCTCAAAAAAAAAAAAGGAAAGAAAAAAACGCCTTCAAGATGAATTATAGAAATTTTGGGATTATAATATATAATAAATTAGGTGTAAGACGCATGTATTACATGAGTTTATTTAAAAATTTATATATATGAAATTTTAACAATTTGAGAAGTTTGAATTTATAAGAAAATTAAAAAAATTATTAAAATTAATGAGGCTTTAATACATTTAATACGTTACATATATAAATCTTTTCTAATAAATATATATATATATATATATATATATATATATATATATATATATATATATATATATATATGGAATTTTAATTTAATAAAATGAAAATACAATAAAATGACAAGTGGAAAATAAAAAATTTCAAAATTCTAGAAAATGTAACGTGTCCAAATTAAGGAGAACATGACATGTGGCAAAAAGATTTTGATTTATTAGGGAGGATGGAGGTTTTTTTGCCATATGTCATCACCTAATTCAATATGTCACATGACATTTTTTTTTAATTTTTTCAATTTCATTTGATTCCATTTGGCAAATTATGGTGTTTTTGGTTTTTCATTAAATTATAAAAAAATCTAATCTAAAAATATAATAAATAAAATAAGGAAACTTAAATGTCCCCATAAATTCTAACGTAATTTGTCAATTAATGTATTAAATTCAATTTAAATTCAAATCAACATTCCAAAATGAAAAACATAATTTTCGGCCAATCCATTTTGAATTCATGATAATTTGCAGAAATATTGTAAATATTGGTTAATTCACAGCTAATATTGATATTCTTTCCAAATTCAGTTTTATAAATTATTGAACATGTAATGGTTAACAAAATATATTAATTTAAAAAAAAAAAAAAAACCTTGTGTATTACACGAGTCTCACACCTAGTATATTGATATATATATTGGTCTTTATTGGAGAATATAAAACTATAAATTTTGATATGTTTCTACTTAGATCCTTATAAAATAACCAATTATAATAATTTTTAATGCAAATATCTTGTAAATTAACATGTTTTATAACCTTGTAAAGTTTGAGGTGGGGAGTTCAATCCCTCTAAAACCCTCTTAATAGTTCCTTACGTGGGGAATTTTCCCCTAAAATTTCTATGCGGTCATGTCTGCTATATTTGACGATTCGATTTTAAGGCCTTTGTTGAAATATATGAAGGGGCTTTCGTTGACACAAGTTGTCGTTCAAAACAAAAAATGATTAACTAATATTGAGTTAATGACTTAATGTGATGTTTGTCTAGTCATCATACTCATGTATAGTAATTATCATGGTTGCAGAAATCGGGATTAATTGGCGATTAATCGTAGATTAATCATTTGGCGTTCTCCAACCGTCGAGGATTAAGACATTAATTGGAAATTTAGGATTAATCGGGTTTGGTGGGATTAATCGGCCTTGGCGGGATTAATCGGTCAACAAAAGTAAAAAAAAAAAAAAAAAGTCAAAAAAATTTAAAAAACAAACTTTCTTTTTTTGCTCCAAAATTTTCAAATTTTCAAAATTTCAAATATTATACCAAAATATTCATATTTTCGTATTTCCAAATTTTCAAATTACAATTTTTCTTATTTTCTAATTTTGAAGTACTTGCTTTTCTTAAGATATATTAATATTTTATTAATAATATATGGTCCCCGATTAATCCTCGATTAATCTCTTAACACTAGTCGACCGTCGAGCTACCGTCAAACGATTTTTACAATCTTGGTAATTATGTAGACATGTCATTAAACTAGCAATTTTATGTCAACCAATACACAAGTTAACTTTTTTATATTAGATATGTTTCTATATCTACAAATTTCTATATTGTTAAGCATATTTTTAGGACATCTTCGGTAAAACTAACTGATAGCGGGTAGCTTGTAGTTTGCAGCGTTTTGTTAAATGTTACATGAAGTAGCATTTGAATTTGAAGTGTTTTGTTTAAACTAAACGCTAGAAATTTGTAGTGTCAAACAAGGTTTTTTGTTCAAAACGGAGCGTTTTGTCAAACACTAGAAGTTAGAAGCTTTCAAACGCTCCATACCGAACACACCCTTAATTTCCTAACTAAATGCTAATAAAGTTGTTGCTCTATTTTTTTAGCATTAATTGATTACTATATCAATTAGTTGTGTTATATTTATTAATTTGGAGAACACATTATATATTTCATGATTGGGTTACCTGGCAACATTTTTATATTTTGAATGTTTAATTAATCATTTGTTAGGTAATTAGTTATATTGGTTCCCAAAAAAAGATAATCATTTGTTAGGTAATGTTTAATTAATCATTTGTTAGGTAATTAGTGAAAATATTTTTTGTGTAATAACCTAACCTAGAGATATATATTTTTTATATAAAATAATAAAAATATCATAGTTAATGCTTATAACTACTACTACTAATAATAATAATAATAATAATAATAATAATAGAGAAGGGGTGAAGGAAGGGTTCTTATGGTTTGGGATAATCTTTGCGGTTGGTCTCTAACAAAGTTTTTTTAACTCACACGGTCGTTATATTTTCATTTTATTGTGTATTTAGTCTCTGTCATACTTAAAAAGACTATAATACCATTACTAGATTATATATATATATATATATATATATATATATATATATATATATATATATATATATATATATATATATATATATATTGAATAACAAATACACCAATTGGGTCCCACCCACCCCAAATCGATACACACAATTTCAGTGAGCAACTTTTCAATATACAAAAACTCTTTTTTTATTTTAAAATTTCAACAAGAAAGTCTTCTCTAAAAATCTTTTTCAATGACACAATATTTCAATAGGTTCTTACCAACGTAAAGAGGCATTAGGGGGTAGAGGGCGAGGGTCGATTTCAGTGGGTTCGAATTGAAGACAACCTTCTTCGACGATGGTGACAACTCCTTTTTACTGGTCAACGAAGACCCGAAGAAAACCATTGTTGCCCCATGAGTGAAAGAGAAACAAGGTGCATTTGTCTTTTTTTTTTCTTGAAGGCAAATTCGAGCAAGAGCTTCAATAGAAGAATTCTATGGTGGTCTTCACTGCATAATTTTGGCAAGGTGTGTCAGGTCTAGCAAGAAGTTAACCCAAGTATTGTGGTTTACCGAAAGCTTTAAAATCAACGGATGGAAAGATGCTTATGAGATGTAATTGACAAAGGTTTTGTTGATGCTATTCAGGTCGATAAAGGTGGAGATGTAAGAGGCCTTGAAAAGTGGAGAAGGGGAGGGTGGGTGGGTGGGTGGTGGTGGTAGAGGAGATTTATGAAAATAGTAAGACCATCTCCAACCCACTTCTATTTTCTTCCTAAAAATTTGAGTAAAAATAGGGTAAATAGTGTTTCATCTCCAACCCTGCTCCATTTTTTACATCAGATAATATATTTCTAGTATATTTCATTTTTCAACTTACATAGATTGTCAAATACACCCCTTCTATTAATTTGGTTTTTAACAAATATATAATCTATATATTTTTATTAGAATAATATTATATATATATATATATATATATATATATATATATATTACATACTCACTTTTAATATATATATTTTAATTATAAGCTTTTGTAAAATACGTTATCATGTTTTAAATTTTCAATATGTATTTAAAGTTTTATAAGAATTTGATAAACAAAAAAAAATTATATTTATAACTAATTAATACAATTCAATATATAACAATATATTGTAAATATTAAAATTAAATCATAATTAAAAAAACAAAGTAGAAATATATAAATATATAAAATGATGGACTAAAACCGACAACTCAAAGTTAATCTCCATTTTAAGAGAATATATAAGGTATGGTTGGAGAAGAATAAGGGAAAAAATAAGAGAAAATATAGAAAATGAAAATGAGTTGGAGATGCTATAAGGATATAAGGAAAGAAAAGGAGTGGATTAAGAGTTGTGCACTCTTTATATGTGCAGATTATCCAAAACAACATGGACCATTCGTGTAATTTAACCTAAAATGTACAAAATAAATACATAGTTTTAAAGGGCCCAACCGGGTTTGAACTAGTGACCTCTTGATCTGCAATCAAATGCTCTACCACTGAGCTATGGACCCAATTTTGATATTTTGCCACCATTGTAAAATTAAAAAAATGATCGTTTAAAACAATGCAAACAAACAAATATACAAAATTTCTTAAATTTTTCAAGAAACTTCAAATTTTTAAAACTTTTAGAAATTTCAATTTCTTTCAGAATATAAAATGCATATATAATAACTATTTTGCAAACTTTTGGGATACAAACATGCTATAACATTATTCTTTACCAAAACAATACTATTAAGAGGTGTATAATATTCAATATGACTTCATAAAATCAAAGATAAAAAAAAAAATTGAACATAAACTAAGATCCTCTGTAATATGTTCAATTATTAAATTTAAGATTTCTTCTAACAAATGTATTTTTAGGTTGCTTTTCAGTATAGTCGTGGTGCGAATTATAAGAAACCAAATTGATATTTATAAATATTAAATTGATATTATATATTTACATTTTTTGAATTAAAACAAAGGCAAATGACACAAAAATCACTATATTATCAGTTTTCGATTTTGACACTTTATTATTATTTATCTATTAGCAATGTACTTTCAATTATTCTATACTTACTCCACCACAGTTGGTTATGTGGTTAGGATTAATTAGTTAATTTAATCTTAGCTGTTAGTTGTTAGGCGCAAGTTAGTATCTAGTGTGTAGCGTATTGAGATGTATATATTTATTATCTTTGTAATAGTGTAGATGCTTCTTGAATACACAAGTCATTTCCCCCTTTTTTTTCTCTGATGATCTGGGGATGATCGGTATCAGAGCGAATTTTGCTTCTACATCCTCGATTCTAAATTAGATTATCGATTGTACTTTCTTCACAATCTTTGATTGATTTTCGTTTGCTTGATTCAATCAATTTGTATCTCTTTGACTTCTTCACATCATTATTTTGCATTCTTCGATCTTTTGTTTGTAAAAATGTATGGAGAAATTTCTAAAAACTCGAATGTTTCTTCAGTTGATTTGTATTTTCTTCATCGCTAGCATAATCTTGGCACTCTTCTTGTCAATCAACAGCTTTCGGTCAAGAAGCATCTACACTATTACAAAGAAAAGAACTATATACAATTCTCATTATACTACGTTACTAGATACTAACTTGCACCTAACAGCTAACAAATATGATTAAATTAACTAACTAATCCTAACAACATAACTAATTGTGGTAGAGTAAGGTAACAATGAAGTTGTTATTAACTTTAGCCGCTCAAAAATCATGGCCACTCATTCAATTGGATGTCAATAATGCTTTTCTCAATGGAGAATTAGATGAAGAAGTCTATATGAAGTTACCACATGGGTATAAATGTAAAAATGCCAATTCCAAAAATCAACAAATGGTATGCAAGCTCCAAAAGTCATTATATGGTTTGAAACAAGCACTAAGGCAATGGTATGTGGACGATATTGTATGCGGACGATATTGTATTGACAGGTGCTTCTATCAAAGAAATTGATGATATAAAACAATGATTAAGCAATGATAGCAGCATCGATGTACTTTACGAACATTACTTTAGGCGGCTGCCTACGTCGTGGAAGGAGGGTCTAAAACCTCCAACAAGCGGTCCACTCGTAGGGTTCACCAGGCATAGTCTATGGCCATTGAGCACCATACATCTTCCGCTCACATTAGTCAATCACGATGGGAAAGACAAGATCACACGAACGACTGAATTCTCAGTGGTACGTTTTCCAGCAGAACACAATATCTTGCTCAGACGACCGACGCTTTATAAACTACAGGTCATACCATCAACAATCCACGGTATCATCAAGTTCAGCACATACGCCAGGTTAGCCACAATCGTTATCACTAACCCACGCATACAACACTGCCATCAAATCATTGTCGCACCAGAAAAAGTGCGAGCCTTGAAAAAATCAAAGAAAGGTAGCCACACAGAAAACACATCATCCACACATATTATCCAGAGCAAACAGTACGAATAGGCGCCAACCTATCGGAAGAAACCACAACAAGGTTAGTCGTGCTTCTGAAACAGTACTCCAAGGTATTTGTCTATTAATCTACGGATATAACAGGCGTCGACCGCGAGGTCGTCGAGCACATTTTGAATGTTATCCCGATTAGCGTCCCCCATCAAAAAAAAGATGGGGGCAAGCGGGTGATAGAAACAAAGCAATAAATATAGAAATGGCAAAGGTGGTAGATGCAGGCATTCTCCGAGAGGCAATTTTCCCTACCTGGATAGAAAATGGGTCGTGGAGGATGTGTATCGATTACTCTGACCTAAACAACGTTTGCCCAAAAGATCACTACCCTCTCCCAAAGATAGACTAAAATGTTGAGTCCTTGAAAGGTTTTCAGTTTAAGTGTTTCCTCGATGCCTGCAAGTGCTATCATCAAGTTCATATGAGAAGAGAATATGAAGACAAAATTACTTTTCATACTGATCACATCACCTTTTGCTACCATAAAAGTCATTTGAACGTCAGGACAACATACCATCGTCTTCTGTACAAAGTGTTTGCAAATCAAATCGGTAGAAATGTCAAATGCATGGTTATCAAAATCCATAACGAAGAAAGATTGCCTCGCAGCATTGAAGAAAATTTTCAAACTTTGACAAAGACGCAGATGAAACTCAATCTGATTAAATGTACTTTAAGGGTGGAGGAAGGCTAATTCTGGGTTATCAGATAACCAAAGAAGGAATTTCACCAAACCAGACCAAGATACAAGAGTCCATCGAATCTAAAACCCCCCACTAAGCAGCCTAGTGCCAGAGTTGGCCCCTCGCCATCGCGGTCTCACATTGGGACTCTTACGCTTGGCACTCTTGCACCCAGGTCCAAACTCCAGATGATGATCTCTAGTATATAATAAGCCAAAACATGATTGATCACTCCCTAGGGCGACAAGTGTAATGCTCAGGGAATTATCCTTTATTCCCTCTACACCAATAACAGAGAGGACCACTAGTTGTGCACAATTCTTCAAAGGGACTTCCCCACGTCTTGTCGGCTATGGATGAGAGTGGGTCCAAACCCGGATCGGTAGACCCGGACCCGGAAAACCCGGGAACCGGTTAACGATATCTTTTAGGACCGGAAACCGGACCGGTATATAGGAACCGGTTCCGGTTCGGTTCCGGATAAAGTGGGTCTAAAACCGAAAAACCCGGAGAACCGGGTAAAGTGGGTCGAATGCATGTTTTTAAATTTCACAAAATACAAAAATAAAGCTGAGAAAAAAAATTCGCAGCTTTGATATCCCAACTTTGGGAGACTATAAATCAATGAATATGAAACCAAAAACGACAAAATTATAGTCTAAAATCATGTATAAACTCTATACTATACTTTGGAAAAAATCGCATGCTATTCCGACTTCAAACGAATTAAATATGCATGTTTTAAATCTACCACAAAATACAAAGAAAGCTGAAAAAACATAAAATTTTTAGCTTTGATATCCCGACTTTAAGAAACTATAAGACAATGAATAAACACCCAAAAATAACAAAATTATAGTCTAAAATCATGTAGAAACTATAAACTACACTCTGGAAAAAGCCTCATGCAAATCTGACTTCAAACGAATGAGATATGCATGTTTTAAAACTATCACATAATATAAAAAAAAGATGACAAACATAAAATTTGCAGCTTTGATATTCCAACTTTGAGAGACTATAAGTCAATGAATATAAACCCAAAAATGACAAAATTATGGTCTAAAATCATGTACAAACTATAAACTATAATATGAAGAAAAAACCTCATGTCAATTTGACTTAAAACGAATGAGATATGCATGTTTTAAAACTATCACAGTATACAAAAAAAGCTGGAAAAACATAAAATTTCCAGCTTTGATATCCTGACTTTGAGAGACTATAAGTCAATGAATATAAACCCAAAAATGACAAAATTATAATCTAAAATCATGTAAAAACTATAAACTATACTACGGAAAAAACCTCATGCCAATCCGACTTCAAACAAATGAGATATACATGTTTTAAACTTTCCATAGAAACCGGTTCCGACCCCTAAAACCGGTTCTGATTCCTAACACGGTTCCGGTTCTTAAACCCAGTTTACCCGGACCCGAAGGACCCAAAACCCGGATTACCTGGAACCCGGATAGAGTTATTCTTTAAACCCGGGACCCGGACCGGTTTTACATATTCCGGTTCCGGTCCGATTCCGGTTCCGGACCGGTTTTCCGGTTCTAAATCTCATCCCTATTGTCGGCCCAGACGGGACAAAGGAAAACGTTAGGATCATGCTCAACAGATGACATGTATGAAAGGGATCCTTATCCTTCAGAGGATAGGATTGATGGGTTTTAGCCATAAGAACTTTCCTATGTGCTCATGCAAAACCCTAATGCTTGGATCTAGGCTTTCTAATTAAACATGCTTTGAATCCAAGACTTCTAATAACTAATTAGAAATAATAACAATACTAAATCAGATCTAGAATCATACCTTTAAATCTATTTTTTGACCTTGTTGTCTTGGAGCTCTAGAGTCATAATTGCCACTCCTCTAATGGCTTACAAACACCAAATAGCAAGGAGGATGATTTGGGAGAGAGGAGAGGGGAGGGAATTCGGCCAGGGGTTCTCTACTTTAGATCAAGTGTCGATTTCCCTTTTCCATAGGGTCTATTTATACTTGTAGACTCCTTAAGGGTTACAGCTTAAACCCTAATTGGATAATCTTCTCTTAAAGCAATCCAAATCCATTCCTTAGATAGACTTGGACAATTTGAAGCTATCCATAGCTTCTAGAATCCGTCCACCATCTATCCAATATGGATTTACAGTCTAAAGTTTAACTATCAAACAATTGACAGTTTATACCCTCTTATTTAATTAATCTCTTTAAGTCATCAAATTAATCTTAATTAATTCTATGACTTATATTAATCAAATAACAATATTATTACTCTTTATATTATTCTCATAATACATTAATAATATTTATTCTCTCTTAATAAATCATCCTATCAAGTTGCTATGGTGAAGGCAACCCAAAAGGACCATGCACAACCGGGTCAAATACTTGCCTAATATAGTTGCAGCCTTAGACACTATTCCGACAGTCTCCCACTTGGATAAGTCTTGTAACTATATGCACAAGTACAATTCGATTTGCAATCGTAGCTCTCAAAGACGCTGTCAAACTCTGATCTAATCAATCTTGTCCTTTAGATAAGGGATCGTACAGTCCTCTGTTAGATATCACGCTGACAATTCTATGGAATGATTAGTCAAGCATTTAGGTTTCTCGATCTCTGATTTATTTGACATAGAACTTAATCGAACACATCAATTCAGTTCTGACCGGGCCCGACACATAAGTCAAATCAAATCATCGAGCGGCCGAGATATCGCTTTTAACTTCTTAGATAAAAGTTACAGATAAACTTCGACTTATATACATTTACTTATTCATTAACCAATTATATACAACAATGCGTTTTATAACACCGAGTTACTGATGGGTTTTCGTATTATCAATGTACAATCAATTAACAAATAACAAACCATATATCTAGGTTTTAAGACTATATGATATTATCGTCTTGCGATCACCCTTTTATATCATATTCCATAAGGTGATTCCAGCAAGCACGGGTTTGTTCCAATGCTCAAAACCAGTTCATAAGCACTCATGAACGTTGCAGCAACCCTTTTCTATGTCTAACACCATTTAGACAATCTACATACCAATTCATGACAATCTTCATTCATATCTACTTCCAACATATGAACGATTGTGGACAATTTGAATAATTCGATTATTCCTAATAAACTCAATTATTCTGGAGTCAAAACATGCAAACTGAAACAATAGTTAAACAATTAACATAAGACAGTAACATTACTCATAAATAAAACTCATTTATTTAATCATCAAATGTTAATTACATTTATCTATTACACGTTTCTAATACTATCTAATATATGCTAATATCATCCTTCAGCCCAATACTCCTAGCATGCTGCGAGTGCTTAACCCTGCTCAGTCCCTTCGTAAGCGGATCTGCTGGGTTATCTTCTGACGATGTCCTCTTCACTATGAGTTGTCCTTCTTCTACACGATGTCTAATAAAGTGATATTTTCTGTCGATATGTCGTGATCTACCATGATCCCTCGGTTCCTTGGTCAAGGCAACCGCTCCTTCGTTATCACAGAAAATCTCAATGGGCTCCTTTATGGCAGGTACAACTCCAAGGTCACCGATGAAGTTCTTCAGCCATATTTCCTCCTTCGACGCTTCGCTCGCTGCAATGTACTCTAATTCGCACGTTGAATCAGCTATGGTTTCCTGCTTGGAACTCTTCCACGTCGCTGCTCCTCCATTCAGGGTAAAGACCCAGCCCGACTGCAAACGGTAGTTGTCCCTGTCGGTCTGAAAACTGGCGTCACTATACCCTCGCACCTTCAAGTCATCACTCCCTCCGAGGACTAAGAACCATTCCTTCGTCCTCCGAAGGTACTTAAGGATATTCTTCACCGCAATCCAATGGGCTCTGCCAGGATTCCCTTGATATCTGCTAACCTTGCTCAAAGCGAAGGCTACATCAGGGCGAGTACAAGTCATAGCGTACATGATTGAGCCGACTGCGGAAGCGTATGGTATTCGGCTCATTTCTGCTATTTCAGCTTCGGTACTCAGACTTTGAGTCTTACTCAACTTGGCATTACTTTGTATCGGTAATTCTCCCTTCTTCGAGTTTTCCATACTAAAACGTTTTAGTACCTTCTCTAAGTAAGTGTTCTGACTAAGTCCAATCAGTCTCTTACTTCTTTCTCTTACTATCCTTATTCCCAAAATGTAAGAAGCCTCTCCGAGGTCCTTCATAGCGAAGCATTTCCCGAGCCAGGACTTAACCTCCTGCAGAGTCGGGATGTCGTTTCCTATGAGTAATATGTCATCGACATATAGAACGAGAAAGCTAACTATACTCCCACTGGCTTTGACATATACACATGATTCATCTTCGCTTCGTACAAATCCAAACTCTTTGACTTTCTCATCGAAGCAAAGATTCCATCTGCGAGACGCTTGCTTAAGTCCATAAATTGACTTCTCAAGCTTACACACTCTATTTGGATGCTTCATATCCACAAACCCCTCTGGCTGAGCCATGTAAACATCCTCAGCCAACTTTCCGTTAAGGAAAGCGGTCTTGACATCCATTTGCCAAATCTCATAATCATGAAATGCGGCAATCGCTAGCATCACTCTAATAGATTTTATCTTCGCAACTGGTGAGAAGGTCTCATCATAGTCAACTCTGGGAGTTTAAGTAAATCCCTTTGCAACCAATCTCGCTTTATTGGTGTGTATGTTTCCATCCACGTTGGTCTTCTTCTTGAAGATCCATTTGCACCCAACGGTCTTACGTCCGGGCACATTATCAACCAAATATCAAACTTGGTTATCATACATGGATTGGATCTCGCTATCCATTGCCTCTTTCCATTTCGCAGACTTCGGGCCTGCCATGGCTTCCTTATAGCTATTAGGTTCATCAAGGTTTATTAGTGTACCGTCACTAATATACGTGTCCCCTTCGGTAGTAATATGAAAACCATAAAACTGGGGTAGAACTCTAACTCTATCGGAACGTCTAAGAGGTAAGGACTCGTCAATCGGTTCAACTGGAGTTTCCTCCTCGGGTTGAGTGTCAGCGGTAGAGGTTCCTTCATCTATCGACATATAGAACGAGTAATATGTCATTGACATATAGAACGAGGAAGCTAACTATACTCCCACTGGCTTTGACATATGCACATGATTCATCTTCGCTTCGTACAAATCCAAACTCTTTGACTTTCTCATCGAAGCAAAGATTCCATCTGCGAGACGCTTGCTTAAGTCCATAAATGGACTTCTCAAGCCTACACACTCTATTCGGATGCTTCAGATCTACAAACCCCTCTGGCTGAGCCATGTAAACATCCTCATCCAACTTTCCGTTAAGGAAAGCGGTCTTGACATCCATTTGCCAAATCTCATAATCATGAAATGTGGAAATCGCTAGCATCACTCTAATAGATTTTATCTTCGCAACTGGTGAGAAGGTCTCATCATAGTCAACTCCGGGAGTTTGAGTAAAGCACTTCGCAACCAATCGCGCTTTATACGTGTGTACGTTTCCATCCACGTCGGTCTTCTTCTTGAAGATCCATTTGCACCCAACGGTCTTACGTCCGGGCACATTATCAACCAAATTCCAAACTTGGTTATCATACATGGATTGGATCTCGCTATCCGTTGCCTCTTTCCATTTCGCAGACACCGGGCCTGCCATGGGTTCCTTATAGCTATTAGGTTCATCAAGATTTATTAGTGTACCATCACTAATATACGTGTCCCCTTCAGTAGTAATATGAAAACCATAAAACTAGGGATGAACTCTAACTCTATCGGAACGTCTAAGAGGTAAGGACTCGTCAATAGGTTCAACCGGAGTTTCCTCTTCAGGTTGAGTGCCATCGGTAGAGGTTCCTTCATCTATCGACTCTTGAATCTCTTCAAGCTCGATTTGCCTCCCACTGTCTTCTTAGCCTATGAGTTCTCGCTCTCGAAAAACTCCTCTCCTCGCAACAAAGACAACATTGTCCTTCGGTCTATAGAAGAGATATCCAAAGGATTTCTGCGGGTAGCCGATGAAAATACATCGCTCACTTCGAGGTTCGAGCTTTTCGTGAGTATCTCGTCTTACGAAAGCCTCGCAACCCCAAACCTTGATATGTGCTAACGAGGGAGCTTTCCCTGTCCATATCTCGTAAGGTGTTTTGGAAACCCTCTTAGTAGGGACTCGGTTAAGGATATGGGCGGCAGTCCCTAAGGCATACCCAAAAAAAAAGATAGATAGTGAAGCACGACTCATCATAGAGCGAACCATATCCAATAAGGTTCGATTACGCCTTTCTGCTACACCATTCAGCTGCGGTGTCCTAGGAGGCGTCAATTGTGAAACTATTCCACACTCCTTGAGATAATCGTGGAATTCAAGACTTAGTTACTCTCCTCCTCGATCGGATCGAAGCATCTTGATTTTCCTGCCCAATTGATTCTCCACTTCATTCTTGAACTCTTTGAACTTTTCAAAGGTTTCTGACTTTTGCTTGATTAAATAGATATACCCATATCTACTATAATCATTGGTAAAGGTCACGTAAAAGCGGTTCCCATCCTTCGTGGTTGATCTAAATGGTCCACATACATCGGTATGTATTAGGTCCAATAGACCCTCACCCCTTTCACACGTACTCGTGAAGGGTGATTTAGTCATCTTTCAAAGTAAACAAGACTCGCACGTGTCATCTTCCCTAAGGTCGAATGACTCCAGCACTCCATCCTTTTGGAGTTGGGCTATGCGTTTCTTGTTGACATGTCCAAGACGACAATGCCACAAGGATGCTTTATCCATACTAGTGGAAGAATCTATATTCAAAACATCATTTCCTAAGTTATCAATAATCATAACAGTTTCATAAATTCCATTACATGGTATAGCCTCAAAGTAAAAGACACCATTTAGATAAGCCAAAATAGAACCATTCTCATTATTAAAAGAAAATCTAAAACCTTGTCTAAACAAACCATGAAATGAAATGATGTTTCTAACCATTTCTGGCGAATAGCAACAATTGTTCAAATCTAAACATAAATTATTCCTAAGCACTAAAGAATACACTCAAATCTTGGTCACAGGCGACGATCTTCTGTTCCCCATGATTAGATTGATCCTTCCTTGCTCCACATCCCTACTTCTTCTTATTCCCTGCACATTAGAACAAATGTGATAACCACAACCGGTATCAAGAACCCAAGAAATATCATGATTAGAATCGTTAGATTTGATTGTGTATATACCTGCGAAAGATGGCTTGATCTTTCCTTCCTTGATGGTTTGCAGGTACTCTGGGCAACTTCTCTTCCAATGTCCTATCTTATGGCAGTGGTGGCACTCTGCCTCCTTAGGGTTAGGGCAGGGCTTAGCGGGATCAACTTTGGTCCCACTAGAAGAGGCACCATCTCAGGCTTTAACCTTGCGATAGTTCTTAGACGAAGCCTTCCTCTTCTTTCCTTTTCCTTGACCAATAGCCAAGACAGGAGCAGGGGGTGGATTGGGAGTTGGTGCAACAGACTTGTCTTTGAAGTTGCTCTCAGCGACCCTCAAGAGACCTTGGAGTTTGCTTAGGGTGACCTCTTCTTTGTTCATGTGGTAGGTCATCCTAAACTGATTGTACATCGGAGGCAAAGAGTGAAACACCATGTCGATCGCCAAGTCTTCCCCAAAGTCAACATTTAACTTGCGAAGGCGGTCGACATACCTTTGCATCTTTTACAGATGCACGGTAAGAGACTCTCCATGACCCATCTTAGCGGAAATCATGTTAGTGAAAATCTCATAACGCTCTTGTCTCGCGTTTTGGTGGTATCTCTCCAATAAGTCTTGATGCATCTCGTACGGGTACATGTCCTCGTAGGACTTTTGGAATTCGGAGTTTATGATGGCTATCATGATGCAATGTACCTTCGTTGCATCGCGCTCATGAGTTTCAAAAGCGGTAATTTCGGCCGGAGTAGCGATTTCAGGGTTGATTTTCTCGAGCTTCTCATCGAGGACATACTCCTTATCCTCATAGCGAGCAATGGTGCGAATGTATCTTATCCATTCGCTAAAGTTCGTTCCATCGAAGGTGACCTTTTGGCAAAGGCTCATCAACGTGAAAGAACTAGCAGCAGCGTTGTTTGCGTTTGACATCTACAAATAGAAAAGGACAAAGATAGATTAGAATACGAATCCCTAATTATCACCCAATAAGAAAAATTAGGGCTAGGATCCAACAACAACATTTACATATTAGAAAAGGGATGCCATAATCTAATATGCAAATAAATTGAAGGTAAGTGAATGACGATTCACTAATTCTCCACCATAAAAACATAACTTTAAGTCCTAAATGTATTGAGAATTCCTAGGTTCGGATGAGATTCATTGAAACTATTCAATAGCATGTTTAAATCTCGATATGCTCCTCTTGTTTGTGAGTGGGATACCGAGGATCACAAAGCGGGTGTGAATTACCATGCAAATTCACATGGTGCCTTCATTGTAACGATCACCCATTCGATGTGCCGGTAAACCACACACGCTCCATCAAACTATGATAAACAATGAATCACCCTTTGCCACCTTTGCTTAGAACCAATTAGTGTTCCGGTAAACCAACATGCTCCACTAACTTCTTAGCAAGGGT
Source organism: Lactuca serriola (assembly GCF_051521515.1). Lineage (NCBI taxonomy): Eukaryota > Viridiplantae > Streptophyta > Magnoliopsida > Asterales > Asteraceae > Lactuca > Lactuca serriola. The sequence continues at coordinate 231,767,655 of NC_136409.1, read as the reverse complement.
GCAAAGTGTAATTTCATGGGATTGCATCAATTCACTTTTCCTAAAGTAACTAAGATTGGGAAATTTTAAAATGTGTGTAGTTACTTTGTATTACTTATTATACTTTTAATGAGAGGATGAGGTTGCCCTATCCTACCCGTTCGGCTAACGACCCTCCACCGATCAAGCAAGCGGTGGGTGTGAGTGTACACCCATTAAGCGCCATTTTATAGGCCGCAACCTTATACTCACCTTATAGATCGGCTTCGTGAATGAGGCCTATTAACGGTAAGACTAGCATTTAGTTATACATATATACATATTAATCTTGTAATATTATATTAGTATATGGTTGTATTTTAAACCTTTTAAAAAAATCTTGGGTTTGAAATTTAAATTGTCTAAATTAAAACTTTTAATCACAAAACATAAATTTCAAAACTTGAGGACAAGTTTTAAACATTTAAAACATGAAGGATCAAATAACAAATAATTTTAATTAACAATTAATTCCATAATTATCTATATTTTATTTATTTAATTATTTCTTGCAAGATAATTACCAATTTAATCAAAATAATTAATTAATTACCACATAAGAAAATTAAATATTTTATTAGTTGATAAATATCTTTAATTAGATCAAGATTATAGTCATATATATCAGAAAATCGGATTAAGATTGATCTAATGTGATAAAGGTAAGTTTCCATAAGATAAGTATGAAAAAATCCCGAATCTGGCCCTTCCTGACGCTTGAACTCGTCGAGTTCCCAACTGGACTCGTCGAGTTAGGCCAACTCATCGAGTCCACCATGGGACTCGTCGAGTTTACGACTCAGAAACACAAAATTCGAATTTTGCACACAAGTTTCAAACAAACAAGCAACAATTTAATAGAAACCAAGCTAGGCTCTGATACCACTGATAGGTTTTAGCCATAAGAACTTTCCTATGTGCGCATGCAAAACCCTAATGCTTGGATCTAGGCTTTCTAATTAAACATGCTTTGAATCCAAGACTTCTAATAACTAATTAGGAATAAGAACAATACTAAATCAGATCTAGAATCATACCTTTGAATATCTTGTTTGACCTTGTTGTCTTGGAGCTCTAGAGTCACAATTGTCACTCCTCTAATGGCTTACAAACACCAAATAGCAAGGAGGATGATTTGGGAGAGAGGAGAGGGGAGGGAATTCAGCCAGGGGTTCTCTACTTTAGATCAAGTGTCGATTTCCCTTTGCCATAGGGTCTATTTATACTTGTAGACTCCTTAAGGGTTACAGCTTAAACCCTAATTGGATAATCTTCTCTTAAAGCAATCCAAATCCATTCCTTAGATAGACTTGGAAAATTTGAAGCTATCCATAGCTTCTAGAATCCGTCCACCATCTATCCAATATGGATTTACAGTCTAAAGTTTAACTATCAAACAATTGACAGTTTATACCCTCTTATTTAATTAATCTCTTTAAGTCATCAAATTAATCTTAATTAATTCTATGACTTATATTAATCAAATAACAATATTATTACTCTTTATATTATTCTCATAATATATATTAATAATATTTATTCTCTCTTAATAAATCATCCTATCAAGTTGCTATGGTGAAGGCAACCCAAAAGGACCATGCACAACCGGGTCAAATACTTGCCTAATATAGTTGCAGCCTTAGACACTATTCCAACAAGGATCACTTCTTTATAGAAAAAAATCCTAATCTCTACACTCTCAGACAGTCATTCATACTAACTTAGACCGTCGGAGCTTCGTCCCGGGGGCCTTGTAACAATTGGAAAAAAATAGGAACAATTATAGGATGTCATATATTGACTCTAATCAATATGAGTAGTTTATCAAAAATGGTTTAAGGAATCTAACACATTTTATTTAAAAAAGGTCTTGTGAAAATAAAATTGGTGAATAATGATAAATTCTTTTACGACGAATTATTCCGAACTAAAACTGGTTCGTGAAATCTATCAAATAATGTCATTTGACTACGGAATTTCAATTTCCATTTCAACACATCTCCGGTTAATGAATAGCTTAAATTCCATCTGCTAACTCATATTCACTCGTTTTGAGGAATCAAAAGTTGAATACATTACAAACCAAGACGATGAAAAATGGTTAAACGTACATGGTTGAGTGGTGTTCCTAGTCAGGGACTAGGGGAGGGTACAACGAATGAATGATCAACAGTCCTAGGGAATAATTTACGGAGTTTAAATGGATGGGTTCTAGTTTTCGAGAAGTTTCCTACTTTAAGTGGTTGTCACTGTGATTTGAGGTCTTCCAGTTGGGAAGAGTAAGGTAGTTGTTTGAGTTCTCAGGCAGAGCGGTTAGTTTTCTTTCATTAGTTGAGGGCAGAGTGTTGAGGCTCATTTTTCGGATAGATAAGTGATTAATGCTAAGATGGGGTTTGGATGGTGGGTTTAAGAGGCAGTCATCGGTATAGGATGAATCTTTAGTATTAAACGGAATTCAGGAAGTTCGGGGAGGATCGACTAGCATGGCAGAGGACGAAATCTAATTTAAGTGGGGGAGAGTTGTAACATCTTATTTCTAGAAGTTTCTTATTTCGGGATTGTGGACAATAAATGGGTCAAGTAAAGATCATGGGATTTAAGGAATAAGGTTTAGACCGTATTGGATGTTGCTAATACTGGTTATACGATCCAATCCCTTGGGTTGTGTTTTGGAGTCAAAGGGTAAAACAGGAAAAATGATGCTAAGGGATTATTTATTGGGATAAGGATTTTAGTTCGGTATCTTTTAAGTTAAAATTAATTATATAGGATTGTGGGCCTCTTCAATACCTTTTCGTGCATATAAAGAACGCCGAAAACGGAGTTGGAACGAAGAAGTTATGGTTGTTTGAAGTTAAGATGGAGAGTTTGGTAGTACGTTGGGCGTACACTAGGAGTACATTGGGGTACTAGGCTGAGGAAATCGCATTTTTAGGGTGTTACGTTGGGCGTAACTTTAGGTGTGTTGGGAGTACCGCTGCAGAGTAAAACCCCTATTTTTGTGGTTTTGAGCCCTATTTAACGTCTTTAACCCTTGGGGACCTTCCTATCATGAGCCTCCAAATCGAAACCCGAACCCCCTAGAACAAATCTTGAGCCTTTTTATGTGTTCTGAGTGCATTTTGGATGAAAAATAAGTTCAAGCTTGTTGATTGTTAAAGCTCAAGCTTGTGGATCCAAATCCTACGTTGGGCGTACACTACGAGTACGTTGGGGTACTAGGCTGAGGAAGTCGCGTTTTTAGGGTGTTACGTTGGGCGTAACTTTAGGTATGTTGGGCGTACCGCTGCAGAGTAAACCCCCTATTTTTGTGGTTTTGATCCCTATTTAACGTCTCTAACCCTTGGGGTCCTTCCTATCATGAGCCTCCGAATCGAAACCCTAACCCCTAGAACAAATCTTGAGCCTTTTTATGTGTTTTGAGTGCATTTTGGATGAAAGAGAAGTTCAAGCTTGTTGATTGTTGAAGCTCAAGCTTGTGGATCCAGAGCCTACATTGCTTTTCTCAATTCTAGAAGGTATAAAACTTGAATCTTGATGGTGAATTTGTTAGATCTAGCTAGTTTTGGGTTTTATGAGCTTTTTGGTCACTTTATTGCATAAATTTAGATCTTGAAAGTTTGTGACCATGTTATGGATAAAGTTGGAAACTTTATCCATCTAAACATCATATTAATTTAAATATGAAGATTGGAGACTTGGACTAAATGTATTAAGTTAAGAAAGATGCATTTTTGGTCCCTTTAAGATGTAAATACTAGATCTTGGTTGTTTGGACCATCCTAATGGATAAAGTTGAAAACTTTATCCATTATGTAACTATTAGGAACCATAAAAATCTGATCTTGGTCTTTTTATCCCTTCCATGCAAGAGTTATGATGTCTTAATGGATTAATAAGTTAGATTATTAGCTTCTGAACCTTTTCTAGTCATAGAAAGTCATATAGGTGGAAACTTTAAGACTTAAGAGAATGTTTTGGAGGCCAGATATGAGTTTGGATGGAAAGTCCTTGTGAAATAAGCACTTAATGAGGAGACTACAATTCAGACGAAGTACGTTGTGCGTACCAAAGGATACGTTGCACATATTGGGTTAAAGTACCATGTTTTTGGGTTAGTCTCATCTACGCTCAATGTAGAGACTGAGTACGTTGGGCGTACTTACTTAGTTTGACCTTCTTTGACTTTTTGTCTTGATGACATTGATCTTTGACCTGGGGTTTGACCAAGTTTGGCTTAGGGGCATTTTGGGTATTTTACACAGTAGTTTGAGATCTAATCAATCTTGTCCTTTAGATAAGGGATCGTACAGTCCTCTGTTTAGATATCATGCTGACAATTCTATGGAACAATTTGTCTAGCATTTAGGTTTCTCGATCTCTGATTTATTTGACATAGAACTTAATCGAACACATCAATTCAGTTCTGACCGGGCCCGACACATAAGTCAAATCAAATCATCGAGCGGCCGAGATATCGCTTTTAACTTCTTAGATAAAAGTTACAGATAAACTTCGACTTATATACATTTACTTATTCATTAACCAATTATATACAACAATGCGTTTTATAACACCGAGTTACTGATGGGTTTTCGTATTATCAATGTACAATCAATTAACAAATAACAAACCATATATCTAGGTTTTAAGACTATATGATATTATCGTCTTGCGATCACCCTTTTATATCATATTCCATAAGGTGATTCCAGCAAGCACGGGTTTGTTCCAATGCTCAAAACCAGTTCATAAGCACTCATGAACGTTGCAGCAACCCTTTTCTATGTCTAACACCATTTAGACAATCTACATACCAATTCATGACAATCTTCATTCATATCTACTTCCAACATATGAACGATTGTGGACAATTTGAATAATTCGATTATTCCTAATAAACTCAATTATTCTGGAGTCAAAACATGCAAACTGAAACAATAGTTAAACAATTAACATAAGACAGTAACATTACTCATAAATAAAACTCATTTATTTAATCATCAAATGTTAATTACATTTATCTATTACACGTTTCTAATACTATCTAATATATGCTAATATCATCCTTCAGCCCAATACTCCTAGCATGCTGCGAGTGCTTAACCCTGCTCAGTCCCTTCGTAAGCGGATCTGCTGGGTTATCTTCTGACGATGTCCTCTTCACTATGAGTTGTCCTTCTTCTACACGATGTCTAATAAAGTGATATTTTCTGTCGATATGTCGTGATCTACCATGATCCCTCGGTTCCTTGGTCAAGGCAACCGCTCCTTCGTTATCACAGAAAATCTCAATGGGCTCCTTTATGGCAGGTACAACTCCAAGGTCACCGATGAAGTTCTTCAGCCATATTTCCTCCTTCGACGCTTCGCTCGCTGCAATGTACTCTAATTCGCACGTTGAATCAGCTATGGTTTCCTGCTTGGAACTCTTCCACGTCGCTGCTCCTCCATTCAGGGTAAAGACCCAGCCCGACTGCAAACGGTAGTTGTCCCTGTCGGTCTGAAAACTGGCGTCACTATACCCTCGCACCTTCAAGTCATCACTCCCTCCGAGGACTAAGAACCATTCCTTCGTCCTCCGAAGGTACTTAAGGATATTCTTCACCGCAATCCAATGGGCTCTGCCAGGATTCCCTTGATATCTGCTAACCTTGCTCAAAGCGAAGGCTACATCAGGGCGAGTACAAGTCATAGCGTACATGATTGAGCCGACTGCGGAAGCGTATGGTATTCGGCTCATTTCTGCTATTTCAGCTTCGGTACTCAGACTTTGAGTCTTACTCAACTTGGCATTACTTTGTATCGGTAATTCTCCCTTCTTCGAGTTTTCCATACTAAAACGTTTTAGTACCTTCTCTAAGTAAGTGTTCTGACTAAGTCCAATCAGTCTCTTACTTCTTTCTCTTACTATCCTTATTCCCAAAATGTAAGAAGCCTCTCCGAGGTCCTTCATAGCGAAGCATTTCCCGAGCCAGGACTTAACCTCCTGCAGAGTCGGGATGTCGTTTCCTATGAGTAATATGTCATCGACATATAGAACGAGAAAGCTAACTATACTCCCACTGGCTTTGACATATACACATGATTCATCTTCGCTTCGTACAAATCCAAACTCTTTGACTTTCTCATCGAAGCAAAGATTCCATCTGCGAGACGCTTGCTTAAGTCCATAAATTGACTTCTCAAGCTTACACACTCTATTTGGATGCTTCATATCCACAAACCCCTCTGGCTGAGCCATGTAAACATCCTCAGCCAACTTTCCGTTAAGGAAAGCGGTCTTGACATCCATTTGCCAAATCTCATAATCATGAAATGCGGCAATCGCTAGCATCACTCTAATAGATTTTATCTTCGCAACTGGTGAGAAGGTCTCATCATAGTCAACTCTGGGAGTTTAAGTAAATCCCTTTGCAACCAATCTCGCTTTATTGGTGTGTATGTTTCCATCCACGTTGGTCTTCTTCTTGAAGATCCATTTGCACCCAACGGTCTTACGTCCGGGCACATTATCAACCAAATATCAAACTTGGTTATCATACATGGATTGGATCTCGCTATCCATTGCCTCTTTCCATTTCGCAGACTTCGGGCCTGCCATGGCTTCCTTATAGCTATTAGGTTCATCAAGGTTTATTAGTGTACCGTCACTAATATACGTGTCCCCTTCGGTAGTAATATGAAAACCATAAAACTGGGGTAGAACTCTAACTCTATCGGAACGTCTAAGAGGTAAGGACTCGTCAATCGGTTCAACTGGAGTTTCCTCCTCGGGTTGAGTGTCAGCGGTAGAGGTTCCTTCATCTATCGACATATAGAACGAGTAATATGTCATTGACATATAGAACGAGGAAGCTAACTATACTCCCACTGGCTTTGACATATGCACATGATTCATCTTCGCTTCGTACAAATCCAAACTCTTTGACTTTCTCATCGAAGCAAAGATTCCATCTGCGAGACGCTTGCTTAAGTCCATAAATGGACTTCTCAAGCCTACACACTCTATTCGGATGCTTCAGATCTACAAACCCCTCTGGCTGAGCCATGTAAACATCCTCATCCAACTTTCCGTTAAGGAAAGCGGTCTTGACATCCATTTGCCAAATCTCATAATCATGAAATGTGGAAATCGCTAGCATCACTCTAATAGATTTTATCTTCGCAACTGGTGAGAAGGTCTCATCATAGTCAACTCCGGGAGTTTGAGTAAAGCACTTCGCAACCAATCGCGCTTTATACGTGTGTACGTTTCCATCCACGTCGGTCTTCTTCTTGAAGATCCATTTGCACCCAACGGTCTTACGTCCGGGCACATTATCAACCAAATTCCAAACTTGGTTATCATACATGGATTGGATCTCGCTATCCGTTGCCTCTTTCCATTTCGCAGACACCGGGCCTGCCATGGGTTCCTTATAGCTATTAGGTTCATCAAGATTTATTAGTGTACCATCACTAATATACGTGTCCCCTTCAGTAGTAATATGAAAACCATAAAACTAGGGATGAACTCTAACTCTATCGGAACGTCTAAGAGGTAAGGACTCGTCAATAGGTTCAACCGGAGTTTCCTCTTCAGGTTGAGTGCCATCGGTAGAGGTTCCTTCATCTATCGACTCTTGAATCTCTTCAAGCTCGATTTGCCTCCCACTGTCTTCTTAGCCTATGAGTTCTCGCTCTCGAAAAACTCCTCTCCTCGCAACAAAGACAACATTGTCCTTCGGTCTATAGAAGAGATATCCAAAGGATTTCTGCGGGTAGCCGATGAAAATACATCGCTCACTTCGAGGTTCGAGCTTTTCGTGAGTATCTCGTCTTACGAAAGCCTCGCAACCCCAAACCTTGATATGTGCTAACGAGGGAGCTTTCCCTGTCCATATCTCGTAAGGTGTTTTGGAAACCCTCTTAGTAGGGACTCGGTTAAGGATATGGGCGGCAGTCCCTAAGGCATACCCAAAAAAAAAGATAGATAGTGAAGCACGACTCATCATAGAGCGAACCATATCCAATAAGGTTCGATTACGCCTTTCTGCTACACCATTCAGCTGCGGTGTCCTAGGAGGCGTCAATTGTGAAACTATTCCACACTCCTTGAGATAATCGTGGAATTCAAGACTTAGTTACTCTCCTCCTCGATCGGATCGAAGCATCTTGATTTTCCTGCCCAATTGATTCTCCACTTCATTCTTGAACTCTTTGAACTTTTCAAAGGTTTCTGACTTTTGCTTGATTAAATAGATATACCCATATCTACTATAATCATTGGTAAAGGTCACGTAAAAGCGGTTCCCATCCTTCGTGGTTGATCTAAATGGTCCACATACATCGGTATGTATTAGGTCCAATAAACCCTCACCCCTTTCACACGTACTCGTGAAGGGTGATTTAGTCATCTTTCAAAGTAAACAAGACTCGCACGTGTCATCTTCCCTAAGGTCGAATGACTCCAGCACTCCATCCTTTTGGAGTTGGGCTATGCGTTTCTTGTTGACATGTCCAAGACGACAATGCCACAAGGATGCTTTATCCATACTAGTGGAAGAATCTATATTCAAAACATCATTTCCTAAGTTATCAATAATCATAACAGTTTCATAAATTCCATTACATGGTATAGCCTCAAAGTAAAAGACACCATTTAGATAAGCCAAAATAGAACCATTCTCATTATTAAAAGAAAATCTAAAACCTTGTCTAAACAAACCATGAAATGAAATGATGTTTCTAACCATTTCTGGCGAATAGCAACAATTGTTCAAATCTAAACATAAATTATTCCTAAGCACTAAAGAATACACTCAAATCTTGGTCACAGGCGACGATCTTCTGTTCCCCATGATTAGATTGATCCTTCCTTGCTCCACATCCCTACTTCTTCTTATTCCCTGCACATTAGAACAAATGTGATAACCACAACCGGTATCAAGAACCCAAGAAATATCATGATTAGAATCGTTAGATTTGATTGTGTATATACCTGCGAAAGATGGCTTGATCTTTCCTTCCTTGATGGTTTGCAGGTACTCTGGGCAACTTCTCTTCCAATGTCCTATCTTATGGCAGTGGTGGCACTCTGCCTCCTTAGGGTTAGGGCAGGGCTTAGCGGGATCAACTTTGGTCCCACTAGAAGAGGCACCATCTCAGGCTTTAACCTTGCGATAGTTCTTAGACGAAGCCTTCCTCTTCTTTCCTTTTCCTTGACCAATAGCCAAGACAGGAGCAGGGGGTGGATTGGGAGTTGGTGCAACAGACTTGTCTTTGAAGTTGCTCTCAGCGACCCTCAAGAGACCTTGGAGTTTGCTTAGGGTGACCTCTTCTTTGTTCATGTGGTAGGTCATCCTAAACTGATTGTACATCGGAGGCAAAGAGTGAAACACCATGTCGATCGCCAAGTCTTCCCCAAAGTCAACATTTAACTTGCGAAGGCGGTCGACATACCTTTGCATCTTTTACAGATGCACGGTAAGAGACTCTCCATGACCCATCTTAGCGGAAATCATGTTAGTGAAAATCTCATAACGCTCTTGTCTCGCGTTTTGGTGGTATCTCTCCAATAAGTCTTGATGCATCTCGTACGGGTACATGTCCTCGTAGGACTTTTGGAATTCGGAGTTTATGATGGCTATCATGATGCAATGTACCTTCGTTGCATCGCGCTCATGAGTTTCAAAAGCGGTAATTTCGGCCGGAGTAGCGATTTCAGGGTTGATTTTCTCGAGCTTCTCATCGAGGACATACTCCTTATCCTCATAGCGAGCAATGGTGCGAATGTATCTTATCCATTCGCTAAAGTTCGTTCCATCGAAGGTGACCTTTTGGCAAAGGCTCATCAACGTGAAAGAACTAGCAGCAGCGTTGTTTGCGTTTGACATCTACAAATAGAAAAGGACAAAGATAGATTAGAATACGAATCCCTAATTATCACCCAATAAGAAAAATTAGGGCTAGGATCCAACAACAACATTTACATATTAGAAAAGGGATGCCATAATCTAATATGCAAATAAATTGAAGGTAAGTGAATGACGATTCACTAATTCTCCACCATAAAAACATAACTTTAAGTCCTAAATGTATTGAGAATTCCTAGGTTCGGATGAGATTCATTGAAACTATTCAATAGCATGTTTAAATCTCGATATGCTCCTCTTGTTTGTGAGTGGGATACCGAGGATCACAAAGCGGGTGTGAATTACCATGCAAATTCACATGGTGCCTTCATTGTAACGATCACCCATTCGATGTGCCGGTAAACCACACACGCTCCATCAAACTATGATAAACAATGAATCACCCTTTGCCACCTTTGCTTAGAACCAATTAGTGTTCCGGTAAACCAACATGCTCCACTAACTTCTTAGCAAGGGTGCAAAGTGTAATTTCATGGGATTGCATCAATTCACTTTTCCTAAAGTAACTAAGATTGGGAAATTTTAAAATGTGTGTAGTTACTTTGTATTACTTATTATACTTTTAATGAGAGGATGAGGTTGCCCTATCCTACCCGTTCGGCTAACGACCCTCCACCGATCAAGCAAGCGGTGGGTGTGAGTGTACACCCATTAAGCGCCATTTTATAGGCCGCAACCTTATACTCACCTTATAGATCGGCTTCGTGAATGAGGCCTATTAACGGTAAGACTAGCATTTAGTTATACATATATACATATTAATCTTGTAATATTATATTAGTATATGGTTGTATTTTAAACCTTTTAAAAAAATCTTGGGTTTGAAATTTAAATTGTCTAAATTAAAACTTTTAATCACAAAACATAAATTTCAAAACTTGAGGACAAGTTTTAAACATTTAAAACATGAAGGATCAAATAACAAATAATTTTAATTAACAATTAATTCCATAATTATCTATATTTTATTTATTTAATTATTTCTTGCAAGATAATTACCAATTTAATCAAAATAATTAATTAATTACCACATAAGAAAATTAAATATTTTATTAGTTGATAAATATCTTTAATTAGATCAAGATTATAGTCATATATATCAGAAAATCGGATTAAGATTGATCTAATGTGATAAAGGTAAGTTTCCATAAGATAAGTATGAAAAAATCCCGAATCTGGCCCTTCCTGACGCTTGAACTCGTCGAGTTCCCAACTGGACTCGTCGAGTTAGGCCAACTCATCGAGTCCACCATGGGACTCGTCGAGTTTACGACTCAGAAACACAAAATTCGAATTTTGCACACAAGTTTCAAACAAACAAGCAACAATTTAATAGAAACCAAGCTAGGCTCTGATACCACTGATAGGTTTTAGCCATAAGAACTTTCCTATGTGCGCATGCAAAACCCTAATGCTTGGATCTAGGCTTTCTAATTAAACATGCTTTGAATCCAAGACTTCTAATAACTAATTAGGAATAAGAACAATACTAAATCAGATCTAGAATCATACCTTTGAATATCTTGTTTGACCTTGTTGTCTTGGAGCTCTAGAGTCACAATTGTCACTCCTCTAATGGCTTACAAACACCAAATAGCAAGGAGGATGATTTGGGAGAGAGGAGAGGGGAGGGAATTCAGCCAGGGGTTCTCTACTTTAGATCAAGTGTCGATTTCCCTTTGCCATAGGGTCTATTTATACTTGTAGACTCCTTAAGGGTTACAGCTTAAACCCTAATTGGATAATCTTCTCTTAAAGCAATCCAAATCCATTCCTTAGATAGACTTGGAAAATTTGAAGCTATCCATAGCTTCTAGAATCCGTCCACCATCTATCCAATATGGATTTACAGTCTAAAGTTTAACTATCAAACAATTGACAGTTTATACCCTCTTATTTAATTAATCTCTTTAAGTCATCAAATTAATCTTAATTAATTCTATGACTTATATTAATCAAATAACAATATTATTACTCTTTATATTATTCTCATAATATATATTAATAATATTTATTCTCTCTTAATAAATCATCCTATCAAGTTGCTATGGTGAAGGCAACCCAAAAGGACCATGCACAACCGGGTCAAATACTTGCCTAATATAGTTGCAGCCTTAGACACTATTCCAACAAGGATCACTTCTTTATAGAAAAAAATCCTAATCTCTACACTCTCAGACAGTCATTCATACTAACTTAGACCGTCGGAGCTTCGTCCCGGGGGCCTTGTAACAATTGGAAAAAAATAGGAACAATTATAGGATGTCATATATTGACTCTAATCAATATGAGTAGTTTATCAAAAATGGTTTAAGGAATCTAACACATTTTATTTAAAAAAGGTCTTGTGAAAATAAAATTGGTGAATAATGATAAATTCTTTTACGACGAATTATTCCGAACTAAAACTGGTTCGTGAAATCTATCAAATAATGTCATTTGACTACGGAATTTCAATTTCCATTTCAACACATCTCCGGTTAATGAATAGCTTAAATTCCATCTGCTAACTCATATTCACTCGTTTTGAGGAATCAAAAGTTGAATACATTACAAACCAAGACGATGAAAAATGGTTAAACGTACATGGTTGAGTGGTGTTCCTAGTCAGGGACTAGGGGAGGGTACAACGAATGAATGATCAACAGTCCTAGGGAATAATTTACGGAGTTTAAATGGATGGGTTCTAGTTTTCGAGAAGTTTCCTACTTTAAGTGGTTGTCACTGTGATTTGAGGTCTTCCAGTTGGGAAGAGTAAGGTAGTTGTTTGAGTTCTCAGGCAGAGCGGTTAGTTTTCTTTCATTAGTTGAGGGCAGAGTGTTGAGGCTCATTTTTCGGATAGATAAGTGATTAATGCTAAGATGGGGTTTGGATGGTGGGTTTAAGAGGCAGTCATCGGTATAGGATGAATCTTTAGTATTAAACGGAATTCAGGAAGTTCGGGGAGGATCGACTAGCATGGCAGAGGACGAAATCTAATTTAAGTGGGGGAGAGTTGTAACATCTTATTTCTAGAAGTTTCTTATTTCGGGATTGTGGACAATAAATGGGTCAAGTAAAGATCATGGGATTTAAGGAATAAGGTTTAGACCGTATTGGATGTTGCTAATACTGGTTATACGATCCAATCCCTTGGGTTGTGTTTTGGAGTCAAAGGGTAAAACAGGAAAAATGATGCTAAGGGATTATTTATTGGGATAAGGATTTTAGTTCGGTATCTTTTAAGTTAAAATTAATTATATAGGATTGTGGGCCTCTTCAATACCTTTTCGTGCATATAAAGAACGCCGAAAACGGAGTTGGAACGAAGAAGTTATGGTTGTTTGAAGTTAAGATGGAGAGTTTGGTAGTACGTTGGGCGTACACTAGGAGTACATTGGGGTACTAGGCTGAGGAAATCGCATTTTTAGGGTGTTACGTTGGGCGTAACTTTAGGTGTGTTGGGAGTACCGCTGCAGAGTAAAACCCCTATTTTTGTGGTTTTGAGCCCTATTTAACGTCTTTAACCCTTGGGGACCTTCCTATCATGAGCCTCCAAATCGAAACCCGAACCCCCTAGAACAAATCTTGAGCCTTTTTATGTGTTCTGAGTGCATTTTGGATGAAAAATAAGTTCAAGCTTGTTGATTGTTAAAGCTCAAGCTTGTGGATCCAAATCCTACGTTGGGCGTACACTACGAGTACGTTGGGGTACTAGGCTGAGGAAGTCGCGTTTTTAGGGTGTTACGTTGGGCGTAACTTTAGGTATGTTGGGCGTACCGCTGCAGAGTAAACCCCCTATTTTTGTGGTTTTGATCCCTATTTAACGTCTCTAACCCTTGGGGTCCTTCCTATCATGAGCCTCCGAATCGAAACCCTAACCCCTAGAACAAATCTTGAGCCTTTTTATGTGTTTTGAGTGCATTTTGGATGAAAGAGAAGTTCAAGCTTGTTGATTGTTGAAGCTCAAGCTTGTGGATCCAGAGCCTACATTGCTTTTCTCAATTCTAGAAGGTATAAAACTTGAATCTTGATGGTGAATTTGTTAGATCTAGCTAGTTTTGGGTTTTATGAGCTTTTTGGTCACTTTATTGCATAAATTTAGATCTTGAAAGTTTGTGACCATGTTATGGATAAAGTTGGAAACTTTATCCATCTAAACATCATATTAATTTAAATATGAAGATTGGAGACTTGGACTAAATGTATTAAGTTAAGAAAGATGCATTTTTGGTCCCTTTAAGATGTAAATACTAGATCTTGGTTGTTTGGACCATCCTAATGGATAAAGTTGAAAACTTTATCCATTATGTAACTATTAGGAACCATAAAAATCTGATCTTGGTCTTTTTATCCCTTCCATGCAAGAGTTATGATGTCTTAATGGATTAATAAGTTAGATTATTAGCTTCTGAACCTTTTCTAGTCATAGAAAGTCATATAGGTGGAAACTTTAAGACTTAAGAGAATGTTTTGGAGGCCAGATATGAGTTTGGATGGAAAGTCCTTGTGAAATAAGCACTTAATGAGGAGACTACAATTCAGACGAAGTACGTTGTGCGTACCAAAGGATACGTTGCACATATTGGGTTAAAGTACCATGTTTTTGGGTTAGTCTCATCTACGCTCAATGTAGAGACTGAGTACGTTGGGCGTACTTACTTAGTTTGACCTTCTTTGACTTTTTGTCTTGATGACATTGATCTTTGACCTGGGGTTTGACCAAGTTTGGCTTAGGGGCATTTTGGGTATTTTACACAGTAGTTTGAGACTAGGTCAGTGTATATTGTATAAGTGACTCGTAGAGGCAAGAGTTGGATCAGTGACTTGTTCAGCTATATTTTCAGACTATGAGATGAGTTTTCCTCACTATACTTGTGTGTCGAAGGCACCAATGTCGGCCCAATAGATTGTGTATTCTATTTTAGAATGTTGCTTTGCGGTAGTGATCTGTTAAGTCTGCATGATTATATGTTTGTTGTTATGTGTTTTATCTGTTATACATGTCGACATAATGTGGTTAGGTTAAGATTGTACTGCTTTGTACTGCCAGTCAACAAACCTGAGAAATCCAACCGAAAGGTTCTGGTCTTATGGCAATCCAACCATGAGGTTGTGGGCCATAAGGGTCAATCGAACTGTGAGATTGTGGACCAGGACAATCCAACCGTGAGATTGTGGGTCAGGGCAATCCAACCGGAAGGTTGTGGGTCGAGGGTAATCCAACCGGAAGGTTATGGACCCAATATGTATTATTTATATATGTTATGTTGTATGGTAATTTGGGGGAACTCACTAGGCTTTGGATTATAGTTTAAGTGTTATGTTTCAGGTACTTCAGATGATCGGGGCAATGCGAAGGCTTGATCATAGATATTATGAGATTTGATTTGGGATACTCTAATTTATTATTTTGATATTTGGAAACTATGTTTTGTAAACAATTTATGGTTTTGGTGTGGTTTTGAAAATAAAAATAAAAATTTTACATTGATTTTTGGGATGTTACAAGTTTTTGGCAGCAAATATGAACTTAAGGTGAATGGGTATAGTGACGCCGGTTTCAAACAGAGCAAGATAACAGCTATTCTCAATCTGGTTGGGTTTTCTTGTTAAATGGTGGAGTGGTAACTTAGACAAGTTCCAAGAAACAAACGGCGGCTGACTCTACTTGTGCATCAGAGTATATCGCAGCAAGCAAGGTAGCAAAGGAGGCTATATGCTTAAAGAATTTTACTGGAGATCTTGGAGCTGTTCCATAATTCCAAGAACTAGTGGATATTTTCTACGACAATGAGGGTGTGGTAGCTTTGACAAAAGAACCTAAAGATCATGGTAGATCTAGGCACATCGAGAGGAAATATCATTATATTAGACATAAGGTTAAAGAGGGTGCACTTGTGGTGAATCGTGTATCATCATAAGAGAATTTTATTGATCCTCTCACGAAGGGTCTGAGTAAGGTTAAGCACTTTAAGCATGCTAGGAGCATTGAATTGAGAGACGATATTAGATTTTAGATGTTAGTGTTGATGTTATTTTGAAACTATATAGCAATTAAAATTGTGATTGAATAGTGATTAATTAAATAGAGTTATATTTATATTCAATGTGTATGATGCTAGTTGTTAATTAATTTATTATGGCATTTCATTTTTCATGTTTTACATCCTAAATATATAGTTATTCGGAGACCACGGTCGGTAATACTTTGGGAGTAAGTATTGATTTAAGGTTGTCATGAATTGTTTGTAGATTGTCCATAGAGGTTGAACATTGCATTGGGATTGCTGTAGAATTCATGAGTACCTAGAAATAAAGATTTTGAGTATTGGTCAAACTTGCGCTTAGAGATTACTTCCTGGATTTAATCACGAGTAATTATAAGATGATAATACCCTCTATTCTTAAAACGAATATATGTAAGTCATATTTTACGAGTTGGTAGTACATTGGTTTACTCCAATGCATCTCGTGACTAGGTGCTATAAAGTGTAATTCCATGTATGACTTGATGAGTGAAATTGTATGATTACATAGTTGAAGTTTATTCATTCCTTTTGCCTTAAAAGGAAAAGTGATATCTTTGGGCCCCTCAGTGTTTTGATGTTGACATTATAGTGTTGGGCCCAACCAAGGCTAAATTGATGTGTTTAATTGGTAGTCTAACGACGTCCTCACAAAACGAGAATATCAAGAAATGGAATCTTGGACAAGAGATTGATTCTAATCCACGTCTCTTATTCATAAAATATAGAGAAGAATGAAGGAATAGGTGATCACTTGTCTTAGGACCAACAAAGTTTGGTAGTGTCTTGAAAACACTATTTACTGGTTATTCGGAGTTGTACGAGCAATTGTAGTTAGCGACATATACAAGTGGGAGATTGTTGGATTAAGGTGTCTAAGGTCCTAACTAAATTGGTATAATATTGATGAATAAGAGTAAAGTCCTTTTTGGGTTGCCCTTATGACCAAGAAATTGTCTAAATTGATTTTAGGGAGAGAGAGATGTTTTATTTAGATATTATATAACTAATATATTAATTAGAAATAGTTATAAAAATATTTTAGAAATAATCAAAATTAATTTGGAATTAATTATGGGTTAAATAGAATTAATTAAAAGTTGAAGAGCTATAACTGTAACTATTCAAAAGTTGAGCAAATGATAAGTTCCAGAACCTTCCAATGGTTGACGGTTTGGAGGCTCTTCTTGGAGTATTCTGGAAGCCTTCATGTAGATAATTAAGAAACTAGATAATTACCTTATTTTAAATAATATTATTTTATGTTCAAATTAGGGTTTCTAGGTGTTTCCTAATCAACTATAAATAGGGCCTTACACTTTGGAATTTTCGGATAATGCTATTAGACATACCAAATCTGAAAATTGCCTACCTCTCCCATCTCTCCTAAATCTTCTAGGGTTCTTGTGTTGTGGGTGTGAACCATTAGAGGTTTGCACACAACTGAAACTAGTTTTCACGAGACTACTAGATTGATCAAAAGGGTTTGTTTACAATAACAAATCTGAGGTATGTTATATCTTTGTGAATTTTGAATTACATTACGGTTTAAAAATTTTGTTGTTTAATAGAGTTATGAAATAGATCAAATTACGTTGCATGTACCCTTAAGATTTTAAGGTATTTTACGCATTATTACATGTAGAACCCATCAAAAATATGGAGGTGGGAAAGCTGCTACACACAAAGTCATGTAATTTACTAAGAAAACTATTCATACATCTGAATTGTATCTTTAAAACTTCAATTGTTTACAAGAAACCATTTCTTGTGCTTGCTTAGCTCTCTACAATGGAATCATGGTATTTGCAAAGTAGCTACTTATTGTCGACTTTGGAAAATAATATATGGTGATGATCAGAAAATTATCATAGCAAAACATATATTAGTTTATTGTGATTCTTGATCTTCAGTTGAAAGAAGATCGAGTCCTTTATTTTATGTGTGATATTTGGAGACATTTTGTCGAATGAGGATTTGACTAAGAAATATGGAGGCTAGAAGGAGTGTTACTGTGTTTTCGACACGAAGTATTGTCACTTTGGCTCCACCTCAATTTTTGCCACACCTATTCATCATGTTTTCATTTAGGAGGGGTAGGTTACCACACTTTTTGTCGATTTGAATTTAACATTTTCTTTAAATATTTTTTAATTGCAACAAATTAATAGAATAATAATAATAATAATAATAATAATAATAATAATAAGAGTAAATTATTGAAATCGTCCCTATGGTTTGGTCAAAATTGCACGTTTGGTCCCTAACTTTTTTTTGCACTCGGATCGTCCCTATGGTTTGATTTTGTTGCATTTTTCGTCCCTATGGTTTGGTCAAAATTGCATGTTTGGTCTCTAACTTTATGTATGTAAGGGACGAAAGCGCAACAAAATCAAACCACAGGGACGATCCGAGTGCAAAAAAAAAATTAGGGACCAAACATGCAATTTTGATCAAACCATAGGCACGATTTCAGTAATTTACTCTTATATAATAATAATAATAATAATAATAATAATAATAATAATAATAATAATAATAATAACAACAACTTAAATTCTTAACCTTACAAACTTCAAAATGAAAAAACGTAGAAACATAACTAGTTAAACATTTAAAATAAAAACTTAAACCACCATAGCTACTAAAAACTAGAGGACATCTTCATCGAAGAAAGGGCATTCTAAATGATCGATCGATTCTGCATTAAGATCGATGTGGTCAATGATCCAAATATATTCCCCCAAGTAGGAATGCAAACGGGGGCGGATATTGACGGATACTACAGTCTCCATCCCCGAACCCGAACTTCATACCCTAAACCCGTCCCCGCCCCCGACCCGCCTAATCCCCGACGGGTTCGGGTGCAAAAATCACCGTCGGGTACGGGGAATCCAACAGGTACCCATTTTCTAATTAAAAAAAATAAAAAAACACTCTTACAAGCATTTTTCAAAAATACATTTAAATTGCAAGTTTTCGTATCACCAAATGGCAAAGGCCAAAAGAAATTAGAAAATTTAAAATCAACTTTAGAGCCTCTTTAATTTATAGTGAGCTCCATACCATCCATTTGTTTTAACAAGCAATATGGGACTAAGATACAAACACAACCGTCTTGACTGTAAAACCTCTTCTATTCATATACATGTTTTCATTCCTTTCCCTTATTTACTCAACCAATATGGGACTAGTATCAACACATTTTTACCTCAAAAAAATTGTTGAATGAAAGATAAGGCTGCAATAATTATTTAAAACAAAAACCTTTTGTACTCTTTGAGAAAACTTTTACAACGAGACAAAAAAACACTCCATTAGACAAATTCTAAAACACTTCAATCAATTATAAGACTCTAATTCTAGTTTTATATATTTTTTTAGAAACACTTCATGAAAAAATGTTCACTTTTCAAATGGATAAAACAGAAGTGTTTTTTTAGCCATTTTTATTTATCAATCAGGTTGATAATCTTTATTGAATTATATGTTGGTTATTGAAACTTTCATTAATATCAATAAAAAAATATTTTTTTTCAAAAATAGTTTGACATATAAAGAAAATATTCGACATAAAATACAAATAATATATATTCAAATCAACGTTTAACGGAAAAGAATCGTTCATACAAATGAAAGTAAAATGGGAGGGATTAAATGCATCCCATATTGGCCGTACATAAAACACAACAAGATTGGCCATCTTTATAAAATGGATTCTATGGCTTTCAATTTTCTGGATATATATATATATATATATATATATATATATATATATATATATATATATATATATACACACACACACACACACACACGGATATAAGACGGGCAGTGAATGTCATACCCGCACCTGCCCCATCCCCGCTTCGGGTACGAAAATTAACACCCGTTCCCGCTTCGTTACCCGTCAAGACGGAGAATACCTGCCCCGTTAGGGTCGGGTACCCGATTCCGTGGGTCAAACTTGCATCCCTACCCCCAAGTCTCTCTGAAGATCATGATGGATCTCAACATCATGAATTATTCCTCTTCCTGTCAAGTACTCTTCGCTTCCAACCTTAAATGTTTGTGTCGGTGGAATGATCTCGTTTTCATTATACTCACATGTTGCATTTACTTCATCTTCGAGAATCATATTATGCAATATGATACAAGTCTACATCGCTTCACTCATTTTCTTCTCTTCAACAAAAACTACACGGTATTTCAGATGTGCCAATGTTTTTTTAAGAATGACAAATGCTTGCTCAACATCTTTCATCGCCTTCTCATAAGCTCTCTTAAACTTCAAGCTCTTTCGATTATTAGGACAAGACAATGTCTTCACAAAACAATAATGCTCCATATAGATCCCGTCCACAAGATAATACACATACATGTAAGACGTTCCATGCACAACAAACAAAGAATCTGCTGTAGTCCCGTTATACATTATGTCAAGTAATTGAGACATGTTAAGAAAATTTATGCCATTTAGGGAACCAGCAGAACCAAATAATGCATGTCATATCCACAAACCCTATATGTCACACCCCCGAACCAAACGGCGGAAACGTCAGGGGCTTGTGCGTGACTTCATCTTGAAATATCATTACAGTGAATA
This sequence comes from Lactuca serriola, assembly GCF_051521515.1. Classification (NCBI taxonomy): domain Eukaryota; kingdom Viridiplantae; phylum Streptophyta; class Magnoliopsida; order Asterales; family Asteraceae; genus Lactuca; species Lactuca serriola. Next base: position 231,747,106 of record NC_136409.1, on the reverse strand, counting down.
TAAATGAAACATAACATCATCATTACCATGCATTATATAATACAACTGCCATTGTTTACATCAGGTACAATCTTTTATATAACATGACCAAAACATTCAATGTATGATGTTTAACAGTACACAAAACAAAGTCCCCTATTCTTATTGATTCTTCTGCTTAACGAGTCCCTGAGAATACAAGTTATTTTGAAAACGTCAACATATATAATGTTGGTGAGTTCATAAGTATATTTGAGAAAATGATTTGTATAACTTTATAATCACAAGAAAATCCTGTATTTTCTTAAAATAGTTTGGTATGTTTATGTTTGATCTTGTATTAATGCATGTGTGTTATTGTTTAATAGAACGTCAAAAGTGATTGAAGAAAATGTAGATAGAATATCCCCGGACAACCCGACGTTGCCCGTAAAAAAAGAATAGTTAATGCTGTCGTACCAACATCGAGGTGGGGGTACCAGTGTGAGTAAGTTTTCGAGTAATCCAATCATAAAAGAAAATAGATAATGTTGTTGTACCAACACCGAGGTGGGGGTACCAGTGTGAGTAAGTTTCCGAGTAATCCAACATAAAAGAAAATAGTCTTCCGCAAACTTCCTAACATTAATTCCTCTAAGTGAGCCATCATAACCATACTAAATAATGACAATTTCACCTGTCTTGATGTTAGTGAACGTCAACTGAAAAATAGAATAAGGTTATAGTCACCCTAGACTGATGTAGTCTAACTGTAGCGAACGGCTCAGGTGTGGGGTGTCATCCCCGTATAGATCTATACACAAAACCCCGCTCTCCTTCCAAGAGACTCTGATTATAACTACAGGCTACGATTGAACACTTAATAGGTGTCAATCGATAAAAACTCACCAGATTCATCCCCTTCATGACTCTTCCTGATCCTTCTGCTCCTTGGTGCAATTGCGCCTGAAGTGACCGGTTCCTCCACACCCATAGGAGGTGTGACTGGTCCCATCATTGGTGTTGTTGTTAAGGTTGTTGCGATTGTTGTTGTTATTGTTGTTTGGCTGCTGATTCTGTCGTAGATAAGTTCTACAGTAATTGGTGTTGTGACTCTTTCGGTTGCATCTCTTACAATACGGCTCCCGACAGGCTCCCTTATGATGGAAATTGCACTGGTAGCATTTTGGAAGGCTTCTAGCATATGATCTCGCTGGTGTTGATGTAGTAGGTGTCATGGTCGCATGGACAGCAACAACATGTTGCTTCTTCGAGAACCCTTGAGTTGGCTGTCCCTTTCTCTTACTTCCAGACTTTCGCTTCCTGTTCTTAAGCCTGGGGTTTGGAGTGCCTTGATAAGCTCTCACTTGTTGGTTTCTGTGCTCGTTCCTACAGCTGGAGTTGTCGATGTTATTTCCATCTCTATTGGTGTTGTTTGCGTTGAGTTGTGCCATAGAAGCGGTTATTGCCGCTGTTACAACAGCTTGGAATGTAGTAGAGTCAATCTGCAGGAGTGGTGTCTCGTGGATGTGCTTTTTATTTATGTGGGATGACATTTTCCTGCTGCATGTTGATAAGCCAGATCGTAAGTAATGATCGTCATTCCTGGTAGTACTCTATAAATTTTGCGTCTTATCGTATGATTCTCATTGTTTCCATCTACATCCCTATGATGTATTTACGGTAGTAGGTAATTGCAGATTTGGCACGATCGTTACGTCTATCCTTAGAGTATATAGGTTGTTCTGGTTTCGAGATCCTTAAGTATCAAGTGGTTTCGAGGGTTCGGTTGTGCATATAATTGAATTTATGAAATAAAGATAGCACATAATTGTTTCATTGGTAAGTACCGTCTCAGTACACGAAAGAGAGTCATATCGGATAGTAGGGGGCGAAAGAAAAGGTTGATCCTAATTGTGGCGGAAAGTGCCTGGTGGTGGTGCTGATGAAGTAGATGCACCTCGGAGACGAGCTACTTGTCACTCGGTATCTCGTAGTCGTACCTCCCAAACTAATTGTCTTGCTCGGGAGTCTCCGTTCACTTCTTGTGTTTGTCTCTCATCTCTCTCAATAGCAACCACATATGGTCCGTTTGATTTGGGGTGTCCAGAGCTTGGTTATCAATATCTCGGGTGCGCCAGACCATGACTGGGAGGGCCCGGTCACCTGGTCCTCTATGACTAAGATCGAAGAAACCTCGGATCCTATCGTAGTGTGGTCGTATCCCCTGCTGGTGAATCTATCTCTAATACTGATTGCCTATGAGGCGTGGGGCCACTGGGGCCCACACGATAAGTCGGTACTCTGGCCATGCATGGAGGATTGATGACATCAGATTCTGCATCCGAGGCATCATCGTCATTTCCCTCGGGCTCTTCCTCTTCGAGGTCCACTACTGACTCGGCGGGTCCATATGCAAGTTCGACTTCATGTTCCTCCTCTGGTTCTTCCTCTGAGTCTCCTTCGGGGTCTTCCTCTGGGTCGAGCCACCCTGTTTTTCCCTCACTAGGGAGATAGGGGTCTCCTGGCTAATGATGCCCGTCCATAGTGTATGGCCCAAAGGGGTATAAATACTATAAACAAATAGCACACCAAATACTCTTATAGTATTTTAATTTTGTTTAGGTTTGGTTCTATAAGCTCTTTGGATAATTAAATGGTAAGTTTTTGATTCATTGTCCATCACAATTACTCCCAAACACATGTTGGTCATATTTTGAATGAATGTAGTTGATCATGCTACATTCACCCCCAATACGACTACATAACTGCCCAGGTTTAATAGCGATGTTCAAATCCTCCAAAGACTTTTATTGTTCTTGTTGTGTTATTACTATAAAACGCACACATAGGTATGTATTTTAATTATTATGTTCAGATTAGTTTAGTACCATTGTATTTATAGTTGCATATCTTGTATGGTTAGATATGTCAGTTCACTATAAACAATTCTCTGATACCAATATGTCACACTCCCGAACCAGACGGCGGAAACGTCCGGGGGCTTGCGCGTGACTTCATCTTGAAATATAATTACAGTGAATATAAATGAAACATAACACCATCATTACCATGCATAATATAATACAACTGCCATTGTTTACATCAGGTACAATCTTTTAAATAACATGACCAAAACATTCAATGTATGATGTTTAACAGTACACAAAACAAAGTCCCCTATTCTTGTTGATTTTTCTGCTTAACAAGTCCCTGAGAATACAAGTTATTTTGAAAACGTCAACATATATAATGTTGGTAAGTTCATAAGTATATTTGAGAAAATGATTTGTATAACTTTGTAATCACAAGAAAATCCTGTATTTTCTTAACATAGTTTGGTATGTTTATGTTTGATCTTGTATTAATGCATGTGTGTTATTGTTTAATAGAACGCCAAAAGTGATTGAAGAAAATGTAGATAGAATGTCCCCAGACAACCCGACGTTGGCTGTAAAAGAAGAATAGTTAATGTTGTCGTACCAACACCGAGGTGGGGGTACCAGTGTGAGTAAGTTTCCAAGTAATCCAACATAAAAGAAAATAGTCTTCCGCAAACTTCCTAACATTAATTCCTCTAAGTGAGCTGTCATAATCCTATCTTGACGTTAGTGAACGCCGACTGAAAAATAGAATAAGGTTATACTCACCCTAGACTAATGTAGTCTAACTGTAGCGAACAACTCAGGTGTGGGGTGTCATCCCCGTATGGATCTATACACAAAACCCCGCTCTCCTTCCAAGAGACTCTGATTATAACTACAGGCTATGATTGAACACTTAATAGGTGTCAACCGACAAAAACTCACTAGATCCTTAATCGAATTTCCGCGAAGATAAACGTATAAAACTCATTCCAGGCCCAACGTACCATGTAAGTGAGCCACTAGGGCATCGCTAAACATGTGACTAATTTCAAAACCTAATATGAGTGAGATTATATAACATGGGCCCGAAATATATGTAAAAGGAAAACTAAGGCCCATTTCACATGTAAGGTATTTATAGGCCCAATAAGCACACAAATAGTATACAAAACCTATCAAACATATAAATGTGCCACTAAGGCCCAATAACCTAGAAATGATCAAAATTGGTCCGTTTGTTAGTTTATTGTTGGTTTTGGTTCAAGTATTCACTAAAATAGTATAAAAGGCCTACTTTTCGTAAAAATATCATTCTTAGCCCAATAAGCCAAAAATTTACAATTAAGGCCCAATTTTTGTAAAAATAACACTTTAGTCCCCATTTTGTTCAAAACTTGTGTTTATGACTACTTTGTGGTAAAAATAACATTTTAAACCCATTTTTGTCAAAAAATATCATTTTTGGCTTGATTTTTGTGAAAACACACATTTTTCTGGTTTTTGGCTTTTCTGACCTAGTTGTTGGAAATTTTGTAGAAAAATCATCGTAAGTCAAAATTTGGATCCGTAAATTCTGGAAGTTTGGAAATTATGTCTACTTTGTTCACAAATTTTTTCATAATTTTTAATAGCCTCTAAGAAGTGTGAAATTAATCACCTTCACAGGCTGGTCCGAAATTATTTCAAATCTGATAGACAGTTTTGTAAAATTCGCCAAAAATTGTAGAAAAATCATATGAAAACGTGAGGGTAGTCATTTTAAAGGTATAAACCTGAACGTTTTTCATGTAAAACAGTTTTGAAAAATATTATCATCAAGGTGGTCAAAACAATTCGAGATTGGACCAAAACTTTTCTGTCAAGGGCTGAATTTTGAGTTTAGTTTATAGATTTTTGAACACAACACTCATTTTTGCTATTTTAAGTGTATAAATCGCAGATCTACTAGTTTACATGTATTATATGTGATAACACATACTTTTCTCAAGGTTTTCATGTAGATCCAAGTGATAAACTTAATATTCTTAACATATTTTTAGATTTATGAAGTAAATAGCACAAAATCAACAAATAAGTCATGAAAAACACACATATTCATGCATATACACATAGATATACATAAAGCAATTTGTATTCTCCCCCAAAACCAAGTAAAAATCGAAAATAGGGGGCATGAACTCACCTTGAGGTGTGAAAGTCGGTTTTGATGAAGAGATAAATGGAAATGATGTTGTTTTTCGGCCTAGCTTGTTTCTTGAGGAGATCTTCGAAGATGATATGATTCTAGGGGCATGAACAAGAGATGGATGATGTTTGATGAAAGATCTTAGCATAAAGATGAATTTTAACATCTTAATCATGAAGTAACTTACCAAGTTAGGATCTTTGATGAGGAACTCTTGAACATAGTAGCATACTCACGAAATTTGTTTGGAGTAAAAGATGGAAGAAACTCTTGAAGATTTGAGAGGAAATGGAGTGTAAAGATGAAGTTGGAATGAGTTATTGTGTGGTAGGGAGAGAGTTTTAAGGGGAGGAGAGAGATTGAAGTGATGTTTGCATGGAAGACCACCATGCAAACATGAGGTGTCTTATGCACATAATTCATCATTTCTTCTTTTTTTTTGTTTAATTGCATAATGGGCTGAGAATTGGGCTCAAGAGAGATAAGGATAAAATGATTTTGGGCCCACTATTGGCTTTGCTCGAATTTATGAAGCCCAAAATTATTTTTCGGCCCATCGAGCCCTTATGAGGGGTTTATGGCCCAATAGAAGTCCAATAGGTATTTTACGGCCCATTAGGGCTAATGGAATCATTTATGGTCGAACAAGGCCCATTAGGGATAAGAGAGCCCTTTTAGGTCCACATGGCCCAAAATGCTAAAGTTTTACAAGTGTGGGTCTAATTAGAGCCCAATTAGGGTTTCTAGGCCCAAGATAGTCAAGTTGAAGGTTTATGGGTCCATTAGGCCCAATAAGAGAATCCTAGTTCATATTAAACTTGAATCGGAATTTTTAGGGTTCTCAACCATAATTGAATATAAGAGATGTATTGTATAAGATTTTGAGCTTTACTGAAGAATGTTGATTAAGTTTGTTGTCATTGAACGAGCATAGGCTACACTATAAAAAATTAGGGTAACAAGTATCACAGTAGAGGATGTTTACATGAGACAAGAATTTCTTAGCTAAAATGCTAGTTGCGACACTATAAGGTCACCGCTTTAAGTATGATAGTTGGATAACCATGATCACCTCGGGTGTATTGGCCTTGATATGCATTCGGGCAATTGTCTCATTCCCAGTGGAGGCAATCTAGGCTTCCTAAGATTCCAGGGAAGCCATGCAAATTTGAATAATGAACAAATAATTGTTGGATGTCACTACAAGTAGGTTTACGTAAATATCGTGCACCATACAATCTCATGACATACTTACAAAATTTGTGAAGGCTTTGTCGTGAAGTACGTCCAGACATCCTAACATTCTGATCTAATGCATTAAGGGAAGTGGTATACGCTAGTTGACAAAGTGCGGCTATGCATTTTTGTAAGGGAGTAAAAACTATTGTACCTCTAGTTGTAACGTCCCAAAAATAAGACCCAAAAATTGCATTTTTGATTAATAAAAACATTAATCCAAACATTGTCATACAACCCAAAAAAGAGCAAAGTATGCCACTACATCAAAACCGTAAGCCCAAAATACCACATACCATACATAAATAAACATATACTGGCCCCCTCCCCACATCGGGTCTCGCCCGGCATCGAGTCACACTCAGCCTCGGGCCCCACATGCAGTAACCACAAACCAATAACATATAATACAGTCATCGGGCCTCGCCCGGCATCGAACCTCGCTGGGTATACTAGCATATAACACATGCAAGAGTCACGCAGACATCTAGCATCCTATCATAATAATCATGGGTCGACATTGCTGCCTTCGACCCGCTAAACACAGTGAGGAAACTCACATCATACTGTTGAATCTAACATATAAAACTCCGAGTGTTGGCCCGCTAAAATCCCCGCGCTATGATCACAAAATAACATCCAATTATTAATTGTATCCCGACTCACACTAAGAGTCCAAACTAGGATAAAAGAACTTTTTACCCTTTCCCCAACTTGGCCCAAGGCCAAGGCCCATTCCAATTATCCAAAGGTCTAAAATTCCAAAATAATCACCCAAGGCCCAAATATGGCCCAATTTTCCAAATTGGGCCCAAATCCCTTTCATGGGCCTCCAACCAAAGAGTCTAATAAAATAGCATCAATCCAAAATAATATTATGATGTCCCAACAAAGCCCTGGACTCTGAAGGTCCAACATGGACCCAATACTGAAAGGCCCACAAATCTGAAGCCCACTACTGAGCATACAGGGCGTACTCAGCTCGTATGCTTAGCGTACTCGCTTTGGGGCTTGTACGCGTAGCGTACCAGCTTTTACGCCCAACATACTCCCCAGCTTGGCCAACTTTCCCATTCAGCTCCTAAACGGTTAAGACTTCACTCCAACACTAAGATCTAACTTCCTTAAGGTGGTTTATCACGTAAAGCTGACAACTTTACGTGCATGCATGGCTTAATGGGGTTCTATAGCTCAAAAGAACTTAATATAGGGTCTTAACACATGCATGAGTCCATAAACACCTCCAAGCTTGCATTTTTATGGGCAAAGGGACCAAAACGTCCTAGATCTACCATCAATTACTTCTGAAGTGAATCAAGAGTCTCAACAATCAAACCATGGACTCAAAAAGCATAAAATGGCACCAAACTAGATCTAACATCATGGATTAGCAAGATGGAAGCTTTTTACCTCACAGGGAAAGTAAATGATGAACAAATCTCAGATCTTCAAACTCCAAGCACAACTCCAAATGGTTCACTTCTTCTTCTCCTTCACAAAGCACCAACAATCACACTTTAAGGCTCAAACTCTAAAGATCTCCCTTAGGGTTCGAGTTTCTGGACAAGAGGGGATGGAGGTTGTCTAAACATGACCTAATGAGGCTATCACAAGGTTTAAATAGGGTGCAACAACCTACAAATTAGGGTTTCACTTATCATATGTACGCCATGCGTACACAAGTGTACGCCCTACGTACGTAGTCCGAAAGCACGATCCAAACCTGGCTAGTACGCTAAGCGTACCACCCTCCCCGTCCCGTGTACTAGCTTAAGCACTAAAATGAAAAACTTTTAAATGAGAAGGTTAAATACGAAACTTAAAAAATCTAAGTGTTACAATTCTTCCCGACTTGAATCAGACTTCGTCCTCGAAGTCCGTTGTACCGAATAACTCCCAATAGTGCTCCCTCATCTCATCTTCCGTCTCTCAAGTCCATTCTCATCTTCCGGCTCCCAAGTCCACTCTGAACCCTTACGGTGCTGTCATTGCACCTTCACCAACTCCACAACGGTACCACTGCGGAATCATCCATTAAGCACTTCCATAGATGAAAGACATGGAACGTGCTATAAATCTGATTGAGCTCATCTGGAAGATCCAAGCGATATGCAACCCGGACCACTCGAGCCAAACCCCTAAAAGGACCGATATACCTGGGGCCCAGCTTGCCCCTCTTCCTGAATAAGATGACACCTTTCCAAGGTGACACCTTCAAGAGAACCATATCCCCCACCTGGAACTCTAAGTCTAATTAGCGTCTGTCGGCATAACTCTTATGCCGACTCTGATTTATCTGGAGCCTATTCCGAACCTGCTGAATCAACTCAGTGGTCTTGAGTACCACCTCGGTACTCTCCATAACCCACTGACCGACCTCGCTCCAACAAATCGAGGTCCTACATTTCCTCTCATAGAGCATCTCAAAATGAGGTTGATCAATGTTGGCGTGATAACTGTTGTTATACGAAAATTATGCTAATGGAAGATACGTATCCCAACTCCCACCAAAGTCCAAAACACACGCCCGCAACATATCCTCTAGGGTTCTGAATAGTCTGCTCGCTCTGACCATCAGTCTGCAGATGGAATGTTGTGCTGAAATGGAGACAAGTACCCAACTCGTCATGGAACCACTTCCAAAACCTGTAAGTAAACCGAACATCTCTATTAGAAAACATTGAAATCGGCACCCCATGACGTGCCACAACCTCCCTGATATAAATCACGGCCAATTTCTTTGTAGAAATACTCTCTTGAATCAGAATGAAATGTGCACTCTTGGACAGCCGATCTACGATGACCCAAATCGAATCCACTCCGCGTGCAGTTCAGAATAACTTCATGATGAAATCCATGGTAATATCCTCCCATTTCCATACGAGGATCTCCAATGGTTGCATCTTGCCATGAGGTCGCTGATGCTCAACGTTGACTTTCCTGTAAGTCAAGCACCGCACCACATACCAAGCCACATCCCGCTTCATACACGGCCACCAATTATCAGGACGAAGATCCATATACATCTTCGTCACCCCGGGATGAATGGAGAACCTAGACTTGTGCACCTCCTCCATCAGAACCTGATGCACACCGCCCTAATACGAAACCCAAACCCGTCGATGAAGAGTCAACAACCCACGTCTATCATAATCGAAGGAAGCCATCTGACCCACAATACGCTCACTCTTCTTGCACTCTCCCTTTATAGCAGCCTCGACCTGAGCCTCACGAATCCGCTCCAAAAGTGGAGTAATCACGGTCATCCTCAAAGATATATCCCTGATCGAAGTCACGACCGCCTTGCGGCTGAGAGTATCGGCCACCATGTTGGCCTTTCCTGGGTGATAAAGCGTCTCGCAATCATAATCCTTCACCACATCCAACCATCGATTCTGCATAATATTTAGATTTGACTGATCCATCACGTACCATAGGCTCTTGTGGTCCGTGTAAATAGTACAGTGGACCCCATAAAGATAATGTCGCCAAATCTTGAGGGCGAAAACCACGACACCCAGCTCCAAATCATGAGTCGGATAATTCACCTAATGAGGCTCCAGTTGCCTCGAAGCGTAAGCAATCAGGCAACCCCTTTGCATCAATACTACTCCTAAACCCGTGATCTACACATCACAGTAAACCATAAAGTCCTCACACCCTCCGACGATGTCAAAATCGGTGCTTCGCACAACCGCCGTCTCAAGGTCTGAATAGTTGTCTGCTGCTCAGGCCCCCAACGAAATGTAACCGTCTTCTTTGTCAACCGAGTAAAAGGAACAACTATCTTGGAGAAATCAAGGATAAACCTCCGATAATAATCTGCTAGACCAAGGAAGGTCCTAATCTCAAATGGAAATCTCAGAACCTCCCACCACATCACGGCCTTCAGAGTCATGTCTATTCAAATTTCAACAACCAGCTACTTCTTGACTCTATTTACTTTACTTTTTTGTTTTCTAGATTCTACGTCGATTTTAATATTTATCGAGTATTAGGTCATAAAAATGTAAAGTGTAATCAATTGCAGATTCAAATTTTAGCACGGAAGCAAACATTTAACTATTTAAGATAAATGTGAAAGAGAGTTGGAGAGATATTACTTAGCTAAAAGATAAAAAACAAGATCAAAGAACAAGCCCACTCACTTAACAGGGGCTAATTTGTGTATTGTAATTAGTAATTACAGCATATTGAGGTATGAAGAATGAATGATAATATAATATGGGCTAATTTGTGTATTCTAATTGGTAATTACTATGTGATATGTTGTTGTTATCTGTGTCTGGGTGTCTTCCATTCCATTCTCAAGTTATTCCTTTTTGGAGGTATTGTATGTATAATCAATCCACTGATTTGATGGGAGGGATTTATTGGATTGGAGTATAGTACTATTCGTATTCGTTAGCACCAATGAGATTGTGACAGGTGGTATCGCAGGGATATGGGCAATCAACTTTTATAGAAACATTTCTTCCGAAGTACCAATCACCAACTGATTCTGCAATTGTCTGCATAATGTTTGAAAATGGATTAATAATTAATTCATTAAAAGCAGATTTATACAACAATAACAAACAACAAATAAGAAACCTGATTATGCAATTGCGGGGAGTCGGGTGCAAACCATGTGTCTTGTGATTCACTTTGGCAATGAGCGAAACATGAATTTATAAACGTTCCTCCTCCTCTTCTTGAATAGAACACGAATGACCTCAGAGCTGTAAGCATTTCAACCCTGAAAGCTAAACAAAATGAAAACATTCAAGTAATTTGTATTAACTTTTTAAAACTAGTCTTTGTAGAAACAAATGAAGAACCTTGCAGAACGCTTATTTGGTTAGGAAGGCATTCTTTTGGATTCAGTTTGCAATGATTCCAATGTCCACGTGGATCAGCAGATGGTGGAACTAATATGTGGTGAAACTGTCACAAACACATGTTAATTAGAATTCTTTCTTGCTTATATCAATTCTTTCTTGCTTATTATATCTTACTTGGTATACATCGTAGGCGGAGTTTAAGATGAAAACTGGAGGTGTTATGTACTTCAACAGATACTGAGGGAAGATGCACTGCCAATTAACAATTATGTCAAAATAATTTTCAGTTTACGAAGAAAATCGAAAGAAAAGAAGAGAGTGTAAGCTATTAATGAACAATACTTGTTTGGGATCAGTGATAGAAGTCGTGCAATTCTCATCCAGGTTCTGTTCTATTCCCTGTCAGAAAAAATTCCTTTTATTGTTTCTGTTTTGTACAGAAATATCAAAGAAATGAATTTATTTACTACTATATTTTAAAATAGTTTGTTGGGGTACCTGTAGAGTGACAAGATGCTGAAAGAAAGTTCTTTGGGTGTGGTTCATGGTGATATCTGGTCTGCAACCCAAAAAGGCGAAAATCAAAAACAAAATATATACTGCTATATATTAATTAAAGCAAGACTTGGAAATCGAAAATATTAAACTGTTAATTTTTAATAAAAAGTTATATAAGAACATACGAGTCCATGAAAAATCCAGCATCACCAAGACATTTGACAGTGGTGGTATTTGGTAGATAAGTGGTGAAGTTATTGCAATGCAAGTAGGATGCTAAACCCCCAGCTGAACACCCAGAAAGCAAAGCCTGAAAAATTTAAGTCAACATACACACAAAAAGTAATACTACTATATATATATTAAGATGATGAACTTCATTAATTATTGAGTAGATTTTGAATTGAGGTGTATTGTATATACAGTACCTTGTTAGCAAACCTCATGCCTTTTGGCAGAAGATCTTCAACAATTGCTTTCCAAATCCGCTGCCCTCGGAAAAACAGAACTAATGTCTGTTTTTGAAGAAAATGTTAGTAGAATGTTGGTATTATTAGCAAGAAAGATTACAGTATGTATTTGTTAATGATGATAAGAAAGAGTAAGAGGTTAACAATGAAACTATTTAAGTCATAGTATTTATTATTGTACCCCATTGTCAAACTTATTATCCCCAGCAAAAGATCCTCCATCGCAGTATCGAAGCTTCACACGATTCCAGTTGTAAAAATCTGCTTATCATAAATGAATTTGTCTCATGTAACAGCATATGCTTATTGGTGTCTTCATAAATGTAGATAAGGAATATAATTAAAGATGATTTATGGTTTATTTTCATATGGTTCAAAAAAAAATTACTTTAGTTTGGGATATGTATAAGAATGAAAAAATTAATAGATATCTTGGTAAGCGAAACAGTTTCACGGATTATATCGAAAAATAAAAAAGGCCACTTTTGGTTATGGATTGGAAAGTTAATATTAAAAAGTTGATGTAACTAAATCTACAGTTTGTAGCAAGTGTGTGGGTAGCACTATAAAAGGAAGATTTTGTAGGAGGCAGAAGTTGGCTGTTTGAATTTTGGCCCCAGATTTATCGTTTAATATGTATACATTTATTATAGAATAAAGTAAAAAGAAGATAGTTTGTCTGTGGTCCTTCTTGTGGTAGGTCACGCCCCATTTTGGTTATTTTTGCCTATCATTTCGCTGTACTCAAGTATGAAACATGTAATGAATGTGTTTCAAGTGCATTCACTTGGGACTAAGCCTCATGTTTATGGGACAAAAATTATACTAGTAATTTATCGTTAAGCAAGTTTTTTTGACTTAACCCATTGAGTCACTCCAGATGAAGTCAAAAAAAAATCATGTATTATCAATTATGTTAAAACTACAAAGCTGTGAAAAAGAACAGTGAAAAGTATAACATTGCAGTAAAAAGAACACTGATAACATTGCAGTTGACCATTGTCCATTAGATTCTGTAATGAAATATGACAGGAAGAAACACAGTAATATAGGTAAATGACGTTGGTACCCTTCCATTTGTAACCCTACAATAGTGGAAGTTTGAGAAGGTAAGGGTAGTATTGAGTTTTCAGAGTGTCCAACCAGATAAAGGTGGGACAAAAGGCTTAGTGGAGGCAAGGTGAAAGCTGGAAGAGGAAAGGAAAAGAAATCCAGTAGCTGTCTACAATAATTAAACACGTGAATAGGACAAATAGAATTTGCGCGGGAGCACATCGTATGCAGTATGCTTTATTTATGGTTGAATTAATTTACGGTTGGATTTCAAGAATTCTTAGAAAACTATACCAATATTGGATAAATTATTATATGATACAGTCAAAACTATATACTTTGTATTTCGTTGCTAGTTATTCTTTCTTTGAATTCTAGTTAATTACTATGTAGGAAAGAGTGAATAAACAACAGTGAGAGGCATTCCCTTGTTATATATTTATTTTTGAAAGAAAAATGGTAACTCGTTCAAGCAATTTAAAAACAATTATAAAAAATCATGATACGGTATTCAATTTAGACATGAAACTGGCATGAGCTTTATAGGCCAGGTCCCACCATCCTTTGTGTCATTGGACATAATACATAATCCAAAAAAACATATATCTACTATTTAGATCTATATATAATGTATATAAAAGCACATCATATCTTTTTTTTTTATATCATAGCTTTTGGCATGGATGGACAAAATATTACTTTATTAAGTACTTATTTTTTAATATACTAAATATGTATTAGAATTTTGTTATTATTAAATAAGTAGGAATGAAATATATCATTATTTTTGTTAATTATTTTTTCATTAAATAGTTCATTGTACATTAAACTTCAAACTGATTGTAGAGTAAAATACATCAAAATACAACCTATTATGCAACTATATTGGCAAAAACTCAGATATTATTATTTTTATTTAGAAACAGAAAACATTATCTTTTTACCAATCAATTTATCCAAATTTCAATTAAAACGCTATTAATCGGTTTCATTTTAAATAATCTTATAGTTGTGGCCAATGAGATATGACATAGATGTTCCATGTTATTTTTTTTTTTTTATCAAAAGGTAAAACTTGGTAGAGATGTGACGTGGCTGGTGTGATATGGTTGTCAATCATGTTTTATCTCATGATAAGTTATAAAATGTTAAATGGATGACAAAGGAGTCCCATGACATCAACCACATCACATTTAATTGCTACATCACTTAAATAAAAATGATTAATAGGATTTTACTAAAAATTTGGATGAAATTGGTTGATAAATATAAGGCGTGTCTCATGTTTTTTAATAAAATAATATAAGAGTTTTTTCATATAGATGAATAATTCGGTATGATTGAATTTAATCTATTCTAGAAAGACAGCTTTAAACTTCCATCCATGTACCATATGGTAATGGTCCCTCACTTAATGAAGTCATTTTTTTGTTTTCTATAAATCATAATCCTAGTGAGGTTGTGTTTTCAATTGGGACCATCATTTATTTTGGTTTTGTTATCAAGGAAACTAACGTCTAGAGTTGAAGTTTACAAACATCTTAATCATATCCATTAATACAAAAGCATTGGATGATAAAAACAGGTTAAAAGTAACAAGAAATTTAGGAAAACAACATTACCAGGATTGTGAACGGGGTTATCACTGAGAATGCCGGAGAAGGTCTCAAACTTGTTCATCAATCTTGTAGATCCACGACGGGTTTTAGCTCTCTCTGCACATGTTTCGATATCATTACACCACCCACCACCCTATCATTACCATTTCAAACCACTAATTATCATTATTATAAACATATAATGGACCCCACAAACGAAACTCTTGTTCGATATGCAACGTTATATTTGAATCAACGGAACAAAAATGTAATAACTACTTAATAAAGTAGCTTCCCTTACAATAACAATCATAAATTTTGGAAAAGCAATCCATACATTTATGGATTTAAAGTTAGTGCTTGGTTATTATGTTTTTGCTTAAAAACCCCCCATCAATCTGCATAAGTCATTTCAAGAAAGAGAGAAACGTACATCTTTCCCTAACTTGGTTATATATGGGGTCATTGTATTTTTGTTCTTTACAAAATCTCAAACTAAAATACTAATCATCTATAAATTATTATTATTATACAGACACTTGAGCTTCTACGATGCTAGCCATTATAATATCGTGACTTCCTCGTCAACAATATAACAAAGGGAAATATTTGGAGAAATTGTTGTCTTACTTCCAAACAGAAAATGAATCTATGGATTGGAAGATGGGCCCCAATATTTTATTTACATAACTAATGTCGTTAAACATAATAAGAAGGTTTTTATGATTTAGGGAGGGAACTAGGTAGTCGACGTGGGGAAGATCAAGCTTCTACTGCCATGTCAAGCTCCCACTAACGAATGGGAGTGATCGACATAGCTGAGGGAGTCGGCACTACTACATCAAGAACGAAATATGATAATTGAATGAGGTGGAGAAAGGGTTCAACATCAAGCGTGGTGGCGATGGTGTTATGTTTTGATGTCGTTGAATATGGATCAATAAAGGAGATTCTGTAGGGATTGGTTATAGGGTGTTGTGAGATTAATTAAAATTAGATATAGAATTATTTTAAAGGTATACAAATTATACAAAATGATAAATGGTATTTAGTAATGGTGTAATAGCAATTTTAAATCAAACGTGAAATAAAAAGTTGTATGGACCAACTATTCAAGAACCTAAAACCATAAAGACCATCTTCATAAATAAAAATATTAAAGACTAAATCTACGGATTTTTATAAAATATACAGATCATTTATAAAAGTATGCCTATTATAAATTAGCAATGTGATTTAAATTTTATGTCTTACAAGTCATAATTTCAAAAAAAAAAAAAAAGTAAATAAATAAATAAATAAAACTCTGATATTCAATATTTTTAACATAATTTTTTCTATTTAAAAAATGACATGAGTCACGACCAAAAAGTTTATCAAATATTGATATTTTTTTAGAATAAATAAAATTTAGTCTTTTTTGCTAAAAAAAATCAAATACCCAAAGATTACCAATAAAACTATTAAAAAAGTTGGGAAAAAAAATACTATGGTTTTTTATTTAAAAAGGAAATTTATTAGGTTTAAACAAATAAACCGAAAAATATAAAATGTTTTACAATATTAACCCAAATTATTATGATACGTTCAAAAAACCAAAGACTGTAACTCTAAATGAAGGTAGGAGCAGAAGTTCTTATCTTACTGGAAAGAAACATATATATAAAATGCAATTTACAAATTTTAAGCAACGGACGCATGACTTGTTTGTTTTATAATTTTCTAGCAACAAACAAGTAACTTGGTTTACTTTTACGTATCAGTAACAAACCTTTGTACATTGTATAACATGATATGAAAAAGACAAGTTTGAATTTTAAAAATTAGTGTTAAAACATTGATTTGATAATTGCCCATTAATACCATATATTGTTACCAGTTGATTTATTAGTATTTCTTAGGTACATCATGTTGTTTTATTTTGTATAGCAAATTCAACAACAATGAGCTACAGCTACAGCCTACTAAATAATATACTATTAACTATAATTGATCTTGTCATGATTAGGTACATCATGTCGTTGTGGTTGTATGAGGAAGCATCTACAACATGGGTAGGTTGAAAGCATGTGACTAATGATATGTGAATTGATGTGTTTTATTTTATTTAAACTATTACAATAAAAAAATTTAAGCAATAGATTTCTTTATCTTCTCAAACATTTATTCCGTATAAAACATAAAACATTTGTATACACACAACTACATATGTAATTTAATTTAATATATTTCTAACTTAATTTAATATATTTTTCTGATCATACTTATGAGTTTTCGACTTCTTAAATTTAAGTGCAAGGAGAAAAAGGCAAGGGGAAAAATTACAGGGACAAAAGATTTGTTTGTTTTTTCTTTCATTATTTTTTTTCCAATTAATTTAAGAAAGAAAATTATAAAAAGTGGAAGATTTAGTAATTCTGTAATTATTTTTTATAACGACAAAATTGTCCATTTATTATCTTACCATAATTACAATTATGAAATATTTATGACACATACACACACATCTGTCGTACGTCTTTCTCTCTCCTCACAAACACGCTCATACACATGTGCATAACAGACATACACACGCAGAAAGCAATACGCTAAACCTTTTCTATGTCTTAAACTCCTAATAACAATTATGCTCCGCTTGCAGCGATATATTTTTCTATAAAATACATAAAACCATTTTTATATTGGATTTGCATATACTCTTCAAAACATCATAAATGATACACATGACTGTTTTAACTTTCTTACTTCTACTTTTGACCATTTAGTAGTGATCATCAAGTTATAGTCAATCACTATAAAGTTAATTCTGGAAAAAGTAGAGTAACGCTAAATAACTTCAAACAAGAAAGAACATAGATCGCATCGACACACACAAAAATAAATTAATTAATTAATTAATTAAAACACTCAAACTGAAACCTACTCATATTCGAGTTATCACGAAAAAAGTAATAAAAAAATCGAGAAATATGAAGGTGGCATTTGGCAAAAGATCTGGAAAAATGCAAAAGAGCAAAAGAACAAAAAGTGGAAGTACCTCAAATTGCAAAAGCCAGTTGCGAGCTCCGGCGCCGAATCCTCTATGTATATGATAAGCTGGTAAACTACCGTCCAAGCAATCTGCACACACAGACACAGATTCATCATTCCAAAAATACGTAAAACACCTTTAAAAGTTCAAATTGAAATATAATAATAAAAAAGTGATCACATGTAAACAGAGATTTCATTATAATTTTAGTATTTATATATATAAATAATAAAAAAACATATATACATACAAGCTCCAAGCACCGTAGTGCTGCGAACTACGGTCATGTTCACCAGAAGGCGATCATCGGAAGAAACAGACGTTCCGGCGCATGTTAGCATGGCGATGACGACTAACACAATCGTAACAACCAGCTCCATTCCAGTAAGCTTCTCGATCAACTGTTTTCGATACGAATGAAAGATTTAAAGTAAAAACAAGAAAAATGAAATCCTAACTGTATCTTATATAAATCTCATTGTCGTTTCAGCGCCAGCAAAAAAAAATCAAATTCGGCGCGTTTTTTTCTGATACGAAAACAAAATCACTCTCACCAAAATTGGAATCAAACGTATCTTCTATGTATTACAAAAAAATTCCAAATGATTTAAGAGAAAGAAAAGACAAGAAGAAAGACGATAAAGACGAAGAATCAATTTACAGAGAGAGAGATAGATGAAGAATGAGGAATGAAGAGGAAGGTTTCGGTTTCGAATCTGGGAGATGGGCGGGGACTGGGAAGAGTGAGTTGACGGAAAAGAGAGGGCCCACCGAGTAGAGCGTGGGCCCCACAGTGAATGGATGGATGAGTGGGGCGGGCCCACGGTCCAGCTTAGAGCCCAGTTGATGAAAATTATGAAAGAAAAGTCAAAAATTGAGTACCTGGTTTGGTGGTTGTTATCTTGTTCCGTTTGGTGGTTTGCCTAACTAATTGACAACCAGTCCTTTTATTTTGTGCCTTCATGGGTGTTATGTGTTTTCAAATGGAATACCTTATTAGTTAGATGATAAATACAATTTAATGTTCAAATATTTAGGTATTAATTTTCATTATTTAAGACCGGTTATTTACTTTCTTATTCGTTACACCGCAATTTATTATTAGGAGGTAAATGAATTACTAATATATTTTGCTTTCCTTTTAAACCAATTTAAGAGATTTGTATCATCTAATTCATGAAAGATTGAAATGTATCTTCTTTTTCAAAAGAATGTCATGTTATTCTTCTTATTAATTATATCTGGATGCTAATAAATTATAAATACACTAACAATCAATATTTGATAGGGTGTTATTCGTCTACACCAATCTTAACAATAAAATTTATAATCTCAACATACAACTATCATGTATTTTATATTTAAAAAAGTATAAAAAAAAATTAATGCAAATAATGTTTCATTTGCAACCTTACATTATTTTTTTTGCATCAATATTATATCCCCGTCTATATTATTTTTTATAACCCTAGAGGCTAGATGGATTGTCAAAAGCACTTATTAGGTTTTTTTATATATTTATCTATATTTATTTGTCATAAAAACTTTATAAAATATATTATTACAAAAAAAAAGTTATTATATTTATATTGTACCTAATCATGTTTAATAAAATAAAAATAAATTATTTAATAAATATAAAACTTAGAATATTTATACTCATGATTAATAAAGTAAAATTAAATAAACATGATCTATGATGGAATAAAAGTAACACATGAAACAATTGACATCATTTTGGTGCATATTTCCAAAATCTAGTATTAGTACCATCCCTCACCCTTTTTTACTCCTAACAAATGTTTACATTATTAACAAAGGTATTGATATTACTACTACTCTCTGTAAGATCTACGATATGCAAGTTGAAGATTTGTCTCATATTTTGATTAAATGTGAGATATCCACGACTATTTGGAGTTTCAGTAAGAAATGATGTGATGTTTTACATTCCTTTGTTTGTTGAGGTGGTTGATGTAATTCATTGGATTAATAAGGTCCAGTTATCTACTTCTAAAAGCAATCTTACTAAGGCTATTATTATTAGCGGTGAGCATAGACATGTACCCGTCTAAATTAATAGGAACCGGAACCGACGGTTCCTATAGTGGTGGAACCGGAACCGGAACCAGTTATATTGGTTCCTAAAGATTTGGAACCATTCATGAAACTAGAGATGGCAAAAAAACTTGTACCCTACGGGTACCCGAAACCTTAACCCGAGTTGACTGGGTAAATCCCCGAGTTGACCGGGAACAGGGACGAGGATGGGTATTACCTGTCGGGTACCCATATCCGTACTCGAAACCGGCCCCGCTGGTACCTGATATATATATATATATATATATATATATATATATATATATATATATATATATATATATATATATATATATATATATATATATATATATATATATATATATATATATAGTATTATTTATGTTTTTATTTTTAATAATGCATAAGCAAATGTTCATTAGACAAAATAAGGTTTTCTAATAATCAAACGTATAGTTTTGGGAAGACTTTTTATTTCTTTTTTTGCAAAGAATGATTTAATTTGTAACCTTGAATGTTATTGTTCGTGTTTGAAGACATTCAGTGATTATAGTGTTTTATATTAGTTCTGTTAGTTTTTGTTTTGTTGGTTAATATATAATTATGAGTTATTTTTCATAAAAGTTTAAAACTTTGTAACGGGGAAAAATCTTCGATTACCCATTGGGGATCCCCGATACCCATTGGGGATGGGGATGGGGATAGATTTTTAATCCCCGATGGGGATGGGGTCGGGTATGGGGATGGGGATGGGGAACACGAAACCCGGTATACCCGTACCCATTGTCATCCCTACATGAAACTGTCAGAACCGATTCCGAATACCCGGCGTCTTATTTTTAAAAAATAGAAAAAATTACATTACGAAAAAGTTATAACTTCATGGCTTACTTTTTAATTTATAAATACTAGGTGTAAAACTCATGTATTACATGGGTTAATATATATATATATATATATATATATATATATATATATATATATATATATATATATATACACACACACACACACACACACGCACATATATATAAAGGTTTAAATATTTAAGAACTTTGGATTTATAAGAAAATATGAAAAATAATGAATTATTAAAATTGGTTTTTTTATCTCTTAAATTTAAATAAAATAATGAGCTTTAATTTGGGTATTTTGAAATAAAAAGGTAAGTCCATTAATGAAATTAATATTAATTTATTACTACATTGATTGTAATTATTACATTAAAGTATCATGTTGAATTTATTAAAATTGAAATAACCAATAAAATGACATGTGGAAAAGAAATTAATTCTAAATAACCATAAAAATGACATTTGACAAATTGAATGAAAGTGTGACATGTTGCAAAAAACATTCATTTATTAGAGTAGATTATAAAAGGATGTTTAGAAGAAAAAAAAAATGTATATATCCTAAATTGCAATAGGTTGTTTTTTAGTCTATGATGACGTGTTTGGCACGGGGCATTTGGGAGCGTTTGACAGCTTCTAGTTTCTAGCGGTTGACAAAACACTCCGTTTTGAACAAAAAGTCTCTTTAGTTTAAACAAAACGCTTCAAATCTAATTGTTACTTCACATAGCGTTTAACAAAACGCTACCAACTATAAGCTATCTGCAACCCGTTACCAGTTATTTTTACCGAACACGCCCTTAGTTTTAGTTTTATATATTAAAATGAATTCCAAAACTAAATAGTTAACCGTAAACAACCATATTATATGTATTAACTTGGTTTTAGTTTTATATATGGAAATGTAAAAGAATCATTTCAAATGCCTACTATAACAACGATAGTAATCAACATTAAATGTATGCGAAAATAAAAATAATTTGTGAAAAAGTAAAAACAAGGAAACCCTATGAGATTGTGTCACACCCCGAAACCAGAACGGCAGAATCGTTTCGGCGTGGAGGACGTCATATTTAGCATCATAACCATTATACAATAACAATCATAGTAACACAACCATTATATATATATATATATATATATATATATATATATATATATATATATAGTGAGGTTCAATAGAGAACCATAATTAACCAAGGAACCAATCTTTTTTTCAACCTTTAGAACTTATTTTTTATAAAATAAAAACTAAAAATACAAAAATTCATAACTTTTTATCCTTTTTCCAATTATATAAAATTCGATTTTTTTTACGTCAAATTCACAATGTGAATCTTCGAAAATTCACAACGTGAATCCGGATTCACACGGTGAATCCGAAAAATATTTTTCACATTCACAATGTTAATATATGAATTTAGATATTCTTAGATTTTTTTTTTCGATAAAGAATAAGCTCTAGAAATTGAAAAAAAAGATTTGGTTTCTTGAAAAACTCATAACTATAGTTCTCTATTGAACTTTTCCATATATAAATATAAATATATATATATATATATATATATATATATATATATATGTATATATATATATATGAAAATTGCTTACATCCGTTTGGAACTTGTTTTAAATACACCAAAAGTATGTAGAATTTAAAAACATGACTCTTATTACTCCGACTCCTCTAAATCCAAGAGGTACATGTTTACTGATTTCCTGAGAATACAAGCAGTTTGAAAGAATATCAACATAAAGCTGGTGAGTTCATAAGCATTTAGTTTTGGTGGAAAATGTTTCTTTGATCCTTTGTAAAGTGTTCCTGAAGAAAATCCTATATTTTATTATGAAAAGTGTGTTTGAAACCCATTCCTTCCATGACTTCCAGATTCATACAAGATATGTACAATCCAAGGTGTCGTGGAACGAATGTGAATATCCGTTAGTTACTTGTTAAACAATCCGTTTATGAAAGGCCGAGTTATCCCGAGAAAATCCTATATTTTCCCTAAAAGTAGGTTGTTGGTTATCCGTTCTAAAATGAAGTGTACAAGTATCTACCATAATTATATCGTTAAACGTAGTTTCCTTGAGAAACCCTGGTTACTCCCAGTGAGGTATATCAGCCTTATTACATAAATAAAGCTAATAAATACATGGTGAACTAAATCATGAAGGTATTATTAATACCATTTAGTATTCAAATCGGTTATTACTTTGACGTTAGTTCACTTGATTTATTATTACAAAAGTAAATCTCTGCTATCTAGGTTGCGAGTTTTATAACCATAACTGACTGGATATGGCCCGCAACGGCTGGTATCCTTTATGACTTTATCACCCGTAGACCTGTCGGTCCGACTGTAGCTAGCAGCCATGTACGGGGTTGTCAGTCTCGTATAGATCTATACACAATAGTCACGCTCTCCCTACAGGAGATTCTGGTCACTAGTGTTAGTCCTACACTCTGATTCTTGTGGTGAGTGTTACCATGCACGTGTCTCCAACTTAGACTAACAAATTTACAAGTAATAATATAGAAAATCCTTTTGTGATTAACATGAATCCTTTATAAAACGATACATTTTGCTACATGATTCATAAGTTCATTGCTCTAGTTTAGAAAACTGTTTCTACGAGTTGATTTGTTAATCATTTGGTAAAACTGTTTTCCGTGTTAAAAGCATTTTGAAAATATAATTATCTTAAAGAAAATAATATACTTTGAGCACAAGTTTCCTTGTAATTTTGCTTGTATCCCTCCTCCCCCTGAAAACATGAAAAACTCGGAAAAGCCTAGGGGTATGAACTCACCTTGAGCGAGTGGTTTGATTGAAGGATCGATACGGGAGGCTGGATGTTCAAGTGAAGCCGTGAACACAATTTGTTCCTAATTAACACGTAATGACACATAAATGAGTCAAATGAGGGTATTTCGCTACTAGATATGATGGAGAACCACTCTAGCGACTTGGAACTACTTGCACTAAGTGTTAGGACCTTAAAGGATTGCATGATGGAGATGTATTGCCACCTTAAAGGTGTGTGCGTCCATGGGTGTGCGACCGTAAACTCATGATGATAGGTGCATTTATGGTGTTTTCAAGGTCCATGCTTGCATCAATGAAGTGTCCTAAGTCTATACTCAATCGTAGTGCAAGTTAAGGGTCCTAGAAGTGGGTTTGTGGTCCTAGGGTGTGTGTGTGGTCGCACACAGGAGTGTGCTGCCGCACACAAGGAGTGTGCTACCGTACAAGGGTGTGTGCGGTCATACACAGGTGTGTGCGATCGTACACCCCACATGAAGATGTCCAAAATGTCAATTCCAAGGTGCAATAAGGCTGGGATCATGTCTATCTCGAGTATGGAAGTCAAAATCTCACCTTGGAGGGTGTTTTAAAAGTGTGCGGCCACCTAAAAGGGGGTGTGCGACCGCACTCACTTCCAAACATGAAGAACATGAGGAATATTGCACACTTAAGGCTTAGATAGAGTGGTCTTTCATGGATATCAAGTTAGAGGATGAATTACTCACGTTCTTGAAGCTTTGGAGGGTTCACGGTTGAAGAAACTTGAGAGAATGGTGTAGTGTGCGGCCAAGGAGTGAAAGGAATGAAAGGAAAAGGGTCTACCCTTTATATAAGAGTGGGTGTGTGGCCATGTGGGGTGTGTACGGTCGTACACTCCTCCAAAAGGGGTGTACGGCCTGATTTTGACACTACACAACTTGTTGATTCATTCCTAACCTCGACCTTGGACAAACTCAAGCTTGGAACACTTAAATGAACCCTTAAACAGTACGAGAAGTCAACGGAACAAGTTTAACATTTATTGAATTGGCTAAGTGTACAAGATAAAAGTTTAACATTAATAAATCAAGAATTTTAAAGTTACAAAACTTAAAATGTAACGATTTTAGTTTAAATTGTAGCCTGAACATTCATATTTTGTCTACAAAAACCTGGTATAATACGAACCAACAAGTTCCAATAAAAATAATTTATACTAACAAATTCCAATAAAAATTTCATTAACAAGACAAAAATGCTAATACAACATGAATTAACAAATACAATATAACAAATACAATATAAATTAGACGTGAGACTTAAATACTTTTACATTAAATTTCATTAGCAAAACAAAAATGCTAATATAACATGAATTAACAAAATACAATATAAACTAGGTGTGAGACTCTTATATAATATAAATTAGGTGTGAGACTCATATATTATATGAGTTTATTAAAAGTAAAAATTTAATATCAATATATAAACATTAAATATTTTATAAACTATACTTTTACTTAACAAAATTTCGAATATTTATAAAAGAAATCAAATCGTTTGGAACATTTGTGAGAATTTATTATCAAATTAATAGAATGATTATATTTCCTTATAGAACTCGATAGAAGTTTATGTAATTTTGTTTTATGAAAATGGAAATTCCCAAAAATGACAACAGAAAAATAAAAAATTTAAAACTCCCACAAAATAACATGTGTAAAAATAAATAAAAGAAGCACATGTGGCAAAAATGTTTTTATTTATTAGGTTATATTAGTTGTGAGACTCATGTATTACATTGTTTAATTTTATATATATATATATATATATATATATATATATATATATATATATATATATATAAAGGTCAAAATATTTATAAAAAAATAAGAAAAATAATGAACTATTATAATGGAAATAATTTTTAACTTTTAAATTTAAATAAATAAAATAAACTAATGAGTTTTAATTTTGGAAACTTTGAAATTAAAATGTAAGTTCATTAATGAAATCGATATCCATTTATTACAATTATTACATTAAAATATTATGTGGAATTTAATAAAATTGAAAAACTTATAAAATGACACGTGGAAAAAAAATCAAAATAACCAAAAAATGACATTTGACAAATTGAATGAGAGTTTGACAAGTGACAAAAAAAACTTTCATTTATTAGAAAGTATTTGTTTCTCAGTATAAAAAAATTAAAATATATAATAAAACAAAAACAAATATTTCTTAATATATTTTCGTATTAAAATGTTCAATATCATTACTTCTAAAATTATCTCTTTCAGTTAGGGATGAACAAAAGGACCGAACCAGCCTGAACCGGACCCGACCCGGGAACCGGCTTCGGCCAAGATCAAGAACCGAACCCGCCCGACGGTTCTACCGGTTCCCAGTTCCTACCAGTTCTTGTCGTGTCTTCAGATGTTAGAACCTGTCCTCGAAAAATAGCATTATACGGTTTCAGTTTTTGTCAGTTCTACCGGTTCCGGTTTCCGGTTCCAAAAATCCACAAAAATAACGTCTCGGTCCCGGCCTGATCGGTTCCATTGGGTTTTGATTCCTGTACATGTTCCGGTCGGTTCCCCGGTCCATATGCTCATCCATACTTTCAGTCTTTTTGTTGGGTAGATTTTCTATAAATGTCAATATTGTTTTAAATTCCAATACGAATATAATGATAAAATATTCAATATAAATATTATTATGATATAAATAATATTTTAATATGAATAACATAAAAAAATATATACAAATATTACTCACATATATAAATTATGATTTTAGATTGACTTTAAATTCTAAGATTCTAATACAAAATACATAACAAGTTTATATAATTTTAGTTTTTATGATTTATTCAAAAATCAATTAGTAATAGTTTATTTGTATGATCACATCTTTTTTATATGACTTCAAACGTTA
The DNA here is from genome assembly GCF_051521515.1 of Lactuca serriola. Classification (NCBI taxonomy): domain Eukaryota; kingdom Viridiplantae; phylum Streptophyta; class Magnoliopsida; order Asterales; family Asteraceae; genus Lactuca; species Lactuca serriola. Next base: position 231,720,743 of record NC_136409.1, on the reverse strand, counting down.
ACAAAAGCCAATATCCAAGTTTTTTGGAACCGGTATAACTATATTAAAAGAATAGAGACCTACACGTAGCAAGTAGTAGCAAGTAAGTAAACGAGGATGCATAATAAAAAAACTGATCTATCATGATAAATAATCTATTATAATAAATAAAGATTATTTTTTTAAATGTTAACTTCCCATTGAATTTGACACATATTATTTTTTATGAATTTTAACTTTTTTTCCACTTGTTATTTTTGTATTTTTATTCTTTTATTATTCAAATTTCATCTATTAAATTAAATGTCAACCCATATTAATTAGTTGTATTAATATATTAGTTAATGTATATCTATATTAATATAATTAATAACCTTCTATTTGTAAATTAATATTTCTATTAATATATTAATTAATGTATATTAATGTAGATAATAATCTTCCATTTATGAATTGATATTAATTAGTTTTATTAGTTAAGATTAATTAAGAAAAATTGCATAGATGGTCTTGTGGTTTATCAAATTTCACGAACTTAGTCATTGCTAATTTTTTGTCAAACATGGTCTTTGTGATTTTTAAAACTTGCATGAATGGTCCTTTTTGTTGACACAATTACTTTTGGTCTTTTTAGGTAAGAAATACTAAAGTTGTAAGCATGGGTAACCATAAGCACCATTTATGTAATTTTTATCTATATTTCATGTTTGTTTATGAGTTTATTGTTTTTCCATCCTTTACTTTTTAAATTGTCATTTTGATCCTTTCATTTTGAATTTTATAAAATATTACTTTCATCTTTCATTTTCTAAACTTTTGTGTTTATCATCTGTAGTATATATAATTTGATTTTCTTTAATAACTTCCGTCCATTAACAAAAAAAAACTATTTTTTACGTGCTTATATATATATATATATATATATATATATATATATATATATATATATATATATATATATATGTGTGTGTTTGTGTGTGTGGGGGGGGGGGGGGTAATACATTAAAGGTGATCAACGTTTCTATGTGAATTTAGAAGTGTCGTTATACTATTTCTTACGTGCTTATTTTTTCGTTCGTGCTTATTTATATTACGTTTCGACATGTTGACGATTGTATTGATAAAAGTTACATTGAAACGTAAAAAAAATAAGCACAAACAAAAAATAACGAGGCTAAGAGTCATAATATCGGTTAAGCGTGTTATAGAATCAAAGACGAAATCTAAAATTAATATAGAAAAGTGTATGTTTATTCCAAGAATGTTAATGATGTTTTCGGGTGAAATGATTATTTTCGCATTTCAAATAAGACAATTTTCACTGGTTGTATGTGAGGGTTGTTTTTGATACAACTAATTTTCAGGCATAGACAGTTGTATGTTGTATTATCCAGAGTTAAAAACAAACATTGAATTAAAAAAGTTAACTTTAGATAATAACAGTAAACTTAGCAATATAACATCTAATGTTGTATTCAAAGAAGAAGCTGAAAATCTGTGATTCATAACAATTATTTACGATATTGTTTCTTATTAGTATAGATTCAATTATCCATTTATTCATGTTTTTATTGTATTTATTTTGAAAACTTACGTTAAATAATATTTAACTTTTATACTTTAATATTCAACACAATTATTCAAAACATGTCAATAGTTTTTTTATTAGTATAAGATCAAATTACTTACTTATTCATCATTTTATTTGTATTTATTTTAAAATTTTATTTTAAAAATATTTAATATATATACCTTATATTTAATTTTTTTTAATCTACTCGTATAATACACAAATCTCACACATAATATTTAAGTAATACTTATACAAATCTACGCGGCGATTACTTACATTATTGAATATAAAACTTCCACACTTCTAAAGGCATCTCATAAGTTATAAATTATATATTTAACGGAATTGAAATTCTAAAATATTAATATACACGTCTATATCATAAATGAAATATATCAAATAAAGTTAGAGTGTGCTTTCGTTTGTCATTTTCTTTTTCCAAACGTATACACTTTATCTTATCTTAATCTCTAAGATACTATCTCCGTTTTAAATTGATAGTTAATTTTTGGCTTTTGAAGTTTTTTTTTTTTAACTTTGACCTTAAATATTTTTGTGTTTGATAGATAATACTTGATGCAAAATATATGAATGATTTATATTTTGAATGTTTTTTCATTATTATAAGATTTATCAAGTAATATATAATACAAATAAAAATATTTAAGGTAAAAGTTGAAGAAAAAAGACTTCAAAAGTCAAAAGTGAACTATCAATTTGGGACCGAGGGAGTATAAAAAAAGTCTCGTAAAGGACAACTAAACAAATAATATAGGAAATTGAATAATCTAACCAACTTTGTAAGTATTTTTTTTAACAAAATCAAAAATTTTATACTCGTAAATTTTTGGCAAAATAACCACATAATCCACAATGTTGGATTATGAACCCGTTTTAAATCGGGATTACTCATATTATTCATTTGGTTGACATTTTGGATTTACAAAATACGTTTATTTTGGACTAAAAGATTATGAAACGATGTCATCTAACAGTGAATAGCTCGAACATGCGTGGGTATATATTGTTTCCTTCATGATTTGTGGGATCTAGTTAGCATCTTTCATTTGTTATTAGTAGTTTTTAATAGGAAATAATTCATGTTAACCACATTTTGATGGCATTTACAATTTTTGTATGATTAGTATTAGTATAACCAACAATTATTATAACCCTTAAAAATCTATTCTAAAGTAAATTTCTAAATACGACCAACAATTATTACAAGTTAACAGGTCACTTCTTCGCTACATCTCTCAAAGTACTTCTTTTTGCACTTCTCACGTCACTTCGCTTCTTTCTTACCCCAAATTTCTTGTCAATGGGGTCAGCCTTCAAAAATTTGCTCTTCTTGTTGGATCTTGAAGATCCTTCAAACTTCATCTTTCCTCCTGACGCAGATCTATCCAGACCCTTTTCTCTTATTTGGGTCTTAACATTCTTAGTTGCCCAGATAGTTGCTTTCAAAGTGGTCTCCAGCTTCACCGTTGGACCGAAATCTACTGGTAGTCCTAGCGTTGCAAATGGGTCGGGGATTAGCCGCTACCCGAGAAGACCCGACCCGAATGGAGCGAGGATTCCCCACCTCCGTCGATAATGGATCAGAGATGGAGTTTGGTTTTCTTACCCGAAACGAGGATGGGGCGGGGACGGGTATAGTGGTATCCGCCCCGTTTAAGACCTGATATGTCTAATATATGTTACATATATAATATCTATCATTTATCACATAGTTTATAAGAAATTTTAATGTAATTCATATGATGTGATGCCGTATAATAAATATCCTCAAGTTACGAGCCATGAGTTATTGAAAAATCTAGGAATTTAGCCTCTAGGGTGTGATGCATGCGTATGTTCTGCAACCACTCATCAGTTAAGTTGTTATGTAACTCTGCAAGAACAAGACTACAAGCAACCAATTGAGCCCCTAAAGTATTCTACCTTTAAAAATGATGCCCAATGTGGTTTTAAATTCCCATTCTACCTTCGATCATCCACAAAATCGACGTTCAAGAATCAGTAAGCTAGTACTTAGGCTTGTGCATTGGTATCGTTGGTTTGGTGTTGCCTTCTCCACTCTCATTTTGGATCAAGCACCTGTAACAATCAAGTATCTTAATGGAAGTTTCTACACAAAACCCCATAATGTAAGTTTATTTGATTGATTTTCCGTTTTTGAATATTCTCTTTGTCACGATTTTTTCAATATGAGTATCATCTAAAATCGATTTTTAGAATGTATTACACTATTAATGAATCGATTTTTGTTAAATCTTTAATCTTGGTTTTCTGAAACCATAATTGATTTTCTAAAACTATAATCGATTTTGTATAAATGTTTTCTGAAACTCAATTTTGTACAAATGTAACATCCATAAAATTCATGAAAATTTAAAACTTTCTCAAGCATCCAAAAACCATTATTTATTACAAAATGTTTTTAAAATAGTTTCATATCAGAGTATCCTAGAAATCAAAATCATAAAATGTGAAGAGGTGCATGATTAAGCCTTCGTCTTCCCGCGATCATCCGAAGTACCTAAAACAAAATCCAAAAGTGTAAGCCCGAAGCTTAGTGAGTTCCCTCAAAATACCAATTTCATGCAAACCATAACCATATCACAAACAAAACAGCATGCATATATAGTCTACAGCATGACTAGACCACCCTCACCGGGCCTTCAGTCTATCTAGCCCACTCTCGGAACCTTCAGCATGTTTGGTCTGCCCTACCGGGCCTTCAGCCTATCTGGACCGTTCTCTGGGCCTTTGGCCTGACTGATATGCCCTATTGGGCCTGCAGTCTATCCGGGCTTCCCTGGGTATGTTGGCCTACAACACAAAGCAGGTCCGCCTCAACCCACCCCCAAACATAGAATCAACACATAGATAACAATGCTAGCATATACAAACAGTGAGACCGATCTAACATATCACTAATCATAGCATCATCCTATAAACCAGGATACCGACCTAACATGTCACTAAACATAACATCATCCTATATACCAGGATACCGACCTAACAGGTCACTAAGCATATCATCATGCGATAACAAGGATAACAATCCAAAAAGAAGGTTCGACTTTGGTGCCTTCGACCTTGTTGATATAGTGAGAAGGAATCACCTTACAAGTAGTGTTGAACTGGACTGAAAGTCACCGACCGTTGTCTCACCGAAAATCCTGACTATCCAAAATAACGAATACTAAGTCAATAATTGGAATATCACTCTTGACCAAGGGCCCCACATAGGATAATCGTCCATTTTGCCCTTTCTCTAATTTGGTCCAAGGCCCAATTCAAAATCCATTATCCAAATGTCCAAATATACAAGGCCCATCATTGGCCTAATTTTCCCAGTTGGGCCCAAATCTATAATTGGGCCTCATCCTAAGGTTCATTACCAAAACTGGTCCAAAACACATGTATTCAGAAAGTCCAGCAAGGCCCATGTCAAACTGGCCCAAAAGTGGCCTAATCCTGAAGCCCAAATCGCCAAAAGCCCAATCAGAGGGCGTATGATGGGCATACTCCTTTGGATCAATGTGCGTACTCTGCCTTGTGTTGACCGCCATTGGGGTGGTTGACCCAGTATGCGGGGCGTACGCAAGTTTTACCAAAACCTTAACAAGTGCTTAATGGCTTAAGCACTTGGGCCCAGGTTCTAGATTCATGGACTAAGCGAACCTCATAACCATAAAGTCTCAAACTTTGAGACTGTGGACGTCCAAAAAGCCCTTAATACATGGTCTTAACCCATCAAGACCTTTCTACTACATGCATGGGACACTTTTAGCCATTAGGACATTATTTTTATCATTTAGATCCCTTTCTAGGGCCTGAAAGGACAGTTGAACACGTCCAAAACACATCATGCACAAACTTGGGACTTTTTGGGACAAGAAAGGTATTATAAAGCTATTATGGCAAGATCAATATCATGTAAACATAAAGGCAGAAGCTTTTTACCTCCTGGAGCTTCTAGAGCGCAAAGTAACCTCATATCTACAAGCCTGCCTCACTTCTCCAACTCCTTGATGCAATACCTTCTTCTTTTACTACTCAAAACACACACTTTTAGCTCACACGCTCAAGAGAGGGGTTAAGATTTTAGGAAAACGGCTCAAAGCTATGGAGGCTGAAATGCTAGAGGGTTATGAGCTCATAAGGACACTTATATAGCACCCAAACCCTAAAAATGACAAAATAATCACAAAAGAGGGTTTGAAAATACCTGCAAATTCTGGGATGTTACAACTCTCCCCCACTTGACCTAGACTTCGTCCTCGAAGTCTGCTGCAGCAAACAAATCCGGATAATGCTCCCGCATCTCGGACTCTGACTCCCAAGTCCACTTGGATCCCTTCCGATGCCGCCATTGTACCTTTACCAGAGGTATCTCCTTGTTGTGCAGAACCTTTATTTTCCTTTCCAATACAGCCACCGGCTGCTCCACATAATTCATACATTCATCAACCTGAATGTCATCCAAGTACACTACCGCATCCTCATCCAATATGCATTTCCGCAACTGCGAGACGTGAAAAGTGTTGTGAATCTGACCGAGTTCCTCCGAAAGTTCCAGTCTATATGCCACCTTGCCAACCCTGGCAATAACCCGAAAAGGTACAATGTATCGAGGACCCAACTTTCGCCTCTTTCTGAAGCGAATCACATCCTTCCAAGGTGAGACCTTCAATAGTACCATGTCGCCTACCTGAAACTCCAACTCAGATCGGCGCCGGTCGGCGTAACTCTTCTGTCGACTATGAGCAGTCTGCAGCCGCTGTCTGATCTGTTGGATCCTCTCGGTAGTCTGCAGAACTGCCTATGTCCGACCCATCACCCTGTGACTAACCTCACCCCAACAGACTGGGGTACGACATCTTCGTCCATACAACAACTCAAATGGTGGAGCATCAATGCTAGAATGAAACCTGTTGTTGCAGGAGAACTCTGCAAGGGGTAGGTAGGAGTCACTGATGGGTTTTATACAAACAATCCTATGTGTGCATGCAACCCTAATTTGGATCTATGTTTTCACTATTAGACATACAACAAATAAACACAAAAGAAAAACCCTAGCATGCATCTAAAATTTCAAAATACATAAACAAAAGATTAGAATACATACCTTTGTTGCTATATAGTAATAACAACTAAATATTGAAGTTCTTTTGCTCTTGAGAACAAGTACCACAAATGTAGTACCTTTAATGGCTCACAATCACACAAGAGTGAAAGGATGAATATGAGAGAGAGCAGAGAAGGTAGCTTGCTCTAGAAATCGTCTCTTCCAGGGTTTCTCAAGGGTGGGACGAAATCTTAAGCCTAGGGGGTCGATTTATACTTGAGGCTAGCTAGGATTTTAGGGTGGTAACCCTAATCCCTTAGCTTAGGGCCTAAGCAAGTCCATGAACCTCCTTGCCTTAGGCCTTAGACAAAAACTCCTAGATCCTTCTAGGATTTTCGGCCTAGCCCTAATAAGGGTGATCCAATGGCCCAAATCCTCAACTATCAAATAATTACAAACAGCCCATGTACTTTTAATTAGTTCATTTAATCCCAAAATTAATTCCAAATTAATTTCTGATTAAATACTAATTTATAATATGATTCCTAATTAATATATTAATAAATCATATTCATGCCCTAATTTATTATTCTTATAATAAATCAGCCTATCTCATTAACAATCATCATGTCCAGTCACCAGTGTGAAGGCAACCCAAAAAGACCATGCTATTATCGGGTCAAGCACATCCCGATTATAGTTATGGGCTTAGACACCTAATCAAACAGTCTCCCACTTTGATAAGTCTAATAACTATAACTGTCAATGTAACTTCAATATCCGATTAGCAATCGTAGCTCTCAATAGTCGTTGTCGAACTCTGACATAGTCAATGACGCGTCCTTTAGATAAGGGATCATGTAGTCCTCTATTTTCAAGATATCATGTGGACAAATACATGGAATATAGTCATACTTATTGTCCAACAGTTTGTTTCCCGATTTCTGATTTGTCAGACATAGAACTTAATTGAACACATCAATTTAGTCCTAACCGGGCCCAACACATAAGTCAACACAAAATCATCGAGGGCCCCAAGATATCGCTTTTAACCTCTTAGGATAAAAGTAACATATAAACTTTGACTTATATGCTTGTACTATTTACTCGTTAAATCGTACACAACAATATTTTTTATAACATCAAGCTACTGATGTGCTTACGCATTATAAATGCACAACCAACTTGTAAAAAACAAATCATATATCTCGGTTTAAAGACTATACAATATTATCATCTCACAATCACTCGTGATAAATTCCATGAAGTGATTTATGTGAGCACGGGTTTAATCCAATACTCAAATCTTATTTTGGGAGCACTCATGAACGTTGTAGCAGATTTTTGCTATGTCTAAACGCTTAAACAATCTACAAGCCAATTCATGACAGTCTTGCCTCAACACCTACTTCGAAAGTACAATCGACTGTGGATAGTTTGAATAATCCTATTATTCAGGAAGTCAGAACATGAAAAAGTGAAACAATAGTAAATAATTTACCCAAGATAGTAACTTTACTCATAAATAAAACTCCTTTATTTAATCATCGAAAGTTAATTACATTTTATCTATTACAAGTTTCTAAATAACTATCTAATCACTAAAACTAATATCTTCCTTGGAGTGCTTAACCCTACTTAGTCCCTTCGTAAGGGGATCTATTGGGTTCTCCTCTGACAACACCCTCTTTACTATGAGGAGTCCCTCTTCTACTCGATGTCTGATGAAGTGGTATTTTCTGTCGATATGTTTGGATCTACCATGATCCCTCGGTTCCTTGGTTAAGGCGACCACACCCTCGTTATCATAAAAAATATCTATAGGTTCCTTTATGATAGGTACAACTCCAAGGTCTCCAATAAAGTTCTTTAGCCATATTTCCTCCTTCGATGCTTCGCTCGCTGCTATGTACTCTGATTCGCACGTTAAATCAACTACGGTCTCCTGCTTGGAACTTTTGCAAGTCACTGCTCCTCCATCCAGGGTAAATACCCAGCCCGACTGAGAGCGGAAATTATCTCGGTCGATCTGAAAACTGGCGTCACTATACCCTCGCACTCTCAAGTCATCACTCCCACCGAGTATAAGGACCCAATCCTTAGTCTTTCATAGGTACTTGAGAATGTTCTTTACCGCAGTCCAGTGAGCTCTACCAGGATTCACTTGATATCTGCTGACCATGCTCAAAGCGAAGGCAACATCAGGGCGAGTACACGTCATAAAATATATGATTGAGCCAATAGCAGAAGAATATGGTACTCGGCTCATTTCTGTTATCTCTGTATCGGTACTCAGACTCTGAGTCTTACTAAGTTTGGTATTGCTTTGGATTAGTAACTCGCCTTTCTTGGAATTCTCCATGCTAAAATGTTTTAACACTTTGTCCAAGTAGGTACTTTGACTAAGTCCTATTAGTCTTTTACTCCTATTTCTCAATATCCTTATTCCTAGAATGTAAGCAGCTTCTCCAAGGTCCTTCATAGCGAAGCACTTCCCAAGCCAGAACTTAACCTCCTGCAACGTTAAGTTTAAGGCGACGAAGTTTAGTTTGTGAGGTGCCTCATGAATCTGTTGGATTAGTGTCTAAGTCCATAACTATTTTGGTATGTACTTGACCCGATGGTGCATGGTCCTTTTGGGTTGCCTTCACCAAAGCAACTTGATTGGAGAAATGAATAAAGAGAGAGAGGATAATATGATTTATTAATATGTTATAAGAATAATATATTAAAGGAGAAATCATATTTGTTTAATTAATATTGGTCGATAATTAATTAAGAATTAGTTTTGTGATCAAATGTAATTAATTAAACTAGAGGGGCTGATTTGTAATTATGTGATAGTTACAAAATAAGGTAAGGATTATCTTTTATATATGGTGGACGAATTTAAGGTTGGAAAACCTTAGAATTCGAGTGTGATAAGGATTCAAGGATTATCTTATTGGTTGCTTAATGGATAATCAACTAGATAAGGATAATGACTGAAACCCTATCTCTACACCTATATAAACAACCCCAAGGTCATGAATTCGGGGATCCCTTCCCAAGAAGTCCCAAATACGAATTCTAACCTACCTCCTCTCTCTTTATACCTTCTCCACTTGCTTATGGTGTTTGTAAGCCATTAGAGGAGTGACACTTGTGACTCTCAACTTTCCAAGGTCAATTCAAGGAGGAATTGGATTGTTATTGCTATATAACAATCAAGGTATGTTCTTAAACCTAATTACATGTGAATTCTGATTTCCATATGCTAGAGTTAGGGTATATAGTCTTGGAATCAAAGTATGTACAATAGAGAAACCTAGATCCAAGCTTTAGGGTTTGTATGAGCACATAGGATGTCTTATGACCAAAACCCATCAGTGGTATCAGAGCCTTGATTGGTTTCTATTGTATTGATGCTTGATGTAACTGAAAATCGTGTTTTGGCCTCACTGTTCGACCTGACTCGGCGAGTCACTCTTGGACTCGGCGAGTCAGCCCTACTCGGCGAGTTCCAGAGGGTGACTCGGTGAGTCGGTGCGTCAGATAGTGCTTATCTCGGGATTTCTTGCTGTTTTTGCATTGGGATAATTACCTTATCATGTTAGATTAATATTAATCCGATTATATGATATATTTGACTATATTTTTAATCTAATTGAAGATATTTATCAATTAATAAGATAATTGTTTCCTTATAAGATAATTGATTAATTATTTTAAGTTAATTGATAAATTATTTTGCAAGAAATCATCAAATATGGATAATTATGTGATTAAATGTTAATTTGAATTATTTGTTATTTGATCCTTGTTGTTGTGAAAAGTTTCATATTTTGCCCTTTAGGTTTTATAGTTTAAATTTGAACCCAAAAGTTTTGTTGTTTTGAAATTTAAATAATTGAAACCCTAATGTTTTGAAAAAGGTTTCAAAACTTGCCCTCAAGTTTTGGAATTTAAATTTTGATTAAATAGTTTAATTTTGATGCATATTTAAATTCTAAACCCTAATGTGTTGAAATGTTTCAAAACTTGCCCTCAAGTTTTGGAATTTAAAAGTTGATTAAAAGTTTAATTAGGAATGTTAAATTCTAAAACTCAAGTATAGTTTTGAAAAAGTTCAAATCACACCCTTATGGTTTTATTAACTAATTAAGGTGTTTAATTAAAGAGGTTTAATAAATCGATAAAAGTCTAGGTTTACAATTTAAGTGAATTAAAAGTATAATTGTTAAATTGAACCACCTAATATTTTAAAAGTGTAAAATACACCCTATACTATATATAACATTAAAAGTCTAACATTATATATAAGTATGAGTAAAAGTCAGTCTTACCGTTAGTAGGCCTCATTCACGAAGCTGGTCTATAAGGGGTGTTTAAGGAAATTGCCTATAAAATGGCGATTGAATGGGTATCCACTCTTACCCACCGCACTCTTGACTAGTGGAGGGTCGTTAGCCGAACGGGTAGGATAGGACGAAACCTTCCATTATAAGTATAATGAAGTATAAAAGTAACTAAATGTTTTCATAAAATTCCCAATCTTAGTTACTTAGGCAAAAGTGAATTGATGCAATTCCATGAAATTACACTTTGTGCCCTTGCGAAGACGTTAGTGGAGCGTGTGTGGTTAACCGACACACTAAATGGGTCTAAGCAAAGGTAGCAAAGGGTGACTCAATGTTTGTCATAGTTCGGTGGAGCGTGTGTGGTTTACCGGCACATCGAATAGGTGACTGTAACATGTGAGGGCACCATGTAAGTTTGCATGGTTATTCACACCCGCTTTGTGATCCTCGGCATCCCAGTCACAAACAAGAGGGGCATATCGAGATATAAACATGCCATTGAAAGTTCAATGTATCTCAAAGGATCTAGGAGTTTTCATAGATTTAAAACTTAAATTTCTTTCTCGTTTTTCATGGTGGAAATTAGTGAATCGTCATTCACTTACCTTCAAATATTCTGCAACTAGATTACGGCATCCCTTTTCTAGGTTGTAGCGTATTGTGTTGGGTCCTAGCCTTGGAATTTCATTTGGGTGATCTACCAAGGACTCAATCTATCAACTAACTTGAATTCATTTTTTCTCCCGTATTGTAGATGTCAAAGTTCGACAACTATGGTCTTCTCAAATCCCGTGGAACAAGCATTCCACATGAAGATGATATTCCACGATTCGATCGAGGAACAAGAGATCATGCTTCACTTCCTCCTCCTCCTCCAATTATTCTCCCTAACCCACAAGATTGTAAAATTGAAAGGTTCAATATCACTCAAGCCCTTTTTGGCAAGTAAACATAAAGAAGGTAAGTCGGTGTGTGCACACGTCCTCGGGATGAAGTCGCACATTGATAGACTAAGAATGATGGGATCCGTTATTAGTGAAGAGATGGCTGCTGATTGGGTTCTTCAGTCACTTCCTAACTCGTATAGTGAGTTCATAAGAGAGTACTATATGATGAACCATGACGTGACCCTTATAGATCTCACCTATATGCTTATTGCTGCCGAATCAGCAATGGATTGGCGCAATAGAAAAGCAAAATTAATTGGTGAATCTGCCTTCAAGACCTCTATGGATATAGACAATGGCAATGAAAGACATGCAATGATCGAAAAGTTTGATCATAAGAGAAAGGCGATGTCTGAAGTAGTTCCATGTGTTGTTCCGAAAGAGTCAATTTGATTTTATTGCCATTGGAGACAAAGTTGCCCTAATTACCTAAGAGATCTAAGATATGGGAGAGTCAATAGTATGATTGCGCTTTAGGTAAATATCCACTATCTAACTCAATTAAGTTCCTATTCATTGATACATGATGTAATAAGATTGCATTTGAATGTTTTGAAAAGAAAGGAAGCTTGATAAGAGAAAGCAAGATGAATCTAATCACAAGAGATGGATCTCGATCGCATGGACTTGAAGATTAGATTTTGAGCTTAGAAAGTTATGATAGGGTTGTTAGAAAATTTCTTTTGTACATAGTTTTCAATGGATTTTGCATTGTAAGGACAAATTTTTCCGCTGCTTTTATAAATAAAATAAATTTTGTTTGACTTATTTATTTAATTGTTTATTTCCTTACAATGAAATCATTATGAAAATCGATGTTTGAATATTTCTACAACGAATGGATATGATTCTTGTTTATGTTATTTATGGAAATGTCAATAATTTACCAAATAGGGAGAGTTTCTCATCGCCCAAAGTTTCAATTGGACAGAAACTTGGAATCATGCAACATGGATGCACGATGAATGAGAAATTTCGTATTTGGAAATTAGACTGAATCGTTGACAAAGTGTCAAGTGAAGGACTAAGAGATCGAGCACACAAAGTTGCGTGTTGATCAAGTCCACCATAAGAGTAACAAAGATATTCGTCATGATTTACTAAAGGTTTAGTAAATATGATTAAGTGTAATTCTGAATTGATTAAAGGGTTTAGATCAATAGCAGAACGGATAAGAAGAATCAAGTAGGCAGAAAGATAAAAGTTTCTCCATTCTAAGAAGATGGGAGAGTACCTTTTATGCTTTATGATAGGTCTTAATGATTAAGAACCATATCTCAATTGATCCTCTAAGTGAGTCTTAGTACAATTGTATGTCTAAGAAGAGGAATCAAAGATTGAAGAAATGGTTAAATCAATAAGTCAATCATACTTCGTTCCAATAACAAGCCTTAAAGTTAAGATTGTGACAATGAGTGAAAAGTATTAAAGGTTTATAACATTCATCAAATGTAGGAAGTTGTGATGTCTTGAATAAGACAAAGGCCAACTAGTACCAATTTATGAAGTGTTTTGATAAAAGCTACACTAACTCTTGAATATTTGTTTGTCAAGAAATGGTTATTGACAAAAGAATCGTATATGTCAAGGAGTCAGTGGGAGTCTTAATGGTCTTGAATAGTTTCAAGAACAAATCAAATAAACCTTACCAATCATCACTAGCACACGAGTTGAAGTTGACAACCTATCGTATTGACATTATTTTGATTATGTGTTGTTCCAATTGAGTTAATTATGCATATGAGTTCTATGAGTTCTCATCTTGAATGCATAAAAGGCAAGGCACCTTAATCAATGAAAGGTACATTGATAAGAAAGGGTGAGATGCTTAACTACTTGGAAGACGTGGTGGGCAGCTGTGCTACCATGAGGCAAGAAATCAAGATTAAGAAAGTTCGATCCATATGAGTTTGAATTTGTCGTAAACGTTGGTTTTGACAAATTCACATGAATTGGAACATTTGCACCGTTTAAAATCTAAGTGTCATAAGATTTCCTCCTTCATGAAAATGATTGTGAGGAAATGCTTTCACTAAGAAAGATTTTAAGAAGATAGTGATTGTAAAATTGCATTCTCGAACTCAATTATGGTTACGGCATCCCTTTCCATAATTGAATTGTGAGGTTTGGCAATTAGTCTTAATTGTTTAGACACACATATGAACTATCGAAGGCAAAGGTGTATAAAGAATCCTTGATAAAAGATTATCAAAGCACTAAGTATTAGAAACATGAACTTAAGAAATTCAATAAGCATTGTTTTCTGAAAGTTAAGATGTTTATGAATACATGTCGAAGCTAGTGGGAGCATAAGTGTTATGTTTTATAATAATCATCAAGATAGTGGGAGCATAAAAGTTATGATTGTATGATTATTAAGGAAAGTATTGCAAGGTTAGCAATATTAATTATAGAAAACAAGAGTCATACTTTGCAAAGTCGCAATAGTTGAAGAGTTGTTTTGCTATAATTAAGGGAGAGAATATTATGCTTCATTTCAAATCTAAAGGTTTAGGTTGAGAAATGTTAATAAAATTTAGTCAAAGGTACAAAGTGTGTTCTTAAAATTTCGATTATGATTACGGCATCCCTCTTCACAATTCGAATTTTGAGAACATAGAAAATAAAACATTATGCGTCGTGTCCCATACGCTTCGGGTATAGGATCGATTGCAAATGCTTTAATGTTTGACCATTCTAAAATTTTCCAAATGTCGAGCACATTTAGAGGGAAAAAGGACTAGAATTGGTTTTGACTAAAATAATTAAACAACTATCAAAGGACAATCCAAGTTCGACGAGGATTGGTCGCTTGTGAGTAGTTGGAAGTATAGTATTGGAAAATATGGAAATGTTTCCATATTGGATGGACCGTATCGACATCATTACGAATAGATAAGATTCTATTAAGAATGAGTTGTCATATGGAACATATGGAAGTGTGTCCATATTGGGAATTGAATATTGAGAAATCTATGACTAGATTAGACACTTCTATGCAAAAGGATGTTCAAAGAATATACTTTGAGTGAAAGACATCACGTCTATGGAATTGTCTTGTAACAATCTCCGATAGAGGACTTTGTAATATCATTGGCAATAGTCTTTGTGATTTTGGTGCAGTGACATTACGAAAGGATAGTTGCATAGAATGTTAGAAACTAGCATATTCTATAAGTAGCAAGAATTTGATATTCTTTAACTTATGAAAAACGGATTTGGAGTTGTGAAATGAGAAGGATTGGAAATGTGTTCAATGTGATCTATTTCACAAAGTAAGAACCATTGGTAAACATTGTGTGCATGCTAGGAGCATGAGACAAGTGTTGGAATTCAAGTAAGAAGTTGATTACCCGAAACGACAAATAATGAGTAATCAATATGGTGACAAATAAAAGGTGTTTTATTTATACTCAAAGGTTTGAGGCCATATGGGATTAGTATTATTCTTGTGTTTCACATTTGCATGTTTTGACTTCCAGAATAATTGAGTTTATTAAGAATAATCGAATTATTCAAACGGGCCACAGTCGTTCATATGTTGGAAGTAGATATGAATGAAGACTGCCGTGAATTGGTGTGTGGAATGTCTAGAAAAGTATTAGACATAAGCAAATGTTTGCTGCAACGTTCATGAGTGCTTATGAATGTGATTTGAGCATTGGATTAGACCCACGCTCACTTGGATCACTCCATGGATTGTATCACGAGTGATTGGTGAGACGATAACATCTTATATTCTTGAAACCAAGATGTGTGAGTTGTATCTTGCAAATCGGTTGCACATTGATAATATGTAAACGCACCAGTAACTTGGTGTTATAAAACATATTGCTGTGTGTAATTCGGTGGGTGAGTGCAAGCAAGCATTGTATCAAAGTTTATCCGTTCCTTTTATTCAAAGTAGGATAAAAGCGATATCTTTTGGGCCCCTCGATGGTTTAGTGATGACAAACGTAAATGCTCGGCCGGGCTAGGGCTAATTTGATTTGTTCAATTAGTCAGTCGTCATAAATCAGAAATCGAGAAGTAGTACAAAGAGAATGATTAGAAATCATTTCTCATATGATATCTAGAATGGAGGAATATATGATCCCTTATCTAAGGACACGCGTATCTGATATGATCAGAGTTGACAGCGGCTTTGGAAAGCTACGATTGCAGATCGGGATCCGAAGTCATACGCAGAATAGTTATTAGACTTATCCAAGTGGGAGACTGTTGGATTAGTGTCTAAGTCCATAACTATTTTGGTATGTACTTGACCCGATGGTGCATGGTCCTTTTGGGTTGCCTTCACCAAAGCAACTTGATTGGAGAAATGAATAAAGAGAGAGAGGATAATATGATTTATTAATATGTTATAAGAATAATATATTAAAGGAGAAATCATATTTGTTTAATTAATATTGGTCGATAATTAATTAAGAATTAGTTTTGTGATCAAATGTAATTAATTAAACTAGAGGGGCTGATTTGTAATTATGTGATAGTTACAAAATAAGGTAAGGATTATCTTTTATATATGGTGGACGAATTTAAGGTTGGAAAACCTTAGAATTCGAGTGTGATAAGGATTCAAGGATTATCTTATTGGTTGCTTAATGGATAATCAACTAGATAAGGATAATGACTGAAACCCTATCTCTACACCTATATAAACAACCCCAAGGTCATGAATTCGGGGATCCCTTCCCAAGAAGTCCCAAATACGAATTCTAACCTACCTCCTCTCTCTTTATACCTTCTCCACTTGCTTATGGTGTTTGTAAGCCATTAGAGGAGTGACACTTATGACTCTCAACTTTCCAAGGTCAATTCAAGGAGGAATTGGATTGTTATTGCTATATAACAATCAAGGTATGTTCTTAAACCTAATTACATGTGAATTCTGATTTCCATATGCTAGAGTTAGGGTATATAGTCTTGGAATCAAAGTATGTACAATAGAGAAACCTAAATCCAAGCTTTAGGGTTTGTATGAGCACATAGGATGTCTTATGACCAAAACCCATCAGAATCAAATGGTATTCTGATCGATTTCGCTAAGATTAAGTCGGCAATGTTGGGGGGAAGTTTCTGAGGTCTCCATTCGAGATTCGGGGTTTCGTTATCATTGGTTGATTATTATCCAAAGGATCATCTTATTTCGTGTCATGCATTTTGAGTGTTAAGGTTGGAATGTTTATGGTTGATCCTTAGTGAGGCTTTGATGTTGTAGACGTCAATCGGTGGTGGTTCAAACCCCAAGTGGGGAGAACTGAGTATTTTTCCTGAAAGATTATTGGTTTGCTTGATTTTTGTGAGTTTGGTGTAATAGGTCAAGGGAGTCTATGGTCTGAGTGTGTGAGGTTTTTGGTGCAAGGTTTTTGTTGCATAGGAGAATGAAGGTGGGATATCACTGAATTATTCGTTTTTAGGAAGTTTTCTTGTTGCATTTATCAAGGATCCATCAGAATCCTCCATGGCCTCGTAGAATTTAAGGATTGGTCAGATCATAGATGCAGAACAAGTTACAATAGGTTTATGTCTTCAAGGATGCATGTGTTGTCCTCACCGCATGAAGTTGATGGGTAATAAACTTGTTGTGGTAAGTAGTTAATTTCAAAAGTGTCAGGGTTCTTAATAGATGAGTGTTGAGCCGCTCAAATTGTGCATTAGATATAGAGAACACAGTTAGCTCTCGCTATGGGTTTGTTATTTTCGGTTGAGATGGGAAATTGTTGGTCTGTTGATCGGGCTCAGAGTTTGGTAAGGGTATTTTGCATGGGTTTTGTTTGGTATGTGTGAGATAAATGATATTAGTTTCGATCCACTCTCTATTGATTGGTCATTTCTTTCCTCATCAACATTTAGGAGTCATTCGAGGGCCTTCAGGCATTTCTAGTAGAAGGTGAAACTGGTGCATCAACCCTTCGTCAATTTTTATAAGACATATGTATTGGTTTATGTGTATGTGTAAGCTCAACTGATTGGTTGTGGAGTTGTTGTCCTGGGTAGGATTGAGTTGGTAACTGCCCTTGGTTATTGGGGATTTCGAATGTAGGAGTGATGTTGTTCAGTTTTTTAGGTGTGACCGTGTCCTATGAATTCTATGAAATTTTGGATTTCTTCTCCGAATTTGGGAGTTCTATTGATTTAATGGTGCATTTTTTTAACAAAATCCATATTCCATATCGTATTCAAAAATAGTTCAATACATATCGATGGAAGGCAAACTGACAACAAGTTGCGCCGCTAGCCCTTTCTGGAGGACAACACCAATTCTTTTGAAAACAACATCTGTGAATCTAGGAGATATAACATTAGAATGCATGACCCGTTGGAATCTGTTGAGGAACTCCACCGCCTCTGGTGCGAGAAAACCAAATGTATCAAATGCAAAAGGTCTTGGATTAGGTGTCTAAACCCATGACTATAATTGGTATGTACTTGACCCGATATTAGCATGGTCCTTTTGGGTTGCCTTCACCATAGCAATTTGATAGAATGAATTATGGAGAAATATGTTAATTATGATTTATTAATATATTATAGGAATAATATATTAATTGAGAAATCATATTGTTTAATTAATATTAATCATAAATTAATTTGGTGATCAAAAGAGACTAATTGAATTAAGGGGACTGGCATTGCAATTTTCTAATAGTTGACAAGTTGGGCCTGTGGATCCCTAAGAAGGGATGGACGAAATCTATGTGTAGCCCACATAGAATTCATCCATAAGAGGATTCTGGAAGGATCTAATGGGTTACTTAAGGCCTAAGTAGAGAATAAGAGTTCCAGTCAGAAACCCTAGCAACTCAGCTAAAAGGAACCCCTAGGACTCATAATTTTGGCCACTTGATCCCAAGAGGAAACCTAGCCTAATTTTTGAGCCTTCCCACCTCTCTCATAATCCTCCATTGCTACTTGGTGTTTGTGACTCATTAGAGGTGCAACATTTGAGGCACTAAGCTCTTGAAGGTCAAGATCTACAAGCTATAAGTAAAAGGTATTATTCTAACTTTGTTTTATGTTACAAATCTCGAAAATTGTATGCTAGTTAGGGTTTATGCTTTGGATGATTAGTATTGCATGTATAACTTGAGAAAAATATAGATCCAAAACACTAGGGTTGCATGTACACCATAGGAATGTTGTAGTGCTTGATGCTTGAAACCCATCAAAAGGTACAAACACATGTTGATTTTCTATACATGCATTCTCGTGCTTTGCCACTTTGCACGCAACGTCTTTCAAAGTGGCATGCCCTGCTGCGAAACCCCCGTTCCTCAACTCGACTAGAGGAGAGACCCCCGTAAGATCCAAACAAGCGTGCTTCACTCCTACCCATTCAAAGACCAAAATGTTAGTCGGATTGAGTGTGGATCTTCCATCCTGCGGGTCCGTTAAAAAGTTCATTGGCACTTTTTTCTTCACAAAAATACCAGCTCGCCGACAAGCATCAAAGAGAACATCTCTAACCACATCATGTCGGTATTTGAATCCGGAGAGCTCTCTATAATAAACCGCATGTTCTCCATAAGTGTCCAAACGTGCCTTATGACAAACTGGGCATATCTCGTCAATTGGGAATAGAGGAATCATGAGGCGATAATGAAGGATATTTTGGTACACCACATGAGACCTATGTTGTACGAGGCCATCAATAAAGATAGCTAGCAGAAAATCCTGAGCATGAGGTTCCTGAAGACACTCAAAAACTGCTTTCTGTCTAACAGTCATGGTAAAGTCGACTTCTATATATTTGACGATTTTGCTAAAAAGGGCACACGCCAATGCTTTTTGGGATTTAGGGGGCGGTGTCCTTATTAGTGAAACCGCTACAGTCGAATCTCGAAATTGTATCGCGAAGACGAATCAAAACACATAGGTAATCAAAGTCCATACCATATATGTCACCGTCACATAAGATGTGGTCTTGTAGTGTCCAAGATTGGACCCTCGAGGCTACAAATGCGTATGAGGAAACCTCGTATGCTGAGTACAATCCCAAACCACCGAAACAAATTGGAGGGATTTGTTCAGTTTCACCTAAGGTGTGGAATCTTGTTTGGGTGGTTAGCAAATGTTTCTTTTAACGGTTGAGATTCGTCATTTCATTCGATTCATTGGTACTTCACCCTTTGGGTAAGGATATGATGAAGAAGGAACACATTCAACCTATGGAGCGTTGTTTTTCCTCCTGGGAAGTGTGACATGTTGGTAGTTCACCAAATATTGTCATGAGGGGTGGATGTGGACTGAGTAAGATAGTCTGAGCACACTCGGTTTGGCCTCATGGAATGATTCTTATTTGATTTATTATTTTCGAGTTGGGGAAAACGTTCAACCATTTATCGTATTTCATAGTTACATGTGAGCATGTTTTGTTGATGATACATCAGTAGTAGTTTAGACTCTAGAAGGGTTGCGTGTTATATAATGGCATGACACCTGCAGTATTTGGTAAATGTTAAATGGGATGTTGATTGGGTTCTTGCAGGTCGGTGGGATGATGGTCGTGCGCCTATAGGCCTACCGGGTGCTGGTCGAAAGTCTTCATGTATGTGGTTAGGTGATTTCAAGAACGCTGAGGAACCATTAGCTTCTAATTCCAATGGTTGGATGGCATCACGACCTATAATGAACCATCGTGGTTTTGCAAATAGTTGCGTCGTGGAGATTCATGTGTTTGGTTAGTTGGTCTTTGGTATAGTTGGGTATTTTGAGCAATATGAAAATACTATTGATGGCTCAGTAGCCGACGGGCTTGGGTCGGGCTTTGGTATGATTTTGACTTGTTGGAGAAGTCACGGTTGTTTATCCGCAATTCCTTGTGGAGTTTTCCTAGTGAATATTTATTCGTTGTTGCGAAAATGGTTTCAAGTGAGTTGAGTTGCCAGTAAAGTAATACAATCTTTAAAGACTTTGATTCCTCTTGGGAAATTGGTAGTTGATGAAGAATGTAGATGTGAAACTCCATCACGAACAATTCTTCAACTTGATAAGATGTTGATATTCTTCTTGTAGTAACAAAACTCTTAAGCCTTTAAAATAAAACAAAGCTTTTGTTATGAAGGAGAGTTCAACTAAGTACCACCTTATTTCACACAAATGCTTAACTCTTTAAGAAACTAAAGAGAAAGTGGAGAGGGAGAAGGAAAGTCATGGAAATAATCAAGTGATAAAGAATGGATCATAACTAGTTTATAAGCCTCTTTCTTTATGTCTTTATAGCCTTTAAGATCAATGCTTTATGATTATGACTTGCCTAACTTTAGAAACATGTTCTTTGCAATATAATAATCAAAACCTAACCTTTCTAAACTATCTTTCCATGTTACAATTTAGAGTATAAAAAGATGGAAGGATTTTATAAAAAAATATTCCAATCTTTTTATAACCTATAAATTCTTATCCATTTAGCTAAAAGACAAAAATCTTTTTAGTAAAAAAATGTAAATAACATAATAAATCATATCTTATGATATGTTATCATATATTTTAATATTTAATATTGAAAATTAATATTTCTATGATATAAATAATTTTCAATTACAAGAGTTATATTTATTTATCATTTTATAATTACTATTGAGCATATAAATATTTCAAGAATGTGCAGGGGTCAGTAGAGAGGGATGAGACGTTATTATTATTATTATTATTATTATTATTATTATTATTATTATTTTTAGTTATTTAAATTCTAAATTAAATATTTTTACATATAATCATATACGAAAGTTCAATACATATCGATTGAAGGCAAACAGGCAACAAGCTGCGCCGCTAGCCCTTTCTGGATGGCAAAACCAATTCTTTTGAAAACAACATTTGTGGATATAGGAGATATGACATTAGAATGCATGACCCGTTGGACTCTATTAAGGAGCTCCACCGCCTCTGGTGCGAGAAAACCAAATATATCGAATGCAAAAGGAACAAACACATGTTGATTTTCTCTACATGCATTCTCGTGCTTTACCATTTTGCACGCAACGGCTTTCAAAGCGGCATGCCCAGCTGCGAAACCTCCGCTCCCCAAACCAACGAGAGGAGAGACACCAGTAAGATCCACGCACGCATGCTTCCCTCTTATCCATCCAAAGACCAAAATGTCAGTCGGTCTAAGTGTGGACCTGCCATCCTGCGGGTCCGTCAAAAAGTTCACTGGCGCTTCTTTCTTCACAGAAATACCAGCATGCCGACAAGCATCAAAGAGAACATCTCAAACCACATCATGTCTATTCTTGAAACCAGGGAGCTCTCTACAATGAATCGCGTGTTCCCCAAAGGTATCCAAACATGCCTTGCGACAAACTGGGCATATCTCGTCAATTGAGAATATGGGAATCATGAGGCGGTAACGAAGGATAGTTCGGTACTCCACAGGAGACATATGCTGGCCAAGACCATCAATAGGGATAGTTAGCAGAAAATCCTGAGCATGAGGCGCCCGCAGACACTCAAAGACTGCTTTATGTCTGACAATCATGTCGAAGTTGACTTCCATATCTTGGACGATTTTGCTAAAAAGGGCATACGCCAAATCTTTTTGGGATTTAGGGGGGGGGGGGGCGGTGTCCTTATTAGTGAAACCGCTACAGTCAAATCCCGAAATCGTATCACGGAGACGAGTCATAGCACACAGGTAATCCGAGTCCATACCACATATGCTACTGTCATACTATTAAATATATATATTCTAATAAATGAATATGTTTATTCTCCTATTGACAAATGTCATACTATTAGAACTGTTTATTAATATTATATGTCACATATGATGCCACTTGTCAACCTATTAATTAACAATTTCAAAATTCAAATTTTAAATTTCCAATTTTATTTACATTAAATTAATAATTGATTATCTATTTTAAATTTTAAATTTTAATTTTTTTTCATTCTAATTATATTAAATTAATAACATTATATTAAAAAATAAAATAAAATTAACACATATTATAAGGTGAGATAACTTTACATATTTATTTAAATTAACGATTGTAATTTTTTATAACTAAAAAATATATATCTTAAGTAATAATTTATTTAAAATAATTGATTAATATTTTTAATTTTTTAATAATAAAATTTAATTATTTTTTATAACCGTGGTTCTCACAGTTATAAATTAATAAAAAATATAAAAAAAAAGAATAAAATAGTCATTCAAATTTAATTGGCTAAAATTCAAAAATTTATAATTTTAAACATTTAGACCCTGTAAATCTTGTTTCTCATAACTGCGGGAAAAAAAAAAAAAAAAAAACTTCAAAGTAAATTTTCGTGTGGCCTAAAACCTAAAGCGCGGCGTACTCGTAGTCGGTTTCTAAAAGCCTCTTCTCTGTACAACGATTCAAACGTTCCTTTGTTTCGGCTCCGGCTAGTGACTGGTAGACGGAAAACAGGTTCCCGGGACCGGGAGAAAGCTAGGGAAAGAAAGCAGAGAGATACATGGGGACATCGGTGCAGGTGACGCCACTGTGTGGAGTGTACAATGAAAACCCATTATCGTATCTGGTCTCCATCGATGGCTTCAACTTTCTTATCGATTGTGGTTGGAACGATCACTTCGACCCCTCTCTCCTTCAACCTCTATCCAGGTTTTTAATTTATCACTTTCTCATTATCCTCCCGCTCTCGCCATTTGAATTGCTAATTTAGTCGAGAATTATTAAGGGGAAATGAAAAGCTGATAATTTTTGTAAGTTGTCAGAACAATGTGATTTACAGTAGAATTAACAGCTGCCTATATGAATTCGCGAACAAGAAGGGTTACCCCTAAATTTTGTTAATCTCTGTTGCAGGATTGCTTCGACGGTAGATGCCGTGTTGTTGTCACATTCAGATACACTACATCTTGGTGCTTTACCCTATGCCATGAAACAATTCGGACTTTCTGCTCCAGTTTATGCAACAGAACCTGTCTTCAGATTAGGGCTATTAACTATGTATGATCACTACCTCTCCCGCAAGGTAAAACATTGATCAATGGATTATTTGTAATGCAGTATGTCATATTATCTGGTTACTTGTAGTGATTTTTACATATTCAAAGGCTGTTATTACACATCTCAGACGTGTTCCTCTTTCTGCAGCAAGTATCTGAGTTTGATTTGTTCACACTGGATGATATTGATTCTGCCTTCCAAAATGTGACAAGATTAACCTACTCTCAGAATTGTCATTTATCTGGTGCGCATTTTCCTAGCTAATCTCACCACTTTCAGGGTTATAAAATTTGTTTCTTACTTGAAATATTCAATGAACTAATGTCAGGAAAAGGGGAGGGTATAGTGATTGCACCTCATGTTGCTGGTCACCTTTTGGGAGGTACTGTTTGGAAAATAACTAAAGATGGAGAAGATGTGATATATGCTGTTGACTTCAATCATCGAAAAGAAAGGTCAACTGCATCCGTATCTCATTGAGTATTTTTCAATCCATAATGTTCTGACCTGCTACAGTGATCTTTCAGGCATTTAAATGGAACAGTTTTAGAATCTTTTGTTCGACCAGCTGTTCTTATAACAGATGCATATAACGCTTTGAGTAATCAGCCTTCTAGACGTCAAAGAGATCAAGAATTTATAGGTAATTATAGCTGTTTAAGTAGCATGTGTGTGTATGTATCATTTCTAATTCTTTTTATGGATTTTGTTATTTGGTTGGGAATTTTAGATGCTATACTGAACACTCTAAGAGGCAATGGAAATGTGTTGTTGCCTGTGGACACTGCTGGCCGAATACTGGAGCTGCTTTTGATACTCGAACAGGTTAGTCTGCAAAAAATCTGTGATTTTTATCTTTCTCTAGATTTTTATATAATAATGATCTTTTTGCTGATGTTGCAGTATTGGGAACAACATCATTTGACCTATCCTATCTTCTTTCTCACGTATGTGTCATCAAGCACAGTTGATTATGTCAAGAGTTTCCTTGAGTGGATGAGTGATTCAATAGCAAAGTCTTTCGAGCACACTCGTGATAATGCCTTCCTTTTGAAGTAAGACTTTTTCATAATTTCTTGATTGCTGTTCACATCACCTGGAATTTATACATTTATTTGCAGGCATGTTACTCTTCTGATCAACAAGACTGAACTAGAAAACATCCCAGAGGGCCCAAAGGTAAAGCCAAACTTTCTAATTTGGAGGCTAAAAACTTTAGTGCACTTGCTATTGTAGAAATATATTTATGATGGCATTGACTGCATTTTTTTTATTTTAGATTGTCCTGGCTTCTATGGCCAGTTTAGAAGTGGGATTTTCACATGATATATTTGTAGAATGGGCTGCTGATTCAAGAAATCTTGTTCTTTTTACGGAAAGGGGACAGGTATATTGCTTAAACAAAGCAACTATAGTATAAATGATGAAGATAGGCAAATATATATATATATATATATATATATATATATATATATATATATGTATTGATTCTGATAAGTTAGAGTGTTTGTATATGTAGTTTGGTAGTCGTGCACGAATCCTTCAGTCAGATCCACCTCCTAAAGCTGTTAAAGTAACCCTTTCAAAGAGAGTTCCATTAGTTGGTGAAGAGTTAGCTGCATATGAAGAAGAGCAAGAAAAGATTAAAAAGGAAGAGGCTTTGAAAGCCAGTCTTGTAAAGGAAGAGGAATCAAATTCAAAAGCTGTGGTTGGCACTGATGTTTTCAAATCTGACCCAATGATCATTGATGGCCATGCTCAAGCTGATGGTATTTCTTCCTTTACTAGTTATTACTTTTTTTTTTTTTTTTTTATTTTTAAATTTATTTATTTACCTTAAAAGATGATTTGATGGAAAATGGCAGTTGTTGGGGAAGCATATCGTGATGTTTTGATTGATGGATTTGTTCCACCTTCGAGTGTTGCCCCGATGTTCCCTTTTTATGATGACACCTCTGAATGGGATGATTTTGGAGAAGTCATTAATCCAGATGATTATGTGATCAAGGATGAAGATATGGACATGGGATCTATGGCTGTAAGTTCATTTTGAATTTTTTTGAATTTTGAATATTGAATTTTGAGCGAGAGTGAGAGTGAGAGTGTGTGTGTGTTTAGGTGGGTGGAGATGTTGATGGAAAACTTGATGAAGGCACTGCTAGTTTGATGCTTGACACAACCCCATCAAAAGTTGTATCTTCTGAACTTACTGTAAGTTTGTGTTTTTAATCTAAATGCTGATGATTTTATTTACTATTTGTTGAGTTGTTGTTATATTGGAATTGTGACTGTGTGTTTCAGGTCCAAGTGAAATGTTGTTTGGTTTACATGGATTTTGAAGGACGTTCTGATGGTCGCTCCATGAAGTCAATTCTTGCACATGTTGCTCCCTTGAAACTTGTATGGGGGTTTTGTTTTGGGAAATGGAAGAAAAAAAAAATTACTATCTCTATTAAGTTGTTAGATTATTGAAGTCCATTAAGTGAAAAAGAAAGAATGAGAAGCTGTTTTTAATGGTAAAATGGTTGTTGTTTGTTTATATATTAGGTTTTGGTACATGGATCAGCTGAGGCAACCGAGCATTTGAAGCAACACTGTCTGAAACATGTTTGTCCCCATGTATATGCTCCACAAATTGAAGAAACAATTGATGTCACATCAGATTTATGTGCTTACAAGGTACACAACAAGTTCCATTCAATCTCATTTTGGACCATTTAGTTTATCTTACAATATCCACATCTGATTAGGCTTTTTTTTTTTTTTTTTTTTTTTTTTCCCTTGGTGTGAAAACTAGGTGCAACTCTCTGAGAAACTGATGAGCAATGTTCTGTTTAAGAAGGTGAGTGAGCATTTCTTCCCTATGATACAAAAATCAAAAATGGTGCTTTTGGTTTTCACAAATTTTGCTTATCCTTTTCAATAATTACTTAAATATCCCTGATAAAAGAGTTCACTTATGTATTCTTTCAACGTTTTTTTTTTAAATATATATATATATATATATATATATATATATATATATATATATATATATATATATATATATATATATATATATATATATATATATAGATTCTTTTTGGTACTATATGGTTGATTATTTTTGGTGAAACTTGATGTGAAAACATAACTATAAACTAATATGACTGACAATGACATTCAAAAAGTGAAATTTTGTTTAATTAAGTATTTGGTGAATCTGTCTGTGGACTACATACACAGCTTGGAGATTATGAAATAGCGTGGATTGATTCAGAGGTGGAAAAGACAGAGAATGGCAGCATCTCTTCACTACTCCCCCTTTCAACAACACCTCATACTCCTCCTCCTCATAAGTCTGTGCTTGTTGGAGATCTAAAAATGGCAGATTTTAAGCAGTTCCTTGCTGGAAAGGGTGTCCAGGTGGAATTTGCTGGTGGGGCTCTGCGTTGTGGGGAGTATGTTACATTGAGGAAAGTTGGTGATGCCAGTCAGAAGGTGTGTTATGTTGTGTTAACCAATCTAATCTAAGGAATAAATAAACAAGGCCAGATTTGTAAAAACCTATTAAACTCATTAATTACTTTTTCCTTAATCTTTAAGCGTAATTGTGTAGGGTGGTGCTGCTGCTATCCAACAAATAGTTATTGAAGGTCCACTGTGCGACGAGTATTACAAGATTCGGGAGTACCTTTATTCCCAGTTTTATTCACTTTAGTTGTCATTTTTAAATTTTAAATTATCAAGGGCTCATGTTCATGTAATTTTATATTCAAAATATTTGTAATCAGCTCCTCAAGCCTTGTATTGTAGCAATTAGAAACAGACCCAACCAAGACAGATTTTGTGATTAAATCCTCCCTAATTAACTATAATTAGAGTTACCACACCCCCGCCTGTTGTTGCAGAGTATTTATGTAGTTTACACTAGAATTGAGTTTAATTATACATTTTTGGTTTGTGAAGACGAATAGGTAGAACCATGTTCTTTTTTTTTTTTTTACATCTTTTACAGCCTTACATGCATGAAAATGAATATTTAAAGAAACTGATCTATAAAAATGAAAAAAAATCTTAAGAAATACACGCATATATACAAAGAAGTCAAAAACAGAAAAACCTTGGAAAAACATGCACAAAAATGACGATGTTAAAATTGTAGAAAACATTTATATTAAAGAAAACTAATTTTGTAAACACAATTTCATATAAAACAAATATGTAAAAAAGTAGTAAATAATTTTGTTTTTTTTTTTTCTTATATAAGGAAAAGAAGGGGATCAAACCGCGAACTCCCCCATGGTAAAGCACACTCAAACCATCTACCTACATCTTCTTTACATTCAAATCTTGTACAAAATAAAAATAAATTTTAGCTAAAATCATTAAAACAATATTAAAGTTAATGTCATCAATTCGTAATGTAAGTAATAGGGATCAGTATTACGTCCGCTAAAACCATAACAAAACAAAAGGAACAATCAACTCTCAGTTGTGTGAAGCTCACACACAAATACATACGAAAACTAGACTAAAATTACATAAATATTAATCTTGTAAAACTAAATAACTAATCACCCGAACATATCGTTATACTTCTGTTGACATCTTTATTATGACAAGTCTGATGATTATCTTCATATTTGATCTTCAATAAACGTTATCTTTAGGAACTTCAAATATGCAACTCAAGTTGTTAAATCAACCCAAGATGTCTAGGTCTATGTTGACCAAGTCTTTTAATATATTACTTAATTAGTCCAAATCGACAACTAATGACAACTCAGTAACATAGTTTTGTCCTAATCAATATCCTTTAAATAATCTAATTACTCTATTAAACTTTCAAAGGCTGAGTTAGATTTACAAGAAGAGCTTAGATATATGTGCTAGGGATATGTGTTAGGATGGAGGGAATTGTGGCCGCCGAATTCTCCAAACCCTTTGATGTTGTTGACCCCAAGGTGGAAGGAACGATGTTCCCGACGAGGAAAGGATTAGCTGTCGATTATGAATTGTGTGAAGATGATAGGATGCGGCTGCCCAAAAAAAAAAGTGAGACAATAATGTGATGTTAGATTTGAAGGAGCTAGTTCTTTCTGAGGACAAAATCTGAAATAAAATCATGTAAAGACATAAAATCAAGATAGTGGAGTAGCATAAGAGTAGTCATTTGAGTAGACACATGCTTTATGTTTACTTCGAAGTTCAAACCCGTTTTTTATTTCCAGTTTTATTGTTTATAGATATTTCTATTTGGTCACTGACCATAATTAGGGTCTATTTTTTTTCTTTACATTGGATTCACATATTAAAAGTATAAAATCCTGATGAATAATAACTTATCTGAGAGTGAGAGTTGATGAACAGTATCCGCCTACCCAGCTGAGCAGGTACTGTTCATTGACTTAGTTTTTATTTTATACATAAATGGTCCATGGATTTTGTTGAGCTTGACAGGTTTGGTCTACTTTTGATTTTTTTTTTTTAGTTTTTGTCAGTTTTGGTCTGCTTTTGATTTTTTTTTTTGGTTTTTGTTGTTTTAAAAGCATCGATTTTTAACGTGTTGGACGAAGCCCTTGATCAACTACTAGTAGATCAAGTATGATGAAGATGCATTTTTATCTCTTTATTTTCATTTTACTTTTTGTATATGCCATACATTTTACTTTTTGTATATGCCATATGTTTTTTTGGAAACAGCTTCGGCTCTGGTCACCTATTATGTTTTCCTTACCTGTTCTCACGCACTCAAAGTTTTATCAATTTTATTTTTTTGTTACAATATATTTGTCGTGGAACAATTCTCAACTATTTTAAAAATATCTGTTTGCACTTTTTGGACTTCAAAAATAACCTTTTTACTAAGCCCATGTTTTTGTACAATGAAACAAATTTAAACCTAATTCATTCACTCGGCCCAATTTTACCATAATATTCTAGCCCCCGTTTTTCCTCTCTATCTTCCTACTTCACACATTTGCTCCCTCCGACTGCATCTCCGATCTGCAAAACTCCGCCACCAGCCGGCCACCGCCTCCTCCAAGATACGCCGTCGGAAGCGCCGTCCTTTAGCTCCCTCAAAGTCGTCGACAACAACTCTCGGTAAGATTTTTTGTCCTTCTGTTACCAAACGTAATGTGTTAACAAAATCACATATTGTGTAGAAATCCCATAGAGAACAAACTGGGTTTGTGATTTACCAACGTAATAATTTGTTAGCTAATTGTTCTATTATTTTGCCAGATAAAATGAAACCTAGTTCTATGGTCTCGATCTGCAGAACCTCATTCTCGTCGTTTTCAGCTTGAATGTTTATGTCGGCCAATCATATCAACGTTAAGCCTTGGAAGTTTGATTTGTTTCTTCAAATCTTTAGAGAAACATACACAGCACTCTATTTATCTCATTGGAATGGAAGATTCCTTAAGGTTGGTTAACTATACTAATGTCCGTAATAAAAATCTGTCGCTTATATATATCTTCTTTGGGCTTGGGCTTTCTATTGGGCTAGTAGTAGTTGTTTAACTTATTATTTTCACACACTGTACCAGTACCAGCTCGATGAAATGATGCTCAGAACAACAATGGCCGCTCTGTTTCACCCCACCACCAAGCTGTACTCTTTACCCCTCAAGGATGTCGTCTCACACTCGCTTCAGAAACCCCTGCGGTTAATAATTCGACAAAGCTACCCTCGAGCTGTTAGAACGATCTTATCCATCCACACACCTCGTTCTCTATCATCTACAACAGTTCCCTAAATTTCGAACAACACGACTTCTGATTTTGATTTGGACAACAGTTACTTGTCTTGCTCAATGCCCAATAGCAAGCGCCCTCTCAAAATTGCGGTTCTTCTCAGTGGTGGCGTTGATAGCAGTGTCGCACTTCGCCTCCTCCACGCAGCCGGACACTTCTGCACCGCTTTCTACCTTAAAATCTGGTTCCAGGTGCGTATGCTTTTCTTTTGATTGCACATTACATTGCATATACGAATAAACCCATTCAGGTTTACATTGCACATTACAATGTACAATGTCTGGTTTCGAATATAAACCTAATGTTGTTGGTTATCTAAAATTCAAATTCTGAGTATTTGCAAATTTGCTAACATCGATTTTTGTGGGGGATGATATGATTGAAATGAACAAAAATCTCCTCTCTTATCGGTTTCTTATTTTCGTGTTTCCATTTTACTTTTACCTTTCTGGTTTGTCTTTGGGCATTTTGAAGTTTGAATCCTATAATTCCTTAGCTAGTTCTGGTACTGAATTCGTTGGTAGGAAGACTTCGACAACTTTTGGTCTGAATGTCCATGGGAAGAGGATTTGAAGTACGCAAAAGCTGTTTGCAATCAGGTTGCTTTCTTCACCTTCATATTATCCATCTAGATCATTTTATCTTCAGATTTCCGTTAGTGCTTAACTGGATTTCAAGGCTCAAAAACACTTCCCTGCTTTGCTTTAACAAATGAAGTTCTCGATTCTATCACTCAAATCCCTGATTATGTGATCTTTTTCTTTGTTTTTTCCAAGTTTGATTAGTATTGAAGGAAATATATCAACATTTTGTTTTTACGAATCTGCTTCAGGTTGATGTAGCACTGGAAGTTGTACATCTGACAGATGAATATTGGGACAAAGTGGTTAGTCACAATGCATTTTCTCACATTCATCATCATCATCAATGGAACTTATTGATGAGTATAAATGTGGGCTTACACCTAACCCTGATGTTCTTTGCAATACAAGAATCAAATTCGGTTTGTAATCATATTGCTTGCTTTCATCTTTTATTGTTCCCATTTGTGATTAATTTCACTTTTTATATCTCTAGGTGCGTTCATGGATGCCACCAGTAACATGGATTTTGACTTTGTTGCTTCTGGACATTATGCAAAAGTTGTTACAGATGAAATCAATGAGCTTTCATTTCTTCAGCTCTCAAAGGATATGGTAAAGATATGCTACTTATTTTCATTACCAACTTACACTGAGGGATACATGTTGGAATTTCAGGTGAAGGATCAGACCTACTTTCTTTCCTATCTCTCACAAGCTCAGCTTAAAAGACTAGTGCTTCCTCTTGGATGTATTCCAAAAGTAAGTAAGTTTGCTTTATGAAAAAAAAAACAGAATTTATGAATTTACTGTTTATTTAAATATCGACTATGAAATTATCAGGATGAAGTCCGATGGCTTGCCCGGAAATTTGATTTGCCTAACCAAGAAAGAAGGGATTCACAGGGAATATGCTTTCTTGGGAAGGTATGTTTATGTTATGTTCCTTAACAAAAATCCCAACTTTGGATTTTAAGTGGAAATTTATGTAATTATTATACAGATTAAGTTCAGTGAATTTGTTGGAAGACATATTGGTGAAAAAGAAGGTATACTATTGGAAGCTGAAACCGGTGATTTTTTAGGAGTCCACAGGGGCTTCTGGTTTTACACAATTGGTCAACGCCAAGGTTTGGGTCTTGCAGGAGGACCATGGTAATTTACTACTATAAATCTTTCACCTTTTATTATTATTATTATTCAAAATTTCAAATCTTTAAAGATTTATTTATAAAAATACATGTTATGTTTCCATGTGCAGGTATGTTGTTGAGAAAGATGTAAAAAATAATGTGGTTTTTGTATCAAGAAACTATTATTTGGTTGATAAAAGAAGGCGATCATTTCGTGTTGGATCCTTTAGATGGATTAGCGGATCTCCTCCTCACAACTTAAACCACTTAAGATGCAAGGTAAACATAAACATATTACATGACTTTAAATTTTCACTTAATACATAAAGAACAGACTTAATAGAAAAAGTCAACATTTACACATTTTTTGACAGGTTCGGCATGGCCCAGTTTTCTATGATTGCAGTTTGCATATACAAAAAGATGGTATTGGCACTGTCCAATTACCTGAAGATGATCAGGGTCTGGCGGCTGGCCAATTTGCAGCTTTTTATCAACAACAGGTTTGTGTGGGGTCAGGGGTAATTTTGGAATCATGGGATGATAAAGGGTTTCCTGTTTGTGACAAGGCCCGTGATATTGCAAAAATGGAAGATAAATCTAAGCTTGGTAAACCCATCACAATCAAACCAAAACCTCAAGATTGTTTGAGGGATTAGTTTAGGTCTTATAAATTAGTTGTATGTTAATTAGGAACAAATTAATTTACAAAAGGGCACCGTTTTTATTTTATTAGATGATTCATACATCTTCAAGGCAGGCAGAGGTTTTGTTGTATATGGTATAAGCTATATATATGTACTTGTCAATGAGTAACTATATAATGTTTGTTTGGTGAAGATGAATAGATTCCTCTTGTAATAGTTTGACTGGATATTTATGTTCAAATATACTTTTTTAATATTACGGAAAACTTGTGTACCGATTAATTGTTAAAAACTAGGGATAATGACTTAGGAGACCATCGAAGTTTTAAATTTGTTCATAAAACACCATTCAAGTATTACATGTTCAAAAAATACCATCAAACTAAAACATATGTTCAAAAAACACCAACAAAGTAAATATTTTGTTCAAAAAACACCATTTTTATGGTTTGGGGTAAACTTATATCTTTAGCCCCTAACTTTTTTTTCTTAACTCGGATAGTCCCTATCGTTTATATTTATTTTGCCTTCAGACCATGATCGAATTAAAGACAAATATACCCTTATTAGTTTCATTTAACATTTATTTTTATTTATTGTTAATTATTTATACAATTTATATATTTATAATAATAATAACAAAAATTATATAAATAATTAATAAATATTAAAAATAATGTTAAATGAAACTAATAAGGGTATATTAGTCTTTTAACTCGATCAGGGTCCAAAGTCAAAACAAATTTAAACTAAAGGAACCGTCTGAGTTAAAAAAAAAAGTTAGGGACTAAATATGTAAGTTACCCTAAACCATACAGATGGTGTTTTTTGAACAGAACATGTACTTCGTTGGTGTTTTTTGAACATGTAATACTTAAATGGTTTTTTTTGAACGAATTTAAAACTTCAATGGTCTCTTAAATCATTTTCCCTAAAAACTAACAACCTTACTTTGGATTAAGTTAACAATAGTTTTTACATGGTTTGATTAAAGAAATAATGAAATTTTTTTTAAAGAAAAATTAAACTACAAGTCAAAAGTAGGAGAATAGCCCTTGTTGCTATTCTCTTTTTCTACCCACCCAATAATCGATTCTTATTTTATTTTATTTTTAATTTTTTTTGAAATGGTACACCAACCTTTAAAGAAACAGGGCAAAAGGCGAAAGAGAAAGAAAACAAATTACAAAATGTCAAAAGGATTACAACCCCCTACACCAATTACAATCACCAAACTTGCCCCTATATTTTACACACACCAAAGTGATTATGTTATCCTCCAAATTTAACGACGAAGTCCTAGCATTATTGAAGACTTTTGCATCCCTAGCTTTCCATCCACACCATAAAAATCTGTAAATGATAGCAATGAAAATCTTTCTCTTCTTTGGACACCTCCCCCATTGGACAGCAAAGCCCACTAACTCAGCCAACACATTCATCGCTATCCGTAAATGATAACGATGAAAATCTTTTTCTTCTTTGCATTCCTAGCTTTCCATTCACATTTTCATCTACCATTGTAAGCCTTTGACAAAAACACCATTAATGATGATGTTACTACTTTTAGTAAAATGATTATAATGAAATTAAATAGACATTTTACTTGTTGGAGGCAACTTCTTGATGAAGTCCAAAGCATGATATTAGCCACTTCAATCTTCTCATTTGTAGCATTGTCTTATATGCAACTGTTTGAAGTTTACAACCATCTATATGTAGACGTCACAATCAAATAATCTTTGCAACAACTTATTACAATTGACATTCCACTTCCACTTGGAACAAAATTCATGTCTTTTGTCGGTGTGTATGTGTGGTAAGAATGAAACAGGACAACTTACAAGCATTTAATGTCACTTTCATATCATTCTTACTAGACACCTATAATGCTAGTATCTTCAGATTAAATTTTCTCATGGTGGTTCATATCATTCTTACTTTCACCGTCATCAACATCATCTTCTTTCACCGTATGGTATAACTATTTCTTTTAAGTTTTCTAATCTCTCAAACTTATTACAGCGGAGGAAAATGAATATACCCTACAATGTACTGAAAGAGACCGAAGTCTTGGCAAACTTACCCTACAAGGTATATAAGCTTAAGCACCTAAACCCATCATACTATGTTATTTTGTATCATATATGAATTATATATGAATTGTAATCGTACAAAGTTCTTAAACTTCAATCCCTAACTTAAGTTACTTCCAAGACTTTTGAAATTTCATTATTATCTTCCTCTTACATCATATTTTTTGCCGAACACCTACGAGACTATATATATTATATTTGAAAATGAAAATTATATAAGAGAAAGATAATGGTGAAATTTATAAAAATCTTGAAAGTAAATCAAGTTAGAAGTAGAATTTTAAGAGCTTTGGACAAATACAATTTAAGTGTGTGTGTGTGTGTATTAAGGATGAAAGTGGGTCCAAACCCGGACCGGGAAAACCCGGAACCCAGAATTGACGGATTATAAGACCCAATAACCGGACCGCTATACAAGAATCGGTTCTGGTTCGGTTTCGGGTATCAGACCGGGTAAAGTGGGTATGGAACCGGAAATTGAACATTGGAACCATATTTATGTATTAGACCAGGAATGAACCGGAAACCCAAAAATGGAACCGGAAACCTTTAAATTTGGCAAATTTTTTTTGTTCAAAGTGTTTATTTAGTGATGGTTTTCATAACAGTGATGCATATATCTATCTCTGATGAATCATGTTTAATGAAGGGGCTACAAAAAGAATCAAATATAATCAGAAGTGAGTATCTCCACCGGCACCTTGTGTACAAAGGTAACACTAGGAAGAACAGAAGAATGTAACAATATGAAGAACTTCAAGTAACGAATTAGGAAAACAGGGGATAAACAAAAAATACTTAGAGCCTAAGTATTATTGATTGAAAACGTTTTCCGGGCTACATAAAAATTGTGACAACCCGAAATTTCCATTCTGAATAAACCATATCAAGCCAATAGAAGTTAGAACAGTTACAGTGAAATCCCAGACTTCGAGTATAAGTTTGGCAGTTTTTCAGGATTTACACTTAAGGAGATGCCAGGAGAGTGGATGCACTAGGGTTTTGTGCAACAGTGTTATTCCAATACTCTAGGACATTAGAGTTCATTCCGGGAATAAAAATATTTTCTGCCAAAAATCTCAGGACTATATATAGAAATCTGAACCAAAATAATTCATTAGTTACATTTCCAATTAGAGAAAAGCCAAAATTCTCTCTCACGGATCTTCGGGTTTTTATCCCAAATTGTGAGTACTTCGATCTAGTTATATTATATAGCTTAGATTGTGTTTAGAAACATCAAAATCGAATCAAAACCCCAAGATTTGGGAGTTTACCGCCCAAGAACACTTGGGGAGTAAACTCCATTTTAAGGGCCAAAAGTGTCCCAATGTCCCTCAAAGCCTTGGAACTCAACCTAGGGACTACCATTTCATGTTTAGGACACCAAAATCAATTAGAATCAATGGGTGAAAGTGAGTTCACAGCCAAGGAGGTTCTTGGGCTGTGAACTCCATTTTTATGTGCCAAAGTGCCCTAAAAACCCTCCTTAAGCTAAGAGACTAATTTGGGC
The DNA here is from genome assembly GCF_051521515.1 of Lactuca serriola. Lineage (NCBI taxonomy): Eukaryota > Viridiplantae > Streptophyta > Magnoliopsida > Asterales > Asteraceae > Lactuca > Lactuca serriola. The sequence goes on along the minus strand of NC_136409.1, from coordinate 231,684,162 downwards.
ATGTACCTAAATGAGTTTAGGACTAGCTAACACACTTAGAACACCAAGAGTAAGGTGTTCACGGCCCAAAAGGTTCTAGGTCCGTGAACTCCATTAAATGGTGCCAAATGGTGCCATAAACTCTCATAAAGCCAAGTACAAAAGCCTAGTTTTATTCCTAGTGAAATTAAGGACTTGAAAACATAAAAATACCCACTTCCATATGATTTTACGGCAGTAAACTCAAAAGGAAATGGCCTTAGGGCCGAAAACTCCTAAAAGGAGTGTCTTAATGCCCTAAACTAGTCCTAGGATTTAACCACCAAGTAGAACTTCTTCTAGAAATCAAGAAACACTTCAAAAGAAATAATGTCATTATGTTTGAGAGCTTACGGCCGTAAACTCAAGGGTTTACGACCGTAAACTCCTTGCGTGGAGTTTATTGAAGAGTAAACACTTATATAAGGTCCTTTGGAACTTTAAACCCCTTTAGCCTTGTCCCACAACAACTTAGATGCAACCCTTAGGACTTATAACACTTATACAAAGTGTTTACATGTCCTAGAGTGTCCCAACTTAATTTGTTTAGTTATTATTTGGCTAATTAGTTATATATATGTTCATTATATGATAACTATGCTCGTGCATGTGTACAAGTCTCCGTTTGCCACCTAAAACAGTATCTGACACTTCAATCCAATCCACTCACCACAGGTGAGTTCATACCCCTTAATCAATGTTTTAACTATTTTTAAATGTTTTATGGGGGGGGATACAAGTAGAATCATGCTACTTATTATATCAATCACATGTGATTAATAAGCAACATTGAAATGATTTAATACTCGTTAGCCGATTTACCAAGCAGTTTTCTTCAAATGATTTTCACAAACACTTTATATGTTTAAAACTCCTTATTACACTGTACATTTTACTCTGTATATTACATTTCAAACTTATTTACAATTGTGTTTCAAACAAATGTTCCTTTATACTAAACCGTTTTATCAAACCCATGCCTTCAAAACCCTTTTATAGATCGACATCAAGTCAATCTTTTCTTAAAAAATATTTATGTTCAAAGGTTTTTACAAAACTTATTTTATGCTTTTATATTATAAATTGCATGCCTCTATATGTATGGTTATATAAGTAATGTTTAAAAGACTTAGGAAGGTTATCCACCTTGTGTCCTTTTCCTCTATTTGGATGTGGGCTGATAGAATATCGGGTACTCGTCCGAAGGTCGTTTAAATATTAGTTATATATCATGTGTACACATATAGTCATAAAAGGTCTTTCCAATTCATCCAATGCCCTTGGGTAGGAAGGGGATACATCCATGTCCATACGTACCGGTTATATTACTAGTAAACTACCATATGGGTAGTTTAGGAAGATGCCCTGACTCGACGAGTCCAAGGCAATCTTCTTGCCTCAAAGAACAGACTCGGCGAGTTGTTCATACAACTCGGCGAGTCTCAACATAGAATGTTCTTCGGATGAAGATGAACTCAACGAGTTGTTCATACAACTCGGCGAGTAGGATGAAGGACTATTGGACATCAGTTTAGAAGGAAAAATCGTCGAGTAGAGACGAGATTATGGTCAATCGAATGGATAGGGACTCGACGAGTTGGCGAGCCAACTCGGTGAGTCGGGTCAACTGGAAGTTGACTTTGACCTTGACTCTTGGCTTGGTTAGGGGTAGATGGTCATTTTATCTTGAGGTCGGTTAGCAGTATTTGACTAAGTGTTTTGTGGGAATTATAACCGGAGGATTTCCGGGGCAGAAACAGCAGAAGACAGTCAATTCCCACGCAGATCAACAACTATTTTGAGGTGAGTTACCTTCCAGTAGCGGTGGGTCTACGACCACAATGCCGGCCCACCAGTAGGGGTTGTATGATAGATGATTGTCTCTATGATATTCATCTAGGGTTGCTACTACCTGTGATGTGTTTATGTGCTAGTATGATATGATGCTATGTGCTAGTGACAGTAGGGGGAGATAGTCCCCAGATTACCGTTCGATAGGGCCGAAGGGGCGGTCATGCCCAACCATGCTAGATAGATTATGTGATATGTGTTATGAGGTAGTAGTAGGGGGTGAAATAGTCCCCAGCATCCGGTTGAGAGGACCGAAGGGGAGACCAGCACCCAGATATGCTAGTCAGCATCCAGTCGAGAGGACCGAAGGGGAGGCCAGCACCTAGATATGCTAGTCAGTATCTGGTCGAGAGGACCGAGGGGGTAGGTCGGGCACCCAGTTATGCCTGACAATATATGTATGTTATGTGGTTATATGGTATGTGGTACAGTGGGGGAACTCACTAAGCTTCGTGCTTACGGTTTATAGTTTTGGTTTCAGGTACCTCTTCTTCGAAGGGGAAGGAGTTGGCGCGGTAGCGGCACATCACATACATTCTTTGTATTCTGCACTATGAGATCTTCCTGGGGATTTGTACTATGACATTATTATGTTTTATAAAATGTTTTCTAGAGACGCGACATCTTTTATGAAATGATATGATCGGTGAATGTTTTATTTCTAATGTTTTGCAAAGTATATGTTTTAAAAATGAAAATTTTGGCTTGTATTTTTGGGATGTTACACCGGGTTTTCAACAGCTTAACGTATTCAACCATTTCCTTCGATTCTAAAGGGTCTCCAACTCAGATCTGATCCATAATAGGGTCTAAATGGATAAAGTTTCAACCTTTATCCAATAGAACCCTCCAAAGTATATAGATCTCAACTTTAAGGTCCAAAAAACTACATGACTTAAGAAATAATCACTCAATCTTTAAGGTTACTTGTCCAAAAGCTCCATAAGAGTTTCTAACACCAAACACATCATAAAAATATGTGCTTTTCAGACATGCATGTCCGATGTATGTCTTAAACTCTTATTAGGTCAAATTAGGGCAAAAAGGCCAAGATTCCATGCATGGCTTGGAAATTCTTAAAGTTTCAAGCTTTATGAGATTCAACCACCCAACTCAACAAGGAAAAGAGAAAAGTGGAAAAAATCCATAGATCTATCAACTAACTCATCAAGATGAAGACTTTATATCTCCATGAGATGCTTGAAGAAGATAAACTCCTGGATCTACGTTGCTTTGGACTCCTAATATGATCTTCCACCACCTTCTTCCTTCACAAGCACCAAAAACACACACTTTAAGGCTAAAAACTCACACAAGGGATCTAGGGTTTGCAAGGGATGATTTTGAGAGATGGTGACTGATGGGAGGGAGGCTATGAGAGGTTAAGGAGTTTAAATAGGGCTTATCCCTTAAACTTTAGGGTTTTCACCAACAGCCGCCACCACGTCGTGGCAAAATCACCACGTCGTGTAATACCCCGAGCCAACTAACGAGACAGAGGAGATGGATGAAGATCGTGGTGATTGATCTTTTATGTTATTTTGAACAACGTTTGCTGAAGACTTGTTTTTTTTTTTTTGTTATTTTGGTATTTATAATAATAATAATAATAATAATAATAATAATAATAATAATAATAATAATAATTATTATTATTATTATATTTTTTATTTTGATTTTTAGTAGACTTTAAGTCTTGAATTTGAATTATGATGGTTTGTTATGATTATTTAGTGTTTGACATTCATCATTATGCTGCATATTGTCTGAATTTGTTTTAAAAAACATGTTTGGTATATATAACAGAATCTATGAAAAATATTTAAAAAATAGGCTATACCGACGACATGTCATTGGCATAAGTCCTAACTATAAAAACGGTTTTAACCTGACAAGTTGTCGTTATAGCTCAAATGATAAAAAGTTAACAACTTTTCCCGATAACATGTCGTCTCAGTGGGTCAATGTGTCCTGACAACATGCCGTCGGTATAAATTGCCTCTATCCCGATGATACATCGTCTGTAAAAGTAAATAAAACTTTTGTCCTCGAAAATCACTTCTAACGACCCTTTTCTGGTGACTTGTCGTCGGTATATGGGGACTCTATCCCGACGACTTTTTCCACTTCCAACGACGAGGCTGTACCAACGACCCTTTGTCGACGACTTGTCGTCGGTATAGGCTTTCCCGACGAGATGTCGTCGGCATAAGGGGAGTAAATGTCGTCGAAATAGGGGTGGATTCTTGTAGTGTATATTTATACATATGTGCATATGTGTGTATGTCAGTACGTGTATGTATATATTTATGTGTTACTGTATACATAAACACATACATACAAATATACAATGATAAAACCAAGATCTGAGTAATGGTTCCGATAGTGCACACGTAAGTACGTATGTGTATAATATGTATTAGTTGGTTAAATAAATGTATTACATGCATAATAAAGTTACACAAAAAGAGCAACAACCAGCCTGGAGAAGTATGGAGAAATATAAGGCTCATCGGAGGGGAGTGTGGTTCGGAACCTCGTTACACCGGGTTTTCAACAGCTTAACGTATTCAACCATTTCCTTCGATTCTAAAGGGTCTCCAACTCAGATCTGATCCATAATAGGGTCTAAATGGATAAAGTTTCAACCTTTATCCAATAGAACCCTCCAAAGTATATAGATCTCAACTTTAAGGTCCAAAAAACTACATGACTTAAGAAATAATCACTCAATCTTTAAGGTTACTTGTCCAAAAGCTCCATAAGAGTTTCTAACACCAAACACATCATAAAAATATGTGCTTTTCAGACATGCATGTCCGATGTATGTCTTAAACTCTTATTAGGTCAAATTAGGGCAAAAAGGCCAAGATTCCATGCATGGCTTGGAAATTCTTAAAGTTTCAAGCTTTATGAGATTCAACCACCCAACTCAACAAGGAAAAGAGAAAAGTGGAAAAAAATCCATAGATCTATCAACTAACTCATCAAGATGAAGACTTTATATCTCCATGAGATGCTTGAAGAAGATAAACTCCTGGATCTACGTTGCTTTGGACTCCTAATATGATCTTCCACCACCTTCTTCCTTCACAAGCACCAAAAACACACACTTTAAGGCTAAAAACTCACACAAGGGATCTAGGGTTTGCAAGGGATGATTTTGAGAGATGGTGACTGATGGGAGGGAGGCTATGAGAGGTTAAGGAGTTTAAATAGGGCTTATCCCTTAAACTTTAGGGTTTTCACCAACAGCCGCCACCACGTCGTGGCAAAATCACCACGTCGTGTAATACCCCGAGCCAACTAACGAGACAGAGGAGATGGATGAAGATCGTGGTGATTGATCTTTTATGTTATTTTGAACAACGTTTGCTGAAGACTTGTTTTTTTTTTTTTGTTATTTTGGTATTTATAATAATAATAATAATAATAATAATAATAATAATAATAATAATAATTATTATTATTATTATTATTATATTTTTTATTTTGATTTTTAGTAGACTTTAAGTCTTGAATTTGAATTATGATGGTTTGTTATGATTATTTAGTGTTTGACATTCATCATTATGCTGCATATTGTCTGAATTTGTTTTAAAAAACATGTTTGGTATATATAACAGAATCTATGAAAAATATTTAAAAAATAGGCTATACCGACGACATGTCATTGGCATAAGTCCTAACTATAAAAACGGTTTTAACCTGACAAGTTGTCGTTATAGCTCAAATGATAAAAAGTTAACAACTTTTCCCGATAACATGTCGTCTCAGTGGGTCAATGTGTCCTGACAACATGCCGTCGGTATAAATTGCCTCTATCCCGATGATACATCGTCTGTAAAAGTAAATAAAACTTTTGTCCTCGAAAATCACTTCTAACGACCCTTTTCTGGTGACTTGTCGTCGGTATATTGGGGACTCTATCCCGACGACTTTTTCCACTTCCAACGACGAGGCTGTACCAACGACCCTTTGTCGACGACTTGTCGTCGGTATAGGCTTTCCCGACGAGATGTCGTCGGCATAAGGGGAGTAAATGTCGTCGAAATAGGGGTGGATTCTTGTAGTGTATGTTTATACATATGTGCATATGTGTGTATGTCAGTACGTGTATGTATATATTTATGTGTTACTGTATACATAAACACATACATACAAATATACAATGATAAAACCAAGATCTGAGCAATGGTTCCGATAGTGCACACGTAAGTACGTATGTGTATAATATGTATTAGTTGGTTAAATAAATGTATTACATGCATAATAAAGTTACACAAAAAGAGCAACAACCAGCCTGGAGAAGTATGGAGAAATATAAGGCTCATCGGAGGGGAGTGTGGTTCGGAACCTCGTTCTTGCCACGTCGACCGCAAACACCGCCCCCTGGGTGCGGTTTCGTGCGGTTTTGGCCGCACTACGGCTAGAAAGAACTGTGTCATGTGATTGGATGGTGCTTGTTGACCGTTGAACGGTCATTTGACTGAATTTATTTATTATTATTCTTATTATTATTATTATTATTGTTATTATTTTTACTCTCTCTCTCTCTCTCTCTCTCTATATATATATATATATATATATATATATATATATACTTACCCTTTTTTACATAACTTTCAACCAAAATCCTTAAAATTTTACTCTATTTTCCTCCAATTCCTTTGAAAATGTCTTTTTCCAAAAAGCCCAACAAAGAAAAAACACCTGTCAGAAACACCACAACCCTAATCCCTTCATTTGATCAACCGATTTTTTTACCTCCATATTACCACTACGGCGGTATGTTTCCGTATTTTCCACAACGACCAGCACAATCACAACCACTACCACATATCGACACATATTTTAATCCATTTGATTTTTTGTCTCAACCCGAGTTTGTTCAACAAACACAAACACAACTAGAAATGGTCGTTTCAGATTCCGAACCGGAATTCGTTACAGAAACTCAACCCACTCGAGCAACAACTAAAAGAAAGAGAAGGCGGAGGCTAAATGTTGGAACCCTTGGAAGTGTTAATGTTGGCACAATCTTGGATCGATATTTCAGAAGATGCGACGGTTGGAAAAGACCAAAAGCATGACCACTTTTGGATTCACGTTTTACATAGGTTCTCTAAAGGAATGAACAATGGAGAATACCGTTAAAAACATCAAGTGTATTCCAAATGGGGGAAGATGAACAAGGAAATCATGTTGTTTAATGATTTGTATAACAACATGAATCATCAATGGAAAAGTGGAGAAAGCGATGAAGTGATTTTGAAGAAAGTGTTGAAAGTGTATCAAAAAGAAAATCAGAAGGCTTTCAAGTTTCTTGAAGTTTGGAATTTTGTGAAAGATAACAAGAAATGGCAAAGTAGCAAAACATCAGACGAGCATATCAACAGTGGTTCAAAATGCAGCAGAACATTTGAGTCCGACCACACTACATCAGATGCTCGTGTTCAATTTGATCTGAACGAAGATGAACCTGTTCCAGTTTCACCACCTTCCCGACCAATGGGAAGAGACAAAGAAAAAAAGCAAATGCAAAGGCAAAACGTCAGATTCATATGAGCCGAAAGAAATGGGGGCAAACTTGAAGGGTATAAAAGATAAATTAGACAAGATTTTGCAAATTGCTTCTGAAAGAGAGCTTCGGAAACAAAGGGACAACGACATACGAATACTAGCGATGGACACATCGAATATGAAGGGTATGAACTTCAAGTTATTTTGGCGATGAAGGAGGAAGTGATAAAACGTTATGTAAATCGCGGCTAATTTCTAGGGTTTTTTTTAGTGTGTGTGTGTGTGTTTTAATAAGTTGTAATTTTTATGTTTTTAATTTGCTTTTCTAAATTTTTAGATTTTTTTTAATTTTTTTTTAAAGTTAAGCAGTGTATGGTATTTGTATTTTTAATTAATGAAATATTATCGTTTTAAAATTATGTTTTTTTTGTTAAAAAAGAAGTTTTATTAAATTAAAATAATTAAAAAAAAAACTAAAAAAATAAAATAAAAATGTGGCACCACTCCCTTGGTGTGACAAGAAACCACACTAGTGTGGTAAAAAATGACATGACACTTATGTGACGGTGAAGAGAGTACGGTTTCTGTGACATCACTTCCTCCAGTCTAAGGAAATTGAAACTTGAAATCATCATTTGGCGATGATGTTGACTTGTGGGTCCTTAAGAAACACTGACACATGCACAAAAAGAAGAGTTGTATATTTGAGATAAAAAAGCCTTGCAAATTTTCATTATTATTTTTGGGTTATTTTAGCATGTTTTTTTAGCAATCTTTCGATTTTAGACATTTTTTTTTTTTTTTTGGAAAAACACTTACCATTTTTATCCGAAAAAACCTTCACATCTAACATTTTTTTTTCTCATTTTGACTCATATTTCCTATGTTTTTTTTGGAATCGTTGATACATATGTTATGTTACGATGGCTTCGGATAAGAGAGGGTGGTCGTAGGTTTTTACCAATTTTCAAAATTACAATATGAAGGTGATATTTGATTTTTTCTAATATTTGATTTTTTAAAGAAAAAGAGAAAAAATGTCATGTCAAATTCTTGTTGGCTGATGCATATCAAAATCTATCTGCAGGATGCTCAAAACCTTTATATACTTTTAAATTATTAAATATTTCAATACATGTAGCTTTTATACGTCGATTAGGGAGTATGGAATTAAGTTGCACTTCAAAACTTTTCAGAATGTTTCTTTTTTCGTGTTTTGGGTGTACGAAAAATGCAATCATGTAGATGGTTGGTGCTACATTAACATTAGATGGTTTATTGTGAATTTTTTGTTATTTTGAAGAAAGTAAAAACATGTGAAATGTTTTTAATTTGAGGTGATTTTAACTTTTTATTTTATTTTTGTCGAACCGAACCGAGCTCGTGAGTCGAGCTCGATAGTATCGAGTATTTCGCGAGTCGAGTCTGAGCTTCAAATCTAAGCTTGAGGCGAGCTTCAAGCTCGAGTATTTTACGCGAGTCGAGCTTCGAGAGCTTCGAGCTTAGCAGTATTCGACTCGGCTCGACTCGTTTACACCCCTACCCGAAACCATACAACCAAGGCTTTCGGACTCCCACCTATTGAAAAAAAAGCTTCAGGGCAGCCCCATAAACCTTACAAGTTACAACCAAACAAATATTAATACAAAACAACAAAATAAAAACGCTTAAACATGCTCCGAATCCTAATACATAAACATAGCGAAGAAAAAAAAACATTTACTAGCTTTTTCAGATGCAAGGTTATCAGTTATAGAATCAAGTTCAATATTATTTATGAAATCTTTTTCAATTCATAACAATCAAGAAATCATATCAACAATCAATCTCACACATTCACAAAATAAAAAAACAAATTAACAAAATAAAGTGGGAAGAGACTAGTTGCAGTCAGTCAGCTCTCTTTTGGCCGGTTATATCCTCAGTCCTTTAAGCTGAAAACATAATGAAAATCTGAAGATTAGAAAACAAAGATATCAAATTAAAACAAAATCATATTTACAATTCAGAAATTTTGAATTCATCAAAATCACAAAAAAACAAATTAACAGAAAGAAAATTAAAAAGAGAGTACATGCGAAACAGAGAAATCGATTTTGCAGAGATATATTTTATTGAGTAGCCCAATTTAAATGAGAAGTAAGAAGTTTAGAAAATAGTAGAGAAATCGAATTAAGCAATGATTCATACAAACTCGAAATCAGAAAAGTCTATTTCAATCATGAACAATGATTCATAACAAAATCAATTTTACAAATTCTTAAATCTTAATGAAAAAACGAAATCAGAAGGATTGAAAGAATTTAACAAAATCGATTCACAGTCCACAGACTAAAAAATTATAGACTACATTGATGCAAAAATCAGAGACTTCAGACGAAAACGATTAGAAAGATTGAAACAAATCCAATTAGTGTTGTAGTAGTATCGAGTCTCAAGTCTCAACTATCAAAAGAAATCTAATTTCCACTAATCTCGATTGTTGCCACTACTATTTCAGTTAAATGAAATCAGAAATTAGAAAATAAAGAATGAGTATTGTCAACTGTGTATTGCGCAACGAATTCAGAAAATCAGAAAAGATGAGAAGAACTGATTAACTTGAACTAGAGATAGAAGAATGAGAACTAACCGTTCGGTCGTTGTAGAGATGGACAATGGTGTCGTTTGGATTTTCCATGGAAGCGATTCAAGTGAAGCGGAAGATTGAAGAGATTAAATTGGCCTTGGAAGTCGGAAACGCAGTAGGTCAGTAGGCACGCCACACGCTTCTTTAATTTGGATTTGGATCGACACCTCATAAGTGATAATAGTGGGCCAAAACTAGTCCATAAGGCTTAAAAAATATGGGTTGCCACTAATATAACCCAACAATAACATGTATAAATATGGGCCCTTTGGCATTTGGGGGCGCGGGGCGATCGCCTAGCTTGTCCAGGGCCGGCCCTGAGTCTAGTTTGACAATGTTTCTATCGGAGAATACATGAAAAACTAGATCATATTCCACATATAAATTGACATTAGAAACTCTCTCTATGTTTGATTCTTAAATTACCAAGTCAATTTAAACCGATAATTTTCATCTACTACAACCTTCGAGCATCCTACAAATTAATTTGATATGCATTTTGACATTATCATGGATCAAGTCACTTCTAGGATTTAAAATGTTTATAATGGAGAGAGCATGAATCCTGGAAATCGAAAAAATCGTCAAATGTAAGGGTTTTTATCTAAAAAAAGTTGAGGGTTTTCGTAGAAAAGGTGTTGAGGGGTTTTTCAGAAAAAATTTCTAAACCTGGAAGATTACGGTTAAAACCTTTTAAAGTAGCCAAACCGAAAAAAATGGAATTTGCAAGGATCCTTTGGGAAAAAAAGATTTAGTCCAGAAAAAATTCAATATATAAGAATTTTTATGATATTAACCCGTTAAACAATTTAAATTTTAGGGTTAATGAAAATTGTGAAGTCTTGATACGTTCTTTATGGGAGGGTGCATTGGTACTCCTTGTACCGCATTGCTCACATGAAAAGGATATTTTAGGTTTATATATTAATCCTTAGCCTAACTCGTAAGATGTATTTTGTAAAGCCGTGAGGGTTAACATAAAGTGGACAATATTTGACCCGGTTGGATAAGGTTCAGATCAATGGTATTAGAATGGCCTTTTGTTCGTCTCGTTAAGGGAGTCAATCTCCGGACAACCATTCGGGGATGAATGGTCTCAAAGGGGCGAGTATTGATACGTTCCTTATGGGAGGATGTATTGATACTCTTTGTCCCACATCGCCCACATGAAAATGAGATGTTGGGTTTATATATTACTATTTAGCCTAATTGATATGACAAGTTTTGTAAAGCCGTGAGGGTTAACCCAAAGCGGACAATAATTGACCCGATTCGCTAAGAACTTTTAAGCATGAGGGACCAAGTTCACAAAAATGATCTAATATTTGACCATCGGCGCAAGTCCAAACTTTTTTGGACTAAACTTGCAGTTTTTTGCCTACTAAAGGACCATTTTTGCAATTTTCTCTACTTTAAAAGGAAAAAGTTGTAATTATTTGACACCCTGTTTCATGTTAACAACGAACAAAGCATACCACTCAAGGTCTGTGGAGAGTACTACAGATGTAGCTAAATTAATGCATGCGTAAATGCTACTCCCCCAATTTCAAAATTATCGACTTGATCCAAGCAAATTTCATTCAACGCTTATCCAATTTCTGTTAAAACCTTTGATACTTGGCCGTCAATCCGCCCTTCTTTAACAACTACGTCTTCCATGGCGACAGATCTCTCAGTTCTTCTTGTTTTGGTGCTCATCTGTTGTTTCTCGAGATGTTTTACCGAAAGGTAAGAAACCTATTTCACTTTTTCTCGTATTTGTTAATACTTCAAAAAATTGTATATTCTTACAGTTTTAGCTCTTTTGGGGTTTAATGTAGTAATATTTTTTGTCCAATTTATGTATATAATCGGCTAATTGCTTACTGCTTTGACGTAATATGTGGATATCTCGATTGCTTATCGAACTCATATTCCAGAAGTTGTTGAAGACCGAGGATAAAATTGAGGAAATTTGTTACTTTACCCTACACGGGTTTCTTCCTTTAGGGCCCTAATTGTAAAAAGGGCATACTATAATACATACCATGTACCCTTTCTCTATAATTTCATCACTGGGGATTCCACCCCACCATATGTATGCATCCATCCATCCCCTTGTAATATTCTCCAATTATTGATAATCATGTTGGATGATAATTCATGTTTATATCTACAATGGATGATAAAGAAAAGAGTGAGTATGAAAATATGGTGTAACTGTTTTGATATTATGAAGAGAATTTGGTAACTGGTTTGTGATGGCTAATATGGTCAATTTCATTTGTTGTCTTATAGTCGAAAGGATCTTAGAACCAAAGAAAATGTTATACAATTAGGGCGTGCAGTTCCTCATCCTAACACAATTGACCCCTCACAAGTTACTGAACTCTCTTGGCGACCAAGGTCAGGTACTTTGATGATCTATCTTTAAAGGATAGGATGCTTCTTTATAAATTATAATTTTTTTTTTTTTTTTTTTTTTGACTTTTGAGTGAAGTGATGATAATTTTAAGATTATGCTTTTGACATGGTCTTTCTTTGGATCCGATAGGGTATTCTTGTACAAAGGCTTCCTATCTTATGATGAGTGTGACCACCTTATATCAATGGTAAAATCTTGATAATTATCTTTATTTGTGATATATTTGACTAAAATAAGTTACTTTCACTCTGCCAAAATAAATGTTTGGATGTTTATTTTGAAAGTGATTATTGCAAATTGAAGAATCACAACCATAATCATAATCAAATAATTAGTTGATTAAAGCTAGAGATAGGTTGGTAGTTTAACATCTATGTATTTGTTTGGTTATATATATAGGGAAATGACAAGAAAGAGAAATCTAGTGGCAACAATTCAAGCAAGGTTGTGGGACAGACTACAAATTTAGATGTCTCTTTAGAAATTGAAGTAAGTTCATCTCTGTTAAATTTTCATTTTAGGGCTTTTATTAATGTTCAGAATATGTAAGTTTTTGTATAGAGAATTAGGTTTTTTCGCCATTGAATGAGTCATTGTTTGCAATCTTTTTCTTTAAAAACCACCTTGAATGGGACATTGAATTATTGTTTACAACCCCCTCAATTTGCTTTATTGAAAGAAAGATTGTTTCATTATTTTTATAATTAGTTTTTGGAATCACATTTAGAGATTACAGAATCCATCTCCATTTTCATATCATTTTAGGATGAAATAACTGAAAGGATCGAGGAACGAGTTTCAGCATGGACTTTTCTTCCAAAAGGTTTTCTCCCTTCACCTCACCTCATCATCCTTCTTTTTCTTTTTCAAGTTATAATAAACATATGGAATCATGATCTGGTCTGATTTTTACAGGAAATGGAAAGCCGATTCATGTCGTTCATATTGGTGATGAAGAGAGTAGTAGTAGTAAAGGGAAGCAGAAGTACATGAGGAGCAACACAAATACAAACACAAACACTGGAGAAATTTTACAGGCAACAGTCGTCATGTATCTTTCAAACGTGTCACAGGGTGGTCACATCGTTTTTCCTCAAGCAGAGGTTAGATAGATAAAATTTGAGTAAATTACAGATTTGGTCCCTATGCTTTACTCAATATCACAAAGTTTGTCCAGTTATTGAAATCTTCCTTGAGAGACTTTGAGATTGAGTAAAGCACAGGGACCAAAGTGTCTGTGTTTGGGAAAAGTGATTTTTTTAATAAATTAGTTAAATATATCTTTTATGAGAATTCTGATTGTTATCAGTGGAAAGTGAAGAGCAAGATATGGTGGGGGGATGGGGATGGGGATTGTATGAAGAGGAGTGAAATAAGTAAACCTGTGAAAGGCAATGCGATTTTGTTCTTCAGTCTCCATCCGAATACTAGTTTAGACCCGAGTAGCTCACACGTGGCGAGGTGCCCAATAATCAACAAGGGGGATATGTGGTGGGCCACCAAGAGTTTTGTGGTGAAAGCAAATTCAAATTCAAATTCCAAGGGAAAGGTTAAGGATAAGGATAAGGACGAGGATGATTTATCATGCACAGATGAGGATGAGAGCTGCCCTCAGTGGGCTTCGTTTGGGGAATGTGAGAGGAACCCGATATACATGGTGGGCACTCCCGATTATTATGGTACTTGTAGGAAGAGTTGTAATGTATGCTCATAATTCATAATTCATAATTATATATACATATAAATTTTAAACCCCCTTTATGAACAGTGAAAGTAGCCCATTTTTCATTTTAGCCCCTAGACTTTTGTGTTTTTGGGTTTTGTTAATTTTAATCTATTTTTACAATGGTTTTTATTTTAGTCTGTGGTCCGGATTAGTGTCTTGTACACGTGTTATGTCCCCTTTTCCACCTCCCCTGCTTCCAATCAGATGCGTTTCTCACACCTTTTTTTTTCCTATCCCTTATACCGACTCTTCTAGTTTTCATTCTTTCTTGCTCATGACACCCCCAACGACTTCGGAAATGTTTGATGCTTCTTGGGGCTTCTTTGGCGACCGTGAAGTCACCGGATGAATTCTAAGATCGATCGACAATAGCCTTCTTCGATTCTGGACATATCCCAGCCGACCAGACCGATTCCGGCCACAAGACACGTTGGCGACTCTGCCTCTACCATAGCAGATGCCTACAGCTTTGCCTCCAACATTGTATATGCCGCAGACCCTCTTCCATCGGTACTACAATTTCTCATCATTCACCATTAATCAGAATCAATTCCTTCTGTGCTCTATTTTTCTTACAATCAATTGTGTTCTCACGCAAAACTGCAAACGATTGAGAAACGGACAGACGCAGATGCGGGGTCGGAACCTTCACCTGCTATAGGCAAGCAACGATCGGTGTATCATGTCGACTAAACGACGGACAGGGAAGAGGAGGCAGCGACAACAGACACTGGCGCTGCTGGTGATGGTGGCAGTAGCTTCTCTATTCTCCTTCCTTACAATCAATTCAATACCCATTTTATATTTTGTTAATTCAGATGAGATGATGTCGTTTGTTCCAGGTACCTGAATCGTCTCCATGGTATCCCAAAAATGCACTTAAGTTATACATATCATAAATATCGAAGGCTTCTTTTTCTCTGTATGTATATATATGGTGTAAAAGGTTACTATATGGAGGGTGAAATAAATTCGGTG
The DNA here is from genome assembly GCF_051521515.1 of Lactuca serriola. NCBI lineage: Eukaryota > Viridiplantae > Streptophyta > Magnoliopsida > Asterales > Asteraceae > Lactuca > Lactuca serriola. The sequence goes on along the minus strand of NC_136409.1, from coordinate 231,669,033 downwards.
TATGGCGTAGAAAATTTAGTTTTCCATTCGGAAACTATGGATTTTAATAATGTTATTAATAAGAAAGAGTACAGAAAGCGTGCTATTCTAAGGTGGAAAGAAAAAAAAAATTAAGAAGCGCCAACGTTACAATCCAGATTTTGTTTTGGAACCAAAAAATAATAGACGCAAAAGGAAAATTTGTTCTAATACATCAGGTAGAGATTTGTTACAGCTTGTTCCTTCGGCTGCTACCTGTTTGCCTGTTGTTATTTGATTTTCTAGATCCTCATTTTAGTGTTAGTGGTTAAGAACATCTCCATTCTCTAAGAAGCATCTCAAAACCATGACAACCTAACCAACCTATTCACCAATTTATTGCCATGTTTACATAAAAAATTATATTTAGTTAAATAAGTTACAAACTCAAATAATTGTTCAATATTTAAAAAAAAGCCAATTGTAAATTAATTGTCCAATGAACATTATAATTTTTTTTTTTAACTTCTATGCAACTCGATTGTCTAGGGTTTCATTTTTTTACTTGTTAATTTTAAAATCAATAAAAAGTATAACATACAGATTATATATAATTGATGTAACATAATTTATTACATAAAATTTATGAATGATTTTGTTTTTGTAGTAATTTTTTTTTTGTATATATAAAACAAAAAAAGAAATTTAATTTACATATAATTTCACTTGAAAGGTTAATCGAGACTTTTACTATGAGTACATATTACATTAAAAAAAAATAGTAGACCATCTAAGTGACTCATATTAACCTATTTACAGCTCCCATGTGAGATGACAATCGTGAATCCTACCAGGAAATTATTTTATTAGTATATTAAAGCAAAACTTAAAATGTTCGACCAAACAAAAATACCAAAAAAAAAGAAGAAAAGTCGTAGAGATGCTAAATATTATAAGCGGGGCTTGAAAATAATTCCAAAACAACAACGAATAAACCAGTTAGCAAATTGAGATGCCTCAGTATTCGACAAACAGAACTGATTACCAACCAATGTTTTGTCATTTATAGTAAATTAAAATTATTGGATCAACATCCCTTCACATAATAAACAAACAGACAAGATGGAGTTTAATGGTGACATATGTAACATTTAATTTTCATTTAATGAAATTTAATTATATTTTAGTATACGAATGTGACACATGTCATCATTTAAATGGGAATAAAGATTGATAGAACAAAAAGTAAGAAGATATTTAGTTTATCATATTTTAAAGATGTAACAAATTATCATTCTTCAACGATTTAATATCACAAGCTTACCCCTTCTATAGGGTCAGTTTTGATGTGGTGCACGGTGTTGCACCGACAACACCTGTTTTTTTCGCAAACAAAAGAATTTTTTTATTACCTTTTGTGCCGCTACGTAAAAAAAAACAGGCAACTACTAAAAAAATGGCAATTACGTAAAAAAATGTCAGTCTGATCCACTAAGCCTAAATGATTAGTAGCCCAAACATTTAATCCAACTAATATTAGCCCCAAGGAAAAAATAGCCCAAATAAAACAATTGTCAAATAATTGGGTCCAATTATGTATGAAACCCATTTTTTTATGGATTAATTAAGGCTTAACACATGTTACTTATAACACCCATTCTAGGAATGAGTTGTTTTAAATGTTAAGTTCTATTGTGGGTGGCCACGACGTGATGGAGCCTCACCATAGCGTGACATTATCTTTTGGGTCGCAGGTTTTCATAGACCACCATGACGTGGTCATGAGGTGCCACAGCGTGGCAACTAGTTTTGGTGAAACCCTAATCCTTTAGGCTTTGAGCCCTATTTAAAGGACAATATGACTAGGTTTTCGAGGACATTCAGTCTCCATCACCCTTTCAAGCATTAAAACCCTAACCCTAGCCTCCATCACTCTTAGAAGTTCATTCTTCATACTTTGTTGGCCTTTTTGAATGAGAAGGAATCCTTTGGTGAGGATTATCATCTTGCAAGCAACATATTTATCTTCTAGCTTCTCTTCTGGACTTGGGTGAGTGTTCAAGACTTAATCTTTTCCTTGCTAAGTTGTTAGATCTTGGATTTTGGCCCCTTTTCTTCATGTTTGGAGGGTTTTGGAAGATGAGATCTCATAAAACTTGCAAATTTATGAATCTCCAGGTCATTTGGAGCATTTCACTCTTTGGATCTGAAGTAGACTTGAGTTTTGAGGCCATGCATGGACTCTTGTCCCTTTCTGCCCTGGTTTTGCCCTAAAAATGGAAATGACATGCATTGGATATGCATGTCTCTAAAGCTATGATTTTTATGGTCCAGAAGGTGTTGTAAACCCTTCTGGAAACTTTAGAGAAGTCATTCTAAGGATTAAGTGCTTAATGAGTGGAATGTGATTTATGTGTCTATTAAGAACTTAGGGGTTTGGATCTTGACTTATTGGCAAGGTTTAAAGGATAAAGTTGGAAACTTTATCCATTTAGGTTATGGTTTAGACCTAGTTTGAGCTTGGAAACTCCTGGAATGGGCTGGAAATCAACTTAAGGAATTAAGTCTTGCTGACTGATCCCCACAGTGTGGTGGAGCCTCACCACAGCATGGTGGTTGGGCTGAGCGCGCCTGCTTTGTCATATTACAACCACGTCATGACCATGGATGGCCACGACGTGGCGGTCATCTGTAGGTTGACTTTGACCCAAGTTTGACTTAGGGGTGTTTTGGTATTTTGATTAGTAGTTGACCTGAAGTGATTATGATTGTATAGGTGACTGGTAGAGTCAACATTTAGAGCAGTGATTTGTGAAGTGATCTCTTCAGGCCGAGATGTGAGTTTTCCTCACTGTACTCGTGGTTCGAAGGCACCAATGCCGAGCCACTAGGTTATGTATCTTGGATATAGGATAGTGTTATGCTAGTATATGACTGATTAGTAGATCTGTATGATTAACTGTATTTGCTGGTTTTGCGTTTATGTTTATCTGTTACATATGTCGACATATGGTGGTTGGCTTGAGGCAGTCCTGCTTTGTGCTGAAGGCCATGATACCCGCGGGGGGGGGGGGGGGGGGGGGTCCGGATAGGTTGTAGGTCCTGCTTGGCAGTCCAGTTATGTCGAAGTCCCGTAGAGCGGTCCAAATAGGTTGTAGGCCCTACGAGGCGGTCCAGTCAGACTGAAGGCTCATATTTGCATGCTATTGTTTGTTATGTTGTGTGATGGTACTTTGGGGGAACCCACTAAGCTTTAGCTTACGGTTTCAGTTTATTGTTTCAGGTACTTTAGAGGATCGTGGGAAAGCAAAGACTTGATCGTGAACATCTTCCTATTTTCATGATATTGGATTTTAGGACACTCTGATATGATTTTACTTTTGAAACAATGGTTTTTCATGTAACAATTATGGATAATGAGTTGTTTTGAAAAGTTTAATTTATTGTGGTTTTGGGATGTTACACTACCTCTACCAACTAGTTAATAATAAATATTATTTTTGGTAACTAACATCATTAAGTAGAGTTTATTTGTACTTTCAAAATAAGATTAATAATGAATAAGTTTTAATAAATGGGTTTTATTAAAAAAATATATTTTTAGCTTTATGAAAAAGTCAATATTGAATACATTTTGTCAAAATACTTAACAAAAAATAAAAATAAATAATTCTGTTGTATTACAGTTCATATATAACTTATATATTAAATTAATAAATAAGCTTGTAGGATTACTCACTTATAAACTTTTAAGATATTTATGGATGTTGAAAATTGATTTATAAAATATAAAAATTTGTAAGTTAATTATGTGTTACAAATGAATAAATAAATAAATACATAAAATGTGCAATGAGCAGACACCCGCTAATATTTACAAGAATAAGTTTGATATATTTTTTTTGAAATACAAAAAACTAAACTATGATATCTATCAAAGTTATTTACTCTTGCTTATCCATAGTGTAACTTACTTTTTTCCTATCATTTAGTCATAAAAAAAATTGGCTTAGTGTTTGTCCATCACAGTTTCTTGTTTTTACGAGGATGATAGGGGAGAAGGTTCGTCATTTGGACAAAAATGCTAAAACTTTGAAATATGTCCCATACCATCTCCTGACAAACTCTAATTAAAACCACCATGACTCGGACACTGAAGCTCCCATATAAATGTAGTCAACAAATAGTTGGTTTATCATTTACTCTTACTTGTAGTTTAATGTTGGTAATGAACCTTACAAATAGTTGGCACACAAAGGAGCTTTGACAAGCTCCCATATAAAGATGTCAGTGTTTTACCCGGTAGTCAACAAATAGGGAGTGTTATTTTTTTTTATTTTTTTTTTTATTATTATTTTTTTTAATAGATCATTCAATATATGTTATATATATATTTAGTATATTGAATGGTCATTTATTTTTAAGTTTTTGCACATTTAACTCATTCTTTATTCAATAATATTTTATCCTCTTAACTATATTTAAAATTTAAATATTTCTTATTTTTTACTTATTGATTTATTTTATTAAATATATAATCGTGTTTCCATTATGATAAATTTAGTTTGTTACCATAATATAATATTTTCAACGCCCTTTTTGATTTTGTAACCATAACTAAATATCTTTTTTCATATTTTATATATTTCAATAAAGATGTGATATTCTTGTATTTAGATATTAATGTGTAATAATAATATTTTATAACATATTTCTTGTGTTCGACACGCAGCGTTTAAGAAAAAAGAAAAAAACTTTGTTCGGCGACATGAGCGTTTAACTTTTAGACTAAACAAAACGTTCAAAAATCAAAAGCTACATGGAGTAGCTTTTAACAAAACGCTCCAAAATCAAACGCTACTCGCTAGTCGCTACCAGCCACCCGCTAACCGGTACCCGCTAGTTTTGTCGAATACGCCCAAAGACAAATAATTTAAATTTATATAAAAAAATATTGATGATATTAATCATTGGAGAAAACAATTAATCAGTGGTTAAAATTTGTGGACGGTTGAATATTGATATGAAAATAGTTTTGTTTATTTCAACAACACACCTTATTATTTTATTATAAAAGTACCGAGATGCTTTAAATTTTGTGATTATAGAAAGATAAAGAAAAATATATCGCCTAAAACAAAAAATGACGTTACATAATAAAATATGTTATTTTTAATTACATTTAACCCTAAAATACATACATATAAGAATAAAAGAAAAGGCAACATTCATGTTCATTCATTGAAGACTCTGTAGAGTACAAAGAGGGTCAATACACACATGTCTAATTAAACTTAAACATGACGACTTTAAAAATTCGTGGATGCACAAAATCCAATAGGCAATTTGCACATAATAAAATACAACCAAACTGCCCATAGCCCACAGGAACACAAGAAAAAAAAGAGTTCTGCTTTGACTTTGCCTCCTAGAGAACATGTTACATACAAAGAATCACCATGTCCAGGCAACTCATTCCCCAAAAAAGGAGCCAAAATGACATCACAAAGTAATTTTTTTAATCACTAAGTAACCAAGTTTGAAATAATAAAACTTAGATCACTTGTTTATTGAAGAATTTGTGGATACGATACTCGGATATTTAAGGTTATAATAAAAAGTTTCAACCTTTAAACAAGTCAAGTACCCGCAAAATCTTTCACTGTGAATCCAACTTTCTCAAACTTGCCTTTCTCACTATTCTCTCTAAACTTCATATAATCACCACACAAGAAGGGTTTATAGGCTCTCAAACTCTTGTCACCCACAACTTCATCAGGTGCAAAAACAATCTTATTATCCTCAAAGCACCAAAAGAAAGCAAGCGAAAACCGGTTTGTATGTTCCTTTAAAACGACTCTATGTTCAGATGACCTTAACTTCCCATTACTCCAAGCTTGCATCAAATCACCAATATTCACAACCAGTGTTTCTTCACACGGGTCTATGTCCATCCATTTCCCTTCTTTAGATCTGACTTGAAGTCCACCACTTTCATCCTGATAGACTATTGTTATGCAGCTCATATCTGTGTGCATGCCAAGCCCTTCAATGTCTTTTTTTATGATTTTGGGTGGCGAGTAGTTTATTATCCGTAAATACCCTTCGGAGTTTGAGAATTCGGGTTCAAATTTCTTCCCAAAATCTTCCCCCAAACACATTAATAACATCTCAATGATCTTATTAGATAGGGTCCTCATGGTGCTCCCATATTCCCTTAACACCTCACTGTAAAAACCAAATAAAAGAAATGGAAAATTAATTCATTTGTGTAAGCAATAGAAGTGACAAAAGGAAATCTCAGATATTTATTGTAATAAAAAAGAAAGTCAATGATAGTATTTTGTTATTAGGATGCCATAATGCCATGTTAAGTTACCTGAATTCCGACTTTGTGTGGTTCAAGAGCACATCGGCAGATCTCTGTGCGGATTCAAGAAAATCAGGTCCAGAAACACGAATCGACTCAAAAAAGGGAGAGGCAATGAAATGAGGAGTGTAGGTTTTGATGTTCGATAAGGGACCAGCTTTGAGTTTCTGTTCATATGGTAGATCAAAGAGCTGATAAGATAGGAATCGAAGTTTATTGTAAAGCTCTTTCGAGATCCCATGGTTGACTATGTGAAAGAATCCCCATTCTTTACACGCTAAAGAGAGGGAAGAGAGGTGCGATGGGGTTAAGGGTTTAGATACATCAAAAACAGGAAGATCTATGGAAGTTTTGGATGTAAGCATGGTGATGATTTGTGCAAAAAGAATTAGTTTGCATGAAGTTTATAAACCGGTTTGCAGTTTGGAAGAGACAAACTTTATATATATACATCTAAGTATATAACTGTAAACAAATTTAATATTCCAAAGTACCTACTTCTTTCGAGTCAATTTTTTATAAGCATGCTTGTTTACACATGGGGCTCAGACAAAATGTCTCATGGTTTATTATTAACGTAGGACGAAAGCACACAAAATGTGAAACACACGTACAAGTAAATATATTCTATTGCTAAATCGTCTTTAGGCATACCAATGAGTCGCTATATAGGATGCCTCTAGTTTTGCTAGATTCAGCCAGAATTTCAAACTTCAGAATTAAGCGTTAATTAATAAGTACACTTTTCCCGTCTAAAATCTAAATTAAATTGTGCTCAATTGATGTAAATCTCTTATTTCACAAGATTTAAGTTAATATGAGTGGTAAAAACTTTTTTACAAGTATTTTAAACTATTTATTTCCAAAGCTCAAAGGCTATCTGATTATATTATAACAAAGTTTTTACACAATACATTAAACATTTTTTATGATAAGTATAACCAAAGGGGTAACGTAAAAAGGGTTATGGACATTTGTTGTCACGGAAGAGCAGTTTATTTTACATAAAATAATCACATTTGTTTATAAGTTTAGCATGCTAAGTTTGGGGGACAAGCATCTAGTTGTAAGTACAACAGTTGAAGAGGCAAAGAATGTAAAAGCTTTGACTTACAGTTTGGCAACTCTTGGAAAGATTCCTTGTTGTTTGGATCTTTCTGCAAGGAAAGAAGGTCAATGATGAATAGAGTTGGATTTAGTAAAATAAAAATAACAAACAAATGGGAAGCATGAGCCAAGAAAGGTGGAGTTTGAAGGTGAATTGTTACTTTTGTCAAATGTTGGCTCTTGGACCTAGATTATTTCCTCAGAAACTGTTCAACATATAATATTTTATACCCCAAGCACAAATTAACATGTTAGTCTAATAACCTTTAAAAAACCCGAAAACTCTCATTGAAGTTATCTATTTAGGGGCATACATTTTTTATTCACATGTTATGTTGGGATGGAGTTGTAGGAACTATGTGGTATTGTTCATTATATGGGACAAAATGAGAGTGAAAAATGATTTTTCGATTGTTTTTCTAATGATAAAAGAGGGTATTCAAAGGTTTTTTTCACAAACAGGATTTCGAGAATGAGTCTCTGTCTCAGGCCTTGAAATGCAACACTATCTGATTGTTATATTGACAATATGATATATCTTAATTAGCAAAATTATTTGTTATCGACTTATATATGGTTCCATCTAAAGCAATAACTTAAGTTTCTTAAGGAACCATTAATAATACTGAGTGAGAATGCATTATACAGCTCATGAGCTCCTTGCATGGTTTTCCCCAAGTCAATGCAAGAGACAAGAGATGATATTAGAAATGATTCAACTAACAATAATTATTATCAAGTAGCTCTGTTTCATCATTGTGCTCATTATATTTATATTCATCAAGAAGTCTTACAGGTACGAGTTCAATGTATATGAGAAGCTCAGGTGACTGTTGTTATGAAAACGAAGGAATTGCACATGCTTCATGGCTTCATGCCTCATTAATTCTTAAAGAATCTACCACTTAGCTGTCGCTTTGACGGCTCCTAATTAAGCTGATAACTTCCAGAGATTAAGTGGTTGGTTGAACATGCCAACATCCATGTGCAGTTTTTCAGCTAATTTAACTTAGCTGGAATAAGCTGCTAAATAATCTTGTTTTAATACAAACCACATATAGGATATATAGGATATAGTTAGATGTGAGTTCCTTTTTGATAACTAAATGAAGCAAAATAAATGGGACATGGAATTTATAAATTAAATACATGAAATTTTGGCACACAAAGGAGCGTTGACAAGCTGTTATCTCCCACCATGTACCATAAGAAGTAGAGTATAGTTTCTTTCGTTGAATATCACACAATTTGTTAATTGTATAATTAACAAATGGGTGAAATGGCATATATCTAATATATCAGTATGCTACTTGGGGTATAATTTTCAGTAAATAATATGTTAATTTTATATAGAAGATGTACAAAATATTTATTTTATCCAACTATGCTTTAAGAAAAACTATACATTATTTTTGTATCATCTTTTTAGCTTTAAATTTGAACCACATACTAAATCGGCCAAGGACTCTCTTCATGTAACGAATTTTTGTGAAGGCAAAGGCCTTGAAATGCAACACTATCTGATTGCATCATATTCAAAATCGATATGTAGTTTTAATAAGTTAAATGGACACATCATTATTTTGACATTTTTTGAACCCCTAAAAAAAATTAACTGACAAATAAGTTAGTTGTTGGTTAACAAATAAACCATTTTTAATTGATGAATATAGGGAAAACGACTTAAAAGACCAATTAAGTTTCAAAAGTGTCTATATTATCCCAATTATCTTTTTGTTGTTCAAGAAACACCAACGAAGAAATGTGTTTTTTATTAAAAAGCCAAATAAAGTTAAAAGTAAAATTAAGGCTTTTAAAAATTGACTGGCATCTGTGGGTTATGTTCTTTGTTTACTTGTGATCAAAGGGTAAATCTGACATGGATTATTAAAACAAATTAGGTGGAAACATAAATGCCACAAGGGATTTCATTTCACCATCTAGGGTTCTCAGTGAAGGGTGAAATCGATATCTAGGGTTCTTACACAACGGTGAAATCTACAGAAGTGACGGTGAAATTGATTTTTACAGAAGGTGAAGGAGAGTTCGTCGATTGTGCAGCAAGCATGTCTCGTGACTCACTCAACATTGATGTCTACCACAAAGTTGTTTTTTCTCCTAATCCCTTTGTTTACTTCCGTCCTGATAAATTACCTGTTATGGGGCAAGATGTATGTAACATGGATTTCAAGGAGTTCAAGACCTATCTCCAATAATTGATCAACAATAGATGTCGGCATATGTATTATTGTCTTAAAAATCGGTCCCTCGTAGATGGGTTAAGGGAAAGCCGAAGAAGGGGACAGTGGTACTGAAACATATGAAGACGATGTGGACTCGGTATTGTCGGATGATCTATCGGTGGACCATGAAGCTGATCATGAGGACATTCAGTGGCCTGAAGTTATTGATCATTTTTTGTCTCAGAAGAATCTTATTCCAGAAAAAGGCATAAAGGACGAAGCTGGTGATAAGGTAAAAAAAAACATCCTATTCACGGTCCTAACCAAAAAAGGGATACTATGATGCCTGAGTTAGGTATGAGATTCTCTGATCGAGATGAACTGAAACACATGTTAACAAATTATGTTGTGTCAAAGGGTTATGCTTTGTGGTATGAAAAAAATGAGGCAATAACATTGTTAGTAAGGTGCAGTAAAAATGAAAAAGGGAAGCCATCTTGCCCTTTTAGACTATGGGTTAGTCCCATGATGTGACAACCCGAAATTTCTATCTTGTACAGTCATTCAATTCAATCACATTTAGACTTGTTTCTTCTATCTTTTAGCATTGTTAAGGGTCTGTTTGAGTGTTCTGAGCCTAGTACATTCAAGGATTTAGGAAGTATCTGCTAGAGTTCATGGTGCAACATTCAAGCCGGAAAACTCCAAGTCTTGGAGTTTACGGCCGTAAACTAGAGATTACGGTCGTAAACTCTTAGTTGGCCGTAAACTCCTCCCATATACATGATATTCCTTCATTTTTCACCACTTCTCACACTTCCAACTCAAGAAACTCGATTCACTTTCAACTATCATCAAAGGTTTTCATCTTGATCTTCAATTATGTAAGTGTTTCTTCCATTTGTTAGTTGGTACCTTGCTTAATCTAGTGAAACCCTATGATTTCATCCATGATTTCATCTCTTTTGGGTAGATCTTCAAATCTTCATCACTTACACCAAGAACACTTACTAGTTCTTGGACCGTGAACACCCCCTTCAAGCTTCAAAACATAAGTATCCTTCCATATACTAGCTATCCTATAGAAGCTCTTAACATACACCCTTGAAAACAAGCATTTCCCAAGAACAATAAGAGTTTACGGCCATGAGCATATCCTTTGGCCGTAAACTCTCTTCAGATCTTCTTTGGATGTGAACACAATGGCCGTAAACACCCTTGGCCGTGAACACAATGGTCGTAAACCCCTTAGGTCGTAAACACAATGGCCGTAAAATCCATTGTGTGGCCGTAAACCCCTTAGATGCAATTCTTTGCGATTAAAACACTTTAATCCAAGTGTTTCCTAGTCCCTAAGGTGGTTTCCTTGAATGATTAGTTGTATATACACTAATTATATTCATATATGTATCATTATATGCTTATTAGGATCCGTTTGTGCTTGAGGCTTCACTTGACACTTAACATCCTAAATTGATCTTTCATTCGTATCACTCACTATAGGTGAATTCATACCCCTTAACTTATCTTTTAAATAATTTTAAATGCTTTATGGGGGGATACAAGTAGAACTATTATAGTTATTATAACAATCACATGTGATTAGTAACTAACAAAACAAGTGGATTTTCTTATACTTCAAACAGTTTCATCAAACAAACTCTTCAAAACATTTTATAAACTGACATCAAGTCATCTGTTACCATTCAAATGGTTAAAACTCTTTTATATGTTAAACTTTCTATTAAACTCTCTTAAACTTATATATTGTCAAAATCATGTCTATATGTGTATCATTCTTCATAAACACCTTTATTTCATTCCTACTTTATAACCACATTACATGAGTTCAATGAAACTACTTTGAAGATACATATCCCGATAATTTCAAAGTACATTTCCCTTACATGATCACATTAACACTACATCATGTACTTCACTACAAACAAAACAACAAACATCAACAAGAAACATTTCATTTTATCCAATTCCTTTCTAAAACTTTTACATTCCTTATCAGTCTTCACCTTGTATTCACTGAAATCATGTTCCAATATTGCAATCTTCACTTCACTATTGAAATCATGTTCTTCATCTTTCTTATTCTTGTTCTTGGTTATAATTTCTTCATCTTCATCAACCCATTCCCAGATATCACATTTATCCTTTGGATCCTTCATCTTTAATTATAACATAAACAAACAATATTGTAGCATGAAAAACAAGACGGGACCCAAATTTATATATATATATATATATATATATATATATATATATATATATATATATATATGAAAAGTTTGGAGGTTTCAAATTTATGTGGTGAAAGGAAAAATGTTTCTTTTATATTATTGATTTATAGTATAGAGTATAGATATAGATGATGATTCATGACAACATTTTATCATAATTGTTAGGCTATAAAGAATGGGTGCGCCAAACCCACTCGCCAAGCTTGTTAGCACACGCCAACACCGCCCCTTCACACATGCTAAGGGGGCGCCAAGCACCATGCGCCAGTTCAAGAGCGAGATGAGAGACGAGAAACATAGAGAGAGAAAGAGTGGAGAGTGAGCGAGGAAGAGAGAGTTAATGATTGTGATTGGTTCTTTTTATTTTAGTTTTTTCTTTTTTTTCCTTCCAAAATCAATACAATCACCACACTCCCTAACATCATGTTACGCTTAAGTGACATGCCAAAAAATAACGTGACGGCATAGCATGCACATCATCACTCTCTCTAGTTTTATGACTAAACCATTGATTATCAAATTCAAAGCTAACAGATAATATAATTCGATTGAAGTATAGGGAATAACAACATAGTTTTGTTAATTTTTTTATTATATAGTATTTCATTTTGTTTTTTTACTGTATTATAATTTTCTAGAACTTTATAATAATATTGTCCAAATACAATATAACAAGAACTCTAAATTTGATTAAGTATTCAGCAATATAATATCCTAATATGTAAAATTTACAAATATAATTCTATTAATGGGGTTTAAATTAAAGTTTATTAATAATAATATGAGCAATATTTTAGTAAAATAAAAATAAAAGTTGATAAATTGCTATTTTTAGGGCTCATGATGTATGTTTTATTAGGCCTGTTTAATACATCATTTATCATTTATCAATATAGGAACTGGGCCTGAATAAAAGCCCACTACAACGTCACGAATTATCTCTTCCAGTTCCAGACAGGAGTCGGGAGCGCCTACCGCTGCATTTCAAATACACAAACGGCTACTTCTCCCCTCTTAATCAATCGTCTTCTACAATCTTCTTCTCTCTGCCCATTCTTATTTCAATTCTCCCATAAATTATTAATCTTCTTCATCACAATCTACTCATATAGCTTTGTTCAATTACAGACACGATCGTTTCACTGCTTTTCCGACTTCTGCAAATCTCTGGCATTAGTAGGCAATTTCAGAACTCGCCCACCCTTTTACACCGGTATGTTAAAGTCTCTTTGTATATTTATGTGTTAATCAAGGATCAGTTTATTCTACCCCTAGCATATAGTCGTGATTTAGTGACGGCAGTTCTAGTTCGATGCGCTTAGTCTATAAGTATTACAATTGTTATATTTCCTCATGCATGTGTACTTCAATATGATTTTTTGTTATTTGTATTATGTATTCTGTATGAATTAGTTCGAAATTTAGTTTGATTTAGCAGAAAATTGCAAGTACGAGGGTTTCTCATCTTTAATCTCAGAATAATTTTCTAATATCCTTGAGATTGCAATTGATATCAGAGTTTGAAGTGTCTATGGCTCCATCTTCAAGCAATCAGTCTAAGTCATCATCAAACCTTGGTGGAAAAGTACGAGTCATTGCAAGGATTCGAGGTTTTTCGGATCAGGAGTTGGCATCTGATGCCGCACACTCAAAGTCTATGATATCTGTCTTTAAATCTGGTGATGGTGTTAAGCTTTCATTTGATGATCAACTATTGAGGTACTTTTTAAGTTGAATATTTAGGTAGATTTGGTTTGTTGTGAGCACAAGTTTTGCTTAGTTGTAGTTCTAGTTTTTAATTTATGAATTGCTTAATTGTTATTTCTTTTAGCCGGAAAAATGAGTATGAGGTGGACCATTGTTATCAGCAAAATGAAGACACTGCCCTAATATTCTCAAGCGAGATTAAGCCTCACATTTCAAGGGTTTTTAATGGTGAAAACTCAACATTTATTGCATTTGGAGCCAGAGACGGTGGAAAAACATACACAATCAAAGTAACCTGGTTTTAGTTTTATTTTTTAATTCATTGTGTTTGGTTGGATGGAAAATCTAAACTATAATACGTACAATTACCATCAAAGATCAATCTAATTTTTTATATCTTCTTTTTGAAGGGTTCCGAAGAAAAATTAGGTTTGGGAATGTTGGTGATGGATGAAATTCTGAAAACTGTAGAAGGAGGAAAACATACAATCACAGTATCAATCTTTGAAGTTTTTCAGGATCATGTTTATGATCTATTAGATCCCAAGAATCCTGAGGTTCAAGTACTAGAAGATGCTCATGGAAAAATAATGCTTAAAGGGCTTTCTAAGGCAAGTAAATCGTTATAGCATTAGATGTCGCAATGCAAATTGCTCTTGTTTATTTAAAATTTACATTTAAATTTGTGACAGGTACCCGTGAAATCATTGTTAGAATTTCAGAAGTTATACTTGAGTGACAATAGTTTAAACAAACCAACAAAAAAGATAACTCTAGAGTTGCCAAGAAGGAGCCATAAAGCTCTCATGATAAACATTTTAGCTTGTGATGAAGGAGGAAGCTCTAAACTTGTTGGAAAGATGAACTTTATTGATCTTGCAGGTTTGGAACAACACATATATCATATTTATTTTTCACTTAACAATTTTCCAATTTGCTATGTCTACTAATAACAATATCATATTTGTATTATCAGGGTATGAAAATTCGAGAAGAAATACCTTTGATGGAACCAATCTTAATGAGTCTACACGAATCAACAAGTCTTTAAATGCATTGCTTAATGTGATTCATGCCATCAATGCCAATGAGAGTCGTGTCCCTTATAGAGAAAGCAAACTTGCAAGAGCACTACAAGATTCATTTGGTGGAAATAGTCATATATCAATGTTATTTTGCTTGGTAGGCTATTCTTTTTTATGATTTAATATAATAAATAAATAAATTATTTTGAGCTCATTAGTTTCTCTTTGATTGCAGAACCCATTGTTTTGCCCCGACACTATTCATACAGTTACTTTAGCTTCAAGGTTGAAAAATATAAAGCCTTTGGTTGCTGCATGCTCTGCTGCAAAGAAACAAACCAACTCCACAGCATCTATTTCTAGAAAGAAACACACAAAGCCTCCTTTATCTGCAAATAAACTCGATTCTACAACAAAACAACAAACCAACTCCAGATTGCCTTTGTCTGCAAAGAAAACTAATTCTGTGCTAAAAGGAAGGTAAAATAATAGATTTCAATGTTGTACCTTTAGCCCCTAATTAAAAAAAAAAAAAAAAAAAAAAAAAAAAAAAAAAAAAAAAAAAAAAAAAAAAACATTTGTGTTTCTAATTAAGTTGCTTGTTGTTTGGGCTCGAAGGAATCTTTTTAGTGGTACAGAGGAAGCAAATGGTTTCAAGGAGAAAACACCGAGCATGGTATAAATCTATTAATCATTTTGTATAATTTGACATATTCTATTGTTTTTGGTATGTCTAGAAATTAACCATTTAAGTTTTACAATGTGAATGCAGGAAAATAATCTTCCAAATATAGTAAAATCAGTTATTCCTGATAATAATGATTCCACTGTTGTACCTCATGCGAAGGAGGTATGGTTTTTTATTAAAAAATATTTACATATCTCTAGGGTTAAATGTAAGAATTAGCAATGTAATGCCATTTATTCAGTTATTTGTTTATTATAGCATCTTATTTTCATTTCTTTTTATTATATGATAAAAAAATTTATGTATCTTTTAAGGTCAAATGAAAGTAGGATGCCATAATAAACAAAAAAAAATGGAATTACATTGCTGTTTCTTGCATGTAGCACTGTCCTTTATTATCAAATTCATAAATTACTATCTTTGAAATCTCGATGTTATTTGCCTTTAAGTGTAAGACACTGAATCTTCAATTTAAACGCAGGAAAAATGTTCATCAGTCACTGTTTTATCCAACTCAGATTCTGCACATGTTGCTTCCAACATTGTACCTAGTTCACATGAGGAGGTAGAGTAATGATCGAGTGGTTTGATATTTTAAAAGAATACTTATGAAAAAGTGATTTGAGGATTTATTATTATATTTTATCTTGTAGGATGCTTCTGTAAAGACACAAAACAACCTTCCTCATGTCAATGGTAAGTCTTTTAACAGTTATTCTTTTTAATGATATTTATGAAAAAAGTAATGAATACTTGACACAGGTGATGATAACATAGAGAAAGAGAACAATAGTTTGGTTGCTAACGAAGGCGCATCACCACCTATAAGTGTTAAGTTGAAAAGATTAGCAGATAATTTGAAAGCATTATCTTCAACTCCTCTGCCTGTAAGTAGGCTGCAGAATGCAAATACTCAAGTCTGCAATTCTGTTGATACTATGGAACCAAAAACACCTCTAGTTACACATAAAATGGATACTTCAAATTCAAAATGTCAATCTGGATCATTCAGCAAACGTAGCTCAGGGTTGAAGGTTAGTGTTATAACTTATAACTATAACATTTCCTTCACTTAATCTATATATTATGAGTTATTACTAATGATACCATGTTTTTCTTTGCAGCAAGCGCTTGTGCAAAACTATCTACATTTTTTAAATACAGCTAGCGAGTTAGTATTTTTTTTTTTTCTTTCATTGCTCGATTCATATGTTGGTAAAAATGTGTGAAACTAACTAATGTCAATCTTTTTCTTTTTTTGTGTGTGTGTTAACAGGGATGACTTGAAAGGGATCTCGGTAAACTTTATTGAATGTTATAAATTTGTATCGAGATTAGGATTTTCTAAATTCTAATGTCGAGTTTTATGCAGGGTATTAAGGAGAAGAGAGCTTCATACATTCTAGAACTTCGTGAAAAATCACCCGAACCTTTTAAAAGCGTAAGAAATATTCTTCCACAACTTTGTTGGAAATCTTTTTAGTGTGTTTATGAATGCATATTGTCATTGAGAACTAAATAACTCATCCTATGTTTTGTTTTGTAGCTTGATGATTTGCAGGAACTTGGTCTTTCAGCAAAACAGGTATGGATTTTGGTTAATTTAATTACGAAATAGCAACATAGTATATGAAGTAACATGCATACGTGTTTTTTTTATGGATTATAGGTCAAGAACATGATGAAAGATGTTGTTAGGGATCTTTTCAGCTAGCCCTGAATACAATACAAGTTATGTGTTGTTTATATCGACAATATAAGTTGTCAACCACATTTGATCATTTGAATTTGGTTGTCACTTTTCAAGGTGTCACTTTTGTTTGGGCAGTAGTTCGATAAAATTAAATAAATATATACCTATAATTACAAACATTCAAAAGTTGCAAGTTCTCGACATACCTTCAAAAATCACAAAAGCTCAAATTTCTACTAGGAAAGACTTTGAGTCGCCAATGATTTTTTGAAAAAAGTTAAAAGGGTGTGACACATGTTATATTATAAAACCTAGAATATTTTAGGTTTCGGAATCTCCTAGTTTACAAAATATCCTTAAACTGGAATTTTGTTTTTAAATTGTGATTTTTATTATGAATGTCTTTATGAAGTTACATAATTCTAGACAAAATAAAAAAAATAAACAAAGTTTATGCAGGGCCATCTTATGATATTGTCAAAAAGATGGCCATTTTTTGGTTTGGGACCGAAAAATCCGAAACTGAACTCAAATTAAACCAATTTTTAATGGAGTATCGATTTTTGGTTTGATTTTAAACCAAACCGAATTACGAATTTATGGTTTGAGTTATGGACTTGTGGTCTAGTTGAGTTTCAACCAACCGAATTACCAGATTTACTTAATTAAAAAGAAAAAAATAGAAATACATTTTAAAATTTCATATTACATGGACAAGTCAACTTTCCAATTCCAAAATCACAAAAGTTTATTTTTTTAAAATATTCTCCACATCATTTGTTATGTTTTGTTCAGAACTTCATATTTGATCATTGAAGCTTTGTATATATTTTTGAAAACTTTGGATTCGATGTTGGGAAAATTTAATCATAGGGATTTTATTTTTAACCTAAAAATTTTGTTTCCTTGGTTTACAAACCGAACCAAACTTCTTTTTTTTTTTATTACACCATCAACTTCATCTTTTACCGGGATAACTTGTGACCCATCTACGTTGACTACATGTCACCAGTTATACCCACACAGTCAGTGGTATAATGAATAAAAAAAATGACTTTAAAGGCAAATAATGTGTTATTAATTGTCATTTTATGACATTTTTCATTTATCAAGACAGTTTCTCTAACAACATACACTCCCATCCTAATAAAATTCAAAAAAAAAAAAAATCTTGTTCTTAAGCCACCACCAAAGAAAACAGTTAACTTTTAGCGGGATCTAGTGGACCCGAACAAAACTTGAATCTACTACACACGTGTCAGCCACCAAATTCCTAAAAGACTTGACCAAGAAATTTCCCTATTTATCCCCAAGCCATTGCCACATGTCCTTGCCTTTATATAACGAGACAAGCATAAAAATATTACATCTTTACTCATTTGAATGTATTTTTAATAAACGTTAATATTGTGGGATCGAAGTTTTTGATACACTTAACTTAGGTGATATTAAGGGCTTTAGTATAAATAAATAAATAAAACTTATATGATATAGGTTAGTGACACAAATAGACTGTAAAGGGAGAAATATGGCAAAAATGGGAATTTTTAGCACACTTATAGTGTAAAAGCTTTGATACCCACAATATGGATACCTCGTTTAACATGAAATTTGTAGATATATGTCTAAAACCATGATTTATCTCTAAGGCTAAAGGGTATAGAGCGGAAAAGAAGTGAAGGGAAGGAAACCGTATCTTGAAACACCATATTGGGGGTGTGGTTTAGGGGTCAGGATAGAGATGAGGGGAATCATCATCCTACTCCTCCTCTTCTTTCTCTCTCTCTCTCTCTCACATTGGATGATGGCATTTAATCCTATTTTCTATTTCTTTTTTTTATTAAAATATATACATACTAAAAAATTATAAAAAATATATTAAAATTCATGGTTTTTAATTTCCTACAAAATATGGATAATATATATATATATATATATATATATATATATATATATATATATATAATATATATTTTTTTTAAATCAGATAGTAAAAAATAACTATTTCTTGACTTTTGGTAAGTGAAAAGTAAATAAAAGAATACTGATGTGATACTCAAAAACTGAAAGATGACAGGTTTAAGTGTATCACAAACTTCAGCATCCATTATAGAAATAAGATTTTTTTTTCTACACACCACTCTACTTTTTTGAAAAATTAAATATTGAAAATTGTGTATTTTAGCCTCCCATTTACCCATGTCTCTTTTTTTTCTTTTTCTTTTTTTCTTTTATGACTTATTTATTTTTTAAGATGGACACCTTGTTTTCTATTTTATATTTTAAGATAGATACTTGTTTCTTTTATTTATTTATTTATTCTTTTATGATTTTTTTCCAAAAAAATAAAATAAAATAATTCATAGGGTTCTTTTTTTCTTTTATGATTTATTTGGTAAACCATGTCTACTAAATTTTAATTTTTACAATACTATACAAATATAAATTTTAATCATTATCATCGTTTTAATTTTAATAGGTTATTTTTTATATCCAAAAACTAAACATATATAAAAGTTATTATCATTAGGAAGGAGGGAGTAGTTCCCTCCCAACCCACCGAACCCACTACCACATCAATTTTTGTCTCTTCTTTTTATCCATCTTTCCCAACACATAACACACGGAAATCCTATCTTTTTGAACCCACTCAATTAAAAAAAAATACAAAACAACTAAGGTACAAGTTTTAAAACGCATGGTACAAGAGAAAATAAAAAAGAGAAAGTATAGAGAGATGATGAAGTGGGTTAGTGAAACCAATCAACCCACTCATTGAAGTGGAGTGGTACTGCCGATAACTTTATTACTAATTAAGATTTTTTCATTTAATTGTTTTGTTTTTTTTTAATTGAGTGGGTTGAGTGAGTTCAAAAAGATAAGGTTTCCGTGTGTTGTGGGTTCGGAAAAACGAAGAAAAATAAAAGAGAAAAAATGATGTGACAGTGGGTTCAGTGGGTTGGGATGGAATGACTCCCTCCTCCCTTATAATTTCAAGGTTTGAAACGGTACAAAAGTTTAATCAAAATTATGTGAAATTAAATTGTTGTTTATATCTTTTTTTATTTTTGTATAATTACGGCTTTTATTTGGTATCTAAAATCAATTGAATAACCTTCTTATTTTTGCATAATTACCATCTTATAACCGTTCAATTTTTTAATAGTAATATAAAAAGTAATATTAATATAATTAATATATAAAGTAAATTCATGGTCTAATGCAAGATATACCAGACTTCTTAAAATGGATTGCGATTTTAAATTTTTTTATTAGTTTTATTATAATATATTTACTAAAATACAATTAGTTTTTTCTTAAAAAACAAACCAAATATATATCCGACATTCATAAACTGTATGACAAAAATAAATTTATTGTTTCCTATTTGATAAATGAACTACTCTAAACAAACATGGTTTTTTCGTTTAACTTAGCAAACAAGCATGAACAATGATTTTTTCCTTCGATGATTAAGAATGATCATTTATACATTAGTTTAGTATCTCAACGAACAAACAAAAAATATATTGTTCCTCACATAATAAACAAAATATAGGATCTCACAGTGTGTATATATATATATATATATATATATATATATATATATATATATATATATATATATATATATATATATATAAACAAACATGGTTTTTTCGTTTAACTTAGCAAACAAGCATGAACAATGATTTTTTCCTTCGATGATTAAGAATGATCATTTATATTCATTAGTTTAGTATCTCAACGAACAAACAAAAAATATATTGTTCCTCGCATAATAAACAAAATATAGGATCTCACAGTATATATATATATATATATATATATATATATATATATATATATATATATATATATATACATATATATATATATATATATATATAGAGAGAGAGAGAGAGAGAAAGAGAAAAGTAAGCTCAACTGAGAAAATAAAAAATGTTGAGAATGTGGAAATCATTCTCAACCATTCATTTAATCTAAGCATAAAAAGACACGGTGTCAAACTTGTAGATATGATAATAACCTTCAATCTCTAATATGTAACATTCATTTCTTTGTTGAATACTCCGAATTGGAATTTCCCAGATTCGCAAACGAACTCAGTTGGAATCGGAATTTCTTCGCTGTTCATGCAATTGGAACCGGAGTTCTAGAGTCGCAGTCACAGCCGACATTGAAGGACTTGGAATCGGTACTCACAGGTTCCCAATCGGATTTTCGTAAATCAAAATCAAAATGTGAAATCAATCAGACATAGGATGTCGCATCTGAAGTCGGAAGCTTTTGAAATTGGAACATATATTTTAATCGGAACAGTTCGCGTCTTGATTATCAGTATTATAAAGAAATCTGGAATTGGGATTTCAAGGTTTTGAAATTGAAATCAGAATTTTTGTTGGAATGAAATCAAAATCGGAATTGCACGCTTCAAAGTCGAAATCGGAAGTATATGATGATTTGTAATTGATAACTTGAATCGGAAGTATCATGTTTCTAACATTTTAAAAAAAGTTAACTTGTGTGCACTCCAACTGTTTGATGAAATGCATAAACTGAATTACCACGTTATATTCACATATGAATATGTTTTCTCACCTGAATCGGTATATGATTATTAAAATCACAAAACAAATATGCAAGTTTGTATGTTATTCATATGTGAATAACATATAAAAATTATATATATTTGTGAAAACACCTTGTAATATTTATATGTGAATATAATGTGTAATATTCATCAGTGAATAACATATAAAAATTATATATATTTGTGAAAACACCTTGTAATATTCATATGTGAATATAATGTGTAATATTCATAAATAAATATATCATATAATATTCAAAAGTGAATATACTATGTAATATTCACATATGAAAATGTATCATCTAATATTCATAAGTGAATATACCATCTAATATTCACAAGTGAATATATTATGTACACAAGTGAATGCATCGTCTAACATTTAAATATGAATATACTATGTTTACTATATATATATATATATATATATATATATATATATATATATATATATATATATATATATATTTGAATGATACTTAAATTGTAAAAAAAATTAATCGTACTTTTTATTCATAAGTAAATATCGAATATACTGTAGTAAAACTTGATTCATTTTATTCACTTATAAATAACGATAGCTGAAAATATAAAAAAAAAATATTTTATCTTAAAACTATATCAATATAGATGTCTATTTGTAGAGAATAAAAAATCATGAATTTTGGTATATTTAAAATCATTTTTCGATAAAAAAAATAGCTTCTTAAAAATAAAAATAAAAAAAAAAACGAAAAAACTATGTTTTTGTATATATTAAGGTAATGATTAACATAGTTTAAGGTAACATGTTTTGTTGGAAAACACATGTCTATTCCTTTTCCATTTTCGCTGGTACGACGGAGGCTTTTACGGCAAAAATAAATGAGTGCTGAGAATGATTCCCCCATTCTCAATCTTTTTTTCTCAATCGAACTCTCTCTCTCTCTCTCTCTCTATATATATATATATATATATATATATATATATATATATATATGTGGGACAACGAATATATATTACAACATCACTTAAGCTTAGATATTAAACCTCTAAATTATGCATTTTTATCTTAGTAAATATAACTGGTTCAGTTTTCACTTGTTGAATATACAATTCTACATTGCAATTCTTTCCTCTATCATCGTTTAACTATCCTTATTTTCTTTCCTCCATTATCGTTTATTACTTCACGTTAGTGAACATTATTGTTTTTCACAATCGCGAAGGTCAAAGACATTTTTGCTTCCCTATAAAAATTATTGCTTCAATATTGAATCTGTAACGACAAGTGTTAATCATGAATCCCCTAATTGCAATCTTTACCTAATAAAACGATGTGGTTTTATGAGGTTTAGAACCTAAACTTAGATCGGGCTGTAATGTATATATATTGAAAGTAATATGTTTAGACTATAATAAGAACCGTATATGTAACTTATTTATATATCAAAATATAAAATAATATATAAAATAAAGAATTATATATGTAAAATCGCTAATATATGTTGTATTTATTTATATTAAAAAATACTAAAAGATCAAAATCGAAAATAATGTACAAATGAGAGACTTACGTCTCGTTTGATAATTTCTGTCTGGGAAAGTGTTGTCTGGTAAAGTGTTGTCTGCGAAAGTTTTCTGACTGAGAAAGAAATCATGTTGTTTGATTGTATATCTGATTGACTGTGTTGAATGATGAAAAAAAATAATAATTCAATAAAAAAATAAATTTTTAAAAAGTTATTTAAAAAAATTAATAATCCAATAAAGAAAGAAAGAGGCGAGGTTTGGTGTATAATTGTCTTTCAAACTCATTCAGCCAGAAAGATTATGATTTTGGGGTTTTCTGGGAAAGACATGTCTTACCTGGAAAGACCCCTTCTTTTGTGCAAATCAAACAGTCTTTCCGGTCCATTCAGCCAGAAAGATCTGTTTGGACCTGGAAAGATGCGTATCAAACGGGGCCTTAATATGAAAAAATTGTTTATAACATATGTCGGTTTGATGAAAATGACAAGTTCAACCATTAAATAACAAAATTAATAATAATAATAATAATAATAATAATAATAATAATATAGTAATTAAATAATAAAGTTGTTGAAATGAAATGATTAGGTTGTAAGAGAATTATTGTTGAATATAATGATTTGACTAAATAATAAGAACCAGTTGTATTACACGGGTTGATTAAAAAAAGAGTAAATATTAAAGTATAAACAATAAATATTTTTTAAAATAAAAGTTTGAAATAAGAAATAAAGAAACGTATTAATTGCAATTTAGTATCATATGTATGACATTTAATTCTTTACATATATAAATATTATGTGACTTTTTAATTTTAAAATTTGAAAAACTCTAAGAATTGACCTGTGGATATTATTTATTTCAAAAATATATCAAAATGACAAGTGTCAAAACTCATGAAAAATTGACATGTGGCAAAATGGATCTTTATTTATTATAGTAAGAATAACCTAAAAGATAAGTCTAATGATGTATAAGATGGTGTATGTTGGTGTGTCCATAGTAAGATCCTACTGAAATTCATCAAAAAGTTATGAATTTGTATGTTGCATACATATGTTTGTTAATTTCTTAGAGAATATTGTGTTAGTTACAAACTAGCAAAAAAATATGATGATAAAGATGTGATCTTTTTATATTCATCTATTTATTTAAATGGTAAATAGTATAAAATAACAGCAGCTAACACGCTTTATGTAATTTCTTAGAGAATATTATGTTAGTTACAAACTAGCAAAAAAATGATGATAAAGATGTGATCTTTTTATAACCATCTATTTATTTAAATGGTAACGCTTTATGTATTATTAAGTCATTGAACTTTGTATCCAACTAGTATTTGAGTCCGCGCTTTGCCGCGGTTTTTTATGTCTTTTTATTACGTATTAGGAATGAGAATTAATTAAATCAGTATAACATATCACACTTTATTGTAGTGTCATACATATATCAGTGTATAATAGTGAAACTCTCGAAAAAATTGTTCAAAAAATAAAAACGCATCTTAGTGGCTTAAGATAGTAAAACCCTGCTAATGACATATGTTGTGTAAATACTTTTAGTTTGCCCACCTCACATTGCGACGGGTCGTAGAAAAATATAGAGGTCAGTACCATTGTACAAACAGATCTTTCAACGTGTATTTATAAAAATTCGAAATATGGACAAATGGAAGTTTAACTCCTAAAAAAGCACTTTATGAAGTCTCCCAGAATTTGATTGATTATGTAGTTTTTCAGGAGAGAAAATAAAAAAAAAATAATAATAAGTTAAAATGCGGCAGATGGCAAAAGAAACGATTCAACGTAAAAAAAAAAAAAAAAAAAAAAAAAAAAAAAAAAAAAAAAAAAAAGGCATAATAACATGTTGATTATAACGGTGAAAGTGTAAGTTAAACTCAAAACAAATTAACAATGGAAGTGGAGCACGTGAACCCATATGTCCATATGCATTACAAAATCGCTTGTACATTATGTTTTAGGAGATGTACTTCTAGCTACAGTACCTCACATTAAGAATTTAGTAATTGTATATATTTATAATTGCCAACAAATTTTTTTTTGTTTATTATATCATTGACTATGTGGATATTAGCGGCAGTCCACAGGAAAAGTAAAAGACAAATCGATATAATAAAGCCAAAAAAAATTGCTGTAGACCATAAATTTATGTACAGTATTAAATATTGGGTTAAATGTCCATGTTTCTTTTGTGTCTTTTTCAGGGCCGTGCGAAAAGTATTTTGACTCAAAAATAGGCCCTTAAAATACATAAATGTGGTGAAATTTTTATTATAATAACTCAATAATTGAAAAAAAAATTCCTTCTACTATCTTTTAAATATAACAATTTCCATAAAAAATTTGAACCCTTTTAAAAAAAAGAGCCCTGGACAGGCCTAGTCTTTTTATGCCAGTTTAAGCAAGACTTGTTAACGATTTATACAACCACCAAATATTCAATTTGTTACAAAAGTTATTTTCCAATTTAGTATATGATTACATTGTTCTGTTAATTTTTGGAAACGCGGTTGCATAGTTTGCATGAAAAAACCTATCAGTAAAGAAGTGAAGCATGATTCCATAAAATAAATAATTCAATATGCATCCAACCCTAAAATAGTAATATATATATATATATATATATATATATATATATATATATATATATATATATATATATATATATATATATATATTGTGTTGGCTTTCTTTGGGTTATGATGAAGACAAGGGATAGTTTTGTGATTTAAGAAGATATTGATAAAGGCTTCCTTTTCCTTTTTCCATTTTCCTTTTTTCTTTCTCTATCCAAATCTTAAGAAGGAAAGTTTTGAACATTATGTTTGTAAAGTGTAGAAGAGAAGACATGAGATGATAGGATGACGATGTGTTTATGCTTATGATGTTTAGCTACTTCTAGACAGCGGTGCAAATGCAATGCGCCTGTCATGGCCCAATGATCCCATCCCTGTCCCCGACACTCTTTTTGGCCAAACAGAGTTTAGTCTTCTAGCAAAATCCTCTACTTCCCTACAATAACACATAACCAAAAAAAACTCACTTATGCTTTATATTTTATATCTTAAAAAATAGTAAATGATTTTTTTTTTTTTTTAAAAAAGAAAAGGGAGAAACAAACCTATCAAGTTGTTCCTTCATTGCAGGATCCAACTCATCATCAAAATCAAAGTCGGAAGAATGCATAATAGCCGTAGGAGAATCAGATTCTAGCAGCTTTGAAATTTTACTTGGACTAGACGCAGACGAACACAAACTATCTGTTTCCTAAATCATCATTTAATTTTTTTTTTAAATTAATTAATTAATTAACAAAATAAAAAATAAAAAATAAAAAAAAAAAAAACTGATTATTTAGGAGAGATAAGCAACCAACCTTTTTATGATTCCCATTCTCAATGATGTGAAGGCCCTTGGGATGATCCTTTCTCCTACGGTTTTTCTTTTTGTTCTTGGGAGCACCAGAAGCAGATGATTTAACACCTTTGGAATCTGAAAAAGGTATATATGTAATTTTAAGGTGATAGATATCATATCAGATAAATGAAATACCTTTTTCATCTCCGCTGTTTATGAATAACAAGAGATCATCAACAGAGCGATCATCAACATGCTCATGCTCCTCTTCAACTTCAACATTTTCAAGCATACACTACGAGTTACATAGTTGACTAGGTCAACACCCAAACGTGACATACTAAATTACTAATTGTTACAACATGTAGATGATAACAGAGAAATTATGAGCTGCTTACCTTTGCTTTTTCTCTGATTTTTAATTCTTTTCTCTTTCTTGCATATAACCTATTTAAGAGACGGATCCGTGGATCGTTGGTCCTGATTCTCAAAGGTTCCAACTTCTCTTCCTGCAATAAAGGAATAAATAAAATAAAGCATTCCAATAATAAATAAATAAATAAATAAAATCTGTGTTGTGTTACCTCTGTAAGATCATCAGGGAGATGAAAAGTGTGACGTATTTCTTCAGGAGTTTTGCCTTCTATCATGCGAGCAAGTGCACGGCTTGTGAGGTCAACCAGTGGTCTTAGCTGGAGACTATCCGCGCCAGATGTCAATTCGCATAACTTTTTTGTATCCAATCGTATCAACTTTTCATCAAAACTTTTCCTCTCCTATACAAAAATAATAATAATAATAATAACTACCTTTTGAAATGAAAAATGAAAAATGAAAAATGAAAATGAAGAGGTTGACTGGACCTTATTAGATCTCCCTTGCACTTGATGAAAGCGACAATAGTCAAGTATTAAGCCCAAGACAGGTGTAGTGACTCGTTGAGGAAGTTTTATAGCATAGTTTTTAGAGGACCCCATGCCTGTTTGAAGGACTTCTCTGCATATCATTGGACAAAACATTGCAACTTCTTCCTCCACTTGTTGAGTTGAACCATCAGGAGTTTCTAGCCAGATGAAAGACTTCATCTTCATTCATATACCACCAAAAAAGAAAAAAGAAGAATTATAACAAATACTTTAACGAAATAATGAGTTCATGTTACTGTAAGAAACTATTACAGTAAGTATACCTCTGGTTTGACAATAGCCATGTGCCTTATGAAACTCAAGTTCCCAAATCACCCTGTGCCTTTGATTTCAATATTGAAGTAATGGGAGAACAACGATAGTAGAAACTCTTACTGATGCACTCCACATTACCAAATTACCAAATTCAGATAACAATACTACAAGCATCTTTTTTATGAAGAGGGCTTCATCAGACCTAGTTGCCCTGATCAAACTTGAAGCCAACAACAAGGGAAAGCCTAGAAACTGTTACGACTTTATGCCTGAAAAAACGTAACAAGTGGTCTCCATATAAACTATCCATGCATTTCAGAAGCTACTCATCATTCAAGAATACAAAGTTTTAGGGGTTTTTGAATGTGTGGTTTCAAAGTGATTATTGTGACTTGAAGTAGCAGATTAGCAGATAACTACTGATTACAGTTAGGAATAGTAGGTAATTTGACATTTATCTCTATAGTCGTTTTATTTATGACTACTCTTACTTCTCCAAATCTTGTTATTTTAACCTAAGATAGCAGATACTCAATTATGATCAATTTTTTGCTAACATCTCAAAATTGATTAACTTTAGTAGCTTTAGCAGCACGTCGAAGAACTCTCTTGGCATATAATCAAGCTTCTCCACAAATTCTAAGTCAATTTCAGAATTCATCTTCTCGCATAAATCAAAGGTATCATTTCGGAAAAGAAAGAAAAACCCTAAAAAGGAAAAAAGTGATTTTCTTTGTGGCAAATGTATGCTTCGGTGTGATATGTGACTGTGTGCATGGACGTATAAATACATACAAGCAAGGAAGCACATACAGAAAATGGCGAATGTGTACGTATACGTGTACGTATTTATATAGATACGGCCACAATATTACAAGTTTGATTGTGCAGGTGACTGTGAAATGACTCCGATCAACTATTAATCATGAAACTCTCTTCACACAAAGAAATTGCACAATGTGAACCGATTAAGCCCTAAACAAGTAAACGGAAATTAATTCTTAAACCAAATAATGGAAGGCTGTCCACAAATGAGCTACGACAATAAAATTCGACCTTTACATACCTTCAAAGATGAATTCTCGGGTTAACCTCGAGACGATGGGAAGATTAGGGCGAATTTTTTACTATGTGGAATAGTTAAATCGTTTGAAGTGAAAATGGAGGTCGAAATCTGCAGCTAGGGTTTTTCTTTCGTTCTTTCTTTTTCTTCTTATTTTGGTTGGTAATGATGGTTTTAACGTGTTGTGCACGTGTCGATCAAGGTTTACAGGGAGTGGAGGACTGGCGGCTGGTGAGAATTTGGTATAGGCTGTTTTTTGGACTTGGAAAAAGTACGGTGTTAAATGTCAAATGTTATTGATTTTTTTATTATTTTTTAGTTTTAATATTATCTTTTCCAAAAATATCAAATTTATTGACTTTTTTGAATGCTGCTCGTCTCATTGGGCCAGATAGAATCGTATTTTTTTTAGCAAATATAATATAATCTTAAACTACTTCTAAATCTACATATGTTTCAGACAATACTTGAACCCCAACTTCAAAAAAGAAAGACAACACATAATATCACTTTGGTAGATGGAATCGTATCTACAACACCACGACATTAGTGAGGTGGACTCATCAAATATTGGTCTGGGAACTTGGCATGTCGAGCTCGGAATCCAAACTCAACAATGGGAGGTTGAGTCTCTTTCTTTTTCCTTCCGTCTTCCCCCACTCGGCAGCCCACACCCTTTCTCTTCTTCTTTCCTTCTTCCCCATTTTCTTTCTTGTTGGAGCTGAGGTGGAGCTCGGTTTGGTCAGCACCGCTCTCATCAGCCTTAGGTTGGGGGTAGGTGCTAAGTACATCTTGTGTTTTCGTATATGTGTTAGCAACAGTGGAACAAGGAAAAAGTACATGGTGTAACATACATGAATTTTGGGCATCTCGTTGGAAAATTTAAACATCAGAGAATTTTCCAAAAAAAATTACCTTATGCCGGAAATTTTAATGAGTAGCATTGACTATCCCTGAAACCCCCTTGATTCATTCCTTACCTGTAAGACATGAATTGCAAAACATGTTTTCGTATCAAACATTAGCACAACACGTAATTAGTCTCTGTGACATGACACAAAATGAATAGACATGTTTTTACCATATTACACAAAAGCATTGATTTACACGAATTTATACATGTGTTGTCTAATACCATTTTTTAAGCTATGAAAACATGCATTTAATTCGTGAGTATACATATTTATATGTATATATGTGTCGCATGTCTATACGTGTTTATACGTGTCGCGTGTGACACAAATTAAATTTGTCTTATACTTGTTTAAACAAATGGATTATGTTTGACACATGTAAAACAAGAAACATAAATTTAGAATTTGTGTCGACACTAGTATACACGAAAACACAATTTTCTAAAACTCATATACGAAAAACTCTTGTCGTGTATTAAATTGTCGGGTTTAGTGTCGAGCCTTTGGAGTTGCACCTCATTTTCTTCCTTGCCCAAGATTTGTCAAATGACATGTAATTGTTGATGAGAGATAAACAACATATAGCAATTGTCTTCTTCCAGCTCCACCTTAATTTCTTCTTGTTCACATCATCATCTACGTCATTTTTGTCATGATCTTGCCTCTTCTACTCCAACCAGCCTTATGATTTTGAGTTTACAATGTTGAGTTTATATCGGGCACTGATGAATCATGGTGGAATTGCAAGAAAAATAATTGTATTATTTTTTATTTAGACATTAATTTATTTAAGATCGACCATAAATTTATCAGCTTTACTTTCTTTTTGATATTTTTTCAATATTTTATAGGGTTTTTACGGATTAAACATCAACTTTGTTTTTTTTTCTAGAAAAAAAAAATGTATTTTTCATTTTTTTTAAAACCCTCAATTTTTTCCAAAAAAAAAAACTCTAACATTTTCAATTTTCTCTGGAAAAATCATAATTTATTATTTTTACCAAAAAAACTCGCACATTTGATAAGTTTTTTTAAAAAAATGTCATATGAAAAAAAATTGAAAAATACAATGTTTTTTAATGAGAAAAAATAAAAGTTGAAGTTTAATTGATAAAAAAAAACAATATATAAAGTCTTTTATGATATTAACTCATATTAATGTTATTTTTATAAAATATAGTTTTTATCTGTATCTTTATTTTATATACTTCTTACTTCCTTATAACTAAGAAGTATAGAGTATGCTAACTAAGATGAAGTATTGGTAGATTATGAAGTTAAATAGAGAAATGGGAAGGTAGTGGACTCATGTGAAGAGGCTATATGACACACATTTCCCGATTCCCGATAGGTAATTTATTTTAACATTTAAGAATAATAATAACAATGATATATATATATATATATATATATATATATATATATATATATATATATATATATATATATATATATAAAAGTCCTTGGTTGAAACAATAATTTTTTGGAAATCAAATTCATAAGACAATTAGACTTAAGAGTTTAAAGTCGGCTTGTTGAATCATAGGGACTAAATCTATAAAATTCATATAAATGTTTGTATTCTTCCTAGGGATATATACAGTAAAGTCTCAATATTTTTATCGATTTGACAAGAAAGTCCTAAACTTTATTTTTTTGACAGTAAAGTCCAAATTACCGGCAGTTTTTGACACTTTTACCATTTTTCCCCGGTTAGCCGGTAATTAGGACTTTTTTGTCAACAAAATAAAGTTTAGGACTTTCTTGTCAAATCGTCAATTAGGACTTTACTGTCAAAAAAATAAACTTTAGGACTTTTTTGTCAAATCGTTCAAAATATTGGGACTTTAGTGAATATATAATTTTTTTTGTTAGAAATTTAATGGTATGATACTCTTTAAGCATAAGAGTTATTGAAACATTCTCTAATCAGCTAGATCCTATTGAAATCCTTTACGTTTGCTTCTTGTTAAATCGTTTTTTTAATCTCAACAAACCGACATTGAAAAAAATTGAGATAATCAAGAAAGAAAGAAAGAACCAGAGTTGTGTTGGCTTTTTGCAGTCTCAAAAATGGAGAAATAAGAAACCGAAAAAAACGAAATTGCCCTTCTTTCCCTTCTCCACATTCACACCCTTTTGACTAGGCATGTGTTGTTTGTGTTTGTATAAAGCTAGGGCAATTTCGTTTTTTTAGGTTTCTAATTTCTCCATTTTTGAGACTGCAAAAAGCCAACACAACCCTGGTTCTTTCTTTCTTTCTTGATTATCTCAATTTTTTTCAATGTCGGTTTGTTGAGATTAAAAAAAACGATTTAACAAGAAGCAAACGTAAATGATTTCAATAGGATCTAGCTGATTAGAGAATGTTTCAATAACTCTTATGCTTAAAGAGTATCATACCATTAAATTTCTAACAAAAAAAATTATATATTCACTAAAATCTCAATATTTTGAACGATTTGACAAAAAAGTCCTAAAGTTTATTTTTTTGACAGTAAAGTCCTAATTGACGATTTGACAAGAAAGTCTTAAACTTTATTTTGTTGACAAAAAAGTCCTAATTACCGGCTAACCGGGGAAAAAGGGTAAAAGTGTCAAAAATTGTCGGTAATTTGGACTTTACTGTCAAAAAAATAAAGTTTAGGACTTTCTTGTCAAATCGATAAAAATATTGGGACTTTACTGTATATATCCCTTCTTCCTATTGCAGCGACGTACAACAGCTTTATGTCGTATTCTCTAGTTTGAACCTTCAATTAGCGATAGCTTCAAATGGGAACCAGTCCCATACATATGCACCTCTCATATTGTCCATTTAAACCGATCGACACCCTCCCTTATAACTCCAATCTAACAGAGAGAAAGAAATATATATATATATATATATATATATATATATATATATATATATATATACTAGGTGTAAGACCCATGTATTACATGGGTTTATTTAAAAAAATTAAATATGAAATTTTAACAATTTGAAAAGTTCGAAATGATAAGAAGAATGAGAAAATTTTTGAATTATTAAAATTAAGGAAGCTTTAATGTATTGAATACATTACATATATAAACCATGTCTAATAAATATCTTACATATATATTACCTTACATATTAAATGTGAAATTTTAATTTAATAAAATAAAAAAGACAATAAAATGACAAGTGGAAAATAGAAAATTTTAAAAATCTAGAAAATGCCATGTGTCCAAATAAATGAGAAGATGACATGTGGCAAAAAAAACCTTCATTTATTATAGTAGATATATATATATATATATATATATATATATATATATATATATATATATATATATATATAGAGAGAGAGAGAGAGAGAGAGAGAAAAGTTGTGGAGGAAGGTCGGGAAAAAAGGAGAACAATTCGGAGGGAAGGAAGTTGCCATCATCATTTTGGTCGCCGATCGGAACTCTCACTGGAATATTTAGCAGATAGAAAGAGGTAAAGAGAGCAGTCGGTGGGTTTTGTCCTTTTGACCCCGTTTCCTTGGCAATGTGTTCTATCGGCGGCTGTTTTCAATCTCTGACGACATTAGTGGGGAAGAGAGAGAGTGTGATGTTCTTTTCATAGGGCGATGTTGTAACATCCTAAACATCAAGGTTAAAATTTTCATTTTTATTATATTCCAAAACACCATTGTAACTTTGTCCAAACATTGAAAAACATTTAAATAAAACTATTATCAGAGTTCATTCCCAAAGATCATATATTGCGGAAAACACGGGGGCCTTTGACCCGCTAAAGCCGGGAAGGAAACTCACCTCGAATGTTGAAGCTCACTACAAGAAATCCCTAACTGCTGCATTGACAACTCCTCGAGCTAACAATACCAAAATATCACCCAATTAGCAATTGGGTCCCAAACCATGATCCAAAATCCATACTTTGGGTAAAATGACCATTTTACCCCTAGCCCAATAAGATTCATAACTAAGGCCCAAGCCCAAAACCAACAAGATCCAAAACCACAAAATCAATGAAAGCCCACTAATAGGCTAATTTTCCAAATTGGGCCTAATCCCATATGGGCCTTATCCTAATCCCACAATTCCAATTCAGATTGCTTCAAACACCCCGTGGGACAAACTTGATCAAAGGCGTAAGTCAAAGTCAAAGTCAAAGTCAACGGCCTGAGTTGACCCAACTCGTCGAGTTTTATCCTTTAACTCGCCGAGTTCCTCTGACAACCGCAAAGTCAGGAAGAAACCAATCCAACTCGCCGAGTTGTCTAATCAACTCGCCGAGTTGACCCTCACAAACTCAAAGTCTGGGAAAACCAAAACAACTCGCCGAGTTGGCCATCCAACTCGTCTAGTTCACCCGGGACCAAACAACTCAACCCATTAAGTCAGCATATTCGAAACTAAGAGCTTCCCCCACTCAGATCTTAGCTGAAATGGCCTTAAGAAGGGTAAAGTTTCCAACTTTACCCCTAAGAACCACCAAAATGGGTTTAAAACCCAAACCCTAAACTTAAAAGGGTAAGGAGTTAATCATTAAGCATTTATTCCGCAATGACACAACTCCAAGATGCATTTGACCATATGAGGCTAGATGGCCATGTAAAGTTTCCAACTTTACACGTATTAACGCTTAGAAGAAGCTCAAAAGCTTAAAAGAGACCAAAAGAAGGACTTAATGAATGCATGAAGCCCTTAGGGCCATAAAGTTGGCACCTTCATGCCAAAAGAGCTCAAGAGGACCATAGATCTGGAAGAATAGCACTTAGGACGTCCTTCAACCCCACCAATCACCCAAACATGACCAAAAGCATCAAAACTTAACCCAAAAAGAAATCAAATCAATTATTAAGCAAGGATAGAACTTTATACCCACAATATGCTGGAAATGATGCAAATAATCAAGATCAAAACACTTCTACTTGAATCACCACCTTGCACCAAGCTTCTCCTTCTTCCAAGAGCTTCAAACACACCAAAACACACTCACAAAGGGCTCACAACAATCAAAAAGGCTTTAGGGTTTCAAGATTAGGGTTAAAGGCTATGGAGGCTGGAAATGAGGCCAACACCTAGGACTTAAGGTGTTTAAATAGGATGCAAAATCCTGAAATTAGGGTT
The DNA here is from genome assembly GCF_051521515.1 of Lactuca serriola. Classification (NCBI taxonomy): domain Eukaryota; kingdom Viridiplantae; phylum Streptophyta; class Magnoliopsida; order Asterales; family Asteraceae; genus Lactuca; species Lactuca serriola. The sequence goes on along the minus strand of NC_136409.1, from coordinate 231,634,303 downwards.
TCTCAAACAGCATCCAACTCGTCGAGTTCCCTTCACCAACTCGACGAGTTGGTCCTTAAAAACACACGCCCCAAAAACTTCCAACACATCTAGTTTATGCCATAAACTCGACGAGTTGGCCCCTAAAAAGGGAATTTATTTCCATAATTTGGCCTTCTAGATTTCGGATGTTACAACTCTCCCCTACTTAAATTAGATTTTGTACTCGAATTCGCTCCTTATTAACGCTCGTACCAAAACAACCAACCTGACGAATATAAACAAAATTATGCGCACAAGATAATCTTCCCAAGGCAACCGAAACCCCAACTAAAACTTCTATCCCAAAAATAACATCTAGCCCCTCAGCCCTTGCAAACACTTCTACCTTTCTGGGACTACAATCTATAATGGTCTGACACCCCGGCAGACCGCTCATGCTGAAAAAACTCCATGCCTAACTCTCAACGAATAACCGACCAATCATAACACTTCCAATTCTAAATATACCTTGACCTATCCAATTTACTGAAACCACCCTTAGAATAGCTCTTCAATCCCGATGGAGAACGAATTCCCAATCTCTCAAATAAAATCAATCCTATCCCACCTGAAATCCGAAACCTAAGTCTCAATGGTCTGACTCCCTGTCAGACCTCCATTGTCGAACCGCTACCGATCACATTGCTGCTTAAAAGGGAAATAAAGTCACTGACCATAAACAGCTACATAACACTTATACTCGACAGAAGGGTCAGATAATCCTTCGAGTAGAAGATTCATTCCTACAACGGTTAGACTCAGACGATAGCTGCACAATATGGTCAAATCGATTACACTAAGATTATTTATCCTACTGCGAGTGACTTAGCATTTCCCAATCAATCAGATACTCCATGCACACATGAGACCCAATCACTATCACTGCCCGAAACACTGAAACTGTCTGAAATATTGAAACTGCCCAAAACACTGAAATTACCGGAAACACTGAAACTGCCTGAAACATTGAAATTGCTCGTAACACTAAAACTGCCTGAAACACTGAAATTGCCCGAAACACTAAAACTGCCCGAAATAGCATGTTGCGTCCTAGCTGCTTTCCAAAATCCACCGAGACCTCCCTGATCCCAATTCATCAGCCAGTCATCTGAAATACCAGGTTCCAGCCCGGTTGCTGAGCAAAAAGACTCCCACACAGCCGCCTATCATGACTTCTGACAGAAAGCCTCACAAGCAATAACTACCCAAACCATCTCGAGACTAACCCGATGCTAAACTGAACGCTACAGGACCAACTGCAATCTTTCCTCATACCCGATCTCCCACGAACTGCCATATCCTGATTCCAAACATATTGTGGCCCTTTTACAGCCTTGCGAACCGACCCAACCTGATCTAAACCATCCGAAGAAAATCGCGAGCAAAACACAGGTTTTCCACTAGGGATGAAAGTGGGTCCAAACCCGGACCGGATGGACCCAGACCCGGAAAACTCGGAACCGGTTAACGAGATTTTGTATAACCGGAAACCAAACCGGTATATAGGAACCGGTTTCGGTTCGGTTTCGGGTACGGTACCGGGTAAAGTGGGTTTAGAACTGAAAAACCTAGAAACATCAAAGTGGGTAGGTTGGAACCGGATAAAGTGAATTTAGAACTGAAAAACCTGGAAAAACCGGACTTTTTTTGGTAATTATTTACTATTTAGTGGATTGAACTTTGAAAATTTCCATATTGATATCTTGACTTTGGGGGACTATAACTCATTGAATATGAAACCAAAATTGACAAAATTATAGTCTAAAATCATGTACAAACTCTAAACTACACTCTGGAAAAAATCGCATGTCAGTCTAACTTTAAACGAATGAGATGTGCATGTGTTAACATTTTCACATAATACAAAATACAAAAACAAATAACTGAAAAGTTGAAAATTTCCAGTTTTGATATCCCGAATTTGGGGGACTGTAAATCATTGTATATTAATCCAAAAATGACAAAATTGTAGTCTAAACTCATGTATCAACTCTAAACTACAAGTTGGAAAAAAACACATGTCAATCCGACTTCAAATGAATTAGATATGCATGTTTTAAAACTTTCACAGAATACAAAAAGACTGAAAAACTATGTTGGGTCAAAATATGGTTTATACTTTGGTTTTCTGGGCAATTATATTTTTCTGTAATATTTTTGGAATTTACGGTCATGTTTACGGTTGAGTTTACGGCCGTAAACCCATTTACAACCCATGTGTTATCCGACCCATATTCCAAGTATAAATAGAGGTGTTAGGGTGAGGAGTACAGATTGATGAACCCTAGAGATTGTACGGCCAAGAGAGAGAGGAAGAGAGAGCATATTGTGTGAGAGAATCTATTGTAAGGAATTTCATTCATATCATCAATACAATCAAGATTCTTAATATTCTTCTTCTCCTTCTCTTCTTATTGTGATCTGGCATCATCCGTTTGATTGGGATTCCGCACCATCAAACGGATCTGATTGATACATAGGCAGATTAGGGACTTACAATTGGTATTAGAGCCAAGTTGTATCAGTCAATTTTGTCAGATTTGGGGCATTATTTGATCTTATTTTCGAAATATTTTTGCATTTTTTGATAGATCTCGCAAAAATAAGGGGGGTTTGTTATTCGTGTTTTTCATTAAAAAAAAAAGGTTTTTGATCGAGTTTTGGAGCAAAAAAGTCGAAAAATCGGTGTTTTTTGCGAGGAGTTAGCGGCCGGCGGCTAGGGTTCCGAAGGTTCACGGTCCGAGCTTGCGGCTCGGAGTTTACGGCGTCGGACTCCACCTCGGTGGTTTACGGCCTTGCAAGAACAACCTTCGCTTCACATTTAAAAAAATTAGGACGCAACTTTGCAGGCGCCGGGGATCGAACCCGGGTCTCCTGCCAACCAAACCTCGCACCTTATCCAACTAGGCTACGTGATCCTTTGTTACCTTCCTTCCGAATTTAATTCATAAAAACTCCTTTTCGCACCAAATTTCGAATTTTGACACTTTTAACCCCCCAAATCAATTTCTTTTATTTGTAAAACCTCATTTTCAATAATATATATATATATATATATATATATATATATATATATATATATATATATATATATATAATAAAATAAATTAAAATATAAAAAAAATATTTTTAACTTTTATTTTTGATTTTTTTTATTTAATATTTTGATTTTGACTTTCAGGTTTGACCTTTGACTTTTTCGTTTAACTTTTAAAATTTCAAATTTTACTTTTCGGTTTGACTTTTAAGTTTGACTTTTCAAGTTTGACTTTTGAGTTTAATTTTTTAAATTTGACTTTTAAGGTTGACTTTTGAAAAAAAATGGGACATTTTAAATTTGACGTTTAATTTTTATCTTAGCTTCTAGTTGTGCTTTTTAATTGATTTTAAGGTCTACGAGGGAGTTGAAAACATGAAAGAGAGGCATCAGGATATCTTAAGACAAAATTTCAACATGTTCGATTATATCCCTGGAGAAACCCTGGAAGCTCAGTTGCAGCGATTTACCACACTCACTACTGAGATGAATATTGCTGGGATCTTTTTGACCAAATCTGAGATAAACAAAAAGATATTGAATTCACTTCCAAAATCGTGGGATATGAACGTGACTATCATCAAGAAGACAAAAGATCTCAATCATCTTAGTCTTGCTGATGTAATTCAAGAACTTGATATTTTGAAGTGTAGAGAAAAAATGAGTTCTGAAAACATTCCGGTCACTGAAGTTACATGTACTCCAGCTTGTGAAGCCACGATTAAATTTCTTCGAGAACAAATTGATTTATTTAAAAGAGAAGTTGAGGACCTGAGATATGAAGGATATCAACTCAGGAAAGGACAGAAACCCCTGAAGGCTGAATTAGAAGCAAAAACCAAGGACTTTAGGAAACTTCAGGAAGAGTATAGCAACAAGTGTGAAAATTATGATTATGTTAAGAGACAACTTGCTACTGTAACTGAAGAACTTGACGCTTTAAAAATTAAGTGTGGAAAAACTGATGTCAGTTTCAAAAGTTATACTACGTCAAGTCAGACAGTCGAGACCTTATATGAAACCCAATTAAAATTCAAAGAAAATCAAAACAAGGGTCTAGGGTATGATAGTGTACCTCCTCCTTATAATCATAACTACACATCCATCCCTATGACACATGACGGAATTAACAGGGAGGCACATCTTCGATATGGCAAACAAGCTGGATTTGTGTCAGGAGGAGTTATTAATATTGAAGATACTGTTGGATTAGTGTCTAAGTCCATAACTATTTTGGTATGTACTTGACCCGATTGTGCATGATCCTTTTGGGTTGCCTTCACCAAAGCAACTTGATAGGATGAATTATGGAGAGAAAGGATTAAATATGATTTATTAATATATTATGGGAATAATATATTAAAGGAGAAATCATATTGTTTAATTAATATTAGTCAATAATTAATTGGTAATTAGTTTTGTGACTAAAAGAGATTAATTAAACTTAAGGGACTGGAATTGTAATTATAAGATAATTGCAATTTGGGCCATGGATTGCCTTGTGTCAAGGGTTGGACGAATTCTTATGGGAAGCCCATAAGGAAATCGTCCAAGGGCTTGATTAAAGGAGTCTATGGGTTGCTTAGGGCTTAAGCAACCAAATTAGGGTTTCCTTGTTAGATAACCTTAATTGCCTCACTATATATAGATCCCTTAAGGACCAAAAACGTGGCTAAGTTTCTTGCTAGGGTTTCACACGAGTTTTGGCAGCCTCTAACCTCTCTCCTCTTCATCCTCTTGCTTATGGTGTTTGTAAGCCATTAGAGGAGTGACACTTGTGACTCTAAGCCTTCCAAAGTCAATTTCAAGGAGGAATTGGGATTGTTATTGCTACATAACAATCAAGGTAACATTATAAACCTATTCTTATGTTAATATGATTACTTGTATGCTAGAATTAGGGTTTATAGTCTTGGATAACTTGCATGTACAATAGAAAAACCTAGATTCAAGCATTAGGGTCTGTATGAGCACATAGGATGTCTTATGACCAAAACCCATCAGATACTAATGTTGTTGCTTCATGTGCAGGTAAAGTAGCAAAAGATGAGAACAAGGAGAGCACCATTGAACAAACCAACATCTCCTTGAACTCTGAATCTATTGCTTCGAACTCAACTGCTTCTAATCAACCTGTCGTTGGTAAATACAGGCCACCAATTCCAACGCAACAAAGTTCTTGTGGCAAGTGTGCATGTGGGAACAACAAGAGACAAGGCAAGGATACGCCACCAGGGACAGGAAGAGATAACTTCACAGTGAAGAAAAAAACTTGTTTTCACTGTGGAACACCTAGACACATTGCCAGAAATTGTCCTAATCACGCATACGTTCCCTACTGCGCACAAGGATGGCAGAATGCGCCAAGAGGGAGATACTTCAAAAGAAACCCTTCCAGGTCATGTTTAGACAATGGTGACTGGAACGCGCATAAGGCCAAGAATTCAACTCCCAAGGCCAAGCATCCAACTCCCAAGGTCAAGCATCCAATTCCCAAGAACAAGAAGGTAATGTTGGCCCATAAATCTAGTTCAAGAGATGCTCCTGTGAAGCCAAGGCCGGTTAGGTCAAAGTCATCTAGGCAGCCGGCTTCAAGTTCCAAATCAAGTGTCAAGGCCCCCATCGGATCGAAAAAGAAATGGGTTAAACCCAACTACCAATGGGTACCAAAGGCTCAATCTCCCAAATCAACTAATGACTCTAATATTTCTTCATCTTTTGTTTGTGATAAACAGGATATGTCATGGGAGAAAGTACCATGCAAGGATAACAAAGGTCGACCCAGTTTCAAAATGGATTGGGTTCCAAAGACCAATCGATCCCGCTCTGTGTCAGAGCAGCTATGGAGGCATATCATCAGACTTCGGTTTGTTGATAGTAGCTATTACAGGCACATGATAGGAGGCATCTCTCAACTGTACAACACTCGGAACATAGTTTGAGAGTATGTGTCCTTTTGATGGAAAGGAAGAAAGGAAGAAAGGAAAAAAGGAAAAAAAGGAAGAAAGGAAGAGATCACTCATGGGGTTAGTGCTTAATGACGTAAAGAATTTCCGGATCTGTTCTGAGATTATGCTTGCTATTCTCAGACCTTCTGAATGCAGATTCAATCGGTGAATTACGGTTTACGTTTTCTTCTCTATACACCTGAGTTTTTCTTAAGCTGATTCGCTTTAAAGACTAATTTTTGTTTTAGAATAGTTTAAATTTGCGCATTTACTTTTGTTTCTCTCCTATGCACAAATTTAGGGGGAGAAATAAAAACAAAACAAAAATTAACAAAAAAAAAATTAATTTAAAAAAAAATCCAAAAACATTAGAAATTCGGAAAATAAAAAATTTATGGTGTTAATGGAATGTGTTTGAGGTAGATGTTTTGGGAAGTGATATTATCAAGTGATAACAGGCAACTTGAGTCTGCATAACGTACCCAAAGTTGAAGGGTCTATGCTCTGGTTTGATGCGTTGGTAGGCACGAAAAAATTTAATTGGACATGACTAGGCAGAGCTGAACTCAGGAAATTTATAGACTTGACAAATCTTGACCTAGTTAGATCCATTCAGCTTGACAATACGACGCTCGAATAGGTTGAGCAGGGAGATATATATGGGAATCTACTCGTCACATTAAATGAACCCGTACTTGGAACCGTGGTTTAACTTTTCCTCGATGTGCGGATTCTGTCCTTAATTCCGGTTGGATGTGGCGACTGGTAAATTCCGATAAATTAGGCCTGTAGAATATCATTTTCTTTCTTTCCGTCTGTTAGCCATATGTTGTCTCCTTTGCGTGACTTCCAATCCGACCTGGTACACAACATATGCAACTCTATTTCTCTGCAGGTTATATATGTGAAATACTTCTTATTTGTTAGCCATATGTTGTCTCCTCTGCGTGACTACTAATCCGACCTGGTACACAGCATATGCAACCTTCTACTTCTTAACCCGTCTTAAGTAATAAGTAATAGAATTCTGAATCTATCCTCTCTTTGAATGATTGTCTGCTCACCCGGTGTAAGGAGTACTCTGGAAGTTCTTGATGGCTGGGGCATATCAGGAAGCGGAAAACACGTTCTAGTACACTTAAAATTGAACACATACAGATTGTCTATAGATCTCGCTGCTCAATTTAGGTGGACCACAATATCCCTGGTCGTCGTCAGATGAATGGTCCTTAAGATATAGTATTTAGGAACTTAGGATCAGATATAGTATCTAGGAATTTAAGTTCACCTGTCTTGTAACAAATAGTATGTCCTAAATTTGTCACAATTTTTCGTGTGTAAGTGGACAACAATACCGGCGATCGACCAGACAAAGACGTGAAGATAGAAGGTACCGAAAAGTGGATTAAGGTTGTCTAAAAACTTTGATCCCAAATCTCTCTTAAAGTTAGATATCATTTTTGTTTTTGTTAAATTTGTCATAGTTTCTTCTAATTTAAATATTAGGGGAGAATTAAAAATTAAAAATAGTGTTATTTTTGTTTTATTTCTTGTTCAGAAAAATCCAAAATCCAAAAATGTTTTTGTTTCTATTTTAATTTGTGTGCTAAGTTTTCTTTTAGTTTTGTTTTTGTCTTGAATAGTGATTTCAGGTATAGATAAGACTCATGGAGTTTGTGTTGAAGATTTCTGAGCCAAAGCCTCGTCCGTGAGCATCAAAGAATTCGCATTCGAAGGAGCAAGAAATGAAGATTGTTCTTTCAACATTCAATCCGTCAACCCCAGAAGCAAGGTGAAGCTGCAACTGAAGATTATGTGACGGATTGCATTGAAGCCTCCTCAATCAGTCTGCTGCTATTGTTGTACCTGCTGAAGTGATCCAGAAGATTATTTCTCTCTGATGTTCTCTCTGAAGATTTTCAAGTTGAAAGCGCTATCTTTCAAGAATCAGTACGTCAAGCCTCCTCACCCAATGTGAGTTTAATGCCAAACTCTGAAGAAAAGCCCAACCGCTCAAGATGAAGTCATTCATTGAAGATTCATCATGTTCATCTTGAAGTCGTGAAGAATTTGAAGATTAATGCTGAAGCCGAGTTCCCAATGAAGATTAACAAGAAAATCCAGATACTTTTTAGGGGGAGATTGTTGGGTCAATTAATAAAAGAAAGCTATAAACCAAGAGGGAGATTGTTGGGTCAAAATATGGTTTATACTTTGCTTTTCTGGGCAATTATATTTTTCTGTAATATTTTTGGAATTTACGGTCATGTTTACGATTGAGTTTACGGCCGTAAACACCTTACGGCCGTAAACCCATTTACGACCCATGTGTTATCCGGCCCATATTCCAAGTATAAATAGAGGTGTTAGGGTGAGGAGTACAGATTGATGAACCCTAGAGATTGTACGGCCAAGAGAGAGAGGAAGAGAGAGCATATTGTGTGAGAGAATCTATTGTAAGGAATTTCATTCATATCATCAATACAATCAAGATTCTTAATATTCTTCTTCTCATTCTCTTCTTATTGTGATCTGGCACCATCCGTTTGATTGGGATTCCGCACCATCAAACGGATCTGATTGATACATAGGCAGATTAGGGACTTACAAACTAAAAACTTTCAACTTTGATATCTCGACTTTGGGGGACTTTAAGTCAATGAATATAAAACTAAATATGGAAATTTGTAGTCAAAAATCATGTACAAACTCTAAACTACACGTTAGAAAAAACCGCATGTCAATCGGAGTTGAAACGAATGAGATATGCATCTTTTAAATGTTTCAAAGTGGTTTCGGTTCGTAACACCGGTTTCCGGTTTTTAGACCCGGTTTACCCGGACCCGATGGACCCAAACCCAGATTACCCGGAACCAGGATAAAACCAATTTTTAAACCCGGAACCGGAACTGGTTCTATATATTATGGTTCTAATGGTTCCGGTTCTCATCCGATTCCGGTTTTGGTCCGGTTTTTCGATTCTAAATCGCATCCCTATTTGCCACAATCTCACCACTGAACAAGGACCAATGAATGCTACGGGCCACGCCGCAGTCTTACAACACTCCCACACCATCTGACCACTAGTGAATGCTACGGCCACTCTGCAGTTTTACAACACTTCTACACTAACCATAATCGTGGCCCACTGCCTTACCCCTAATCTATCAAATCGAACACGCCCAGAGTCGAGCACACACTTGACTGAACGCCTAAGATGAACTCGAGCCACGCCTGGAACCCCAACCAAGTTTCCCCAAAGCCTGCTATCAAGAACCAAGAGAACGCGACCTCAATGTTGGTACGTTTCCCAAACTTCCAACTCACACAATACTCAATCCGAACAACGACTTGGGTCACCTCCTCCTCGACGGGGATGCGAAACTCATCCCAGTTTCAAAACCGCCTCTACTCCTAAATCCCTGGACGATTCCCCCCCCCCCCCACTTTGATTCGACTAAGTTTTCATAGCACACGAGAATTGAAGAATTCCCAATCCTTCTCACTTTCCAACGATCGATCCGCTAACAACCATCGTTTATTCTTGCTAACGATCCCTTATTAGCCAACTCAAAGGACCGCACAACCCCTGAAGACCAGCTAAAAACTTCCTGAATCCCTGCAACGTTGATGATCCCAGATGTTTAACACGATATCTTACTCAAATCTTGAATCCCTCTACTTGCCGAAGTACCTGCGATGAAACCTGGGTTACCCCAACTACTAAGCGGGGTAACTCGCCCTGATATGACCAGGTTGATGACAACGATGGCATAACTCTACTTCCATTGTGCATTCTTGACGGTTGTGACCCTTCCACCCGCACTTGCCGCACTTAGACCTGCTGCGTTCATCCCCATGCACCCCTTCACCGTTCGTGTAACCACCACGACCCCTCGGGCCTCTGACACCAGGTATGGCAGCTTCCAACTGCTCAGATCGTTGAGCCAGACCGAAAGTGTTCTTCCTCTTTCCCAACTGCCTATCTAAACCAATCTTCTGCTCCTGGGTTACCCCAACTGCCCCATCAATCTCCCGAGTAATTGAGGCCCGCTCCTTAAACTTAGCGACCACTTTATCTGTGACACACACAATGATGTCGGGTAACTCCTCGCGTAGGGCTCGCGAAACCTCTACGACAATCCAATCCTATGGTTGACCCTCCTGAAGACATGGTGCACCATTTACCTCGCGAAACCTCAGATCTAACCCACTTTCACACGAGTCGATGTGTTCGACGGGGACGTCGAACCCTATAATGGGGGGTGAAAGTGGGTTAGATCTGATCCCACATCGGCTGGGAAGGAGAACTGAGCATTCCTTATAAGGGGTGTGGATACATTCCCTATTACAACGCGTTTTAAAACCGTGAGGGCAGCAGATCCCATAAGAACTCTGCAGTTAAGCGTGCTCGGGCGGGAGTAGTACCAGGATGGGTGACCCCCTGGGAAGTCCTCGTGCCGAGTGGCCCAAAGCGGACAATATTGTGATACGTGCCAGAGGGGGATGTTACAAATGGTATCAGAGCTAGGGCACGGGTCGATGTGTTCGATAGGGACGTCGAACCCTATAATGGGGGGTGAAGGTGGGTTGCACCTGATCCTACATCGGCTTGGAAGGAGAACGAAACATCTCCTTATAAGGGGTGTGGATACCTTCCTTGTCACAACGCGTTTTAAAGCCGTGAGGGCAGCAGATCCCATAAGAACTCTGCAGTTAAGCGTGCTCGGGCGGGAGTAGTACCAGGATGGGTGACCCCCTGGGAAGTCCTCATGCCGAGTGGCCCAAAGCGGATAATATTGTGATACGTGCCAGAGGGGGATGTTACAAATGGTATCAGAGCCAGGGCACGGGTCGATGTGTTCGACAGGGACGTCGAACCCTATAATGGGGGGTGAAAGTGGGTTAGATCTGATCCCACATCGGCTGGGAAGGAGAACTGAGCATTCCTTATAATGGGTGTGGATACCTTCCCTATTACAACGCGTTTTAAAACCGTGAGGGCAGCAGATCCCATAAGAACTCTGCAGTTAAGCGTGCTCGGGCGGGAGTAGTACCAGGATGGGTGACCCCCTGGGAAGTCCTCGTGCCGAGTGGCCCAAAGCGGACAATATTGTGATACGTGCCAGAGGGGGATGTTACAAATGGTATCAGAGCTAGGGCACGGGTCGATGTGTTCGATAGGGACGTCGAACCCTATAATGGGGGGTGAAGGTGGGTTGCACCTGATCCTACATCGGCTTGGAAGGAGAACGAAACATCTCCTTATAAGGGGTGTGGATACCTTCCTTGTCACAACGCGTTTTAAAGCCGTGAGGGCAGCAGATCCCATAAGAACTCTGCAGTTAAGCGTGCTCGGGCGGGAGTAGTACCAGGATGGGTGACCCCCTGGGAAGTCCTCATGCCGAGTGGCCCAAAGCGGACAGTCCTCGTGCCGAGTGGCCCAAAGCGGACAATATTGTGATACGTGCCAGAGGGGGATGTTACATAGAACTCCTAAAAGCACAAATCAAGCATCATTCGAGCGTTGAGTACACATAATCAAGCATATACTAATCAGGCTATCATAGTAACTAATCTGTACTAGCATACAATTCATAAATTTGATACACATATAATAGGCACATAAGGCATCCTTCCTAGATCCTTAGTCCTAATTGTTGGGTTTAATGTATAAGAACAATCCTATGTGATCATACAAACCCTAATACTTGGATCTAGGTTTCTCTATTGAACATGCGATGAATACAAGATTTGAAAACCCTAATCTAACATATATAATTCGAAATAAACACTATAAGAACAGATCTAAGTGATTACCTCTTTCAATTGGCTTGAAATCCTTTTGATCGTCCTGTTCTTGAGCTTAGAGTCACAAGTGTAACTCCTCTAATGGCTTACAAACACCACAAGCAAGAAGAAAACTTTGAGAAAGGAGAGAGGATGCTTAAAATCGGCCTGGGGTTTCTCATGGAAAGCAAGTGGTCAAAAATCAAAGCTTAGGGGTCTTATTTATACTGTAGGCTGCTAGGGTTTCAGTCTAAACCCTAATGGACAACTTAGTCACCAAGCAGCCCAAGGAACCTTCTAGAATGAGGTCTTGGATGAAAATATGATGATCCTTCATAATAATTTCGTTCCCCCTTAGTCCATTAGGTTTCCCAGCCCAAAACCCAACTATCACACATTTGACAGTTTATGCCCCTTTATTCAATTAGTCTCTTTTAGTCACCAAATTAATTCCTAATTAATTTATGACTAATACTAACTAAATAAATATGATTTCTCCTTTAATATATTATTCTTATAATATATTAATAAACCATTTTATCCCCTTTATCTCTCTCATCAAATTACCTTGTCAAGTTGCTTTTGTGAAGGCAACCCAAAAGGACCATGCACAACCAGGTCAAGTACATACCAAATATGATTACGGGCTTAGAAACTAATCCAACAGTCTCCCACTTGGATAAGTCTAGTAACTATATCTCACATATGACTTCAAAATCCGGTTTAGCAATCGTGGCTCTTATACGTTGCTGTCAACTCTGATCAAAATCTTATCCTTTAGATAAGGGATCATTTAATCCTATGTTCTAGATATCATGATAACAATCACATGGAAAATAGTCATACTTATTGTTCAGCATATTGTTCCTTGATCTCTGACTTGTTTGACATAGAACTTAGTTGAACACATCAACTTTGTCCTGACCGGGCCCGACACATAAGTCAAACCAAATCATCAAGTGGCCAGACATTGCTTTTATCCTCTTAGAATAAAAGGAACATATAAACTTTGACTTATATTCATTTATTATTCACTGGCTAAATCATACACAACAATGTGTTTTATAACATCAAGTTACTGATGCGTTTACGCATTGTCAATGCACAACTAACCACTAAATAATAACCATATCTCTAGGTTTAAAGATTATACGATATTACTCTAGGAGTTTGAGTAAAGCCCTTTGCAACCAATCGCGCTTTATAAGTGTGCACATTCCCATCCATGTCTGTCTTCTTCTTGAAGATCCATTTGCACCCGACTGTCTTACGCCCCGACACATTATCAACCAAATTCCAAACTTGGTTGTCATACATGGACTGAATCTCGCTATCCATTGCCTCTTTCCATTTAGCAGACGTTGGGCCTGCCATGGTTTCCCTGTAGCTGCTAGGTTCGTCCAAATTTACTAGTGTACTATCACTAATAAACGTATCCCCTTCAGTAGTAATATGGAATCCATACAACTTGGGTGGAACACTAGCCCTAGTGGAACGTCGAAGAGGTAAGGATTTGTCAACAGGTTTAACAGGAGTTTCCTCCTCAGGTTGAGTGCCAGTATTAGAAGTTTCTTTATCGCTTTGTTCTTGAATCTCTTCAAGGTCAATTTGCCTCCCACTGCCCTCTTGGCTTATGAGTTCTCTTTCTCGGAAAACCCTTCTCCTCGCAACGAAGACAACATTGTCATTCGGTCTATAGAAGAGATAGCCAAAAGACTTCTATGGATAGCTGATGAAATAACACTTCTCACTACGAGGTTCGATCTTGTCGTGAGTCTCTCGTCTTATGAAAGCCTCGAAACCCCAAACCTTGATGTGTGCCAATGAGGGAGCTTTCCCTGTCCACATCTCGTGAGGTGTTTTGGAAACTTTCTTGGTGGGAACTAAATTAAGGATATGGGCAGTCGTCTCTAAGGCGTACCCCCTGAAAGCTATTGGTAACGAAGCTCGACTCATCATAGAACGAACCATGTCTAACAAGGTCCGATTACGTCTCTCAGCCACACCATTCAATTGCGGCGTTCTCGGAGGTGTCAATTGCGAAATGATTTCGCATTCTTTTAGATAGTCGTGAAATTCAAGACTTAGGTACTCTCTTCCTCAGTCTGACCGAAGCATCTTGATCTTCGTGCCCAACTAATTTTCCACTTCATTCTTAAACTCTTTGAACTTTTCAAAGGTTTCTGACTTTTGCTTGATTAAGTAGATATATCCATATCTACTATAATCATCCGTAAAAGTCACGTAGAAGCGGAAAGCATCCCTTGTGGTGGATCTAAAGGGCCCACACACATTAGTGTGTATGAGATCCAATAGACCCTCACCCCTTTCACACGTGTCAGTAAAGGGTGACTTGGTCATCTTCCTAAGCAAACAAGATTCACACACGTCATCGTCCCTAAGGTCAAATGACTCCAACACTCCATCCTTTTGGAGTTAGGCTATGCGTTTCTTGTTCACATGGCCAAGGCGACAATGCCACAAACATGCTTCGTTTAAACTATTAGACAAATCAACATTCAACACATCATTTCCTAAATTGTCTACAACCAACACAGATTCATATATTCCATTACAAGGAAATGCATTGAAATAAAAAACACAATTCAAATAAACATTAATAGAACCATTACTATTATCAAATGAATATTTGAAACCATGTCTATATAATCCATGAAAAGAAATGATGTTTCTTGCCATATTTGGCGAATAGCAACAATTGTTTAAATCTAATCCTAACATATTACTCAACACTAAAGAATAAACTCCGACTTTGGTCACAAGCGATGTTCTTCTGTTTCCCATTATCAAGTTTATTTTCTCATGTTCCACCTCTCTACTTCCTTTTAGGCCCTGCAAATCAAAACAAATATGGAAACCACATCTTGTATCAAGAACCCATGAACTAGCAAGTGATGAGTTGTTAGATTGAATAGAATACAAACCTGCATAGGTGGGCTTTATCTTCCTATCTCTAATATCCTACAGATATTTGGGGCAGCTTCGTTTCCAGTGACCCTTCTCGTGGCAATAAAAACACTCTGCTTGTTTAGGGTCGGAGGAGGGCTTAGCAGGACCTGCTTTGGTTCTGCTAGAGGAGGAACCATCTTGGGACTTTCCCTTTTGGTGGCTCTTAGATGGATCCTTCCTCTTCTTACCTCTTCCTTGCCCTATTGCCAACACAAGGGCTGAATCAGTAGGAGTTGATGCAATAGATTTATCCTTTAGGTTGCACTCAGCAGTTCTCAACAACCCTTGAAGCTTGCTCAAGGTGACCTCTTCTTTGTTCATGTGGTAGGTCATTCTGAACTAGTTGTAGCATGGAGGCAAGGAATGGAGAATGATGTCGATAGCTAAATCCTCATCAAAGTTAACATTCAACTTTAGAAGACGATCGACATACCTCTGCATCTTCTGCAGATGCGAGGTCAAGGATTATCCGCTCCCCATCTTAGCGGTGATCATGTTAGTGATGATCTCATAACGCTCTTGCCTCGTGCTTTGGTGATACCTATCCATTAAATCTTGATGCATCTCAAATGGATACATGTCTGTAACACCCAGATTCCCAGGTATGATATTTGTTCCTTCATTTTTTTGGGTTTTGTGGGGGGAACTCGGCGAGTTGGCGTCTAGACTCACCGAGTATGGTCGTGGATTTGCACGCGAGTTCACAGCTGGTCTCGGCGAGTTCTCGAGTGGACTCGGCGAGTCCACGCTGTTTAATGAAACCCTAATTTCCAGGGTTTGAGACCTATTTAAAGGGCCTTATGGCCGTCATTTACGGCCACCATCCCTAAAGAGAAACCCTAAGTGAGATCTAGAGCTTTTGTGTGTAAGGAGAGGCAAATCTTGAAATTTTGTGAGTGTTTTTGAAAAAGGGAAGTGTTCAAGACAAGAGGAGGCTGAAGGAGGTGCGTTTTTGGTGGTTTTGAGCTCATAGAGACTGCATTGAGGTATTATTCTCGGACCTTCTTCAGTTTTGGTGTTTATTCTTAATGTTAGGGTTTTCTAACCCTTTTAGAGGATGATTAAGTGGTGTATTTGGTCCCTTCTCGAGTTTGTGTGCTAGATCTAGACCCAAAGAGGTCCAGAGACCTTAACCCTTGGAGCTTTATGAGTCACTTGGGGAATATTGAACTTGGAATGTCATTTTTGGGGTAAATCACCATCTTGGACCATTTCTAAGTTATATGTGTGTCAAGGTCCAAACTTTACGTGATTATCATGCTTGGGGATGCCAGATCTATGATTGTATGGAACAGATTTGACCTCAGAAGTGGTTTTGAGTTTGTGCATGGCATGAACTCGCCGAGTCCGAAGAACAAACTCGGCGAGTAGTATGAAGGTTGCCCGAAATCACTCAGTGAGTGGACTTGTCGAGTTGAGGGAATGACTCGGTGAGTCAGGGAGATTCAGGGGGGCTGAGTTCAAGTTGGAACTCGCCAAGTTGTTCTTGAGACTCAGCGAGTTGAGTCGTGGTGGCCCCGCGATTCATGCTAGGTGGAACTCGTCGAGTGAGGGAGGTACTCGGCGTGCCAAGAGAGGATCTAAGAGAGTCAGTGGACACGTGTAGACTCGCCGAGTCGCCCTAGTGCACTCGCCGAGTCGGGTCAAAGTTGACCGTTGACCTTGTTGACTTTTAGGTTTGAGTACAATTGTATTTATAGGAGTATTACTTTATGTGATCAGGCGGAGGCTAGATCACACTTCTTCCGAGTCAGATATTTACCGAGACATCGAGGTGAGTCTTCTCACTATACGTTACCTAGAGTGGTATGTTGTGTGGACCAGAGGGTCTTATGTGCTATGTATGAGATTATGTGCTATGTGTTATGTGTATGTTGTATGATGTTATAGACCGGACCGAAGGGTGCAACGATACAGACCGGGCCGGAGGGCCCAACAAGCTATGACCGGACCAGAGGGTCCAACGAGCTACGAGACTGGAGGGTCCCGCTGAGACACATCGACCGAAGGGTCGTATTATATCCTCGAGTGGCGTATGTGTTGTATGCGGTATTTTGGGGAACTCACTAAGCATTTATACTTACAGTTGTTGTGTGATGTGTTTCAGGTACCAGTGATGAGCGCGGGAAGGCCCCAGCATGATTCGTACACACTTGAGGAGTTTATGTTATGGATTATGGGGATATGTTTTTGTGATAAATACTTTTGATACAATGTGTTTGACTTTATGTGATGAATGAGTGAATCTTTTAAAAATGAAAAATTATTTTGAAAATTTGCGTTGTTTACAATGTCCTCATAGGACTTCTGGAGTTCTGTGTTCATAGTCGCGAGCATGATGCAATGAACCTTCGTTGCATCACGTTTATGAGCCTCAAAGGCAGCGATTTCTTCAGCAGTGGCAGTTTCTGGATTGATCTTTTCAAGCTTCTCATTGAGGACATACTCTTTGTCCTCGTATCGAGTGATCATTCGGATGTTTCGGATCCACTCGTTGAAGTTGTTGCCATTAAATATCACTTTCCCACACAAATTCATGAGTGAGAATCCACCAGTAGCTGTAGGAGTGTTGATGATAGCGTTCGACATCTGAAAATAGAAAGGACAAGTTTGATTAGAAAGAATCCCCAATTAAACACCCAAATGAGAAATTAGGGCTAGGATCCAACAACATTATTTACAACTTAGAAAGGGATGTCGTACTCTAAAAGTAAATAATTTGAAGGTAAGTGAATGACGATTCACTAATTTCCACCATGAAAAACAAAATGAAATTAAGTTTTAAATGTATTTGAAAACTCCTAGATCTTTGAGATACATTGAACTTTTCAATGGCATGTTTAAATCTCGATATGCACTTCAAATTTGCGACTGGGATACCGAGGATCGCAAACAAGTCGTGAATAACCATGCGAATCAACATGGTGCACCCAATGTCTCTATCACCTAATCAATGTGCCGGTAAACCACACACGCTTCATTGATCTATGACAAACATCGAGCCACCTTTCGCCACCAATGTCAATCCCAAATTAATGTGCCGGTTAACCACGCATGCTCCACTAATGATTGACAAAGGCGCAAAGTGTAATTCCATTGAATAACATCATTTTCACATTTTACCCTAAAGTAACTAAGATTGGGAATTTGTAAAAACATTATAGTTACTTTGTAAATTCATTATACTTATAATGAGGAATTAAGTGCCCTATCATATCCGTTCGGCTAACGACACTCCACCAGTCAAGCAAGCGGTGGGTGTGAGTGTACACCCATTAAACGCCATTTTATATGCATCAACCTTATACCCACCTTATAGACTGACTTCGTGAATGAGGCCTACTAGCGATAAGACTAGCTTATTCTTATACATATACATTAATTAATCTTATAATAATATAATAGTATAGGGTTGAATTTTAAACTTGTAAAATTATAAGGGTTTGAAATTTAAATCATTCAAAATTAAACTTTTAATCATAAAATTTAAATTTCAAAACTTGAGGACAAGTTTTGAACTTTTTCAAAAAACAAGGATCAAATAGCAAAATAATTTTGAATTAAACAGTTAATTTAATAATTATCTAAATTTGACATAATCCATTTTATTTACAAGATAATTCATCAAATAAATTAAATAATCAAGTATTATCACATAATTAATTTATTATTTAAATAAATGGTAATTATCTTTTAATTTGGTATGGATAATCATAGCAAATATATAAAATTTGGATCTTATAATTCAAAAACAATTTTGGTAATTATCCAAACACAAAAATAGCCAAAAATCCGAATTTTGAGCCATCTGATCCACAGACTCGTCGTGTAGCAAACTGTACTCGTCGAGTCTGTCTCACAGACTAGACTCACGTCGTGAATTACAGAGAGTCACTTCGTGAGTTTTTGATTTTTTTCAAAAACGATTTCCAATTCAAGAAATGAACGAATATGATAGCATCAAATACAATTGAAACCAATCAAGCTCTGATACCTGGTGTGTGTAAAACCAACTAGTTTTAATCCTACTAACTTAGATACAAAATAAACACACGAAAGGCAGTGTACCTATCGATTAGTAATATAGTTCAAGCAAGTAGGGTATCGAACATAGGGAACGGTAAACAATTAAAATAAATGCTAATATCATCTAAATAAAACAAATAACAAAAAGGGGGCTTTCTCTAGTTTTACAAGACTGGAAACTTAATTAGAATAACTAGCAACTAAAACAGTTAATTACCAACTAAATTCAATAGTAAAGAGGACTTCTGTTTAGGTACGACTCATTTGTTCCCATGGATGATTTTAATGTATCGGATTAATTCTTCATTGGCTACCGATTAAGATAATTAGGTTCACGTTCGCTATTCCTAATTCTTAGAAAACAAATTAACTCAAGCAATGGCCAGTTGTCTAAATTAACGGGTTTCCTAGATTATTGATTCGGGTTAAGTAAGATTTGTAGTGGTTAACTAAATTGGCCCTTCAATTAACCTCTTGTCGATGCTCATCCAACAAGCTTACACATTAACTTACCTATCTTCTAGTTAATTCTAGTTTCACGTTCGTTATTCCTAGACATACAACTATGTGGTCACAATAAATCATATGAAATTAATAACTAAGAGATGTTCATACAACTTAATTACTGATTTATTAACAGAATAATAGTTATTGTCAATACATAAGGTTCTTTAACAAGCTTAACAAAACATAATTACCAATTAAAATTAATCCTACTCAAATAATCAATCCATGTTCACAAAATTGTCTACCCTAACAGAAGAATAAGTTTTTAGCTTATGATTGCAGTAAACATAAACTCAAAAACGAAATCAAAAGTATGTAAACATGATTCAAATCAAAAAGTTACTAAGAATAAACCAAAATTGTCTTGATTTTCTTCACAATTGAATGTAGGGTCGATTCTTCAGTTCCTCACGACCTAGCAGCACTTCCAATCGTTTCTCAGCCTCCTAGGGTTTCTCTCCATGCTAGGGTATCGATCTGAAAGTCCCTTTATATAGATTTTCACAAAACAGAGGCTACTCGGCGAGTCCAGTGACCTACTCGGCGAGTCCGTCACTTAAAACCCGTGTACAGCAAGTCAGCGCGTCCAAAATCGCGAAAGTTCGATACAAATCGCCGAGTAATCGACCCTACTCGCCGAGTACGTTTCTAATCAGCATTTTCTCAAAACACGAAAGTCGTCTGAAATTGTGTCTAGTTTTTAGAACATTTTGAATCTCGTCAATCGGAGTTACGGTTCATGAGATATGGCCAAAACACTGACGAGGGGTCAAGCTGACCAGCAACATCCTTCTTTCTTCAAAATCCAAGATCCAAGCTTCCAATCGCTAGTTCCGCTTCCTTTTCCATCCGAGCATGTAATTGTTGCTAAAAAATGAAATTATAAACTAATTAAGCACCTTTTGTTCATTAAATGAGACAAAAGCAACATAAAGTATTAAGATCATGCATGGATTTTATAACTAAATATGTTCATATCAAAATACCCCACACTTGACTTTTGCTTGCCCCCAAGCAAAACTGAATTTTAGTACACTAATATTACATAAGACAATCCCAATCGAACGCGGCCATTATGCCAAGACCACAACGCATACATTTGTGTCTAAAATTTTCCTAAAGTACCCCCCCCATATTTTAAATACTCATAATCTTCATAAACACTCGCCCACTTTTTCCGAACAATGCTCATTTTATGCATCCCTCCGAATCCATCCGCAGAAAACCTCCTTTTTGTTATTTGTTTTATTTAGATGATATTAGCATTTATTTTAATTGTTTACCGTTCTCTGTGTTCGATACCCTACTTGCTTGAACTATATTACTAATCGATAGGTACACTGCCTTTCGTGTGTTTATTTTGTGTCTAAGTTAGTAGGATTACAAACTTAGACTAACTATGCACTTATAGGCAATGTACCTAGTCAAATTACAGTATAGCTTAGGTAAGTCGGGTGTTGATCACAGGGAACGGTGGTGAATTAATTTAATATATTTGATTATAGGTTACAGGTCACACGAAAATAATAAAGAAATAGTTTAATAAATCTCAAACTAACAATTAACAACTCTCGATAAACTAACAGGAATGCAAATCTCTTCAGGTACTTTGGTTTAAATAAATTACACCTTAAAAACATAGACAATTGCATACACAAATTCATTTATTCATGTTCACCGATTCCTAAAATGATTAGATTCGCGTTCACTATAACTAATCCTTTAGCAAACAAGTCAATTTAAACAATGATAAGTTGATTAAACTAACATGCTTCCTAGTGTTCAGTTCGTATCAAGCAAGACTTGTAAATATAGTTAATCAAATTAATCATTCAATTTAACCTCTTGTTGATGGTCATCAAACAAGGCTCACACATTAACTTACTTATTCCCAAGTTAATCCTAGTTTCACATTCGTTATTCTTAGACTAATAATCTCGATGGTCATCAAAATCATAAGCAACAAGCAATCAAGCAGATGTTCATACAACTCAATTTACTTAATAATTAACATCAAATAATTATCATTAATACGTAAGGATCTTCTAACAAGCTTGGAAAGATAAATTAAACATAAACAAATAATTCAATATAACAATTAGTCTAATAATCAAAGCTTCATTCAATCATAAACGCAAAGTAAAAGGTTTTTACACCCAAATCAGAAACTAAATACAGAATAGTAACACAATGGAATGCTAAACATGGTCACGTTAACAACCCATATGATTACCGACATGTATCCGCTCTCCAATCCTTCCGATCTCCACTCCCGTTAGCTTAACGGCCTTCCGGCCGCCTCCTAGACCCTCAAAACGGCAACTATGAAGTTTTCTTGTTGCACAAGTCGAAGTGGAATATCATAGATTATGAAACTGGTGGAATGATATGGGGTATTTATAGTTGATGGAGATGGAATTATATGGAATATTAGAGTTGGATTGGAATTAGGAAACTAATGTGGCTTAGGGATTAAGCAAATAAAGATAAGGAAAGTGGTGCTTGGGGAATAAGTAACTTGGAGGGAATTTCCGTCCAACTTTTATAGTTCATCTTCAAGGCCGATTTTGGATAAGATAAGTGTCGAATTAGCCAAAAGTCCCTCTCAAATAAGTCGTAGGAAATTTCGTCTAGTTTTCAGAACATTTTGAATCTCGCCAATTGGACTTGTGAGTCATCAGATATACCCGAAACACTGAAGAGGGGTCAATCTGCCAGCAATATCCTTTTTGCATCTTTTCAGCTCCATTCTCTTTCTTTTGCATTCCATCACCCATTTTAACTGTAATTAAATATTTCAAAGCATATTAAGTATATTTTAGTTCTAAATAATAATAATAAATGCTAAAATATTAAGATATGTTATACATAAAATATATATAAAAATACACATATCAAAATACCCCACACTTAGCCTTTGCTTGCCCCCAAGCAAACTGACTTTTATTATTTCACCTATATCGCATAGAATAATCCATTTCAAACTCATCCATTATCCCAAGACCGCAATGCATGTATTTGTGTCTATAATTCCTAAGAACTTCCCACTCCTAAATACTCACAATCTTTATGAACCTTCACCCCTTAGCTTATACGACATTCATTTTTGCAACCCTCTGAATCAATCCTCAGATATCTTTCTTAACCTCAAGGTATTTTTGGTTAAACTACCAAGCATACATAAACTCTAGAAAGAATTACACTTTGATACCACAATGGAGCTCTTGGAATTGATCTCTTCTTTAATATTTTATATTTGCTTTCTTTGAATTCACCACCTTTTTGTTTGATTTTTGGTATCTTCAACTTTTTGGATTTCTTTAGAATTTTGATCTTTTGATTTCATACTTGACTGCTCCAAAATTCTTCAACTTTTCTTGTAATTCTCTCTTTTTTTTTAACATGTAACTCACTTTTTTCACTCAAAATCCTACATGCTTAAGCAGGGGCGCTCAACTTCAACCTTTATTGGTTAACAATAATAATTTTCCTGGATACATTTCTGGTACACGATGCTAAACATATTGCATCCTTCAAACTAAGCGAGGTCGTGTTTTTGTCCCATGATTTCACTAGAATAAGGGAAGCCACAAATTCATTATAACGTGTTTAGGCTCAACTAAACATTTGGGTTTTCACGCAATCATCAAATATAATACTAGCATGATCCCTAATTGCTTTTACCAAAATTTTCTAAATTAAGTCCTAAGCAACATTTTTGGTATGCAAAATTTTAAAATTATACTTAAAATAGGATTCTAATTCAACTAATATGACCAACCCCCTAAGATTCTAATTCAACTAATATGACCAACCCCCTACCCCACACTTAATTCATGCAATGTCCCCATTGCATGCTATGCATGATAAAGAAAAATACTAAAGTAAAGAGGGAATTGGAACAAACTCCCTTGGGATAGCAGTGGCGAGGTTGATCATCTTCAATTTAGCTCCATCTTCAATTAACTTTAGACATGGGAACAACTCTTCCATGCCTTGGTTGTCAAGTATCGTGTGGTATAGCTCCAAATGTAGACGAAAAAAAACTCTCGGAAATGCTTGGAAAATGTTCTTCAAAGGTGTAGCCAATTGTCGCATCAAATCATCAACTCGAGAGACAAAATAAGGATCAACTCGTCGAATCTATAGGGTGGCTTGCCGAGTTGTAGTGTAATACTGGCAGAAGTCGAGTTTTTATACTGGGACTCGTCGAGTAGGTAAGTGCACTCGCCGAGTCCATCGTTGTATAAAGAAAATGTTTCTGCTCCAGGTCCGATTCTGATGTGTGTGAGGAATATTAAATTGATACTTTCCCCATTTTTTCTTCAGTAAATGAGCTCTTAATAACCTCTTTCATCACCGGACTCGTAACTAGACTCAAAACTTCGTTTTCTCTCTTGCCTAGACTCGATTCTTTCCCTAGGTTATCCTTGACTCTAGACTCTCTCATGCATCCTTACACTCAAACTTAAAAGATCAAAAACAAATACCAAGTAATAATAAAAATAAATCAAAATAACAATCCTAAATTATCCCTAAATACTAGAAGTTTAAAAAGAAAAGCAAACTCTAATGACGGGTTGCCTCCTACAAGCGCTTCTTTTTGTGCGAGTCTTTAGCTGGACTCCCAACTTAATAAACTTCCAATAAACTCAATGTCAATCCATCCGTTGCATTAAATATTTTCTTTGGACCAATTTGTAAAATTTGGTTCTTTACTTCTAAAATTGGCCAAACGAGCTTGAATTCATAAAACCCAAGAATATTGACAAGGGTTGGAACCGGGTGGATACTAATCAGAAATGGATCGCGCTTCAGAACTGTCTCCAAAGTTGGAATCGTCACCCCATGCTTCAAAACACAAATTGGAAATACAAGGGGCCATGTCGTGGTAATAGTCAAACCACAACTTGGTTCTTGCAATTCAGCTTGTTCTTGTTCTTCATCTGACCCTTCTGCTAGCAATCTTTCCAGCTCCTCCAAGTCTCTTTTTGGATTAAATTCTTCATCTTGTAACTCAGATGTCCCTTCTGTGTTGGGCAAGATGCTATCTAACTATCTTCCAAATTTCTTCAAATCTTCATCTGAGTCATACTCCTCATCTCCTTACTCAATTTCCAGTACTACTTCCTCAAGAAAAGCATGAAAAGCATCGAGATTTTGGAAAATACATAATAAATAAAAATAAAAATAAAAAATTAAACTAAATAAAAAAATTGATCAACAAATAAAAATAATAATAACAATTAGCAAATAAAATTAACAATTTAGAACCGTTCCCCGACAACGGCGGTAAAAACTTGATGTGCACAAAAGTACCCACTAATTTTAATATTTATAACCTAACAAACTTAGACTAACTATGCACTTATAGGCAGTGTACCTAGTCAAATTACAGTATAGCTTAGGTAAGTTGGGTGTCGATCACAGGGAACGGTGGTGAATTAATTTAATATATTTGATTATAGGTTACAGGTCACACGAAAATAATAAAGAAATAGTTTAATAAATCTCAAACTAACAATTAACAACTCTCGATAAACTAACAGGAATGCAAATCTCTTCAGGTACTTTGGTTTAAATAAATTACACCTTAAAAACATAGACAATTGCATACACAAATTCATTTATTCATGTTCACCGATTCCTAAAATGATTAGATTCGCGTTCACTATAACTAATCCTTTAGCAAACAAGTCAATTTAAACAGTGATAAGTTGATTAAACCAACATGCTTCCTAGTGTTCAGTTCGTATCAAGCAAGACTTGTAAATATAGTTAATCAAATTAATCATTCAATTTAACCTCTTGTTGATGGTCATCAAACAAGGCTCACACATTAACTTACTTATTCCCAAGTTAATCCTAGTTTCACATTCGTTATTCTTAGACTTATAATCTCGATGGTCATCAAAATCATAAGCAACAAGCAATCAAGCAGATGTTCATACAACTCAATTTACTTAATAATTAACATCAAATAATTATCATTAATACGTAAGGATCTTCTAACAAGCTTGGCAAGATAAATTAAACATAAACAAATAATTCAATATAGCAATTAGTCTAATAATCAAAGCTTCATTCAATCATAAACGCAAAGTAAAAGGTTTTTACACCCAAATCAGAAACTAAATACAGAATAGTAACACAATGGAATGCTAAACATGGTCACGTTAACAACCCATATGATTACCGACATGTATCCGCTCTCCAATCCTTCCGATCTCCACTCCCGTTAGCTTAACGGCCTTCCGGCCGCCTCCTAGACCCTCAAAACAGCAACTATGAAGTTTTCTTGTTGCACAAGTCGAAGTGGAATATCATAGATTATGAAACTGGTGGAATGATATGGGGTATTTATAGTTGATGGAGATGGAATTATATGGAATATTAGAGTTGGATTGGAATAAGGAAACTAATGTGGCTTAGGGATTAAGCAAATAAAGATAAGGAAAGTGGTGCTTGGGGAATAAGTAACTTGGAGGGAATTTCCGTCCAGCTTTTATAGTTCATCTTCAAGGCCGATTTTGGATAAGATAAGTGTCGAATTAGCCAAAAGTCCCTCTCAAATAAGTCGTAGGAAATTTCGTCTAGTTTTCAGAAAATTTTGAATCTCGTCAATTGGACTTGTGAGTCATCAGATATACCCGAAACACTGAAGAGGGGTCAATCTGCCAACAATATCCTTTTTGCATCTTTTCAGCTCCATTCTCTTTCTTTTGCATTCCATCACCCATTTTAACTGTAATTAAATATTTCAAAGCATATTAAGTATATCTTAGTTCTAAATAATAATAATAAATGCTAAAATATTAAGATATGTTATACATAAATATATATATATATATATATATATATATATATATATATATAAATACACATATCAATACCACTATTGTGTTTAATGCATAAGAACAATCCTATGTGCTCATACAAACCCTAATACTTGGATCTAGGTTTCTCTATTGAACATGCAATGAATCCAAGATTTGCAAACCCTAATCTAACATATATAATTCGAAATAAACACTATAAGAACAAATCTAAATGATTACCTCTTTCAATTGGCTTGAAATCCTTTTGATTTTCTTGTTCTTAAGCTTAGAGTCACAAGTGTAAGTCCTCTAATGGCTTAAAAACACCACAAGAAAGAAGGAAACTTTGAGAAAGGAGAGAGGATTCTGAAAATCAGCCTAGGGTTTCTCTTGGAAAGCAAGTGGTCGAAAATCAAAGCTTAGGGGTCTTATTTATACTGTAGGCTGCTAGGGTTTCAGTCTAAACCCTAATGGACAGCTTAGTCACCAAGTACCCCAAGGAACCTTCTAGAATGAGGCCTTGGACTAAAATATGATGATCCTTCATCATAATTTCATCCCCCCTTAGTCCATTAGGTTTCCCAGCCCAAAACCCAACTATCACACATTTGACAGTTTATGCCCCTTTATTCAATTAGTCTCTTTTAGTCACCAAATTAATTCCTAATTAATTTATGACTAATGCTAACTAAATAAATATGATTTCTCCTTTAATATATTATTCTTATAATATATTAATAAACCATTTTATCCTCTCTCTCTCTCTCTCTCATCAAATTACCTTGTCAAGTTGCTTCGATGAAGGCAATCCAAAAGGACCATGCACAACCGGGTCAAGTACATACCAAATATGGTTACGGGCTTAGACATTAATCCAACACTAATCTAGCATGCAGTTCTCATAAAGCTGATAATCATATCATAACATGTACCTTTATGGGTAATTTGGGGAGTACTTACTTGAGCTCGGCCGATTGCATACACCACACCCTTTTTCTATTTTCAAAGTTCTTTTCTTTTACAAAATTCTTTTCGCTTTTTCTAAAACTCTTTTCTTTTCTCAAAATCATTTTTACAAAAATTGATTTTCCTTTTGAAAATTTCTATACCAATTCCTTAGTTTGAGTTCAGATACACCCTAAAAGTGTGCCCAAATCCCTCAAACCAATGCTCTGATACCAACTTGAAACGTCCCAAAAATACGGTCTAAAAACTTCATTTTTAAATCATTAATAAAACCATAAATATCATCATCATCATCATATAAAATCATAAACCATGTATCTCAAAATATCGTAATATATGTAAGAATATCAAAATCTCATATCAAATATCATAGTAAATCTCCCATGCTAGAAAACTGTGGTGTTTGGCATGCGATCATCCCGAGCCCTTCCCTTTGCTAGCTGAAATACTTGAAACCAAACTGATAACTGTAAGCACGAAGCTTAGTGAGCTCCTCCAAACTATCACATACCATACACATAACATATAACATGTAACATAAACTTTGGGACACCGCCGAGCTGCATCAGAACGAACCCGAAATCAGACTCCTGCCCGACATCGGGCTCACCCCGGCACCAGACCATGTCTGGCATCGGGCTTGCCCCAGAATCGGGCATACCTTTGCATATATACAGCCTAACATATATCATGAACACATAACATAAGTATATAACATACATCGGGCTTACCCCGACATCGTACCGAAGCCCGAAACACTTAACTAATATCATATAAACTAACATGCATCAGGCTTACCCCATCATTAGACCGAAGCCCAAAACACATAACACATAACATATAAGCTAACATGCATCGGGATTACCCCGACATCGGGTCTAGTCCCGGAACAAATAACACATAACATGCATGAATCAAAGACATCAAGCATACATATACTCTTCTCGGGACCACCCCGACATCGGACCGTAGTCCGAAATTACTAACATCTAAACGAGTTGACATTGTGGCGTAAGACCCGTTCCTACTGGATGAGGACTCACCTCTCAAACTGGATGTTGAAATCGTGCGTGAGGAATCTCTGCTGGCTGCTCCCACGACTCCCCGACTAACTCTAAAAAAAATACTTAGTCAAACAAACTGAGAATCCTTCTAAGGGTAAAATGACCATTTTACCCCTGATCTGATTTGGACCATAATCAAGGCCCAATTCCATTTAATCTTTCTAAGTCCACTAATGGCCCATTAAAGGCCCACTAATGGCCTAATTTTCTAAATTAGGCCCAACTTCTCAAATGGGCCTTCCCTAAACCCAACATTGTCCTTGGTGCAAAACCAGACTTCTGATGTCCCACTAAGACCCAAAAGCTGATAAGTCCAATAGATGGCCCAAACCGAGGCCCAAAAGATGAAAACCCCAACTCTGATGAGTACGTGGGGTGTACTCCTCTGTACGCAGCGCGTACCTGTTGTGTGGCTTGTAGGCTACGCGTACTGGTTGGTACGCCCAATGTACTACCCTGTTAAGCCACTTTTCCCATTAAGCACTTAATACTCCACTCTAGAGGCTACAATCACAGATCCAAGTCCTCTTCAACATCTTAATCCATAAAGTTGGTTACTTGGTGGCTTGCAACCCACCAAATGAACCCAACTTGGAAAATAGCAATAAACTTCCATGGAAATGGCTAGATCTCATGCATGGTCACAAATAGACCTTAAATATTGAAACTTACTGCTTAGGGAACTCATATGTCACTAAGGGTGGCAACCCTAGACCTAGAAACGAGTTTGAGTCATAAAGTTCCATTTTTTGGGACTAAAATATCCAAAACTTCTTTACTCTAGATCTAAGCATACATGAAGAAAGTTGGTAGCTTTATACCTCCTTTGAGTGCCAAAAGATGAGATAATCCCAGACCCTTGAGCTCAAGATACTCAAGTTCTTCTTCTCTAGCTTCTCTTCTCTTCTTCCAAGCTCTTCTTCACCAAAATAAGCTTCAAAATGCCAAACACACACAAGAATGGAGTAAGAGAGGGTATTTAGGGCTTCTGAGGGTGGGGGGATGGTAAGGAGGCCAGGTTTGAGCTATAATGGGGTATTTATATGTCTTAAACCCTAAAAATTATGGTTTTGGAATCTGCTCACGTACGCTGCGCGTACGTGCATGCGACCCCCACATCCAATGCGCATCTACGCCCCGCGTACACCAAGGCTATGCCCAACACGTCTTATGGGCGGCCCAAATCCTTGACCCACTTGCTTAAGTCCACTCCAATAGTCCTTTTTATCCATATTTATCCCAACAATAAATTAAGAAATATTTAATAATTAATACCTCAAATGACGGTTGTTACATCAAGTGTGCCCTAAACCTTCTTAGGTTGGGGGAAAGGGAGTAGTGGAGACTAGTGAAAGTTCTCATACTCCTGAGTAAAGGGTCGTGATGACATGGTAATAGTTCTCGGAGTAGCCCAGGAGTACCTAGATCCAAGACATACGATCAAGTTGGTGACGGAGATCACCAAGATGTTCACTGAGAGGGCTTTATTCAGTCCTGAGTTTGCTGCTTCAGAGCAGGCTCAGATGACTCGGTATTTGAGCATGCTCAAGACGTACACCTTGGGGTGTTAAAGGTTATATTTTTGAATATTGAGGGTTAAATGGTAACTTTTAGACTTGAATTGTAATAAATTCTTAAGGCTGAGGGTTTTTTGGTATTTAGTAGACTTAGTTTGAAAAGGAATTGAGGGGGAGGGCTGGAAGTGTAAATTCGTCATAAGTTGAAGTTGGAGACGGGTTAAGACCCGTCACCCTCTATTGGCCTTCATGTGAGCTTCATATCCAAACCCTAACCCTAGAACCTTTGCAACCACCACCCTTATACCCCCACTAACCTCCAACCGCTGCCACCTCTACTATTGAAGTCGGAAACCAATGAGCGACCGTCGTTACAACTTTGACGACGGGATTGAAGGCTGATATCGTGGTTGTTGTTGATGTTTTTCTCAATCATCGTTCCTTCATTCCTCTAAGTCGTCGTCCATTATGCTGTCGTTATCGCCGTTGGGATGCGTCGCCGCCGCTAACGTCGTCTGTTGGTGTCGCCGCTTTCGCTGCCTCGTTCCACTGTTCCGTTCATCGTCCCTTCGTCGTCCTCCTCCTCCAAGACTGAAGTGTAGCTACGTGGTGGGTGTTTCCGCTTGTGTGTGTGAATGTTTCAGTATGTTTGGCATGTGTTGTTGGTCGGAAAACATGAACAACCTCCATGGCAGCTAACCATGGCGGCTGCCGCCATGTTGCCTTCTTCTGCCGCCACCAGCCACCGTAAGAGGTGGTTGTGTGTGTGATATCGTAGGAATGTGTGTGTTGTAGTAGTGTGATGTTGCTTATATGTCTCTTGGTCAGAAGTCGAAGAAAACCCACCACCACCACCGTGAGGTGGTGGTTGCCACCTCCTGCCGTCGTTCTACCACCACCAGCCGCCACTTCGGGTGGTTGTATGCATGCTTGGGTGTTGGTTTAACATTATGTGTAAAACGAGAGGGTTTGGATGGTGTTTGGATCTAAATTTATGACTCCCGCCATTTGAAATAGTGGTTTTCGCCTCCTGCCGCCATGGACAGCCGTTGAACAACATTACCCGAGGTGGCAGTGGGTGGTGCCCGATTTATTAAGCATGTACATTTATTTAATTAACTAATCATCTAAATTTAGACCGAGTGGCACGCGTTTGGGTTGGAAACCCTAATTAGGATTTAGAAAACCCTAATGTCAAGAAACCCTAGTCTTGGAGTTGGTCGGGACTAGCATTAAAACTATTAATTAAACTTAAAATAATACTTAATAATATGCTACAATTAACTTAATGCAATATTGGACTTAATGGATTAAGTTCTTAAGGGGTTAAGTGTGGAACACTAACCCTATTTATAAGCCCTGCCCTTAAGTGATTAAGTCCTTAATGGTTTAAGTGTTATCACTTAACCCTAATCGCCATTTTATGTGAAACCCTAATCGTCATTTCATGTGAGGTGGTCATTGTTGCAAGTGACTATGACATGTGATGGGGTATTGACTCAAGTATCTTCCTGTAGGTGTTTGGAAGTGAGTTGAAGCTGGTAGAGTCCTTCATTGCTATAATGGCTATCTACGTGCGTATCGAGGTGAGTGTCGCCTCATTGTACCCATGGGTCGAAGGCATCAATATTGGCCCACTAGTTTTGGTTATCTGCTAGTAAAGGGAGGCCCTAGGGGCTGTATATAGTCATGTAGAATAAAATGAGGACTCTTTGTCTAAGCTCTCTTACATGTTCATTGTTTGGTTGTGGTTCTAGGTAAGGATCACCTGTCTGGGTGACTATCTCACCTCTAAGTATATACGACCATGCATTTGTTAGATTGTTGATATGTAGTATGCTGCTATGTTGTAGTGATCCGCCTGATTTGTGTTCTGGTATCGAGTATGCTATTATGTTGTAGTGATCAGTTACATCTGTCTTCTGGTATTAAGTATGTTGCTTTGTGGTAATAACTTGTAGAACTGTATGTTATATGTGCTTGCTGGTTATCATTTATAGAGTGCATTTAGGGACTATCGATGGTCATGTAGGATAACCTGAGAACCCTTAGTCTAGGCTCTCTTGCCCGTTCCTTGTTTTGTTGTGGCTCTAGATTAGGACCATTTGTTCGGGTGGCTATCTCACCTCTAGTTACTAATGGTTATGCATTCTATGGGGGTTAGCTGGTAGTGGGATTGTATGGTGTGAGAGGATTAGTAGGCAGTAGTGAGTGTATGATTGTTGTTTTCCTTTATTATGTGCCTACTTGATCCCGATTGTTTATATGTCGACATATTGTGTTTGGTTGGGTTGAGGCGGTCCTGCTTTGTGCGGTAGGACAAGATACCCAGTGCGGGCCGACAGTAAGCCGTTGGCACGGAGGTTCGGGAAGAGCGGTAGGGTTGAGGTGGTAGGCCAACAACCCCTGGGTATTCCGGCTCAATGTCTGATTGGACCTGTTGTATATTGACATTCCAACCTGGGGTATTCCATCCCAAGGATGACCGAACCCGGAGGTTGACTGGGTCTGAGGTATTCCAACTCGATGGTTGACTGGACCCAACATGTTTGATTGTATATGTGATATGTTTATATGGTTGTATTTTGAGGGAAACTCACTAAGGTTTATGTTTACCCAGTTGTTATGGTTTCAGGTATCATCGTTTATTGCTGGAAGGCGAAGGCGGGACTATACACACTAATCAGCAACATTGAAGATTCCGTGTTTCTACAATA
Organism: Lactuca serriola; assembly: GCF_051521515.1. Taxonomy (NCBI): domain Eukaryota; kingdom Viridiplantae; phylum Streptophyta; class Magnoliopsida; order Asterales; family Asteraceae; genus Lactuca; species Lactuca serriola. Next base: position 231,601,922 of record NC_136409.1, on the reverse strand, counting down.
CTCTGATTTTTAATAAATGTAATTCAGAATAAATGGTTTTCTTAATTAATGGATTAATGAATTGGGAAGTTTTACCTTAATAAAAATTAACTTTTTTTGTTGTGAAAACGGGACGTTACAAAATACTTGTTTTTTTCATGGTATAGTTTCATATGAATAACTAGATACTAAACATTATGTATCAATTCATGTCTTAGATTACTATCATTATTCAAGTTCTTCTAAAGATAGTATCATTCCAATGGAAATAGATACATGTGAGGAAGTAGCAGTCAAGAATTTCATTTGTAAACATACATAAAACATAAAACTTTGAATATATATACAAAAATAGGCACATACTAAGCCTGAAAAAATATGAAAGGACTGGATTTTTGAAGCAAATGTCTTCAACAACTTGTACCCATCATTGCAAATCAGCATTACATGTTGGGAAACCTTTGAATCCCCACGTAGCAAGATCATCCAACATCTCAGAAGTACCCAAAACAATTATAAACAATGCTCCAAATTTCCTAAACCGTACAAGCCTTTTCTTCATCAGAAATGTTACAAAAAAATAAAGAAATGAGAGGATTTTGGATCTACATTTTGAAACTTATAATCGTAACTTCAAATCAATAAAATGGGATAATCAAAAGGACAATCAAGGAAAGCTTCAATATGTTTCATCAATTCTTGTAAATTCCACCTAAGATCAATAATCAAAAATTTCTGAAAGAAACTCTTTTACTCAAATAACACACAATCAAATACCCCCATATCAGTCAAATTTCAATCGGTACTATGTCATAGAAGCTTATGTAACTGCACTAGGCCAAGCGCAAGCCTAATTTTATTCAAATCATGAAATTGAAGAGAAGCGGAAAAAACGAGAGATGATTAAATTGAAGAGAAGTAAAGGAAAAAGGATTAACTGCCATAAGTGGACATGTAATTACTAATAGCGATGAGAGGAACACTAGGAGGTCTAGATTTGACGAGGTTAAGGAGAGTGTCTAGGTTAGGAACGGAAGTTGAGTTTAGGAGACTTGCAACCGCTTTAGCGAATGTTCCGACCACCATTATCATCGTCTTCCTTGGTAATCCTCCCAAGTGATTTGGTCTACCCGCCCACTCCATTATCCGCCCCATAATTGATTATTGATACACCACCACCACCACCACCACCTCTGCCGCTGCCTCCGACAACAAAATGGGGGAAAACAAGTTAGGTTAAAATTGATCGATCTTCTCCTTAGAATGAACCATGCCGACTGTCTTCCTGTTTCTCGGAGATTGATTTGTGACGGATTGATAATTGGATCCGTTTCTTTTAGGTGTAAGCTTAAGAGAATTAATCGGTAGGATTCATGGAAACTCCTTTATGTTTCTACGCTCAATGGATTTCTCTTGAAAATTGAATTGCTATTTTTTGAGTTACTAAGAGCATTAGAATTTCTAGCTCTCACCGGACTCCTTCCACTCGGATCGAGTACTCAACGCTCCTTCCTTGGACTTACTGGACGACAAACTATCTCCGATGTATCGATTCATACCTCCTGAATCGTTTCATCTCCAGATGTTGTGCGGCTGAGGGAGGAATGACAAGAAATCTCTCGCAATTTAGATGTGTCATAGATAAGGGAGGGAGGTGGTAAGATAGACATTGATTTCATCTTCGATTGGGATGCCACTTGAAGAAAAATGGAGAATCGAGACAACTAACAGAGTAAGAAGATGAGATAGCTGCCTTTTCTATCGGTTCGTCGTTGATTTTTTACTCGGTCGGTGGCGACATCACATGGGATCTAGACAACGATGGTAAGGGAGGATGGTGAGAGAGTGTGTTCATGGGTTTCTTACGGCCCGCTCCCGAGTTCAAGTTAAGGAGAGAAAAGAAAGGAAATGAGAGGAAGTGGAGAGAAAAGAAAGGAAATGAGAGGAAGTGAGAGGAAAGTAAGAGAGATTGGTGCTCCCGAGTTTCATTAAAGGAAGGAAGTGAAAGGAAACAGAATGATCACTTTCCCTCCTAACTTTCCTTTCGATTTGGGAGGGTTTGGAAAGAAAAAACAAAATGTTTAACTTTCCTTTCATTTCTCTCTAACTCGGGAGCACAAAAGAGAAATTTCTTTTCTCTATTTTCTCTTCTTTTCTCTATTTACTTTCTTTTCTCTTCTGTTCTTTTCTTTGCTACAACTCGGGAGCGGGGTGTTAGTTTTTTATCGTCGATTGAGAGAGATGATTTTTAGTTTTTTACATTTCTAATTTATTAGAATATAAATTTAAGAAATTATAATTAAATTTTTGTTTCCTAAACAAACCCTGTGCTAATCTGATTAAGTTACCCCTCAACTTTAATTTTCTACTTATTTACAAATATGCCACCAAGCATCTTAGCCATTCAAAATTTCAATTTAACGTTTCACTTTTAGTTCTCGGGTTTTTGGGAAACTGTAAGTTCTTAAATAATATATTTTTTTTTCTCTCTCTCCGTATATAAAAAATTTAAAAGAAAAATAGTTCAAATGATCCTCAATTAAGCATGTTGAGTTAAGCATAAAGTGTGTGTGTATATATATATATATATATATATATATATATATATAGAGAGAGAGAGAGAGAGAGAGAGAGAGAGAGAGAGAGATTAATGGATTGTTACATCATTAATTAAACATTTATATAACATCATCCAAAACCTATTAAATACGTATTTTCAATTTTATATTTTCAGCCGAACCATTTAACATTTAATGATTATTTAAGTTCTTCATTCAACTCTATGAAATCCTATTATTTATATTTTTATTCATTATCATATTCAACTGGTATAGTATTTAGTTACACTATATTCAATTTTTATTGAATCATATTCATCATTTCAACTCATCTCATTATTTACATTTTATTCAACTTTTATTCATTATCATATTCAACTCATATTCTATTCAACTTTTATTCAATCATATTCATCATTATCTTCAACTTGTATGCTACTTAATGATTTTGATTATATTTGTTTTCCTTTTCTTTTATTAATTACCAAAAAATATTTCGTATAAATATATTTTTGATCGTTGGTTTCTTACAGCAGTATAGCAAGTTTCCAATAGAATTAAAAATATCAGCATCACTTAAAAAACAAATATACCATAAAAAAAACTACAAGAAGATGTATACAAACCACACATTAAAAACTCTTAAAATAAAGCTCATAACACATGTTATTTTCCCCAAAATTAACGACAGAAACAACCTAAAAATAAAACAAAATATACGAACGTAATAACATTTTCATGTAACATGACATCTAAACATTTTATGAACTAAATTAAAATCCAATAAATAAACATTTGAATTTGGGGGTTTCGATTCAATTCGAAGTTTGACTTTATTCTTGAAATCGAATATCTTGGAATTTTGACAAATCTCACCCGACACCAATTTGAATGTTCATTATTATTCCTGGATTAGAAATTCCTTATCCTTTTCAAGATTTTCCATTGCAGTCGCTTCCAAACTAATCTCTGCATCAATGCTCCTTCCACCATCCTTTCCTCGATACAAATAAACCATACCATCAAACCGGTTATTTGCCCCGCTTCGAACGCTTTCCGGTTTTCCAAACCCGAAATCCACATCGTAAACCTTAAACCTAGGCGAACTCCCGACGGCGACACAGTTCACGCCGGCGTCCTTATACTGAAATATAACCGGATTACTTTCCCATTCCTTGTTCCGTCCCTCAATAGCCTTCGCATCGTGGGCATCAATCGCTTTTTGGATCATCGACGCCGCGAATTCAGGCGGATTCGCCTGCAATAATCCAGCGGCTGTCACGGTGAAGATCGCTTGTATCAGGTTACCGAAGTAGCTGTCCGGCATCGGAGGGTCCACTCGTTTCCGGCAATCGGCGAAGACAGTGTAGACGGTGTAGTCCTCCGGTTTGAGTTGGCGAGCGCGTGTGACTGCGTGCCATATATGTGTGGAGAGTGATTGGAAGGTGGAGAATGGCTTGGTGGATCCCTCCGGTGGGTTGGCGTTTACCTTCGCTTTGATTTTATCGATTGCGGATTCCGAAAACCTGAAGATCTTCTCCCTCAACGGTGGCGCCGCTGCCGGCTTTGCATCGCCGTTTTGTTGGGCCGGAGGTGTGAGGTCTAGTTTCACGCGCGTGTTTCGGGCTTGAGTTCGGTCAAGGAAAGGCTGAACGGATATGGATTTAGATCCGTTGCAGATTTCGGCCCATGAGCTCATGAAGTGCCACGTGGATGTGCCATCTAAGATCGCATGATTGAACGTACAGCCCAATGCAAGTCCATCTTTCAGCTTTGTCATCTATAAGAAAGCCCAAATACATTAATTTACTTTTGTAATGATGTATTTGCTAATAAATTTTAAAATTTAAAAACAAGATAAATACCTTTTATGAAAATCCTGTATTTAATATTTCATATAATTATTAATTATTAATGAAAAAGCAATAAAGTTAACATACTGAACAACTTAAAAGGCAATTTATTACAATGAGTTTAAGACAAAGTTGGTACTTGGTAGGTATGAAAAGTCAAAAATACTCATTTATTGCATGATCTTAAATATTTAATGAGAAATAATTTCTGATTTTTGAGGAATTTTATAGCTGGAATTTATAAAATCCAAAAATCGAAATAAATATTTTATTTTATTTTATAGACTCCGCTGATAATATTCTTTCGTTTATGATTGCATAGTGTTAATTTAGTATAGAGTTATCTTCAATAAACCCTCTAACCTTAAACAAACCCAACCTACCATTCTACCATCAACTTTATAAGTATTTTAGTAGAATGTTTTTTTGACATTCCTAATTGCTTGATTTTGTCCAAAGATGCATAATTAGTAAAAAAAACATTTATTAATTTAATTAACGACAAGTAAAGATAACTACAAACAGCTAATGACTTAATGAATCTATTTAACTTCGAGAGATATGGCCATTAATATAAGTTGTCATGTATATAAAAAAAAAGATCTAATAATTATTATGAGAAAAGAGAACAAAATTTGTGAATGGAATAAGTGAATAACCATATTGATCACTACTTGAGATTCGTCATAGAAAACCGACTTATTTCTAATAAATTATATTTAACTTCGAGAGATATGGCCATTAATATAAGTTGTCATGTCTGACTTCAACAACTAAAGATTACATATTATGGCTAGAAAACATTTGTATTTTGCAATTGTTCTGGTAAAAACAAAAGAACTTAAATCATTCGTGCTAATAACAAATAAACATTAAAAAAATAATATAATTTAAAAATAAGTCAACAATACCTGGATCGATAAAAGTGGACGATGAAGTCCCTCTATGTTCAAAACACCATTATAAGGCATCAATTCTTTAAGCTTAATGGTGCCATCTTCATCCATCAAATCTGCAGTCTCAATGCTTTCTGCAGTTGCAGACACCACCTCCACCCCCTCCATATCATCATCATACACCACCTTAAAAACCCCATCTTCATCTTTATCAAGCTTTCCCGCCAACTGATGAAAATCTTCCAAAACTACCCTTAACCCATCTTTCAATTTCTCCACAGTGTCCTCAAACTTATCCACCCCACCTTTGTAAATCAACAGTTTTTGATTGTAGTAGAAGGCTATGTAGGGAAGATCAAATGTCACAAGTTGACACTCTTTTTTCCCTAGTGACTTTTGAGGCTTGACATGTGTCTTGTTTAGGATTTCTACCTTCAAATGCTTCTCTTCATTTGTGATTTGGGTTGCCATTGTTTGGTTAGAGATGGAAAGCAAGAGAGGACAAGACTTTTAATTTCTTAGGAGTTGTGGGTTGAAAAAGGTTTCAAGTGAGATACTTATAATTCATTTCAGTGTGGTTGAAATTGCATTTATGGTGTCATGTGTATAGTTGTGACCATTTATTACCCTTCTACCATTTGCAACTATGGTATGGATGGAAAGTTACGAGTAAAGATATATGGTGCTTTCATTTCTATCAAAAAAATATTGGTCGTAAAAAAGATATTGTTAAGTACATTTAATTAGTTATCATATATATTAAAAGTTCCATGTAATCAATTTTATGGAGTGTTTTTAGCAAAATTAGATGGATATTGGTACCATCAAGCTGTAGCTTTTATTTATGTGAAAATGTGCAGCAAAAGTAACTATAAACTTTTGAGAGATATAAAATAACATAAAAGTTTAAAAAAAGTTTTAAAACTCCAAAAAAATATTTAAAATAATTTTTTGATTTATAACGTTTTGTTTAAATTAAAAGTTTTATGTTTGTATATCCGAACAAAGTTTATTCATTAATTCAAGTTTTTTTTCTTAAAAACTAAAAGTTTAAGTAACTATATCATCTCAAAAATTCGTTATCTAATATGCTCACAATGTTTTCTATGTTTACAAACCATGTAATAATATGTGAAGCAATGATTATCATTACTTAGAATGTTTTCGATATTTACAAAGCATGTAATAACATGTGGAACAATGACTAACAATGCTCACAATGTTTTTGATATTTACAAAGCAAGTAATAATATGTGAAACAATGACTAAGGATGCTCACAATGTTTTCGATATTTACAAACCATGTAATAATATGTGAAATAATGACTAACATAAATGATGATTTTGAAACATTATGATAAACATTTTGAATGATTTTTTTTTTCTAATTATTTTAGCTGTTATTACAAAATACAAAATCATGATTAGTATTTTATTTAAGTGTTCAACCTTTTTATGAATTATATTCAATATATATATATATATATATATATATATATATATATATATATATATATATATATATATATATATTGAATATTTTTTATCTATCATCACAAGCATACATGTAACTGTTTTTTAGTATTACTTGTTTACCAAATGCTCATACTTTTTTTTTTCCTTTTATTAATATTTATCATTTGAAGCTTTGAAGGGGTTTTAATTAAAGCGACACGTAAGCACTGAAAATTAATTGCTTGAAAAAGTGGGTTAATTCTCCTTTTTTGGTTTACTATTTATTTTTTTAATAAATATTTATCATGTTTTCATATTTCTATATAAACTTTCATGAATAAGAAATCAATACTGATACAATCACTTTAACTATGAAACTGGGAATATTGATTCGTACATGATATATATATATATATATATATATATATATATATATATATATATATATATATATATATATATATATATATAGAGAGAGAGAGAGAGAGAGAGAGAGAGAGAGAGAGAGAGAGAGAGTTAGGTTCAAATGTTTTCACTATCTATTGTGTGCCTGTATGATTGATTCTGGACCAATCATTTTAGTTATTTTAAGAAAGTAATTAATACATATTAACTGCTAAAAATGTAATTAATACCTATTATATCTTCAATATGTAATATGCATTAATTACTTTCTTAAAATAACTAAAATGATTGGTCCAGAATCAGTCATACATGCACACAATAAATAGTGAAAACAAAATAACCTAACCCTATATATATATATATATATATATATATATATATATATATATATATATATATATTTCCATTTACGACAATTTATGTTTTAAATGTTGTATTGTTTAGTTTTATAAATCATAAATTGTTATGTATTAAAAAAATTATTATATACAAATCGTTTACAATACCAAATATTAATAATAATAATCATCTTCATGTAAACTTTTTTTTATATGTATTTATTATATCACCATCAAGTGGCCATAAGCCACTAATCACATATAATTATTGCTAAATCTTATAAACGACTTTATTAATTAAAATAACTATTTTTTTGTAAAACAACTTTATTAATTAAAATAACCATATTTCGGAGTACATAAGAACAATCCAGACTTGGGTCGCTCAGTGTATTTCATAATATGATATTCCGAAGTATTTATTTTCATTTCGGAGCAGTGGTGTGTAGTAGGAATTGACTCCGGAATAGACGTACATTCTGGAGGTTTGTTCCGGAGTGTTACAAAATTGGGTATTTGTGTGTTTTTGTTCCATACATTTTCATATATGCAATATATTTGTGTTTTTGATATCTTCATTACACGTTCCAGAATGAGTACATATACATAATGTTTTAAAAACTAATTTTTTAGTTGAACCGATAGGGTGACCGGTTCCCGGTTCAACCGGTTTCTATAATTTTCAATATTATTTCCTATTTACATACACATACATGGACATCCACAAGTTTAAACATTAAAAATACACATAAATATAAGTTGAAGATCAATCCAAATACATTAAAACACATAACCGTAAGTTTTACATCAATCAACGTATACCAAAAATAAAATAAAGTATAATACATAAACAAAATATAGTTTTAGATGAATACAACCACATTAAAAAGCTTTATAATATTTACCATGTGTTTTTATTCAAAAAAATCTAAATAGATGTAAAAAAACTAAAGTTTGTTATGAAAATGATTCATTTCTATGTGTATTTATTTAATTTAACCGGTTCATTCTGGTTCATAAATAGACATAAAACCAATGCTAGTTGAATCGTTCCCTCATTCAGTTCCCGGTCCAACCGGTTCGACCGGCCGGTTCAAACTGGTTTTTAAAACATTGCATATACAATATTTTTTTGAGTGTCAGTTTCTAGTGGAGGGCAATGACAGCATATCATATGATCTATGCAATATATTGCTCCAGACTACACATGTATTGGTGTAGATATAAGCAATGATATCAACTTCGTTGGGTTAATTACGTTGGTTGCTTCCAAGTCCAGGTTATACACTAACCAAATACGTCTATCTTTTCAATGTCTTGGATAAAATATAGTTATGCACATTCTAGACGATAGTGATGTTAGATATTTTCTTAGTTTTGTTAGTAGTATGCTTCCCAACATAGTCCAATTGTTTATTATTAGTAATGTTATGGAAAGTGGTATTCATCAATTTCTTGTGCTAGTTCCAACTAAATACGAAGAACCAGATGACGTGATGGTTGTATTACCACCATTGATAGACAAACCACAAGTCAGACGACCACAAAATCATAACTTTATCCCATCCTAAGGCGAATGTCTGATTCATAAATATGCATCCATTGTCAAAGGATCGGTCACACAAGCAGAAACTGTGACGCTCAGTTTCTCGCAGATTCCACAAAAACCGAATCTTCTTGTACGACCAACTCAAGTGCCAAACGTAACGTTAAGTGAGTAAATCTAACGTTAAAACTAGTCAAAATAATAGCCAACAATATGATACAGTTGACCTTAAAAACAAGTGATGGTATTTATACGAAATTAGAATATTTTACAATACGTTGTTCAGAAGCATAAACTTGTTTTTGTTATATCGTCATAAGTAAATTGTTTAAAACAAAAAGAAAAAAAAAACATAACTCAAACATCAGGGTAATCTGCAATATCTATCAACATGACACTCTCAATCCACCACAAAGCAGCACTTCCAACAATTCGTTAAGGGGGGGGGGGGGGTTGCATAAAAGAATATAAAAACGTTAGTATTATGTTATTTTGTCATATCAACTTTTAGATTATTAGTTGGACTAAGATACATACCCTAATAACATCAAGAATACGTTCATAATTAGTAGCATGTAAACACCTCATCCTAGGGTATGTAAATGCCCAAGGGATAACACCGGGTATAGACGAACCAACTGTACTACTGTTGGGAGATGTCTCCATGATCCAAATCTACAAAATTAAGATGTCAAACAAGTAAAAAACATAATAAAGTTACATTATTTTTTGCTTATTAACTATTATGAAAAATAGTCGACATACCTTAAATGCATAGACAAATCCCTACACAGTATATGTATGTCTACTGCCAACTCTTGGTTGGGTGGGGTGCAAATGCTCCTTAATTTTATTAAAGTCATCTAAATTAGAGACGACTGCAAGAAAATTATCAATAATCGGCTGCCGAGGGTATTTCCCAAAAAATTCTTACTCTAGCATATATAGTCGGGAGACTATCACCGCATCTACATCACCTAATTGATAAATCAAGTCATTAAACACGTCCATAAGGTCACAAATGTTCACCGAACGTGAAACCGACACAAATGGAAACACACATTTTCTGAACTATGCAAAAGTAGAACCGGCCGGGGGGGGGGGGGGGTAGTCCCCAAACTGCAACCCAGTAATCAAGTAGAATGCTTTCCTGTCGAAGCAAAACTGATAGTCGTGTACGGAAAATAGAAGCTCTTGCAGGTCAACTGTATCATTTGTAGTATATTCTTTGCACATAAGATAGTGACAGAGTAAAATGTGACATTCCACACCCATCGACATGCTCACATAATCACCATAACATGATTGCCTAAACATAGTTGCACAAACTGGTCAGTTTTGTAAATGAGCCATGATTTCCCGCCCAAGTTTAGGCCTGCAGGCTGTAGTCACAACCGCTTCGTATGTTATGTTATGCTACAATCAAAGAAGCATTAATTAGACAATTTAGCATGTTCCGGAGGCCATTCCGGAATACACAATATCCCGAATTTGGACACCTGTTCCATATATCGATTATGGATCACAATTCCGAAAAATAATAATCTGTATCCATATTTTGAATCCATATTCCAGAACTGTTCGTCGCATTCCGGACCAGTTCATTGTATTCCAGATGTGTTTTACGGATTCTGGACTCATTCTAGAATACTTAGAATTAGTGTGTATGTGTGTGTATCTATATATATATATATATATATATATATATATATATATATAAGCTTTTTTTTATGTGAAATACATATATAAGTAAATGTAACCTTATAATTGCTTTTAAACCAATAAACGTCACAAAAAACATATAAGACATATAATTTGCTTTTAAGACCTATATAATTGCATAACTTATATCGATGTAAACATTCTGCGGTAGACATATAATTATTGCTTTTAAGACCTATATAATGGCGTAACTTATATTGATGTAAACATTCTTCAGTAGACATATACTTATAAACTCATATATAAAAAGTGAATCTCTGGAACGCTCTTAGAAGAAGAAGACATTTGTAATTTATTGGGTTTGCATCGTCCAGAATGTAGGTTCAAAATAGTCTCTAAAACAAGTAAAAATCGAATAAAGTTACTCCGGAACATATTTATAGGGGGACCATAAGCCGGGTCGGATAATCCGTAATATGTACGGATACTCTGAAAGAGTTCATTCTGGAGGAATACTAATGGGCTGACCCAACAGTCAAAAACCTTATATGCTCACTAGGCTCCCAAGCCTGATCCACTCAGTTTCTTTCATGATATTATTTTTGGGACGCTCTGATATGACTTACTTTTGAGACAATGGTTTGGGGGGGGGGGGGGGGGGGCTAAAACATATTTTTTCTTAAGGCTTCCCATGGAGTTTAAAACAATAAATCGAAAGTTTATGATGATAACATTTACATTAACTAGTGTAATTTTAATATTATCATTTTATATTATATCAGTATGGGACATTATAAAATATAGAACATATGATAATTATATAAAAAAAATCATGATTGGCCGCATGGCTCCTAGAATGTTGCAGTTGATGCCTAAATCGATCAAAATCAAGAAAATAAGAGAACAAAGATGTAAAATTAAAGGTTTAAACCTCTTTACTTAGAGATGCGTGTTTCTCATGACTTTGTTTATTAAGCAATGTGGGATAAAACATTAATGTTTTAGTCTCTTTACTTATATATAGTTGATTGCTTTCACTTCAACTTTTATTCTTAAGCAATGTGGGATAAAAAAAACATGACATAAATAACACATGATAAAGGCGAATTTTATTCCACATCATCATAATAAACAAACTTAATATACTCTTTTATTCTATAAAGAAAAGTATCACTTTAAAGTTAAAATAGTTACATAATTCATTAATCATTTTTATCCATAGAAACTTTTCCAGATATTAAAGTTCAAGGAAAAAATATAATTAAACATTCTATTATTTGATTATAATGATGTTGAGTTTACACAATGAATCCATTTCGAGTATAAGGTATCCATTTTCAGCAAAGTAGTTTGACAACTAATGTTACTTGATTTTCATGCAATTTTATTCTAATACTATAAAACATAAATGGTTTGTGGAGTTAATGCATAAATCAGTCAAAATCAAGAACACGAAAAAATAAATATATAAGAGAAAAGATTTTAACTTCTTTGCATATAGATGTGTGTTTTCTCATGAGTTTTGTTTCTTAACGAATATGGGATAAAAAGTGTGTTAACCTCTTTACTTATAGTTGATTGCTTTCACTTCAACTTTTTGAAGAGAAGTGAGATAAAAAAAATGACACAAAAAGACATGTGATAAAGATGAATGTTATCCCGCATCGTCATGGTAAACCAACTTAATAAACTCTTTTATTCTATAAATAAATGTCTCATTATAAGTTAAAATGGTTACATAATTTATTAATCATTTTTTTATCTTTGGAAACTTTTCCAAATATTAAAGTTGAATTTTATATATCAAATTAATGCATAAATTATTATTGTGTCTAATGTCAATGACTAATAATTTTTAGCAACATATATTTTTAAAATTATAACTAAATAATTTTAACCTGCACAATGCATGAGATTTCGCCTAATCGAACATAATTGAGAAAACAGTGGTAAAAATTGAATTATCAATTTATCATGCTTAGGCTTACTATGTTTTGTGGTTTTTTCATAATATCATAACTAAGTTAGTTTCTTATTATAAATATTATAATATTATAATGTATAACAATATTGATATTCTAATCTACTTCAATATATCTAATATACCTTTGAATATCTCCCTATTATAATAAAAGAATAGTTTTATTCTCCTTTTGAGATGTGTCACCTTATTAGACCTAGGACTGTTAAATGAACTGAACGTCCAACGAACTGTTCGTGAACCGTTCGACAGGAAGTTCATTTATGTTCGTTTATTTAATAAATGAACAAATATGAAAACACATTCCTGTTCGTTTAGTTAAACAAATGAACATGAACAATGGTCTCGTTCGTTCAATTATGTTTGTGAACGTTCGTTTTGGTTGTTCGTTTACGTTTGTTTATGTTCGTTCATATTAGTTCATTTTATCTTCATATATGTTTAATTGTGTTTGATTACATTACTATATTTTTTTTGAACGACAGGATGATATTAATAAAAAACTAGCCAGAGGCTAGAAGTACAAAACAAGAGGAAATGTTAAGAACAAGAAACCAACTAACAGAAACAAAACAAAACAAAAAATGCAAACACCAAAATTTATAGCCTGCTATAGCATTCTAGAATCGGATCACTACACCATTCAGATCACCTCAGAATCTGACCTTTCCTATTTCTAGCATTGATCCAAAAGATCGAGAGAAATTTCACCTCATAAGCCAGCGCCGATTGCGATTTTGAAATTGGAGCATGCGATTGAGCCCTTAAATTCCGATATTTCCAGATCACCCAGATAAAAATTAGCATTATAGCTTCATGAATCCATGCTAGCCTTTGATGCCCTGCAATATTCCCTTTACATTGTAGCAAATCTCGGGTTGAAACCAGAGGATAGTCCAACAACCGCCACCATTTGCAGATAAGCTGCCAAACCTCCCTCGAAACCGGACACTCTAAAAAAATGTGTTGTTCAGATTCCGGAGCTCCATGACAGATCCTGCATAAATTTGAGGAACATATACGCCAAGCAAGAATGTTTTAGTTTTCCTGGAGTCAGCGGGTTCCAGGACCATATGTCATCACTAGCTGGAAGAGAGAGTTTGTCAATGTGACATCTTAGAGACCCAACCGAATATACCCCAGAAGGTTCGAGCAACCAAGACCATTTGAGAACTCCATTGGGATTCAGAGACCGGTGAAAATGATACACTATCCTTTTCTAGAATTTTTGGAATATTTGCAATGGTGCCCCAGCAACCACTTTTCTTTTTCGCAACTGATGGCCTGTCAAAACCCCCATCATCTCCATAAATAGAATTTATCACCTCCGCCCACGTATTCTCAGGAAAGTTCCTGAATCGCCACCACCATTTTCCCAACATAGCTAAATTTTAGGCCTTTAGGCTGCCAATTCCAAGCCCACCTTTATCTTTATCAGCTAGGATTTTGTCCCAAGATATCCAAGCCATTTTCTTGGAGGTTACATCACCCCCCCCCCCCAAAAGAACTGCATCCTAATCTTCTCGAGAGTTTTTATAACTTTAACCGGGGCTTTATATATAGAGAAATAAAAGGTGCCAAGACTACTCAACACAACTTTACACAGAGTTAAGCGACCACCAAAAGAAAGATTGGTGGCCTTCCATTTTGATAATCTCGCTTGAAATTTCTCAATTATAGGGTTCCAGTTTGACACTCTAGCCATAGAAGCACCAACCGACAAACCAAGGTATATGAAGGGAAAGGATCCAATGGAGCAATTACTATAACGGGCCAATAATTCTAATTCACAATTTGGGACACTAATGCCAAATAACTTACTTTTGGACATGTTTACCTTGAGACCTGAGGATAGCTCAAAACATCTAAGGATTCTGATCAGGTTTTTAGCATTTTCAATTGACCAAGAACCCAAAAAGACCGCATCATCAACATATTGAAGATGAGAAATGGATGGACCTTGGCGAGGCAATTGGATACCAACAGAGGCTCCAGATTGTTTTGCCGTCTCCAATGCGATATTTAGCCCTTCAGCAACGATTATGAAAAGAAACGGTGAGAGTGGGTCACCTTGCCTGATACCACGCTCCATACAAAATTCAGAAGTAGCAGACCCATTTATTAGCACCGAAATTCTAGCAGAAGATAGGCATCCGTGGATCCATGACCGCCACTTGCCCCCAAATTCCATCTGCTGCATAATCGAATCTAGATATTCCCAGCTGAGGTAGTCGAAAGCTTTCTCGAAGTCGACTTTAAAGGCGAAAGCTACCTTCTTATTCTTTTTTAGCCAAGCGATAACTTCATTTAGGATAAGAGGCTTGTACAGGATGTATCTGCTCTTGATAAAAGCTGTATGTACTTGGCTAACCACCAAATGAATCACCTTCTTAAGCCTTTCCGCAAGGATCTTTGAAATGG
Source organism: Lactuca serriola (assembly GCF_051521515.1). Classification (NCBI taxonomy): domain Eukaryota; kingdom Viridiplantae; phylum Streptophyta; class Magnoliopsida; order Asterales; family Asteraceae; genus Lactuca; species Lactuca serriola. Next base: position 231,586,828 of record NC_136409.1, on the reverse strand, counting down.
ATTTATATAGACACCCGATTAAATTAATGGGCCTGAAATCACACATCGATATGGGGTCCTGGACTTTTGGTATGAGGGTGATGAAGGATGCATTATAGCCCTTGTCGTTGACCCCCGTAGCTTCAAAATGTTTTACTGCAAAGTAGAAGTCGTTTCCACTCTTTTGTAGTTATTATTATTATTATTATTATTATTATTATTATTACTACTACTACTACTACTACTACTACTACTATTATTATTATTATTATTATTGACATTATAATAAATTAAAAAATAATTATTTAACAAAAATAAAAACATAAATATTAATTAAAATAATATTACATTAATTAAAAAAATTTAATTCTAAATTACTTTACAAAAAACATAAAAATTTAAAACCTAAATTACTAGAAAAATATAGAAAATATTACTCGTCGCCGTTGTCGTCCGCGTCGCCACCGACCCCATTTTCATCATCCGTGTCCTTATCCTTGTCGTCGTCATTGACATTGTGTTGTTGGAATTGCCTTTGCCATATATGTTTAGTCAAATCATAACGTAGATTGTGATGTGTCTCACTGTTTTATATTTCCAAAAGTCTTGTGAAGTATGTCGGGCTGCCGACTTGTATTACTGCAGGTGGATTAAGCATATCGACCGGAGTATACATACAAATAGCCTTACCCTCTTCTTCTATTATCATGTTATGTAAAATAACACAAGCAGTCAACACCTTCGTCAATTTTTCCCTATCCCATGATCGTGTCGGATGTTTGATAATGTGCCACTTTTGTTTGAGGACCTCAAACACCTGTTCCACATCCTTCGTTGCCGATTCTTGTGCTAACTTGAACAATTTTCATTTTTCATCGGTCGGAAATGAGTACGACTTGACAAACGTAACGTACTCTGGATATATCCCATCACCAAGGTAATACCCATAATTATATTGATGCTCATTCACAACTTACGTCATGTTTGGTGCATTAGCCAACAAAATGTCGTTAAATATCAGAGACGCTCAAAGCACATTCATGTCATTGTTTGACCCCGCCACACCAAAGAACGCATGCCAAAACCATATCCATGTGAAACAACGGCCTCTAGTATAATAGTTGGCATGCCATGATCACGTCGTGTGAATTGACCTCGCCATGCATTGAGACAATTTGCCCACTCTCAATTTTTACAATCAATGCTACCAAGCATTCCTGGAAATCCATGTTTAGCTTCCTGTGCGGCATACAATTGTTCGACATCATTTCTAGTTGGATGTCACAAGTATATGTCACCATAAAGCTCTATAAGATACTCACAAAAAAGATATGCACATTCTCGAAAAAGTCCTCTCAGACATTTTCAAATACTCATCTAACGCGCCTACGGCTATGTCGTATGCCAATTGTCTAAGAGTAGCTGTGCATTTTTGTATTGTACTAAAACCACGTCTACCTCTAGCATCCCATCTCAATTGGAAAAACTCATAATTGTTTTCCAAATCTCTAGCTATACGTAAAAATAAATTTCTACTGATACGAAAACGTTCTTCAAGTTTCGATAGGTCATATAAACTATCAGGGCCAAAGTAATCATGTACCAAAAGTTCATGTGTTGCGATACGATCTCGGTTTATCAAAATTCTACGCTTCTTCTCGTCATTTGAACTTTCGCCTCTTTGTCGCAACCTGTCGCGTGCCATAGACAACAATGTTTGCAACACGAAGTCATCATCAGAGTCGTCACCTGTCACACCCCAAAACCTGAACGGCGGAAACGTTCGGGGGTGGAGGACATCATGTATAGTATCACAACAATGCATAATAGTAAAACAAGCAACAACATCATCCATTGAATTAATAGTATAATTTTAATACAAGTGTGTTCCGTGTATAGTTTATAAGGCACCAAAAATTTGTAATAAAAATAAAGACGAGTCTTGAAAGCTCCGTCTTCTCAAAACCTGGTCATTGGTGTCTGTCTACTGGTGACCTGAGAATACAAGTTATTTTGAAAGAGTAGATCAACATTAAAGTTGGTGAGTTCATAAGTATTTTAGTGTCATTGTTTGTATGAAAGTGTTTATAAATGTTTGTAAGTGTTTGTAGTAAATGTTTGTATCTCCAAGAAAATCCTATAATTTCTACTAAAAAGTAGCCTTCTACCAAGGCCCAAATGTTCTGTGTGTTGTGTTGTTTGTAAAAGTGTGTATCTTTCCCAAGTATGACTATCATTTCCAAAATATAGTTTACATTACCGTTTATGTGAGAAGATCACAATGTGAATGTAATGGGAAAATAACGATGTACAGTAGTATTGTATGTAAGTAACTACCAATGTACTAACTACCTTAAACCAGTTTGTGAATTAAGGTAAAATGTGATATGATTGTAACCATACTTGATCGACTAGTATAACACGACGTTCGAGACGTCAAAATGATATGACATTCGTCACCCGTAGACCTGCAGGTCCCACTGTAGCTAGCAGCAAGGTGTAGGATGGTCAATCCCGTATAGATCTATACGTAAATTCACGCTCTCCATCCAGGAGACTCTGGGTACAAAAAGTGACACAGTAGTATTTTGCCGAGCCATGAAGTAGTATTTCACATTAATGTTATAGTATTTTTGTATTTGTACTAGTATGTTCTCTCTGTCTAGTATATAGTATGTTCTCTAGTGTATAGTGTGTAGTATGTATTGTTTCTCGTTATAGTATGTACTGTTTCTCTTTATAGTGAGTATTGTCTCTTGTTATAGTATTACTGTTTCTCTTTATAGTATGTTTGAACTGACTCATGTATGAATTGACTCTTGTATGTTTCGTTGTGTATGAATGAACACGTTTGTACACCTAAACTATACCTATTATAGTTTACTAGTAATGTTGTTTGTATGAATGAACACGTTTGTACACCTTTTCTACCCAAAGGTATCGAATTGAATGAAGAACTTTAATATCTATATACATACACATAATATATAACTAGGATTCAAACGACCTTCGGACAAACAACCGATACCCTAAGTCTACAACCAAACAAGGAACATGAAATAAGGCGAGTTATCAGTCCTAAGTCTTTTCAATCCTACTTATATATATATATATATATATATATATGTATATATAGACATGATTTTGACAAAATATAAGTTTGAAAGAGTTTAATATGGAGTGTTGCATATAAAAGAGATTGTAAAACTATTTGAAGCAATTTGTTTGGAAACACAGTTTGAAGTATAAGAAATCTGTCTGTTTGATAGTTATTAATCACATGTGATTGATATAATAACTATAATGTTTCTACTTGTATTACCCCCATAAAATCATTTAAAATCATTTAAAAGATAAGTTAAGGGGTATGAACTCACCTGCAGTGAGTGATACGAATGAAAGATCGGTTTGTAGGATGCTAAGTGTCAAGTGAAGACTTGAGCACAACGGATCCTAATAACATATAATGACACATATATGTATATAATTAGTATTTATACAACTAATCATGTAGGGAAAACACCTTAGGGACTAGGAAACACTTATGTTGAAGTGTTACAAGTGCCAAAGGTTGCATATAATGGGTGTATGGCCACACAAGTGTGTGTACGGCCACCAGGTGTACGGCCACTTGTGTGTACGACTTGATGTGTACGTCCATGGAGTGTACGAATGTACACTCCTTGAAGAAATGGTCAAAAAGTGTGTTTCAAGGATCTATCTTGCATCCTCTAAGTGTTCCTGATCATGTGCTAGCATAGAACATGAGTTTGAGGCCAATATGCACTAAACAAAGGGGTATACGGCCACATGGAGTGCGTACGGCCGTACACTACTTAATGATCATGGTTTGGACGATTTCTAAGGAGTATATCTAGTAAGTAACAAGCATAGGAAGTGGTACTTATGATATAGAAGCCTTTTAGGGGTGTTTGAGGTCCAAGAACTTAGTAGGTGTTCTTGGTGAAACTGAAGAACACTTGAAGATCTACCAAAATGAAGTGATTTCATGGATGAAATCAATAATCCTTACACGATAGTGAAAGGAATCAACAATTCAAGGGAAGAAACCTTACAATCTTGAAGATCTAGATGAAAAATCAGATGGTAGTTGAGAGAGAAATGAGTTCTTGGCTTAGGAGTGTGAAAAGTGATTAAAATGGCTAAGTCTCATATATATATATATATATATATATATATATATATATATATATATATATATATATATATATACACATACATGAGAGTGTACAGCCAGAAGGGGGTGTACGGCCGCTCACCTAAGTGTACAGCCGTACACTCCTTATGTTGGAGTGTTTGGCCATTTTGGGAAGTGGTGAACTTGTGGAACCCAATTCTAAACCCTAACTTTGAAGGTATTAGGCTTAGAACACTCTAATTACTCTAATCAATGCTAGAAAATAGCAAAACGAGTCTGACCTTGATTGATTTGAATAACTGTACAAGATAGAAATTTCGGGTTGTCACATCACCTAACTGTACAAGATAGAAATTTTGGGTTGTCACATCACCATCATCGGATGAAGAAGAAATCGAACCCACAAAATTATTCGTATTTATGTTTTAAAGTGTGTTTGAAAGTATGTTTGAAAATGTGTTTGTTTTAGTTTATATATATATATATATATATATATATATATATATATATATATATATATATATATTGGAAACCTTTAATAACACTTTTCAATACTAAATTAAGCTTAAGCTTTTCTTTATTTTTGAAGAGTTGGAATAACTTAAGATGGGAATTATAGTTGTGTGTTGTGGCCCCTTTACGATTTTTTGAGCTAATTCGGGTAGTGGTAAAGGATCAGGCGTACCCCAATGGGTGGGTTCTGTTTCTTCAGAATCAGAAAAAAAAAATAAGGGAAATTTTCATGTTGTGCTTTTAGGGGTTGTGGTAAGAGATCAATTTCCTCTTCTTCATCTTCATGATCACCCCCATCAGATTCAATGTAACTCTAAAAATGTTCCACAAGCTCTCCATGTGGAACTATATTACCATCATCAACCAACATCATTAGTTTTGCCTCATCATTCGTAGATTCATCAACATCAACAGTAAGGTCATCCTGAACAACAATCTTACCTTTAGACCTATAATGACCCCCAGTATAGGGTTCTTATAATAAGGAACATGGTTGGTTGTCATAGGTAATAAGTTACAAATTTGGTTACTTCCAGCACCGGAATAACTATTTCCAAAACGATTTTCCCCAGGAAATCGATTAGTACCACTATCCATAACATTATTAACATCAAACAATTGTATTGTGTTAGAAGGTATAGTAGTAACAAAACTAAGAAAATATCTAACATCAATATTGTCAAGAATCTGCATAACTATATTTGATCAAGGACATTGAAAAGATAGACGAATTTGATTTGTATGTAACCTGGACTTGGAAGCAACCAATGTAACCAACCTAAAGAAGTTGATATCACTGGTTATATCTACACCAAAGCATGTGTAATCCGGAGCAAGATATTTCATACATCCGTCGATATGCTGCCATTGTCCTCCACTAGAAATTGGAACTCGGAAAAAACCAGTATACGTACTCATTCCGTAACGTTTTTGGAAAGTATCGAACACACAAATGTATTAAAAACACAAGTATATTGCATATTTGGAAGAAAAACATAGAAAACCCCTAAGTTTATCTCTCCGAAATGTACGACCGTTCCGGGCATCAGTTCGAAATACACTTATTTAGTCTGAAAGGTACGGTATAGAGTGTCAGATTCCAGACCTCATCCCCACCAACCGACAAATACTCTTACAATATCGTAAATACTCCACAATATCGTATTCAGGAGCACACCTCCGGAACAAAACATCATGCTCCGGAATATGGTATACCAGATCAAGTGGTCATTTTTCAAAAAAAAAAAACAATTATTGGTTATTTTTTTATAAAAAAAAGTTGTTTATAAGGTTAGATTACTTAATTTCCCAAAAAAATATTCATATAATATAAAACATTAATACAAATCATATTGCATTAGTTACAATACCTATAAACATAAACAAAAGAAATCACAACATGTTCCCATAAGACTAAAATTAGGGGAAAATACAAATCTAGCCAAAATCCTTAAATACTTATCAAAAAATAGCAAAAAAAAACCACTTGGACAAAAATTAGGGGTGTTCGTTTGGATAGACTGGTTTGATCCGATCCAATCAAGTGAATCCAAATTTATTTTGGTTTTCAAAGACCCGAATAGTCCAAACTAAATTCAAATCCGATCCAATCCAATTACAATTCGGTTGGATCGGTTTTTATAATTCGGTTTTCAAAAACCGAAACATTTTAAAACAACACATAATTATAATATTACTCAATTTTACACAAGAAGTGAAAAAAAGTATTTATTTGTGATTTGAAAATTATAAACAACTACTAGGCATATATATTATAGTTAAATATTTTATAGATAGAAAACTTTTGAGAGATAATATATATTTGACGTTTTTTTATCGGGTGAAATGTTTTGAACCTATTTGAAAAAATAAATTACAAAATTAATAGATAACTATAGATATATATTATAAATAAATAAATAATAAATGTTTATTCGGTTTTTTTGGACTATTCAGTTCTTATTTTATAAATCAAAACCAATCTGAAATCCAAAATAATAATTTGGTTTTGTTGAAAAGCAATCCAAAAATTCGAATATCCGAACCAAATAGTTCAATTGAACAATTCGATTTTATCCAAATAGTGAACAACCCTACCAAAAATAGCCCGCAAAAGAGTAGTCAACCTACAGTTGACTACTTTTTTCTGCAGTTAACTACTATTTTCCCCTAAGACTACTCTTTTCCCTTAATGGGCTACTGTTTCACAGGCCCGTTTACTTTTTCGTGACCCATTAACCCAAAGTATATAATGTAAAATTTTTCAGATTAGGTCATTTTTTCCTATTGTTTTGTTGGTTTGGCTACTTTTTTTTTCTCTCAATGGAGCACCCGAAGAACAACCAGATTTGTCTACTTTTCATCAAAATTTTACCGTGTTTGTGATTAGGAGTATGTTTTGTATATGGGGTTAAGTTTTTTTTTTTTTTTTTGAAAAAAATCGAAAAAAAAATATAAAATCATAGGTTTCATACAAAACCTACGGTGTATGAGTGCCCAATGCACAAATTGTGCAGTGTCGACTTCTACACATACGGTTTCGTATGAACCGTACGGAATTTATTTTTCGTTTTTTTTAAATCGATTCAATAGGATCCGAATTGTATATATATGTTATTATTTAATGATTTTTTTTATAAAACTAAAAAAAATTGTGAAAGCATAGTTTTTTTGGAAACCTACGGTGTACAACCATTTACTGCACAGTTTGTGCAATAAAGCTTGTACACCGTAGGTTTCCAAAAAACCTACGGTTTAATAAAAAAAAATTATAACTAATAAACATTTGTATATATTTGTCGATTCTGTGATTTTTTTGTTGGAAAAAAAAATAAAATAAAAAACCGTAGGTTTCCTAAAACCTACGGTTATATATATATATATATATATATATATATATATATATATATATATATATATAAAGAGAGAGAGAGAGAGAGAGAGAGTTAGGTTCAAATGTTTTCACTATCTATTGTGTGCATCTATGATTGATTCTGGACCAATCATTTTAGTTATTTTAAGAAAGTAATTAATGCATATTAAATGCTGAAGATGTAATTAATATCCATTATATCTTCAACATGTAATATGCATTAATTATTTCTTAAAATAACTAAAATGATTGGTCCAGAATCAATCATACATACACACAATAGATAGTGAAAACAAAATAACCTAACCCTATATATATATATATATATATATATATATATATATATATATATATATATATATATATATATATATATATTCTTTTTTCTTCAAAAAAAAAACAATTGTTTAGATGGAATTTTAACGATTGTATCCCCTTGTATGTATGTTATGATTCCATGTTTGCATTTTGTGAAAAAGTATGTTTTTATGTCTCAATTATAGCATACAATAACAATGTACTATCTATTTGAAGAAGTTTTTATGTTTATAATGTGTAGATACTTTGAAGTATACTGTATTCATAAAATAATATTGTGTATTGGTACTTTCGGGTTTGTTATAAAATATGTTATTGTCACACCATTTTCAAAGTACAATGCTAAATTTGGTATACGTAGTATAGAAAATACAAAAATTGGTCTTCGGATATTTTCCTTTGGTATTTTATACAAAGTAAATAGAATATATGAAACCATTAAGTGTTATATTGTGTGATTTTTCTACTTCTTTAACACTGTTTTTTTTATAATAAAACCTTATTTAACTTTAATTTTTATTTTATTTTGTAGCTTCCTAACAAAAGGATGACGTGCAACATATCTTTCAAAGCTTCATGTCACAAGTTGCATGAAGTTTTGAGTTACTTGAATGGGCCTATGCGAGAGCTTTTTTCAACAACTAGCTTCAGTTATTTGTTGGATCTAGCAGCTCAGACCGGAGACGGACTTCTTATTCATGACTTATTACTTCATATGTTCAAAACAGTAGTCAACTCTGACAAAAAAGTAGTCAAGTTTAACAAAAAAAAAACAGTCAAATTTAACAAATAAGCAGTCAAATTTAGCAACAAAGTAGTCAACTTTATCCAAAAAATAGTCAAATTTACAAAAAAAAATCTAGCAAAAATCCTTTTTTTTTATTATTTGGTAAAAAAACTATTTATTATTTTACAAAAAAATTTAAAAAGATAATCATCAAAATAATTGTTAAAATAATTCTCAAAATAACTAGTAAAAACAATTCTACATTTTATAAACAATTCTTAAAAAAATTTAACAAAATAAATGTTAAAATAATTCTACATCTTATAAACAATCTTTTCTATACTCTATATTACAAAAAAAAACGTAGTTTTTTTTGCCAAAATAGTAGATTAAACCCCGAAACAGTAGACTTTAAAAAGAAAAAAAAACATATTTTTTTCCCAAAACCGTAGGGCCTAGGCTACGGTTTGGAAAACCGTAGGTTTTACGAGAGGAAACTGTAGGTTTTAAAAAACCTACGGTTTTGTATCTTAAAAATGAAAAAAAAAATATACAAAACACGAAACAGTAGATATATTGGCAAAACAATAGACGAACATAGAAACCTACGGTTTCGTGGGCTATATTTGGACATTTACTATTTTTTGGCTAAAAATTGCTAATCATTTTCTCAATTTGGCTAGATTAATAATTGCCCCTTAAAATTATATACAAAAGAAATAATGGAATTGAAAGTGGCGCTAAAAGTCTGTGTTGGTAACAAGTTACTCATGATCATATTAATTTATATACAAACAATTATTGAGTAAAAAAACAGTACACGATCTTTTCAACTAAGAATCACTCTCGCAAGAGAACTTAAACAAAGAAACCAAGGAGAATTGCTTATACCAACATTGACCGCAAGCACAACACAATTATAAGAAATTCTGATGAGGGCAGGGAGGCTCGTTTGGCGCCGGGTGGTTCTCGTAATGACAGCGCATGAAAAACCCGAATTACCCGACCCAAATTATCCGAAACCCGAAAAATTACCCGATCAACATCCCTAGCACTGATGATGGAAACGTGAGAGAACGCGTGAAGGAAACGAACATAAAAATAGGGTTTCTATTATTATTATTATTTTTTATAAAACTATAGTTACATGGTAAATAAGTTTTAAAATTTAAACTACCCTTATCTGTAAATACTCTTTCCAACTGCAATGTTATTGTAAAATTTGTGGAAAAAATTTGAGAGCTTAATTAGGAAAATAGTCCATTGATACTTACCCAAAAACCTATGTATGCCCAAATTTATTATTAAACAGATAATATATATGAATATTAGGTTCATTATCCTTGTTTGGGAGACACTAAATGATAAAAAGCATTCACTTTTACTTAAAATAGTGGTATTAATTTCAATGCTGCAATACTTGGTTGTTGAAGATGATCAAATTTCCGTAACCGCAACCGTTCATTTTATTGATGGTGCATTGATGCCAATTCGGACCATTTTTAATGTAAACATGTAAAGTGGGTCCACAATTTAATTTGCGACATTATTGCACACTAAAACCTACTCACTTCACCACCCTTCAACCAATGCCTTCATTTTTGTTGGCCATTATGAATTAGAACATGGAGGTTGATACGCATTTGACCAAACACCCAATCACACATGAGTCTTCGTGGTAAGATAGTTGAAAATTTTGGACATTGAATTTTAATCTATAATCTTATCTCTAAAGATTCAAATCTGAATATTGGATACAGAAACTTCAAATAAATAATACTTTGCTTTTCACACAATCCGACTGTGTATGTTGGGATTTACAAATTTTCCTGGATCCTAAACGTGAAAACATTAACAATGAATATAACGATCAGATGGATTGAAGTTTCAAATTCACTAATAAAAACACATAATATGAAACCTTCCTTATATTGCTCAATGCACCATGACACAACTGTGTAAAAATTGCAAAGAAGTCACGCGGCTTTGTAATCCCTTGCGCAATGTCGTGTCCCTCCTATGATTAAGGTGTTGTTTGATTTTCTGAAGCAAAAATTCATGAATTTTGCGGACCACCTCTGCAACCCTCTGCAGTAGAAGAGGTAGACCAAACGGTTGCAGACTGTAATAAGAAACGTATTTGTTTTTTTAACATCTGCATACTGCTGCAGATATTAAATTTTATAAATCAAAAATAGTTTTTTAATACGAAAAATTTAATGATGTATAACATTTCGGCAAGAATTAATGATATTTCAATAAAAAAAAATTATATTTCAACAAAAAAAATATATATATTTAGTAAAAAATAATGATATTTCATCAAGAATCTATCATTATTCAATATAAAAAAAAAAAAAAATTCAACAAGAATAAACAAAAAAAAAACGAAAAAAAAAGTGAAATAAAATTTCAACAACATATAATAAAAATTTCAGCAATAAAAAAAAGAAGAAGAAAATGTTGGAGGAGGCAGTACAAATGCTGCGCTAAACAAAGCACGCACAAAGGTTTTTGACTCTAAAAGACTTCTAAAAAAACAAACAGCTGTGAGATGAAAAGTGATGCGCGTGTGCTGCGCCGCGCAGCAATAAGAGGTCTGAACATTTTTTTTTCCCAAAAGACAAACAACACTTAAGGTTGTATTTGGCACGTCACAACTAGCTGATAAACTAGTTTATTTTTCGAGTTTTTTTATGTTGTCTGTTTGGTAAGCCAAAAAGTAGCTTATAAGCTAGCTTTTTAAAAAACTACTTAGACTATTTTGGTGTACTAGCTGAAAATTTAGCTGATAGCTGAAAAGTTAGTTGTTAAATAAAAAACTAGCTGATAGCTGAAAAACTAGCTGATAAAAAAATGTTGTTTGTCAAAACTAGCTGAAAAATATAAAATGACGTAAAATGACATTTAAAAGAATGCATTTCTATAATTAATTAGGAGGTATATTTGAAAATTTTTAAAAAAACTCCTAAAAAGCTAGTCTATGTAGCTTTTAAAAAAGTTAACTTATAAACTACTTTTTAGTTTGCCAAACATACAACTTAAAAAAGCTAAAAAAATAAGTTAGCTTATCAGCTAGCTGCGCGCCAAACACAGCCTTAAACTAGCTTTTTAAGAACTTTTAATTTTTTTCCAAATATACCCCTTAATTAATTATAGAAACACATTATCTTAAATGTCGTTTTATGTAATTTTATATATTTCAGCTAGTTTTGCTAAACATCATTTTTTATTAGCTAGGTTTTCAGCTATCAGCTAGCTTTTTATTTAACAACTAGTTTTTCAATCAGTACGCCAAACATAACCTAATTATTTATACCGGCACAACCGTGTGCTTCTTGTCACATGGCTTTCTATGTCATTAAGTGTGTAGTCGTGTCATCTCGATATCCACCATACGGGAACATATATTTATTTTGAGTTCGTAGTCTTTTTTTTCTTCATTTCATTAAGTAGGTATTTTTGTTATTAGGTCTACCCTTTGTCTTGGTAATTTATAAGTTGGAAAAAACATTAGCAGAAATAGGCCCATAATTAACTTGATGACCTTTAACCCTTTTCATGATGCCCAATTTAATTTAAAGGAGCAAGCCAGCTAGTCTAAAATCTAAATACCCTATTGGTAGGCCAGTCCGTTGAAGTCCCTAAAGGCCCATATATTACCTTTAAGGCTTTAACCTTTTCTATATACCCAATTTCATCTTCTATCTCTAAAACAAACACATATACACACGACTGTTAAAAACTATGATCAAGAACAAAACATAAGTAGGTTTGGATATTTGGTTGAAAAGTATTGCATGTGTCACTAACAAAAGTATTGCTTTTAAGTCTTAAATTTTGGTTGTGTTATGCGATATTAAAACTCATGTCTACTCCTACAAAACCTCAATCAACCTCATGTCTGTTTGTCTTCTCAAACAACATTCCTTTAGGTACGTAATTTGATCTCAAATTAAATATTTTCTTGTTATTTTTTCATATTTTTAATCTTTGAATTCAATTGTTACATTAGTTCTACAGATCTGGATTGAAATCCAAAATAAAATATTCTCATTTTTTATTACAGATAAGGTTTATGTTAATTACTTTCTCATTTTAAAATTACTTCATGTTTATGAAGCTTCAACCTCATGTTTCTGAAGTGTCATTTTCTTGACTTGTATCAATATCCCCCCATTCCACCTCAACCTTGTCCTTAAGGTTGAAATCAGGATAAATTTCTAACAATCTTTCTGCATCTTCCAAAGTTGCAAAAATGTGACCCATTTCCTTTTCAGGTTATCAAAAACTAGGTGTGAAACCCGTGTATTATACGGGTTTATTAAAAGAAAGTTTTGGTAACCACAAAGACCATGTTCATAAAAAAATAAGTAATGATTGAGTTTGTGACCTTTTGGTAAACCGCATGGACTATTTATGTAATTTGGTCCTAATTAATCTATACTAATAAAATTAGTTAATATGAGTTCACAAACAGAATCTACTATCTACATTAATATACATATACATTAATTAATATATTAATAGAAAGATGAATTAAAAAATAGAAAGTTAATATATACATTAATTAATATATTTATAAAATTAATTAATATGAGATGGTATTTAATAGGTGAGATTTGAATAAAAAAGAAAAAAACTATAAAAATGACAAGCGGATATTAAATAATTCAAAAAAATCTAAAAAATGACAAGTGTCAAAATGGAGGAGAATATGACATGTGACAAAATCATTCTTATTTATTAGGATAGATTGTTGTTTGTTTTGTCCCTCCTGATTTATCTCTCTTTTGTCTGGTATATTATGATGGTTCTAAAACCGGATTAGAATCAATAAAATCTTATGGTAATGGAAAAGGAATTTCTAATGAATTACCACGAAACTTTTTGAGCAATGTAACATGAAAAACGTCATGAATTTGAGCATCAACCGGTAATTTCAATCGGTATGAAACCTGACCATTTTTTTAAGAGTTAGAAAAGGTCCAAAATACCTTTTTGCTAGCTTATTCAAAGCTCTATTTTATTGACCATACTTTTCCGGCAATATGGTTGTAATTTCACAATAACCAAGTCCTTTTTTCTAAAATGAACATTACATGGTTTGAAATCATATTAGCCAATAATGCAATATGAAACATAGATGCAATGAAATCATCGTCTTGCACTTTTCTATAGTAATTAAGCGACATAGGAGGCCTAGTCATATTTCTTTCACCTTGTAGTCGTATAGTCTCTTGGTACCAATTGAATTGAATCGTTAAATCTTGATAATTCAACAAAATTGGACCAAGATGTTGCATCCATTGAACTCCTAATATCAAATCAACTCCTTTAACTGGTAACACAATACAATCAACCAATAATACATGCTTTTGAATTTGAACCGAGACTTTTGGTACCATTCCTTCACCATTAATTATGTCTACGTTGCCTACCATAACCGTAAATTGTTTATTTCTTGAAACCTTCAAATTAAGCAATTTCACCAATTAAGGTTGTAAAAACTTGTATGTACTACCTCTATCAACCAAAATCTTGATTTCAGTTTTCCCGATAAAACCTTTGAAATGAATTTTTTGAGGCATCACCATACCTGTTAAAGCATGTAGACTAATTTGCACATATTCTTGATTATCTTCATGGAAATTTGATTGAAAACCTTCCATCTATAGAAAACATTCTTCCTTATTCATTGAAAACTTTATATCAGGTACAATTAATACATAGGGCGTTGCAATAGATTATGACCACAACTATATTTTTTCATTACAGTAAAAGTAGACACCTTTATCATGTCTTGATTGTATTTAACCTTAAGTTAATTCTGAATATGAGACGTAGGTTGATCAAGAACATTTGTAGGATTCGAAATGGTTTGTGGGAAGGGTAGTATTTGTAACATCCATAAATTTTACGCCAAATTTAAGCTTTTCCAATCACAATTAAAAACCCAAATAGTGTTTGTTTACAAATTGTTTTCAAATAATTATTCATCAGAGTGTCCCAAAAACAGATCGTAAGGATGAGGAGCGGTACGGTCACGCCTTCGTCTTGCCACGATCTCCTGAAGTACCTGAAACAATAACTGGAAACTGTAAGCCCAAGGGCTTAGTGAGCTACCCCCCAAATACCAATACCACACTAATAATAGCATATCAATAATAATCAATCAATCAATATACATAATGGGCCATTGGCCCGAATGGACCGCCCTACATGGCCTACAGTCTAACTGAATCTATACCGAGCCTTCGGCATGACTGGACCGCCATGTGGGCCTACAGTCTCCCCGACCCGCTCATAGGGTATGTTGGCCTTCAGCACAAAGCAGGACCGCCTCAACCCAACCAACAAACAAATAATCATGTGCGCATAACTAACATATATTGGCATGTACAGACATCAAACATATTTATCTTACGGATCATCAATCATAGTGATCTCTCATAACTAGAGCACATGCCCAGCAGGCCACTAACATACCAATCCCTAAGGATCATAAAACATAACATACTGTCTATCTTGATTTCAATCTATCAGATTATAATCGCATACATCATATCATAACCATAACAACTAAAGGGCCGACCTTGGTGCCTTAGACCCTTTTGATACAATGAGGATAACTCACCTCGCAGATGTCGACTCGGTAGATAAATCCAAACTCTCGGATCACTCGCCAAAGACTCCACCACCTATTACCATAGTACGAGCATACTCATAATCCCCAACCTCACAAGTACTCCATAAACCAACCAGTCAACCCCAGGTCAATGTCAAAGTCCTCAATCAAGGTCAACAGTCCCTGTTGACCTTAACTCGCCGAGTATCCTCGGCTACTTGCCGAGTTCATTGAAATTCTTTCCCACTCGCCGAGTCACCGGGTGACTCGTAGAGTTCTTACGATTTTCGATCGAAACCCTAAGGACACTCGTCGAGTTTCCTTCTTGCAACACGTCGGCTACACACGCAATCATAACTCAAGGAAAACTCATCTGAATCGCCGAGTTGTTCATACAACTTGTCGAGTCTAAGGCAATCTTCATCGGACTCATCGAGTTGTTCATCAACTCGTCGAGTTTAATGGCCATCTTCATATGACTCGCCGAGTCAACCTTGCGACTCGCCGAGTTCCTTCAGTCCTTAAGCCATACAGACTTATTTAAGCCATCTAATGGCTCCAAATTACAGATCCAAGCTTCTAAGACATGCTTTTCACGTAAAGTTGCAAACTTTACATGCATGCATGACTAAAAGGCTCTTAATGCCAAATCTAAGCTCTTAATGGGGTTTCATGCACAAGGAGGGCCTCAACCACGACTAAAACAGAAACTTTATGATTTTAGAACTTGAGAAGGGTCCAGATCTGAAGTTACAACTTCAGATCCAGCAAATAGTCCACCTTATCAACTCAAGGATCCATAAAACCCCCAAAACTCAACCCAAAAAGAGATCTAGAAAGGGAAAGAAGAAAAGGTGGTGACTTGGTACCTCTAGGAGATGCTAACTGAGGTAGATTCTGATTCCCACACTTTCCTTGCTCTAATTCCCTTACCTTCCAAGTTCCTTCTCTCCAAAGATCTTCCTCCCAAGCTTAATACTCACACAATAAGGCACCACACGAATTAGGGTTTCTTAAGAGCTCTCAAGGACTGTAAAGAGGCCAAGGGAGGCTAAAGCCTCTTTAAATAGGGTGCAAACCCCGAGATTTAGGGTTTCATCTGCCAGCTCCTACTCGTCGAGTTCCTTCATGGACTCGGCGAGTAGGTCACTAAACACGCGATCCCACCCCGCTGCTACTCGACGAGTAGGGTAACCAACTTGCCGAGTAGGACTTAAAACCAACGAACCTTTTATTTAATTAATACCTGAGAATCAGGGAGTTACAATATTTATCCAATGTGGGTTTGACTGTGGTGTTGGCAATATTGGAGGATATTGAGAAAAAAGTTTTGGTGGATTTTGAATTTGTTGAAGCTTAATTTCTTGAATTTTTGCTAATGTCATCGTTTAGTTAGTGTTTTGGGTTGAAAAGAAGCTACTTCATGTTGGATTGCATGTTTCAAACCTGAAATAAAACAACTCAAAAGAAAGGATTCAGTTAAACCATCTACCTTATTAGAAAGATCTTCAAATTGCTCTTGATATTCAACAACATATCATGTTTGCACTAGTTTAGCTAGTTGTCCTTGATATTCTTCTAGTTCATATGGTCCAAATCGTATCAGTGGTGATTGCAAAAAAATTGACCAAGATGTAATGGTAGTGTTCTTGAATCTCCATTGAAACCACGCTAATGCTTCGCCATCAAAATATAATGAACTAAGCTTTAATATTTCTTCTTCGTTGATTTTATGATAATCAAAGAACCGTTGGATCTTGAAAATCCAATCCTAAGGATCGATATCATTGAATCTTGGAACTTCAATCATTAATTGCTTTGCACTCCAACTGTTTGATGCTTTTATTGCACTGGATGCGCCATTTGAATTCAAATTTAACTCTGGATTATGGCGTTGTTCCATACCAATGTTCATTGTTGTAATCTAGAAAGTTAATTGATCCAAACAATAAAAAACTCCAGCCATATTTATGCCTAGATCTGCCCAGACTTTAGGTAGTTCGTCTTGACTTTGACCAATTGTTTGGTCCTACTTATCTAGTCGCTCTTCAACTAATCTTGTGCATGTTGCTGCAACTATGAGTTCGAGATGAAAATACCAAATGATAGGAATCGTTACTATCAATCTAGAAAATAGAAGAGATGAGAAACAGAAAGAGACATCGTAAGAGAAAGAGAAGGTGATTATTGAGTTTCATTCATATTCAAAAGTACTTTCCCCCTTTTCTTATTCCCTATTTATATCTAAAATTCAATTTCTTTACCACATATTTTGTTACTGATGACGTGCCTAAGATGACACGACAAAATCACGTCTAGCTAAAGAGCCTAGCGCGCCAGCGGGCTCAGCGCTCGCCAGCGTTCCCGGGAAAAGAATGCCTAGGCGAGGGGCTCGCTCCCACCAAGAGGCATTTCTGTTGTCCCGACTAAAAGCTCGCGCCCGCCAAGGGACGCTCCTAGCTCTAAGACAAAAGATACAGTCAGGAGACAGACAGTAGCATCAGGCCATTAACACCAGGGCCAATGAGAGCGCCCTGACGGTTGAAGGCGCATGACCCTCCAATCAGCGCCCCTGATCTTGTCTCCTAAAAAGCGATCTTGTCTAGTACGGACTGGGCAAGAGCGCTAGGTATAAAAGGATACTCTCTCAGACTCAAGAGGTAAGATATTCTCTCTCAGAAAGACACCCAAAAAAACCCTAGAAACCCTCTAACTTGACCGTCGGAGTGTTCTTCCGGGAGCACCCTCCCGGGAACGGCTGACGACCCTTTCTTCTTTGTAATCTTGCAGAGACGGCGAAGATTTTAGCTGTGTAATACCAATTGAGCCAACTTCAAGGTCGCATCATTTGGCGCCATCCATTTGTGAGACGAAGAACACAAACTAAAAGTACAACTCTGGAAGATCAATGGGGTCCGACGGCAGTAATGGACACAGAGGGCGTCAGACTAGTCCCATACGTTCCATGGCAACGTTGGACGAAACACCGCCGCCTACGGCGGTCTACAGAGCAACCCTGGGCGAATGAAGCTCTACAGTAACCACGACAACCCTATAGATAACCACCGACACCGCCTCGCAATCCTCAACCAACCAACCAAGATTAGCCCCAGCGAGGCCACCGCTAACCACATCCCTTCGAATGCCACCATTCTTTGTGCCACCAATGCAGCAACCATCACCAATTCACCCAGTGATGCTACCATCAAGCTAGGTCCTCAATATCCAACCGTCACTTCCGGTACCACCGCTACACCAGATATCGGTGGGACCGTGCCCAATGCTTTCATTACCGCCACTGGCACAAACCATGGTGGCCCATACATCGCCTATTTACCCTATAGTGGGTGCATGGACTGGACCTACCACCACCTCTAACCATAACCTACAGTTGGCCTCAGCAATTAACCCTTTAACACCGGTGCACACTTTCCCTCCGGCTATCCACTACAATTTCCATTCCAACAACAACCCTTTTACAATCCAAGTCCAGGCTACCATGCATCGTCATACGGTTTAAACCATCAGCCCCAACCGCAAGGAACACCAACCATCCTAAACCAAGATTATCTCTCCCGCAGTGTCACCTCTCCATTCTTCAAGGAGTTGCAAGATTACGAAATACCAAACACGGCCAAACTGCCAACACTCAAAACCTATAACAGTACCACTGACCCGGATAGCCATATCGATACATATGAGTGGACGATGACATCGCTGAAGCTCGATGAGAGGTTTCAGTGTATTTTCCGACGACTCTCGACGGCAATGCGTGTACATGGTGTTGTGTCCAAGCAACATTTCCAAATTCGCTCAGCTCAAATACTTATTCCTCACTAACTTCAGGCAATTACGTAAGTATAAAGAAGATTCTCACTCTATAATAGGCTGCAAGCAAAAGGAGGGTGAAATTGTATGAGAATACTTCACAAGGTTCATAAATTCTACGTTAGATGTGCCAGGACACGAAGAAGGGCTCATAGCCGGCGCCTTCACTTGGGGACTCTTACCAGGCCCTTTATCCCAAAAGCTCATGGGTAAGAAACCTTAGACAAGGGTCGAATTAAAGGAGAGGGTAGAGCGATTTCGGCCATTCACTAGGGACGAAAGGCGGAGTCATCGACCGAATGTGTACGCGGTGTCAGAAACCCAGCAACCAGCCAAGTCGCCCAAGAACCGGTACTGTGAATACCACAAAAGCAAGACCCACGACACTGCTAATTGCTCGGTACTCAAGAAGGAAATGGAAGAAAAGAAACTCAAAGGAGACCTGGTGGAGATAGCATGAAGCCTACGTGCCAAGTTTGATGCCGAAAACGCCAAAAGCACGTCTCGAGAAGGGGCTCAACCTAAGGAGATATTCATGATACGCACCAAAAGACATAGGGAAGAACAGTCCGCTAGCCAATGGGGTTCTGGGCCTCCAGCATGAATACTCACGTTCTTTGCGCAAGACCCCCGACCGGAGGGGTGGAGAGGTGATAACCCGCTGGTAATTCAAGCCTCCATAAAAAATGTAACGATACACAAAGTTTATGTCGACACGGGGAGTTCGGCAGACATAATCTATGAGCATTGTTTTTGTCTTCTCCCAGATCATTGGAAAGACAACCTGAGACCTACGACGGGGAGGCTGGTCGGATTCACCGGCCACAACTTATGGCCACTAGGCACAATCTACCTACCTCTGACGCTAAGCAATCATGACAAACAACGAAAGAAGACAGTCCTGATTGATTTCGTCATTATACGGCACTCAGCGGAACATAACATCATCTTGGGAAGGACATCCCTCCTAAAATTAAGAGCGGTCCCGTCGACCATGCATGGAATCTTGAAATTTGACACTTCATCTGGTCCAGCCACAGTACTTGCCATCCCACCCAAAGAATTACAGTGCTTTACGGTCATGCAACCGGCAGAGATAGCCAAGGAGGTCAAGAAGCCGCGGCATAAACCTACAAGGGGAAAGGAAGTAATCAACGAAGAACATCCCGATCAACCGGTCGGTTTTTGGCCATGATCTCTCGGGTCACATAAGAGAAGCACTGATTGGCCTGCTCAAGCGGTACAAACATGTATTTGCATAGACTCCCACATACATGGTGGGTGTGGATAGAAAGATCATCGAACATAAGCTCATGATCAAACCAGGTATAAAGGAAGTCAAACAGAAGAAAAAGGTCCAAGGGGGGGACCACAACAGGGCGATCAACGCGAAGGTGACTAAACTGGCGGAAGCCGAAATTGTGAGGGAAGCAGTTTTCCCAACTTGGATTGCTAAGCCGGTTATGGTATGCAAGCATGACGAGTCATGGCGCATGTGCATCGATTTTTCTGACTTGAACAAAGCATGTCCTAAGGATTGTTATCTCCTCCCGTAGATCGACCAAAAAGTAGAGTCGATATAAGGGTTCAAGCTAAAGTGTTTTCTGGATGCATATAAAGGATATCACCGGATTTTGATGAGTAATGAGGATGAAGAGAAAACGGTTTTCTACACAGATCACGACACTTTCTGTTACACTAAGATGCCTTTTGGTTTAAATAATACGGGAGCTACATACCAACGTTTGGTCGACTCGATTTTCGTCAAACAAATCGGAAGGAATATCGAAGTGTATGTCGACAATATGGTAATCAAAAGCCCACATGAAGACAAAATGTTACAAGACATCGAGGAAACCTTTTGTACATTAGAAAGGGTCAAAATGAAATTGAACCTAGCCAAATGCACGTTTGGAGTAGAGGAAGGACAGTTCTTGGGGTACTATGTCACTAAGCAGGGCATTCAACCCAACCCAGTTAAAGTAGACGAGCTTATGGAGACACCGCCCCCAGGCACTCTCAGAGACGCACAAGGTCTGAACGGGAAGCTCATGGCTCTGAGTAGATTCATCTCGAAATCCGCCGACAAGGCTATGCCATTATTCCATACTCTAAAAGGCTGTATTGAAAAGAACAACTTTCAGTGAACGGCCGCAGCTGTGACATACCTAATTTCACGGCCAGAAAAGACCGATTTGTTTATGCTTTGTTTTTATAAAATCAGACTAATCCTTTGATTGAAGAGTTGCGGAATTTGTTCCCAAAATAAAATATGATAAAATAAAATTTATCAAAGCATTTCTTAAAGAAATGTATTTTCATTAAATAACAAAATCTCGGGATGTCATGTTCCGATACTGACCAAAAGCATAAACAGTATAAAATAGACCTTACAACAACTATTTATAACTACTAATCTATAATCCAAAATCTCTCGTCAAGTCCATCAACTTATACCCTTGTGCCATTACCTGTAATGCAAAGAAAACTGAGTGGGTCAGGCTTGGGAGCCTGGTGAGCATATAGGGTTTTCAACCCACAATAATACAATTATTATATTCAATCATCAAACAATCAACCCAGATAGCCATCCCCATTATCTCCTTTATTTCTTAAGGTTTTACCCTAAGAACCAATTATCCTTCATTCATTCATTCCTAAGGATTTACCTAAGGAATTGGCTCGAAGTCCATTGCTGCCAAAGTTTATCTATCAGATACTAAATCCATAGCTATCAGGCGCTAACTCCATAGTCACCAAGGTTTACTCAAGAGGCACGAAGTCACATCGTCACCAAGGTTTATCAAATAGGCACGAAGTTGCATCGTCACCAAAGCTTACTCAATAGGCACGAAGTCGCATCGTCACCAAAGCATACTCAATAGGCACGAAGTTGCATCGTCACCAAAACTTACTCAATAGGCACGAAGTCGCATCGTCACCAAAGCTTACTCAATAGGCACGAAGTCACATCGTCTCCAAAGCTTACTCAATAGGCGCGAAGTCGCATCGTCACCAACTATTCCATCGACCCATGTTCTTGTTGGATAAGGTGTCTAAGTCCATAACTATTTCTGGTATGTACTTGACCCGACCCGGCATGGTCCATTTGGGTTGCATGGCACCATGCAATTGGATAAGCTAAATGAGAGAAATAATGTAACACCGTAAATTTCAAAACAATTTTTTGCATTTTAAAAAAACATAATTCATTCATTATTTATAAAAACATCATTGTTTAAAACTCAATTCATAACATATATCAATCCCAAGATCTCATAACATAAAAATCCCGTGTGTGTACTGATCAAGTCGATGCCTTCCCGTGATCCTCACTAGTACCTGAAACACATAACATGAAACACTATAAGCACAAAGCTTAGTGAGTTCCCCAAAATACCATATATAACACATATTAGCCACTCGAGGCTATAACTCTGTGGGTCCGTGCACCCAAACTCTGAGAACCCTCAGGTTCTATCTCTGTGAACCTTCAGGTTCTAACTCTGTAAACATGCACAACATAAATCACATAGAATAATGTAGTGCAACACATAACACATATATAGCATACAAACACTATATCACATAACTCCGATTACCTACTCAAGGTAAAGTATAGTGAGAAGACTCACCTCGGATATTTCAGTAAATCTCTGACTCGGTAAACTCTGGTCTAGCCCCTGCCTAATCACATGAAATAAATACTCTAATTAATACAACCCTCAGGGCTAGGCTAATCTCTCTCTCTCTATATATACATCCTCTAGGAAGGGTAAAAGACTATCCTACCCTTCCAATGACTCTAAGGCCCAAACATTGACTAACCCTAAAAGTCAACGAAGTCAACGGTCAACCTTGACCAAACTCGCCGAGTGCAAACCTGTGACTCGGCGAGTCCACACATTTTCTTCACTCTCCTAGTCCTCATTCGACTTTCTGAGTCAATCCTCAACTCTGCAAATCATCACTGACCACAATCTGTGAAATGTCCCGACCCAACTCGCCAAGTCCGACTCCTGACTCGGCGAGTACCATCGTGCACTCTGTCCTCTAGATTCCTTCTGACTCACTGAGTCACTTCCCCAACTCAGTGAGTCACCAACTGTGTGATTATCGGGAAAACCCTCATCCTACTCGTCGAGTCGGCTATTGGACTCGGCGAGTTCATGCCATGCTCAAGTTGAACTGACCTCCTGAGGTCAGATCCGCTCCTCTAAACCGTAGATTCAGCTTCCCAAAGCATTATAATCACGTAAAGCTAACATCTTGGTGCTCATGCAAAGGCTCAAAGGCCTTATTTGAAGATATGACCTCTAAAATGACATCCTAAGCTCATAACCCCCATTAACACTCATAAAGCTCAAGGGAAAAGGGTCTCTGGACCTCTTTGGATCTAGATCTACAGCACCAACACGAGAGGGGACCAATTACTCCATATAACCATCCTCTAAAGGGGCTAAAAGCCCTAACTCTAAGAATTACACCATAAACTGAAGAAGGGTCGAATGAATACCTCAAAATGAAGTCTCTGAGCCCTGGAATCACTGGATTAGCACCCTCTTCAGCCTCCTCTTGTCTTGGTCCTCTTCTATTTGCAAAAACACTAACAATGATCAAGAAATGACTCTTTTCCTCTCACAAACGCTCTAGCTCACTTAGGGTTTCTCTCTGGGGTCTGGTAGCCGCAAATGACGGCCATAAGGCCCCTTAAATAGGCCCCAAACCCGAGGAATTAGGGTTTCATTAAATAGCGTGGAATCGCCGAGTCCTTGGGGCGACTCGCCGAGTCCAGCCATCCACCTGGATAATGATTCGCGTCTCTACTCGGTGAGTCTACGCATCAACTCGCCGAGTTCTTCCACAAAACTTGAAATTCAACGAATAAATATAATACCTGAAATTCCGGATGTTACAATTCTCCCCCACTTGAAACAGTCTTTGCCCTCGAAGACTTATTCCTGAAATAGCTCTGGATGCTGCTCACGCATCTCCCGCTCTGGCTCCCAAGTCAACTCGGATCCTCTTCGATGTTGCCACTAAACCTGCACCAGAGGCACCTCCTTGTTCCTCAGAACCATGATCTTCCGATCCACAATCACAACTGGTCTCTCCACGTAGTTCAGGCTCATATCCACCTGAATGTCCTCTAACGGCACTACCGTCGACTCGTCGGCTATACACTTCCTCAACTGAGACACGTGGAAGGTATTATGAATCCGCTCCAACTCCGCAGGTAGCTCCAAGCGATACGCTACCCTTCCCACCCCCGCGATTACTCTGAACGACCCAATATACCGGGGCCCTAGCTTGCCCCTCTTCCTGAATCGAATCACTCCTTTCCAAGGAGATACCTTCAGGAGAACATAATCACCGACCTGGAACTCAAGCTCGGATCGTAGCCTATCCGCATAACTCTTTTGGCGACTCTGAGCGGTCAACAATCTCTGCCTGACCTGCTGTATCTGCTCTGTCGTCTGAAGCACAATCTCCGTGCTACCCATCACTCGTTGCCCCACCTCTCCCCAACAAATGGGAGTCCGACACCTCCTCCCATACAACAGCTCAAAGGTCGGCATTCCAATGCTCGAATGATGGCTGTTGTTGTAGGAAAACTCCGCTAAGGGCAAATACGTGTCCCAACTTTCGCCAAAATCCAAGACACATGCTCGGAGCATGTCCTCGAGCGTCTGAATCGTCCGCTCGCTCTGAACATCAGTCTATGGGTGGTATGCGGTACTAAAATGCAGCCTCGTACCCAACTCCTCATGGAATTTCTTCTAAAATCTGGAAGTGAAACGCACATCTCGATCTAACACAATCGAGATCGGCACCCCGTGCCGCGATACCACCTCTCTCATATATGTCTCTGCTAACTTCTCCGCAGAAGAACTCTCACTAATGGCGAGAAAGTGAGCGCTCTTTGTCAAGCGGTCTACTATCACCCAAATCGCATCGACACCCCTCGCCGTTCTCGGCAATTTGGTGATAAAATCCATGGATATTTGCTCCTATTTCCACTCTGGGACTTCCAGTGGCTGCAACTTACCATGCGGTCTCTGATGTTCGGCTTTAACCCTACGACAGGTTAGGCACCTCTCAACAAACCACGCTACATCTTTCTTCATACAGGGCCACCAATACTCCAATTTAAGATCCAGAAACATCTTAGTGGCCTCGGGATGGATCGAGAATCTCGATCTATGCGCCTCCTCCATCAAGATGGTACGCATTACTCCAACAAACGGTACCCAAATCCGACCCTGGAAGGTCATAAGCCCTCTGCTATCGGTCACGAACTCTGACACCTGTCCGATAACTCGCTCTCTCTTACGGTTCTCCGGTCTCACTGCCTCAGCCTGAGCCCCTCTGATGGTGTCCAACACCGGAGTCATCACTGTCAATCTCATACAAATACCCCGAATCGGGGCGCTCTCTGCCCTACGACTCAGGGCGTCGGCTACCACATTAGCCTTGCCCGGGTGATACAGGATCTCGCAATCATAATCCTTTACTACATCCAACCATCTCCTCTGACGCATGTTTAGGTTTGGTTGATCCATCAAATACTGCAAACTCTTATGGTCCGTGTATATCGTACACCGAACCCCATACAGATAATGACGCCAAATATTAAGGGCGAACACCACAGCCCCCAACTCTAGATCGTGGGTGGGATACCTTGCCTCATGGGGCTTTAGCTGCCTCGATACGTACGCGATCACATGCCCCTTGTGCATCAACACCGCGCCCAACCCAGATATCGATGCGTCACAATACACCACGAAGTCCTCCATTCCCTCTGGAAGAGCCAACACCGAGGCTTCGCACAATCTCTGGCGAAGAGTCTCAAATGAGGCCTGCTGCTCTGGGCCCCATCTGAACACCACACCCTTTCGGGTCAACCTGGTGAGAGGAACAACAATCTTGGAGAAATCCCTGATGAACCTTCGATAATAGCCGGCCAACCCTAGAAAGATCCTGATCTCAGAAGGAGATTTCGGCACCTCCCAACTCATCACTGCCTCGATCTTGGCCGGATCGACCAAAATCCCCTTTTGGTTAACGAGGTGACCAAGGAACTGCACCTCTCGTAACCAAAAATCGCACTTGGAGAATTTGGCATAAAGCCTCTCCGATCTCAGCATATTGAGGATTTCTCGCAAATGCTCCTCATGCTGCTCCCTGGATCTCGAATACACCAAAATGTCGTCAATGAACACAATCACTGATCGATCCAGCATCGGTCTGCATACCCTGTTCATGAGATCCATGAACGCTGCAGGCGCATTGGTGAGCCCGAATGGCATCACCACGAACTCATAATGCCCAAAACGAGTCCTGAATGCGGTCTTCTGGATATCCTCCTCGCACACCCTCATCTGATGATATCCAGATCTCAGATCAATCTTGGAAAACCAAGACGCTCCCTGCAGTTAATCGAACAAATCGTCGATCCTCGGCAAAGGATAACGGTTCTTGACCGTTAACTTGTTCAGCTCTCGATAATCTATGCACATTCGGTGCGAACCATCCTTTTATTCACAAAAAGGATCGGTGCTCCCCATGGCGAGCTGCTCGTCCATATAAACCCCTTCCCCAGCAGCTCCTAAAGCTGCGAGGATAACTCCTGCATCTCTGGAGGTGCAAGGCGATAGGGCACCTTGGCAATTGGTGCTGCCTCTGGAATCAAATCAATGCGAAACTCAACCTGCCTCTCGAGAGGCACACCCGGTAACTCCTCGGGAAAGACATCCAGGAATTCATGCACTATCGGAACCTCCTCAATTGTACTCGGTCTCTCTGCACCAACTCTCGTATCCATCACATACGCTACAAAACCACTACAACCCTGTTGTAGACTCTGCCTCGCTCTAGCAGCCAAAAAAACGCTGAATCGGGACGGGTACCCTCGTCGTACACCGTAAGAACTCCCCCACTTGGGTCTCGTATAGTCACCAGCTGCCGCTCGCAATCTATAACTGCTCCGAATCTGCTCAACCAATCCATGCCTACAATGACACAGACGTCCCCCATCGCAATCGGGACCAAATCAATAGGAAAATCTACACCAAAAATCTCGAGTACACATCCTCGAATCACCTCCGTGGCATACACTGCTCTCTCGTCGGCGATGGAGACTCTCAGAGGTTGACTCAACGCCTCTCGACTAATACTGATGTGCTGACTAAAAGCCAACGATATAAAAGATCAACTCGCACTGAGTCAAATAACACCAAAGCAGGTACATAACTCACAAGAAAAGTACCTAGGCATATCATAATATAAGCACAAAATCTCAAACATTAAAATAATTACATGAAAGAATACATACCAGCCACGACATCGGGCGCTGCGCGGGCCTCTTCCGCAGTCAACTGGAAGGCTCTCCCCCGAGCCTTCGGCGTCTCGGTCTTCACCGGCCGACTATCAGAAGCTCTAACAGCAGCAGGGGCAGACCCCTGAGAAGCTCCCTGTGCTGACCCTCGCAATAGAGGACACTCGGCCTTCCGGTGTCCGGTCTGGTTGCAGTGAAAACACACTGCAAACCCCTTGGGGCAGTCCTTGGCCATATGTCCCTCCTTGCCACACTTGTAGCAAGATCCAGCTCTACAAACTCCATCATGACCCTTGCCGCACTTTCCACAAGTGCGGCCCTTCTGGCTCCCTGCTCTGGAATCAGCGGGCTTGGCCCGCTTGGCTGCCAGCTGGGACTATGTCGGTCGCCGATCCCTCCCCTGAGACTCCGCCTCCTCCCTAGCCTGAGTCTCTAGCTCGATCTCCCTCTTCCGGGCATTTGCCTGAAGCTCGGAAAATGTACGGTACAAGGAGTTCGCCACGAACTCCCGAATATCTCTCCTCAAAATACTCAAATAATGGCTCATACATGCCTGCTCAGTAGACACGTGTTCAGGGCAGAACATCGCCCTCTCATGAAACATCCTGGTAATAACCATAACAGACTCCGTACCCTGCTTGAGGGTCAAAAACTCCTGTGCCAACCGATCCCGTTCCACCGAGGGAACGTACTCATCACGAAACATGGCGGTGAACCTCTCCCAGGTCACCGCAGCAAGCTCTGCTGGAGAATAGTGTGTTGTCGCGAACTTCCACCAGTCCTTCGCCCCTAGGCGAAGCTGGTTCAACGCAAACCGAACCCTCAAGTGCTCCGGGCACGAGCATGTATAGAAACACCCCTCAATGTCAGATACCCATCTCATCGCTGCAATCGGATCCTGCGTCCCATCAAGCTCTGGTGGCTTCGTGTTGCTGAACTCCCTGAACAACAACGAGTCACCCCCTGCGGCCTAGCAGCAGCGACTGCTGCGGTGGCCGCTGCAACAGCAGCCTCAGAAAGAGCGGCATAACGCTCGTCAAAAGTCTCAATCAACGTGGTCTTAATAGACCCGAACATCTCTGGTATCTCTGCCCTGATGGCCGCAGCCACTTCCTCATGGATGATCCGGTGGATCTCCTCATCACTAATCAGCTGCTCTCTGGCGCATGACGTGTCCTCACCATGATCTACCTCTGAAATACAACATACGATATATTAGAAACTCACTCGAGCATACTCGCACTCGATAACTCATCCCTCTTTGATCCCTGGCATCCCGAAGATTCTTACTTGAACTGTACACCGCCCCGGTGTTTTCAGTAGTACGGGCCTAATACTACAGTCCACACCGCGTCAGTATACACCCTAAGTCCTCCTCCTAGGATCCCAAGTCCGAAGTACTCTATTATGCATAATCCACTCTCTAACAGATTTCTCATAAGCTCCTCACTGCTAACTACTTACTCTCAAGCATCTCATAGCAGCTCACCTCCCCCTAGGCTAAGGCATCACAAATCAGGCCACTCAGGTCCTAATAGGAATACCTAGCCCACTCTAGCACGAGAATACATCATATCAATCTCGTAAGCATATAACATAAGGGTATTTTGGGAAATCACCGTTCGGGCGCTGACTGATCGTACACACGACTCTGCTCTGCGTTTTCCAAAAATCTTTTACTCTTTTTAGAAAACTTGGTTCTCTTTTGAAAATATTTCTCAAATCCTCAGTTTGAGTTCAAATATGCCCGAAGGTGTACTCGAATCCCTCAAACCAAGGCTCTGATACCAACTTGTAACACCGTAAATTTCAAAACAATTTTTCGCATTTTATGAAAACATAATTCATTCATTATTTATAAAAATATCATTGTTTAAAACTCAATTCATAACATATATCAATCCCAAGATCTCATAACATAAAAATCCCGTGTGTGTACTGATCAAGTCGGCGCCTTCCCGCGATCCTCACTAGTACCTGAAACACATAACACGAAACACTGTAAGCACAAAGCTTAGTGAGTTCCCCAAAATACCATATATAACACATATTAGCCACTCGAGGCTATAACTCTGTGGGTCCGTGCACCCAAACTCTGTGAACCCTCAGGTTCTATCTCTGTGAACCTTCAGGTTCTAACTCTGTAAACATGCACAACATAAATCACATAGAATAATGCAGTCCTAGTACGGAATCACATTGGAGGTATGATCGCGAAGGTTTGACCTACATCCCTATGATGCAGTCCTAGTACGAAATTGAAGTGTGTTTGTAGAATGGTCTCAAGACGTTTGTCGTTCAAGCTGAGGTATCGTTGGTTGGTGAATAACATGATCCAGCCACTGAAAGAGACTTGGAAATGTCTCCGGAGCTAAATTACTATAGTCCAATGACTTGACTAAAGCAGGTTTCAAATAGACTCCAATGAAAGTATGATGATAGTACTTGAATAAAGAAGGACATGGAAGTTAGCCGACTGTCAAAATCTTTGATATTCATGACGTAAAAGTTCGGGAAAATGACCTTGCAAAAGGTCTTACATCATATCTAGAGAAGATAGTTCTTGACGGCATAGGGACCTAACCAAAAGTACTTAAGGTACAAGATAGTTTCATAGAAAATGCCACTTCGGGCATAGACAGAAAATCGATTCCTTTTAATGAGGAAAAATAAAGTAAAGCATCTACTACTGGCGACGGTCATTCCTCTGGTGAACTCTCAGTTCAGCCAGTTGACGTTCCATATCAAGTAGGTACCTTTCGTACACCCTCTGGCGTACGCGGAGTTCAATGACTTTGGCTCGTGATTCAGCCAGTGCTTGAAGCAGGGTTTCATGGTTTCTCTCAGATTTCTCACGAGCATCTTCTAGACGAATGATGCGGAGGGTATGCATTCTCGCATCGGCGACAACTTCGGTGATCTGATGTAGGGATGTCCTGCCTTGAATCTCATTTCGGGCCACTCTGCGGACCAAGATTGGCAAGACTCCGTCTCGCTGAGCCCCCATTGCTCGAGTCGTAAAAGCTTCGATCACCATTAAATGGCATGGGCTGATCTTGTCCTTGGCTCCATGTTTCCAAGCATTCCACCCACTCAGGTGTCGGGCCATGAAAAGCCGGACGAGGGTTAGGAATTTGAAAGGGAGCTGCTTGAGGTAGGTTCTCAACCTCGGGTTCGGAGTTAGCATCGTCCGAAAGGTTTTCATCATGGTGATCATTCAAAGGAAAAGGATGATCATTCTCTGGTTCTTCTCCAAACCAACCAGCAATGACTTCGTTCGGAAGGTACTGGTTGCCGTGGGGATGGAGTCCAGCCATGTTATCTACGCGAGAATTGGGGTAAGAAAATAATTATTAGACGAACTATCTAGATAATTATTTAGAAAATCTTCATTAGTTACATTGCTATTTGTGAAGTGCATACCAGTTATATGTAATCGAAACAGGATAGGCCTTCGAATAAGTGACCTTAACTCCATATTCACACAGAATAAGGGTGGAGTAAAATTTTCATAGATTCTAAGTCTATAACATCCTAATTACATATAGCCTTAGTGTATCCACTTAGAAACTATCAACTTAGTAACGAAGATCCCGTTTTAGTTCTCAAGTATA
The DNA here is from genome assembly GCF_051521515.1 of Lactuca serriola. NCBI lineage: Eukaryota > Viridiplantae > Streptophyta > Magnoliopsida > Asterales > Asteraceae > Lactuca > Lactuca serriola. The sequence goes on along the minus strand of NC_136409.1, from coordinate 231,555,852 downwards.
AAGTACTTATAGTAACACCAAATACTCCTATAGTATTTTAAGTTTAATGTTATGTTCTACTGTTCTCATTGTGGTAGGGTTGGTAAGATTTTAGACTTGTTGCAACCACACAACTACACTTAGGCAGATGCTAGTCAACCCTCGGATAATATAGTTGATCAAGCTATATCTTCCCAGTTTTGACTATATGTCTCTAAGTCCACATGTGTTGCCCAACAATCGTAATTCTTTTGTACTGTCCTAGTGACACTGCTTTTAGTATGAATGCAATACGTATACTTAATTAAATATTTTATTATTTAAAGTATAAACTCTTGGTCAGAGTATTTTTTAATCCCATTGTATTTATAGTTTGTATATCTTTTATGGGTTGATATACTTAATTCACTATAAACAATGCTCTGATACCAATCTGTCACACCCCAAAACCAAGAACAGCGGAACCATTCTGGGGCGGAGGACGTCATGTACAGTATCACAACAATGAAAAGTAGTAAACAAGCAACAACATCATCCATTGCATTAATAATATAATTTTAATACAAGTGTTCTAACAAATTATGATAGACACTAAAGTATAATCAAAATGAAAGATGAGTCTTGAACGAACTCCATATTCTCTAAACCTTGCATCGGTACCGGTCTATTGATGACCTGAGGATACAAGTAATTTTGAAAGCGAGTATCAGCTTAAAGCTGGTGAGATCATAAGTATTTTAGTGTCTTAATTTGTATGTAAGTATTTGTATGTATACGAATTGTAAGTACTGAAAATGTATATGAACTGTAAGTATAAAAATGCTTTGTAAAACAACTGTAAATGTTTGAAAAACCCTAGAAATCCCTATGATTCCTACTATTATATAAGGGTGTCTTCTACCAAGACCTAACTGCTCTGAATGTAGCCTTCTACCAAGACCTAACTGCTCTGAATGTAGCCTTCTACCAAGACCTAACTGCTCTGAATGTAGTCTTCTACCAAGACCCAACTGTTCTGAATGTAGTCTTCTACCAAGACTTAACTGCTCTGAATGTAGTCTTCTACCTAGACCCGATTGTTCTGAATGTAGTCTTCTACCAAGACTTAACTGTTCTAAATGTTCGTTTCTTGTAAAAGTGTGTAATTTTCCCAAGCGTAACTATCATTAACAAAATATAGTTTTTACATTTAATGTTTAAGTGAAAAGATCACTAAATATATGTAAAGGGAAAATTAATGTAGTACTGTAGTGTAGTGCTATAGGAACTACTGCTGTACTAACTACCTTAAACCGGATTTATATTAAGGCATCATGTGATTAATTGTACCATACTATCGACTGGGTAACAACGACAAATGTAGGTCGTAAAAAGGTATGACGTTTGGCACCCGCAGACCTGCAGGTCCGGCTATAGCTAGCAGCAAGGTGTAGGATAGTCAATCCGGTATAGATCTATACGCAAACTCACGCTCTCCCTCCAAGAGACTCTAGCTACAACTCGGGCCATGACATTTAAGGCATGCTCCGATACAGTGGATCACAATTATGTCAACGTATTCATGTATGTGTAATGTACTGAAATGTTCTACGTGTGCTAGCTGTAATTTGTGTTCTCTCTCTATCTAGCAGGTATAGTAATGTACTGTAATGTTCTAGCTGTAATGTATGTTCTCTCTATCTAGTAAGAATAATAATGTACTGTAATGTTCTAGCTGTAATGTATGTTCTCTCTATCTAGCAAGTATTGACTCATGAATGAACTGACTCATTGTATGATATCGCGTTCTAGTAATAGTTCTAATATCTTCCTAAACTACCTATATGGTAGCTTACTAGTAATTTAACTAGTACGTATGGACATGGATGTATACCCTTGCTACCCAAGGGCATTGGATGAACTGGAAGGACCTTTATGACTATATATGCACATATGATATATAACTAATATTTAAACAACCTTCGGACGGATACCCGATGTCCCACCAGACCACGTCTCAAGCGTGAAAAGGAAATAGGGTGGATAGCCTTCCTAAGTCTTTTAAACATTTCTTATATATCTATACATATAGAGGCATGCAATTGATAATATAAAAGCATAAAATAAGTTTTGTAAAACCTTTGAACATAATTATTATCTAAGAAAAGATCAACTTGATGTCAATCTATAAAACGGTTTGAAGGCATGGGTTTGATAAAACAGTTTAGTATAAAGAAACATTTGTTTGAAACACAATTGTAAATAAGTTTGAAATGTAACATACAAAGTAAAATGTATAGTGTAATAAGGAGTTTTAAACACATAAAGTGTTTATGAAAAACATTTGAAGGAAACTGTTTGGTAAAACGGCTAATGAGTAGCCAATCATTTGAATGTTGCTTATTAATCACATATGATTGATATAATAATTAGCATAATTCTACTTGTATCCCCCCCCCCCCATAAAACATTTAAAAACAGTTAAAACATTGATTAAGGGGTATGAACTCACCTGTAGCAAGTGGATCAGAAGGAAGTGTCGGATAAGTGCTTGGTGTCAAGTGAAGACTTAGACACGCACAAAGATCCTAATAACATATAATGATATATGTATATAAACAATTAGTCTTTAAACAACTAATAAACAAAGTCAAGACACTCTAAGGCATGACAAACACTTTGTATAAGTGTTATAAGTGCTAAGGAGTGCATCTAAGTGTTGTAGGGAAAGGCTAGTATGATTGGGGTTCAAGGAACACTCTTAAAATGAGTTTACTCCCTAAGGACCAACACCCCTTGAGTTTATGGTCGTAAACTCCTAACCTTTTGACCATTTGTTGTTTTGAAGTCTTCTAAGCTATTCCAAGCATTCATACTTCATGATTTAGTCTTAGGAAGTGTTGTGTGGCATCAAAACACTCCTAAATGGAGTTTGCGGTCTAAGCACCATTTCTCCATGAGTTTACTACCTTAAACTCATGATTTTACTACATTAAACTCATAAGTTTGGTATTTGGCGGTTTTCAAGTCCTTAGCTCAAACATGGCACTAGTCTAGGTTAGATTTAGACATAATGAACAACTGTGGTACATTTATGGGACATTTAAACAACATTTGGGGCGTTTACGGTTTTGGGAGATCCCTAAACCGTAAACACATAAAATGTATGATTTTGGTGCTTTTTGAGTGATAAACTCATCAAGGATGGATCTAGCCAAGTCCCCAAGGCATTGTGAAGCATCTAGACACCCTAAAGCACCCTAAGGCACTATATTTGGTGTTTACGGTTTTGGGAGCCTCCCAAAACCATGAACACCTTTTTCTTGGTGTTCTTGGGACTTTTCCTTGGTATAAACATGTATAGATAGCTTTAAATGACTCTAGGATAGAAGTACTTACATTGTGGAAGCTTGAAATGAACTTTAAGTCCAAGAACACTAGTATGTGTTCTTGGTGTTTTGGAAAAACTAGTCAAAACACATAAATGAATGGATTAAAGGATGTACAATCACTAGATTAAGTGATATACTAACTTGAAAGGGTTAGAACACTTACTAGTTTGAAGATCTAGAACAAAATCTAGGATGATACTTGAAAGGATATTTTGGAGTTTACTCTTTTGGTGTTTGGGGAGTAAACTCAAGAATGACTAGTCTTGGGGAGTAAACTCATGTTTATGCATGAGTTTACGATTTTTGGATGATTTTTCGACCCAAACTTAAAAGTTTGGCCGCGAACTTCTAAGACACGAGGCGTTTGCGGTTTTTAAATTTCAAAACCCGAGACGTCACTTTCTTTCACCCGTTCGTTTAAAAATAATATTAAAATAATCAAACGAACTTTAAATTTCTTAAAAATAAGAAATAACGACATTAACTTATGATACGAAGTGGTTGAATTTTAGGGTTTGACTGAATGGAAATTCCGGGATGTCACATGTTGCCAGCTACAACATCGACTAATCAATCGAAGTGGGTGATAGGTGTCTATACTTTTTACTGCAACATCCAATGAAGCATTGTAGTCAGGTACACTCCAGTCATATAGCTCGGTTATAGAACTCACTATAAACATTAACTCGAATATCTCTCTCTCCCTTACTACACCTCATAAACTTGATTCATCAAAACCATTTTAAGCATGAATTTACTTATACCAAACACATTTGGGATTTTTCAAAGCTTGTTTTAATATGGTTACTTATAAAGAAAATACTTTTTGAAACGATTTTAAAAGTATTACTACTCCTGTTAGAAGAAAACATGTAACGCTCACCAAATTTGTAATGACCCTCAAAACTACATGTATTCTCGAAAAATCACTAAACAGACATTCAAGACGGATTGGATTACATGTGAACTACTTTACTTGTTGTATTATATGCCTATATGTTAAGGAAAATTCAAGTATTATTATTGTATGTAAAAACATTGTATTCAAATATCAAGATGAAGCTCGAATGCTATTTGGTTTATTGTTGTACTTGTGCTAAATATTCAGTTTACCGATGATCTATGAACTTAGTCGCACAGCCCGACATGTTCCGCCACCTCGTGACAGATTGGTATCAGAGCTAATTTGGCTATAGAGAACTCGTATCCTCGAAAGAAGAATATAACTATACCATCCAATTATGTTGGAATGGAATCACGAATTCCATTTATGTTGGAATCAAAGAAGTTGATGCTTGAAGAACGGACCACAAAATTGAAAGTGATTCTAAGCAACATTATTCTTTTAGAATGTATTAGTGTCGTTGTTATATTTCGATATTTTCTTTCACGTTTTGAAAGTTTTTTTAGTTTTATTCTTTAACAATAAATGTAATCTTAACAGTTGTTACCCGTAGTCTATAAGAAATAATGTATTTTTTTTGTTTTTATTCTTCAATTGATTGTTCAAAAATTTGTTATTCTACAAGACGTTTTTAAAGTCAAGATCAAGAAATAGGTTCAAGAATATTTTTATTATTTATGGTTCAATAATATTTTTATTTTTGAATATACTCATAAACATATTTTGTCAGAATGTTCGAATTAAAATAATTATAATTCGTAAAATCGGATTTTTAAAATTAATAGAATTTATGATCTCTTAAAAAATGCAATTTTCCTTTATTAAATCTATATTAATTGATTAAATTGCCCTTGTAATTAATTAATATGATATTTTCAATTATATTTAAATCAATAATATATACTAATCACTTTCTTAAAATAAATAAATTTGATTGGCCTACATTTATGCATACAATAACACAATAATTACTTTGAATAGAATAACCTAAGCCTATATATATATATATATATATATATATATATATATATATATATATATATATATATATATATATATATATATATATATATATAGGAGTCGTTTGTTTTTTTTAAAAGATTTGCAGCACCACTTTTGTCTGCGCCCCGCACACAACACGCATACTTTTATCCCCGCAGATTGTTTGGTTTTCAAAGGGCTAAGATTTAAAAACGTCTGCGCGAAGTTTTCACCACATAGACATGGACCACCCACTTCTCACATCTGCGGGCTTTTAACCTAAAAAAACGCCGCTACTTTTATTCAATTCGACCTCTCCTTGAACGAACCCATCTCCACCATCGGCTCCTCAACCCTCGCTCAACAACCGATCTCCCTGCTACACTCCACTGGGGCTCTCCGCCGACCACAACGCCGATCGTCGCCGACCACAACATCGGACTTCAGGTTGCACTAATCTTCCTCTCAGCTGTCGGACCTGGTAGCTATCGAAGGTATGCTTTATATCCTTTTTTTTTCAAATTTCACATGGAATTAGTGTTTATTCTTGCTGAAAAGTGTATAATCTTCTCAAATTTGTTGATTCCTTTTCCTTTCTTGCATAAGTTTCGTGTTGGATGTTGCTGAAATTGATGAAATCAAGTGCTTGAAATAAGAAATATTCTTGTGAATGTTGTAATTTCTTGATTTCTTTTGCTAAAATCGGTTGTTTATTCTTAAATTTGATGTTTATTCATGCTGAAAAGTCTATAATCTAGTCAAATTTCTTGATTCGTTTTGCTGAAAATGGTTGTTTTTTCTTAAATTTGATGTTAGATGTTACTGAAATTGATGAAATCAAGTGTTGGAAATAAGAAATATTGTTGTGAATGTTGTAATTTCTTGATTTCTTTTGCTGAAATTGGTTGTTTATTTTTAAATTTGATGTTTATTCTTGCTGAAAAGTCTATAATCTAGTCAAATTTCTTGATTCCTTTTGCTGAAAATGGTTGTTTTTTCTTAAATATGATGTTAGATGTTGCTGAAATTGATGAAATCAAGTGCTGGAAATAAGAAATATTGCTATGAATGTTGTCATTCTTGTTGATTTGTGCTTAAAATTGTTGTTGAATGTGCATAAAATTGGTATTGAATGTGCTTAAAATTGTTGTTGAATAGTTGTCTATGTTACAATACCTTATCAAATCATATTTGTGAATGATGTTAGTTGAAATCAATACACAAAGAAACATTGTCATGGCATGTTTCGCGTTTCATAATTTTATAAGGAGAGAAGGACTGAGTGATGAGTATTTCGCACGATACGATGAACCCAATGTCTCGATTCGAAATAACAATGTAGCCGTTGATGATGATGAAGACGGGATTCCAACACATAGTACTGCAGCAAACCTTGAATATATGACTCAGTTACGGGATGCAATTGCTGAGCACTTGATGCACAATATATATTGAATTGTTTTAAATGAAATTGTTATTATAAAACCATTTTTTTATTGTTTGACGAATTTAGTTGCATTAATTTTATTTTCAATGTTGTATGACTATTATTATTAAAATTTTGGTGTTGAAAAATCATTTTATGTTTGTAAAATAATTTTATTTAAAATTTAGTTTATTTTAGCAGTCTGCACACATTAAAAAAACAAATAGTCTCTTATTGTAGACTGCAGACGTTTGGTCCACCTCTTCTGCTGCAGAAGCTTGCAGATGTGGTCCGCAGACTGCAATTTTCATTTATTAAATCTATATAAATGACTAAATTGCCCTTGTAATTAATTAATATGATATTTTTCAATTATATTTAAATCAATAATATATACTAATCACTTTCTTAAAATAAATAAATTTGATTGGCCTATATTTATGCATATAATAATACAATAATTATTTTGAATAGAATAACCTCTCTCTCTCTCTCTATATATATATATATATATATATATATATATATATATATATATATAGAGAGAGAGAGAGAGAGTTAGGTTATTTTGTTTTCACTATCTATTGTGTGCATGTATGACTGATTCTGGACCAATCATTTTAGTTATTTTAATAAAGTAATTAATGCATATTACATGTTGAAGATATAATAGGTATTAATTACATCTTCAGCATTTAATAAACATTAATTATTTTCTTAAAATAATTAAAATGATTGGTCCAGAATGAATAACACAGGCACACAATAGATAGTGAAAACATTTGAACCTAACACACACTCTCTCTCTCTCTCTCTCTCTCTCTCTCTCTATATATATATATATATATATATATATATATATATATATATATATATGAGAACTGTTTAGAAAATCCTAAACGAATATATATTCAAACCAAACTTCACACAAGAGAAACAAAATTTATTTTTAAAATCAATCCATGCAAAGAAAATATGAGCTGTCATATGAAACAGAAGTCACCAGATCACGTCTTCAGCATTCTTCTTCGTTGTTCTCACATCAAAAAGGAACAAGTAAACGGATTTGAAGATTACTTGCACAATTTCTTCAACCCAAAACTACACTCAAACGAAACCTGTACAATGCTAAAGTGAACACTCAAACTCAACCACAAACTGATAATGATAAAATCAAACAACACAATCGTCCATTCCGTTTATCAATTACTGTCAAACAAACACCCCTCGTTGATCGACCATTCTGCCTCGACCTTTGTTTTTCAGAGAAAAATACTTTGTTCTTGATCTCATGTACACCTTCAAACAAGAAGAACAACAATAAGTTTTTTTTATGCTTCATTTTCTTCCTGTAAAATTTCAAGCAACCAAAACACCCACCTAAATCTATTGATATATACCCATCGATTTCTGTGGAAAATCAAGCCAAACACACACCAAAACCCATTGATTTCTGTCTAAAACAAGCAAAAAAGAAAAAAGAAAAAAAAGGGAGATACAAACCTCGAAAAAGCAGTCGGAAACGCCGACTGCCACAACCCCATGCGACCCACTGCCGCCCTACAACTCCCATCTTCACCCACCGAAGACCACCGCAGCTTCGTTCTTCTTCTATCGAGCACCGCTGCCAAACCCCCCACCGGAGCTGCTGTTTCTACTTGCCTTGCTCCATCGGGCCAAATGTCCTCCTCCCCTTCGCATACGCTACAGGAATCGTAGGAGAAGCAGCCGGGAACTGCTTGAGCAACCCTTGTTGCACCTACCGAGACCGACGAAACCCTTCTGGCCTCCCTTTCCCCTTTCACACCTCAACATCGGTGAAGGAGAGCAGCCTCGCTGTTTCGTCCCTTCTCTTTTCTTCGGACCATTCGAACGTCGGAGGCGCTCACCTCCTCACAGCTTCACCCATTGAGAACCGACGGCAGCTTGCTGCTCCATTCTTCTTCTTCCTTCGCTCTAGCCGACCCGGAGACTCCTCCCTTACTGCGATCTGCAATCGACGATACCACCCTCGGTCCCCTTTTTGGCCTGCGACGAGCAAGGAACCAAGGGTCGAAACCCCCCAAATCTAAGTTGGTGATCGATTTCTCCTCCACCTGCAATGACGCTTCCGTTCTTTTGCTGCCTTGGGTTCATTCGCCTTCATCCATTGCCCGATCAAACAAAAGAGACGGGACATAAAACCCTAAATTACATTAAGTTTTGGGCCACTAATAAAAAATGGTCCCTCCATAAGATTTCCTTTTATAAAAGCCCTAAAATCATTTTATATTTGTAAAATGAGCAAAATACGCCCTCACTTGAACCATTTGTGCAAAAATGAGTCCATTCCCCAAACTTTGGTGTATTTTATTCAAAACATCCCCTCCCATGGAGATGTCTTAACAATACCAGCCCATGACTCAAACCTTAAACCCATTTCAACCATTTCAGTCCCTCCCTTGAAATATTTTAACCAAAGCAGTCCTATTTTGGTTAATTAAGTTTACCCAACAACCCCCAATAGTTTAAATTCGTTACGAAACAGTCCCAAAAATATTTCAAAGCTTAAGAAATGTGACTTTGCGGTTTTTAACGTCAAGCTTCTCAAAGAAACCGAATTCGAACGCTTGGAACTCACGTTTCAAGGGTGAGTGTCTACTGCCCCTTTTTAATATTTTAAATATTTCAGGGGAATAGATGTGCCTAAATATTTTCTATATACAAATCAATTTCCTTTATACACGAAAATATAATAAATGTTGTTTACAAAAATATTATTATTTAACAATTTCTCATATTGTTACGAATAAACTAGTATAAACTTTTCGTATATGTATTATGTTTAATTTATCATGAAATAACAAATTCACACAACAAATACTAGGGGTGGCAAATCGGGCCATCGTGTCGTGTTTTTGTCTGACACGACACGACACGATACGACAAAGTTTTATGTAACACGAACACGACACGAGACGACCTCAGGTTTTTTTGAACTAACACGAAAACAAACCGATTAATAAACGACAAACACAACACGACAAGATAACATGAAATAAAAATTAATGTATTTAATTAATATTTATTCATACATAACACGAAAAACACGACAAACATGACAAAAAATGTTAAATTGTGTCAACTTCGTGTCAAATTTTGAACACGAACACAACACGACACGACGTCGTGTTTTTTACACCTGACATAAACATGACACGGAAACGAATTCGAATTTCAATTTCGTTTCGTGTCGTGTATTTTTGTCATGTTGTTACATCGATTGTCACTCCTAACAAATACTACATGATACAAAATTATATGATTTTATGTGATATTACATATTATAGAAATCACGTTATGAAAACTATGTAGTATTTCAAGGACCTGAGCTATTATGATGCATGTTTATTTATATGTTTAAGTACAAAATGTTTATACATGTACATATGTTCATTAATTTGAAACATTCATTTTTATAAAAGCGAGCACATTACACTTTTGCATACATGTCAAACATACTCGGCTTTTATAAACCTCATACAATGATATTCCTTATGCCTAGTGACTAAATCACAATTAAGTTAAGGCTAGGAGTTATTCACAACATTTAGGACTTAGTACAATCACTAATAGTTTATGCGTACTTCAGTTAGCGTTGTTGGTTAGACTGAATGGCATAACCAGAAACTATAAGTGATTGTACCGAGTTCTAAGTGTTGTATTTGGAATGTCTGCTTCTTGCATTATGAGTTGATGATAGTTGGATCTTAGATCACTCTTAGAGTAGTAACGGGATCCTCGTAGTTGGTCGAACAGGTCATTGATCCTCGAGAGAGGATATCGGTTCTTGATGACGAGTTTGCTCAACTCTCGATAGTTGATGCATATCCTGAACAATACATCCTTCTATTTGACAACAATATCAAAGCTCCTCATGGAGAGAAGCTTGGTTGGATAAAGCCTTTGTTAAGAAGTTCTTGAAGTTGACTAGATAGTTCTTGCATTTATGATGGAACCAGATAATAAGGAGATCTTTCACAGATGTTGTACCCTAGATTAGGTCGATTCGGAATTCGACCTTTATGACTGGAGGTATGTCAGATAGATCTTCTGGAAATACTTCTAGGTAATCGCACACTTACGGTATTGTAATATCCCAAAAATAAAGGCCGAAAATTTCATTTTTAAATATATTATTATGAAACCAATAGTATAAGAAAACATCCATAATATCATGTAATGTCAAAACCAAAGTAGAAACACCGAATTAGAATTTTGTGGGGTTAAAAAAAATCATGACTTCCGAATCTGCATAACTTTAAATTGTTTGAAAATAATTAAACCAAATTTATTCAAACAATAAATCCTCCAACACAACCGATCATCCAGAATTAAACCAAATCATTAAATCTCGACTTGTTATGGTCAATTACAAAATCAAATAAACAAATATGTGTTTAAAACAAATATAAATATTAACTCTTTGGTTGTAATTGAAGGTGTACGCAGGGGCAAGAATTTGTAATATTCAACAATACACTATTATATACCTTTGAAACAGTATGGAGTATATATTAAATACTGAAAGCAATAAAAAATTGCAATCTTGATACAGTGTAGAAAATAAACCCCTTTAGTCACGTGATGGTGATTTTAGCGCATGAGAGATAAACAAGTATGTTTCATCGAGGACCAATTTCAGAGATCTTAAACTCAAAAATGATTAACAGATACGTTTATTTCAAAACATCTTGGAGATTCGAAACCAATCGTTAAAAAGATTTCTAGTAACATATTCGAGTTGGCTTTGATACCAATTGTTGGTTACTTTCATAACCAAAACATAAATACGGAAGCATAAACTATGGATCCTTAATCTCGAATTTGATTAATAGAAAACTTAAACATTAAAGAACAATTATATACCTGATTTTATTATGATCTTCGATTTGAAGAACTGGGTTGAATTTTCCAGTTGATCTCAAGAGCTCTCTCTAAAATCCCTCACCAAACCCTAAACGAATTTACAAGTATATTTCGTGTGTCTAGATCTACTCCTCATCACATGTATTTACAGATGGAGATAAACCTTAATGTGAGAGATGGAAGAGATTTTGAAGATTTTGAGTCAAACCGTGAACTCAAGTTACTCAACCCAAAAGATAAGTAAATATTTTATAAATCAGTCCATCAACAATTTATACTTTTACCATAACATCTAGATTTAATGATAATATATATATATATATATATATATATATATATATATATATATATATAATGAGGTCCATAATTATCTAACAATTACACTCAAACAAAACTTGTACAATGCTAAAGTGAACACTCAAACTCAACTACAAACTAATAATGATAAAATCAAGCAACACAATCGTCCATTCCATTTATCAATTACTGTCAAACAAACACCCCACGTTGATCGACCCTTCTGCCTACACCTTTGTTTTTCAGCCAAGAACACTTTGTTCTTGATCTCATGTACACCTGCAAAAAGGAAGAACAACAATACGTTTTTTTTTATACTTCATTTTCTTCCTTTCAAATTTCAAGCAACCAAAACACATCCCTAAATCTATTGATGTATACCCATCGATTTCTGTGGATAATCAAGCCAAACACACACCAAAACCCATTGATTTCTGTCTAAAACAAGCAAAAAAAAAAAAAAAAAAAAACAGAAAAGGGAGAAACAAACCTCGAAAAAGCAGTCGGAAACGCCGACTGCCACAACCCGAGGCGTCCCATTGCCGCCCTACAACTCCGATCTGCACTTCGGTCGACCGCCGCAGCTTCGTTCTTCTTCTATCGAGCACCGCTGCCAAAAACCCCCACCGGAGCTGCTGTTTCTACTTGCCTTGTTCCATCGGGCCAAATGTCCTCCTCCCCTTCGCATCCGCTACCGGAATCGAAGGAGAAACAGCTGGGAACTGCTTGAGCAGCCCTTGCTGCACCTACCGAGACCGAAGAAACCCTTCTGGCCTCCCTTTCCCTTCTTCACACCTCAACATCGGAGAAGGAGAGCAGCCTCGCTGTTTCGTCCCTTCTCTTTTCTTCGGACCATTCGAACGTCGGAGGCGCTCACCTCCTCACAGCTTCACCCATTGAGAATCGACGGCAGTTTGCTGCTCCATTCTTCTTCTTCCTTCGTTCTAGCCGACCCAGAGACTCCTCCCTTACTGCGATCTGAAATCGCCGAAACCACCCTCGGTCCCCTTTTTGGCCTGCGACGAGCAAGGAACCAAGGGTCGAAACCCCCCAAATCTAAGTTGGTGATCGATTTCTCCTCCACCTGCAATGACGCTTCCGTTCCTTTGCTGCCTTGGGTTCATACGCCTTCATCCATTGCCCGATCAAACAAAAGAAACGGCACATAAATAAATCTAAATTAGATTAAGTTTGGGCCACTAATCACAAATGGTCCCTCCATAGGATTTCCTTTTATAAAAGCCCTAAAATCATTTTCTATTTGTAAAATGAACAAAATACACGGTCACTTGAACCATTTCTGCAAAAAAGAGTCCATTCCCCAAACTTTGGTGCATTTTATTCAAAACAGCCCCTCCCATGGAGATTTCTTAACAATACCAGCCCAAGACACAAACATTAAACCCATTTAGACCATTTCAGTCCCTCCCTTGAAATATTTTAACAAAAGCAGTCCTATTTTGGTTAATTAAGTTTACCCAACAACCCCCAATAGTTTAAATTCGTTACGAAACAGTCCCAAAAATATTTCAAAGCTTAAGAAATGTGACTTTGCGGTTTTTCACGTCAAGCTTCTCAAAGAAACCGAATTCGAACGATTGGAACTCATGCTTCAAGGGTGAGTGCTTACGGTCCTATTAAAATATTTTAATTATTTCAGGGGAATACACGCGCCTAAATATTTTCTTTAATCAAATTAATTTCCTTTTTATACGAAAATACAATAAATTTAGTTTACAAAAGTATTATTATTTAACAATTTCACATATTGTTACGGATAAACTATTATAAACTTTTCGTATAGAAATTATGGTTATTTTATTGTGAAATAACCAATTCACACAACAAATACTACATGATACAAAATTATATGATTTTTATGTCACATTGCATATTATAACAAGCACGTTATGAAACTCTATAGTATTTCAAGGATTTGAGCTATTATTATGCATGCTTATTTATATGTTTAAGTACACAATGTTTATACATGTACATATGTTCATTAATTTGAAACATTCATTTTTATAAAAGCGAGCACATTACACATTTGCATACTTGTCAAACATACTTTGTAACATCCCGAGTTTAGGAGTGCAAGTTCAGGGTTCAAAGTGAAATTGTGAATGGTCAACTCGACGAGTCCATGGTTGGACTCGGCGAGTAGGGTCGCGATTCTGGTCGCGTGTCAAGTGGCCAACTCAGCGAGTCGGTGGCTGGACTCGGCGAGTTGGTGTTGTGTGAAGAAAACCTAATTCCAGGGGATGAGCCCTATATAAAGGACATAATGCCCTCTCCCCATCCTCTTTACTCTTCCTTGAAGTCCAGAAACCCTAATATTCGTTTGTGAGTGAATTAGAGAGCTTTGGGGCCTTGAAGGAGTGTTTGTGGAAGAGATCTTTGAAGGCTAAGAGGCTTGGAGCAAGGGGCTTTGCAAGGATTTGGATTACTCTTCTGTTGGAGCTTTCTTTTGAGGTATTATTTCGTTGATTGGGCTGTTATTCATCTAGATTCATCATTTTGGAGTTTTTGGAAAGGATATCTAGTGATATTTTGAGTTTGGAGGTTAGATCGGAGGTTGCTACCTCAGATCTGGAATGGAGAAGGTCTAGAGTGCATAAAAGTCCCTGTTCTTGAGTGATTGGTGAAGCCATCTTGTCCCAAACCCTAACCCTAGAGTGTTATATGCCTAGATCTCGTTGGATTCACGTAAAGTTTGCCACTTTACGTGATGGATGGTTTGTAGAAGGGTAGATCTATTGTTTGGATCATCTGCATGGCATGTAAAGCCTCTGTATGGATTATGACCTAGGGGTACTCGGCGAGTCACAAGGGTGTACTCGGCGAGTTGCATGAAGATGGGCAGGAACTCGACGAGTTGGAAGAACAACTCGGCGAGTTGGTTGAAGATGGCCTTGGACTCGGCGAGTTTGTTCTTGGACTCGGCGAGTTTGGTCGTGAGGTCCTAACCTTTTTTCTAGTCAAGTTGTGAATCGGTGAGTCAAGGGATGACTCGGTGAGTTGACTACGGATAGACTCAGAGTTGTGGGACTCGGCGAGTCTTGGGGCGACTCGGCGAGTTGAGTCGTGTTATGGGAGTTTCAGAGCATGGGGACTCGGCGAGTAGAGTCAGTCAGGAGGTTGACTTTGACTTTGACTTTGTCCAAGTGTTGACCAGTTGACTTCCAGGGGTATTTTGGTAATTGTTGGCATTATTTTGAGTTCAGTGGTTTGGTGTTGGCTGGTGGTGGAGATCGTGTTAGTGGTCGGAGCAGCTCGGTCTTGTCTTTTCAGTCAGCAGTTGTGAGGTGAGTTATCCTCACTATATCGACAGGGTCTACGGCACCAAGGCCGACCCTTTATCGGATTATAATCCGGGTATCGTTGTTATGTTGTTGCATTGCTATGTTTGCATCCTGGTAGTTAGGATGGTATATGTTAGACCTGGTTAAGGTCGGTATCCTTGTATATAGGATGATGCTATGCTAGTGACCGGTTAGGTCGGTATCCTGGTTAGGATGATGTTATGATATGTGATCGGCTAGATCAGTTTTATTGGATGTGAATTGTTATATGATTGAATGTTTATATGCACATGGTTGTTGGACTGGGGTTGCGTTGAGGCAGGTCCTGCTTTGTGTTGTAGGCCAACATACCCAGGGCGGACCGGTTATCCCGAAGGCCCAGCGAGCGGTCCGGACAGGCTGTAGGCTCCAAGAGGGCGGACCAGACGTGTCGAGGCTCTGAGAGTGGACCAGGCCGACTGAAGGCCCGGTGCGGGCGGACCAGTCATATTGTAGACTCAGAGAGTGGACCAGGTGGATTGAAGGCCCGGTGCAGGTGGACCAATCACACTGTAGACTCGATGTATATGGCTAGACTCGGAGGGTGGACCAGATGGACTGAAGGCCCGGTAGGACGGACCAGTCACACAGTAGACCCGAAGTGCATGGTTGTTCTGTGTTCTGTTATGATATGACATGTTATGTGTATGGTATATGTGGTTGGTATCTTGGGGTATCTTACTAAGCTTTCGAACTTACAATTGTGGTTTTAATGTTTCAGGTTTTTCAGGAGACCGTGGCAAGGCAAAGACGTGATCGTACCGCTCCTCATGTTTATGTCTTCCATGATATGGTTATGGGAAGACTCTAATAATAATTGTATTGAAAACCTTTTTGTAATAACTTAATGAAACTGGGTTGAAATGTTTAGAGTGTTACAAGTTGGTATCAGAGCCTTGGTTTGAGTGAATTGGAGGACCATTCGTGTAAATCCAGTCTCAAATCAAGGATAGTTTTCAAAAGAGAATTCAAAATGGTTTTCAAAATAAAGAAAAGGAGGACACAGAGGTACGATCAGCCGGAGCCAATAAGTAACCCAAAAATACCATACATGATATTTGTTTTTGAGCTATTATAGAACAACATGCTAGTACTAGGCTAGGGATCTTCAGGATTTCATGATAATGTTTCCTGATTTATGATGCCTGCTAGCCTAGGGTTTCTTCCATGGGAGATTCCCAGTGTTCCTCTAGGAGTGAGGGTTGAGTGCTTGTTATGTATGTTCATCACTAGGGTGTTGTGGTGATACTTGATATAAATATGGGTAGGTGTGGAAGGTAGTATGGGCCCGTACTACTGAAAGCACAGGAACCATACGCGTATCAAAGAAGCCACAACCTCTAGGGTTGGGTTGGGGGTTGGTTCCCGGGTTAGTGGGAAGTATCTTATATCTTGCGGTGTTTTTTAGTATGGTGGTTACGAGGCATGCTGGGAGTGGATCCGGGTCAGGATCGGGAGCAGGAGAGGGCGGTCAGGGTGGGTCAGTACCACCCGAGGTAATTGGTCAGATGAGCACAGACGAGTTGGATGCTAGGATTCGTGAGATCTTGCATGATGAGGTTGATGCGTTGTTCCGGGCCGAGTTGCCGGAACTGTTTGGGTGGATCAAGACCGCCATGGTTGAGTATTTTGATGAGCGCTATGCAGCTCTTACAGAGACGGCTGCCGTGGCGGCTACAGCGGCTGTAGCAACGGCAAGGGGAGGAGCCGGTAGAGGTTTTCAGTATCGGTACTTCGATAATACGAAGCCCCTACCTTCGATGGAGTGCAGGACCCGATTGTTGCTATGAGATGGTTGTCAGACGTGGAGGGGTGTTTCTTTACGTGCTCATGCCCTGCTAATCAGAGAGTGAGGTGTGCTCTGAACTTGTTGAGGCTCGGGGCGAAGGATTGGTGGAGGTTGACCACGGGATCGTATTCTGATGCGCAACGAGCTGCGGTTTCTTGGGATCAGTTCAGGGAGATGTTCAGTACTCATTATGTTCCGTGAGTTGAGAGGGAGAGATTGGCTCAGGAGTTTCTGGAGCTGAAGCAGGATTCAGAGTCGGTGACGGAGATCACCAGGATGTTCACTGAGAGGGCGATGTTTTGCCCTGAGTTTGCTTCGGAGCAGGCTCAAATGTCCCGATATCTGAGCATGCTCAAGAGGGATATCAGGCAGTTTGTATCTACACAGAGGTGAGAGACCTTGTTATAATTGCAAGAGGCCACCAGGCGGCGTGATTTGGAGATTGAGTTGCAGTTGCGAGAGCAGAGGCAGGCTCCGGTGCAGTCACAGCCAGCGCCGAAGCGGTTCAAGACCGTTGATTCTAGATTAGGAGATCAGAGCAGCCGCGCTTGTGGGAAGTGTGGGAAGGGTCACACCGGAGTTTGTAGGTCCGGCGGTGCATGCCATAAGTGCAGAAAGGAGGGGCACTATGCGAGGGATTGCCGGCAGACAGCCCCGGTTCAGGATTTGAGGATTTGTTATCATTGCCATCAGGTTGGTCACTTGAGGGTCAACTGTCCACAACTTGCAGCAGGACCGGTGCAGGCTCCAGCATCGGCCACTTTGAGGATTACGGGTGGAGGTCAAGGTGGAGCGGAGCCCCCAAGGGCTTAGGGTCGTGCTTTTCATCTTACAGCAGAGGAGGTCAGGGCAGTGCCGGATGCAGCTGCGGGTATGTTTCTTTCTTGACATCTTGATATCTTGTGATTATTATGGAGTATTGTTATCTGCTAGTCTCGTGGTGTGATTTTGGTATGGTATTCGTGTTCCTTGAGGGTTTTGATATTGGGAATTTCGTTGGTTATCATCCATGAGGATTTTTAGTGGGAGATCAGGCTTTTCGTCTGAGTGTCGGGTAGCATCTGCAGTCCGAGGAGTGGTTAGCTTAAGGTCGGGCTTCTTCCGATTCTGAGATGATTAGTATTGATATGTGATTTTGTGAAGGGTTGTTAAGGGAGGTCGGTTATGGCGACCGGTGGTGGATAGTCAGTGCTCTAAGTGGGGTGAATTGGAAAATTCTCCGGAAGATCGACAAGCATGGGAGGTTGATTAGCTGTTTGGGATTCAGCAGCGGTTCTGTCAACCATGAGCGTAGGTTGGTATGAGTACGTGACAGGAAAACGGGGCGGGATACAGACCAAGGGTTTCGGATAAAGGGAGATTGCTTGCGGAAGGCCTAGGATCAGGCCGGGATTGAGTATGTAGGATGGAGTTAGAGTTCGGAGCCCCTAGGGGGCTAGAACAATATGCATGATAGAGTTTTCCAGGAGGGATAATTCGGGATGATAAATACTAGTTGAGAGGTCTAGATAGACTGAAGGCCGATGAGCATACCAGTCAGGCCAAAGGCTCGGAGAACGGTCCAGACAGGCTGAAGGTCCTGGAGGGTGTTCCAGACACGCTGAAGGTTCTGAGAGTTGTCCAAATTGGATGAAGGCCTGGTAAGGCAGTCCATTCATGCTGAAGACTCTGCATGCGTTGATAGATCTGTATGAGGAGATGGAATGAGTATTGGGTGAGCACCGTGGCACTTGTTGTAGTGACAAGGCAGCCAAGTAGATTTCCTTGGATAAGGAAAGGGAAATGTAGGTAGCTCCGTGAGGGAGTGTAAGTTCATGGAAGTGAAAGCAGTAGCACGGATGTATGATTGAGGTGTTCCAATTATGGTTGTTGAGCAGTGTGTTTGCGGCGGTGGTATGAAAAAACATTCGGGTTGAATGTCTGCTGAGGTCGGAAGGGATACAAGAGTGGAGCCTTGGATTCCCAGTTTGGTTTTGATCGAGGAATTATGTATGTAGTGGTAAATCATCATGGGGGATGTTTGGAGGTGTCGTCGGTGTGTCGGGTTTTCCCAACCCGAGGATGCTAGAGCCAGTTCAGCATGGATATGTGATTGCGGAGGAGAACTCATGGGAATTGCCCTGAAGCTGAAGGATGTGTCATCTTGTCAGCATGGAGGGAATAGAGTTAGACTCAGGAAAGGAGCAGGTTAAGTCTCAGCGGTGAATTCGGTGAAAGATATGTCTGGAAAGGAAAATGATAGCAGTATGGTACCGGGTCGGGATTCCGGTGGTTCAGGGTTATTTCTAGCTCATATGAGTCAAGTGATTGTGTGATCTGGAATGGGTGAAGTATCATGGGGTGGTACTTGGTTGTTAAGAAATAATGTATTTTTTGTTTTTATTCTTCAATTGATTGTTCAAAAATTTGTTATTCTACAAGAAGTTTTTAAAGTCATGATCAAGAAATAGGTTCAAGAATATTTTTATTATTTATGGTTCAAGAATATTTTTATTTTTGAATATATACTCATAAACATACTCAGAAGTCACGGGTCTCTTCCCGGGACCCTCTACTATACTCACCTAGCACGAACCTTTTCTCAAAGTGCTCCAAATCGATCTCGTATTTATAAACTTTTGGAAGTCATATCCTTTAGGGTCTGACACCCTGTCACGCTCGCTAGCTCACTTGCCAAAGTCCAAGCTGCAACACTGGAACATCCTCTGTCCCCAAACCGGGTCACTAACTCTTCCCCGAAGCTTCTCATGTTCTCCAAGACTCTCACTGATTCGAGTATGGATCCTGTCCTTTCAGTAGTACAGGCCCAATGTAACATCCTGAGTTCAGGAGTGCAAGTTCAGGGTTCAAAGTGTAAATGTAAAAGGGGCAACTCGGCGAGTCCATGGGTGGACTCGGTGAGTAGGGTCGCGACTCTGGTCGCGTGTTAAGTGGCCAACTCGGCGAGTCGGCGGCTGGACTCGGCGAGTTGGTGCTGAGTGGAGAAAACCCTAATTTCGGAGGATGAGCCCTATTTAAAGGACATTATACCCTCTCCCCAGCCTCTTTACCCTCTTTTGAAGTCCAGAAACCCTAAGGAGCATTTGTGAGTGATTGGAGAGCATTTAGACCTTGGAGAAGAGATTTTGGAAGAGATCTTGGGGAATTAAGAGGTTTGGAGCATGGGGCTTTGCAAGGATTTGGATTTCTCTTCTGTTGGAGCTTTCCTTTGAGGTATTATTCCGTTGCTTGGACTTTTATTCTTCATTTTGGAGTTTTTGGAAAAGATAGCATTGGTGTTTTGAGTTTGGAGGTTAGATCTGAGGTTGCTACCTCAGATCTGGAATGGAGAAGGTCTAGAGTGCATTAAAGTCCCTATTCTTGAGTGATTGGTGAAGCCATCTTGTCCCAAACCCTAACCCTAGAGTGTTATATGCCTAGATCTCTTTGGATTCACGTAAAGTTTGCCACTTTACGTGATGGATGGGTTGTAGAAGGGTAGATCTATGGTTTGGATCATCTGCATGGCCTGGAAAGCTTCTGTATGGATTAAGATCTAGGGGTACTCGGCGAGTCACAAAGGTGTACTCGGCGAGTTGCTTGAAGATGGGCAGGAACTCGGCGAGTTGGAAGAACAACTCGGCGAGTTGGTTGAAGATAGCCTTGGACTCGGCGAGTCTGTTCTTGGACTCGGCGAGTCTGGTCGTAAGGTCCTAACTTTCTTTTGGTTGAGCCGTGAATCGGTGAGTCGAGGGAGGACTCGGTGAGTTGAGTGCGAGGGGACTCAGAATTGTTGGACTCGGCGAGTCTCAGGGTGACTCGACGAGTTGAGTCGTAGATTGGGGAAGTTCTGAGCATGGGGACTCGGCGAGTCATCGAGTTGACTCGGCGAGTAAAGTCAGTCGGGAGGTTGACTTTGACTTTGACTTTGACCAAGGGTTGACCAGTTGACTTCCAGGGGCATTTTGGGAATTGTTAACTTTTGTTTTGAGTTCAGTATTGGTGTTGACTACTGGAGGAGATTGTGTCAGTGGTCGGAGCATCTTGGTCTTATCTTCTTAGTCGGCAGTTGCGAGGTGAGTTATCCTCACTATATCGACAGGATCTACGACACCAATGCCGGCCCTTTATCGGATTGTAATCCGGGTATCGTTGTTATGATTTTGCTTTGCTATGTTTTCATCCTGGTAGTTAGGATGGTATATGTTAGAGACCTGGCTAAGGTCGGAATCCTGGTATATAGGATGATGCTATGCTAGTGGTCGGTTAGGTCGATATCCTGGTTAGGATGATGTTATGCTATGTGATCTGCTAGATCAGTTTGATTGAATGTGAATTGTTATATGATTGAATGTTTATGTGCACATGGTTGTTGGACTGGGGTTGGGTTGAGGCGGGTCCTGCTTTGTGTTGTAGGCCAACATACCCAGGGTGGACCGGTTATCCCGAAGGCCCAGCGAGCTGTCTGGATAGGCTGTAGGCCCCAAGAGGGCGGACCATATGTGCCGAGGCTCGGAGAGTAGACCAGGCCGACTGAAGGCTTAGTAGGGGCGGACC
The DNA here is from genome assembly GCF_051521515.1 of Lactuca serriola. Classification (NCBI taxonomy): domain Eukaryota; kingdom Viridiplantae; phylum Streptophyta; class Magnoliopsida; order Asterales; family Asteraceae; genus Lactuca; species Lactuca serriola. The sequence goes on along the minus strand of NC_136409.1, from coordinate 231,534,317 downwards.
AGTCATACTATAGACTCAGAGAGTGGACCAAGTGGACTGAAGGCCTGGTGCGGGCGGACCAATCACACTGTAGACTCGATATATGTGGCTAGACTCGGAGGGTGGACAGGTGGACTGAAGGCCGGTGCGGCGGACCAGTCACACAGTTGACCCAAAGTGCATGGTTGTTCTGTGTTCTGTTATGATATGGCATGTTGTGCGTGTATGGTATATGTGGTTGGTATTTTGGGGGTATCTCACTAAGCTTTCGGGCTTACAGTTGTGTTTTAATGTTTTTCAGGTTCTTCAGGAGACCGTGGCAAGGCAAAGGCGTGATCTTACCGCTCCTCATGATTATGTTTTATGATGTGGTTATGGGAAGACTCTGATAATAATTGTATTGAAAACCTTTTGTAATAACTTAATGAAACTGGGTTGTTTTTGAAAAGTTTAAATTGGTTGAAATTTTTAGAGTGTTACAAGTTGGTATCAGAGCCTTGGTCTGAGTGAATTGGAGGAACATTCGTGTGAATCCAGTCTCAAATCAAGGAGAGTTTTCAAAAGAGAATTTAAAATGGTTTTCAAAATGAGTAAAGGAGGACACGGAGGTACGATCAGCCGGAGCCAGTAAGTAACCCCAAAATACCATACATGATATTTGAGATTTGATAGAACAGCATGCTAGTACTAGGCTAGGGATCTTCAGGATTTCATGTTAATGTTTCCTGATTTATGATGCCTGCTAACTTAGGGTCTCTTCTGTGTGAGATTTCCAGTGTTCCTCTAGGAGTGAAGGTTGAGTGCTTGTTATGTATGTTCTTCACTAGGGTGTTGTGGTGATACTTGATACAAATATGGGTAGGTGTGGAAGGTAGTATGGGCCCGTACTACTGAAAGCACAGGACCCATATGCATATCAAAGAAACCATGACCTCTAGGGTTGGGTTGGGAGTTGGTTCCCGGGTTTGTGGGAAGTATTTGAGATCTTGAGGTGTTTTTCAGTATGGTGGTTACGAGGCATGCTGGGAGCGGATTCGGGTCAGGATCGGGAGCAGGAGAGGGCGGTCAGGTTGGGTCAGTACCGCCCGAGGTTATTGGTCAGATGAGCACAAGCGAGTTGGATTCCAGGATTCGTGAGATCCTACATGTCGAGGTTGTCACGTTGTTCCGGACCAAGTTGCCGGAGCTGTTTGGGTCGATCAAGACCGCCATGGTTGAGTATTTTGATGAGCGCTATGTGGCTCTCACAGAGACGGCTGGCGCGGCGGCTACAGCGGCAGAGGGAGGAGCCGGTCGAGGTTTTCAGTATCGGTACTTCGATAATACGAACCCCCTACCTTCGATGGAGTTCAGGACCTGATCGTTGCGATGAGATGGTTGTCGGACGTGGAGGGGTGTTTCTTCACGGGTTCATGTCCTGCTGATCAGAGGGTGAGGTGTGCTCTGAACCTGTTGAGGCTTGGGGCGAAGGATTGGTGGAGATTGACCACGGGGTCATATTCGGATACGCAGAGGGTTGCAGTTTCTTGGGATCAGTTCTGGGAGATGTTTAGCACTCGTTATGTTCCGCGGGTTGAGAGAGAGAGAGAGAGAGGTTGGCTCAGGAGTTCCTGGAGCTGAAGCAGGATTTGGAGTCGGTGACGGAGATCACCAGGATGTTCACTGAGAGGGCGATGTTTTGCCCTGAGTTCGTTTCGGAGCAGGCTCAGATGTCCCGATATCTGAGTATGCTCAAGAGGGATATCAGGCAGTTTTTTTCTATGCAGAGGTGCGAGACCTTGTTGGATTTGCAGGAGGCCGCCAGGCGGCGTGAGTTGGAGATTGAGTTGAAGTTGCGAGAGCTGAGGCAGGCTCCAGTGCAGTCGCAGCCGGCGTCGAAACGGTCCAAGACCGTGGATTCTAGATTGGGAGATCAGAGCAGGCACACTTGTGGGAAGTGTGGGAAGGGTCACACCGGAGTTTGTAGGTCCGGTGGTGCATGCCGCAAGTGCGGAAAGGAGGGGCACTATGCGAGGGATTGTCGGCAGACAGCCCCGGTTTGGGATTTGAGGATTTGTTATCATTGCCATCAGGTTGGACACTTGAGGGTCAACTGTCCACAGCTTGATGCAGGACCGGTGCAGGCTCCAGCACCAGCCACTTTGAGGATTACGGGTGGAGGTCAGGGTGGAGCGGAGCCCCCGAGGGCTCAGGGTCGTGCTTTTCAGCTTACAGCGGAGGAGGTTAGGGCAGTGCCGGATGCAACTGCGGGTATGTTTCTTTCTTGATGTCTTGTTATTTGGTGATTATTATGGAGCATTGTATATCTGCTAGTCTCATTGTGTGATTTTTGGTATTGTATTCGTTGTTCCTTGAGGGTTATGGTATGGTTATGGGTTTGGTGTTGGGAATTTCGTTGGTTATCATCCATGAGGATTATTAGCGGGAATCTGGCTTTTTGTCTGAATGTCGGGTAGCATCTGCAGTCTGAGGAATGGTTAGCTGAAGATCAGGTTTCTTTCGAGCCCGGGATGATCAGTGATGTTATGTAATTTTGGGAAGGTTTCTCGTTCTAGCGGGAATCGGTTTGCATGTAAGGGTTGTGTTGTGTAAGGTTCATAAGGAAGGTCGGTGATGGCGACCGGTGGTTGATAGTCATTGCTCTAAGTGGGGGAGAATTGGAAAATTCTCCGGAAGATCGATAAGCAAGAGAGATTGTTTAGCTGTTGGGATTCAACAGTGGTTCTGTCAGCCGAGCGTAGGCTGGTATGAGCAAGTGTCAGACAGACGGGGCGGGATGCAGACCAAGGGTGATTGATTGTGGGAGTCCTGGGATCAGGCCGGGTTTGAGTATGTAGAATAGAGATAGAGTTCATAACCCCTAGAGGGCTAGAACAGTATGCATGGGAGAGTTTTCCTGGAGGGATAACGTAGGATGATGAGTGCTAGTTGGGCGGTCCGGATAGACTAAAGGCCGGTGGGCGTACCAGTCAGGCCGAAGGCTCGGAGAACGGTCCAGACATGCTGAAGGCCCTGGAGGGCGATCCAGACCTGCTGAAGGTTCTGAGAGTGGTCCAGATGGGCTGAAGGCCTGGAAAAGCGGTCCAGTCATGCTGAAGGCTCTGCATGTATTAGTAGATCTGTATGAAGATATGGAATGAGTATGTCGCAATGTGATGGCATCAGAAGGTCTGGCCCTGGGTATTGATCATGAGTAGTGGAGGTAGTGCATGTGTAGGGTTTTAACCATAAGAACTTTCCTATGTGCGCATGCAAAACCCTAATGCTTGGATCTAGGTTTCTCTAATTAAACATGCTTTGAATCCAAGACGTCTAATGACTAATTAGGTATATGAACAATACAAAATCAGATCTAGAAGTTTACCTTTGAATCTCTTGATTTGATCTTGTTTTCTTGGAGCTCTAGAGTCACAATTGTCACTCCTCTAATGGCTTACAAACACCAACAACAAAGAAGATGATTTGAGAGAGAGGAGAGGAGGAAATCGGCCAGGGGTTCTCTATTCTAGATGAGATGTTGATTTCCCTTGACCATGGGGTCTATTTATACTTGTAGACTCCTTAAGGGTTTCACCTTAAACCCTAGTTGGATAATCTTTCCTTGAAGTAATCCAAATCCTTTCCTTAGATAAGCATTGGACGATTTGAAGCTATCCCTAGCCCTAGAATCCGTCCACCCTTCATCCAATAAGGATTTACAGTCTAAAGTGTAACTATCAAACAATTGACAGTTTATACCCTCTTATTTAATTAATCTCTTTAAGTCACCAAATTAATACTAATTAATTTATGACTTATATTAATCAAATAACAATATTATTATTCCTTATATTATTCTCATAATATATTAATAATATTTATTCTCTCATAATAAATCATCCTGTCAAGTTGCTATGGTGAAGGCAACCCAAAAGGACCATGCACAATCGGGTCAAATACTTGCCTAATATAGTTGCAGCCTTAGACACTATTCCAACAGTCTCCCACTTGGATAAGTCTAGCAATTATATGCACAAGTACAATTCGATTTGCAATCGTAGCTCTCAAATACGCTGTCATACTCTGATCTAATCAATCTTGTCCTTTAGATAAGGGATCGTACAGTCCTCTGTTAGATATCATGCTGACAATTCTATGGAATGATTAGTCTAGCATTTAGGTTTCTCGATCTCCGATTTATTTGACATAGAACTTAATCGAACACATCAATTCAGTTTTGACCGGGCCCGACACATAAGTCAAATCAAATCATCAAGCGGCCGAGATATCGCTTTTTCCCTCTTAGGATAAAAGTTACAAATAAACTTCGACTTACATGCATTTACTTATTCATTAATCAACTATACACAACAATGCATTTTATAACACCGAGTTACTGATGCGTTTCCGCATTATCAATGTACAATCAATTAACATAACAAACCATACATCTAGGTTTTAAGACTATATGATATTATCGTCTTGCGATCACCCTTTTTTTATATATATCATATTCCATAAGGTGATTCCAGCAAGCGCCAGTTTGTTCCAATGCTCAAAACCAGTTCATAAGCACTCATGAACGTCGCAACAATCTTTTGCTATGTCTAATACCATTTAGACAATCTACGCACCAATTCACGACAATCTTCATTCATATCTACTTCCAACATATGAACGATTGTGGACAATTTGAATAATTCGATTATTCTTAATAAACTCAATTATTCTGGAAGTCAAAACATGCAAAAAATGAAACAATAGTTAAACAATTAACATAAGACAATAACATTACTCATAAATAAAACTCCTTTATTTAATCATCAAATGTTAATTACATTTATCTATTACACGTTTCTACTACTATCTAATCTATGCTAATATCATCCTTCAGCCCAATACTCCTAGCATGATGCAAGTGCTTAACCCTACTCAGTCCCTTCGTAAGCGGATCTGCTGGGTTATCTTCTGATGATATCCTCTTCACTACGAGTTGTCCTTCTTCTACACGATGTCTAATAAAGTGGTATTTTCTGTCGATGTGTCGTGATCTACCATGATCTCTCCGTTCCTTGGTCAAGGCAACCGCTCCTTCATTATCACAGAAAATCTCCATGGGCTCCTTTATGGCAGGTACAACTCCAAGATCACCGATGAAGTTCTTCATCCATATTGCCTCCTTCGACGCTTCGCTCGCTGCAATGTACTCTAATTCGCATGTTGAATCAGCTACGGGTTCCTGCTTGGAACTTTTCCAAGTCACTGCTCCTCCATTTAGGGTAAAGACCCTGCCCGACTGCGAACGGTAGGTGTCCCTGTCGGTCTGAAAACTGGTGTCACTATACCCTCGCACCTTCAAGTCATCACTCCCTCCGAGGACTAAGAACCATTCCTTTGTCCTCCAAAGGTACTTAAGGATATTCTTCACCGCAATCCAATGGGCTCTGCCAGGATTTCCTTGATATCTGCTAACCATGCTCAAAGCAAAGGCTACATCAGGGCGAGTACAAGTCATAGCGTACATGATTGAGCCAACTGCGGAAGCGTATGGTACTCGGCTCATTTATGCTATTTCAGCTTCGGTACTCGGACTTTGAGTCTTACTCAACTTGGCATTACTTTGTATCGGTAATTCTCCCTTCTTTGAGTTTTCCATACTAAAACGTTTCAGTACCTTCTCTAAGTAAGTGTTCTGACTAAGTCCTATTAGTCTCTTACTTCTTTCTCTCACTATCCTTATTCCCAAAATGTAAGAAGCATCTCCGAGGTCCTTCATAGCGAAGCACTTCCCGAGCCAGGACTTAACCTCCTATAAAGTCAGGATGTCGTTTCCTATGAGTAATATGTCATCGACATATAGAACTAGGAAGCTTACTATACTCCCACTGGCTTTGACATATACACACGATTCATCTTCGTACAAATCCAAACTCTTAGACTTTCTCATCGAAGCAAAGATTCCATTTGCGAGACGCTTGCTTAAGTCCATAAATGGACTTCTCAAGCTTACACACTCTATTCGGATGCTTCGGATCCACAAACCCCTCTGGCTGAGCCATGTAAACATCCTCAACCAACTTCCCATTCAGGAAAGCGGTCTTGACATCCATTTGCCAAATCTCATAATCATGAAATGCGGCAATCGCTAGCATCACTTTAATAGATTTTATCTTCGCAACTGGTGAGAAGGTCTCATCATAGTCAACTCCGGGAGTTTGAGTAAAGCCCTTCGCCACCAATCGCGCTTTATATGTGTGTACATTTCCATCCACGTCGGTCTTCTTCTTGAAGATCCATTTGCACCCAACGGTCTTACGTCCGGGCACATTATCAACCAAATTCCAAACTTGGTTATCATACATGGATTGGATCTCGCTATCCATTGCCTCATTCCATTTCTCAGACTCCGGGCCTGCCATGGCTTCCTTATAGCTATTAGGTTCATCAAGGTTTATTAGTGTACCATCACTAATATATGTGTCCCCTTCGGTAGTAATATGAAAACCATAAAACTGGGGTTGAACTCTAACTCTTTCGGATCGTCTAAGAGGTAAGGACTCGTCAATCGGTTCAAACGGAGTTTCCTCCTCGGGTAGAGTGCCAGCGGCAGAGGTTCCTTCATCTATCGACTCTTGAATCTCTTCAAGCTCGATTTGCCTCCCACTGTCTCCTTGGCTTATGAGTTCTCGCTCTCGGAAAACCCCTTTCCTCGCAACAAAGACAACATTGTCCTTCGGTCTATAGAAGAGATATCCAAAGGATTTCTACGGGTAGCCGATGAAAATATATTGCTCACTTCGAGGTTCGAGCTTGTCATGAGTATCTCGTCTTACAAAAGCCTCGCAACCCCAAACCTTGATATGTGCCAACGAGGGAGCTTTCCCTGTCCACATCTCGTGAGGTGTTTCGGCAACCTTCTTAGTAGGGACTCGGTTAACGATATGGGCGGCAGTCTCTAAGGCATACCCCCAAAAAGAGATAGGTAGTGAAGCACGACTCATCATAGAGCGAACCATGTCCAACAAGGTTCGATTACGCCTTTCTGCCACACCATTCAATTGTGGTGTCCTAGGTGGCGTCAATTGTGAAACTATTCCACACTCCTTGAGATAATCGTGAATTCAAGACTTAGGTACTCTCCTCCTCGATCGGATCAAAGCATCTTGATTTTCCTGCCCAATTGATTCTCCACTTCATTCTTGAACTCTTTGAACTTTTCAAAAGTTTCTAACTTTTGCTTGATCAAATAGATATACCCATATCTACTATAGTCATCGGTAAAAGTCATGTAGAAGCGGTTCCCATCCTTCGTGGTTGATCTAAACGGTCCACATACATCGGTATGTATTAGGTCCAACAGACCCTCACCCCTTTCACATGTACTTGTGAAGGGTGACTTAGTCATCTTTCCAAGTAAACAAGACTTGCACGTGTCATCTTCCCTAAGGTCGAATGACTCCAACACTCCGTCCTTTTGGAGTTGGGCTATGCGTTTCTTGTTGACATGTCCAAGACGACAATGCCAGAAGGATGCTCTATCCATACTATTGGAAGAATCTATGTTCAAAACATCATTTCCTAAGTTATCAACAATCATAACAGTTTCATATATTCCATTACATGGTATAACTTCAAAATAAAAGACACCATTAAGATAAGCTAAAATAGAACCATTCTCATTATTAAAAGAAAATCTAAAACCTTGTCTAAACAAACCATGAAATGAAATGATGTTTCTAGCCATTTCTGGCGAATAGCAACAATTGTTCAAATCTAAACTTAAACCATTCCTAAGCACTAAAGAATATACTCCAATCTTGGTCACAGGTGACGATCTTCTGTTCCCCATAATTAGATTTATTCTTCCAGCCTCCACATCCCTATTTCTTCTTAGTCCCTGCACATTAGAGCAAATGTGGTAACCACAACCGGTATCAAGAACCCAAGAAATAGCATGAGATGAATCGTTAGGTTTGATTGTGTATATACCTGTGAAAGACGGATTGATCTTTCCTTCCTTGATGGCTTGCAGGTACTCTGGGAAGCTTCTCTTCCAATGTCCTATCTTGTGGCAGTGGTGGCACTCTGCCTCCTTCGGGTTAGGGCAGGGTTTAGCAGGATCAACTTTGGTCCCACTAGAAGAGGCACCATCTCAGGATTTAACGTTACGATAGTTCTTAGATGAAGCCTTCCTCTTCTTTCCCTTTCCTTGTCCAATAGCCAAGACAGGAGCAGCAGGCGGATTGGGAGTTGGTGCAACAGACTTGTCCTTGAAGTTGCTCTCAGCGACCCTCAAGAGACCTTGGAGTTTGCTTAGGGTGACCTCCTCTTTGTTCATGTGGTAGGTCATCCTAAATTGATTGTAGCTCGGAGGCAAAGAGTGAAGCACCATGTCGATCGCCAAGTCTTCCCCAAAGTCAACATTTGACTTGCGAAGGCGGTCGACATACCTTTGCATCTTTTGCAGGTGCACGGTAAGAGGCTCTCCATGACCCATCTTAGCGGAAATCATGTTAGTGAAAATCTCATAACGCTCTTGTCTCGTGTTTTGGTGGTATCTCTCCAATAAGTCTTGATGCATCTCGTACGGGTACATGTCCTCATAGGACTTTTGGAATTCGGAGTTCATGGTGGCTATCATGATGCAATGTACCTTCATTGCATCGCGCTCATGAGTTTCAAAAGCGGTCATTTCAGCCGGAGTAGCGATTTCAGGGTTAATTTTCTCGAGCTTCTCATCGAGGACATACTCCTTATCCTCATAGCGAGCAATGGTGCGAATGTATCTTATCCATTCGCTAAAGTTCGTCCCATCGAAAGTGACCTTTTGACAAACGCTCATCAATGTGAAAGAACTAGCAGCAGCATTGTTTGTGTTCGACATCTACAAATAGAAAGGACAAAGATAGATTAGAATACGAATCCCTAATTATCACCCAATAAGAAGAATTAGGGCAAGGATCCAACATCAATATTTACATATTAGAAAAGGGATGCCGTAATCTAACATGCAAATAATATGAAGGTAAGTGAATGACGATTCACTAATTCTCCACCATAAAACAAAACTTTAAGTCCTAAATGTATTGAGAATTCCTAGGTTCGGATGAGATTCGTTGAAACTGTTCAATGGCATGTTTAAATCTCGATATGCCCCTCTTGTTTGTGACTGGGATACCGAGGATCACAAAGCGGGTGTGAATTACCATGCAAATTCACATGGTGCCTTCATTGTAATGATCACCTATTCGATGTGCCGGTAAACCACACACGCTCCATCGAACTATGATAAACAATGAATCACCCTTTGCCACCTTTGCTTAGAACCATTTAGTGTGCCGGTAAACCACACACGCTCCACTAACTTCTTAGCAAGGGTGCAAAGTGTAATTTCATGGGATTGCATCAATTCATTTTTCCTAAAGTAACTAAGATTGGGAAATTTTAAAAAAATGTGTAGTTACTTTGTATTTCATATTATACTTTTAATGAGAGGATGAGGTTGCCCTATCCTACCCGTTCGGCTAACGACCCTCCACCGATCAAGCAAGCGGTGGGTGTGAGTGTACACCCATTAAGCGTCATTTTATAGGCCGCAACCTTATACCCACCTTATAGATCGGCTTCGTGAATGAGGCCTACTAACGGTAAGACTAGCATTTTAGTTATACATATATATATATATATATATATATATCTATATATATTAATCTTGTAATATTATATTAGTATAGGGTTGTATTTTAAACTTTTTTAAAAAAATCTAGGGTTTGAAATTTTAAATTGTCTAAATTAAAACTTTTAATCACAAAACATAAATTTCAAAACTTGAGGACAAGTTTATAACATTTAAAACATGGAGGATCAAATAACAAATAATTTTAATTAACAATTAATTCCATAATTATCTATATTTGATTTATTTAAAGATTTCTTGCAAGATAATTACCAATTTAATCAAAATAATTAATTAATTATCACATAAGGAAATTAAATATTTTATTAGTTGATAAATATATTTAATTAGATCAAGATTATAGTCATATATATCAGAAAATCGGATTAAGGTTGATCTAATATGATAAAGGCAAGTTTCCATAAGATAAATATGAAAAAAATCCCGAATCTGGCCCTTCCTGACGCTCAAACTCGTCGAGTTCCCAACTGGACTCGTCGAGTCAGGCCAACTCGTCGAGTCCACCATGGGACTCGTCGAGTTCATGACACAGAGACACAAAATTCGAAATTTGCAAACAAGATTCAAACAAACAAGCAACAATTTAATAGAAACCAATCTAGGCTCTGATACCACTATAGGGTTTTAGCCATAAGAACTTTCCTATGTGCGCATGCAAAACCCTAATGCTTGGATCTAGGTTTCTCTAATTAAACATGCTTTGAATCCAAGACTTCTAATGACTAATTAGGTATATGAACAATACAAAATCAGATCTAGAAGTTTACCTTTGAATCTCTTGATTTGATCTTGTTGTCTTGGAGCTCTAGAGTCACAATTGTCACTCCTCTAATGGCTTACAAACACCAACAACAAAGAAGATGATTTGAGAGAGAGGAGAGGAGGAAATCGGCCAGGGGTTCTCTATTCTAGATGAGATGTTGATTTCCCTTGACCATGGGGTCTATTTATACTTGTAGACTCCTTAAGGGTTTCACCTTAAACCCTAGTTGGATAATCTTTCCTTGAAGTAATCCAAATCCTTTCCTTAGATAAGCATTGGACGATTTGAAGCTATCCCTAGCCCTAGAATCCGTCCACCCTTCATCCAATAAGGATTTACAGTCTAAAGTGTAACTATCAAACAATTGACAGTTTATACCCTCTTATTTAATTAATCTCTTTAAGTCACCAAATTAATACTAATTAATTTATGACTTATATTAATCAAATAACAATATTATTATTCCTTATATTATTCTCATAATATATTAATAATATTTATTCTCTCATAATAAATCATCCTGTCAAGTTGCTATGGTGAAGGCAACCCAAAAGGACCATGCACAATCGGGTCAAATACTTGCCTAATATAGTTGCAGCCTTAGACACTATTCCAACAGCATGGACTCGAGAGTCCCTGCGAGCGGATTCAGAGTATGTGTGGTGCATGGGATAGCGGTTGTGCTATAAGGAAATGGGTAGTATTGGGTGAGCACCGTGGCACTTGTGGTAGTGTCAAGGCATCCAAGTGGTTTTCTTTGGTAAGGAAAGGGAAAAGAATGTAGCTCCGAGAGGGACTGTAAGTTCACGGAAGTGAAAGCAGTAATGTGGAGTTATGATTGGGGTGTTCCAATTATGGTCATTGAGCAGCGTGTTTGCGGCAATGGTATGGAATCACATCCAGATTGGATGTCTGCTGAGGTCACGGAAGGAGTTCCTAGGGTGTAGAGCCAAGAGGCTCGGAAGGGATGCAGGGATGGAGTCTTGGATTCCCAGCTTGATTTTGATCAAGGAATTGTGTATGTAGTGGTAATTCCTCCTGGGGGATGTGTGGAGGTGTCGTCAGTGTGTCGGGTCTTCCCAACCTGAGGATGCTAGAGCTAGTTCAGCATGTGTATGTGATTGCGGAGGAGAACTCATGGGAGTTGCTCTAAAGCTGAAGGATGTGTCATCCTGTCAGCATGGAGTGGATAAGTTGGGCTCAGATTGGGTTTCCGGTGGTTCAGGGTTATTTCTAGCTCGTATGAGTCAAGTGAATGTTGTGATCTGGAACGAGTGAAGTATCATGGAGTGGTACTTGGCTGTTAAGTGTGGTTATCTGAGGATGAGGCTGGTGGACGGCTTGAGGCGGTGGTCAGAACGCCGCAGGGGAAGAGTTGAGTTCCGGTGGTTGTGTTTTGAGGAACCTGGCCTGGTTAATGCCAGGAGGTGCATTGCAAGACTAATTCTGGAATTGTGTTGCCACAGGCTTCGAGGATGAAGCCTAATTTAAGTGGGGGAGAATTGTAACATCCTGAGTTCAGGAGTGCAAGTTCAGGGTTCAAAGTGTAAATGTAAAAGGGGCAACTCGGCGAGTCCATGGGTGGACTCGGCGAGTAGGGTCGCGACTCTGGTCGCCTGTTAAGTGGCCAACTCGGCGAGTCGGCGGCTGGACTCGGCGAGTTGGTGCTGAGTGGAGAAAACCCTAATTTCGGAGGATGAGCCCTATTTAAAGGACATTATACCCTCTCCCCAGCCTCTTTACCCTCTTTTGAAGTCCAGAAACCCTAAGGAGCGTTTGTGAGTGATTGGAGAGCATTTAGACCTTGGAGAAGAGATTTTGGAAGAGATCTTGGGGAATTAAGAGGTTTGGAGCAAGGGGCTTTGCAAGGATTTGGATTTCTCTTCTGTTGGAGCTTTCCTTTGAGGTATTATTTCGTTGCTTGGGCTTTTATTCTTCATTTGGGAGTTTTTGGAAAAGATAGCATGTGGTGTTTTGAGTTTGGAGGTTAGATATGAGGTTGCTACCTAAGATCTGGAATGGAGAAGGTCTAGAGTGCATTAAAGTCCCTGTTCTTGAGTGATTGGTGAAGCCATCTTGTCCCAAACCCTAACCCTAGAGTTTTATATGCCTAGATCTCTTTGGATTCACGTAAAGTTTGCCACTTTACGTGAGGGATGGGTTGTAGAAGGGTAGATCTATGGTTTGGATCATTTGCATGGCCTGGAAAGCTTCTGTATGGATTAAGATCTAGGGGTACTCGGCGAGTCATAAAGGTGTACTCGGCGAGTTGCTTGAAGATGGGCATGAACTCGGCGAGTTGGAGGAACAACTCGGCGAGTTGGTTGAAGATAGCCTTGGACTCGGCGAGTCTGTTCTTGGACTCGGCGAGTCTGGTCATAAGGTCCTAACTTTCTTCTGGTTGAGCCGTGAATCGGTGAGTCGAGGGAGGACTCGGTGAGTTGAGTGCGAGGGGACTCAGAATTGTTGGACTCGGCGAGTCTCGGGGTGAGTCGGCGAGTTGAGTCGCGGATTAGGGAAGTTCTGAGCATGGGGACTCGGCGAGTCATCGGGTTGCCTCGGCGAGTAGAGTCAGTCAGGAGGTTGACTTTGACTTTGAATTTGACCAAGGGTTGACCAGTTGACTTCCAGGGGCATTTTGGTCATTATTGGCTTTTGTTTTGAGTTCAGTATTGGTGTTGACTACTGGAGGAGATTGTGTCAGTGGTCGGAGCATCTTGGTCTTATCTTCTCAGTCGGCAGTTGCGAGGTGAGTTATCTTCACTATATCGACAGGGTCTACGGCACCAAGGCCGGCCCTTTATCGGATTGTAATCCGGGTATCGTTGTTATGATTTTGCTTTGCTATGTTTTCATCCTGGTAGTTAGGATGGTATATGTTAGAGACCTGGCTAAGGTCGGAATCCTGGTATATAGGATGATGCTATGCTAGTGATCGGTTAGGTCAGTATCCTGGTTAGGATGATCTTATGCTATGTGATCTGCTAGATCGGTTTGATTGGATGTGAGTTGTTATATGATTGAATGTTTATGTGCACATGGTTGTTGGACTGGGGTTGGGTTGAGGTGGTCCTGCTTTGTGCTATAGGCTAACATACCTAGGGAGGATCGGTTATTCCTAAGGCCCAGCGAGTGGTTCGGATAGGCTGTAGGCCCCACGAGGGCGGACCAGACGTGCTGAGGCTCGGAGAGTGGACCAGGGCGACTGAAGGCCCAGTGCGGGCGGACCAGTCATACTGTAGACTCAGAGAGTGGACCAGGTGGATTGAAGGCCCGGTGCGGGCAGACCAATCACACAGTAGACTGGATGTATGTGGCTAGACTCGGAGGGTGGACAGGTGGACTGAAGGCCGGTGCGGCGGACCAGTCACACAGTAGACCCGAAGTGCATGGATGTTCTGTGTTCTGTTATGATATCGCATGTTGTGTGTGTATGGTATATGTGGTTGGTATTTTGGGGGTATATCACTAAGCTTTCGGGCTTACAGTTATGGTTTAATGTTTTTCAGGTTCTTCAGGAGACCGTGGCAAGGCAAAGGCGTGATCGTACCGCTCCTCATGATTATGTTTTATGATGTGGTTCTGGGAAGACTCTGATAATAACTGTATTGAAAACCTTTTTGTAATAACTTAATGAAACTGGGTTGTTTTTGAAAAGTTTAAATTGGTTGAAATTTTTAGAGTGTTACACCCAATACTACCTTCCACACCCATCTATACTTTCCTCAGCAATCCTCCCGAATCTTCCAAGTCACTTCCTCAAACTAGTACTCCTAAGTCTCAAACATCCTCATTACTAACCCACTGAAACGTATCCTTGGCTTTCCTAGGTTCCCGAACTCACCCAGTCCTCAGCTGCTGAATGGTTCCCAATAATGTCAACTAGCTACCTCATGAATATAGCCACATGCAACAGTGATAAGATAATCCTTCGAGTAAAAGACCCATCCCTGGAATGGTTGGACTCAGACAAGAGCTGCGCAATCGGGTCAAGTCTCTCACTCTGAGATTATCCGGCATATGTCCTATGTGACTTAGCATATTCACTTAATAATTAGCTCACATTACTAAGAGTACCACTAAGCACAAAGCAAGCAACATTCAGATAATGGAAAATATAACCATCATACTCCAATCAAAGCATACTATACTCTAATCAAGAATCTGTACATGCAATCAAAGGCTCATACAATCAGGCATAACCTAAATAGTCTTTCCTATTACTAACTGATCAGTACTAGCATACAAGTCTACGAGCACATACAATAGGCATATAAGGCATCCTCCTAGATCCTCAACCCTAATCTAGCATACAGTTCTCATAACCATATCATATCATATCATATCATAACATAACATGTATACGCATCTTGGGGAAAACTTACTTGAGCTCGGCTGATTGCACGCATCACCCACTTTGTTCTTTTCAAAGTTCTGTTATATTTTCAAACTTCTGTTTATAAAAATGGTTTTACTTTTGAAAATTTTCATACCAAGTCCTTAGTTTGAGTTCAGACACACCTGAGAGTGTGCCTGAATCTCTTAAACCAAGGCTTTGATACCAACTTGTATGTGACATCCCCATTTTCACGGCCAGAAAAGACCGATTTTGTTTATGCTTTATAAAAATCAAAATACTTCTTTTAATAAAAATGTTGCGGAATTTACTCCAAGAAAAACACGATAAATACGTTATCAAAGCATTTCCAAAGAAACGTATTTTATTCATTTTAAAACATTTGAGATGTCATCGTCAATACAGAAACATAAGCATAAATAGAACTTACATTCATTTACACTAGTGATCTATATCTCCTTAATCTCTCAGTGTAATGTAGCTTCATATCGGCACATGTGACATAAATAAACTGAGTGGGTCAGGTTGGGAAACCTGGCGAGTACATAGGGTTTTCAACCCACAATAATATAATTATTATGTTTAAACAATCAAACAATCAACCCAATTACCCATCCCCATTATCTTCTTTAGTCTTAAGGATCTACCCTAAGAATCAGTTATTCCTCGTTCACTCATTCCTAAGGATCATCCTAAGGAATCGGCACGAAGTCCATTGCTGCCACGGTTTAAACAACGGGCACTAAGTTTGCATAGTCGCCATGGTTTAGGCATCAAGTCTGGATGAGCACCAGGGTTTAGGCATCAAGTCTGCATGATCACCAGGGTTTAGGCATCAAGTCTGCATGATCACCAGGGTTTAGAGTACACCGGGTGAACACCTCGTTCACAACACCTACAAGTTGCGAGCCTGCTAGTGTTCCACTGGACTGTCTAGAATAGTTCATGGTTGTCATCCATACTCTGCTGAATGACGGGGCCATCATTTGGGAAAGGCTTCTCACATCGTCCACCTCTCACCCTTACCTCGTGGTCTATAACACCCCTCAACTCATCATCCAACACATATTCCATCTATTCCATCTATCCATGTTTTACCCCAACATTATCGTAGATATAAAACACATATATAATCTAAATCATTTAAAACATGTATAAAATCGTTCATCTAGCATAGACAGCAAGTACTCAGATAATATGCACACATAGCACGTAATTTATATAAAATACTTCATATCTATGTGTAAGATGAAAGTAACTACGCACTCACTCGATTAGGTGGTGACTCGGCACTCGGACAACACTTCGTTACTCTTAAAAATAATTTTCCTCGACAAAACCTAGTATCATTACCACTAGAGTTTAGTCTAACGTTAACCGCGACTAATTAATATTCTAGCTATATTATTTGTATATAAGTGTTAAACAACATCCTATATAACTCATAATAATAGCCCAAATAATTATTTTAAGGTCCTAATAACATCACTATATTGAAACATAAGCTATACTAAAGATAGGTTAGGCGTATCTCACTTACAGCAGGTTTTCTCGAAAACCGGGCTTCGCTGGAGCAGCGTTCCCGAGCCAAAAGGATCTTTTCTCGGGACTCCGGGAGCGTTGGGGCTTCCTTCGGGTGCTAGGGGGTTTACCTAGACTTTAGGGGGCTTAAGGGAGGTTAGAGAGAGAAACTAGAGAGAGAAAGAAAGGTTTGAAGGTGTGAGGAAATGGCAAGACCCAACACCTCTATTTATAGGGTGAATTCCTGATGGACTCACCGAGTAGGAGGACCTACTCGCCGAGTTGGGGCATGTGGCAGCCTTCTGGTGGTGCCACGTGTCCAATTCTGGTGGTGCCACGTCACCCCTATCGCGTATCAGCCTTCAAACTTAGAAAAATCATAACTCTCACATACAAGCTCCGTTTTTTACGTTCTTTTTTTCAACGCGTAGGTAAAATCAAGATCTACAACTTTTATTTAGACTCCGTCTGCTAATTCTCGACCAATCTCAAATTTAATAGTAGGAGGCGTTTAGACTGTTCAATGACCGCGAAGAATTCGTAACTTCTTCATACGGACTCCGTTTTCGTCTATCTTTTTACAGTTGAGTTCCTATTAATGAGATCTTCAACTCTCATTTAGGTCGCGTAAGCCAAAAACCACTCGAACTAAAATTCGAGTTTCGGGCCGTGCACTGCTAAGCCAAATCTTAGAAAAATCATAACTTTCTCATACGAAGTAAGATTTGGGCGTTCTTTTTTTGTATGTTATCGGTTTAACATATACTACAACTTTCGTTTAGATTGCGAAGGCTAAAATTCGCTCCATCATAAATTCACTATTCGCTTCCCGGTGTCGTGCCGGTTTTGCCGTAAACCTTCGACGGGTCATAACTTCTTTGTTATAACTCGGATTTCGGCGTTCTTTATATGTACAGAAACCTTGAGACATATTCTACAACTTGGTTAAGATTATTTATTCTAAATAATCTTTTGTTGAAAATTCGTTTTCGACCCCAATTATCTCTAAATTGACTAGCCCGGATCTACGGGCGTTACAATTATCTCCCCCTTAGGATGATTACGTCCCGAAATCATCAACGAAACTGGGCTCGTATAATGACTCCATATGTTATATCTTCATCCTAGGTAATAATTATAACTTCTATATTCCTTCAGAGCTATCTCTTAGACTTATTGATTGCAAGCAATACTCGATCTTACACCTGCTCTTTATCTTAGGTTAGACTCCAAATTATAACCTTCAAGTCACAATCTCGATCCTTACTGGATACAAGCTTAAGATAAGTTCTTTTATTACTATAATGGAACGATGTGTCATATTCTAATGACCTATCATCATATGTTTCAATGCTTGGACTCAGGTCTTTTAGAGTCAAATTCCAGAACAGGCTATACCTTCCTTCATGTTCTAATCACATCTTAAAAGGGTAGTATTTCTAGCTACAAGCAACCGTCGTGATACCTCTACCGATCATTTCGATTATCTTTTACTTCGATCCTATGGCTTAAGTCAGATGTTACATCGAACTTGGTTCTCTGAACCACGTAACATACTCATCGTATTTGGACTCAATTTGATATGACCACTAGGGTCAGAATAACAACAATCTTCTTAGTGATTACCGAAACGATGGTAACGACTTGATTGAATAAAACGGACTTAATTATTGGCTTCTTGGTAACCTTGTGACTTTCCCTGATCCAAGCGTGAGTCCTGTGCTTCCGGTAGTATATGCATCTACTACCTTTCACACCTACTCATACTTGTCCCAAGTATTGTCTCGCAGTTTTCCAAGTCACCATACAGGAAAATCACATAACAATTTAACACATCAGATAACAAAACGAAGGCTTTATTATTTCTTGAAACCATTACATAGGTTTTCAAGTTCACCCTAGACTATGCCTCTAATAGGCTACATCATATGGTTCTATCTCTTTGGCTACCTCATAGCTCGATCTTCGGGTATGAATTCCTCATTCTTGGTTCCTTGCATTGTTTTCTGCTTCGTCGAGGATCATGTGGAATGCCCTTGGCCTTGGTGGCGTGTTTGGCCTTGCTGCCTCATTTTTCTTTGGGAAATCCCTAGAAATATACCCTTCTTTGTTACATCCATAGCACACCTTCTTGTTGGACACACACTTGCTGGTGTAATTCTCTGTCTTTCCACATTTGTAGCAAGTCACATCCTTGCTACACTTCCCGAAGTGCTTCTTTTTACACTTTTCGCACCACTTGGCTTCACCTCCTCCTCCTTCGTCAATTTTTTAGAATCTCCTTTCTTTGTTGGATTTTGAATATCCTTCATGCTTCCTTTTCTTGCCAACTTCAGCTCTCTCCAGACCCTTCTCTCGTATCTGGGTCTCCACATTCTTAGCAGCCCAGATGACGACTTTCAGAGTGGTAATTTGCTTGACCATTGGACCAAAGTCCGCTGGTAATCCAAGGGAAAATTTGTTAACCTTGGAGAGTTCAGTTGGGATGAGGTGAGGAACAAGCTGCATTTTCTCAGTAAAGCTTGCAACGTACTCAGTAACGCTCATTCTTCCCTTCTTCAGATTTTGGAACTTGTTGTTGATCTCCAAAAGATCCTGCTCAGAGCAGTATTGCATCTTCAACTGCACCAGAAAATCCTCCCACGACATCTTGCTTGCTTCACCTTTGGGAATCGAATCAGCTAGTAGCTTCCACCAGCTTAGTACTCCAGATTTCAATAGAGGAACCGCAAGAGCGGTCTTCTGCTTGTTGCTACACTCGCAACTCTCAAACATCGTCTCCATCTCAAAGATCCAGTTCATGACTTCCACCGGCGTCGGGCTTCCAGATAGACTCGGTGGTTTGGATGCCATGAAATCCTTGTATTTGCATCCATGTCCGTCATTTCCTCCATCCTAGTGGTTTTGCCTAACTATCGGTGGGTTGGCTTGACCAACAGTCCCACTATAGTTTCCCTCCTCAGTATGCCCTTCGTTCAACTCTGACTGTTCGATCTGTATGGTCGCTTCCTCTCTATTTTGCTGGAGCAAACGTCTGGTTTCCTCCATTTGACGATCCAACATCGCCTGGATCAGCGCTTGCACCCCGACCATTGTTATTGGATCAGCAGCGGCTACCACAACCGGTATTTGCTCAATCACTGAGGGTTGGTTTCGGTTCCATTTGCATTCACGTTTCCGCTACGGGTTCTTGCCATCTTGATCTATACACCGAATAAAGTGAATCTAGATCTTTATTTAGGATTGACGTTTAAATCATCCTTATCAATCCGAAACGTTTATATGCTAGTTCTAATATCGTATTCGTACGTTTAGAATCCTAAACACATAAGGTTTCCAGATCTGGTCGGCAACAGACCATAGATCCGATCAAACAATAGCATAAAGCATAACAAATCATTTAGCACGTAAAAGCAATTTAGGCATCATTCCTAAAATAAGCTAGTGCTTGTGTCTATTCAGGTGTATTACCTAAATATATTTGACACACTCCTCACAATCATCACTTAGCATTCTAAGTTTAAGTCTAGAAATTTCCTACAAATTCCTAGTTCGATTAAACTAATGCTCTGATACCAACTATGACATCCCCATTTTCACGGCCAGAAAAGACCGATTTTGTTTATGCTTTATAAAAATCAGAGTACTTCTTTTAATAAAAATGTTGCGGAATTTACTCCAAGAAAAACACGATAAATACGTTATCAAAGCATTTCCAAAGAAACGTATTTTATTCATTTTAAAACATTTGAGATGTCATCGTCAATACAGAAACATAAGCATAAATAGAACTTACATTCATTTACACTAGTGATCTATATCTCCTTAATCTCTCAGTGTAATGTAGCTTCATATCGACACATGTGACATAAATAAACTGAGTGGGTCAGGTTGGGAAACCTGGCGAGTACATAGGGTTTTCAACCCACAATAATATAATTATTATGTTTAAACAATCAAACAATCAACCCAATTACCCATCCCCATTATCTTCTTTAGTCTTAAGGATCTACCCTAAGAATCAGTTATTCCTCGTTCACTCATTCCTAAGGATCATCCTAAGGAATCGGCACGAAGTCCATTGCTGCCACGGTTTAAACAACGGGCACTAAGTTTGCATAGTCGCCATGGTTTAGGCATCAAGTCTGGATGAGCACCAGGGTTTAGGCATCAAGTCTGCATGATCACCAGGGTTTAGGCATCAAGTCTGCATGATCACCAGGGTTTAGAGTACACCGGGTGAACACCTCGTTCACAACACCTACAAGTTGCGAGCCTGCTAGTGTTCCACTGGACTGTCTAGAATAGTTCATGGTTGTCATCCATACTCTGCTGAATGACGGGGCCATCATTTGGGAAAGGCTTCTCACATCGTCCACCTCTCACCCTTACCTCGTGGTCTATAACACCCCTCAACTCATCATCCAACACATATTCCATCTATTCCATCTATCCATGTTTTACCCCAACATTATCGTAGATATAAAATACATATATAATCTAAATCATTTAAAACATGTATAAAATCGTTCATCTAGCATACACAGCAAGTACTCAGATAATATGCACACATAGCACGTAATTTATATAAAATACTTCATATCTATGTGTAAGATGAAAGTAACTACGCACTCACTCGATTAGGTGGTGACTCGGCACTCGGACAACACTTCGTTACTCTTAAAAATAATTTTCCTCGACAAAACCTAGTATCATTACCACTAGAGTTTAGTCTAACGTTAACCGCGACTAATTAATATTCTAGCTATATTATTTGTATATAAGTGTTAAACAACATCCTATATAACTCATAATAATAGCCCAAATAATTATTTTAAGGTCCTAATAACATCACTATATTGAAACATAAGCTATACTAAAGATAGGTTAGGCGTATCTCACTTACAGCAGGTTTTCTCGAAAACCGGGCTTCGCTGGAGCAGCGTTCCCGAGCCAAAAGGATCTTTTCTCGGGACTCCGGGAGCGTTGGGGCTTCCTTCGGGTGCTAGGGGGTTTACCTAGACTTTAGGGGGCTTAAGGGAGGTTAGAGAGAGAAACTAGAGAGAGAAAGAAAGGTTTGAAGGTGTGAGGAAATGGCAAGACCCAACACCTCTATTTATAGGGTGAATTCCTGATGGACTCACCGAGTAGGAGGACCTACTCGCCGAGTTGGGGCATGTGGCAGCCTTCTGGTGGTGCCACGTGTCCAATTCTGGTGGTGTCACGTCACCCCTATCGCGTATCAGCCTTCAAACTTAGAAAAATCATAACTCTCGCATACAAGCTCTGTTTTTTACGTTCTTTTTTTTCAACACGTAGGTAAAATCAATATCTACAACTTTTATTTAGACTCCGTCTGCTAATTCTCGACCAATCTCAAATTTAATAGTAGGAGGCGTTTAGACTGTTCAATGACCGCGAAGAATTCGTAACTTCTTCATACGGACTCCGTTTTCGTCTATCTTTTTACAGTTGAGTTCCTATTAATGAGATCTTCAACTCTCATTTAGGTCACGTAAGCCAAAAACCACTCGAACTAAAATTCGAGTTTCGGGCCGTGCACTGCTAAGCCAAATCTTAGAAAAATCATAACTTTCTCATACGAAGTAAGATTTGGGCGTTCTTTTTTTGTATGTTATCGGTTTAACATATACTACAACTTTCGTTTAGATTGCGAAGGCTAAAATTCGCTCCATCATAAATTCACTATTCGCTTCCCGGTGTCGTGCCGGTGTTGCCGTAAACCTTCGTCGGGTCATAACTTCTTTGTTATAACTCGGATTTCGGCGTTCTTTATATGTACAGAAACCTTGAGACATATTCTACAACTTGGTTAAGATTATTTATTCTAAATAATCTTTTGTTGAAAATTCGTTTTCGACCCCAATTATCTCTAAATTGACTAGCCCGGATCTACGGGCGTTACATTGTAACATTCCAAAAATACAGGCCAAAATTTTCATTTTTAAATATATTATTATGAATCCAACAGTATAAGAAAACATCCATAATATCATGTCATGTCAAAACCAAAGTAAATATAATCAAAACATGTTATCATAAAACAATATCATAGTGTAATCCCAAAGATCTCGTGTGCGAAAAACCATAGTGTGATGCTTTGCGATCAAGCCGGCTTCTTTCCTTCAAAAACGAAGTTCCTGAAACCAAAACTGAAAAATGTAAGCACAAAGCTTAGTGAGTTCCCCCATCATACCACATACCATACAATCACACAACATACATACTGTCGGGCAATTCTGAGGTGCCCGACCTACCCAGTACGGCCGTTCTGGGGTGCCGACCTACCCGTGTCAAGCCATTCTAGGGTGCTGACCTACCCATGTCAAGCCATTCTGGGGTGCTGACCTACCCGTCGGTCCTAACAATCGACCCTCGGGGACTATTCCACCCCTACTGCTACTATCACATATATCATAACATAAACCTACTATCAGACATATCTGGGGTGTCCGAACTACCCTTCGGTCCTAACAACCGAACTTAGGGACTATTCCCCTCCTCCTACCACTATCACATATAACATATCATGCCAGCATATAAACATATCATCACATACTGTCAGACAGACATATATAGGGTGTCTGACCTACCCTTCGGTCCTAACAACCGAACTCTACTACTATCACATATAACATATCATGCCAACATATAACATATCAGGTAGTAGCAAACCTAGATGATATCACAAAGACAATCATCTAACATACAACTCCTACTGGTGGGCCGACATTATGGCTATAGACCCATCGCTACTGAAAGGTAACTCACCTCACACTGCTAAAGTCCCGTAGACACAATCCCTCACTGCTGAAGTCCAGACCAACCCCAACTGCTGGATGATAGATTCCCGAACTGTCAACAATAAAATAACACCCAATTAATAATTGGGTCACAACACATATCCATAAATACATACTTGGATAATTACTACATTACCCCAAGGTTGGCTTTATTCAAGACCAAGGCCTAATCCATAGGCCCAAAGTCCAACTAGGAATCAAGGCCCAACATATGGCCCAATTTTCCAAATTGGGCCCAAGCCTATACATGGTCTTATTTTGAGGCCCAACATCATATAGTCATTAAGGCCCAACTATGGCCCATCTATTGCCTAATTTTCCAAATTGGGCCCAACTCCTCGTATGGGCCTTACCTCAAATCCCATTAATAATCCAATCATCAATGCCCAATAAAAGGCCCAACAATAAACCCAAGTGAAATTAGGGTTTCACGTAAAATGACAATTAGGGTTAGGTTTCCTACTTAACCCATTAAGGAATTATTCCTTTAAGGACTCAATCCATTAAGTCCAATATCGCTTAGATTAATCTTGCCAATGTTTATTATTTAATATTTCAAGTTATTAAATAATTCCCGTGTGCCCCGACTAATTCCCCAAATTAGGGTTTTATTGAAAACCCTAATTAGGGTTTCCAATCCATATACTAGCCCACTAGTCAATTTGTTGGGCTTTTAGGTCAATTAGGGCTTTATTGGGCCTATTAACCCGACTAGAATATTATTAAGCCCATTAGGATTTTATTGGGTCCATTAGAGTCCATTAGGCTTCATTGGGCCCATTTGAGCTTCTGTGGGCCCATTAGGGTTTCAAGCACCCTAAATGAATCAACACCACAAGGCAAAGCACACCGGCACCCGACACGGTGGTCGGTGGCGATAGGAGGCGGCAGCCACCACCCTAAGGTGGTGGTTTAAGTTTCTTTCTCGTTATTCCATTTCCAATTATATTTTACAATGCTAAAACTCGAAATAAACACACACACACACACAACCACCCTATGGTGGCCGGTGGTGGTAGAAAGTGGCAACCACCACCTCACAGTGGTAGCGGTGGTTATTCTAGGTTCTCCGACCAACAAGCTACACATATAACACATGCTACAGAAAGAGCAAACACCCACACGCTTTTCTTTCTTGCAAACGGATCCAGCCACCCTCCTGGTGGCTGTTGGCGGCGGCAGAAGTACAAAGCGACGGCAGCAGCAGTGGCCAAGGGCCACTTCCGACGACAACAGCAGCCTGAACGACGTCGAACACTAGAGAAGAGTGGAGGTGCTAGACGAGGTTTGTCCAACCGGTGGTTCTGGTCGTCAACGACCTTTTCTTCTTCGTTCATATTCCACACATGGTCTCGGTGGGGGTTTCCCAGCCACTCACGTCATTATGATGACATCAGGCGACAGAGAGACCTTGCTCGTCGACGTGGAAGCAGGTAGAGCAGCAGCATTGCGGCGGCGCTCACAGCGGCGGTTGAAGAAGGAGAAGAAGAATGAGAACGGTGGAGGCTTTGGTGGTCGCTGTGGTGTTTGGATGGCGAGGCAGCCGCGACAGGAGGCTAGACTTGCCGGATCGGAACACGAATGAAAGGCGTCGGCTGGAGGTTGATGAACGGCGGTAGGAAGGTCCAGAGATGGCGGCGCCGGTGAGGGAGGTATAAGGTTGGGAGAGGTGGCGGCTATAGATGGCTTCCTTAAGGTTAGGGTATGGATGGGGTGACGGGATATATACCCCCGATCCCCCCACAAACTTATTTCCATAATGCCACAAATGGCTCCTCCCCTTGAAATTTATTTCAAATAAAGGCCAACCTTTACCATTTAAACCCTTAGCATTAAATCCGTTACAATTCAAGTCCTATTTTTACTAAAACAGCCCCTCTTGCACAAATTCTTTTCAAATGAAGTCCCAATAATTACCAAGTAATCCGTGCCCTCATAATTCTTTACGGAACCCATCCGAAACTTACACTTTTAACCCCCGACTTCTAAAATTGTGACAATTAGCTCCTCGAGACCATCCTTTGATATATAATTATTTATTTTAGAGATACTATTCGTTCATTATTTTATTTATTTATTTAATAAATAAATAGGCGTTACAGGTATGTCTTTGATTTCCTTACCCTTGTCTTGCATATCCACCACGTGGGCCAAGAAAGCGAAGCATCTCTTAGGCAAACACCTTCTTGCCTTCATGTAAAAGATGGTTCTTAGATTCTTTCCTGATTTGTCTTTGTAAATCACAAGGGCTTCTTGTTGGGTAACGATATTCGGACGACTTTTTGTGACATAAAATCTTTGTTTGATGAAGTGATAAACAATCCATTCGGATGACCAAATCGAAACTTCCAATGATCATAGGTATTACGTTGACGTGAAAGAAATGGTTATTCATGGACTTTTTACAAAACTTATAGGTGTGAACTCTTAAGTTATAGATGTTGTAGACCATGCAATTTTTGACACGGTGAAAATTACACTTGGTACGGTGGTGTAAAGTCCTAGATTAGGGATTTGATTGAGTGGGGTCATTTATGATTACAGTGTACACAACCATAGGTTTTGGATTGAGTTTGTGGTGCTTGAAGTTCCCTTTTTACTTGCCATGGAACTTTCTTTTTGCACTCCCAATCTAGTTCTTTTCGGTTTGTGGGGTTATGGTACCCTAACGGATACACTACTCAGTCAATTAATAGGCCAACTGCTTGGAATTATTAAAGATAGTGGGTCTGGATGCAATAACCAGACCTTGAACTGGTGTAATTAATCCCCGAATGTACCTTTTGGTCTCTTTGTATTATGCGTTCACTATTCCTGGGCAAAGGTTTTCTAGGTCGTTAAATTGGCAGGTGTAAACAGTCATCTCCAATCCTTTTATGATAAGGTTCCAAATTATAGAGAGTGATTGATTCGAAAAATCCTATAGATTTCCGAATTAAAGAGAGTAATCGATTCTAGAAATCCTATAAA
Source organism: Lactuca serriola (assembly GCF_051521515.1). Taxonomy (NCBI): domain Eukaryota; kingdom Viridiplantae; phylum Streptophyta; class Magnoliopsida; order Asterales; family Asteraceae; genus Lactuca; species Lactuca serriola. The sequence continues at coordinate 231,508,227 of NC_136409.1, read as the reverse complement.
TTTTCAAATTATGGAGAGAGAATTGAAATCCTACAGATTTCAAATGATAGAAAGAGAAATTTGGAGACCAGTGAATGATTAATAAGGAACCATGGGTTTCTCTGATATGATGGTAGCGTGTAACGCCCGAATCTTGGTATGTATTTTAAATCAAATTATTCATTTTTGAAAAGGGACTCAACGAGTTGGATGCCCCAAACTCGTCGAGTAGGAATGGAATTTGGACGCGGGGCTTGAAGTCTACTCGACGAGTTGAGGTTCTCAACTCGACGAGTAGGGCTGCCATAGTGAAACCCTAATTTTCAGGATTTTTCACCCTATTTAAACACCTTAACCTCCAAAGGCCAATCTCATTTGCATCCTCCATCACCCCAAACCCTAGCCACAAAACCCTAACCCACTTTTGAGTGTTTGTGAGCCATTATTGAGTGTTCTTTGTGATTTTGAAGCATGAGAAGGAAGGAGAAGCTTGGGAATGCAAGAAGAAGCTAGTAGATCCAGAGTTTGAGCTGAATTTCTGACTCATTTGAGGTATAAAGTTGATACCTTGGCTTTCTATTACTTAGATCTTCATTTAGGTTAGTATGTTGTCACTTTTGATCCATATTGAAGTCATTTATGGGATTTGAGTATAAAATGAAGTTGTGACTTCAGATCCAGGTACTCATGAGCTTATGAGGCTTAAATTTGCCAAATTTATCAAGCCATGCCCCTTCCCCATCCCCTAGACCTCTTATGTAGCTTAGTTTTGGTGTTTCTAGCTTCATGACACCATGCATGAACGTAAAGTTAGCAACTTTACGTGTTAACTTAGTCCTAGGGGACCAGATCTATGGTTTGGAAGCATTGAACTCGATTGTAAGTGATTGAATGGAGAGAAAGGGGGACTCGACGAGTTGTTCATCCAACTCAGCGAGTTGGGTCGTAGTTCCCTAACCTTTTCTGTTACTAAGCAAACTCTTCGAGTCTAGGAGATGACTCAAAGAGTTGGTCATGGTTTTTGGGTTTTAAAGATTGAAGAACTCTACGAGTTCAAGGAGGTACTCAACGAGTTGTGAGCAAATATCCCAACTTTGTTATGAGGAGGAACTCGACGAGTTCATGAAAGAACTCGACGAGTTGGATCAAGATTTCTAGGGTTATGTGGACTATGGAACTCGACGAGTTGATGGACCAACTCGGCGAGTTGAGTCAACTAGGATGTTGACTATGACTAGGATATTGACATGGACTTTGACCATTGACCAAAGTTGACCCTTGGAAGGGTTATGAGTATGAAAAGGGTAATTAAAGGAAATGATTATGTGTAGGAGTCTGAGAGGGATTGATTTCAGAGCAGTAGCTTTTGCAACTATTTCCCAGTTATCGAGGTGAGTTACCTTCCAGAAGGAGTGGGTCGAAGGCACCAATGTCGGCCCGCTAGTATTGATTATAGTTGAGATGATTGTCTTTTTGATAATTTTTTGTTATGCCACTATCTGTTATGATTTATGTGTTAGTATGTTATGCTGTTATGTGATAGTGGTAGGGGTGAAATAGTCCCCGGTTACCGGTTGATGTAACGCCCGCAGATCCGGGCTAGTCTATTTAGAGGCAATAGGGGTCGAAAACGACTTTTCGACAAAAAGATTATTTAGAATAAATAATCTTAACCAAGTTGTAGAAGATGTCACAGGGTTTCCGTACATATAAAGAACGCCGAAATCCGAGTTATAACGAAGAAGTTATGACCCGTCGAAGTTTCGCGTCGGAACCGGCACGGCGCCGGGAAGCGTAAATAGTAAATTTATGATAGAGCGAGATTTAGATTTAGCGCTCTAAACGAAAGTCATAGAATATGTTAAACTAAGAACTTCGATAAAAAGAACGCCCAAATCTGACTTCGTATGAAGAAGTTACGATTTTTCGAAGTTTCGGATTAGCAATGTACAGTCCGAAATTCGAATATTAGATCGAGCGATTTTTAGCCGACACAACCTAAACGAAAATTGAAGATCTCATTATTAGTAGCGTAACAATAAAAAGACAGACGAAAATGGACAGCGGATGAAGAAGTTATGAGATTATAACGGACCAATCATGTCCCGGCCTGTTAAAAATATAACTTTAAAAATAAATTCAAAATTAGCCGAAGGAGTCTAAACGAAAGTTGTAGAGTGCGTCTCCACCTACGCATGGATATAAAGAACGTCAAAAACGGAGTTCGTATGAACGAGTTACAAATTATAATAGCATATTTACGTATTAAAATAAAGTATAAATCATATATACGTACACATATATATACATATGTATATATCATTAGAAAGGTATCGACGATGCGGTCATTATAAGACTAATGTTGAGTTCTTTCGACATTAGTTTAGTACAAATATCTTTAAATCTATTTAAAATAGTATTATAAAGGGGTGTTTAGTTGTTTATATAACTATAAGGTCATTAAGTAATTATGGGGGGTAGTTTTTGTAAATTCAATTACTATAAATAAGAGGCTTGGGCTCTCATATTTCTTGCACCATTCTCTTGATTCAAGAGTCTTTCTCTCCTTATCCCCCGAGCATTTCGGTCCCTCGTAATTCGACTTCTCTTTCTGTAGTTTTAGTATAGTAAGGTGAGCGCTGAAGCGCTGCACGAATCTTTCTTAGAAAGATTCAGTGACGAAGTTCTGCCCCTACAGAGCCCGACTCCTAGCTAAAATCCCCTTGTAAGTAAGTTATGCTTACCCTATTTTAAATATAGTTTATATTTAAAATTAGTATTGTTATTATAAATTTATAATAAATATTTGAGTTATTATTATGACTTATATAAGTGTCGTTATAATATCTTTTTAACTACTCGCGGTACGGGGAATCTGGTTTAAAGGGCCGCATAGGGTTGTTGGATTTCAGAAGTGCTATATGCCAAAATGGTCCTGCCCTCCGGTGTTTTATGTCTGGCCCCTGTCTGTACATAGTGGTTGGAAAGTATTGTTTAAACGCTTATATAATAATAATAATAAGACTAATAATTAGTCACGGTAAATATTAGACTAAAATCTAGTGGTAATAATACTAGGTTTCGTCGAAGGAAATTATTTTAAAGTAAACGAAGCGCTGTCCGAGTACCGAGTCACCACCTTCTCAAGTGAGTGCATAGTTACTTTCATCTTACACATAGATATGAAGTATTTTATATAAACTACGTGCTATGTGTGCACATTATCTGAATACTTGCTGTCTATGCTGGTTGAACGTTTTATACATGTTTTAAAGGACTTAAACTATATACGTATTTTATATATACGAAAATGTTGGGTATGAGATGGGTAGATGAATGATGAGAGATAGAAGATGACGTGAGTATACATTGGCAGCTACAGACTTAGTGCCTATGGGACAAACACCGGTAGCTATGGACTTAGTACCTTTTAGACGTTGGTAGCTATGGATTTAGTACCTGTAGGAATTGGTAGCTATGGACTTAGTACCTGTTGAACATTGGTAGCTATGGACTTAGTACCTATTAGATAAAGACTGGTAGCTATGGATTTAGTACCCGATGAATAGACTATAGCAGCTATGGAATTAGTGCTTTATGAACGAACATTGGCAGCTATGGATTTAGTGCCAGTCCCATAACCCTGGAAGTAAGGGACTTCGGAATAAACGAATGCAGGATAGATGACTCTTAGGTTAAATCCTTAAAGAGTAAAGAAGATAATGGGGATGGGTAATTAGGTTGATTGTTTGATTGAACATAATAATTATATTATTGTGGGTTGAAAACCCTATGTACTCACCAGGTTTTCCAACCTGACCCACTCAGTTTATGTATATCACAGGTGACGAAGTGAAGTGACATTACACTGAGAGATTTAAAAGAGATGTAGATCACTAGTGTAAATCATTGTAAGTCTATTTATGCTTATGTTTCGGTATTAACGATGACATCCCAAACATTTTAAAATGAAATAAATACGTTTCTTCGAAAATGTTTTAATAACGTATTTACCATGTTTTTCTGGAAACAAATTCCGCAACCTTTTTATAAAATGAAGTACTCTGATTTTTATAAAGCATAAACAAAATCGGTCTTTTCTGGTCGTGATTTTGGGGATGTCACAGTTGAAGACACCGAAGGGGAGGCCAGCACCCATATATGCTAAGCAGTATATGCTAGGGTATTATGTGGTAGTCGTAGGGGTAAAATAGTCCCTGATTACTGGTTGAAAGAGACAGAAGGGAAGGCCAGCACCCAGATAGACTAGGCAGTTACCGATTGAAAGAGACCGAAGGGGAGGTCAGCACCCGAATATGCTAGACAGTTACCAGTTGAAAGAGATCGAAGGAGATGCCAACACCCAGATATGCTAGGCGTTATATGATTATATGGTATGTGGTATGATGAGGAAACTCACTAAGCTTTGTGCTTACAATTTTCAGTTTTTGTTTTGAGTCCTTCTTTTTCGAAGGGAAAGGAGCCGACACGATAGCAGCACATCGCACACATGATTTTATGAGATTCTTGGGGTTTGTACTCTGACATTATTTTCCTATGATATGTTTTTGAGATGGTTGGCTTATGGTTTCATGATATGAGATAACATTGATGACATTTTTAGTAATCTGTTTTTATGAATCTTTAAATTAAAAATGAAATTTTTGGTCTTGAAATTTAGGATGTTACAAGTTGGTATTAGAGCCTTGGTTTGAGGGATTCAGATACACCTTCGGGGGTGTCTGGACTCATATTGAGGGTTTGAAAGATTTTTACAAGAAAATAATTTTTCTAAAAATTAAAATAAAGAGTTTTGAGAAAAAACAAGGTATGTGATGCATGCAGTCGGCCGAGCTCAAGTAAGTTTTCCTCAAGATACCCATACATGTTTGTTATGATATATGATATGATTATGAGAACTGCACACTAGATCAGGGCTAAGGATCTAGGAAGGATGTCTTGTATGCCTACTATACGTGTATGAGAACTGCATGCTAGATTAGGGTTAAGGATCTAGGAAGATGCCTGATATGCCTGATGTATGTGCTTATTGAGCTACATGATAATACTGATTAGTCAGCAGTATGATTGCTTGATTAGAATATGCTTGGTTTTGGTTACTCAATCCCCGAATGTCGCCTGCTTTGTGCTTTTAGGAGTTCTAGTTATCTTTAACTAACTAGTAAACGAATACGCTTACTTACATATTATGAGGACTAAATAATTTTAGAAGGTTAGGTTTAGCCTTATTTTGCAGCTCTCGTTTGCGTCTAACCGTTGTAGGGAGAGACCTCTTATTCAAAGAATTATCTGGTTTTAGTGATATGTAATGGTATTCGTGAGCTAGTTAGGGAGTGGTAGCAGGGACTTCTTATGTAGTTGATGGCGGAGAGTGGGTTGGAGGTTATCCTAAGGTAAGCCTAGGATGAGAGATTAGTGCAGCGAGCAGTAGTAGTGAAAGGGACTTGGTGAAGTCAAGGCAATCCTTGAGGAAAGTACAAATAGATGTGGAAGGTAGTATGGACCCGTACTACTGAAGGTAGAGGATTCATACTCGATTCAAAGAAGCATGAGATAAAACCAGGGAACTTGTAGAGTGTGTGAGACCTCTCAAGGTTATGTATGACCTTGACGATTATGTGTTTTGTTTCAGAATGGTGGTGACATGTCACGGAGCAGGAGGTTCAAGTTTTGGATTAGGTTCGTTTTCAGGTTCGGGTTCGGGTTTCGAGCCGGTTGATGACGGATTACGTGTGTTCATCGCATCTGAGATTACGAGAGGAATCCTTGAGGCGACCTCGGTGATCTTGGGGTCGATCAAGGACTGGATCATTGAGCTAATGGAGGATCGCCTCAAGTCATTCCGGAGTGACATGGCATCTAACTAATCAGGGATGTGCACACTCTCCTTCAAGGACTTTTGGGGATGTGGTGCACCAGAGTTTCATGAGGCGAAGGACCCCATTGTGGCTAGGAGATGGATTGCAGACATTGAGTTTGCACAGTTGACGAGCTTCTGCCCTTAGGGGTCGAAGGTCTGGTATGCTGCAGGATGTTTGAGAGACGGAGCTAGAGACTGGTGGGAGGTAGTTAATGATTCATTGGGAGCCCCAACCATAGACGCTATGACATGGTCGGACTTTGTGACTAGGTTTACGGCTGAGTTTGCGCCAGCTGTGGAGCTTCGACATTTGGCCAGGGAGTTTCTGGATATGAGGCAGATGACTGAGTCAATGGCAGAGATTACCGCCAAGTTCAGGGAGAGGGCCTCACTAGTGCCTCAGTACGCGGGTGATGAGGAGATGAAGAAGACCCGGTATCATGATATGTTGAGAGCTAACATTTGAAAACATGTCAGCTACTAGGCATGCCCGACTTTGGATGACATGATAGCGAGGGCGAGGGAGAGGGAAATTGATATAGAACACATCAGGAAGAGGAAGGTGGAGATTGGGCAGGCAACTGGGGTTTCGGGGAATAAACCCAAGGGATTCGACTCTAGGTCGAAGGGCCAACGGGGTCGGGGCCGTAGTGGGAAATGCATCAGGTCGCATGAGGGAGTTTGTAGAGTTGGGGGATCGGGCTGCTATAAGTGTGACAAGATGGGGCACATTGGTAGGGATTGTACTGCCCCTACCCCCACCTTTCAGACGTCAGACATGATTTGCTTTCATTGTAATCAGAAGGGCCATAAAAAGGCCAAGTGCCTGAGATTGAAATCAGGAGCGCCAGTAGCGGCGCCAACTCCAGCGACCCTGTGGATCATGGATGGACGACATGGCAAGACAGAGGCTCCAGTGGTGAGGAGTAGAGCCTTCCATATGACCACCGAAGAGGCGCGTTCCGCATCGGATATGGTGAAGGGTATGTTTTCTTCTCCCTAACTCTTATTACATTTCAGATATGTTATTTATGTTCTATGTTTTATGTGTTTTGTTTAGGATCGTTCCATGTGAACGGTATCCCAGTTCAGGTGTTATTCGATTTGGGGGCTACCCGATCATTTCTCTCTCTTGCACTTAGCAAGAGGCTTTCTAAGTCTTCGAGCATGTTGGATTGTCCTTTAGAGGACGAGATTGCTGACGACTGATATGTCTAGGCATCTGAGGTTTTCAAAGATTGCGTTTTGAGGTTGTACGACGAGCGGTATCTTGTGGATTTGGTTCCCATTCCTTTGAGGGGGAATAAGGTTATCATAGGCATGGACCGGTGAGTCCTAATGGGGTAGTGATCGACTGTGCACAGTAGTTTGTACGCGTCAGGACCCCAAGTGAGGGAGAGCTGGTGATTTAGGGCGAGAGGCTGCAACATGGACCAGCTTTGTGTTTGGCAACGAGGGTAGGCGCTACCTCCAGCAAGGTCGCACAGGGTATATCGCCTACGTTATGGATACCCGGGAGACGGCTAAGGTGACCGTGAGTGATGTGCCAGTGGTGCGAGAGTATACGGGCATATTTCCAGAGGAGTTTCCTGGGATACCTCCGGAGAGACAGGTGGAGTGCAAGATCGACCTAGTCCCTGGTGCGGATCCGATAGCCAAGGCACCATATCGGTTGGATCCTCCTGAGATGCAGGAGTTTTCTACATAGCTACATGAGTTGTTAGACAAGGGATTCATTAGGCTGGACAGTTCGCCTTGGGGAGCCTCAATCCTGTTTGTAAAGAAGAAGGACGGGACACATCGGATGTGTATAGATTACCAGGAGCTGAACAAGGTAACGGTGAAGAACCGTAACCCACTTCGAGGATTGATGATCTCTTCGACCAGCTATAGGGGTATCTTTGATTCCCAAGATAGATTTGCGTTCAGGCTATCACCAGATGCAATTCAGAGATAAGAATGTACAAAAGACTGCTTTTTGGATACGTTATGGCCACTAGGAGCTCATGGTGATGCCCTTTGGGCTCACCAATTCCCTTGCCGCGTTCATGGACCTCATGAATCGTGTGTGTAGACCGATGTTGGATCGTTTCATGATAGTCTTTATTAATGACATCTTGGTTTACTCCAAGACGCAAGAGCAACATGAGGAGCACTTGTGGGAGGTGTTGGATACCCTGATGAGGGAGAGCTTGTACGCCAAGTTCTCCAAGTGTGAGTTCTGGTTGCGCGAGGTGCAGTTCTGGGGCACCTTGTCAACCAGAACGGTATCTTGGTTGACCCGACCAAAGTGGAGGCCATGATGAGATGGGAGATTCCAAAGTTTACATCTGAGATTTGGAGTTTCCTTGGGTTAGCAGGCTATTACCAGAGATTCATACAAGATATCTCACAGATAGCAATACCCTTGACCCGGCTGATGAAGAAGGTCGTTGTGTTTTGCTGGGCCTAAGCAACATGCGACGTTCGAGACTTTGAGGCAGAGGTTATGTGAGGCGCCGATCTTATCCCTACTAGAGGGCATTGAGGATTTTGTCGTATATTGCGTTGCGTTCATTTCGAGTTTAGGTGCAGTGTTGATGAAGAGAGGGCATGTCATTGCCTACGCCTCGAGGTAGCTGAAGCCTCACGAGGCGAAGTACCTGACGCATGATCTGGAGTTGGGGGCGGTTGTTTTCGCCCTCAATATTTGGCAACACTACCTCTATGGTGTAACGACCAAAAATTTCAACCAATTTAAAATTTTCGAAAAACAACCCGATTCCATTAAAGATATTACAAAAAGGTTTTCAATACAATTTATTTTAAGTATTCCCAGAATCTCATCACAATATAATCACGAGGAGCGGTACGATCACACCTTCGCCTTGCCACGGTCTCCTGAAGAACCTGAAAAACATTAAACCATAACTGTAAGCCCGAAAGCTTAGTGAGATACCCCCAAAATACCAATCACATATACGCCCTTCCAGGCTATGACCTTCCGGTCCAAAACATATTGCCTTCCGGCCCATGACATAAATAGCATACATAACATAACAGAACATAGAACAGCCATGCATATCGGGTCTACTGTGTGACTGGTCCGCCGTATCGGCCTTCAGTCCACCCTCCGTGTCTAGTCATGTCCTTCGAGTCTACAGTGTGATTGGTCCGCCCGCACCGGGCCTTCAATCCACCTGGTCCACTCTCTGAATCTAACCGCATACATCGAGTCTGCAGTGTTATTCGTCCGCCCGCACCGTGTGATTCGTCCGCCCGCACCGGGCCTTCAATCCACCTGGTCCACTCTCTGAGTCTACAGTATGACTGGTCCGCCCGCACCAGGCCTTCAGTTGGCCTGGTCCACTCTCCGAGCCTCGGCACGTCTGGTCCGCCCTCTTGGGGCCTACAGCCTATCCGGACCGCTCGCTGGGCCTTCGGGACAACCGGTCCGCCCTGGGTATCTTGGTCTACAGCACAAAGCAGGACCCGCCTCAACCCAACTCCAGTCCAAACAACCATGTGCACATAAACATACAATCATATAGCAATTCACAGTCAACAAGCCGATCAAACAGGTCACATAACATATCATCATCCTAACCAGGATACCGACCTAACCGGTCACTAGCATAGCATCACCCTACATCTCATAATACCGATCTCAATCAGGTCTCTAACATATACCATCCTAGCTACCAGGATGCAAACATATCAAAGCAATAACATAACAACAAATACCCGGATCTCAATCCGATAAGGGCCGGCCTTGGTGCCTTAGACCTTGTTGATATAGTGAGGATAACTCACCTCGCGAATGCCGATACTCTGAACTGAGGAAGCAGACTCTCGAACCGCCAACTCACCGCAAATCCCGGACTAACCATCATAACAAAATAAGCATTAGGTCAATCATACTTCCACTTATCGGGCCAAGACCAAAGTCCAAATCTCATACAAAGTCCAACATTAGCCCAATTTACCAAATTAGGCCCACTTCACCAAATGGGCTTAGAACCAATGTCCATAACAATAATTGGGCCCAAAATACTCTATCCATAAATTCCCATACTGGGCCCAATAACCAATTGTCCATCAACGGCCCAAACTCAAAGCCCAAAAATGAAAGTCCAATAGGAGGAGTACGCTGGGCGTACCCTCCTTGGTATGCTGGGCATACTGCAATGAAACGCAAACGAGGATCGGGGCTTTGGCCCGCTACGCGGGGCGTAACTGCAATACTCAATAAGTCCTTTTAACCTCTTAATGGCTTAAGCTCTTAAGCCCAAACTTCAGATCCATGGGTCAAATATGATTAGAATTCATAAAGTCTTAGACTTTATCACTTGGGACGTCCTTAAGCTCTTAATCCAAGGTCTTAATCCATTAAGACCTATATATCTCACACATGGGACAACTACAGCCCTTGGGACTTCATTTTTCTCACTCAAGACCTCTCCAAAGGTCTGAAAGGACAGATAATCTTGACCAAATCGAAATATGCAACAAGGTGAGGACTTTTGGGACAAGAATGGAGACAAAGCTTCAAAATACATAGATCTATACAATATGAAGGTCAAGCAAGAAGCTTTATACCTCAAACAAGCTCCAAAGGATGGTATCTCTTCAGATCTACAAGCTCCACACGTTCTTCTTCTTCTTTGACAACTTCTCTTTTCTCCTTCAAGCCTTTCTTTTGCCAAAAAGAGCTTTCTAAGGTCAAACACACCCAATAATGGAGAGAACATGAGATCTAGGGTTTCTCTAAGGTTGAAGATGAGCATAAGGAGGCTAAGGGGTGAACCAACATGTTCCTTATATAGTGGCTGACCCTAAAATAGGGTTTGGGGTTTCTGAGAGTACGCTGGGCGTACCTCCCTGGTACGCTGGGCGTACTCATCCGGCCACCCGCAACTTTTCGCCCCTTTATGCTGGGCGTACTTCCAGATTACGCTGGGCGTACCCAACCAGACTTCACCAATACTTGCATGCATGCCATGCATGCATGGGACCCTTTATCCACTTATACCACAAAGAGCTATAAACAATGATCAACTTCAAAACACCGCAACTCCTCTAATCTAAACCCGCTCCCAAATAACTTTACATTCATACGGGGGTGACGAGAGCCCAAATGCTTCTAACACATACACCAGCCCGAAACCATCTCGGATGAAACTCATTTCTCGCAAAAGGACCAGAATTACCCTTCCTCTTAAATCTCAGGGACTTATAATTAAACACTTAAAGAACGGGGTGTTACAATTCTCCCCCACTTAAATTAGGCTTCGTCCTCGAAGCCTGCGACAACACTACTCCGAAACTATCCCTGCAATGCACCGCCTGGCATTCACCGAACCAGGCTAACCAAGACTCAACCATCGAAATCCGACACTCAACTTTATCTTTCTTGTTGACAGGATGACACAAGCTTCAGCCCTAGAGCAACTCCCACGAGTTCTCCACCGCAATCTCATAACCACACCAAACTGGCTCTAGTGTCCTCGGGTTAGGAAAACCCCGATACACTGCTGACACTTCCAAACACCCTTCCGGATGCATTTTCACCACATAAACAAATCTATCTGGAATTCCGAAATTCAACCCATGCATTCCTGCCGAGCCTCAGCAGCCATCCAACCCGAATGTGCTCCCATACCACTGCCGCTTTCACTTCCGTGAATTTACACTCCCTCTCGAAGCTACATTCCTTTCTCTTCCTTACCAAGGAAGTTCACTCGGCCGCCTTGTCACTACGACAAGTGCCATGGTGCTCGCCCAACGCTACACCACTCCTTTATAGCATAACCGGTATCCACGCAACACACATGCTCTGAATCTGCTCGCAAGGACTCTCTTGTCCATGCACCATCTCCACTAAATCAAGATCAATACCCGGGGCCAGACCTTCTAATGCTAACACATCGCAACACACTCAATCAATTTCCTCGAACCGGACTAACAATACCTGCAGAGTCTTCAGCATGACTGGACCGCCTTACCAGGCCTTCAGCCAATCTGGACCACTCTCAGAACCTTCAGCCAATCTGGACCGCCCTCCCGGGCCATCAGCCTGGCTGGACCGTTTTCCCCCTCGAGCCTTCGGACTGACTGGTACGCCTACCGGCCTTCAGTCTATCCGGACCGCTCAACTAACATTCATCATTCCGAGCTATCACTCCGGGAAATCTTCCCATGCATACTGTTCTAGCCCTCTAAGGGTTTCAAACTCTATCTCCATCATACATGCTCGATCCCGGCCTGATCCCAGGCTGTCCACAATCGAATGCCCTAGGTCTGTATCCCGCCCCGCATGCCTGCCACTTACTCATACCAGCCTATGCCCTTGGCTGAGAGAAACACTGCTGAATCCCAAGCAGCTAAACAATCTCCAATGCTCATCGATCTTCCAGAGAATTTTCCAATTCTCCCCCACTTATAGCACTGACTATCAACCACCGGTCGCCATCACCGACCTCCCAAAACAACCCTGCACAAACCAACACTTACATGCGGACTGATTCCCACTAGCACTAGCAACCTTCACAAAAATCACATTTCCACACTGACCATCCCGCTCGAAAGAAACTCATTCTGCAGCTAACCACTCCTCAGAAGGCAGATGCTACCTGACATTCAGACCAACACCAGATTCCCACTAACAACCCCATGAATGATAACCAACAAAATTCCCAACACTAACCCATAATCATGCCATAACTCTCAAAAACAACAAATACCACACCAAGAACCACGCAAAGATACTAACACATAAACAACACTCCACAATAATCATAAGATAACAAGACATGAAGGAAGAAACATATTCGCAGCTGCATCCGACACTACTCTGACCTCCTCTGCTGCAAGCTGAAAAGCACGACCTTGAGCCCGTGGGGGCTCCGCTCCACCCTGACCTCCACCCGTGATCCTCAAAGTGGCCGGTGCTGGAGCCTGCACCGGTCCTGCAGCGAGCTGTGGACAGTTGACCCTCAAATGTCCAACCTGATGACAATGGTAACAAATCCTCAAATCCCGAACCGGCGCTGACTGCCGACAATCCCTCGCATAGTGCCCCTCCTTTCCGCACTTGTGGCATGCACCACCGGACCTACAAACTCCGGTGTGACTCCTTCCACACTTCCCACAAGTGTGGCTACTCAGATCCCCCACTCTAGAATCAATGGTCTTGGACCTTTTTGGTGCCGGCTGCAACTGCACTGGAGCCTGCCTCAACTCACGCATCTGCAACTCAATCTCTAACTCGTGCCGCCTGGCAGCCTCCTGTAACTCCAACAAGGTCTCGCACCTCTGCGTAGACACAAACTGTCTGATATCCCTCTTGAGCATGCTCAGATATCGAGACATCTGAGCCTGCTCCAAAGCGAACTCAGGGCAGAACAATGCCCTCTCAGTGAACATCCTGGTGATCTCAGTCACCGACTCCGAATCCTGCTTCAACTCAAGGAACTCCTGAGCCAATCTCTCCCTCTCAACTCGCGGAACATAGCGAGTGTTGAACATCTCCCTGAACTGATCCCATGAAACCGCAGCCCTCTGCGCATCCGAATATGACCCCGTGGTCAATCTCCACCAATCCTTCGCCCCGAGCCTCAACAAGTTCAGAGCACACCTCACCCTCTGATCAGCAGGGCATTAACACGTGAAGAAACACCCCTCCACGTCCGATAACCACCTCATAGCAACAATCGGGTCCTGAACTCCATCGAAAGTGGGAGGCTTCGTATTATCGAAGTCCCGATACTGAAAGCCCCGACCGGCTCCTCCCCCTGCCGCTGCTACAGCTGTTGTAGCCGTCGCGGCAGCCGTCTTTGTGAGAGCTGCATAACGCTCATCAAACTACTCAACCATGGCGTTCTTGATCAACCCAAATAGCCCCGACAACTCAGCCCGGAACAACTCAACAATCTCATCACGCAGGATCTCACGAATCCTTGCATCCAACTCACACGTGCTCATCTGACCGATAACCTCGGGCGGTACTGACCCGCCCGGAACTCCCTCTCCTGCTCCCGATCCTGATCCGGATCCACTCCCAGCATGCCTCGGAATCTCCATACTGAAAGACACCACACAAAATCTCAGACACTTCCCAATATACCGGGAACCAACTCTCTCAACCCAACCCTAGAGGTCATGGTTTCCCTGATACGCGTATGGGTCTTGTGCTTTCAGTAGTACGGGCCCATAATACCTTCCACACCTACCCATATTTGTATGAAGTACTACCACAACACCCTAGTGAAACATGCATAACAACGCTCAACCCTCACAACTAGAGGAACACTGGAAATCTCTCACAAGGAAACCCTAGGCTACAGGCATCACAAATCAGGCAACATTATCATGAAATCCTGAAGATCCCTAGCCTAGCACTAGCATGCTGCTCTAACAAAGCTCAAAACAAATATCATGTATGGAATTTTGGGGTTACTTACTGGCTCCGGCTGATAGTACCTCCGCGTCCTCCTTTACTCATTTTGAAAACCATTTTAAATACTCTTTTGAAAACTCTCCTCGATTTGAGACTGAAGTCACACGAGTGTTCCTCCAATTCACTCAAACCAAGGCTCTGATACCAACTTGTAACGACCAAAAATCTCAACCAATTTAAAATTTTTGAAAAACAACCCGATTCCATTAAAGATATTACAAAAAGGTTTTCAATACAATTTATTTTAAGTATTCCCAGAATCTCATCACAATATAATCACGAGGAGCGGTACGATCACGCCTTCGCCTTGCCACGGTCTCCTGAAGAACCTGAAAAACATTAAACCACAACTGTAAGCCCGAAAGCTTAGTGAGATACCCTCAAAATACCAACCACATATACGCCCTTCCAGGCTACGACCTTCCGGTCCAAAACATATTGCCTTCCGGCCCATGACATAAATAGCATACATAACATAACAGAACATAGAACAGCCATGCATATCGGGTCTACTATGTGACTGGTCCGCCGTATCGGCCTTCAGTCCACCCTCCGTGTCTAGTCATGTCCTTCGAGTCTATAGTGTGATTGGTCCGCCCGCACCGGGCCTTCAATCCACCTGGTCCACTCTCCGAATCTAACCACATACATCGAGCCTACAGTGTGATTGGTCCGCCCGCACCGGGCCTTCAATCCACCTGGTCCACTCTCTGAGTCTACAGTATGACTGGTCCGCCCGCACCGGGCCTTCAGTCGGCCTGGTCCACTCTCCGAGCCTCGGCACGTCTGGTCCGCCCTCTTGGGGCCTACAGCCTATCCGGACCGCTCGCTGGGCCTTCAGGACAACCGGTCCGCCCTGGGTATCTTGGCCTACAGCACAAAGCAGGACCCGCCTCAACCCAACTCCAGTCCAAACAACCATGTGCACATAAACATACAATCATATAGCAATTCACATTCAACAAATCGATCAAACGGATCACATAACATATCATCATCCTAACCAGGATACCGACCTAACCAGGTCACTAGCATAGCATCACCCTACATCTCATAATACCGATCTCAATCAGGTCTCTAACATATACCATCCTAGCTACCAGGATGTAAACATATCAAAGAAATAACATAACAACAAATACCCGGATCTCAATCCGATAAGGGCCGGCCTTGGTGCCTTAGACCCTGTTGATATAGTGAGGATAACTCACCTCGCGAATGCCGATACTCTGAACTGAGGAAGCAGACTCTCGAACCGCCAACTCACCGCAAATCCCGAACTAACCATCATAACAAAATAAGCATTAGGTCAATCATACTTCCACTTATCGGGCCAAGACCAAAGTCCAAATCTCATACAAAGTCCAACATTAGCCCAATTTACCAAATTGGGCCCACTTCACCAAATGGGCCTAGAAGCAATGTCCATAACAATAATTAGGCCCAAAATACTCTATCCATAAATTCCCATACTGGGCCCAATAACCAATTGTCCATCAACGGCCCAAACTCAAAGCCCAAAAATGAAAGTCCAACAGGAGGAGTACGCTGGGCGTACCCTCCTTGGTACGCTGGGCGTACTGCAATGAAACGCAAACGAGGATCGGGGCTTTGGCCCGCTACGTGGGGCGTAATCAAGGGTTACGCGGGGCGTAACTGCAATACTCAATAAGTCCTTTTAACCTCTTAATGGCTTAAGCTCTTAAGCCCAAACTTCAGATCCATGGGCCAAATATGATTAGAATTCATAAAGTCTCAGACTTTATCACTTGGGACGTCCTTAAGCTCTTAATCCAAGGTCTTAATCCATTAAGACCTATATATCTCACACATGGGACAACTACAGCCCTTGGGACCTCATATTTCTCACTCAAGACCTCTCCAAAGGTCTGAAAGGACAGATAATCTTGACCAAATCGAAATATGCAACAAGGTGAGGACTTTTGGGACAAGAATGGAGACAAAGCTTCAAAATACATAGATCTATACAATATGAAGGTCAAGCAAGAAGCTTTATACCTCAAACAAGCTCCAAAGGATGGTATCTCTTCAGATCTACAAGCTCCACACGTTCTTCTTCTTCTTTGACAACTTCTCTTTTCTCCTTCAAGCCTTTCTTTTGCCAAAAAGAGCTTTCCAAGGTCAAACACACCCAATAATGGAGAGAACACGAGATCTAGGGTTTCTTTGAGGTTGAAGATGAGCATAAGGAGGCTAAGGGGTGAAACAACATGTTCCTTATATAGTGGCTGGCCCTAAAATAGGGTTTGGGGTTTCTGAGAGTACGCTGGGCGTACCTCCCTGGTACGCTGGGCGTACTCATCCGGCCACCCGCAACTTTTCGCCCCTTTACACTGGGCGTACTTCCAGATTACGCTGGGCGTACCCAGCCAGACTTCACCAATACTTGCATGCATGCCATGCATGCATGGGACCCTTTATCCACTTATACCACAAAGAGCTATAAACAATGATCAACTTCAAAACACCGCAACTCCTCTAATCTAAACCCGCTCCCAAATAACTTTACATTCATACGGGGGTGACGAGAGCCCAAATGCTTCTAACACATACACCAGCCCGAAACCATCTCGGATGAAACTCATTTCTCGCAAAAGGACCAGAATTACCCTTCCTCTTAAATCTCAGGGACTTATAATTAAACACTTAAAGAACGGGGTGTTACATATGGGATCCGTTGTACCATTTACACGGACCACGAGAGTTTGACGTACCTCATGGATCAGTCGAATCTGAACATGAGGCAACATCAGTGGCTAGAAGTGTTGAAGGATTACGATTGTGAAATCCTTTATCACCCGGGCAAGGCCAATGTAGTGGTCGTGCTCTTAGCCACAAGGCAGTAGCGACTCCGATTCAAGATATATGTCTGAGGATGACAGTGGTTACTCCGTTGCTGGATCAGATCCGGCAGGCTCAAGTCGAGGGTATGAAGGAGGAGCGTCGGAAGTGTGAGCGGATCATAGGCAAGGTGGGCTCATATGATTATGACAACCGTGGGTTGTTGACCCTACATGAGAGGGTCTGGGTTCCGTACTCAGGAGGAGTACGACAGATTCTGATAGATGAGGCTCACAAGTCCAGATTTTCCATCCATCCCGGGGCGACAAAGATGTATAAAGATCTACGTCTTGATTACTGGTGGCCCTGCATGAAGCGGGGTGTAGCCTGGTATGTTGAGCGATGCTTGACCTGCAGGAAAGTCAAGGTAGAGCACCAGAGGCCTCACGACAAGATGCAGTCGTTGGATATCCCTGTGTGGAAGTGGGAGGATATTACTATGGATTTCATCATGAAGCTTCCCAGGACCGCACAGGGAGTGGATTCGATTTGGGTCATCGTGGATCGGTTGAGCAAGAGTGCCTATTTCATCCCGATCCATGAGAGCATTTCGGCCGAGAAGCTGGCCGACATCTACATCTGAGCGGTAGTAGCTCGACACGGAGTACCGGTTTCCAAGATTTATGTCCGAGATGTACTATTCACTTCCAGATTCTAGAAGAAATTTCATGATAATTTTGGTACTCGTCTGCATTCTAGTACGACTTTTCACCCCCAGACGGATGGTCAAAGCGAGTAGACCATCCCAACATCGGAGGATATGCTGTAAGTGTGTGTCTTAGACTTAGGTGGTGGCAGGGATACCTACCTTCCGTTGGTAGAGTTTTACTTTAATAATAGCTACCACGCGAGTATTGACCGTTCTCCCGTCGAGATGTTATATGGGAGGAAGTGTAGAACCCCGATATGTTGGGGTGAGGTTGGGCAGAGGGTCATAGGTAGTACCGAAGTGGTACTCAAGATGGCAGAGAGGATCCAACAAGTTTGGAGTAGGCTTTAGACTGATCAGATCTGGCAGAAAAGTTATACCGACAAACGCCGTTCAGACTTGGAGTTTCAGGTAGGAGATATGGTTCTCCAGAAGGTGTCACCTTGGAAAGGTGTCATCCGGTTCAGGAAGCAGGGCAAGTTGGGCCCAGGTACATTGGTCCTTTCATGGTTATAGCCCTGGTGGGCAAGGTGGCGTATAATCTAAATTTTCCAGTCGAGCTTAGTCAGATCTACAACACCTTTCATGTCTCCCAGCTGCAGAAGTGCTTGGTAGATGGCTCTGTAGTGGTGCCACTAGAGGATATTCAGGTGGATGACAGCCTGAACTACATTGAGCGACCGGTAGCCATCCTCAACAGGAATACGAAGGATCTGAGAAACAAGAGGGTTGAGTTGGTTAAGGTGCAATCGCAACACCACAAGGGCTCAGAATGGACCTAGGAGCCGGAGGACGAAATGAGGGAGCACTACCCAGAGTTATTCCCAGACGCAACAAAATTCGAGGATGAAATCTAAAATAAGTATGGGAGATTTGTAACGCCCAGATCCCGGTATGTATTTTAAATCAAATTGTTCATTTTTGCAAAGGGACTCGACAAGTTGGCGGACCCAAACGCGTCGAGTAGGAATGGAATTTGGACGCAGGACTTGAAGTCTACTCGACGAGTTGAGAGCCTCAACTCGATGAGTAGGGATGCCATAGTGAAACCCTAATTTTCAAGGTTTTGCACCCTATTTAAACACCTTAACCTCCAAAGGTCGGCCTCATTTGCAGCCTACATCACGCCAAACCCTAGCCACGAAACCCTAATACACTTTTGAGTGTTTGCGAGCCATTGTTGTGTGTTCTTTGTGATTTTGAAGCTTGATAAGGAAGGAGAATTGAAGAGGAATTGAAGAGGAAGCAAGTAGATCCAGAGTTTGAGATGCATTTCTGACTCATTTGAGGCATAAAGTTGATACCTTGGCTTTCTATTACTTAGATCTTCACTCTGAGTAGTATGTTGTTAGTTTTGGGCCATATTGAAGTCATTTCTGGGATTTGAGTATAACATGAAGTTGTGACTTCAGATTTAGGAACTCATGGTTTCGATTCTGACATAGTTTTTTCTCCCCCACCATTCTTCTTAACCATGCTTTCTCTTTCAAATTCCATTAGATCTTCAGCCACGGTGATAGCTTCGCCGACGTCTCTAACATTTCTCCTCTTGAGCTCATTATAAGCCATGGATTGTAGTCCATCCATAAAATAATAGTTTGTCTTTCTCTTGCATGTCGGGTAACTCTAGTATCAAGCTCGTGAACTTGACTATGTAGTCTCGGAAGGATCCATTATGCTTTAGCCCATGAAGTTTGTAACACCCATAATCCGAAAGGCCAAGAAAGGAAAGGAAAACCCATAGTCAAAGGGGGGTCAACTCTTCGAGTCCAAGGGATGACTCGGCGAGTCGAAGCGGACTACGTCTTGAAGATTAAGTGACCGACTCGGCGAGTCGGCAGTGGACTCGACGATTCTGGTCTAGGTTGGGAAAGCTCTAATTTCGTGTCTTGGTACCCTATTAAGCATCTTATTCTCTTCCCTAAGGTTCATTACAGCCTCTCTCGTCCAGAACCCCAAAACCCTAGCCACCCAACTTCATTTTTGGAGCTTTTGGTGAAGATTGAGGTCCATTAGAGTGGATTTTCAAGGCTTGGAAGAAAGGAGCAAGGAAGGAAGTGTAGATCCAGCCTTCATATTGTTTTGGCAACTGTTAGAAGGTAAAAAGTCTGGACCTTGAGCTTTCAATTGATAGATCCCCTTTCTAGTTTGCTTTTGATCATATTTGGACCATTTCCAAGGTTAATCCGAGTATTAAACCCTTGAGGATGGATTTGGACAATAGATCTGGACACTCTTGAGCTTTAGGAGCTCAGAGTTGCTGGCTTTATCCAGCTAAGATCCCATTTCATGACCTAGGTTTTCTTTAAAGCTTGGATTAAGTGTTTTAGCCCCATAACACCTTGCATGCACGTAAAGTTAACAACTTTACGTGCAATGTCAACATAAGGAGTCCATATCTATGAGTTGGAGGTGTTGGGATGGGCTCTAATCGACAAAATAGAGATGTCACAAGATGGACTCGACGAGTCAGTTCATGGACTCGACGAGTCGGGCCACAAACCCAAGCCCTTCTGTTTGTGAGTCGGATCAGTGAGTGGGGTTAGAGAAGGGCTCAGCTAGTCTGTTTCCATAATGGGAATGAAGATCATGGTGCTTGACGAGTTCAAGGTGGAACTCGGCGAGTCCAAGGCAATCTCCTTAGCTTATGAAGATGGACTCGACGAGTTGTTCTACAACTCGGCGAGTCGGTTGAAGATGGTCCTGAATGTTAGTTGAAGGAGAACCTGTCAAGTTGTTGCTAGACTCGACGAGTAGAGTCGAGTTTGTTTTGGGATTTGAGGAGCATGGACTCGACGAGTTGGTAGAACAACTCGGTGAGTTGAGTCAACTGGAAGTTGACTCTGAACGTTGACTTTGACCTTGAGAAGGACCTTGACCAGAGTTGACTTAGTTGGCTTCTTGAGGATAGTTAGGTCTAAGTGTTGTTATTGGAATTAGTAGCTCGGGGAGCTAGAGGAGCAGCAGTTCGGGGAGTTGTCGGATAGCAGCCAGAGGGTTATCGGCAGAGTTCAGCAATGCATGTGAGTTTCCCTTTTTGTGAATGGGTCTATGGCCACAATTCCGGCCCATTATGTTTATGTTCATGTTTATGCTTATGTATATAAGGAAGACCCAGGGTTAGCCCTAGTCACTTACTGATATATGTTTCGGGTTACGACCTGATGTCGGGCAAGGCCCGAGGAATGTTAGGATGCTAGAGGTCTTTGTGATTCTTGCATGTGTCGGTATGATAGGATCTGAACCGAGGGTCCGATGTCGGGGTAAGCCCGAAGTACGTTAGTTAATAGTATGCTTCTGGGCTGGGGGTTCGATGTCGGGGTATTCCCGAGGAAGATTCTTATGTAGTGCGTTAGATTATACTTGTTATCTTCGTGATACTTGTATGTGCCTGGTAAGGAGGTGAGTGTGGGCGAGGTCCCGTATCTCATCACTAGTTGAGTATGGATGGGGTTCCATATCTCGATATTAGCAGAGCAGGGGCGAGGCCCGTGATAGGAAGGATGTGAGTGTGGGCTATGGCCTGTATCTCACTACTAGTAAGGGTGTGGACGGGGCTCCACTACTTCAGTAGCAGACTAGGGGCGGGGCCCAAGTTAGGCGAGGCCTTAGAGCAGGGTATGGTTAGGGAATGTTTATGTATGTTTCAGTATGTTATTTAATCGTATGTATGTGTATGGCGGGCGAGGCCCAGAGTCAGGTGGGGCCTAAGGGAAACAAATATGTATACCGGGCGGGGCTCATTTCCAGGTGGGACCTGATGTCAGGCGGGGCCTGATGGCGGACGACATCTGATGGCAGGTGAGGCCCAATGCAGCGGGCCGGGGCCCAATATGTGGTATGTGCTCTGAATTATGTATGGTTCAGTAGATATGTATGGTATGTGGTAGGTTGGGGAACTCACTAAGCTTCGTGCTTATGGTTTTCACTTTTGATTTCAGGTATTTCCAATAGCGGAATGAAGAGCTCGAGCTGATCGCATAGCACACACCAAGAAGTTTAGCCTGGGATGTTTACTCTGATAAAATGAATACGTGTTTTGGAAAAGATACTCTGATTTGTCATATAACCCCTTTTTGTATGTTTGAATGACCTAATGCTATGGATAAGTAATGTTTTTAAAAGAATTTTTTGGTCATGATTTCCGGGATGTTACAAAGATTCTTCATCTCTATGTCTTCAGCATTGTGTGGGCAGAATTGTATCTTAACTTGCCTCTTGAACTTTTCTCATGTGTCTATGGTGTATAAGCCCTTTTGAATGTCTTCTTACTTCCTTCTCCACCTTAGAGCTGCACTTTCACATAGGTAAAGGACTGCCATATCGACCTTTGTCTTGCCTTCCTTTACTTGACTAGCATTGAAGTAACATTCCATCGACCAAAATAATTCGTCAAGTTATTTAGGGTCGTATTTCCTCCATACTTCAATGGTTTGGGTGCGTCCGTGTGTGCCAACTTACTCGCAACGACTCCTCCAACGATTGCTTCCTTGCACAAGTTTACTTCGGCTTCCAGCGTAGCTACCTTCTCACGAAACTCATTCTGCAAGGTGTTGATAAGTCCAAGGACTTCCTCCTTGATGACACCGATGGTCTCCTTCAATCCATTGCTCGTGTCACTTATCTCTGAAACGAATTGATCAACGGTATCCTTCTTTTCAAGGATCTTACCGACGCTAATCTCCACCTTTGTAAGCTTATTTTCTAAGCTTGTGAAAGGGTCAACGGATTGGTCCCGCCTACTGTATTTCCTTCCTTTCTCCTCAACGACAGGGGGAATGTTAGTTGCATCACTTCCTCCTTCCATTGCTACGATATCTTGCTCGTACGAACTCTGGCTCTAATACCACATGTCACGGGATGACTCTTTTAGGCTAGTCAATACCGTGTGCCACTTAGTGCGTCGCCGACTAAGTCAAGCTAACTTCGTTGATCTAGATGTACTAACAAACTTAGGAAGCAAGAGATGCGTTAAGGAATGCTATGAAGTACGAAAGAAATATTCTATTATGTAACTCAACTTCTTTACAAGGCAACTTCTCGATGGTTTGGGCAAATGAGCCCTTCTCCTTATTTATAGGAACCTTACACCTCCTCAAATGGAAGTTTCTAGGTCCCGATCATTCTTGATTAATTTAAACTCTTCCTATTATACACATGGATTTTACAAGACTCTAGAATATGATACACTTGTCTACGTGTCACACCCCGAAACCGATGGCGGATACGTTCTGGGACGGAGGACGTCATGTATAGCATCACAATCAATGAATAGTAGCAATCATAGCAACATAACCATTACAATCAATACTTGAGTAAAAATGCTTACGTCTGTTTAAAACTTAGTTTGAATTACATCCAATAGTTTTGCATAATAAAAACTTAGAAACTCTTAATGCTTCAGTTCCTCAAAAATCCAGCAAGTACCTGTCTAATGATTTCCTAATAATACAAGCAGTTTGAAAAAAAATCAGCATAAAGCTGGTGAGTTCATAAGCAGTAATTCGTAATGAAAACTTGTTGATCAGCGAGCTGAAATGTTTGTGTGGTCTCAAGAAAATCCAATATTTTATTTAGTGAAAACGTAGCGTTATCGATATCGTATAAAACCATGAATGTTCGTTTCTGAAAACCGTAGTGATATACGAAAATACTACTGCATATGACTAACTAAAGCTAATCATGAAGTATAAGTATTTTATATGTAAAACCATAGCATGAATGGTTCTGTTTTGAAAACCATGGCTCGGCCAGTATACATAGTGTGTTTAGTTCTATTTGGTATAAATAAAACCGCTGAAGAATGCCAGGTTGGTAAACTAAAGGTGATTTATACATAATGTGAGTCGTATAACCATGCTTGATATAACTAGTGACCTTTCCAATGTTCTTCAGGAATCGAGTTAAATGACATTTGTACATCTCAAGCGTGCCCGCCTAACTGTAGCTAGCAGTCCAGATGTGGGATTTTCAGTCCCGAATAGATCTATTCACAAATCTCACGCTCTCCCTCCAGGAGACTCTGGTTATACAGTGGTAGGATTTATTCATGTACACCTAAGGGTACAATAGTGAAGTAGCGCCTCACAGTATAGTACAATCTAGTTTACAAGTAATGTTGTAGCGTTCTACCGTAGTGAAAACCCATATGTTTACCGTATATAGTGATAATTACAGTTATGAAAATCATGATAAAGCAGTGATGTAAACTGTAAACGGTTTCTGTTCCAGTGCATACGTTTAGTAGTGAAAGTTTCTATGCTTGATAAGTTTTAGAGAAATCTCAAACTATACCGATTATAATTTGCATGTATAACGTAGCGAATATCGTGTATGGAAAACTATGCAATTTTAGTGAAAACGTCCCTTATGCTCGACATAGTACAATAGGGAATTAAAGTATGAAATTTGCATAAGTTTTATGTGTATTCCCCCCCCCCCCTCTGAAAACATTAAAAATGCGGAAAATATAGGGGTATGAACTCACTGTTTTTGCGTGGAGTTGTTGACTGAAGTGAAGATTCCCGAGTTGATGCACGTGACACTTAACAGAATCCTATTTTCAAACAATATATATATATATATATATATATATATATATATATATATAAATTAGCGATTTTCGATAAATAAAGTGTCAGAAAACACTTGTATTCGGTTGAGAAATGTTACCGGGACTTGCTCGAATAAAAGGAAATGGATTTTCAGCCAAAAGTACCACCAAAAAGGTGTTTACGGACGGAGCTAGTGTTTACAGTTTCTGGAGGTTGGCGAGTTTACGGGCGTAAACTCAAGAACAGAGTTTACGGTCTTTGAAGGTTGGACCGAAAAATCAAGAACAGGGTTTGCGGTTCTTGAAGGTTGGGCCTAAAACTCGGAAAAATGGTGTTTGGATGCTGATTTAGACGAGCTGAGTGTTTCCAGACGATCCAAAGGGCTCCAAACGGTGTTTTTCGACGTTTCCCAGAGTATGAATGCGTTTTGAGAGTTTACAGTTCGAGATTCTTAGAGAGAGGAGGAGAGACTTTGGCCAGAAACGTCCTAATGAAGTCGGAGGCATCGTATTTATAGGGGTGAGGTGGGGTTCCACTCGTCACTCGACGAAAACAGGTTTACGGTCGTAATCCCATTTTAGACCAAAAATGTTGTTTTCTCGAGATTTTCGGGTTTCCACGCGATCTTTGGTTCCGACTCGTATATAATTTAATTAACTATAACTAGATTATTTTATTGAATCAAAATTTTGACGGAAAAGTTAATGGATCTGAAATTTCATTAACGGAAAAATGCGTAACAAAAACGGAAAAAGTTTCGGATTGTCACATCATCCCCCCGTTAGAGGGAATTTCGTCCCGAAATTCAAACCTAGGATACAAATCATGGTTTAGGAAAAAGACGAGGATACTTCTGTTTCATCTGGTCTTCGCGCTCCCAAGTGAATTCAGGTCCTTGCTTGGCATTCTAGCGAATCTTCACTATCGGGATGCGACTTTGTTTTGTTCGTTTGATCTCTCTGTCAATGATTTCGATCGGTTCTTCCACGAAGTTGAGGTTCTTGTTGACTTCAATCTCGACGAGCGGAATCACAAGTGTCTCATCGGACAGACACTTCTTTAGGTTCGATACATGGAAAACAGGATGGATGTTGCTGAGTTCTCGCGGTAACTGAAGTTTGTATGCTACGGGACCGATCCTAGCAAGGATTTCGAACGGTCCAATGTACCTTGGGTTTAGCTTTCCACGCTTTCCAAAGCGTATCATGCCTTTCCAAGGTGAGACCTTCAGAAGGACGCGGTCGCCAACCTGGAACTCCAAGGGTTTACGTCTCTTATCGGCGTAGCTCTTTTGTCTATCTCGTAAGGCTTTCAGTCGTTCCCGGATTTGCACAATCTTTTTAGTTGTCTCTCGGATGATCTCAGGACCAGTGAGAGTACTATCGGGAACTTGTCCCCTGGCTAGCTGCATGTCACCACCTCAGCCCAACACAGAGAGGATCTGCACTTACAGCCATAGAGGGCTTCAAACGATGCAACCTTGATGCTGGTATGGTAGCTGTTGTTGTAGGAAAATTCAACCAAAGGAATATGAGTGTCCCATGATGCACCGAAATCAATGACGTAGGCTCTCAACATGTCTTCCAATGTCTGAATTGTTCTCTCACCCTGTCCATCAGTCTGCGGATGATAAGCCGTGCTCATATCCAATTTAGTTCCAAGAGCTTTCTGTAGTGACTGCCAGAACCATGATGTAAACCTGTTATCTCGATCGGAGATGATGGATGCAGGTGCACCATGAAGGCGAACTATCTCTTGAATGTAGATCCGTTTGACTCTCTCCATCTTGAAGCTTTCTTTGATTGGCAGGAAGTGGGCGGACTTCGTCAACCGATCGACAATTACCCAGATGGCATCGTGCCCACTCGGATACCTGGGTAACTTGGTGATAAAATCCATGGTTATCCTTTCCCACTTCCACTTAGGTATTTCTGGCTGCTGAAGTAGACTTGAGGGCTTTTGATATTCAACCTTCACCTTGGCACAAGTCAGGCACTTGCCCACGAAGGAGCAATCCCTGCTTTCATGTTTGGCCACCAATAGAGTTGTTTGAGATCCAAATACATCTTATCCGAACCTGGGAGAACAGAGTATTTAGTCTTGTGAGCTCATTCATGACAACCTCTATGTATCCAAATTCTTGTCCATTCCCCGCAAAACTTCATCTGTCACGTTCCTGGGTTTTAAGGCTTCCAGCTGAGCCTCTCTGATTTGCGCGGATAGATGGGAATGGATGGTCATTGTTAGTGCCTTCACCTTACGCCCTGAATACTCCTTTCGACTGAGGGTGTTCACTACCACGTTGGGCTTTCCAGTATGGTAGCGAAT
This sequence comes from Lactuca serriola, assembly GCF_051521515.1. Taxonomy (NCBI): domain Eukaryota; kingdom Viridiplantae; phylum Streptophyta; class Magnoliopsida; order Asterales; family Asteraceae; genus Lactuca; species Lactuca serriola. The sequence goes on along the minus strand of NC_136409.1, from coordinate 231,481,537 downwards.
TTCGCACTCGTAGTCACCGAGTAGCTCAACCCATCGTCGTTGTCTCATGTTTAACTCCTTCTGATTAAAGATGTGTTGCAAGCTCTTATGGTCGGTGAAGACAGTGCACTTGGTTGCGTAAAGATAATGTCTCCAGATCTTTAACGCAAAGACCACTGCTCCTAACTCCAAATCATGAGTGGTGTAATTGACTTCATGTGTTTTCAACTATCTTGAGGCATAGGCGATAACCTTTCCTCTCTGCATGAGAGCACATCCTAGGCCCTGATTGGATGCATCACAGTAGACAACGAAGTCTTCTATCCCTTCGGGCAGGGATAAGATAGGTGCGCTGCATAGGGCCTGCTTCAATGTTTGAAACGCAATGTATTGCTTGGCTCCCCAACTAAAGGTTACCCCTTTTGCGTCAGGGTAGTTAAAGGCTTAGCGATTTTGGAGAAGTTCTGAATGAATCTACGATAATAGCCTACGAGAACAAAAACTGTCGGATTTCTGTGGGTGTCTTCGGTGCAAACCAATTCTCAATCGCTTTGATCTTGGATAGGTCAACGTGTATTCCTTCCTTGCTAATCACGTGTCCAAGGAAATTCACCTTCCTGATCCAGAATTCGCACTTCGAAAATTTAGCGTATAGCTTTTCTGCCCTTAATGTTTCCAACACCTGCCTCAAGTGCTGTTTATGGTCGTCCTCACTCCGCGAATAGACAAGTATGTTGTCGATGAACACAATCACAAACTTGTATAAGAAAGGGTGGCACACCCGATTCATTAGGTCCATGAATGTTGTCGGTGCGTTGGTTAGACCAAAGGGCATTACTACAAACTGTCCGTAGCGAGTTCGGAATGTTGTTTTGGGCACGTCATTCACATGAACTCACAGTTGATGGTACCCTGATCTTAGATCGATTTTTGAGAAATAACTGGCTCCCTGAAGTTGGTCGATTCTGGGAAAGGGATAACGGATCGTGATGGTAAGCTTATTCAGCTCTCGGTAGTCAATGCACATCCGAAAGGATCCATCTTTCTTTTTCACGAATAAAATCGGAGCTCCCCAGGGTGAGGAGCTCGTCCTTATGAATCCTTTGTTGATCAGCTCATTGAGCTGACTGGATAATTTTTGCATTTCCGTTGGTGCTAAACGGTATGGACATTTAGCTATAGGAGTAGCTCCGGGGATCAAGTTGATACGAAACTCGACTTGGCGCTCGGGAGGGATTCCTGGGAGATCTTCGGGGAAAACGTCAGAAAAATTACAGACTTCGGGGATGCTCTCGAGGTCTCTAACTTTTTGCGTTTCGTCGACAACATGAGCTAGGAATGCATGACACTCCTTCCGCATATACTTCTGAGCTTTGATGCACGAAATGATACGGAGGTTCGAGCTAGGCTTATCTCCGTAAATCATGAGGGTTTCGCCAAAGGGAAGATTGAGACGGATAGCCTTCTCAAAGCAAAGAATATCAACACAGTTGGAGCTTAACCAGTCAATGCCGATAATGACGTCGAAACTCTTGATGGGTACATGCATAAGGTCGATGGGAAACGAATAATTATCTAGAGTAAGAGTGCAGCCTATGAATATGTCGTTAGAGTTCTCCTTGTTTCCGTTAGCCATCTCGACGGTAAATGTTTCGGTTAAAGGTTGTGATTTACACTTGATTAGATATTGGAATGAATGACTAACAAAACTCCTCTCCGCACCAGAATCGAAGAGAATGCATGCATAAGAGTTGTCAAGGAGGAACGTACCCGTAACAACGGTAGGATCAACAACTTCTTCTTCCTGGCCCATCACTAGAACTCTCCCTATGTTGCCACCAGTTGTTGCCTTGGGACAGTGTCTCCTGAAGTGCCCAGCCTCTCCACATCCATAGCAAGTTTGACCAGTGCCCGCTCCCGGAGTCTGGTTGGTTGATTGGGCCAGTGCTTTGCAGTATCGAATTGTGTGTCCCTTCTACCCACAGTTGTTGCAGATCAGCTCACGGCAGGGCCCATGATGATGGAAGTTACACTTATTGCACAGAGGTAGTTTTTCGGCATAACCACCGATAGGGGATTGGGTGGTTGGAACAGCAGTGGGAGCAGCATCAGGAGCAGTGACAGCATGAACTGCCACTATTTGTTGTTTTTTGGAGGGCTCATGCGAAGACTGACCCTTTCGTTTGTTGCCAGACTTCTTCCTCTTCCCACCGCTTTCCTTTTGTGGCTCGGGGACAGCTGCCACTTCATCCAGATCGATTCCATGATCGATCAGAGTCTGTTCCAGATCCTTGTCACTTTCAAATGTAGTCGGCCTAGCAGCCAAGACATTTCCTTTGGTGGGTTGCGTCAGTCCCCATATGTACCTCTCGATTTTCTTGCTTTCCGAGGTGACCATTCCCGGACAAAGAAGCGCCAGATCACAGAATCTATCAGTGTAAGCAGTGATGTTGGAACCCTTCATCTTCAAGTTCCAAAGTTCGTGCTCCAGCTTTTGCACTTCGCCCCTCAGGCAGTTGTAACGCCCGCAGATCCGGGCTAGTCAATTTAGAGACAATAAGTGTCAAAAATGACTTTTCAGCAAAAGATTATCTATAATAAATAGTCTTAACCAAGTTGTAGAATATGTATCAAGGTTTCCGTACGTATAAAGAACGCCGAAATCCGAGTTATAACGAAGAAGTTATGGCTCGCCGAAGTTTTACGGCAAAATCGGCACGACCGGGAAGCGTAAATAGTAAATTTACGATGGAGTGACTTTAGCCTTAGCAATCTAAACGAAAATTGTAGTATACATTAAACCGAGAACATCCATAAAAAGAACGCCCAAATCTGACTTCGTATTAGGAAGTTATGATTTTTCTAAGATTTGGCTTAGCAGTGCACGACCCGAAACTCGAATTTTAGTTTGAGCGGTTTTTGGCTTACGTGACCTAAATGAGATTTGAAGATCTTATTAATGGTAAATCAACGGTAAAAAGATAGACGAAAACGGATTCCGTATGAAGAAGTTACGAATTCTTCGCGGTTATTTAATAGTCTAAACGCCTCCAGCTGTTAAATTTGAGATCGGTCGAGAATTAGCCAACGGGGTCTAAATGAAAGTTGTAGATCTTGATTTTACCTACGCTTTGAAAGAAAGAACGTCGAAAACGGATCTTGTATGCGAGAGTTATGATTTTTCTAAGTTTGAAGGCTGATGTGCGATAGGGGATGACGTGGCACCACCAGAATTTGACACGTGGCACCACCAGAAGGCTGCCACATGCCCCAACTCGGCGAGTAGGTCCTCCTACTCGGCGAGTCCATCAAGAATTCAGCCTATAAATAGAGGTTTCGGGTTCCTCCATTTCCCACACCTTTCCCCACTTCTTTCTCTCTCTAAACTCTCTCTCTAAGACTCCCTAACCCCCAAAGCCTAGGGTAACTCCCTAGCACCAGGCGGAATCCCCGGAGCGCCCGAAGGCTCCGAGAAAAGAGCCTTTTGGCTCGGGAACGCTGCTCCAGCAATGCCCGGTTTTACGAAAAAACCCGTTGTACGTTTTGTTTCGCCTACGCTATTTTTAATATAGCTTCTAATTAATTATAATAATGTTATTAGGACCTTATAATAAGTACTTGGGCTATTATTATGGGTTATATAAGTATGGTTTAACACTTACATAATACTAATAATAGCTAGACTATTAATTAGTCTTGGTGAATATTAGACTAAACTCTAGTGGTAATGATACTAGGTTTTGTCCGAGGAAAATTGTTTTAAGAGTAACGAAGTGTTGTCCGAGTACCGAGTCACCACCTTACCAAGTGAGTGCATAGTTACTTTCATCTTACACATAGATATGAAGTATTTAATATAAATTACGTGCTATGTGTGCATATTGTCTGAATACTTGCTGTCTATGATGGGTGAGAGATTTTATACATGTTTTAAATGTTTTAAACTGTATACGTATTTTTATATCTACAAAATATGTTGGGTAAAACATGGGTAGATGAAGGACGAGGGGTGAAAGCTGAAATAGAGGAATATTAGTGGTATGGACCTAGTGCCCTATAGGTGAACATCCACAACAATGGACCTAGTACCCTATAGACGAGCACTGGCAGTTGCGCCACAACCTGTAGATGTTGTTGATCTACGATAAACATCCTAGCAGTTGCGCTCTAAGGATAATATCAACAGCTGAGCCTAATAGAGAACATTATAACCTTGAAAGTAACGTCTAAAGAACAATACCGGCAGAAGCGCCTCATATAGAATGTCACAACTATGGCAGGTGCGCCTAAGTGATAGAACTAGCAGATGTGTTTGACAGCTGTGTCATTGACAACGATGGACTTCGTACCTATTCCTTAGGAATGAATGAACGAGAAATAGCTGATTCTTAAGGTAGATCCTTAAGATTAAAGAAGATAATGAGGATGGCTAATTGGGTTAACTGTATGTTGATTAAACATAATAATTATATTATTGTGGGTTGAAAACCCTATATACTCACCAGGTTTCCCAACCTGACCCACTCAGTTTATTTGTATCACAGGTGTCAATACGAAGCTACTTTACACTGAGAGATTTAAAAGAGATGTATATCACTAGTGTAAATAAATGTAAGTTCTGTTTATGCTTATGTTTCTATATTGACGATGACATCGCAAATGTTTTAAATGAATAAAAAATACTTTTCTTCAGAACTGCTTTAATAACGTATTTATCATGTTTTACTAGGAACAAATTCCGCAACATTTTTATTAAAAGAGACACTCTGATTTTTATAAATCATAAACAAAATCGGTCTTTTCTGGCCGTGAAAATGGGGATGTCGCAGCAGTACTCAGCTAGCATGAGCTCCTATAGCGTTTCCCAACCCATGGCATTAGCCACTGGCAGGGTTAGGGTTTTGACTCGACCATTCCACCAAGTCAAGGCCCTGTCGGTGAAGGTGCAGGCGGCGAACTTCATCTTGTTTGCTTCAGAACAAACGCAAATTTCGAAGATGGATTCGATCTTCTCGAACCATCGAGTTAAGGTGATGACACCTCCATTTCCGTCAAAGGACTTGGGTTTCGCGGTCATGAAGTCCTTGTAGGAACACTCTTTCTGATGTCCCTGACTTCCATCTTGTCTCTGGGGGTCGGTTCCACCTCCAGCTCCACCAACGTTTACTTGTGCCATTGCTGCCGTCACGGCGGCAGTAACTGCTGCTTGGAACAAGACATGGTCGAACTGAGGAGGTGGTAGTGGTGGCGGAGTGTCGTTGTTCCTTCTGATGGGTCTTGGTCGGGGAGGCATCTTGTTCTCGAAACAATCAGGAAGAAGAGGATGGTAAGTCCTCGAGATATAAAAACAAAATATATCTCATCCTGATAATGAAAGTATTCTACCGAGCGATAATCATAGAAAGGTTACTAACACAAGTAAGTTATCGCTTAAGGAAGGAGAGGTAGCAATACTTAGAGTGAATCTGCATACTGAGTTTGGCTCTAGCGAAAATACTCCTATAGTATTTTATGTGAGATGATTTTGGTAAGTTTTAGGCCTGCTGTAGCACCATAGTCACCCCCAAACACATGTTGGTCATGTCTCGACTGAATATAGTTGATCAGGCTATATTCACCCTAGACATGATTACATATTGTCCAGGTTTAACCGTAGCGTTCCAGCATCCAAAATACTTTTGTTCAGTTCTACTAGCGACACGAATCCTGTTATGTATGCATGCTCGTATACTTCTTAAAAAAATACTTATATTTTGAAAGTATACTTTTAGTGTAGAGCACTTAGGCCCCTTAGTGTTTTATAGTTGTATACCACGTAAGGTTTGGTATACTAGTTCGCTATAAGCATGGGCTCTGATACCAATCTGTCACACCTTGAAACCGATGGCGAAAACATTATGGGGCGGAGGATACAAGTAGTTTGAAAAAAAATATCAGCCTAAAGCTGGTGAGTTCATAAGCAGTAATTCGTAATGAAAACTTGTTGATGAGCGAGCCGAAATGTTTGTGTAGTCTCAAGAAAATCCGATATTTTCTTTAGTGAAAACGTAGCGTTATCGATATCGTATAAAACCATGAATGTTCGATTCTGAAAACCGTAGTGATATGCGAAAATACTACTTCATATGACTAATTAAAGCTAATCATGAAGTATAAGTATTTTATATGTAAAACCATAGCATGAATGGTTTTGTTTTGAAAACCCTGGCTCGGCCAGTATGCATAGTGTGTTTAGTTCTATTTGGTATAAATAAAACTGCTGAAGAATGCCAGGTTGGTAAACTAAAGGTGATTTATACATAATGCGAGTCGTATAACCATGCTTGATATGACTAGTGACCTTTACAACGTTCTTCAGGCGTCGAGTTAAATGACATTTGTACATCTCAGGCGTGCCCGCCTAACTGTAGCTAGCAGTCCAGATGTGGGATTGTCAGTCCCGAATAGATCTATTCACAAATATCACGCTCTCCCTCTAAGAGACTCTAGTTATACAGTGGTAGGATTTATCCATGTACACCTAAGGGTACAGTAGTGAAGTAGCCCCTCACAGTATCGTACAATCTAGTTTACAAGTATTGTTGTTGCTTTCTACCGAAGTGAAAATCCGTATGTTTAACGTATATAGTGATAATTACAGTTATGAAAATCATGATAAAGCAGTGATGTAAACTGTAAACAGTTTCTGTTCCAGTGCATACGTTTAGTAGTGAAAGTGTCTATGCTTGATAAGTTTTGGAGAAAATCCCAAACTATACCGATTATAGTTTACATGTATAACGTAGCGAATATCGTGTATGGAAAAATTATGCAATTTTAGTGAAAACGTCCCTTATGCTTGACATAGTACAATTGGGAATTAAAGTATGAAATTTGCATAAGTTTTATGTTTATTCCTGAAAACATTTTTGTTTATCTTGTATTCCCCCTAAAAACATTAAAAATGCGGAAAATGTAGGGGTATGAACTCACTGTTGTTGCGTGGAGTTGTTGACTGAAGTGAAGATTCCCGAGTTGATGCACGTGACACTTAACGAAATCCTATTTTCAAATAAATACATATATGTATCTAAATTAGCGATTGTCGATAAATAAAGTGTCAAAAAAACACTTGTATTTGGTTGAGGAATGTTACCGGGACTTGCTCGAATCAAAGGAAATGGATTGTCAGCCAAAAGTACCACCAAAAAGGTGTTTACGGCCGGAGCTAGTGTTTACGGTTTCTGAAGGATGGCGAGTTTCGTAAACTCAAGAACAGAGTTTACGGTCTTTGAAGGTTGGACCGAAAACTCAAGAACAGGGTTTGCGGTTCTTGAAGGTTGGGCCGAAAACTCGGAAAAATGGTGTTTGGATGTTGATTTCGACGAGCTGAGTGTTTCCAGACGATCCAAAGGGCTCCAAACGGTGTTTTTCGACGGTTCCCGGAGTTTGAATGCATTTTGAGAGTTATCGGTTCGAGATTCTTAGAGAGAGGATGAGAGAGTTTGGCCATAAACGTCCTAATGAAGTTGGAGGCATCGTATTTATACAGGTGAAGTGGGGGTCCACTCGTCACTGACCTAAAACAGGTTAACGGTCGTAAACGAGTTTACGGCCGTAATCCCATTTTAGACCAAAAATGTTGTTTTCTCGAGATTTTCGGGTTTCCACGCTATCTTTGGTTCCGACTCGTATATAATTTAATTAACTATAACTAGATTATTTTATTAAACCAAAATTTTGAAGGAAAAGTTAACGGATCTGAAATTTCATTAACGGAAAAAAGCGTAACAGAAACGGAAAAAGTTTCGGGTTGTCACACTACGATGCTCTAGAAATCTATAGGTCATCCCGACATTATCCAAATCCTTATTGTATGATCTAGCATGTTCTAGATCGTTCAAAAGTCTTTCGGGTCGTTCTAGCTTCGTCTAATGCCTTCTTGGTTATTTCGGATCGTTCTCCTTTGTTCCACGGACATCTATAATATTCTAGTATTTTCTAGGGTCCTGTAGAGCATTCTTGATCTCTCCGGAGACTTCTCGAGTATACTTGATCGTTCCAGAGTTCTTTAGATGATCGTGGAATTTTCCAGAAACTTGGTCCATGACAAAGAGCTCACGAGAGATCCAAACGTATCGACAGAAAATATCATTTCATCAAACATTGTGTAGAAGAAGGACTCCTCGTGGTCAAGAGGGTATCGTCAGAAGAGAATCCTGCGGATCCCCTCACAAAGGGTCTAAGTAGGATCAAGCATGTTCAACATGCGAGGAGCATTGGTCTGAAGGATGATATTAGTTTTAGTGGTTAGATAAGGAGATTTATACGTCTATCGTAAATAAAGCTTTCTTATCTTAAATTCTCGCCCGGTGCACCGAACGTCTGCTTGGATGTACAAAACGTTATGGTGAAGACTCGTAGAGAATTGAGTAAATGGAGGAAAGAAAGGCTTATGATGGTGAATGATGCCTATCAGAAGATATCGTAAGAGTGGTATCTTGCCTTTAGAATATGTCTTATAAAATAACAGTACGTTTAGAGGAGTACGGTACGTTTGAAGTACACCTTCGATTGGCAGTATGATGGAACGGTTGGTGTAGTTCTTGAAGTTGTCCCATTCTTCTGGAGTTTCCATCACCAATCGAGTTGAAGTAGATTTGATGATTGAAGATACGCATGGAAGAAGTCCTAGTAGAGTCTAGGAGAATTTTTATGATTAATTGGACACATTAGTATGTGTTAAATTGTTTTGTGATTTTAGGACTTGGGGACTGCGAGACAATACTTGGGACGAGTATGAGTAGGTGTGAATAGTAGTAGAGATCTATATTACTGGAAGCACAGGACTCATGCTTGGATCATGGGAAGTCGCAAGGTTACCAAGAATCTTGTAATTGAGTTCGTTTTTATTCAAGTATGTCGTTACCATTGTTTCGGTAATGACTAAAAAGATGACTGGTATTCTGACCCTAATGGTCATATCGAATTGAGTCCGACTACGATGAGAGGTCATCGAGACACGACCCATCGGTCTGTTACAATAGACAAGGGAATGTACTTATCCTAAGAAGAAGAAGGAGTCCTCAAAAAGGATTTATTTTGTAACTCGAAGGTTACGATTGAAAGTCCAACATAGTACGAAGAGCAGATACAGGATTGAGCATCAAGGTTATTACTTAGGATGGAGAGATAACTTATGGAGTCAGTATACGAATCCTATTTCGTTGATGATTCCGGGACGTAATCATCCTAAGGGGGAGATAATTGTAACGTCCGTAGATCAGGGCTAGTCAATTTAGAGACGATAAGCATCAAAAATGACTTTTTGATGGAAGATTATTTAGAAGGATTAATCTTAACCAAGTTGTAGTATATGTCACAAGGTTTCTGTGCATATAAAGAACGCCAAAATCCGAGTTATAACGAAGAAGTTATGACCTGTCGAAGTTTCGCGACAGAACCAACACGACCCAGCATGACCCAGCGCAACGTAAATAGTGAATTTAAGGTAGATAGATATCTATCCTTAGTGATCTAAATGAGAATTGAAGATCTCATCGATAGTAGTGCAACGACGGAAAGACAGACGAAAACGGACGTCAGACGAAGGAGTTATGAGTTTATAACGGAGTTTTCCTGTCCCGGCCTACTAAAAATAATATATAAGTAATATAATTATAATATATTAAAAATAAAGTCAAAATTAGCCAATGGAGTCTAAACGAGAGTTGTAGAGCATAATCTCACCTTCACGTCGATATAAAGAACGTCGAAAACGGAGTTCGTATGCGAAAGTTATGAATTTCTGAAGTTCGGGGCGCGAACCCCAAAGTTGTGTCAGAGACCATGACGTGGCAAGTCTCCTGACACCTCCGTGAGTCCCCCAGATGCAACTTGCAATGACGTATGCAGTGATGACCAAGCCCACGACGTGGAAAAAGGGTCCCACGACATGGCAAGGGCCAAATTTGCCCTATAAATAGATTTGAAGGGCCACCCGACTATGGTTGCTCCATCCCTTCTCTCCCACTCCCGATACACCCTCTAAGCCCTATTTTAACCCCCTGAAGCCCCGGTATCAACCCCGAGACCCGAAGCGAGTCCCGAAGCCCCGAAGATCCCGTGAAGAAAAGAGTTTCCGGGCCGAAGCTCTGCCCGCGAGAAACCCGGTGTGTGAAGATATCCCGGTTTCACCGAAGAATAGTACTCTTAGAGTTGTAGTGTTGTCCGATCATCTTCTGATCAAGTGAGTGTATAGTCCCTTTCATAAACACGATAATAATACAAGTATTGTTTGAATATATTAAGTATAGTGTTTTTTATATGTGTGAGTGTGTGGTGACTTTCTTCTACCATATAGATATGGAGTATTTGCTATGAAATACGTGCTATGTGTTTATATGTTGTTGATTTACTTGAGATGGTGGTTGAATGATTGTTTTATACAGGTTTTTAAATGATCTAACTGTATATGTATGTTATATCTACAAATATGTTGGGTAGAACGTGGGTAGACGAATTAGTTGGTGTGTGATGACGGATGAGTTTGAGGATGAGACGAAAGACAAACCTTGGTAGCTATGGATTTAGTGCCATATAGACAAACCTTGGTAGCTATTGATTTAGTACCGTATAGATAAACCTTGGTAGCTATGGATTTAGTACCGTATAGACAAACCTTGGTAGCTATGGATTTAGTATCGTAGAGACGAACGCTGGTAGTTATGGATATAGTACTGTTAGATAAACGTTGGTAGCTATGGACTTAGTACCTACACTAGTAGCTATGGATTTAGTACCCGATGAATGAACCATAGCAGCTATGAAACTAGTGCTTTACGAAGGAACCTTGGCAACTATTGTCTTAGTGCCTAATAAAGAATCCTGGCAATTATTGTCTTAGTGCCTAATACAGAGTAAATGAATAGATAACTCTTAGGGTAAACCCTTAAGAGTAAGGAAGATAATGGGGATGGGAAATTGGGTTGATCGTTTGATAATTAATTATAATAATTATATTATTGTGGGTTGAAAACCCTATATGCTCACCAGGCTCCCAAGCCTGACCCACTCAGTTTTCTTTGCATTACAGGTAATGACACAAGAGTATAAGTTGGTGGACTTGACGAGAGGTTTTGGATTATAGATCAGTAGTTATAAATAACTGTTGTAAGGTCTATTTTATATTGTTTATGCTTTTGGTCTGTATCGGAACATGACATCCCGAGGTTTTATTATTTAATGAAAATACATTCTCTTTGAGAAATGTTTTGATAAATGGTTATCATATTTTATTTTGGGAACAAATTCCGCAACCGTTTTCTTTAAACGATCACTCTAATTTATAAAACAAAGCATAAACAAATCGGTCTTTTCTGGCCGTGAAATTGGGGATGTCACACACAGTCCCTGGGGCAGCTATAACGCATCCCTGTGTTGTGACATCGCAGATCCGTCTTCGGCGCAAAAGCACATCTTCATAGCAGGTGGTCAGAGTCGATGTCGCATCATTTGGCTCCATTCCGGACTCGAACGAGCATAAATCATCTTGTTCTTGTCTATATCTCCTCAGATATGACGTTTCAGCTAAGGTTTTCCTCGGATATTTTCATTTGTAGCACCATTGGGTTCAGATCCATTTGGATTCTACCAAGATCTATTTAGATCGATTTGGTTTTGCCAAGATCTTTTCAAATCTGGTTAACCATCATTTAGATCTCAAAATCTACTTCATTTTCAGTTCAGATCTCTAGATCTATTTTCGTTCTCAAGCTCAGATCTCTAGATCTGTTTTCGTCTTGAAACTTAGATCCCAAGATCTGTTGAGTTTTTAACTCATCTGAACATTTATGAAGCTTGCAAAGACATTTTAGATCTATCAACGTTTTAGCTAAGATCTCTAGATCTGTCTGTTTTTGTTCACTTAATCATCTCTCAAGTTTAAAAAACACCAGTTCAGACCCGTTTTTACTTATATTTTCGGGGATAAAGGAGGTTACTACGAGCTTTTCTTCATTTTTGTTCATATTTTGGTGTTTTATGGAGCCAACTTGAGAGTTGAAGAACTTTTTGGTAGATATTTACTGTATTTTCAGTTTATGTTACAAAGAATCATCTTCAGTTTATGATTTTCTTTGCAAGACTTCTTTGAAGTTGTTTACTTAGTGTTTTCTTCAAAAACTTAGAAAAAGAGAACGAAAAAATTTCAGATATGTTCCTTGTTCATGTTCTGATGTCTTGTTGAGGGAGCTGAAGAGTAAAGAAGTTTAGTGAGAAAAACTTTGTTCATATCAGTTTGGTCCTTGCCAAGATCTGTGGATTTAATTCTTTGTTTTACTTAAATCTTCTAATTTTCTCCATTCTTCGTCCAAATATTTAGATCTACTTATTTTCTGTTCAGATATTTAGATATATTTCCGTTGTTCAACTCAGCTCCTTAGATTTATTTTCGTTTTTAAGCTCAGATCTAAAGATTTGTTCAAGTTTTTAGCTCATCTGAGCATTCATGGAGCTTGCAAAGATATTTCATATCCATTTTTCGTTTATAGTTTGATGGTTTGTTCAGAAATTTGAGAAGAAAGGAAGTTATGAGTTTTTACCCATATTAATTAGCTCATAAGATCAGAAAATCCTTTTTAGTTGATTTTTCTGTATACAACTCCATCTTATGAAACAAATGTTTGTAAAAACAACCTTGTTGCTTGTACATCTTTCAAGCTTACAAAAAATCCTTTCAAACCCATTTTTATTTATATCTTAGGGCTTCTTCAGCAAGTCTGAGGAGAAATTTTTGTGGTTTCTTTGATGTTTTATTTAGAAATTTGAAAATAGAGAAGGAGGCTTTTGTGTTTTCTTCAGCAAGTTTGATTTTCTATGTACAACTTTGTTCAAGTTGTTTGTGTTACTGCAGAAAGTTTGGAGAAAAAAAAATTATGAGATTTTACTTTTATATATCATAAGAAAACCCTTTTCATTTGAGTTTTTCATATGTCTTTTTACCCATTTTTACAAATGTAATGTTCATACACCCACTAAAACTCAGGGAAAATCGTTTGCTGTTGACTCTATTATTTACATATTAATTCTCATCAAGTTCGTGAGAAAGAACTTTTTTTATTTGGGATTCTACCACATAATGTTTTAGATTTACAATTTGGCCACCAAATTTTACATTTTCTGTTTTCCTCCTTATCACCATTGGGCCACCTTTCTTTAACCAATCGCAACACCACCGCCATTGACCTACGTCATCTTCTTCAACAACAAAAAAACCCAGATGTTATGTGAAGATGGTAAGTGAATCGACCAGAGAGAGATACCAACTGACAGAAACAACAAGAGTGATAGGTGAGGCTGCGGCGGATTTTTCCGGAGAGGGTTGCGATTCCGGCAAACATCAGGTGGTCTAGGGTTTTGTCGAGTTTACATAGAGCTGCGCTTTTAGTGTGTATTCTGGCTATTCATCATGGAGGTAAGTTTCTAGCCTTATATATGTTTTTTTTGGGTTCGATTCTACTCATCACCACCATTGCCAGCAATGGCTGTCGGATTTTGCCACCACCGGCAACAATGGTTTCCAGATTCCGCCACAACACCACGCCAATTTCTTTCTCCCTCTTTGTTCCCGATAACCTCCACAAAATTCTCGTTACCCTTCCTCTATCAGCCTCCTTCCTCCACTGCATCCATCATCGATTTGTCAGTCCTAGTCGATTGTCGTCTGTGGATTTTAAAAGGGATCCATGGCCAAAGGTATCTGATGCAGCTAAAGATCTTGTCAAGAAGATGCTAAATCTTGACCCAAAGTTGTGTCTTGCTTTTCAAGAAGTTCTTGGTTATCTCAAAATCCTTACTTTTTCATGACCATGTTGTCTTTTCTTTTTTCCATGTGTTATATTATATGTATTTAACCCATTTCTAAGTTAACCTTTTTGTCTATTAACTTATTTTAAATCATACATGGATACAAAACGCCATAAAGGCTCCAAATGTTAATTTAGGTGAAACTGTTAAAGCTATACCCAAGCAATTCTTTGTAATGAACAAACTGAACAAGAGAGCTTTAAGGGTATGTAATAATTCGTTATCTTGTGGTTTTCTTGTTCTTTTTTTGGGTGTCTTTATACTGACTTGTCCTTTATTATAACAAAAGTATAGGTAATTGTTGACCGTTTATCTGCTGAGGAAGTGGCGAGAACTAAGCAAGGATTTGATTTAATGGATACAAGCAAGCAAGGAAAGACAAACATTGTTGAGTTGAAAGCAAGATTACAGATCCCTGATGCAGCACCTTAGATACATATGGATGTTGTATGTATTACAGTTTACTAAATTATCTAAATATAATAATAAATTTAATACATCAAATGCATCAAACAAGATAAATATTAATGAAATATATTGATGCAGGGAGATGTTGACAAACATGGGTACTTGAACTATGAAGAATTCGTTGTAACTAGAGATGATTTGTTGCACTTTAACTTTTAACTATTCCTAACGCATCATTGATATATCGATCGGATCTGAGCTTCAACAAGTAACTATGTTAATTGCGAAAGTACTTCTTCATCAACCATGACCAACAACAACCGCAAAATCAAGGCTAAACTTGAACCGCTTCTCGCTGCATGTCGGTCTTTCAGCTTTGCAACCTTCACTTGGAGAATTGTGTGATTGAACATGAGAAAGTGGAGGACTTCCTTAGTACAGGTTTGGGAAGTGGGAATTGTAACACTAGTCAAAATAGGTCAATAGACAATCACATGTGATTATGCCAATCATGTAATGTGATTATGTTAACCTAGTAATGTGGTAAGAATGTTATGTAGTTCATGATAAATTCTAATACAAATATGAACTTTCTTTATTATATATCTCAAAGTATACGTCCATACGATTCCAAAAATATAGAGAACGTCTGAATCTGACTTCGCATGAAGAAGTTATGATAACCGAACACTATAAATCTCTATAATAAGAGTAATTTAAAATAGACTTAGAATTAACTATTTAAGTCTAAAAGATAGTTGTAGTACTCGTAAATACCTACGCGTGCATATAAAGAACGTCAAAAACGGAGTTCGTATGCAAAAGTTATGGCCTTCCGAAGATTTAGTTTTTAAAAACCCTAAACTAGCAAATTCACGACGTGATGAGTCATTCTGTCATAATTCGGAATCTAGAAGCTGCGAGAGGATAGGATCCAAAATTCACGACGTGAGCTTTATGACACTCACGACGTGAGGAGTCACATGCCCACCTTCCGAAAACGGAGTGAATCAGGCAGACTCACGACGTGAGTCTTATGACACTCACGACGTGAGTGTCATAAAATCTTACTATAAATAGCAAGATCGACCCAACCATTCTTACACCTAATCTCCTTTCTCCTCTCTCATTTGCTGAAGCCCTCTTGCATCCCGAGCCCCGACGACCTCGTACGCTGACCGTTTCTACTTAGATTACATAAAATCACGTTACTAAGGTGAGTTTCACGGCCCCACATTCTAATATTTCGGGGGAAAACGCATGCTAGTCATTGTATATATGTTATTATTATGTCTATATGATAGTATATTAGTATCAACATAGATAGTTATAATAATCGGGATATAGTTATTTCGGATCTGAAAATATACAACTATCGTAACGTTGTTAACATGTTATTGTTATAGTAGTATATTAATGTAGATCTTGAGTTTTACTTAGGATTCTATATATATTTTGTGTGCGATATGGTTCCGAAGTTATATTCGGAAGTTTTATATGTTAAGTTATATAGTATGTTATATGTTGTTATTATTAGTTTTATGTCAAGATAAAACTAGATATGTTATATGTTGTTATTATTAGTTTTATGTCAAGATAAAACTAGATATGTTATATGTTGTTATTATTAGTTTTATGTCAAGATAAAACTAGATATGTTGTTATTGTTATTTATATGTCAAGATAAAAGTAGAAACGTTATATGATGTTATTATTGGTTTTAGGTCAAGATAAAACCTGGTTTTTACTTCAAGATATAGTTGTTATACTGCCTAAATATTATGAAGTTAAGAGTAATGTTTAAAAGCAAAGTCTATTAACTTAAGGTTTTAGACATGAAGATGCTTTTGTTGTTAGCGCTATAGGAAGTCGTCAAAGTCTACATGAGTAATTGTATTCATCAACTAAGATTGGAGATCTTAGCGGAAATCCTCTGAACTGTAACCGTTAATCCCGTGTGAGCGAGGAAGTCGTGTATAATTAGTATACGGGCTGACCACCCCACTTGTGACTGTTAGCTGCAGTCAACCAAAAACAAGTGATGAACTATCCTTTTATTTGTTATTATTCCGGCGTCGATGAAGCGTACAGTGTTGTTTCTCATGTTATATCATGAGTGTATTGTTCTATCAGAGGTATTATGTCATAGCAGCGGTTACAAGCTCATGGTAGCAAATTGTTAGAAACATTATACCTTGTCGTATACAAGTATTAATGTTAAGTATAAGTTTTCCCCTACTTATACCTTAAGATTAAGAAATGTTTAGGTATAACACTTAATTGATAAGTATACAATTATACCTAATGTTGGAGAGTCAAAATGATACTTTCAAAACTATACTTTTGAATGTGTAAAAATATATTATTTTATGGAGTCAAAACCTGTGGACTCACCAACTTTATGTTGACGTATTTTAAAATGCATGTGTTTTCAGGAACTTGAAAAGCGGGTATGTATTCGAACAGGAGAAGTTTTACTAGTATCTTTCTGTTCATTAAGAAGTATGTCATAGTCGGATATTATGTAATAAATACTAGGAAAACAATAATGTAACTTTCAATCATCAATAAAGGTATGTATTTTCTTTAAGTATTGTTCAATGTATGTTATATAACTGTGATACGAAAAATGACGTTACACTACCCGGTGTTTCCGCCGACGGCCGGGGAGTGACAGGAATGCTCAACAAGGTTATTGGTTTTGGATGAGAAACACGCCTATAAGGCATTTGATGAAATGTCTAAGCCAATTAAGGTATTCATTCTGCCTTACTTTACCTGATTTATTAGTTGATTATATTTGTTTGATCATCTATTTTCTTATTTCTTTAGCCTGGATCACAATTACAACTTTTGAGATGCAACCTGACTTTGTTTAACAGTTATTGGTAAATGAAAGAGGTATCCATTATAGCGCTATTAAAACTCCCAAATTTTGAAAAGGGTAATCTGATTTTGAGTATTCAGTAATAAGATCAAGTAACGAGCCTAAACGTGTTGTATTTGGATATAACACCCAAAACTGATTTAGAATCAATACTAATTAAACTCATTTTTACTTCATTTTTGTTGTTTCTCAGCACATTGAAACACCCAATTGCTCATATGAAGTGCATGTGTTATAACCTATTTTTATTTCTCAATTCATGATAATTTGAAGTTGAAAAAGGTACTTTTTTTTATCTTTTAGGAGTGTTTGGATGTACGTAACTCGGAATACACAATTCTAGGACTGTTAGGACCAAAACTGATCGATAACACAGACTCC
The DNA here is from genome assembly GCF_051521515.1 of Lactuca serriola. Lineage (NCBI taxonomy): Eukaryota > Viridiplantae > Streptophyta > Magnoliopsida > Asterales > Asteraceae > Lactuca > Lactuca serriola. The sequence continues at coordinate 231,464,037 of NC_136409.1, read as the reverse complement.
TTACATCTTGGAACAGGTGTGTAATTGGATATCGACTTTTTATTTAATATTGCAAAACATATAGATTAACCGTAAACAAACACCCTTCGTACTTTATAAAACGAACTACTACGTGCGACTTACTTCAAAAACCATAACAAATTGATGCAAACTATTGAAGTTAAAAAAATTTGTACCTTTTCAAAGTACTTTTACCATCGTACTTAAGTAAAGATATAGGTTTTCTACCGTGAGGCCATTTGACTGCTTTCCAATTAAATAATTCCGTTCCATTCAAAATAAAAAAAAATGGGCTTTGCAATTCAACGCAAAACAAACATAAAGTTATACAACCACATATCGCAATTCAACGCAAAACAAACATAAAGTTATACGACCACATATCTATACACGTGTGTCTCTAAAAAACCACCATTTTTAAACAGAAATCAAGGAATGTTATGCAAAAAATGACAAAATAGAAATTTATCAACATTTAAGCAAACTTGATCCAACTCAACGCCAACGGCACGGGAATTCCTGCTAGTTTTTATCAAAACTAGGAGAAGCCCATGCTCCGCATGGGGTGAATAGGGTTTTGACGTTAATTGAGTTTTGAATTGACAAAATAGATAACATGGATAAAACACAAAGAAATGTGACCAAAGTCAACAGAGTTGGAAAAGTGGTGGCGCAAGTATAAAAGAAAAAAACAGAAGGGGCAGTTTTGAAAAAAACTATAAAAGTGTTACAAACCAAAAAATAATAACTTTAAATAACTCGGGCAAATGTATTAACACTATAAAAGTTTGTGGCCAAAATAAGAAAGTTAAAACTTTCCTTCATTCATGCCCACGGGATTTAATATATATATATATATATATATATATATATATATATATATATATATATATATATAGTCTACTTTTATCCTATTTCAAAGATTTACCCAACTTTTCAGTTTATAGCTTAGTAAAAAAAAAGAATAGGGCAGAAACGAGTTTTACCAAAAAAACACTGATCTGTAGAAAGGGGTTCAGTGTTGGTTTAACTTTTTAAGGGCCAAAAGTCTTTTTTGAAAAAGTTGCAAAAAGTCAGGTTTTCTGACTTTTCCAAAAAGTTAATTTTCCTTCTATCAAAAATCCAAAAATAGGTTATAAAATTATTTTGTCAAACATCTTTTACCTCTATCTTTTTCTAAAAAGAGTTTTTTGCTTTTCAAAAGCTAAACCAAACACCCAAAAACCCTCTAAAAATCAAGAATTCATACACAAAGAAAAAGAAATCATATGCAAAATATATCAAGATTCGTCACTTTCAAACTGACAAACAAAGAAAGAAAAGGGGGGAAGGTGTATGGACCTATGTGCTTGCACACAAGACAAGAGACGGGTCCTGATTCAGAGGTCAAATAAAGTCAAAGGACCATTAGTTGGACCCCACCGTGTCAATATTCCCATTCAGAAAAAACAACGACCTCCTACAACCAACACCGGCGACTGCAATCATCACCACCATTGGACCCCTCAAGGTGACAGATGAGGTCTTCGGCAAGCCGCCTCCGAGTACCGCCCGACGAAGTCGTCGTCTCCGACACATCAGCTTTGCTCAGCTCATGTCTCTTGGCTCTCCGCTAGTAACCTGATCAGAAGCGCCATCAGCCAATCACCGGAACCCAAGAAGCCACGACCGGCAACCACAAGCAGCGCCTCCGACAGCGATCAACAAACTCTTTTTCCCGATCATTGTACTCAACTAGAACCAAAGTACCGTCGGGAGCCACCTGCTACTCCGACCTAAGACCACCTGTCGGACCGTTAGCAACAGAAACGACAGTTTCAATCGACGACCCACCTGCCACCAAACTAGCTCCAGCGGTCGCCTTGAACTCCGACAATAACATCAATTGTTGATCCCTGCGCTCCTCACACAATCACCACCAACTGAAATCAGACCAGCGACTTCCTTCTGCAAGAAGTAGTTGTCGGAATCCGGATGCCTTCAACTCCCTAGAACCCGTGTAAACCCACAACCTTTGATCCCCGATTACAATCTGCTGCCCTGTAATCCCGTTGACTCTCCAGCAAAATAAAATTCAACATCGAAGATCATTACAACCGCCAAGAGTCACTTGCTATCGTGAATTGTGTATCGAGTCACCGACGTATTATCTTTTGTCGCCATTTCCAAGGGATCGAGATAATAGGGGGGTCGAGATAATAGGAAGCGGCTTGAGGACTTTTTCTTCAAAACTGATAAAAAAAGCACGGCCCCATTTACCCAATTTGTATTCACAACATCAAAGGAATTAGGGCACCGGGCCATATCTCGCAAAGTAGGCCTTAGCACCCTCGTATTGGGCTGATCTTTTCCAAATGGGCTCCTGTATATCACCTTGGGGTTTCTTTTAAAACTGGACTCATGCTAGTAGGCTACTGTAATAGCATCGATGGAACCATTCTAAAAAGACAATTCAGCGAATTAGACACCCAACTTTTTGTGTTGCGATTTAGCGCAATAAAATCCGACTTCAGAAGGCAAGCTGCATTCAAGAGCAGTCGGAATTTTCAAAAAAAAAAAAGGGAGCGGGAGGAGTAGTACACTACTGCTTGTGAAGCACTCTGAAATAACTCTTAATAATTGTGTTGCTCGGTTATCAGCAGCTATGTTGACCAACTTCAAGAAGTCTCGTTGCCCAACTCTCAACAGCCACACTGCTTGGACCTCGGCAGTCGTGTAGCCCGACCCTCACCGGCCATGCGACCCAGCTCAGCAGCTGCAAAGCCTAGTCATCAGCAGTTATGTTGTCCGACTCCCAGCAGTCGTGCCAGTCCCGCTGCCCAATTTTTGTTAGTACTTGGGTCGTTTAGCTTTTCTCAGTAGCTATGTCGCCCAATTTCCTGCAACTATGCATTCATAGTTTCCATTCATCGCCTCCTCTAAGAAAGAGGGGGGGGGGGGGGGTAGGGTTGGTACGACACTATGAAGAAGTGATTTTTATTCCCAAGGGGAAGAGTTAAAGTACATGAAGAACTGACACTATGCATGATGGTGCATCCCCGAGGTGACATTGGTATTCCGGATTGAAATAGTAGCCTCGTCCAACTCTCGATAGTCTTGTTGCCTAACTCTCAATAGTTGTGTTACTCATCTATCGCTAGCAGCTCGTCGCCCAGGCCTCAGCGGCCCTGCTGACCAGTTTATGACATCAGTTTCGCTACGCACCTCCTAACAGCAGCTACACTATCAAGCTCTAAGTAGCACCGCCACATAGCTCTCCGTAAACAACCAAGACACCGAGGCATCAATTATTAGTACGATTAGAGATGCAACAAAGCATCCGGTACCATTCCGCTTTAACCCAGGCTAATCACACGAGCTAGACACATAGATTGTAGGGTGCTACGCTCAATCATGCGAGGTTCAATACCCTCGCCTCGAGTCGCCTGACTTCTCACCCCGACTCCATTATAGCAACAAGCTCCGCATGCGAGGTTCAGTACCCTCGCCTCAAGTCTCCTGGCTTCTCAGCCCGACTCCATGATAGCGGCTAGCTCCGCATGTGAGGTTCAATAACCTCGCCTTGAGTCGCCTGGCTTCTCAGCCCAACTCCATTATTGCGGCAAGCTCCGCCTGCAAGGTTAAGCATCCTTTCCTTGAGTCGTTTGGCTTCTCAGCCCGACTCCATTGTTACAACAAGCTCCGCCTGCAAGGTTAAGCATCCTTGCCTTGAGTCGCTTGGCTTCTCAGCCCGACTCCATCATAGAGGCAAGCTCCGCCTGCAAGGTTAAGCATCCTTGCCTTGAGTCGTTTGGCTTCTCAGTCCGACTCCATTGTTGTGGCAAGCTCCGCCTGCAAGGTTAAGCATCCTTGCCTTGAGTCGCCTGGCTTCTCAGCCCGACTCCATCATAGCGGCAAGCTCCGCCTGCAAGGTTAAGCATCCTTGCCTTAAGTCGCCTGGCTTCTCATCCCGACTCAATTATTGCGGCAAGCTCCGCCTACAAGGTTAAGCATCCTTGCCTTGATTCGCTTGGCTTCTCATCCCGAATCCATCATAGCGGCAAGCTCCGCATGTAAGGTTAAGCATCCTTGCCTTGAGTCGTTTGGCTTCTTAGCCCGACTCCATTATAGCGGCAAGCTCTGTATGCGAGGTTCAGCACCCTTGCCTTGAGTTGCTTGGCTTCTCAGCCCGGATCTAGCGGCATGCTCCGCCGACAAAGCTCAAAGGCTCGCAACCTTTGCCTACATGATTCCACGCAAAGCTCTCCTGCGTGATGTATCTACGATCGTTGGCAATTAAGACTGCTCCATTCCACGCGATGCTTTTCCGCGTGATGTATCTACGATTGTTGGCACCTAAGCTCGATATGTTCCACGTGATGCTCTCCCGCGTGACATTTCCATGATCGCTAACTTCTAAGCCCAATTTATCCTTCTAAGCTGCGCAACATAAGTCGCGCATCTTCACGCACCATAAGTCGCGCATCAGAAGCCTATTCCACGCCTAACATCGTGCTCTCGGTGCTTCCTCTCTCATAATCATCATGGTGCTCTTGTACTCCGATGATTGATGAAGCGTTTTCCACACTACATCCTGCTATAGCGAGGTTATTCTCCAGCAAGAAGGTTATCAAGACAGCAGCCCTGCAACCTACAACCTCTCAGCATCTCTGCTACTTGGCCCTCGGTAACAGCCTCGATGCGCAACCCTTACTTGTAGCCTCGTCGTGTATCCCTCGGCATCTTCATTGCCTGGATCTCGGCAACGGCCTCGCTACGCAACCCTTACCTTTAGCCTCGCCGTGTATCCCTTAACATCTTCACTACCTAGCTCTTAGCAACAGTCCAATTGTCTATTATTATATAAAACAACCTCGCTGTGTATTCTTATAACAGCCTTACCTATGCACCATAGTCTGATACTGCTACCTCCACAATACAAAAAATGACTCAATTTCGCAAACGGAAAATCAGCATGTCGATACTCGTGCACCGCAAGCTTCACACAACAGAATGCGTTGTGACTCGAACTCTTGCGACATTTTCAAGAAAAAAAAAGGAAGGAGAAGAGTAATGCATCACTACTACTGCTACTCGTGAAGCGCTTAGAAACAATCGTGACGAACAATTTGAATCGATTTATTATTTCAAGAGAAACACTAACTATTTGATCGAATTGCCTTTTTAGACAGTCGCTCCAAGATTGTGACACTCGGAGTGTGCCAGCAGTAAGCTCGCGGAGCAAAGCTCGATCTGTAAAGCATTTACAGGGAACTTGCAAAGTGTGCACCGCTGACTAGTCGCTCAAAGTTCCTATTCATTAGGCATAGAAATATAACTTCTCACCCGGTGTTGGCTGCGGGTCTCGTCCCCCTCACCGGGGTGCGCGCGCGACGCTCAGAGCGTCTATTTCTATTAACAACTTTCAGTTGTGACTGGAACGCGGGAATCATGGACTAAGTATGTTGTATCTATTTACAAACTTTGGAGCTCGACAGCGGTCTTAGAGACTGTATAGCGAGGTTACGCTTCTTAGCTACCCCGGCCCGACATTTTATCGACATCAGTGTCGCACAACACTCTTTGGCAACCCCACTCTGCATAACATTGCAGCAACAGTTACGTTGCATCACACCGATCAGCTCGCACTCCTCAAAAGAAAGGAGTATCAAATCAGCTCAAGCTACATAAGCAATGCATTTAGTGATTTATCTAGTCCAATCTGATTGTCAGAAACCCAATCGCATCAGACTATGGGGACTTGACGACGCACAATTTATATGACTAAGTCTAGTCCGATGTCATTGGCTGCGTACCAATAACATTAGACTAGGGGGACTTGATGATATATGGTCCATTAGCATGGCCTAGACTGATCTAGAGCGCCAGCCTGGCCTGGCACGCTCCTGCCATCCCTGTCTGGCGCTTATTTGCCAGTCGTGTTGGGGACTCTCCTGCCGGCCCGACCTGGCGCTCCCCTGCCAACCTTTCCTGGTGCGCGTCCGCCAGCCCCGCCCAACGTCTCCGGGCAGCCTTTCCCAGCTCCTTGGTATGTAACATCCCGAGTTCATGAGTGAAAGTTCAAGGTTCAAAGTGAAAATGTGAATGGGCAACTCGGCGAGTCCATGGGTGGACTCGGCGAGTAGGGTTGCGATTCTGGTCGCATGTTAAGTGGCCAACTCGGCGAGTCGGTGGCTACACTCGGCGAGTTGGTGTTGTGTGGAGAAAACCCTAATTTCGGGGGATGAGCCCTATATAAAGGACATTATACCCTCTCCCCAACCTCTTTACTCTTCCTTGAAGTCCATAAACCCTAGTATTCGCTTGTGAGTGAATTAGAGAGATTTGGGGCCTTGAAAGAGTATTTGTGGAAGAGATTTTTGAAGGCTAAAGGGCTTGGAGCAAGGGGCTTTGCAAGGATTTGGATTTCTCTTCTGTTGGAGCTTTCTTTTGAGGTATTATTTCGTTGCTTGGGCTGTTATTCATCTAGATTCATTATTTTGGAGTTTTTGGAAAGCATGGCCTGTGATATTTTGAGTTTGGAGGTTAGATCTGAGGTTGTTACCCCAGATCTGGAATGGAGAAGGTCTAGAGTGCATTAAAGTCCCTGTTCTTGAGTGATTGGTGAAGCCATCTTGTCCCAAACCCTAACTCTAGAGTGTTATATGCTTAGATCTCTTTGGATTCACGTAAAGTTTGCCACTTTACGTGATGGATGGGTTGTAGGAGGGTAGATCTATGGTTTGGATCATCTGCACGGCCTGGAAAGCCTCTGTATGGATTAAGACCTAAGGGTACTCGACGAGTCACAAGGGTGTACTCGGCGAGTTGCATGAAGATGGGCAGGAACTCGACGAGTTGAAAGAACAACTCGGCGAGTTGGTTGAAGATAGCCTTGGACTCGGCGAGTCTGGTCGTGAGGTCCTAATCTTTTTCTGGTTAAGTTGTGAATCGGTGAGTCAAGGGATGACTCGGTGAATTGAGTGAGAAAGGACTCAGAGTTTGGTGGACTCGGCGAGTCTTGGGGCGACTCGGCAAGTTGAGTCGCGGATTGGGAGTTCTGAGCATGGGGACTCGACGAGTCAGCGGGTTGACTCGGCGAGTAGAGTCAGTTAGGAGGTTGACTTTGACTTTGACTTTGACCAAGAGTTGACCAGTTGACTTCCAGGGGCATTTTGATAATTGTTGGCATTTATTTTGAGTTTAGTGTTTTGGTGTTGGCTAGTGGTGGAGATCGTGTCAGTGGTCAGAGCAGCTTGGTCTTATCTCTTCAGTCATCAGTTGCAGGTGAGTTATCCTCACTATATCGACAGGGTCTACGGCACCAAGGCCGACCCTTTATCGGATTGTAATCTGGGTATCGTTGTTATGTTATTGCTTTGCTATGTTTGCATCCTGGTAGTTAGGATGGTATATGTTAGAGACCTGGTTAAGGTCGGTATCCTGGTATATAGGATGATGCTATGCTAGTGACCGGTTAGGTCGGTATCCTGGTTAGGATGATGTTATGCTATGTGATTTGCTAGATCGGTTTGATTGGATGTGAATTGTTATATGATTGAATGTTTATGTGCACATGGTTGTTGGACTAGGGTTGGGTTGAGGCGGGTCCTGCTTTGTGTTGTAGGCCAACATACCCAGGGCAGACCGGTTATTCCTAAGGCCCAGCGAGCGGTTCGGATAGGCTGTAGGCCCCATGAGGGCGGACCAGACGTGCTGAGGCTCAGACCAGGTCGACTGAAGGCCCAGTGCGGGCGGACCAGTCATACTGTAGACTCAGAGAGTGGACCAGGTGGATTAAAGGCCCGGTGCGGGCGGACCAATCACACTGTAGATTCAATGTATATGGCTAGACTCGGAGGGCGGACCAGGTGGACTGAAGGCCCGGTACGGCAGACCATTCGCATAGTAGACCCGAAGTGCATGGCTGTTCTGTTTTATGTTGATATGGCATGTTGTGCGTGTATGGTATATGTGGTTGGTATTTTGGGGGTATCTCATTAAGCTTTCGGGCTTACAGTTGCGGTTTAATGTTTTTCAGGTTCTTTAGGAGACCGTGGCAAGGCAAAGACGTGATCGTACCGCTCCTCATGATTATCTTTTCTGATGTGGTTCTGGGAAGACTCTGATAATAATTGTATTGAAAATCTTTTTGTAATAACTTACTGAAACTAGGTTGTTTTTGAAAAGTTTAAATTGGTTGGAATTTTTAGAGCGTTACAAGTTGGTATCAGAGCCTTGATTTGAGTGACTTGGAGGAACATTCGTGTGAATCCAGTCTCAAATCAAGGAGAGTTTTCAAAAGAGAATTTAAAATGGTTTTCAAAATGAGTAAAAGAGGACGCGGGGGGTACGATCAGCCGGAGCCAGTAAGTAACCCCAAAATACCATACATTTTATTTGTTTTTGAGCTATGATAGAACAGCATGCTAGTACTAGGCTAGGGATCTTCAGGATTTCATGATAATGTTGCCTGATTTATGATGCGTGCTAGCCTAGGGTTTCTTCCGTGGGAGATTTCCAGTGTTCCTCTAGGAGCGAGGGTTGAGTGTTTGTTATGTATGTTCTTCACTAGGGTGTTGTGATGATAATTGATATAAATATGGGTAGGTGTGGAAGGTAGTATGGGCCCGTACTACTGAAAGCACAGGACCCATATGCGTATCAAAGAAGCCACAACCTCTAGGGTTGGGTTGGGGGTTGCTTCCCGGGTTAGTGGGAAGTATCTGAGATCTTGCGGTGTTTTTCAGTATGGTGGTTACGAGGCATGCTGGGAGCGGATCCGGGTCTGGATCGGGAGCAGGAGAGGGCAGTCAGGGTGGGTCTGTACCGCCCGAGGTTATTGGTCGGATGAGCACAGGCGAGTTGGATGCTAGGATTCGTGAGATCCTGCATGATGAGGTTTCTGCGTTGTTCCGGGCCGAGTTGCCGGAACTGTTTGGGTCGATCAAGACCGCTATAGTTGAGTATTTTGATGAGCATTATGCAGCTCTTACTGAGACGGCTGCCGCCGCGGCTACAGCGGCTGTAGCAGCGGCAGGGGGAGGAGCCGGTCGAGGTTTTCAGTATCGGGACTTCGATAATACGAAGCCCCCTACCTTCGATGGGGTTCAGGACCCGATTGTTGCTATGAGATGGTTATCGGACATGGAGGGGTGTTTCTTCACGTGTTCGTGCCCTGCTGATCAGAGAGTGAGGTGTGCTCTGAACCTGTTGAGGCTTGGGGTGAAGGATTAGTGGAGATTGACCACGGGGTCATATTCGGATGCGCAGAGGGCTGCGGTTTCTTGGGATCAGTTCCGGGAGATGTTTAGCACTCGTTATGTTCCGCAGGTTGAGAGAGAGAGAAAGGTTGGCTCAGGACTTCCTGGAGCTGAAGCAGGATTCGGAGTCGGTGACGGAGATCACCAGGATGTTCACTGAGAGGGCGATGTTTTGCCCTGAGTTTGCTTCAGAGCAGGCTCAGATGTCCCAATATCTGAGCATGCTTAAGAAGGATATCAGGTAGTTTGTGTCTATGCAGAGGTGAGAGACCTTGTTAGAGTTGCAGGAGGCCGCCAGGCGGCGTGAGTTGGAGATTGAGTTGCATTTGAGAGAGAAGAGGCAGGCCCGGTCACAGTCGCAGTCGGCGCCGAAACGGTCCAAGACCGTTGATTCTAGATTGGGAGAGCAGAGCAGCCGAACTTGTGGGAAGTGTGGGAGGGGTCACACCGGAGTTTGTAGGTCTGGTGGTGCGAGCCGCAAGTGCGGAAAGGAGGGGCATTATGCGAGGGATTGTCGGCAAACAGCCCCGATTTAGGATTTGAGGATTTGTCATCATTGCCATCAGGTTGGACACTTGAGGGTCAACTGTCCACAACTTACTGCAGGACCGGTGCAGGCTCCAGCACTGACCACTTTGAGGATTACGGGTGGAGGTCAGGGTGGAGCAGAGCCCCCGAGGGCTCAGGGTCGTGCATTTCAGGTTAGAGCAGAGGAGGTCAGGGTAGTGTCGGATGCAGCCGCGGGTATGTTTTCTTCTTGATATTTTGTTATCTTGTGGTTATTCTGGAGTATTATTATACCTGCTAGTCTCGTTGTGTGATTTTCGGTATTGTTTTCGTTTGTTCTTGGGGGTTATGGTATGGTTAAGGGTTTTGATATTGGGAATTCCGTTGGTTATCATCCATGAGGACTATTAGCGGGAAATCAGGCTTTTGGTCTGAATGTCGGGTAGCGTCTGCAGTCTGAGGACTGGTTAGCTGAAGGTCGGGCTTCTTTCGAGTCCGAGATGATCAACGCTGATATGTGATTTTGTGAAGGTTGCTCGTTCTAGTGGGAACTAGTTCGCGTGTAAGGGGATGTGTTGTGTAGAGTTGTTAAGGGAGGTCGGTTGTGGCGATCGATGGTTAATAGTCAGTGTTCTAAGTGGAGAGAATTGGAAAATTCTCCGGAAGATCGATAAGCATGAGAGGTTGATTAGAAGTTTGGGATTTAGCAGCGGTTCTGTCAGCCAGGAGTGTAGGCTGGTATGAGTAAGTGACAGGAAAACGGGGCGGGATACAGACCAAGGGTTTTGTGAAAAAGGGTGATTGATTATGGAAGGTCTGGGATCGGGTCGGGATTGAGTGTGTAGGATAGAGTTAGAGTTCGAAGCCCAAGAGGGCTAGAACAGTACGCATGGGAGAGTTTCCCAAGACGGATAATTCAGGATGATGAATGCTAGTTGAGCGGTCCGGATAGACTGAAGGCCGGTGGACGTACCAGTCAGGCCGAAGGCTCGGAGGACGGTCCAGACAGGCTGAAGGCCCTGAAAGGCGGTCCAGGCATGCTGAAGGTTCTGAGAGTGGTCCAGATTGGCTGAAGGCCTGGTAAGGCGGTCCATTCATGCTGAAGACTCTGCATGTGTTGATAGATCTGTATGATGAAAGGGAATGAGTATGTCGCGATGTGATAGCATCATAAGGTCTGGCCCCGGGTATTGGTCGTGATTAGTGGAAGATAGTGCATGGACTCAATAGTCCTTGCGAGCGGATTCAGAGCAGGTGTGGTGCATGAGATAGCGGTTATGCTATAAGGGAATGGTGTAGTATTGGGTGAGCACCGTGGCACTTGTGGTAGTGTCAAGGCAGCCAAGTGGATTTCCTTAGTAAGGAAAGAGAAAGGAATGTAGCTCCGAGAGGGAGTGTAAGTTCACGGAAGTGAAAGCGGTAGTGCGGAGGTATGATTGGGGTGTTCCAATTATGGTCATAGAGCAGCGTGTTTGCGGCAGTGATATGAAATCACATCCGGGTTGGATGTCTGTTGAGGTCACGGAAGGAATTCCGAGGGTGTAGAGCCAAGAGGCTCGGAAGGAATGCAGGGATGGAGTCTTGGATTCCCAGTTGATTTGATCAAGAAATTATGAATGTAGTGGTAATTCATTCTGGGGGATGTTTGGAGGTGTCGTCAGTGTGTCGGGTTTTCCCAACCCGAGGATGTTAGGGCCAGTTCAGCATGTGTATGTAATTGCGGAGGAGAACTCATGGGAGTTGCTCTGAAGCTGAAGGATGTGTCATCCTGTCAGCATGGAAGGGGTAGAGTTGAACTCAGGAAGGGAGCAGGTTAAGCCTCAGCAGTGAGTTCAGTGAAAGATATGTCTGTCAAAGAGAAATGATAGCATTGTGGTACCGGGTCGGGATCCCGGTGGTTCAGGGTTATTTCTAGCTCGTATGAAGCAAGTGATTGTTGTGATCTGGAGCAAGTGAAGTATCATGGAGTGGTACTTAGTGGATAGGTGTGATATCTGGACACCGCAGGGGGAAAGTCGGGTTTTGGGTTTCGGTGGTTGTGTTTTGAGGAACCTGGTTTGGTTAATGCCAGGTGGTGCATTGCGAGAGTAGTTCTGGAGTTGTGTGTCGCAGGCTTCGAGGACGAAGCCTAATTTAAGTGGGGGAGAATTGTAACATCCCGAGTTTAGGAGTGAAAGTTCAGGGTTCAAAGTGAAAATGGGAATGGGCAACTCGGCGAGTCCATGGGTGGACTCGGCGAGTAGGGTCGCGATTCTGGTCGCGTGTTAAGTAGCCAACTCGGCGAGTCAGCGGCTGCACTCGGCGAGTTGGTGTTGTGTGGAGAAAACCCTAATTTTGGGGGATGAGCCCTATATAAAGGACATTATACCCTCTCCCTAACCTCTTTACTCTTCCTTGAAGTCCAGAAACCCTAGTATTCACTTGTGAGTGAATTAGAGAGCTTTGGGGCCTTGAAAGAGTATTTGTGGAAGAGATTTTTGAAGGCTAAAGGGCTTGGAGCAAGGGGCTTTGCAAGGATTTGGATTTCTCTTCTGTTGGAGCTTTCTTTTGAGGTATTATTTCGTTGCTTGGGCTGTTATTCATCTAGATTCATTATTTTGGAGTTTTTGGAAAGCATGGCTTCTGATATTTTGAGTTTGGAGGTTAGATATGAGGTTGCTATCGCAGATCTGGAATGGAGAAGGTCTAGAGTGCATTAAAGTCCCTGTTCTTGAGTGATTGGTGAAGCCATCTTGTCCCAAACCCTAACTCTAGAGTGTTATATGCTTAGATCTCTTTGGATTCACGTAAAGTTTGCCACTTTACGTGATGGATGGGTTGTAGGAGGGTAGATCTATGGTTTGGATCATCTGCACGGCCTGGAAAGCCTCTGTATGGATTAAGACCTAAGGGTACTCGACGAGTCACAAGGTTGTACTCGGCGAGTTGCATGAAGATGGGCAGGAACTCGACGAGTTGAAAGAACAACTCGGCGAGTTGGTTGAAGATAGCCTTCGACGCGGCGAGTCTGTTCTTGGACTCGGCGAGTTTGGTCGTGAGGTCCTAATCTTTTTCTGGTTAAGTTGTGAATCGGTGAGTCAAGGGATGACTCGGTGAATTGAGTGAGAAAGGACTCAGAGTTTGGTGGACTCGGCGAGTCTTGGGGCGACTCGGCAAGTTGAGTCGCGGATTGGGAGTTCTGAGCATGGGGACTCGACGAGTCAGCGGGTTGACTCGGCGAGTAGAGTCAGTTAGGAGGTTGACTTTGACTTTGACTTTGACCAAGAGTTGACCAGTTGACTTCCAGGGGCATTTTGATAATTATTGGCATTTATTTTGAGTTTAGTGTTTTGGTGTTGGCTAGTGGTGGAGATCGTGTCAGTGGTCAGAGCAGCTTGGTCTTATCTCTTCAGTCATCAGTTGCAGGTGAGTTATCCTCACTATATCGACAGGGTCTACGGCACCAAGGCCGACCCTTTATCGGATTGTAATCTGGGTATCGTTGTTATGTTATTGCTTTGCTATGTTTGCATCCTGGTAGTTAGGATGGTATATGTTAGAGACCTGGTTAAGGTCGGTATCCTGGTATATAGGATGATGCTATGCTAGTGACCGGTTAGGTCGGTATCCTGGTTAGGATGATGTTATGCTATGTGATTTGCTAGATCGGTTTGATTGGATGTGAATTGTTATATGATTGAATGTTTATGTGCACATGGTTGTTGGACTAGGGTTGGGTTGAGGCGGGTCCTGCTTTGTGTTGTAGGCCAACATACCCAGGGCGGACCGGTTATTCCTAAGGCCCAGCGAGCGGTTCGGATAGGCTGTAGGCCCCATGAGGGCGGACCAGACGTGCTGAGGCTCAGACCAGGTCGACTGAAGGCCCAGTGCGGGCGGACCAGTCATACTGTAGACTCATAGAGTGGACCAGGTGGATTGAAGGCCCGGTGCGGGCGGACCAATCACACTGTAGATTCGATGTATATGGCTAGACTCGGAGGGCGGACCAGATGGACTGAAGGCCCGGTACGGCAGACCATTCGCATAGTAGACCCGAAGTGCATGGCTGTTCTGTGTTATGTTGATATGGCATGTTGTGCGTGTATGGTATATGTGGTTGGTATTTTGGGGGTATCTCATTAAGCTTTCGGGCTTACAGTTGCGGTTTAATGTTTTTCAGGTTCTTCAGGAGACCGTGGCAAGGCAAAAACGTGATCGTACCGCTCCTCATGATTATCTTTTCTGATGTGGTTCTGGGAAGACTCTGATAATAATTGTATTGAAAACCTTTTTGTAATAACTTAATGAAACTGGGTTGTTTTTGAAAAGTTTAAATTGGTTGAAATTTTTAGAGTGTTACATGCTAGCTGGGCCTGAATTGGGTTTGCCCAAAGCCTGACCTAATTCCCCTTGACCTAATTGTCCACTATAAATAGAATAGTGCCTCCTCCATGAAAGTGGACCTTTCCCGGGGACTCTTCCCCCAGTGGCTCAGCCACCACCCTAGACTTCCCCCATGGTTCAGCCACCACACTATACTCTGGTCGGGTGGATCAGCCGCCACCCGCCGCCGTCAACCACCATACACCACCACCAACACCAAGATGATTCTCTCCAGCTATGGAGGACCATCTCAAATCTATCAGCTGATCTGACTTAATCATCGGTGTCCGCTCCCGGGGCACAGTCCTTGGGGCGGCTCTAACGCATCTCTGTGTTGTGACATCGCAGATCCGTCTCCAGCGCAGAAGCACATCCTCAGAGCAGGTGGTCGAAGCCGATGTCGCATCAAGTAATGTTTACTATCTTGTGTCAATTGTTTACTATTGTTTCACTTTTGCATGTTTTACTTCCAGAATAATTGGATTATTCAAATTATCCGCAGTCGATCATACTTTTGAAGTAAGTAATGAGGCAAGATTGTCATGAATTGGCTTGTAGATTGTCTAAGTGCTTAGACATAGCAAAGGTTTGCTGCAACATTTATGAGTACTCCTGAAATAGGATTTGAGTATTGGATTAAACTCGCGTTCATTTGAATTACATGAAATTTATGATAAGTAATTATGAGACGATAATATCATATAATCTTTAAACCGAGATATATGAGTTTTTGTTTACGAGTTAGTTGTGCATTGATAATGCGTAAATGCATCAGTAACATGATGTTATAAAATGTATTGTTGTGTACGATTTGATGAGTAAATAGTACAGGCATATAAGTCAAGATTTATATGTTCCTTTTGCCCTTACGGAAAAAGCGATATCTTGGGCCCCTCGATGATTTTGTGTTGAATTATGTGTCGGGCCCGGTCAGGACTGAATTGATGTGTTCAATTAAGTTTGTTGTTAGACAAATCAGAAATCGGGAAACATATTGTTGGACATTGAGAATGATTATGTTCCATGTATTTATCCACACGATATCTTGCAGAACGGAGGACTATATGATCCTTTATCTAAAGGACGCCTCATTAACTAGGTTAGAGTTCGACAACAGCTTTTGAAAGCTACGATTGCTAATCAGATTATGAAGTCATACTTGCAATCAAGGGCGGAGCCACCATAGGCCCAGGGTAGGCCCAGGCCCACCCTCAAAATTTCAATTTTTTTTTGCATTTAGAGTTAAAATATTATTTGGTTGAAGCTTATTTAAAAGATATTTGTAGTTCAATTGGTAAGACATTGTATCTCATACCTAAGCACTCAAGTTCGATTTTGTTCTATTACATTTGTTTTTTTTAAAAGTAATTCATTTTTAAATTTACATTTTGACCCTTCATATTATAATTCAATTCTTTTAGTAACTTAGTTTTCAAATTTTATATATTTCACACCTCGAGTTTTATAAATTTGCATAATTTCATTTTTAGATAATTTCATTTAGTTTTTAGTTTTTTTAGATTTAATTTTCTTATACATAAAAAAATTGTATTTTGAGGGCTATATTCACTTTTCATATAAAACCTTCAAAATCAATGGGCTATCTCTCTCTCTCTCTCTCTCTCTATATATATATATATATATATATATATATATATATATATATATATATATATATATAAATTATTTTGTAAGGACCACCCTAAATTTTTTTTGGCTCCGCCCCTGCTTGCAATTATAGTTATTAGACTCAGTGACGGAGCTTGAAGTTATGATTTGGGGGGGGGGGGGGGGGCAAAGTCAAATTTTATAGTTTTAGGCATAATATGTAACATTTGCAATACTTATTGACTGTATATAAAAAAAAATTAGGGGGGCCACAGCCCCCTGGCCCTATAAATGCTTCGTCCATGATTAGACTTATCCAAGTGGGAGACTGTTGGATTAGGCGTCTAAGCCCATAACTATAATTGGTATGTACTTGATCTGATTGTAGCATGATCATTTTGGGTTGCCTTCACCTTAGCAACTTGACATGATGAATTTTGGAGAGAGAGGTTATTTAATGATTTATTAATATATTATAAGAATAATATATTAATTGGAAATCATATTATTTAATTAGTATTTTAATCAGAAATTAATTTGGTATTAATTTTTGGGATTAAAGGAACTGATTAAAAGTATGGGGACTGGTTTTGCAAATCATTGATAGAGTCAAACTGGGCTGCTGGACTCCCTTGGAATGGGGAAGACGGATTTCTATAGGGGGGCCCTATAGAAATTGTCGAAGGCCTTCCATAAGGGATGTTCATGTGCTGCTTGGAGCCTAAGCAAGGAATTAGGGTTTCACCTGGAAACCCTAGCAGCCACGTCTATATAAAGGACCCTAGACCTCATGAAACCGGCCACTGCTTCCCAAGGAGAAACCCTACCCGATTTTCTGCCTCTCTCTCACTCACACTTTGCTTTTGGTGTTTATGATTCCGTCAGAGGTACAGCACGTGAGACACTAAAGCTTTCAAGAGTCAAGATCATCAGTGGAATAGTTGTTATTACGAGATAGCAAGCAAGGTAACATTCTAACCCTAGTTTTCATATTGATTTCGAAAATTGTATGCTAGTATTAGGGTTATTGCTTTGGAACTTCTATTTGCATGTATAACTAGAGAAAAACTTAGATCCAAAGCAATTAGGGTTGCATGAACAAATAGGAATGTTGTTATGCTCAAAACCCATCAGATTTGGTCAATAGTGACGTAAAACACTTATATCAGATCCTCTCTATGGTTCTATAAATAGAGAGGTATGCTTTCATTTATAAGCAGAGTGAAAATATGAGAGCCTTAAGTATTCTACTGAAATCTGCAGATGTGTGAGTAAAACCTCATATAGGGTTTATAGTTTAAAATTGTAAAAACCTTCGAGTTTAGTTCGTGTATAAATAAGAGAAGTTTTCTCAATCCATCCTTTGTGCAACTATCTGTATTTCTAAAGTTTGTAGTCTTATTCGTCATAAGGATCTAGTACTAACAAGTACCACTAGTCAGAAGGAAGTAGGGAAGAAGGAACGATTGACACCAAGATTGACGAAGAAATCACAGAGCCTCAAGCACGAGCAAGGTATGAAAGCTATATTTTAATTCATAAGAAAACTATCCCGTTAAAGTTTTTCAATTTCAAAAACTATAAACTCTATAATAAATTATCTTTTATAAAAAGCAAAAAATCTTATAACAACTCAAATGAGTAGTAATAAAGTATTAGCTAATCAATAACCTAATAAGTTCATGATTTCTCAAATAAAATATTGCATAATTGCTATCAAACAACATCAAAGAAATTTAAACTATATTAATGATGAAATTTCTTTAATAAATTTAACGCTACAAACATCTATATGAGATGATTTTAGTAGGAAAATAAATGCTAAAAGTAGAAGATTTGCACACATTCGTGTACAAAATCTTATAAGAAAAATTGTCTTTTGTCTAATAAAAACTATTTAACTGAGTTAAAAGATAAGATTTTAACTTAACTTCATCGGTAACCAACCTGGTATCAAAGACTTGTTATGAATTTATCCTTAAAAAATAAAGATATAGAAGATTCTGAAAAACAACCTTCAGATCATACGTTAATGCTCGTTGAATATGAAGATGGTTTTCAAGGAAGCCTAATGATTAAATAAGAACTTCCTTCAAAAAATAAGAAAACAAATCTTAAAATAAATAAAGAAAATATATTCAGAAACGTTCCCTAAAGATTTAATATTTTGAATACGTTAAAAAGAAAAAACAGAATCTTTTACTTCGTTAGTACAAAAGAAATGTATGTAGACATAAAAAATACTACATGATCTGTTTATCTACCACTATTAACCAAAGAACAGATAAACAGTAACCTAAAAGATACTCCCACAAAAATAAGATAAAAAATTAGAATTGTCTACATCGGAGCAGTAAAAATTCTGATCAAATCTCAATTTCAATAAGGAATTAATTCTCCAATAAAAATGACATTGATTGATGATCAATCATTAACAAGATTGTATTCTTGGTGAAGCCAGAGGAAATATAGCTTACCAAAAATTCATGTTTTCAGTCTATCCCAAATTTGCCTTAGATCTGAAATCAACAAACTTAAATAAGGTTTTATCTTTTATTCATCACTTTGAAAAAAGTGATCTCATGAATCCAGGAGATAAACCCTTCACAATAAACTACCTCATAAGATATGCATTGACAAATAGTCATCATAACATAGACTATAAAAAAAATACATAGAACTTGAAGATGTATTCTCATAAATAGGACATGTCAAAGATAAACAATTTTATGACATAGATCCTCAAGATAGAAATAAAAAAGTTGTAGAAGAAAAGCTACCACCTAGAATCTCAATAGATTCTCTTCATATAGGTGAAACATTCTAGAACCTATTCCAAGAGATACTCAAAAACATAGAAAGTATGTCTTCTAGGGTTAATAATTTAAATCAAGCCATCAACCAACAAAGCCAAGTAATAAATGAGTAAGATAGACAATTCCTCATATTTACAAAAATGGTAAATCATTGAGACTCAAAAATCTTGATGATCCTACTCAGAAAAAAGAATATGTTTTTTCTTTTTCAAGAAAAATAGAAGTTCAAATCTTAACTAACATTTATAACAATATAAATAAGATTGTCGCAAGATGTTGGTTAAATACACTTAAAATAAATCATTATTTTGTGATTCAAAAAGATATTTCTAAAGATACCTCAAAAAATAATAAGTCTTTCAATTAATGTGTTTATATATGTGTTGAGTTTGTAAAAAAAACAAAAAAAAAATAATAATAACTTCAAAATTGTACTGTTAAACGGTCGAATTAAGCAAAGCCTTTTTGATTGGTCGTTTTCCATCGTCGTTCGTAGCCATCACGAAACGCAACGACCACAACCCAGGACGATACACCGGGACGGTGTGCACGATCGTGATCCGTGGCCACGTATACCGTTTGGTCTAATATAATCACAAAGAAAGAACGGTCACATTGATAAATCAAGTGAGCTCAAGCACGAGACGTGAATACTATTGTCTGTATCTAAAAGCCAACAACACATTTGTGATGAAGGCAAGTAAGACCTGTTTGAAAATCGGTGACAAAGTGTTGCTATTAGGCTATAGGAACGACGATTTCACCAAGGCAATTATGTGTGAGTTGGAACCGAGTTAAGGTACTTGAACTTGAAAAAGATGGCACTTTTAATTCCAGTTAGATATGTTTCTTCTCTTTTGGCATAAATGTTAGAAGATGGGTTTTAGAAGGTATGCAATTCCAGCTCAAATCTTTGAAGGGGTTTGTTTGTACATGATCATATGGTGAAAGAAGTGAGTAAGAGGGAAAGAGAAAAGTTAGGGACGGGAGTAGGGTAGGTGGACCCTATTTTAAATGAATGACAAAATATACAAATAAAGTTAAAATGTAAAATTCCACTCATTAGTCATTAACAATGCATGAAATAAAATTAAACCATATGAAAGAGAAATTAAACCATGCACAGTAAAAAAAAAATTGTGGACAGAATTCGTAACTATTGACATAACGTAACGACAAAATATATGATTTTGCATAATAATAACAAAATAATAAATTAAAAACAATTAAATCATTATATTTATTAAGTTAATGATTGATCAAGTCGTGTAGAGAGGGTACAAAATAAATTTGAAAACGATTAAATTCAATACAGCTACCCTAAAATGTATCATCGAAACATGAAAACAGTTTGATCGAGACGAAACAATTTCGGTGCCATAAAAATAAATAAATAAATAAATAAATAAAAAGTTTGAGGGTGGGGTGTTTAAAGTTGGAAGCCGGATAATCTGGACCATGAAAAGATGGATAAGAAGAAGGAGGAGCGTTGGATTAAACGCGCGGGCTGACTGAACTGAAGCCACGAAGATGTGTTCATCATGTATTGTAGAAAAAGAGCGTGGATTTCGTGTGGCGCGACCATAGAAAATTGCTTTCACGCGTCTGACCCTGCGCGTAGGGATGCTTTCACTATGTGATTCAGCTGGAATCCAACAACAAACCATCAATTCTCATTCCTTAATACACTTGCTTTTTCCTCCTTCCACTAAAACCAAGATACGTAAAATTCGGTATATATCGATAAAATCAAAATATTATATTGGATTTGACCCGATTAAAATCGGCATTTGGTTTGGTAAAAATGCTTTATCAAAACAATTAATGAGTTAATTTTTGAATAGTGGTAAAGAATTTTTTTGAAAGTATAATCTGGATTCGATCTAGTCTTTTTCTAAAACGGGACTTGAACAAGATAATTATTTTATAAACTTTAAATGCAATTATTTTAGTTCATAACGGTTTATGAACTCACTAAAATGGCTAAAATTAATGACGTTCCAACATAAATGACAAAATTTTGGAAACAATAATAAAATAATCATCTATATCGCAAAACTATTTTTACGAAACTTTTTCATGAGTGATGTATCTACAAATTTGTTACTTATTTCACGCACACACACACAAAAAAAAGATTTTTTTGAAAAATGATATCTCAAAACATGAATAACCAGTAACGTGTGATTTTTTTTGGCAAAAAATAAATACAATCGCAAAAGTATTCAAATAAATAAATGAATAAATAATGTCAAAAACTTAGTTTCACAAATTAAAGGGGTAGCATATAAGGCCTTTATTTAACATTATTAGTTATCGGATGTTTAGCCTTTTTTAGATAAGTTTATATGATTATTTCCTCTTTTATAACTTCATTTTTCTTTCATTGTAAATATATTTACTATTGATAATAGAACCCTAGTCACTTTTGATTGTTAATCTTCATGGTATGAAGACGGTATTCGATCTGTGATTTATTGATTTGATGATTGAATAAAGTTTGTGTAGAACATCAATTTTGCGGATCAAAATACTATTCCATCCATGCACTCTTGATTTAATGGTATCATAGCGTTTTCCGGTCCATAAGTTTTGGTGCTATTTCTCAGATATTGCAATATGATCTCTAGGTATGTTTTCTATTATCGTATTGTGTTTGATTATTGATCGTTTCTTTGGGTATATCTCATTATTTGATGGTTGTTATAGTTTAGGATTTTACTATATCTTTCATTATTCTCATTGTGGATGGGAATTTGGAAAGATAATTCTTTTTGTCTATTAATATTCAATAGAAATTATGTTTATTGTAGTTATGTTATGAATAACTTGATGGTAGAATTATGTTTATTGTAGTTATGTTATGAAGAACTTTCTATGTGGGGCTTCATTATGACATTACCGGAGCACAAGTTAAACCTATTCTATTGTTCAATCCATTGGTAGTAAATTGACTAATTATATATGGTATGGCCAAAGAAGTATGAGATTATTTGGATAGACTATATATTAGGTCAAAATTTTCCAAACATGACTAGTTGGTAACAAACATCCGAGCCAAATTATAACTGTTTTTAGATTCCCACATGTTTGTCCTTCGGTAAAAATGAAAGAATACATGAGTACGATATCAAATTATAGCTTCGATATTATACTCCTTTCATTGGGAAACATAATGATATACTCTTCGTTCTGACTAAGAAAAAAAAAACAATTTACTCCAAATTAATAAGGTAAGTATCACCAACGATCATCTTATTCTACCATACTCTCTTAATATGTACAATATTATATGGATACTTTTTTATGAAACAAGTAACATGGAAATAACATAAAGTTCGGCAACTGGGACAAGTGTTATAGTTAAATTTTATGTTTTTTTTTTTCGAAAAGGTGTATTAATGAAAGATGGGCATTAATGGTTTTTTGTATTGTCTACGTAACTACTACTATTCCATCTCCTTCCTATTTGAGGTTGTTTTAGAATTGTTTTAAATATTATTACTATTGCTATATATTTATTTGTGTAACGATATTCTGTCTTCTTTCAAATTATGCAACAATTTGGTTCTTCGATGAAATATTATTAATTTCATTATTATAGAATGAGGCGATACAACTTGTTGAAATATGATTTCATGTTTCATATTAAGTCATAAAATGATGAAATAGGTATGTGATAATAAAACTGAGTTTTCTCAAACAAAAATCTTTTTATATATATATATATATATATAGGGCCGGCCCCGAGATCTAAAGGGCCTTGTGTAAATTAGGAAAAATAGGCCCTAAAACTTGTAAAATATAAAATAATATAAAACATAAATATGTAGTTTTTCATTCCATCTCATAATAAACTTCAAGAACAAAATATCACTATAATATACATAAAACTCTAGTTTTTTATTTCATTATGTAATATACATGAAATTCTTCTGTTTTTCATTTTCAGATTCATAGTTTTTAATTACAAAAGATATATCATAGAAAGGAAAAAAACACCTCTTATTGTAAATTTCTTTTTCCTTTATGATATATAGATTTCCTACACTTGATCAACCAAACAAAAAATGATTAAACTGAAATGTATAAAATAAGAATAAGAAAGAAAAAAATATAAAAATCAAAAATCGGAATCTGAAATGTATAAATCACAAATACAAAAATCTAAAAATTAAATAAGATTTACTGAATTACCTTTTAAAATTCTCTTGAGCGACAATCAAGAACAAGAATAATGTGACAACCAAAACAATCAAATCTATTCAACAACACTATAATGGTAACAGTGAAACACAAACTCAAAAAAAAATTACCACATTAAGCAACAAAATCAAAACAAAAATAAGAGTAAAAATAGAAGACAATAACCTTGGAGAATTGAAGAATCAAGAATGAAATCCAAATTCATGTTGACAAGAACCTCGAAGCTCCAATCACTTAATGAAAATGTAAATCGTTTGAGGAAAATCAGGAAGCAAAACAAGAACAGTAGAGAAAGTTGGGTTTTTTTGCTAAGATATAGTTCTAATGAACTTGACTACTTGAGGATTTATGGAGTTGGGGTTTTGAGGTCGGAAGATAATAGCATGGCACACATGGAAAAATCATATTACCATTAACAAGAGAAACCAAACGTATTCACTCTTCATGCGTAAGATCCAACATCAAGAAACCAATCGTCGGACAAACTTCAATTTAATTTCCTGCTCAATTTGATGCATACATCCGCTATTGTTGTATACATTGGACAATCAATAACCTAAAAACTAATTTCGGCGTGCACAAAATTTTGGGCCCTGTTAAAGAGTGGGCCCTGTTCAATGGCACTTCTTGAACTCCCCTAAGGTCGACTCTGTGTGTGTGTATACATATATATATATATATATATATATATATATATATATATATATATATAACACCGGATTTCTGGTACGATTCCTATTTATGTATTTTTCTCATTTTGCCTTAGACTCGACGAGTTGGAGGCCCGATTCGCCGAGTAGGAGCGATTTTGGCACGGGATTTAAGTGAGGGACTCGGCGAGTCGGGTCCCAGACTCAGTAAGTCCATGCTGGACGAGTAAAACCCTAACCCGGGTGTTTGCACCCTATTTAAACACTCTAACTCAGCCTCCCTTGTCACTAACACTTCCAGGGAGTTGTAGAGCGAAACCCTAGCCCCCATATTGTTCTTGTGAGTGATTTTTGGCTTTGTGAAGGAAGTTTGGAGCTTAAAAGAAGAAGGAGGAGGTTGAAGAGTGCAAGGAGGGGAAGTAGATCCGATATCTACACTGTGAGAAGCTTCCATTCAGGTAGAAAAGTTCCTACCTTGATCACTAGTTCATTAGTGCTCTGATACCAGTTGGGGTGTGTGGATGTGTACGGAATTTATGTTTTAACAAAGAAGGGAATAAATATAAAAATTGTGAAAAGAAGACTCTTGTATCAATAAATGTATAATTGTGATGTAGTGAGTGTTATACTTACATAGATAGAAACTATTCAAGCCAGCCTGTGTCGTTCTTTGGTCTGTGTGGTTGCTTTCCCTGTTGGCATGGTGCCTGTGGTACTGTTAATCATCGTCGACCTGACACTCTGTCACTTACAAGTTTCATCACTCTAAATTGTATGAACACTCAAAAATAACAAAACAAAGATTTATTGATAACAGAGTTCCCAAAAAGGGAAGACTCTTACAATATTTTACATTTTTCCCCTTCTAAGGGAGGAATTACTCACTAGACATTGAACTGAAAATTTACTAGATAGAGAGTGTTTTTTCTTGCACTCGTTCTTGCGATCCCTTCAAACAAAACATAACTCTCAATTTATAGATACATTGAGAGGGTCTGATCCTTGCCTAATATGTCAGGCATGACGTTTTTATCCACAAAAGATTACATTATTGTGGACAGCTAGAAAGCTTCTAATAATGAAGAAGCGCATTATTATTTTGAGTGGCTGGGGCCATTTGACACGTGAAGCATCTTTCTTTAAGATGATGATGATTTGTCATCTTCAGAGGGGGGTCCCTCCATTGTCTCCGAATCTTTGCTTTCGCAAAAGTGACAAAGATGTTCTTCAAAAAGTTGTTCTGCATGTCGGCAGAAGTGTTGGCGTGTAGCATTGGATACTTCCATGCTATTGTTCATGAATTTTTCGCCAAACTTGGAGGCTTGACGAAGATCTTCTTGGCTGGTGTTGTTGTAACTCTAGCTTGTAATTATACAATGCGAGTTGGTATAATTAATCTTCTTTTTTGAACCAGAGATAATCTCGATGATTTTTTCTGATATTCTTCTTAAACCATTGATGCGATTGGGATGAAGAATCTCTGTAAAAGGTAGATCTTTGTCTTCCATTGGTTGAGATTGTTCAATATCTCTATTGGCTTTAGAAAGACCAATTTCCAGAAAGTGGTATGGAGAAAGAGTTGATTCTTGAATCCATTCTGGGAGTGAAGAGATGCATCTGATGTAGATCGGATTATCTTTTGCTTTAAGTACTTTCTTTCGAAAGTTTTTAATGGATTCTACCATGTTGCTTGGGAAGAAAATGAGTTCTTGAAGGTTGCAACTTGGGTAGATATTGTCGATTAGTCCAGCTTGAAAGGCTTGGTAGACTAATTTTGCATCTGATCCTTCGAGGAAGTTGAACAGACTTTTTGTTTTCTTGTCCGTAGTGAAAAACTTTTCATGAACAAGGTCTTCTGGGCATGCAGCTCTTGCTTTCTTCCAGATTGTTCTGAAGTCTTCGAAAGAGATTTCAGGATAGTTAACCATTTGTTGAACGTCATTTGGAACGTCAAACCTTTGGTCTCTGTGAGCTTCTTTGACTTTATGAATTTTTGGTCGAAGAAGTGGTTGGTTAGTCTTGCTTGTATCGTCTTGATAAGTGGCAAGGCTTAATCTTGCAGATGCTTCATTTCTGAATTTTTTGCAAGTAACTTTATCAACTTTACAGAATGTTTCTGTAATTCCCCAGTCAGTATGAACACCGGCATGAGGTCCTTTGTAGATTACATAAAATCTTTCAGCTTCTTTGTTAAGAGCTTTTTTGTAATCTGGTGTAAACTCCTGCACAGATTTGTTAATGGGTGACAAGGTTGTCATTTTACTGATTCCTTCAGTACAAGGATTGGTATCAACCAACAAGCTAGTTTTTCCATCAGGAAGAGGAGTAGCTGTCTCCTTTATTATGCTTTTTAGCAAAGCATCAGCTTTCAACGGATTTGTTGATTCTTTACCAGGTGCCGTTTGCACTGGAATAGCCTTTGTTTTTGAGCTTTCGCTTTCCGGTACATTGGTGACCGTTGTTACTTGTTCATACAAGTTGATTTTCTGCTCAATTGCAGATAGCTCTATGAGGAGCATTTGTTTCTTCATCCTCAAAGTGTTGAGGTCTTCCATTTTTGTAAACTCAAATTTTGTTTACTTTTTTCTCTAATCTCCCCCTCTCTTTTTTGTAGGTGAAGTTTTTGTGAGGAAATATGTCATGAGGATCATATCCTTTTATAGGGCTCGAGAGGAGCGAGTGAGATCATGGATGATGTAAGGTATACCTGAAGTCACGGGTGAGGCAGTCTGCCAGTACGTTTTTGTTTCCTGCGAGATGTTCAACAGTGAAAGTATATCGTGAAAACCACTCTTGCCAACGTATTAGCCGGCCTAATTTGTTATCTCCTGCAATCTTAGTTCGGAGGAAATAAGTAAAATTTTTATTATCTGTACGAACCAGGAAATTTACTGGTGTTAAATATACAGAGAATTTTGTAATAACTCTTTTTACAGCGAGTAATTCTTTTTCATTGCTATGGTAGTTTTTCTCAGCTGCTTTGAAACTGCCAGAGGTGTACCTGCAAATTTGTTCTTCGTTTTTGGGGTTTTTAGCTTTTAAAACACCTCCCCAAAATTCATCAGAAGCATCAGTTTCAATAATTAAACTGTCTTCAATGTTTGGAAGATAAAGTTTTGGAAAATTGATTAAAACTTTCTTTATCTTTTTGATGTAGTCTGTATCAGCATTTGACCAATTCCAAATGACATCTTTTTTTAATTTTGCCTGTAAAGGTTTTCTCATGGCTGCAAGTTTTTCAATATATGTTTCAGCATAAGTTAAAACACCAAGAAATCTTTGTAGTTGCTTTTTGTCTTCTAAAACATTTGGAAAGTCATGTAAATGTTCAAGAATATGCTTTTGAGGACAATGGGTACCTTCATTTATTTCTAAACCTAAAAAATTGATTTTTGTTTTGAAAAGATGAGCTTTCTTTTTTGAAAGTATTATACCATGTTTTAAAATAGTTCTGAGAACCTGTGTGACATGAACATAGTGTTCTTGTTCATTTTTGCTGAAGATCATGATGTCATCAACGTATACAGTGCAGAAACCTTCAAGGCCTCGAAGAGCATTCTGCATGTGTCTTTGAAAAATACTAGGAGCTTGTTTAAGCCCAAAGGGTAGTACTTTCCATTGAAAGAGTCCATCAGGACATGTGAAGGCAGTGAGAAGCTGCGATTCTTCATCAAGTAGAACTTGCCAGAAACCTGACTTGCAGTCGAAACTTGAATAAATGTTTTTTCCTCGTAGAAGAGTCAAGAGTTCGTGCATATTGGGGAGATTATGTGAGTCTCCAATAGTTGCATCATTAATTGCTTTGTAGTTAACAACCATTCGCTTCTTTCCTCTTCTTTTCTCTGCTTCTTTATTGACAAGAAAGGCAGGAGACATATGAGGGGATTTTGATTCTATAATTAGTCTCATATCAAGTAATTCTTTGATTTGTTTGGAAAATTCTTCTCTATCTTGTAGAGAGTAAACCATAGGTTTTTCTCTAATAACCGTTTTGGGATCAATAAGCTTGATTGAAGCTTTCATCCATCCTTTGGTTTTATTTGGATCAATAGGATTTTCAGAACAAACTTTTTCAAGAAGATCTTCAATCTGTTTGAACCTGGTAGTTTGAATAGAAATAATCCTTTCTTTATTAATCTCTTCATGAGTTATATTAGTACCTGGAATTTGTTTTTCTTTAGAACCTTTTTCTTGAGTTTCAAGAAAACCTGGTTTTCCTTTGCTATAGGCCTCTGTAACCTTTTTTATAATTACCATATCATTATTAAGATGAAAGGCAATTCTATCTATCCATTGTATGAATGGTCCATAGACTTGACAGAAGTTGTTACCAATTATGATATCAATTCCTGAATTTTGTTGGTAAATAGTGGGAACATTGAAATGTTCTCCTGAAAGTTCGAGATTAATATTTCTACAAACTTTATTAATTTTTATGGTTTCACCATTTGCAATAGTGGCACTAATTTCTTTGGGAGCGTTTTCCCAGAGTTCATCCGGAATGACGAATTTGCTTGCAAGACATAAAGATGCACCTGTGTCTACAAAACAATGTACTCTAAATTTTTTATATCCTTTAAAGTTAAGGAAGGCAGAAACATAAATAGAGTTTGGATTAGTAAGATTCATGATAAGGGAATCATCAATCTTCTGGAGGTTTACGCAAAAATGGTTAATCTCCTCCTCCCTGAAAAGCGAGGTATGTATGGGACTAGTCTGAGTCATCCGTTGTTGATTCGTATTCTTCAGTGTCTGATGAAGATTCTGTTTCAACATGATATATAAAAACATGTTGCGTACCATCATACTCTTCTTCAAGAGCTTCATAGCCTCCATTGTTAGCGGTTTGTAAAACCTTGACTTTGTCAGGGTATTTTTTTCTATTTGGACATTCGTTTGCGTAGTGTCCTTCTTCATTGCAGATCCAACACCTACACTTTTTCTTTCCTTGCGGACAAGAAGTAGTTTTCTTAGGTGTTTCTTTTGATGGTTTCTTGAAGTATTTTCCTGGTGAAAATTTTTTTCTTTTCTTTTTCCAAAAAGATTTGTATTTCTTTTTGTTTTTATGCTTTTTCTTAGTATAATTTTTCTTTCCAATATCAAAGTTTTTGAAATCAGAGAGAATGCTACAACAATCTTTGCTTATTGTTTTAAGCTTTTGTTGTTTATATCTGTCTTGACAGATTCTATCAATTTCTTCTTTTGCAATTTTTGTTGCGTAAGAAAGACTGGTTTGCTGGATTTCTCCAGTAGCTTCTTTTTTCCATCTGTCTGTACAGGTTTCTCCAATAATTGGAATTTTCATGAGATAAGCAGATATCCATTGCGCATATTCGCTTCTCTGTGGAATATCATACAAATATGATTCATACATACATGTGTATTTGTCGAGAAGACTAATATCATGTAATTGGAGTTTAGTCATTGAAACTCTTGCTATGTCAACCTTCTTATTAATGGTGAAGTCTTTATTAGAAATATAATCAAGACCTAAGAAAGTAGTGTATATGACATTTATGAGATTATCAAAAAGATCTGAGCCATGCAGTTCTTCATTCCAATTATTGTTTCTTAGGAATTTCTGTACGATTCCATCAGTTTTGTGTTCTAAAAGTAGTAGAACATTTTTTGCTTTTTCAAATTCATCTGGATTTGTTTGTAAGATTAGTGAAATCTCAGTAACCCATTTTTCTACAACTCTTTCTCTGAGTTTTAAATCTTGGATACAATCAATATTGAGTACATTGATCGTATTGGGTCCTTGGCCACTATTTGGAATTCCATTGTGGACAGGCATTTTGAACTCGTATTTCTTTTTATTGCCTCTTCTTGTGGCTGTATAAGAAGATTCTGCTTCATCATCTTCCATATCTGAATATTCGAACTTAACAGTCTTTGTATTTGTTTTAAAATTATCTTCTTGTTCTGATTCAGTGTCGGGTTCATTTATTTTAGTCATTCTAAAATATTGATCAAAAAGTTTGGGTTCTTTTTGATACAATTCTTCACATTCTTCAGTTTCTAAAGATAAAAGCTGAATAAGCTTTTGGTCAGTTTTATCATAATCTTCATATTGAAGGTTAAAGAAATATTTCTCGAGACGTTCAGAGATTGTTTCTTTCATTTTTATTCTTTCTTGAAAATGTTAATTTTCTGGGAATCTTTTGAGCTTCCTAAGTCAGGGTTTCCAACACTAGGATTGGGAGGTGAGTATTTCTTAAGACCTGAATATTTTCCAGGCTTGGTTTTTTGTTCTATGATGGAGATATTCTTGATGTGCTCAAGTATGTCTTTATTACATGGGCAAGAGTCAATCTTTTCAGATAACTCTTTAGTAATGTCTGCAATAATTTTTGCAGATGCTACTTCCAACTGGGTAATGGTTACGTATTTATTGAATGTTAAGTCCAAGTTTATAATCAGCCCATCTATTTTTTCATTAAGGAGATTGATTGATCTATTGAGCTCGGGTATCGAGGTGATTGATCTATTGAGCTCGGGTATCGAGGTCATCCTATTAGTTGTTTTAACTGATCATGTATATTAGTGATCTTAATGTTGGTTTCCTTAAGAGTGCCCTCAATATTTGCCTTTTTGGCGACTTCTTCAACAAATTGGTTATTTTTTAAAGAGTTTTCTAAAAGAATAGAATGTTTGTCAATAGACTGGGTTAACTTGATAGTTAATTTATTTTGTCTTTCAATAACTTCGAAGAATTTTTCAAAATCTTTTTTATCAAGATTGTTTTTAACCATAAAGGCTAAATCGTTTTTAAATTGGTTAAAAGGTATTTTATTTTTTGAAATATCTGTAGAAATATCTTTTGAAATACCAAGATAATGGCTTATTTTTGAAGTTTTTAAAAGACATCTTGCAATGATTTGGTTGAGATTATTGCAATGATTTACGATTGTTTGAACACCAGCTTTACCAGAAGTAGAGAAAACGTATTCTTTCTTTTCAGTATTATCGTCAAGAGTTTTAATTTTGACTGTTTTACCTTTTTTATAGAAATGAGGAAAATCAATTTTATTATTCATTTATAATGTCAGTGATTTGTTTGATATTCTGGCGTAGACTATCAATTTTTAAAGACATGTTTCTTATTAAGTTATTATCTTTTCTCTCCGAGCTTTCTCCTATGTGGAGTGAATCCATAGAAATTCTTGGTCTAAGAGTTTCTCCTAGAGCTTTTTTATTTCTAGCTATATTTAAAACCCAAGAGTTTTCTTGAGGATTTATGTCGCAGAATTGTTTATCTTTGACATGGCCTATTTCTGAAAAGACATCATCAAGTTCGATGTACTCGTCTTTCTTATAGTCTATGCTATGGTGACTGTTGGTCAGGGCATATCCTATGAGATATGTTATGGTGAAAGGTTTATCACCTGGACTCATTAGGTCACTTCTTTCAAAGTGATGTATAAAAGATAAGGTTTTATCTATATTTGCAGATTTTAAATCCAGAGCAAACTTTGGATAGACTGAAAACATAAACTTTTGGTAAGCAAGGTTTCCCTTTGCAGCACCTAAGATGCAGTCCTGTCTGTCAGTAATTCTGTTGTCAATTAAGGCCATTTTTATGGGAGAATTTATTCCTGCTTGGAATTGGGATTTTAACAAAATTTTTACAGCTCCGATATGGACCATTCTAATTTTTGATCTAATCTCAACTGGAATACTTTTTAAGTTATTATGTATTTGTTCCTTAGTTAAAAGGGGTAGAAAGACAGCTCCTATTGTATCTTTTATGTCTACGGACATTTCTTTAGTACTAACAAAGTAGAAGATTTCATTTTTCCTTTTAAGGGGATTTAGAATACTAAGTTTAGAAGGAACATTTTTGAAAATGTTTTCTTTCTTTATTTTTAAATCAATTTTCTTAACTCGAGAGAGAAGGTCTTGTTTTATTAAAAGATTTGCATGAAAGCCGTCTTCATCTTCAACATAAGTTAAGATTTGTTTTTCTTCTGAATTATTTTCTTCAGTGTTGTTGAAAATTTCATTATTCATTTTAAGAAAAGCTAACAAGTTAAAATAAACTTTCTGAGTTTTGAAACTAATTTTTTATTTCTATCAAGATGTTCTTGATGTACTTTTTGCTTATGCAGGAGATACATACGTATATTAACCAAGTTTGGTATATATTCATGAGTATGTTTATTTTGTGCTTGTAGAATTCTGAAATCTATATGCACCAAGTCTTTTTTATTATTAAAAAGTATTTTTTTATGTTGAGAGATTTCAATCTCTTTATTATGAATATGTTCAAACTTTACTCTGTAAAGTGTTTTATTATAATGTAATGCCATATTTATCAAGGCAAAATTAAAAAAAGATGTCATTTGGAATTGGTCAAATGCTGATACAGACTACATCAAAAAGATAAAGAAAGTTTTAATCAATTTTCCAAAACTTTATCTTCCAAACATTGAAGACAGTTTAATTATTGAAACTGATGCTTCTGATGAATTTTGGGGAGGTGTTTTAAAAGCTAAAAACCCCAAAAACGAAGAACAAATTTGCAGGTACACCTCTGGCAGTTTCAAAGCAGCTGAGAAAAACTACCATAGCAATGAAAAAGAATTACTCGCTGTAAAAAGAGTTATTACAAAATTCTCTGTATATTTAACACCAGTAAATTTCCTGGTTCGTACAGATAATAAAAATTTTACTTATTTCCTCCGAACTAAGATTGCAGGAGATAACAAATTAGGCCGGCTAATACGTTGGCAAGAGTGGTTTTCACGATATACTTTCACTGTTGAACATCTCGCAGGAAACAAAAACGTACTGGCAGACTGCCTCACCCGTGACTTCAGGTATACCTTACATCATCCATGATCTCACTCGCTCCTCTCGAGCCCTATAAAAGGATATGATCCTCATGACATATTTCCTCACAAAAACTTCACCTACAAAAAAGAGAGGGGGAGATTAGAGAAAAAAGTAAACAAAATTTGAGTTTACAAAAATGGAAGACCTCAACACTTTGAGGATGAAGAAACAAATGCTCCTCATAGAGCTATCTGCAATTGAGCAGAAAATCAACTTGTATGAACAAGTAACAACGGTCACCAATGTACCGGAAAGCGAAAGCTCAAAAACAAAGGCTATTCCAGTGCAAACGGCACCTGGTAAAGAATCAACAAATCCGTTGAAAGCTGATGCTTTGCTAAAAAGCATAATAAAGGAGACAGCTACTCCTCTTCCTGATGGAAAAACTAGCTTGTTGGTTGATACCAATCCTTGTACTGAAGGAATCAGTAAAATGACAACCTTGTCACCCATTAACAAATCTGTGCAGGAGTTTACACCAGATTACAAAAAAGCTCTTAACAAAGAAGCTGAAAGATTTTATGTAATCTACAAAGGACCTCATGCCGGTGTTCATACTGACTGGGGAATTACAGAAACATTCTGTAAAGTTGATAAAGTTACTTGCAAAAAATTCAGAAATGAAGCATCTGCAAGATTAAGCCTTGCCACTTATCAAGACGATACAAGCAAGACTAACCAACCACTTCTTCGACCAAAAATTCATAAAGTCAAAGAAGCTCACAGAGACCAAAGGTTTGACGTTCCAAATGACGTTCAACAAATGGTTAACTATCCTGAAATCTCTTTCGAAGACTTCAGAACAATCTGGAAGAAAGCAAGAGCTGCATGCCCAGAAGACCTTGTTCATGAAAAGTTTTTCACTACGGACAAGAAAACAAAAAGTCTGTTCAACTTCCTCGAAGGATCAGATGCAAAATTAGTCTACCAAGCCTTTCAAGCTGGACTAATCGACAATATCTACCCAAGTTGCAACCTTCAAGAACTCATTTTCTTCCCAAGCAACATGGTAGAATCCATTAAAAACTTTCGAAAGAAAGTACTTAAAGCAAAAGATAATCCGATCTACATCAGATGCATCTCTTCACTCCCAGAATGGATTCAAGAATCAACTCTTTCTCCATACCACTTTCTGGAAATTGGTCTTTCTAAAGCCAATAGAGATATTGAACAATCTCAACCAATGGAAGACAAAGATCTACCTTTTACAGAGATTCTTCATCCCAATCGCATCAATGGTTTAAGAAGAATATCAGAAAAAATCATCGAGATTATCTCTGGTTCAAAAAAGAAGATTAATTATACCAACTCGCATTGTATAATTACAAGCTGGAGTTACAACAACACCAGCCAAGAAGATCTTCGTCAAGCCTCCAAGTTTGGCGAAAAATTCATGAACAATAGCATGGAAGTATCCAATGCTACACGCCAACACTTCTGCCGACATGCAGAACAACTTTTTGAAGAACATCTTTGTCACTTTTGCGAAAGCAAAGATTCGGAGACAATGGAGGGACCCCCCTCTGAAGATGACAAATCATCATCATCTTAAAGAAAGATGCTTCACGTGTCAAATGGCCCCAGCCACTCAAAATAATAATGCGCTTCTTCATTATTAGAAGCTTTCTAGCTGTCCACAATAATGTAATCTTTTGTGGATAAAAACGTCATGCCTGACATATTAGGCAAGGATCAGACCCTCTCAATGTATCTATAAATTGAGAGTTATGTTTTGTTTGAAGGGATCGCAAGAACGAGTGCAAGAAAAAACACTCTCTATCTAGTAAATTTTCAGTTCAATGTCTAGTGAGTAATTCCTCCCTTAGAAGGGGAAAAATGTAAAATATTGTAAGAGTCTTCCCTTTTTGGGAACTCTGTTATCAATAAATCTTTGTTTTGTTATTTTTGAGTGTTCATACAATTTAGAGTGATGAAACTTGTAAGTGACAGAGTGTCAGGTCGACGATGATTAACAGTACCACAGGCACCATGCCAACAGGGAAAGCAACCACACAGACCAAAGAACGACACAGGCTGGCTTGAATAGTTTCTATCTATATAGCTCTATGAGGAGCATTTGTTTCTTCATCCTCAAAGTTTAGAGTGATGAAACTTGTAAGTGACAGAGTGTCAGGTCGACGATGATTAACAGTACCACAGGCACCATGCCAACAGGGAAAGCAACCACACAGACCAAAGAACGACACAGGCTGGCTTGAATAGTTTCTATCTATGTAAGTATAACACTCACTACATCACAATTATACATTTATTGATACAAGAGTCTTCTTTTCACAATTTTTATATTTATTCCCTTCTTTGTTAAAACATAAATTCCGTACACATCCACACACCCCAACTGATACCAGTTGGGGTGTGTGGATGTGTACGGAATTTATGTTTTAACAAAGAAGGGAATAAATATAAAAATTGTGAAAAGAAGACTCTTGTATCAATAAATGTATAATTGTGATGTAGTGAGTGTTATACTTACATAGATAGAAACTATTCAAGCCAGCCTGTGTCGTTCTTTGGTCTGTGTGGTTGCTTTCCCTGTTGGCATGGTGCCTGTGGTACTGTTAATCTCCTCCTCCCTGAAAAGCGAGGTATGTATGGGACTAGTCTGAGTCATCCGTTGTTGATTCGTATTCTTCAGTGTCTGATGAAGATTCTGTTTCAACATGATATATAAAAACATGTTGCGTACCATCATACTCTTCTTCAAGAGCTTCATAGCCTCCATTGTTAGCGGTTTGTAAAACCTTGACTTTGTCAGGGTATTTTTTTCTATTTGGACATTCGTTTGCGTAGTGTCCTTCTTCATTGCAGATCCAACACCTACACTTTTTCTTTCCTTGCGGACAAGAAGTAGTTTTCTTAGGTGTTTCTTTTGATGGTTTCTTGAAGTATTTTCCTGGTGAAAATTTTTTTCTTTTCTTTTTCCAAAAAGATTTGTATTTCTTTTTGTTTTTATGCTTTTTCTTAGTATAATTTTTCTTTCCAATATCAAAGTTTTTGAAATCAGAGAGAATGCTACAACAATCTTTGCTTATTGTTTTAAGCTTTTGTTGTTTATATCTGTCTTGACAGATTCTATCAATTTCTTCTTTTGCAATTTTTGTTGCGTAAGAAAGACTGGTTTGCTGGATTTCTCCAGTAGCTTCTTTTTTCCATCTGTCTGTACAGGTTTCTCCAATAATTGGAATTTTCATGAGATAAGCAGATATCCATTGCGCATATTCGCTTCTCTGTGGAATATCATACAAATATGATTCATACATACATGTGTATTTGTCGAGAAGACTAATATCATGTAATTGGAGTTTAGTCATTGAAACTCTTGCTATGTCAACCTTCTTATTAATGGTGAAGTCTTTATTAGAAATATAATCAAGACCTAAGAAAGTAGTGTATATGACATTTATGAGATTATCAAAAAGATCTGAGCCATGCAGTTCTTCATTCCAATTATTGTTTCTTAGGAATTTCTGTACGATTCCATCAGTTTTGTGTTCTAAAAGTAGTAGAACATTTTTTGCTTTTTCAAATTCATCTGGATTTGTTTGTAAGATTAGTGAAATCTCAGTAACCCATTTTTCTACAACTCTTTCTCTGAGTTTTAAATCTTGGATACAATCAATATTGAGTACATTGATCGTATTGGGTCCTTGGCCACTATTTGGAATTCCATTGTGGACAGGCATTTTGAACTCGTATTTCTTTTTATTGCCTCTTCTTGTGGCTGTATAAGAAGATTCTGCTTCATCATCTTCCATATCTGAATATTCGAACTTAACAGTCTTTGTATTTGTTTTAAAATTATCTTCTTGTTCTGATTCAGTGTCGGGTTCATTTATTTTAGTCATTCTAAAATATTGATCAAAAAGTTTGGGTTCTTTTTGATACAATTCTTCACATTCTTCAGTTTCTAAAGATAAAAGCTGAATAAGCTTTTGGTCAGTTTTATCATAATCTTCATATTGAAGGTTAAAGAAATATTTCTCGAGACGTTCAGAGATTGTTTCTTTCATTTTTATTCTTTCTTGAAAATGTTAATTTTCTGGGAATCTTTTGAGCTTCCTAAGTCAGGGTTTCCAACACTAGGATTGGGAGGTGAGTATTTCTTAAGACCTGAATATTTTCCAGGCTTGGTTTTTTGTTCTATGATGGAGATATTCTTGATGTGCTCAAGTATGTCTTTATTACATGGGCAAGAGTCAATCTTTTCAGATAACTCTTTAGTAATGTCTGCAATAATTTTTGCAGATGCTACTTCCAACTGGGTAATGGTTACGTATTTATTGAATGTTAAGTCCAAGTTTATAATCAGCCCATCTATTTTTTCATTAAGGAGATTGATTGATCTATTGAGCTCGGGTATCGAGGTGATTGATCTATTGAGCTCGGGTATCGAGGTCATCCTATTAGTTGTTTTAACTGATCATGTATATTAGTGATCTTAATGTTGGTTTCCTTAAGAGTGCCCTCAATATTTGCCTTTTTGGCGACTTCTTCAACAAATTGGTTATTTTTTAAAGAGTTTTCTAAAAGAATAGAATGTTTGTCAATAGACTGGGTTAACTTGATAGTTAATTTATTTTGTCTTTCAATAACTTCGAAGAATTTTTCAAAATCTTTTTTATCAAGATTGTTTTTAACCATAAAGGCTAAATCGTTTTTAAATTGGTTAAAAGGTATTTTATTTTTTGAAATATCTGTAGAAATATCTTTTGAAATACCAAGATAATGGCTTATTTTTGAAGTTTTTAAAAGACATCTTGCAATGATTTGGTTGAGATTATTGCAATGATTTACGATTGTTTGAACACCAGCTTTACCAGAAGTAGAGAAAACGTATTCTTTCTTTTCAGTATTATCGTCAAGAGTTTTAATTTTGACTGTTTTACCTTTTTTATAGAAATGAGGAAAATCAATTTTATTATTCATTTATAATGTCAGTGATTTGTTTGATATTCTGGCGTAGACTATCAATTTTTAAAGACATGTTTCTTATTAAGTTATTATCTTTTCTCTCCGAGCTTTCTCCTATGTGGAGTGAATCCATAGAAATTCTTGGTCTAAGAGTTTCTCCTAGAGCTTTTTTATTTCTAGCTATATTTAAAACCCAAGAGTTTTCTTGAGGATTTATGTCGCAGAATTGTTTATCTTTGACATGGCCTATTTCTGAAAAGACATCATCAAGTTCGATGTACTCGTCTTTCTTATAGTCTATGCTATGGTGACTGTTGGTCAGGGCATATCCTATGAGATATGTTATGGTGAAAGGTTTATCACCTGGACTCATTAGGTCACTTCTTTCAAAGTGATGTATAAAAGATAAGGTTTTATCTATATTTGCAGATTTTAAATCCAGAGCAAACTTTGGATAGACTGAAAACATAAACTTTTGGTAAGCAAGGTTTCCCTTTGCAGCACCTAAGATGCAGTCCTGTCTGTCAGTAATTCTGTTGTCAATTAAGGCCATTTTTATGGGAGAATTTATTCCTGCTTGGAATTGGGATTTTAACAAAATTTTTACAGCTCCGATATGGACCATTCTAATTTTTGATCTAATCTCAACTGGAATACTTTTTAAGTTATTATGTATTTGTTCCTTAGTTAAAAGGGGTAGAAAGACAGCTCCTATTGTATCTTTTATGTCTACGGACATTTCTTTAGTACTAACAAAGTAGAAGATTTCATTTTTCCTTTTAAGGGGATTTAGAATACTAAGTTTAGAAGGAACATTTTTGAAAATGTTTTCTTTCTTTATTTTTAAATCAATTTTCTTAACTCGAGAGAGAAGGTCTTGTTTTATTAAAAGATTTGCATGAAAGCCGTCTTCATCTTCAACATAAGTTAAGATTTGTTTTTCTTCTGAATTATTTTCTTCAGTGTTGTTGAAAATTTCATTATTCATTTTAAGAAAAGCTAACAAGTTAAAATAAACTTTCTGAGTTTTGAAACTAATTTTTTATTTCTATCAAGATGTTCTTGATGTACTTTTTGCTTATGCAGGAGATACATACGTATATTAACCAAGTTTGGTATATATTCATGAGTATGTTTATTTTGTGCTTGTAGAATTCTGAAATCTATATGCACCAAGTCTTTTTTATTATTAAAAAGTATTTTTTTATGTTGAGAGATTTCAATCTCTTTATTATGAATATGTTCAAACTTTACTCTGTAAAGTGTTTTATTATAATGTAATGCCATATTTATCAAGGCTCTGATACCAGTTGGGGTGTGTGGATGTGTACGGAATTTATGTTTTAACAAAGAAGGGAATAAATATAAAAATTGTGAAAAGAAGACTCTTGTATCAATAAATGTATAATTGTGATGTAGTGAGTGTTATACTTACATAGATAGAAACTATTCAAGCCAGCCTGTGTCGTTCTTTGGTCTGTGTGGTTGCTTTCCCTGTTGGCATGGTGCCTGTGGTACTGTTAATCATCGTCGACCTGACACTCTGTCACTTACAAGTTTCATCACTCTAAATTGTATGAACACTCAAAAATAACAAAACAAAGATTTATTGATAACAGAGTTCCCAAAAAGGGAAGACTCTTACAATATTTTACATTTTTCCCCTTCTAAGGGAGGAATTACTCACTAGACATTGAACTGAAAATTTACTAGATAGAGAGTGTTTTTTCTTGCACTCGTTCTTGCGATTCCTTCAAACAAAACATAACTCTCAATTTATAGATACATTGAGAGGGTCTGATCCTTGCCTAATATGTCAGGCATGACGTTTTTATCCACAAAAGATTACATTATTGTGGACAGCTAGAAAGCTTCTAATAATGAAGAAGCGCATTATTATTTTGAGTGGCTGGGGCCATTTGACACGTGAAGCATCTTTCTTTAAGATGATGATGATTTGTCATCTTCAGAGGGGGGTCCCTCCATTGTCTCCGAATCTTTGCTTTCGCAAAAGTGACAAAGATGTTCTTCAAAAAGTTGTTCTGCATGTCGGCAGAAGTGTTGGCGTGTAGCATTGGATACTTCCATGCTATTGTTCATGAATTTTTCGCCAAACTTGGAGGCTTGACGAAGATCTTCTTGGCTGGTGTTGTTGTAACTCCAGCTTGTAATTATACAATGCGAGTTGGTATAATTAATCTTCTTTTTTGAACCAGAGATAATCTCGATGATTTTTTCTGATATTCTTCTTAAACCATTGATGCGATTGGGATGAAGAATCTCTGTAAAAGGTAGATCTTTGTCTTCCATTGGTTGAGATTGTTCAATATCTCTATTGGCTTTAGAAAGACCAATTTCCAGAAAGTGGTATGGAGAAAGAGTTGATTCTTGAATCCATTCTGGGAGTGAAGAGATGCATCTGATGTAGATCGGATTATCTTTTGCTTTAAGTACTTTCTTTCGAAAGTTTTTAATGGATTCTACCATGTTGCTTGGGAAGAAAATGAGTTCTTGAAGGTTGCAACTTGGGTAGATATTGTCGATTAGTCCAGCTTGAAAGGCTTGGTAGACTAATTTTGCATCTGATCCTTCGAGGAAGTTGAACAGACTTTTTGTTTTCTTGTCCGTAGTGAAAAACTTTTCATGAACAAGGTCTTCTGGGCATGCAGCTCTTGCTTTCTTCCAGATTGTTCTGAAGTCTTCGAAAGAGATTTCAGGATAGTTAACCATTTGTTGAACGTCATTTGGAACGTCAAACCTTTGGTCTCTGTGAGCTTCTTTGACTTTATGAATTTTTGGTCGAAGAAGTGGTTGGTTAGTCTTGCTTGTATCGTCTTGATAAGTGGCAAGGCTTAATCTTGCAGATGCTTCATTTCTGAATTTTTTGCAAGTAACTTTATCAACTTTACAGAATGTTTCTGTAATTCCCCAGTCAGTATGAACACCGGCATGAGGTCCTTTGTAGATTACATAAAATCTTTCAGCTTCTTTGTTAAGAGCTTTTTTGTAATCTGGTGTAAACTCCTGCACAGATTTGTTAATGGGTGACAAGGTTGTCATTTTACTGATTCCTTCAGTACAAGGATTGGTATCAACCAACAAGCTAGTTTTTCCATCAGGAAGAGGAGTAGCTGTCTCCTTTATTATGCTTTTTAGCAAAGCATCAGCTTTCAACGGATTTGTTGATTCTTTACCAGGTGCCGTTTGCACTGGAATAGCCTTTGTTTTTGAGCTTTCGCTTTCCGGTACATTGGTGACCGTTGTTACTTGTTCATATAAGTTGATTTTCTGCTCAATTGCAGATAGCTCTATGAGGAGCATTTGTTTCTTCATCCTCAAAGTGTTGAGGTCTTCCATTTTTGTAAACTCAAATTTTGTTTACTTTTTTCTCTAATCTCCCCCTCTCTTTTTTGTAGGTGAAGTTTTTGTGAGGAAATATGTCATGAGGATCATATCCTTTTATAGGGCTCGAGAGGAGCGAGTGAGATCATGGATGATGTAAGGTATACCTGAAGTCACGGGTGAGGCAGTCTGCCAGTACGTTTTTGTTTCCTGCGAGATGTTCAACAGTGAAAGTATATCGTGAAAACCACTCTTGCCAACGTATTAGCCGGCCTAATTTGTTATCTCCTGCAATCTTAGTTCGGAGGAAATAAGTAAAATTTTTATTATCTGTACGAACCAGGAAATTTACTGGTGTTAAATATACAGAGAATTTTGTAATAACTCTTTTTACAGCGAGTAATTCTTTTTCATTGCTATGGTAGTTTTTCTCAGCTGCTTTGAAACTGCCAGAGGTGTACCTGCAAATTTGTTCTTCGTTTTTGGGGTTTTTAGCTTTTAAAACACCTCCCCAAAATTCATCAGAAGCATCAGTTTCAATAATTAAACTGTCTTCAATGTTTGGAAGATAAAGTTTTGGAAAATTGATTAAAACTTTCTTTATCTTTTTGATGTAGTCTGTATCAGCATTTGACCAATTCCAAATGACATCTTTTTTTAATTTTGCCTGTAAAGGTTTTCTCATGGCTGCAAGTTTTTCAATATATGTTTCAGCATAAGTTAAAACACCAAGAAATCTTTGTAGTTGCTTTTTGTCTTCTAAAACATTTGGAAAGTCATGTAAATGTTCAAGAATATGCTTTTGAGGACAATGGGTACCTTCATTTATTTCTAAACCTAAAAAATTGATTTTTGTTTTGAAAAGATGAGCTTTCTTTTTTGAAAGTATTATACCATGTTTTAAAATAGTTCTGAGAACCTGTGTGACATGAACATAGTGTTCTTGTTCATTTTTGCTGAAGATCATGATGTCATCAACGTATACAGTGCAGAAACCTTCAAGGCCTCGAAGAGCATTCTGCATGTGTCTTTGAAAAATACTAGGAGCTTGTTTAAGCCCAAAGGGTAGTACTTTCCATTGAAAGAGTCCATCAGGACATGTGAAGGCAGTGAGAAGCTGCGATTCTTCATCAAGTAGAACTTGCCAGAAACCTGACTTGCAGTCGAAACTTGAATAAATGTTTTTTCCTCGTAGAAGAGTCAAGAGTTCGTGCATATTGGGGAGATTATGTGAGTCTCCAATAGTTGCATCATTAATTGCTTTGTAGTTAACAACCATTCGCTTCTTTCCTCTTCTTTTCTCTGCTTCTTTATTGACAAGAAAGGCAGGAGACATATGAGGGGATTTTGATTCTATAATTAGTCTCATATCAAGTAATTCTTTGATTTGTTTGGAAAATTCTTCTCTATCTTGTAGAGAGTAAACCATAGGTTTTTCTCTAATAACCGTTTTGGGATCAATAAGCTTGATTGAAGCTTTCATCCATCCTTTGGTTTTATTTGGATCAATAGGATTTTCAGAACAAACTTTTTCAAGAAGATCTTCAATCTGTTTGAACCTGGTAGTTTGAATAGAAATAATCCTTTCTTTATTAATCTCTTCATGAGTTATATTAGTACCTGGAATTTGTTTTTCTTTAGAACCTTTTTCTTGAGTTTCAAGAAAACCTGGTTTTCCTTTGCTATAGGCCTCTGTAACCTTTTTTATAATTACCATATCATTATTAAGATGAAAGGCAATTCTATCTATCCATTGTATGAATGGTCCATAGACTTGACAGAAGTTGTTACCAATTATGATATCAATTCCTGAATTTTGTTGGTAAATAGTGGGAACATTGAAATGTTCTCCTGAAAGTTCGAGATTAATATTTCTACAAACTTTATTAATTTTTATGGTTTCACCATTTGCAATA
The DNA here is from genome assembly GCF_051521515.1 of Lactuca serriola. Lineage (NCBI taxonomy): Eukaryota > Viridiplantae > Streptophyta > Magnoliopsida > Asterales > Asteraceae > Lactuca > Lactuca serriola. Next base: position 231,421,618 of record NC_136409.1, on the reverse strand, counting down.
GTGGCACTAATTTCTTTGGGAGCGTTTTCCCAGAGTTCATCCGGAATGACGAATTTGCTTGCAAGACATAAAGATGCACCTGTGTCTACAAAACAATGTACTCTAAATTTTTTATATCCTTTAAAGTTAAGGAAGGCAGAAACATAAATAGAGTTTGGATTAGTAAGATTCATGATAAGGGAATCATCAATCTTCTGGAGGTTTACGCAAAAATGGTTAATCTCCTCCTCCCTGAAAAGCGAGGTATGTATGGGACTAGTCTGAGTCATCCGTTGTTGATTCGTATTCTTCAGTGTCTGATGAAGATTCTGTTTCAACATGATATATAAAAACATGTTGCGTACCATCATACTCTTCTTCAAGAGCTTCATAGCCTCCATTGTTAGCGGTTTGTAAAACCTTGACTTTGTCAGGGTATTTTTTTCTATTTGGACATTCGTTTGCGTAGTGTCCTTCTTCATTGCAGATCCAACACCTACACTTTTTCTTTCCTTGCGGACAAGAAGTAGTTTTCTTAGGTGTTTCTTTTGATGGTTTCTTGAAGTATTTTCCTGGTGAAAATTTTTTTCTTTTCTTTTTCCAAAAAGATTTGTATTTCTTTTTGTTTTTATGCTTTTTCTTAGTATAATTTTTCTTTCCAATATCAAAGTTTTTGAAATCAGAGAGAATGCTACAACAATCTTTGCTTATTGTTTTAAGCTTTTGTTGTTTATATCTGTCTTGACAGATTCTATCAATTTCTTCTTTTGCAATTTTTGTTGCGTAAGAAAGACTGGTTTGCTGGATTTCTCCAGTAGCTTCTTTTTTCCATCTGTCTGTACAGGTTTCTCCAATAATTGGAATTTTCATGAGATAAGCAGATATCCATTGCGCATATTCGCTTCTCTGTGGAATATCATACAAATATGATTCATACATACATGTGTATTTGTCGAGAAGACTAATATCATGTAATTGGAGTTTAGTCATTGAAACTCTTGCTATGTCAACCTTCTTATTAATGGTGAAGTCTTTATTAGAAATATAATCAAGACCTAAGAAAGTAGTGTATATGACATTTATGAGATTATCAAAAAGATCTGAGCCATGCAGTTCTTCATTCCAATTATTGTTTCTTAGGAATTTCTGTACGATTCCATCAGTTTTGTGTTCTAAAAGTAGTAGAACATTTTTTGCTTTTTCAAATTCATCTGGATTTGTTTGTAAGATTAGTGAAATCTCAGTAACCCATTTTTCTACAACTCTTTCTCTGAGTTTTAAATCTTGGATACAATCAATATTGAGTACATTGATCGTATTGGGTCCTTGGCCACTATTTGGAATTCCATTGTGGACAGGCATTTTGAACTCGTATTTCTTTTTATTGCCTCTTCTTGTGGCTGTATAAGAAGATTCTGCTTCATCATCTTCCATATCTGAATATTCGAACTTAACAGTCTTTGTATTTGTTTTAAAATTATCTTCTTGTTCTGATTCAGTGTCGGGTTCATTTATTTTAGTCATTCTAAAATATTGATCAAAAAGTTTGGGTTCTTTTTGATACAATTCTTCACATTCTTCAGTTTCTAAAGATAAAAGCTGAATAAGCTTTTGGTCAGTTTTATCATAATCTTCATATTGAAGGTTAAAGAAATATTTCTCGAGACGTTCAGAGATTGTTTCTTTCATTTTTATTCTTTCTTGAAAATGTTAATTTTCTGGGAATCTTTTGAGCTTCCTAAGTCAGGGTTTCCAACACTAGGATTGGGAGGTGAGTATTTCTTAAGACCTGAATATTTTCCAGGCTTGGTTTTTTGTTCTATGATGGAGATATTCTTGATGTGCTCAAGTATGTCTTTATTACATGGGCAAGAGTCAATCTTTTCAGATAACTCTTTAGTAATGTCTGCAATAATTTTTGCAGATGCTACTTCCAACTGGGTAATGGTTACGTATTTATTGAATGTTAAGTCCAAGTTTATAATCAGCCCATCTATTTTTTCATTAAGGAGATTGATTGATCTATTGAGCTCGGGTATCGAGGTGATTGATCTATTGAGCTCGGGTATCGAGGTCATCCTATTAGTTGTTTTAACTGATCATGTATATTAGTGATCTTAATGTTGGTTTCCTTAAGAGTGCCCTCAATATTTGCCTTTTTGGCGACTTCTTCAACAAATTGGTTATTTTTTAAAGAGTTTTCTAAAAGAATAGAATGTTTGTCAATAGACTGGGTTAACTTGATAGTTAATTTATTTTGTCTTTCAATAACTTCGAAGAATTTTTCAAAATCTTTTTTATCAAGATTGTTTTTAACCATAAAGGCTAAATCGTTTTTAAATTGGTTAAAAGGTATTTTATTTTTTGAAATATCTGTAGAAATATCTTTTGAAATACCAAGATAATGGCTTATTTTTGAAGTTTTTAAAAGACATCTTGCAATGATTTGGTTGAGATTATTGCAATGATTTACGATTGTTTGAACACCAGCTTTACCAGAAGTAGAGAAAACGTATTCTTTCTTTTCAGTATTATCGTCAAGAGTTTTAATTTTGACTGTTTTACCTTTTTTATAGAAATGAGGAAAATCAATTTTATTATTCATTTATAATGTCAGTGATTTGTTTGATATTCTGGCGTAGACTATCAATTTTTAAAGACATGTTTCTTATTAAGTTATTATCTTTTCTCTCCGAGCTTTCTCCTATGTGGAGTGAATCCATAGAAATTCTTGGTCTAAGAGTTTCTCCTAGAGCTTTTTTATTTCTAGCTATATTTAAAACCCAAGAGTTTTCTTGAGGATTTATGTCGCAGAATTGTTTATCTTTGACATGGCCTATTTCTGAAAAGACATCATCAAGTTCGATGTACTCGTCTTTCTTATAGTCTATGCTATGGTGACTGTTGGTCAGGGCATATCCTATGAGATATGTTATGGTGAAAGGTTTATCACCTGGACTCATTAGGTCACTTCTTTCAAAGTGATGTATAAAAGATAAGGTTTTATCTATATTTGCAGATTTTAAATCCAGAGCAAACTTTGGATAGACTGAAAACATAAACTTTTGGTAAGCAAGGTTTCCCTTTGCAGCACCTAAGATGCAGTCCTGTCTGTCAGTAATTCTGTTGTCAATTAAGGCCATTTTTATGGGAGAATTTATTCCTGCTTGGAATTGGGATTTTAACAAAATTTTTACAGCTCCGATATGGACCATTCTAATTTTTGATCTAATCTCAACTGGAATACTTTTTAAGTTATTATGTATTTGTTCCTTAGTTAAAAGGGGTAGAAAGACAGCTCCTATTGTATCTTTTATGTCTACGGACATTTCTTTAGTACTAACAAAGTAGAAGATTTCATTTTTCCTTTTAAGGGGATTTAGAATACTAAGTTTAGAAGGAACATTTTTGAAAATGTTTTCTTTCTTTATTTTTAAATCAATTTTCTTAACTCGAGAGAGAAGGTCTTGTTTTATTAAAAGATTTGCATGAAAGCCGTCTTCATCTTCAACATAAGTTAAGATTTGTTTTTCTTCTGAATTATTTTCTTCAGTGTTGTTGAAAATTTCATTATTCATTTTAAGAAAAGCTAACAAGTTAAAATAAACTTTCTGAGTTTTGAAACTAATTTTTTATTTCTATCAAGATGTTCTTGATGTACTTTTTGCTTATGCAGGAGATACATACGTATATTAACCAAGTTTGGTATATATTCATGAGTATGTTTATTTTGTGCTTGTAGAATTCTGAAATCTATATGCACCAAGTCTTTTTTATTATTAAAAAGTATTTTTTTATGTTGAGAGATTTCAATCTCTTTATTATGAATATGTTCAAACTTTACTCTGTAAAGTGTTTTATTATAATGTAATGCCATATTTATCAAGGCTCTGATACCAGTTGGGGTGTGTGGATGTGTACGGAATTTATGTTTTAACAAAGAAGGGAATAAATATAAAAATTGTGAAAAGAAGACTCTTGTATCAATAAATGTATAATTGTGATGTAGTGAGTGTTATACTTACATAGATAGAAACTATTCAAGCCAGCCTGTGTCGTTCTTTGGTCTGTGTGGTTGCTTTCCCTGTTGGCATGGTGCCTGTGGTACTGTTAATCATCGTCGACCTGACACTCTGTCACTTACAAGTTTCATCACTCTAAATTGTATGAACACTCAAAAATAACAAAACAAAGATTTATTGATAACAGAGTTCCCAAAAAGGGAAGACTCTTACAATATTTTACATTTTTCCCCTTCTAAGGGAGGAATTACTCACTAGACATTGAACTGAAAATTTACTAGATAGAGAGTGTTTTTTCTTGCACTCGTTCTTGCGATTCCTTCAAACAAAACATAACTCTCAATTTATAGATACATTGAGAGGGTCTGATCCTTGCCTAATATGTCAGGCATGACGTTTTTATCCACAAAAGATTACATTATTGTGGACAGCTAGAAAGCTTCTAATAATGAAGAAGCGCATTATTATTTTGAGTGGCTGGGGCCATTTGACACGTGAAGCATCTTTCTTTAAGATGATGATGATTTGTCATCTTCAGAGGGGGGTCCCTCCATTGTCTCCGAATCTTTGCTTTCGCAAAAGTGACAAAGATGTTCTTCAAAAAGTTGTTCTGCATGTCGGCAGAAGTGTTGGCGTGTAGCATTGGATACTTCCATGCTATTGTTCATGAATTTTTCGCCAAACTTGGAGGCTTGACGAAGATCTTCTTGGCTGGTGTTGTTGTAACTCCAGCTTGTAATTATACAATGCGAGTTGGTATAATTAATCTTCTTTTTTGAACCAGAGATAATCTCGATGATTTTTTCTGATATTCTTCTTAAACCATTGATGCGATTGGGATGAAGAATCTCTGTAAAAGGTAGATCTTTGTCTTCCATTGGTTGAGATTGTTCAATATCTCTATTGGCTTTAGAAAGACCAATTTCCAGAAAGTGGTATGGAGAAAGAGTTGATTCTTGAATCCATTCTGGGAGTGAAGAGATGCATCTGATGTAGATCGGATTATCTTTTGCTTTAAGTACTTTCTTTCGAAAGTTTTTAATGGATTCTACCATGTTGCTTGGGAAGAAAATGAGTTCTTGAAGGTTGCAACTTGGGTAGATATTGTCGATTAGTCCAGCTTGAAAGGCTTGGTAGACTAATTTTGCATCTGATCCTTCGAGGAAGTTGAACAGACTTTTTGTTTTCTTGTCCGTAGTGAAAAACTTTTCATGAACAAGGTCTTCTGGGCATGCAGCTCTTGCTTTCTTCCAGATTGTTCTGAAGTCTTCGAAAGAGATTTCAGGATAGTTAACCATTTGTTGAACGTCATTTGGAACGTCAAACCTTTGGTCTCTGTGAGCTTCTTTGACTTTATGAATTTTTGGTCGAAGAAGTGGTTGGTTAGTCTTGCTTGTATCGTCTTGATAAGTGGCAAGGCTTAATCTTGCAGATGCTTCATTTCTGAATTTTTTGCAAGTAACTTTATCAACTTTACAGAATGTTTCTGTAATTCCCCAGTCAGTATGAACACCGGCATGAGGTCCTTTGTAGATTACATAAAATCTTTCAGCTTCTTTGTTAAGAGCTTTTTTGTAATCTGGTGTAAACTCCTGCACAGATTTGTTAATGGGTGACAAGGTTGTCATTTTACTGATTCCTTCAGTACAAGGATTGGTATCAACCAACAAGCTAGTTTTTCCATCAGGAAGAGGAGTAGCTGTCTCCTTTATTATGCTTTTTAGCAAAGCATCAGCTTTCAACGGATTTGTTGATTCTTTACCAGGTGCCGTTTGCACTGGAATAGCCTTTGTTTTTGAGCTTTCGCTTTCCGGTACATTGGTGACCGTTGTTACTTGTTCATACAAGTTGATTTTCTGCTCAATTGCAGATAGCTCTATGAGGAGCATTTGTTTCTTCATCCTCAAAGTGTTGAGGTCTTCCATTTTTGTAAACTCAAATTTTGTTTACTTTTTTCTCTAATCTCCCCCTCTCTTTTTTGTAGGTGAAGTTTTTGTGAGGAAATATGTCATGAGGATCATATCCTTTTATAGGGCTCGAGAGGAGCGAGTGAGATCATGGATGATGTAAGGTATACCTGAAGTCACGGGTGAGGCAGTCTGCCAGTACGTTTTTGTTTCCTGCGAGATGTTCAACAGTGAAAGTATATCGTGAAAACCACTCTTGCCAACGTATTAGCCGGCCTAATTTGTTATCTCCTGCAATCTTAGTTCGGAGGAAATAAGTAAAATTTTTATTATCTGTACGAACCAGGAAATTTACTGGTGTTAAATATACAGAGAATTTTGTAATAACTCTTTTTACAGCGAGTAATTCTTTTTCATTGCTATGGTAGTTTTTCTCAGCTGCTTTGAAACTGCCAGAGGTGTACCTGCAAATTTGTTCTTCGTTTTTGGGGTTTTTAGCTTTTAAAACACCTCCCCAAAATTCATCAGAAGCATCAGTTTCAATAATTAAACTGTCTTCAATGTTTGGAAGATAAAGTTTTGGAAAATTGATTAAAACTTTCTTTATCTTTTTGATGTAGTCTGTATCAGCATTTGACCAATTCCAAATGACATCTTTTTTTAATTTTGCCTGTAAAGGTTTTCTCATGGCTGCAAGTTTTTCAATATATGTTTCAGCATAAGTTAAAACACCAAGAAATCTTTGTAGTTGCTTTTTGTCTTCTAAAACATTTGGAAAGTCATGTAAATGTTCAAGAATATGCTTTTGAGGACAATGGGTACCTTCATTTATTTCTAAACCTAAAAAATTGATTTTTGTTTTGAAAAGATGAGCTTTCTTTTTTGAAAGTATTATACCATGTTTTAAAATAGTTCTGAGAACCTGTGTGACATGAACATAGTGTTCTTGTTCATTTTTGCTGAAGATCATGATGTCATCAACGTATACAGTGCAGAAACCTTCAAGGCCTCGAAGAGCATTCTGCATGTGTCTTTGAAAAATACTAGGAGCTTGTTTAAGCCCAAAGGGTAGTACTTTCCATTGAAAGAGTCCATCAGGACATGTGAAGGCAGTGAGAAGCTGCGATTCTTCATCAAGTAGAACTTGCCAGAAACCTGACTTGCAGTCGAAACTTGAATAAATGTTTTTTCCTCGTAGAAGAGTCAAGAGTTCGTGCATATTGGGGAGATTATGTGAGTCTCCAATAGTTGCATCATTAATTGCTTTGTAGTTAACAACCATTCGCTTCTTTCCTCTTCTTTTCTCTGCTTCTTTATTGACAAGAAAGGCAGGAGACATATGAGGGGATTTTGATTCTATAATTAGTCTCATATCAAGTAATTCTTTGATTTGTTTGGAAAATTCTTCTCTATCTTGTAGAGAGTAAACCATAGGTTTTTCTCTAATAACCGTTTTGGGATCAATAAGCTTGATTGAAGCTTTCATCCATCCTTTGGTTTTATTTGGATCAATAGGATTTTCAGAACAAACTTTTTCAAGAAGATCTTCAATCTGTTTGAACCTGGTAGTTTGAATAGAAATAATCCTTTCTTTATTAATCTCTTCATGAGTTATATTAGTACCTGGAATTTGTTTTTCTTTAGAACCTTTTTCTTGAGTTTCAAGAAAACCTGGTTTTCCTTTGCTATAGGCCTCTGTAACCTTTTTTATAATTACCATATCATTATTAAGATGAAAGGCAATTCTATCTATCCATTGTATGAATGGTCCATAGACTTGACAGAAGTTGTTACCAATTATGATATCAATTCCTGAATTTTGTTGGTAAATAGTGGGAACATTGAAATGTTCTCCTGAAAGTTCGAGATTAATATTTCTACAAACTTTATTAATTTTTATGGTTTCACCATTTGCAATAGTGGCACTAATTTCTTTGGGAGCGTTTTCCCAGAGTTCATCCGGAATGACGAATTTGCTTGCAAGACATAAAGATGCACCTGTGTCTACAAAACAATGTACTCTAAATTTTTTATATCCTTTAAAGTTAAGGAAGGCAGAAACATAAATAGAGTTTGGATTAGTAAGATTCATGATAAGGGAATCATCAATCTTCTGGAGGTTTACGCAAAAATGGTTAATCTCCTCCTCCCTGAAAAGCGAGGTATGTATGGGACTAGTCTGAGTCATCCGTTGTTGATTCGTATTCTTCAGTGTCTGATGAAGATTCTGTTTCAACATGATATATAAAAACATGTTGCGTACCATCATACTCTTCTTCAAGAGCTTCATAGCCTCCATTGTTAGCGGTTTGTAAAACCTTGACTTTGTCAGGGTATTTTTTTCTATTTGGACATTCGTTTGCGTAGTGTCCTTCTTCATTGCAGATCCAACACCTACACTTTTTCTTTCCTTGCGGACAAGAAGTAGTTTTCTTAGGTGTTTCTTTTGATGGTTTCTTGAAGTATTTTCCTGGTGAAAATTTTTTTCTTTTCTTTTTCCAAAAAGATTTGTATTTCTTTTTGTTTTTATGCTTTTTCTTAGTATAATTTTTCTTTCCAATATCAAAGTTTTTGAAATCAGAGAGAATGCTACAACAATCTTTGCTTATTGTTTTAAGCTTTTGTTGTTTATATCTGTCTTGACAGATTCTATCAATTTCTTCTTTTGCAATTTTTGTTGCGTAAGAAAGACTGGTTTGCTGGATTTCTCCAGTAGCTTCTTTTTTCCATCTGTCTGTACAGGTTTCTCCAATAATTGGAATTTTCATGAGATAAGCAGATATCCATTGCGCATATTCGCTTCTCTGTGGAATATCATACAAATATGATTCATACATACATGTGTATTTGTCGAGAAGACTAATATCATGTAATTGGAGTTTAGTCATTGAAACTCTTGCTATGTCAACCTTCTTATTAATGGTGAAGTCTTTATTAGAAATATAATCAAGACCTAAGAAAGTAGTGTATATGACATTTATGAGATTATCAAAAAGATCTGAGCCATGCAGTTCTTCATTCCAATTATTGTTTCTTAGGAATTTCTGTACGATTCCATCAGTTTTGTGTTCTAAAAGTAGTAGAACATTTTTTGCTTTTTCAAATTCATCTGGATTTGTTTGTAAGATTAGTGAAATCTCAGTAACCCATTTTTCTACAACTCTTTCTCTGAGTTTTAAATCTTGGATACAATCAATATTGAGTACATTGATCGTATTGGGTCCTTGGCCACTATTTGGAATTCCATTGTGGACAGGCATTTTGAACTCGTATTTCTTTTTATTGCCTCTTCTTGTGGCTGTATAAGAAGATTCTGCTTCATCATCTTCCATATCTGAATATTCGAACTTAACAGTCTTTGTATTTGTTTTAAAATTATCTTCTTGTTCTGATTCAGTGTCGGGTTCATTTATTTTAGTCATTCTAAAATATTGATCAAAAAGTTTGGGTTCTTTTTGATACAATTCTTCACATTCTTCAGTTTCTAAAGATAAAAGCTGAATAAGCTTTTGGTCAGTTTTATCATAATCTTCATATTGAAGGTTAAAGAAATATTTCTCGAGACGTTCAGAGATTGTTTCTTTCATTTTTATTCTTTCTTGAAAATGTTAATTTTCTGGGAATCTTTTGAGCTTCCTAAGTCAGGGTTTCCAACACTAGGATTGGGAGGTGAGTATTTCTTAAGACCTGAATATTTTCCAGGCTTGGTTTTTTGTTCTATGATGGAGATATTCTTGATGTGCTCAAGTATGTCTTTATTACATGGGCAAGAGTCAATCTTTTCAGATAACTCTTTAGTAATGTCTGCAATAATTTTTGCAGATGCTACTTCCAACTGGGTAATGGTTACGTATTTATTGAATGTTAAGTCCAAGTTTATAATCAGCCCATCTATTTTTTCATTAAGGAGATTGATTGATCTATTGAGCTCGGGTATCGAGGTGATTGATCTATTGAGCTCGGGTATCGAGGTCATCCTATTAGTTGTTTTAACTGATCATGTATATTAGTGATCTTAATGTTGGTTTCCTTAAGAGTGCCCTCAATATTTGCCTTTTTGGCGACTTCTTCAACAAATTGGTTATTTTTTAAAGAGTTTTCTAAAAGAATAGAATGTTTGTCAATAGACTGGGTTAACTTGATAGTTAATTTATTTTGTCTTTCAATAACTTCGAAGAATTTTTCAAAATCTTTTTTATCAAGATTGTTTTTAACCATAAAGGCTAAATCGTTTTTAAATTGGTTAAAAGGTATTTTATTTTTTGAAATATCTGTAGAAATATCTTTTGAAATACCAAGATAATGGCTTATTTTTGAAGTTTTTAAAAGACATCTTGCAATGATTTGGTTGAGATTATTGCAATGATTTACGATTGTTTGAACACCAGCTTTACCAGAAGTAGAGAAAACGTATTCTTTCTTTTCAGTATTATCGTCAAGAGTTTTAATTTTGACTGTTTTACCTTTTTTATAGAAATGAGGAAAATCAATTTTATTATTCATTTATAATGTCAGTGATTTGTTTGATATTCTGGCGTAGACTATCAATTTTTAAAGACATGTTTCTTATTAAGTTATTATCTTTTCTCTCCGAGCTTTCTCCTATGTGGAGTGAATCCATAGAAATTCTTGGTCTAAGAGTTTCTCCTAGAGCTTTTTTATTTCTAGCTATATTTAAAACCCAAGAGTTTTCTTGAGGATTTATGTCGCAGAATTGTTTATCTTTGACATGGCCTATTTCTGAAAAGACATCATCAAGTTCGATGTACTCGTCTTTCTTATAGTCTATGCTATGGTGACTGTTGGTCAGGGCATATCCTATGAGATATGTTATGGTGAAAGGTTTATCACCTGGACTCATTAGGTCACTTCTTTCAAAGTGATGTATAAAAGATAAGGTTTTATCTATATTTGCAGATTTTAAATCCAGAGCAAACTTTGGATAGACTGAAAACATAAACTTTTGGTAAGCAAGGTTTCCCTTTGCAGCACCTAAGATGCAGTCCTGTCTGTCAGTAATTCTGTTGTCAATTAAGGCCATTTTTATGGGAGAATTTATTCCTGCTTGGAATTGGGATTTTAACAAAATTTTTACAGCTCCGATATGGACCATTCTAATTTTTGATCTAATCTCAACTGGAATACTTTTTAAGTTATTATGTATTTGTTCCTTAGTTAAAAGGGGTAGAAAGACAGCTCCTATTGTATCTTTTATGTCTACGGACATTTCTTTAGTACTAACAAAGTAGAAGATTTCATTTTTCCTTTTAAGGGGATTTAGAATACTAAGTTTAGAAGGAACATTTTTGAAAATGTTTTCTTTCTTTATTTTTAAATCAATTTTCTTAACTCGAGAGAGAAGGTCTTGTTTTATTAAAAGATTTGCATGAAAGCCGTCTTCATCTTCAACATAAGTTAAGATTTGTTTTTCTTCTGAATTATTTTCTTCAGTGTTGTTGAAAATTTCATTATTCATTTTAAGAAAAGCTAACAAGTTAAAATAAACTTTCTGAGTTTTGAAACTAATTTTTTATTTCTATCAAGATGTTCTTGATGTACTTTTTGCTTATGCAGGAGATACATACGTATATTAACCAAGTTTGGTATATATTCATGAGTATGTTTATTTTGTGCTTGTAGAATTCTGAAATCTATATGCACCAAGTCTTTTTTATTATTAAAAAGTATTTTTTTATGTTGAGAGATTTCAATCTCTTTATTATGAATATGTTCAAACTTTACTCTGTAAAGTGTTTTATTATAATGTAATGCCATATTTATCAAGGCTCTGATACCAGTAAAGTTTGAACATATTCATAATAAAACACTTTACAGAGTAAAGTTTGAACATATTCATAATAAAGAGATTGAAATCTCTCAACATAAAAAAATACTTTTTAATAATAAAAAAGACTTGGTGCATATAGATTTCAGAATTCTACAAGCACAAAATAAACATACTCATGAATATATACCAAACTTGGTTAATATACGTATGTATCTCCTGCATAAGCAAAAAGTACATCAAGAACATCTTGATAGAAATAAAAAATTAGTTTCAAAACTCAGAAAGTTTATTTTAACTTGTTAGCTTTTCTTAAAATGAATAATGAAATTTTCAACAACACTGAAGAAAATAATTCAGAAGAAAAACAAATCTTAACTTATGTTGAAGATGAAGACGGCTTTCATGCAAATCTTTTAATAAAACAAGACCTTCTCTCTCGAGTTAAGAAAATTGATTTAAAAATAAAGAAAGAAAACATTTTCAAAAATGTTCCTTCTAAACTTAGTATTCTAAATCCCCTTAAAAGGAAAAATGAAATCTTCTACTTTGTTAGTACTAAAGAAATGTCCGTAGACATAAAAGATACAATAGGAGCTGTCTTTCTACCCCTTTTAACTAAGGAACAAATACATAATAACTTAAAAAGTATTCCAGTTGAGATTAGATCAAAAATTAGAATGGTCCATATCGGAGCTGTAAAAATTTTGTTAAAATCCCAATTCCAAGCAGGAATAAATTCTCCCATAAAAATGGCCTTAATTGACAACAGAATTACTGACAGACAGGACTGCATCTTAGGTGCTGCAAAGGGAAACCTTGCTTACCAAAAGTTTATGTTTTCAGTCTATCCAAAGTTTGCTCTGGATTTAAAATCTGCAAATATAGATAAAACCTTATCTTTTATACATCACTTTGAAAGAAGTGACCTAATGAGTCCAGGTGATAAACCTTTCACCATAACATATCTCATAGGATATGCCCTGACCAACAGTCACCATAGCATAGACTATAAGAAAGACGAGTACATCGAACTTGATGATGTCTTTTCAGAAATAGGCCATGTCAAAGATAAACAATTCTGCGACATAAATCCTCAAGAAAACTCTTGGGTTTTAAATATAGCTAGAAATAAAAAAGCTCTAGGAGAAACTCTTAGACCAAGAATTTCTATGGATTCACTCCACATAGGAGAAAGCTCGGAGAGAAAAGATAATAACTTAATAAGAAACATGTCTTTAAAAATTGATAGTCTACGCCAGAATATCAAACAAATCACTGACATTATAAATGAATAATAAAATTGATTTTCCTCATTTCTATAAAAAAGGTAAAACAGTCAAAATTAAAACTCTTGACGATAATACTGAAAAGAAAGAATACATTTTCTCTACTTCTGGTAAAGCTGGTGTTCAAACAATCGTAAATCATTGCAATAATCTCAACCAAATCATTGCAAGATGTCTTTTAAAAACTTCAAAAATAAGCCATTATCTTGGTATTTCAAAAGATATTTCTACAGATATTTCAAAAAATAAAATACCTTTTAACCAATTTAAAAACGATTTAGCCTTTATGGTTAAAAACAATCTTGATAAAAAAGATTTTGAAAAATTCTTCGAAGTTATTGAAAGACAAAATAAATTAACTATCAAGTTAACCCAGTCTATTGACAAACATTCTATTCTTTTAGAAAACTCTTTAAAAAATAACCAATTTGTTGAAGAAGTCGCCAAAAAGGCAAATATTGAGGGCACTCTTAAGGAAACCAACATTAAGATCACTAATATACATGATCAGTTAAAACAACTAATAGGATGACCTCGATACCCGAGCTCAATAGATCAATCACCTCGATACCCGAGCTCAATAGATCAATCAATCTCCTTAATGAAAAAATAGATGGGCTGATTATAAACTTGGACTTAACATTCAATAAATACGTAACCATTACCCAGTTGGAAGTAGCATCTGCAAAAATTATTGCAGACATTACTAAAGAGTTATCTGAAAAGATTGACTCTTGCCCATGTAATAAAGACATACTTGAGCACATCAAGAATATCTCCATCATAGAACAAAAAACCAAGCCTGGAAAATATTCAGGTCTTAAGAAATACTCACCTCCCAATCCTAGTGTTGGAAACCCTGACTTAGGAAGCTCAAAAGATTCCCAGAAAATTAACATTTTCAAGAAAGAATAAAAATGAAAGAAACAATCTCTGAACGTCTCGAGAAATATTTCTTTAACCTTCAATATGAAGATTATGATAAAACTGACCAAAAGCTTATTCAGCTTTTATCTTTAGAAACTGAAGAATGTGAAGAATTGTATCAAAAAGAACCCAAACTTTTTGATCAATATTTTAGAATGACTAAAATAAATGAACCCGACACTGAATCAGAACAAGAAGATAATTTTAAAACAAATACAAAGACTGTTAAGTTCGAATATTCAGATATGGAAGATGATGAAGCAGAATCTTCTTATACAGCCACAAGAAGAGGCAATAAAAAGAAATACGAGTTCAAAATGCCTGTCCACAATGGAATTCCAAATAGTGGCCAAGGACCCAATACGATCAATGTACTCAATATTGATTGTATCCAAGATTTAAAACTCAGAGAAAGAGTTGTAGAAAAATGGGTTACTGAGATTTCACTAATCTTACAAACAAATCCAGATGAATTTGAAAAAGCAAAAAATGTTCTACTACTTTTAGAACACAAAACTGATGGAATCGTACAGAAATTCCTAAGAAACAATAATTGGAATGAAGAACTGCATGGCTCAGATCTTTTTGATAATCTCATAAATGTCATATACACTACTTTCTTAGGTCTTGATTATATTTCTAATAAAGACTTCACCATTAATAAGAAGGTTGACATAGCAAGAGTTTCAATGACTAAACTCCAATTACATGATATTAGTCTTCTCGACAAATACACATGTATGTATGAATCATATTTGTATGATATTCCACAGAGAAGCGAATATGCGCAATGGATATCTGCTTATCTCATGAAAATTCCAATTATTGGAGAAACCTGTACAGACAGATGGAAAAAAGAAGCTACTGGAGAAATCCAGCAAACCAGTCTTTCTTACGCAACAAAAATTGCAAAAGAAGAAATTGATAGAATCTGTCAAGACAGATATAAACAACAAAAGCTTAAAACAATAAGCAAAGATTGTTGTAGCATTCTCTCTGATTTCAAAAACTTTGATATTGGAAAGAAAAATTATACTAAGAAAAAGCATAAAAACAAAAAGAAATACAAATCTTTTTGGAAAAAGAAAAGAAAAAAATTTTCACCAGGAAAATACTTCAAGAAACCATCAAAAGAAACACCTAAGAAAACTACTTCTTGTCCGCAAGGAAAGAAAAAGTGTAGGTGTTGGATCTGCAATGAAGAAGGACACTACGCAAACGAATGTCCAAATAGAAAAAAATACCCTGACAAAGTCAAGGTTTTACAAACCGCTAACAATGGAGGCTATGAAGCTCTTGAAGAAGAGTATGATGGTACGCAACATGTTTTTATATATCATGTTGAAACAGAATCTTCATCAGACACTGAAGAATACGAATCAACAACGGATGACTCAGACTAGTCCCATACATACCTCGCTTTTCAGGGAGGAGGAGATTAACCATTTTTGCGTAAACCTCCAGAAGATTGATGATTCCCTTATCATGAATCTTACTAATCCAAACTCTATTTATGTTTCTGCCTTCCTTAACTTTAAAGGATATAAAAAATTTAGAGTACATTGTTTTGTAGACACAGGTGCATCTTTATGTCTTGCAAGCAAATTCGTCATTCCGGATGAACTCTGGGAAAACGCTCCCAAAGAAATTAGTGCCACTATTGCAAATGGTGAAACCATAAAAATTAATAAAGTTTGTAGAAATATTAATCTCGAACTTTCAGGAGAACATTTCAATGTTCCCACTATTTACCAACAAAATTCAGGAATTGATATCATAATTGGTAACAACTTCTGTCAAGTCTATGGACCATTCATACAATGGATAGATAGAATTGCCTTTCATCTTAATAATGATATGGTAATTATAAAAAAGGTTACAGAGGCCTATAGCAAAGGAAAACCAGGTTTTCTTGAAACTCAAGAAAAAGGTTCTAAAGAAAAACAAATTCCAGGTACTAATATAACTCATGAAGAGATTAATAAAGAAAGGATTATTTCTATTCAAACTACCAGGTTCAAACAGATTGAAGATCTTCTTGAAAAAGTTTGTTCTGAAAATCCTATTGATCCAAATAAAACCAAAGGATGGATGAAAGCTTCAATCAAGCTTATTGATCCCAAAACGGTTATTAGAGAAAAACCTATGGTTTACTCTCTACAAGATAGAGAAGAATTTTCCAAACAAATCAAAGAATTACTTGATATGAGACTAATTATAGAATCAAAATCCCCTCATATGTCTCCTGCCTTTCTTGTCAATAAAGAAGCAGAGAAAAGAAGAGGAAAGAAGCGAATGGTTGTTAACTACAAAGCAATTAATGATGCAACTATTGGAGACTCACATAATCTCCCCAATATGCACGAACTCTTGACTCTTCTACGAGGAAAAAACATTTATTCAAGTTTCGACTGCAAGTCAGGTTTCTGGCAAGTTCTACTTGATGAAGAATCGCAGCTTCTCACTGCCTTCACATGTCCTGATGGACTCTTTCAATGGAAAGTACTACCCTTTGGGCTTAAACAAGCTCCTAGTATTTTTCAAAGACACATGCAGAATGCTCTTCGAGGCCTTGAAGGTTTCTGCACTGTATACGTTGATGACATCATGATCTTCAGCAAAAATGAACAAGAACACTATGTTCATGTCACACAGGTTCTCAGAACTATTTTAAAACATGGTATAATACTTTCAAAAAAGAAAGCTCATCTTTTCAAAACAAAAATCAATTTTTTAGGTTTAGAAATAAATGAAGGTACCCATTGTCCTCAAAAGCATATTCTTGAACATTTACATGACTTTCCAAATGTTTTAGAAGACAAAAAGCAACTACAAAGATTTCTTGGTGTTTTAACTTATGCTGAAACATATATTGAAAAACTTGCAGCCATGAGAAAACCTTTACAGGCAAAATTAAAAAAAGATGTCATTTGGAATTGGTCAAATGCTGATACAGACTACATCAAAAAGATAAAGAAAGTTTTAATCAATTTTCCAAAACTTTATCTTCCAAACATTGAAGACAGTTTAATTATTGAAACTGATGCTTCTGATGAATTTTGGGGAGGTGTTTTAAAAGCTAAAAACCCCAAAAACGAAGAACAAATTTGCAGGTACACCTCTGGCAGTTTCAAAGCAGCTGAGAAAAACTACCATAGCAATGAAAAAGAATTACTCGCTGTAAAAAGAGTTATTACAAAATTCTCTGTATATTTAACACCAGTAAATTTCCTGGTTCGTACAGATAATAAAAATTTTACTTATTTCCTCCGAACTAAGATTGCAGGAGATAACAAATTAGGCCGGCTAATACGTTGGCAAGAGTGGTTTTCACGATATACTTTCACTGTTGAACATCTCGCAGGAAACAAAAACGTACTGGCAGACTGCCTCACCCGTGACTTCAGGTATACCTTACATCATCCATGATCTCACTCGCTCCTCTCGAGCCCTATAAAAGGATATGATCCTCATGACATATTTCCTCACAAAAACTTCACCTACAAAAAAGAGAGGGGGAGATTAGAGAAAAAAGTAAACAAAATTTGAGTTTACAAAAATGGAAGACCTCAACACTTTGAGGATGAAGAAACAAATGCTCCTCATAGAGCTATCTGCAATTGAGCAGAAAATCAACTTGTATGAACAAGTAACAACGGTCACCAATGTACCGGAAAGCGAAAGCTCAAAAACAAAGGCTATTCCAGTGCAAACGGCACCTGGTAAAGAATCAACAAATCCGTTGAAAGCTGATGCTTTGCTAAAAAGCATAATAAAGGAGACAGCTACTCCTCTTCCTGATGGAAAAACTAGCTTGTTGGTTGATACCAATCCTTGTACTGAAGGAATCAGTAAAATGACAACCTTGTCACCCATTAACAAATCTGTGCAGGAGTTTACACCAGATTACAAAAAAGCTCTTAACAAAGAAGCTGAAAGATTTTATGTAATCTACAAAGGACCTCATGCCGGTGTTCATACTGACTGGGGAATTACAGAAACATTCTGTAAAGTTGATAAAGTTACTTGCAAAAAATTCAGAAATGAAGCATCTGCAAGATTAAGCCTTGCCACTTATCAAGACGATACAAGCAAGACTAACCAACCACTTCTTCGACCAAAAATTCATAAAGTCAAAGAAGCTCACAGAGACCAAAGGTTTGACGTTCCAAATGACGTTCAACAAATGGTTAACTATCCTGAAATCTCTTTCGAAGACTTCAGAACAATCTGGAAGAAAGCAAGAGCTGCATGCCCAGAAGACCTTGTTCATGAAAAGTTTTTCACTACGGACAAGAAAACAAAAAGTCTGTTCAACTTCCTCGAAGGATCAGATGCAAAATTAGTCTACCAAGCCTTTCAAGCTGGACTAATCGACAATATCTACCCAAGTTGCAACCTTCAAGAACTCATTTTCTTCCCAAGCAACATGGTAGAATCCATTAAAAACTTTCGAAAGAAAGTACTTAAAGCAAAAGATAATCCGATCTACATCAGATGCATCTCTTCACTCCCAGAATGGATTCAAGAATCAACTCTTTCTCCATACCACTTTCTGGAAATTGGTCTTTCTAAAGCCAATAGAGATATTGAACAATCTCAACCAATGGAAGACAAAGATCTACCTTTTACAGAGATTCTTCATCCCAATCGCATCAATGGTTTAAGAAGAATATCAGAAAAAATCATCGAGATTATCTCTGGTTCAAAAAAGAAGATTAATTATACCAACTCGCATTGTATAATTACAAGCTGGAGTTACAACAACACCAGCCAAGAAGATCTTCGTCAAGCCTCCAAGTTTGGCGAAAAATTCATGAACAATAGCATGGAAGTATCCAATGCTACACGCCAACACTTCTGCCGACATGCAGAACAACTTTTTGAAGAACATCTTTGTCACTTTTGCGAAAGCAAAGATTCGGAGACAATGGAGGGACCCCCCTCTGAAGATGACAAATCATCATCATCTTAAAGAAAGATGCTTCACGTGTCAAATGGCCCCAGCCACTCAAAATAATAATGCGCTTCTTCATTATTAGAAGCTTTCTAGCTGTCCACAATAATGTAATCTTTTGTGGATAAAAACGTCATGCCTGACATATTAGGCAAGGATCAGACCCTCTCAATGTATCTATAAATTGAGAGTTATGTTTTGTTTGAAGGAATCGCAAGAACGAGTGCAAGAAAAAACACTCTCTATCTAGTAAATTTTCAGTTCAATGTCTAGTGAGTAATTCCTCCCTTAGAAGGGGAAAAATGTAAAATATTGTAAGAGTCTTCCCTTTTTGGGAACTCTGTTATCAATAAATCTTTGTTTTGTTATTTTTGAGTGTTCATACAATTTAGAGTGATGAAACTTGTAAGTGACAGAGTGTCAGGTCGACGATGATTAACAGTACCACAGGCACCATGCCAACAGGGAAAGCAACCACACAGACCAAAGAACGACACAGGCTGGCTTGAATAGTTTCTATCTATGTAAGTATAACACTCACTACAT
This sequence comes from Lactuca serriola, assembly GCF_051521515.1. Classification (NCBI taxonomy): domain Eukaryota; kingdom Viridiplantae; phylum Streptophyta; class Magnoliopsida; order Asterales; family Asteraceae; genus Lactuca; species Lactuca serriola. Next base: position 231,402,206 of record NC_136409.1, on the reverse strand, counting down.
CACAATTATACATTTATTGATACAAGAGTCTTCTTTTCACAATTTTTATATTTATTCCCTTCTTTGTTAAAACATAAATTCCGTACACATCCACACACCCCAACTGGTATAAACTTGGACTTAACATTCAATAAATACGTAACCATTACCCAGTTGGAAGTAGCATCTGCAAAAATTATTGCAGACATTACTAAAGAGTTATCTGAAAAGATTGACTCTTGCCCATGTAATAAAAACATACTTGAGCACATCAAGAATATCTCCATCATAGAACAAAAAACCAAGCCTGGAAAATATTCAGGTCTTAAGAAATACTCACCTCCCAATCCTAGTGTTGGAAACCCTGACTTAGGAAGCTCAAAAGATTCCCAGAAAATTAACATTTTCAAGAAAGAATAAAAATGAAAGAAACAATCTCTGAACGTCTCGAGAAATATTTCTTTAACCTTCAATATGAAGATTATGATAAAACTGACCAAAAGCTTATTCAGCTTTTATCTTTAGAAACTGAAGAATGTGAAGAATTGTATCAAAAAGAACCCAAACTTTTTGATCAATATTTTAGAATGACTAAAATAAATGAACCCGACACTGAATCAGAACAAGAAGATAATTTTAAAACAAATACAAAGACTGTTAAGTTCGAATATTCAGATATGGAAGATGATGAAGCAGAATCTTCTTATACAGCCACAAGAAGAGGCAATAAAAAGAAATACGAGTTCAAAATGCCTGTCCACAATGGAATTCCAAATAGTGGCCAAGGACCCAATACGATCAATGTACTCAATATTGATTGTATCCAAGATTTAAAACTCAGAGAAAGAGTTGTAGAAAAATGGGTTACTGAGATTTCACTAATCTTACAAACAAATCCAGATGAATTTGAAAAAGCAAAAAATGTTCTACTACTTTTAGAACACAAAACTGATGGAATCGTACAGAAATTCCTAAGAAACAATAATTGGAATGAAGAACTGCATGGCTCAGATCTTTTTGATAATCTCATAAATGTCATATACACTACTTTCTTAGGTCTTGATTATATTTCTAATAAAGACTTCACCATTAATAAGAAGGTTGACATAGCAAGAGTTTCAATGACTAAACTCCAATTACATGATATTAGTCTTCTCGACAAATACACATGTATGTATGAATCATATTTGTATGATATTCCACAGAGAAGCGAATATGCGCAATGGATATCTGCTTATCTCATGAAAATTCCAATTATTGGAGAAACCTGTACAGACAGATGGAAAAAAGAAGCTACTGGAGAAATCCAGCAAACCAGTCTTTCTTACGCAACAAAAATTGCAAAAGAAGAAATTGATAGAATCTGTCAAGACAGATATAAACAACAAAAGCTTAAAACAATAAGCAAAGATTGTTGTAGCATTCTCTCTGATTTCAAAAACTTTGATATTGGAAAGAAAAATTATACTAAGAAAAAGCATAAAAACAAAAAGAAATACAAATCTTTTTGGAAAAAGAAAAGAAAAAAATTTTCACCAGGAAAATACTTCAAGAAACCATCAAAAGAAACACCTAAGAAAACTACTTCTTGTCCGCAAGGAAAGAAAAAGTGTAGGTGTTGGATCTGCAATGAAGAAGGACACTACGCAAACGAATGTCCAAATAGAAAAAAATACCCTGACAAAGTCAAGGTTTTACAAACCGCTAACAATGGAGGCTATGAAGCTCTTGAAGAAGAGTATGATGGTACGCAACATGTTTTTATATATCATGTTGAAACAGAATCTTCATCAGACACTGAAGAATACGAATCAACAACGGATGACTCAGACTAGTCCCATACATACCTCGCTTTTCAGGGAGGAGGAGATTAACCATTTTTGCGTAAACCTCCAGAAGATTGATGATTCCCTTATCATGAATCTTACTAATCCAAACTCTATTTATGTTTCTGCCTTCCTTAACTTTAAAGGATATAAAAAATTTAGAGTACATTGTTTTGTAGACACAGGTGCATCTTTATGTCTTGCAAGCAAATTCGTCATTCCGGATGAACTCTGGGAAAACGCTCCCAAAGAAATTAGTGCCACTATTGCAAATGGTGAAACCATAAAAATTAATAAAGTTTGTAGAAATATTAATCTCGAACTTTCAGGAGAACATTTCAATGTTCCCACTATTTACCAACAAAATTCAGGAATTGATATCATAATTGGTAACAACTTCTGTCAAGTCTATGGACCATTCATACAATGGATAGATAGAATTGCCTTTCATCTTAATAATGATATGGTAATTATAAAAAAGGTTACAGAGGCCTATAGCAAAGGAAAACCAGGTTTTCTTGAAACTCAAGAAAAAGGTTCTAAAGAAAAACAAATTCCAGGTACTAATATAACTCATGAAGAGATTAATAAAGAAAGGATTATTTCTATTCAAACTACCAGGTTCAAACAGATTGAAGATCTTCTTGAAAAAGTTTGTTCTGAAAATCCTATTGATCCAAATAAAACCAAAGGATGGATGAAAGCTTCAATCAAGCTTATTGATCCCAAAACGGTTATTAGAGAAAAACCTATGGTTTACTCTCTACAAGATAGAGAAGAATTTTCCAAACAAATCAAAGAATTACTTGATATGAGACTAATTATAGAATCAAAATCCCCTCATATGTCTCCTGCCTTTCTTGTCAATAAAGAAGCAGAGAAAAGAAGAGGAAAGAAGCGAATGGTTGTTAACTACAAAGCAATTAATGATGCAACTATTGGAGACTCACATAATCTCCCCAATATGCACGAACTCTTGACTCTTCTACGAGGAAAAAACATTTATTCAAGTTTCGACTGCAAGTCAGGTTTCTGGCAAGTTCTACTTGATGAAGAATCGCAGCTTCTCACTGCCTTCACATGTCCTGATGGACTCTTTCAATGGAAAGTACTACCCTTTGGGCTTAAACAAGCTCCTAGTATTTTTCAAAGACACATGCAGAATGCTCTTCGAGGCCTTGAAGGTTTCTGCACTGTATACGTTGATGACATCATGATCTTCAGCAAAAATGAACAAGAACACTATGTTCATGTCACACAGGTTCTCAGAACTATTTTAAAACATGGTATAATACTTTCAAAAAAGAAAGCTCATCTTTTCAAAACAAAAATCAATTTTTTAGGTTTAGAAATAAATGAAGGTACCCATTGTCCTCAAAAGCATATTCTTGAACATTTACATGACTTTCCAAATGTTTTAGAAGACAAAAAGCAACTACAAAGATTTCTTGGTGTTTTAACTTATGCTGAAACATATATTGAAAAACTTGCAGCCATGAGAAAACCTTTACAGGCAAAATTAAAAAAAGATGTCATTTGGAATTGGTCAAATGCTGATACAGACTACATCAAAAAGATAAAGAAAGTTTTAATCAATTTTCCAAAACTTTATCTTCCAAACATTGAAGACAGTTTAATTATTGAAACTGATGCTTCTGATGAATTTTGGGGAGGTGTTTTAAAAGCTAAAAACCCCAAAAACGAAGAACAAATTTGCAGGTACACCTCTGGCAGTTTCAAAGCAGCTGAGAAAAACTACCATAGCAATGAAAAAGAATTACTCGCTGTAAAAAGAGTTATTACAAAATTCTCTGTATATTTAACACCAGTAAATTTCCTGGTTCGTACAGATAATAAAAATTTTACTTATTTCCTCCGAACTAAGATTGCAGGAGATAACAAATTAGGCCGGCTAATACGTTGGCAAGAGTGGTTTTCACGATATACTTTCACTGTTGAACATCTCGCAGGAAACAAAAACGTACTGGCAGACTGCCTCACCCGTGACTTCAGGTATACCTTACATCATCCATGATCTCACTCGCTCCTCTCGAGCCCTATAAAAGGATATGATCCTCATGACATATTTCCTCACAAAAACTTCACCTACAAAAAAGAGAGGGGGAGATTAGAGAAAAAAGTAAACAAAATTTGAGTTTACAAAAATGGAAGACCTCAACACTTTGAGGATGAAGAAACAAATGCTCCTCATAGAGCTATCTGCAATTGAGCAGAAAATCAACTTGTATGAACAAGTAACAACGGTCACCAATGTACCGGAAAGCGAAAGCTCAAAAACAAAGGCTATTCCAGTGCAAACGGCACCTGGTAAAGAATCAACAAATCCGTTGAAAGCTGATGCTTTGCTAAAAAGCATAATAAAGGAGACAGCTACTCCTCTTCCTGATGGAAAAACTAGCTTGTTGGTTGATACCAATCCTTGTACTGAAGGAATCAGTAAAATGACAACCTTGTCACCCATTAACAAATCTGTGCAGGAGTTTACACCAGATTACAAAAAAGCTCTTAACAAAGAAGCTGAAAGATTTTATGTAATCTACAAAGGACCTCATGCCGGTGTTCATACTGACTGGGGAATTACAGAAACATTCTGTAAAGTTGATAAAGTTACTTGCAAAAAATTCAGAAATGAAGCATCTGCAAGATTAAGCCTTGCCACTTATCAAGACGATACAAGCAAGACTAACCAACCACTTCTTCGACCAAAAATTCATAAAGTCAAAGAAGCTCACAGAGACCAAAGGTTTGACGTTCCAAATGACGTTCAACAAATGGTTAACTATCCTGAAATCTCTTTCGAAGACTTCAGAACAATCTGGAAGAAAGCAAGAGCTGCATGCCCAGAAGACCTTGTTCATGAAAAGTTTTTCACTACGGACAAGAAAACAAAAAGTCTGTTCAACTTCCTCGAAGGATCAGATGCAAAATTAGTCTACCAAGCCTTTCAAGCTGGACTAATCGACAATATCTACCCAAGTTGCAACCTTCAAGAACTCATTTTCTTCCCAAGCAACATGGTAGAATCCATTAAAAACTTTCGAAAGAAAGTACTTAAAGCAAAAGATAATCCGATCTACATCAGATGCATCTCTTCACTCCCAGAATGGATTCAAGAATCAACTCTTTCTCCATACCACTTTCTGGAAATTGGTCTTTCTAAAGCCAATAGAGATATTGAACAATCTCAACCAATGGAAGACAAAGATCTACCTTTTACAGAGATTCTTCATCCCAATCGCATCAATGGTTTAAGAAGAATATCAGAAAAAATCATCGAGATTATCTCTGGTTCAAAAAAGAAGATTAATTATACCAACTCGCATTGTATAATTACAAGCTGGAGTTACAACAACACCAGCCAAGAAGATCTTCGTCAAGCCTCCAAGTTTGGCGAAAAATTCATGAACAATAGCATGGAAGTATCCAATGCTACACGCCAACACTTCTGCCGACATGCAGAACAACTTTTTGAAGAACATCTTTGTCACTTTTGCGAAAGCAAAGATTCGGAGACAATGGAGGGACCCCCCTCTGAAGATGACAAATCATCATCATCTTAAAGAAAGATGCTTCACGTGTCAAATGGCCCCAGCCACTCAAAATAATAATGCGCTTCTTCATTATTAGAAGCTTTCTAGCTGTCCACAATAATGTAATCTTTTGTGGATAAAAACGTCATGCCTGACATATTAGGCAAGGATCAGACCCTCTCAATGTATCTATAAATTGAGAGTTATGTTTTGTTTGAAGGAATGGCAAGAACGAGTGCAAGAAAAAACACTCTCTATCTAGTAAATTTTCAGTTCAATGTCTAGTGAGTAATTCCTCCCTTAGAAGGGGAAAAATGTAAAATATTGTAAGAGTCTTCCCTTTTTGGGAACTCTGTTATCAATAAATCTTTGTTTTGTTATTTTTGAGTGTTCATACAATTTAGAGTGATGAAACTTGTAAGTGACAGAGTGTCAGGTCGACGATGATTAACAGTACCACAGGCACCATGCCAACAGGGAAAGCAACCACACAGACCAAAGAACGACACAGGCTGGCTTGAATAGTTTCTATCTATGTAAGTATAACACTCACTACATCACAATTATACATTTATTGATACAAGAGTCTTCTTTTCACAATTTTTATATTTATTCCCTTCTTTGTTAAAACATAAATTCCGTACACATCCACACACCCCAACTGGTATCAGAGCCTTGATAAATATGGCATTACATTATAATAAAACACTTTACAGAGTAAAGTTTGAACATATTCATAATAAAGAGATTGAAATCTCTCAACATAAAAAAATACTTTTTAATAATAAAAAAGACTTGGTGCATATAGATTTCAGAATTCTACAAGCACAAAATAAACATACTCATGAATATATACCAAACTTGGTTAATATACGTATGTATCTCCTGCATAAGCAAAAAGTACATCAAGAACATCTTGATAGAAATAAAAAATTAGTTTCAAAACTCAGAAAGTTTATTTTAACTTGTTAGCTTTTCTTAAAATGAATAATGAAATTTTCAACAACACTGAAGAAAATAATTCAGAAGAAAAACAAATCTTAACTTATGTTGAAGATGAAGACGGCTTTCATGCAAATCTTTTAATAAAACAAGACCTTCTCTCTCGAGTTAAGAAAATTGATTTAAAAATAAAGAAAGAAAACATTTTCAAAAATGTTCCTTCTAAACTTAGTATTCTAAATCCCCTTAAAAGGAAAAATGAAATCTTCTACTTTGTTAGTACTAAAGAAATGTCCGTAGACATAAAAGATACAATAGGAGCTGTCTTTCTACCCCTTTTAACTAAGGAACAAATACATAATAACTTAAAAAGTATTCCAGTTGAGATTAGATCAAAAATTAGAATGGTCCATATCGGAGCTGTAAAAATTTTGTTAAAATCCCAATTCCAAGCAGGAATAAATTCTCCCATAAAAATGGCCTTAATTGACAACAGAATTACTGACAGACAGGACTGCATCTTAGGTGCTGCAAAGGGAAACCTTGCTTACCAAAAGTTTATGTTTTCAGTCTATCCAAAGTTTGCTCTGGATTTAAAATCTGCAAATATAGATAAAACCTTATCTTTTATACATCACTTTGAAAGAAGTGACCTAATGAGTCCAGGTGATAAACCTTTCACCATAACATATCTCATAGGATATGCCCTGACCAACAGTCACCATAGCATAGACTATAAGAAAGACGAGTACATCGAACTTGATGATGTCTTTTCAGAAATAGGCCATGTCAAAGATAAACAATTCTGCGACATAAATCCTCAAGAAAACTCTTGGGTTTTAAATATAGCTAGAAATAAAAAAGCTCTAGGAGAAACTCTTAGACCAAGAATTTCTATGGATTCACTCCACATAGGAGAAAGCTCGGAGAGAAAAGATAATAACTTAATAAGAAACATGTCTTTAAAAATTGATAGTCTACGCCAGAATATCAAACAAATCACTGACATTATAAATGAATAATAAAATTGATTTTCCTCATTTCTATAAAAAAGGTAAAACAGTCAAAATTAAAACTCTTGACGATAATACCGAAAGAAAGAACATTAAAGCCATCGTAAAGCCGGTGTTCAAACAATCGTAAATCATTGCAATAATCTCAACCAAATCACTGCAAGATGTCTTTTAAAAACTTCAAAAAATAGTTTCATTATCTTGGTATTTCAAAAGATATTTTCATGTATTTCAAAAAATAAATACCTTTTAACCAATTTAAAAACGATTTAGCTCTTTACAGTTAAAAATAATCTTGATAAAAGATTTTGAAAAATTCTTCGGTTATTGAAAGACAAAATAAATTAACTATCAAGTTAAACTCACTTCATTGACAAACATTCTATTCTTTAGAAAACTCTTTAAAAAATAACCAATTTGCTAGAAGAAGTCGCCAAAAAGGCAAATATTGAGGGCACTCTTAATAAACCAACATTAAGATCACTAATATACATGGATCGCTAAAACAACTAATAGGATGACTCCGATACCCGAGCTCAATGTATCACCGCCCCGATACTCCGAGCTCAATAGATCAATCAATCTCCTTAATGAAAAAATAGATGGGCTGATTATAAACTTGACCTCAACATTCAATAAATACGTAACCATTACCCATTGAAGTAGCATCTCAGAAAAATTATTGCGTACATTACTAAAGAGTTATCCTAAAAGATTGACTCTGCTCCATGTAATAAAGACATACTCGAGCACATCAAGAATGACCTCCATCATAACAAAAAACCAAGCCCTCGAAAATATTCAGGTCTTAAGAAATACTCACCTCCCAATCCTGTTGGAAACCCCGACTTAGGAAGCTCAAAGATTCTTTAAAAATTAACATTTTCAAGAAAGAATAAAAATGAAAGAAACAATCTCCTCGAACGTCTCGAGAAATATTTCTTTAACCTTCAATATGAAGATTATGATAAAATCGACCAAAAGCTTATTCAGCCTTTTATCTTTAGAAACCGAAGAATGGAAGCACTGTATCAAAAAGAACCAAACTTTTTGATCAATATTTTAGAATGACTAAAATAAATGAACCCGACACCGAATTTGGTCAAGAAGATAATTTTAAAACAAATACAAAGACTGTTAAGTTCGAATATTCGCATATGGAAGATGATGCTTAATCTTTATACGTGCCCACAAGAAATAGAAGTAATAAAAAGAAATACGAGTTCAAATGCCGTCCACAATGGAATTCAAATAGTGGCCAAGGACCCAATACGATCAATGTACTCAATATTGATTGTATCCAAGATTTAAACTCGTAGAAAGAGTTGTAGAAAAATGGGTTACCGAGATTTCACTAATCTTACAAACAAATCCAGATGAATTTGAAAAAGCAAAATGTTCTACTACTGTAGAAACACAAAACCGATGGAATCGGTAATAAATTCCTAAGAAACAATAATTGGAATGAAGAACCGCATGGGTCGATCTTTGATAATCTCATAAATGTCATATACATCTACTTTCAGTGTCTTGATTATATTTCTAATAAAGACTTCACCATTAATAAGAAGGTTGACATAGCAAGAGTTTCAATGACTAACTCCAATTACATGATATTAGTCTTCTCGACAAATACACATGTATGTATGAATCATATTTGTATGATATTCCACAGAGAAGCGAATATGCGCAATGGATATCTGCTTATCTCATGAAAATTCCAATTATTGGAGAAACCTGTACAGACAGATGGAAAAAAGAAGCTACTGGAGAAATCCAGCAAACCAGTCTTTCTTACGCAACAAAAATTGCAAAAGAAGAAATTGATAGAATCTGTCAAGACAGATATAAACAACAAAAGCTTAAAACAATAAGCAAAGATTGTTGTAGCATTCTCTCTGATTTCAAAAACTTTGATATTGGAAAGAAAAATTATACTAAGAAAAAGCATAAAAACAAAAAGAAATACAAATCTTTTTGGAAAAAGAAAAGAAAAAAATTTTCACCAGGAAAATACTTCAAGAAACCATCAAAAGAAACACCTAAGAAAACTACTTCTTGTCCGCAAGGAAAGAAAAAGTGTAGGTGTTGGATCTGCAATGAAGAAGGACACTACGCAAACGAATGTCCAAATAGAAAAAAATACCCTGACAAAGTCAAGGTTTTACAAACCGCTAACAATGGAGGCTATGAAGCTCTTGAAGAAGAGTATGATGGTACGCAACATGTTTTTATATATCATGTTGAAACAGAATCTTCATCAGACACTGAAGAATACGAATCAACAACGGATGACTCAGACTAGTCCCATACATACCTCGCTTTTCAGGGAGGAGGAGATTAACCATTTTTGCGTAAACCTCCAGAAGATTGATGATTCCCTTATCATGAATCTTACTAATCCAAACTCTATTTATGTTTCTGCCTTCCTTAACTTTAAAGGATATAAAAAATTTAGAGTACATTGTTTTGTAGACACAGGTGCATCTTTATGTCTTGCAAGCAAATTCGTCATTCCGGATGAACTCTGGGAAAACGCTCCCAAAGAAATTAGTGCCACTATTGCAAATGGTGAAACCATAAAAATTAATAAAGTTTGTAGAAATATTAATCTCGAACTTTCAGGAGAACATTTCAATGTTCCCACTATTTACCAACAAAATTCAGGAATTGATATCATAATTGGTAACAACTTCTGTCAAGTCTATGGACCATTCATACAATGGATAGATAGAATTGCCTTTCATCTTAATAATGATATGGTAATTATAAAAAAGGTTACAGAGGCCTATAGCAAAGGAAAACCAGGTTTTCTTGAAACTCAAGAAAAAGGTTCTAAAGAAAAACAAATTCCAGGTACTAATATAACTCATGAAGAGATTAATAAAGAAAGGATTATTTCTATTCAAACTACCAGGTTCAAACAGATTGAAGATCTTCTTGAAAAAGTTTGTTCTGAAAATCCTATTGATCCAAATAAAACCAAAGGATGGATGAAAGCTTCAATCAAGCTTATTGATCCCAAAACGGTTATTAGAGAAAAACCTATGGTTTACTCTCTACAAGATAGAGAAGAATTTTCCAAACAAATCAAAGAATTACTTGATATGAGACTAATTATAGAATCAAAATCCCCTCATATGTCTCCTGCCTTTCTTGTCAATAAAGAAGCAGAGAAAAGAAGAGGAAAGAAGCGAATGGTTGTTAACTACAAAGCAATTAATGATGCAACTATTGGAGACTCACATAATCTCCCCAATATGCACGAACTCTTGACTCTTCTACGAGGAAAAAACATTTATTCAAGTTTCGACTGCAAGTCAGGTTTCTGGCAAGTTCTACTTGATGAAGAATCGCAGCTTCTCACTGCCTTCACATGTCCTGATGGACTCTTTCAATGGAAAGTACTACCCTTTGGGCTTAAACAAGCTCCTAGTATTTTTCAAAGACACATGCAGAATGCTCTTCGAGGCCTTGAAGGTTTCTGCACTGTATACGTTGATGACATCATGATCTTCAGCAAAAATGAACAAGAACACTATGTTCATGTCACACAGGTTCTCAGAACTATTTTAAAACATGGTATAATACTTTCAAAAAAGAAAGCTCATCTTTTCAAAACAAAAATCAATTTTTTAGGTTTAGAAATAAATGAAGGTACCCATTGTCCTCAAAAGCATATTCTTGAACATTTACATGACTTTCCAAATGTTTTAGAAGACAAAAAGCAACTACAAAGATTTCTTGGTGTTTTAACTTATGCTGAAACATATATTGAAAAACTTGCAGCCATGAGAAAACCTTTACAGGCAAAATTAAAAAAAGATGTCATTTGGAATTGGTCAAATGCTGATACAGACTACATCAAAAAGATAAAGAAAGTTTTAATCAATTTTCCAAAACTTTATCTTCCAAACATTGAAGACAGTTTAATTATTGAAACTGATGCTTCTGATGAATTTTGGGGAGGTGTTTTAAAAGCTAAAAACCCCAAAAACGAAGAACAAATTTGCAGGTACACCTCTGGCAGTTTCAAAGCAGCTGAGAAAAACTACCATAGCAATGAAAAAGAATTACTCGCTGTAAAAAGAGTTATTACAAAATTCTCTGTATATTTAACACCAGTAAATTTCCTGGTTCGTACAGATAATAAAAATTTTACTTATTTCCTCCGAACTAAGATTGCAGGAGATAACAAATTAGGCCGGCTAATACGTTGGCAAGAGTGGTTTTCACGATATACTTTCACTGTTGAACATCTCGCAGGAAACAAAAACGTACTGGCAGACTGCCTCACCCGTGACTTCAGGTATACCTTACATCATCCATGATCTCACTCGCTCCTCTCGAGCCCTATAAAAGGATATGATCCTCATGACATATTTCCTCACAAAAACTTCACCTACAAAAAAGAGAGGGGGAGATTAGAGAAAAAAGTAAACAAAATTTGAGTTTACAAAAATGGAAGACCTCAACACTTTGAGGATGAAGAAACAAATGCTCCTCATAGAGCTATCTGCAATTGAGCAGAAAATCAACTTGTATGAACAAGTAACAACGGTCACCAATGTACCGGAAAGCGAAAGCTCAAAAACAAAGGCTATTCCAGTGCAAACGGCACCTGGTAAAGAATCAACAAATCCGTTGAAAGCTGATGCTTTGCTAAAAAGCATAATAAAGGAGACAGCTACTCCTCTTCCTGATGGAAAAACTAGCTTGTTGGTTGATACCAATCCTTGTACTGAAGGAATCAGTAAAATGACAACCTTGTCACCCATTAACAAATCTGTGCAGGAGTTTACACCAGATTACAAAAAAGCTCTTAACAAAGAAGCTGAAAGATTTTATGTAATCTACAAAGGACCTCATGCCGGTGTTCATACTGACTGGGGAATTACAGAAACATTCTGTAAAGTTGATAAAGTTACTTGCAAAAAATTCAGAAATGAAGCATCTGCAAGATTAAGCCTTGCCACTTATCAAGACGATACAAGCAAGACTAACCAACCACTTCTTCGACCAAAAATTCATAAAGTCAAAGAAGCTCACAGAGACCAAAGGTTTGACGTTCCAAATGACGTTCAACAAATGGTTAACTATCCTGAAATCTCTTTCGAAGACTTCAGAACAATCTGGAAGAAAGCAAGAGCTGCATGCCCAGAAGACCTTGTTCATGAAAAGTTTTTCACTACGGACAAGAAAACAAAAAGTCTGTTCAACTTCCTCGAAGGATCAGATGCAAAATTAGTCTACCAAGCCTTTCAAGCTGGACTAATCGACAATATCTACCCAAGTTGCAACCTTCAAGAACTCATTTTCTTCCCAAGCAACATGGTAGAATCCATTAAAAACTTTCGAAAGAAAGTACTTAAAGCAAAAGATAATCCGATCTACATCAGATGCATCTCTTCACTCCCAGAATGGATTCAAGAATCAACTCTTTCTCCATACCACTTTCTGGAAATTGGTCTTTCTAAAGCCAATAGAGATATTGAACAATCTCAACCAATGGAAGACAAAGATCTACCTTTTACAGAGATTCTTCATCCCAATCGCATCAATGGTTTAAGAAGAATATCAGAAAAAATCATCGAGATTATCTCTGGTTCAAAAAAGAAGATTAATTATACCAACTCGCATTGTATAATTACAAGCTGGAGTTACAACAACACCAGCCAAGAAGATCTTCGTCAAGCCTCCAAGTTTGGCGAAAAATTCATGAACAATAGCATGGAAGTATCCAATGCTACACGCCAACACTTCTGCCGACATGCAGAACAACTTTTTGAAGAACATCTTTGTCACTTTTGCGAAAGCAAAGATTCGGAGACAATGGAGGGACCCCCCTCTGAAGATGACAAATCATCATCATCTTAAAGAAAGATGCTTCACGTGTCAAATGGCCCCAGCCACTCAAAATAATAATGCGCTTCTTCATTATTAGAAGCTTTCTAGCTGTCCACAATAATGTAATCTTTTGTGGATAAAAACGTCATGCCTGACATATTAGGCAAGGATCAGACCCTCTCAATGTATCTATAAATTGAGAGTTATGTTTTGTTTGAAGGAATGGCAAGAACGAGTGCAAGAAAAAACACTCTCTATCTAGTAAATTTTCAGTTCAATGTCTAGTGAGTAATTCCTCCCTTAGAAGGGGAAAAATGTAAAATATTGTAAGAGTCTTCCCTTTTTGGGAACTCTGTTATCAATAAATCTTTGTTTTGTTATTTTTGAGTGTTCATACAATTTAGAGTGATGAAACTTGTAAGTGACAGAGTGTCAGGTCGACGATGATTAACAGTACCACAGGCACCATGCCAACAGGGAAAGCAACCACACAGACCAAAGAACGACACAGGCTGGCTTGAATAGTTTCTATCTATGTAAGTATAACACTCACTACATCACAATTATACATTTATTGATACAAGAGTCTTCTTTTCACAATTTTTATATTTATTCCCTTCTTTGTTAAAACATAAATTCCGTACACATCCACACACCCCAACTGCTCTGATACCAGTTGGGGTGTGTGGATGTGTACGGAATTTATGTTTTAACAAAGAAGGGAATAAATATAAAAATTGTGAAAAGAAGACTCTTGTATCAATAAATGTATAATTGTGATGTAGTGAGTGTTATACTTACATAGATAGAAACTATTCAAGCCAGCCTGTGTCGTTCTTTGGTCTGTGTGGTTGCTTTCCCTGTTGGCATGGTGCCTGTGGTACTGTTAATCATCGTCGACCTGACACTCTGTCACTTACAAGTTTCATCACTCTAAATTGTATGAACACTCAAAAATAACAAAACAAAGATTTATTGATAACAGAGTTCCCAAAAAGGGAAGACTCTTACAATATTTTACATTTTTCCCCTTCTAAGGGAGGAATTACTCACTAGACATTGAACTGAAAATTTACTAGATAGAGAGTGTTTTTTCTTGCACTCGTTCTTGCCATTCCTTCAAACAAAACATAACTCTCAATTTATAGATACATTGAGAGGGTCTGATCCTTGCCTAATATGTCAGGCATGACGTTTTTATCCACAAAAGATTACATTATTGTGGACAGCTAGAAAGCTTCTAATAATGAAGAAGCGCATTATTATTTTGAGTGGCTGGGGCCATTTGACACGTGAAGCATCTTTCTTTAAGATGATGATGATTTGTCATCTTCAGAGGGGGGTCCCTCCATTGTCTCCGAATCTTTGCTTTCGCAAAAGTGACAAAGATGTTCTTCAAAAAGTTGTTCTGCATGTCGGCAGAAGTGTTGGCGTGTAGCATTGGATACTTCCATGCTATTGTTCATGAATTTTTCGCCAAACTTGGAGGCTTGACGAAGATCTTCTTGGCTGGTGTTGTTGTAACTCCAGCTTGTAATTATACAATGCGAGTTGGTATAATTAATCTTCTTTTTTGAACCAGAGATAATCTCGATGATTTTTTCTGATATTCTTCTTAAACCATTGATGCGATTGGGATGAAGAATCTCTGTAAAAGGTAGATCTTTGTCTTCCATTGGTTGAGATTGTTCAATATCTCTATTGGCTTTAGAAAGACCAATTTCCAGAAAGTGGTATGGAGAAAGAGTTGATTCTTGAATCCATTCTGGGAGTGAAGAGATGCATCTGATGTAGATCGGATTATCTTTTGCTTTAAGTACTTTCTTTCGAAAGTTTTTAATGGATTCTACCATGTTGCTTGGGAAGAAAATGAGTTCTTGAAGGTTGCAACTTGGGTAGATATTGTCGATTAGTCCAGCTTGAAAGGCTTGGTAGACTAATTTTGCATCTGATCCTTCGAGGAAGTTGAACAGACTTTTTGTTTTCTTGTCCGTAGTGAAAAACTTTTCATGAACAAGGTCTTCTGGGCATGCAGCTCTTGCTTTCTTCCAGATTGTTCTGAAGTCTTCGAAAGAGATTTCAGGATAGTTAACCATTTGTTGAACGTCATTTGGAACGTCAAACCTTTGGTCTCTGTGAGCTTCTTTGACTTTATGAATTTTTGGTCGAAGAAGTGGTTGGTTAGTCTTGCTTGTATCGTCTTGATAAGTGGCAAGGCTTAATCTTGCAGATGCTTCATTTCTGAATTTTTTGCAAGTAACTTTATCAACTTTACAGAATGTTTCTGTAATTCCCCAGTCAGTATGAACACCGGCATGAGGTCCTTTGTAGATTACATAAAATCTTTCAGCTTCTTTGTTAAGAGCTTTTTTGTAATCTGGTGTAAACTCCTGCACAGATTTGTTAATGGGTGACAAGGTTGTCATTTTACTGATTCCTTCAGTACAAGGATTGGTATCAACCAACAAGCTAGTTTTTCCATCAGGAAGAGGAGTAGCTGTCTCCTTTATTATGCTTTTTAGCAAAGCATCAGCTTTCAACGGATTTGTTGATTCTTTACCAGGTGCCGTTTGCACTGGAATAGCCTTTGTTTTTGAGCTTTCGCTTTCCGGTACATTGGTGACCGTTGTTACTTGTTCATACAAGTTGATTTTCTGCTCAATTGCAGATAGCTCTATGAGGAGCATTTGTTTCTTCATCCTCAAAGTGTTGAGGTCTTCCATTTTTGTAAACTCAAATTTTGTTTACTTTTTTCTCTAATCTCCCCCTCTCTTTTTTGTAGGTGAAGTTTTTGTGAGGAAATATGTCATGAGGATCATATCCTTTTATAGGGCTCGAGAGGAGCGAGTGAGATCATGGATGATGTAAGGTATACCTGAAGTCACGGGTGAGGCAGTCTGCCAGTACGTTTTTGTTTCCTGCGAGATGTTCAACAGTGAAAGTATATCGTGAAAACCACTCTTGCCAACGTATTAGCCGGCCTAATTTGTTATCTCCTGCAATCTTAGTTCGGAGGAAATAAGTAAAATTTTTATTATCTGTACGAACCAGGAAATTTACTGGTGTTAAATATACAGAGAATTTTGTAATAACTCTTTTTACAGCGAGTAATTCTTTTTCATTGCTATGGTAGTTTTTCTCAGCTGCTTTGAAACTGCCAGAGGTGTACCTGCAAATTTGTTCTTCGTTTTTGGGGTTTTTAGCTTTTAAAACACCTCCCCAAAATTCATCAGAAGCATCAGTTTCAATAATTAAACTGTCTTCAATGTTTGGAAGATAAAGTTTTGGAAAATTGATTAAAACTTTCTTTATCTTTTTGATGTAGTCTGTATCAGCATTTGACCAATTCCAAATGACATCTTTTTTTAATTTTGCCTGTAAAGGTTTTCTCATGGCTGCAAGTTTTTCAATATATGTTTCAGCATAAGTTAAAACACCAAGAAATCTTTGTAGTTGCTTTTTGTCTTCTAAAACATTTGGAAAGTCATGTAAATGTTCAAGAATATGCTTTTGAGGACAATGGGTACCTTCATTTATTTCTAAACCTAAAAAATTGATTTTTGTTTTGAAAAGATGAGCTTTCTTTTTTGAAAGTATTATACCATGTTTTAAAATAGTTCTGAGAACCTGTGTGACATGAACATAGTGTTCTTGTTCATTTTTGCTGAAGATCATGATGTCATCAACGTATACAGTGCAGAAACCTTCAAGGCCTCGAAGAGCATTCTGCATGTGTCTTTGAAAAATACTAGGAGCTTGTTTAAGCCCAAAGGGTAGTACTTTCCATTGAAAGAGTCCATCAGGACATGTGAAGGCAGTGAGAAGCTGCGATTCTTCATCAAGTAGAACTTGCCAGAAACCTGACTTGCAGTCGAAACTTGAATAAATGTTTTTTCCTCGTAGAAGAGTCAAGAGTTCGTGCATATTGGGGAGATTATGTGAGTCTCCAATAGTTGCATCATTAATTGCTTTGTAGTTAACAACCATTCGCTTCTTTCCTCTTCTTTTCTCTGCTTCTTTATTGACAAGAAAGGCAGGAGACATATGAGGGGATTTTGATTCTATAATTAGTCTCATATCAAGTAATTCTTTGATTTGTTTGGAAAATTCTTCTCTATCTTGTAGAGAGTAAACCATAGGTTTTTCTCTAATAACCGTTTTGGGATCAATAAGCTTGATTGAAGCTTTCATCCATCCTTTGGTTTTATTTGGATCAATAGGATTTTCAGAACAAACTTTTTCAAGAAGATCTTCAATCTGTTTGAACCTGGTAGTTTGAATAGAAATAATCCTTTCTTTATTAATCTCTTCATGAGTTATATTAGTACCTGGAATTTGTTTTTCTTTAGAACCTTTTTCTTGAGTTTCAAGAAAACCTGGTTTTCCTTTGCTATAGGCCTCTGTAACCTTTTTTATAATTACCATATCATTATTAAGATGAAAGGCAATTCTATCTATCCATTGTATGAATGGTCCATAGACTTGACAGAAGTTGTTACCAATTATGATATCAATTCCTGAATTTTGTTGGTAAATAGTGGGAACATTGAAATGTTCTCCTGAAAGTTCGAGATTAATATTTCTACAAACTTTATTAATTTTTATGGTTTCACCATTTGCAATAGTGGCACTAATTTCTTTGGGAGCGTTTTCCCAGAGTTCATCCGGAATGACGAATTTGCTTGCAAGACATAAAGATGCACCTGTGTCTACAAAACAATGTACTCTAAATTTTTTATATCCTTTAAAGTTAAGGAAGGCAGAAACATAAATAGAGTTTGGATTAGTAAGATTCATGATAAGGGAATCATCAATCTTCTGGAGGTTTACGCAAAAATGGTTAATCTCCTCCTCCCTGAAAAGCGAGGTATGTATGGGACTAGTCTGAGTCATCCGTTGTTGATTCGTATTCTTCAGTGTCTGATGAAGATTCTGTTTCAACATGATATATAAAAACATGTTGCGTACCATCATACTCTTCTTCAAGAGCTTCATAGCCTCCATTGTTAGCGGTTTGTAAAACCTTGACTTTGTCAGGGTATTTTTTTCTATTTGGACATTCGTTTGCGTAGTGTCCTTCTTCATTGCAGATCCAACACCTACACTTTTTCTTTCCTTGCGGACAAGAAGTAGTTTTCTTAGGTGTTTCTTTTGATGGTTTCTTGAAGTATTTTCCTGGTGAAAATTTTTTTCTTTTCTTTTTCCAAAAAGATTTGTATTTCTTTTTGTTTTTATGCTTTTTCTTAGTATAATTTTTCTTTCCAATATCAAAGTTTTTGAAATCAGAGAGAATGCTACAACAATCTTTGCTTATTGTTTTAAGCTTTTGTTGTTTATATCTGTCTTGACAGATTCTATCAATTTCTTCTTTTGCAATTTTTGTTGCGTAAGAAAGACTGGTTTGCTGGATTTCTCCAGTAGCTTCTTTTTTCCATCTGTCTGTACAGGTTTCTCCAATAATTGGAATTTTCATGAGATAAGCAGATATCCATTGCGCATATTCGCTTCTCTGTGGAATATCATACAAATATGATTCATACATACATGTGTATTTGTCGAGAAGACTAATATCATGTAATTGGAGTTTAGTCATTGAAACTCTTGCTATGTCAACCTTCTTATTAATGGTGAAGTCTTTATTAGAAATATAATCAAGACCTAAGAAAGTAGTGTATATGACATTTATGAGATTATCAAAAAGATCTGAGCCATGCAGTTCTTCATTCCAATTATTGTTTCTTAGGAATTTCTGTACGATTCCATCAGTTTTGTGTTCTAAAAGTAGTAGAACATTTTTTGCTTTTTCAAATTCATCTGGATTTGTTTGTAAGATTAGTGAAATCTCAGTAACCCATTTTTCTACAACTCTTTCTCTGAGTTTTAAATCTTGGATACAATCAATATTGAGTACATTGATCGTATTGGGTCCTTGGCCACTATTTGGAATTCCATTGTGGACAGGCATTTTGAACTCGTATTTCTTTTTATTGCCTCTTCTTGTGGCTGTATAAGAAGATTCTGCTTCATCATCTTCCATATCTGAATATTCGAACTTAACAGTCTTTGTATTTGTTTTAAAATTATCTTCTTGTTCTGATTCAGTGTCGGGTTCATTTATTTTAGTCATTCTAAAATATTGATCAAAAAGTTTGGGTTCTTTTTGATACAATTCTTCACATTCTTCAGTTTCTAAAGATAAAAGCTGAATAAGCTTTTGGTCAGTTTTATCATAATCTTCATATTGAAGGTTAAAGAAATATTTCTCGAGACGTTCAGAGATTGTTTCTTTCATTTTTATTCTTTCTTGAAAATGTTAATTTTCTGGGAATCTTTTGAGCTTCCTAAGTCAGGGTTTCCAACACTAGGATTGGGAGGTGAGTATTTCTTAAGACCTGAATATTTTCCAGGCTTGGTTTTTTGTTCTATGATGGAGATATTCTTGATGTGCTCAAGTATGTCTTTATTACATGGGCAAGAGTCAATCTTTTCAGATAACTCTTTAGTAATGTCTGCAATAATTTTTGCAGATGCTACTTCCAACTGGGTAATGGTTACGTATTTATTGAATGTTAAGTCCAAGTTTATAATCAGCCCATCTATTTTTTCATTAAGGAGATTGATTGATCTATTGAGCTCGGGTATCGAGGTGATTGATCTATTGAGCTCGGGTATCGAGGTCATCCTATTAGTTGTTTTAACTGATCATGTATATTAGTGATCTTAATGTTGGTTTCCTTAAGAGTGCCCTCAATATTTGCCTTTTTGGCGACTTCTTCAACAAATTGGTTATTTTTTAAAGAGTTTTCTAAAAGAATAGAATGTTTGTCAATAGACTGGGTTAACTTGATAGTTAATTTATTTTGTCTTTCAATAACTTCGAAGAATTTTTCAAAATCTTTTTTATCAAGATTGTTTTTAACCATAAAGGCTAAATCGTTTTTAAATTGGTTAAAAGGTATTTTATTTTTTGAAATATCTGTAGAAATATCTTTTGAAATACCAAGATAATGGCTTATTTTTGAAGTTTTTAAAAGACATCTTGCAATGATTTGGTTGAGATTATTGCAATGATTTACGATTGTTTGAACACCAGCTTTACCAGAAGTAGAGAAAATGTATTCTTTCTTTTCAGTATTATCGTCAAGAGTTTTAATTTTGACTGTTTTACCTTTTTTATAGAAATGAGGAAAATCAATTTTATTATTCATTTATAATGTCAGTGATTTGTTTGATATTCTGGCGTAGACTATCAATTTTTAAAGACATGTTTCTTATTAAGTTATTATCTTTTCTCTCCGAGCTTTCTCCTATGTGGAGTGAATCCATAGAAATTCTTGGTCTAAGAGTTTCTCCTAGAGCTTTTTTATTTCTAGCTATATTTAAAACCCAAGAGTTTTCTTGAGGATTTATGTCGCAGAATTGTTTATCTTTGACATGGCCTATTTCTGAAAAGACATCATCAAGTTCGATGTACTCGTCTTTCTTATAGTCTATGCTATGGTGACTGTTGGTCAGGGCATATCCTATGAGATATGTTATGGTGAAAGGTTTATCACCTGGACTCATTAGGTCACTTCTTTCAAAGTGATGTATAAAAGATAAGGTTTTATCTATATTTGCAGATTTTAAATCCAGAGCAAACTTTGGATAGACTGAAAACATAAACTTTTGGTAAGCAAGGTTTCCCTTTGCAGCACCTAAGATGCAGTCCTGTCTGTCAGTAATTCTGTTGTCAATTAAGGCCATTTTTATGGGAGAATTTATTCCTGCTTGGAATTGGGATTTTAACAAAATTTTTACAGCTCCGATATGGACCATTCTAATTTTTGATCTAATCTCAACTGGAATACTTTTTAAGTTATTATGTATTTGTTCCTTAGTTAAAAGGGGTAGAAAGACAGCTCCTATTGTATCTTTTATGTCTACGGACATTTCTTTAGTACTAACAAAGTAGAAGATTTCATTTTTCCTTTTAAGGGGATTTAGAATACTAAGTTTAGAAGGAACATTTTTGAAAATGTTTTCTTTCTTTATTTTTAAATCAATTTTCTTAACTCGAGAGAGAAGGTCTTGTTTTATTAAAAGATTTGCATGAAAGCCGTCTTCATCTTCAACATAAGTTAAGATTTGTTTTTCTTCTGAATTATTTTCTTCAGTGTTGTTGAAAATTTCATTATTCATTTTAAGAAAAGCTAACAAGTTAAAATAAACTTTCTGAGTTTTGAAACTAATTTTTTATTTCTATCAAGATGTTCTTGATGTACTTTTTGCTTATGCAGGAGATACATACGTATATTAACCAAGTTTGGTATATATTCATGAGTATGTTTATTTTGTGCTTGTAGAATTCTGAAATCTATATGCACCAAGTCTTTTTTATTATTAAAAAGTATTTTTTTATGTTGAGAGATTTCAATCTCTTTATTATGAATATGTTCAAACTTTACTCTGTAAAGTGTTTTATTATGAATATGTTCAAACTTTACTGGTATCAGAGCCTTGATAAATATGGCATTACATTATAATAAAACACTTTACAGAGTAAAGTTTGAACATATTCATAATAAAGAGATTGAAATCTCTCAACATAAAAAAATACTTTTTAATAATAAAAAAGACTTGGTGCATATAGATTTCAGAATTCTACAAGCACAAAATAAACATACTCATGAATATATACCAAACTTGGTTAATATACGTATGTATCTCCTGCATAAGCAAAAAGTACATCAAGAACATCTTGATAGAAATAAAAAATTAGTTTCAAAACTCAGAAAGTTTATTTTAACTTGTTAGCTTTTCTTAAAATGAATAATGAAATTTTCAACAACACTGAAGAAAATAATTCAGAAGAAAAACAAATCTTAACTTATGTTGAAGATGAAGACGGCTTTCATGCAAATCTTTTAATAAAACAAGACCTTCTCTCTCGAGTTAAGAAAATTGATTTAAAAATAAAGAAAGAAAACATTTTCAAAAATGTTCCTTCTAAACTTAGTATTCTAAATCCCCTTAAAAGGAAAAATGAAATCTTCTACTTTGTTAGTACTAAAGAAATGTCCGTAGACATAAAAGATACAATAGGAGCTGTCTTTCTACCCCTTTTAACTAAGGAACAAATACATAATAACTTAAAAAGTATTCCAGTTGAGATTAGATCAAAAATTAGAATGGTCCATATCGGAGCTGTAAAAATTTTGTTAAAATCCCAATTCCAAGCAGGAATAAATTCTCCCATAAAAATGGCCTTAATTGACAACAGAATTACTGACAGACAGGACTGCATCTTAGGTGCTGCAAAGGGAAACCTTGCTTACCAAAAGTTTATGTTTTCAGTCTATCCAAAGTTTGCTCTGGATTTAAAATCTGCAAATATAGATAAAACCTTATCTTTTATACATCACTTTGAAAGAAGTGACCTAATGAGTCCAGGTGATAAACCTTTCACCATAACATATCTCATAGGATATGCCCTGACCAACAGTCACCATAGCATAGACTATAAGAAAGACGAGTACATCGAACTTGATGATGTCTTTTCAGAAATAGGCCATGTCAAAGATAAACAATTCTGCGACATAAATCCTCAAGAAAACTCTTGGGTTTTAAATATAGCTAGAAATAAAAAAGCTCTAGGAGAAACTCTTAGACCAAGAATTTCTATGGATTCACTCCACATAGGAGAAAGCTCGGAGAGAAAAGATAATAACTTAATAAGAAACATGTCTTTAAAAATTGATAGTCTACGCCAGAATATCAAACAAATCACTGACATTATAAATGAATAATAAAATTGATTTTCCTCATTTCTATAAAAAAGGTAAAACAGTCAAAATTAAAACTCTTGACGATAATACTGAAAAGAAAGAATACGTTTTCTCTACTTCTGGTAAAGCTGGTGTTCAAACAATCGTAAATCATTGCAATAATCTCAACCAAATCATTGCAAGATGTCTTTTAAAAACTTCAAAAATAAGCCATTATCTTGGTATTTCAAAAGATATTTCTACAGATATTTCAAAAAATAAAATACCTTTTAACCAATTTAAAAACGATTTAGCCTTTATGGTTAAAAACAATCTTGATAAAAAAGATTTTGAAAAATTCTTCGAAGTTATTGAAAGACAAAATAAATTAACTATCAAGTTAACCCAGTCTATTGACAAACATTCTATTCTTTTAGAAAACTCTTTAAAAAATAACCAATTTGTTGAAGAAGTCGCCAAAAAGGCAAATATTGAGGGCACTCTTAAGGAAACCAACATTAAGATCACTAATATACATGATCAGTTAAAACAACTAATAGGATGACCTCGATACCCGAGCTCAATAGATCAATCACCTCGATACCCGAGCTCAATAGATCAATCAATCTCCTTAATGAAAAAATAGATGGGCTGATTATAAACTTGGACTTAACATTCAATAAATACGTAACCATTACCCAGTTGGAAGTAGCATCTGCAAAAATTATTGCAGACATTACTAAAGAGTTATCTGAAAAGATTGACTCTTGCCCATGTAATAAAGACATACTTGAGCACATCAAGAATATCTCCATCATAGAACAAAAAACCAAGCCTGGAAAATATTCAGGTCTTAAGAAATACTCACCTCCCAATCCTAGTGTTGGAAACCCTGACTTAGGAAGCTCAAAAGATTCCCAGAAAATTAACATTTTCAAGAAAGAATAAAAATGAAAGAAACAATCTCTGAACGTCTCGAGAAATATTTCTTTAACCTTCAATATGAAGATTATGATAAAACTGACCAAAAGCTTATTCAGCTTTTATCTTTAGAAACTGAAGAATGTGAAGAATTGTATCAAAAAGAACCCAAACTTTTTGATCAATATTTTAGAATGACTAAAATAAATGAACCCGACACTGAATCAGAACAAGAAGATAATTTTAAAACAAATACAAAGACTGTTAAGTTCGAATATTCAGATATGGAAGATGATGAAGCAGAATCTTCTTATACAGCCACAAGAAGAGGCAATAAAAAGAAATACGAGTTCAAAATGCCTGTCCACAATGGAATTCCAAATAGTGGCCAAGGACCCAATACGATCAATGTACTCAATATTGATTGTATCCAAGATTTAAAACTCAGAGAAAGAGTTGTAGAAAAATGGGTTACTGAGATTTCACTAATCTTACAAACAAATCCAGATGAATTTGAAAAAGCAAAAAATGTTCTACTACTTTTAGAACACAAAACTGATGGAATCGTACAGAAATTCCTAAGAAACAATAATTGGAATGAAGAACTGCATGGCTCAGATCTTTTTGATAATCTCATAAATGTCATATACACTACTTTCTTAGGTCTTGATTATATTTCTAATAAAGACTTCACCATTAATAAGAAGGTTGACATAGCAAGAGTTTCAATGACTAAACTCCAATTACATGATATTAGTCTTCTCGACAAATACACATGTATGTATGAATCATATTTGTATGATATTCCACAGAGAAGCGAATATGCGCAATGGATATCTGCTTATCTCATGAAAATTCCAATTATTGGAGAAACCTGTACAGACAGATGGAAAAAAGAAGCTACTGGAGAAATCCAGCAAACCAGTCTTTCTTACGCAACAAAAATTGCAAAAGAAGAAATTGATAGAATCTGTCAAGACAGATATAAACAACAAAAGCTTAAAACAATAAGCAAAGATTGTTGTAGCATTCTCTCTGATTTCAAAAACTTTGATATTGGAAAGAAAAATTATACTAAGAAAAAGCATAAAAACAAAAAGAAATACAAATCTTTTTGGAAAAAGAAAAGAAAAAAATTTTCACCAGGAAAATACTTCAAGAAACCATCAAAAGAAACACCTAAGAAAACTACTTCTTGTCCGCAAGGAAAGAAAAAGTGTAGGTGTTGGATCTGCAATGAAGAAGGACACTACGCAAACGAATGTCCAAATAGAAAAAAATACCCTGACAAAGTCAAGGTTTTACAAACCGCTAACAATGGAGGCTATGAAGCTCTTGAAGAAGAGTATGATGGTACGCAACATGTTTTTATATATCATGTTGAAACAGAATCTTCATCAGACACTGAAGAATACGAATCAACAACGGATGACTCAGACTAGTCCCATACATACCTCGCTTTTCAGGGAGGAGGAGATTAACCATTTTTGCGTAAACCTCCAGAAGATTGATGATTCCCTTATCATGAATCTTACTAATCCAAACTCTATTTATGTTTCTGCCTTCCTTAAACTTTAAAGGATATAAAAAATTTAGAGTACATTGTTTTGTAGACACAGGTGCATCTTTATGTCTTGCAAGCAAATTCGTCATTCCGGATGAACTCTGGGAAAACGCTCCCAAAGAAATTAGTGCCACTATTGCAAATGGTGAAACCATAAAAATTAATAAAGTTTGTAGAAATATTAATCTCAAACTTTCAGGAGAACATTTCAATGTTCCCACTATTTACCAACAAAATTCAGGAATTGATATCATAATTGGTAACAACTTCTGTCAAGTCTATGGACCATTCATACAATGGATAGATAGAATTGCCTTTCATCTTAATAATGATATGGTAATTATAAAAAAGGTTACAGAGGCCTATAGCAAAGGAAAACCAGGTTTTCTTGAAACTCAAGAAAAAGGTTCTAAAGAAAAACAAATTCCAGGTACTAATATAACTCATGAAGAGATTAATAAAGAAAGGATTATTTCTATTCAAACTACCAGGTTCAAACAGATTGAAGATCTTCTTGAAAAAGTTTGTTCTGAAAATCCTATTGATCCAAATAAAACCAAAGGATGGATGAAAGCTTCAATCAAGCTTATTGATCCCAAAACGGTTATTAGAGAAAAACCTATGGTTTACTCTCTACAAGATAGAGAAGAATTTTCCAAACAAATCAAAGAATTACTTGATATGAGACTAATTATAGAATCAAAATCCCCTCATATGTCTCCTGCCTTTCTTGTCAATAAAGAAGCAGAGAAAAGAAGAGGAAAGAAGCGAATGGTTGTTAACTACAAAGCAATTAATGATGCAACTATTGGAGACTCACATAATCTCCCCAATATGCACGAACTCTTGACTCTTCTACGAGGAAAAAACATTTATTCAAGTTTCGACTGCAAGTCAGGTTTCTGGCAAGTTCTACTTGATGAAGAATCGCAGCTTCTCACTGCCTTCACATGTCCTGATGGACTCTTTCAATGGAAAGTACTACCCTTTGGGCTTAAACAAGCTCCTAGTATTTTTCAAAGACACATGCAGAATGCTCTTCGAGGCCTTGAAGGTTTCTGCACTGTATACGTTGATGACATCATGATCTTCAGCAAAAATGAACAAGAACACTATGTTCATGTCACACAGGTTCTCAGAACTATTTTAAAACATGGTATAATACTTTCAAAAAAGAAAGCTCATCTTTTCAAAACAAAAATCAATTTTTTAGGTTTAGAAATAAATGAAGGTACCCATTGTCCTCAAAAGCATATTCTTGAACATTTACATGACTTTCCAAATGTTTTAGAAGACAAAAAGCAACTACAAAGATTTCTTGGTGTTTTAACTTATGCTGAAACATATATTGAAAAACTTGCAGCCATGAGAAAACCTTTACAGGCAAAATTAAAAAAAGATGTCATTTGGAATTGGTCAAATGCTGATACAGACTACATCAAAAAGATAAAGAAAGTTTTAATCAATTTTCCAAAACTTTATCTTCCAAACATTGAAGACAGTTTAATTATTGAAACTGATGCTTCTGATGAATTTTGGGGAGGTGTTTTAAAAGCTAAAAACCCCAAAAACGAAGAACAAATTTGCAGGTACACCTCTGGCAGTTTCAAAGCAGCTGAGAAAAACTACCATAGCAATGAAAAAGAATTACTCGCTGTAAAAAGAGTTATTACAAAATTCTCTGTATATTTAACACCAGTAAATTTCCTGGTTCGTACAGATAATAAAAATTTTACTTATTTCCTCCGAACTAAGATTGCAGGAGATAACAAATTAGGCCGGCTAATACGTTGGCAAGAGTGGTTTTCACGATATACTTTCACTGTTGAACATCTCGCAGGAAACAAAAACGTACTGGCAGACTGCCTCACCCGTGACTTCAGGTATACCTTACATCATCCATGATCTCACTCGCTCCTCTCGAGCCCTATAAAAGGATATGATCCTCATGACATATTTCCTCACAAAAACTTCACCTACAAAAAAGAGAGGGGGAGATTAGAGAAAAAAGTAAACAAAATTTGAGTTTACAAAAATGGAAGACCTCAACACTTTGAGGATGAAGAAACAAATGCTCCTCATAGAGCTATCTGCAATTGAGCAGAAAATCAACTTGTATGAACAAGTAACAACGGTCACCAATGTACCGGAAAGCGAAAGCTCAAAAACAAAGGCTATTCCAGTGCAAACGGCACCTGGTAAAGAATCAACAAATCCGTTGAAAGCTGATGCTTTGCTAAAAAGCATAATAAAGGAGACAGCTACTCCTCTTCCTGATGGAAAAACTAGCTTGTTGGTTGATACCAATCCTTGTACTGAAGGAATCAGTAAAATGACAACCTTGTCACCCATTAACAAATCTGTGCAGGAGTTTACACCAGATTACAAAAAAGCTCTTAACAAAGAAGCTGAAAGATTTTATGTAATCTACAAAGGACCTCATGCCGGTGTTCATACTGACTGGGGAATTACAGAAACATTCTGTAAAGTTGATAAAGTTACTTGCAAAAAATTCAGAAATGAAGCATCTGCAAGATTAAGCCTTGCCACTTATCAAGACGATACAAGCAAGACTAACCAACCACTTCTTCGACCAAAAATTCATAAAGTCAAAGAAGCTCACAGAGACCAAAGGTTTGACGTTCCAAATGACGTTCAACAAATGGTTAACTATCCTGAAATCTCTTTCGAAGACTTCAGAACAATCTGGAAGAAAGCAAGAGCTGCATGCCCAGAAGACCTTGTTCATGAAAAGTTTTTCACTACGGACAAGAAAACAAAAAGTCTGTTCAACTTCCTCGAAGGATCAGATGCAAAATTAGTCTACCAAGCCTTTCAAGCTGGACTAATCGACAATATCTACCCAAGTTGCAACCTTCAAGAACTCATTTTCTTCCCAAGCAACATGGTAGAATCCATTAAAAACTTTCGAAAGAAAGTACTTAAAGCAAAAGATAATCCGATCTACATCAGATGCATCTCTTCACTCCCAGAATGGATTCAAGAATCAACTCTTTCTCCATACCACTTTCTGGAAATTGGTCTTTCTAAAGCCAATAGAGATATTGAACAATCTCAACCAATGGAAGACAAAGATCTACCTTTTACAGAGATTCTTCATCCCAATCGCATCAATGGTTTAAGAAGAATATCAGAAAAAATCATCGAGATTATCTCTGGTTCAAAAAAGAAGATTAATTATACCAACTCGCATTGTATAATTACAAGCTGGAGTTACAACAACACCAGCCAAGAAGATCTTCGTCAAGCCTCCAAGTTTGGCGAAAAATTCATGAACAATAGCATGGAAGTATCCAATGCTACACGCCAACACTTCTGCCGACATGCAGAACAACTTTTTGAAGAACATCTTTGTCACTTTTGCGAAAGCAAAGATTCGGAGACAATGGAGGGACCCCCCTCTGAAGATGACAAATCATCATCATCTTAAAGAAAGATGCTTCACGTGTCAAATGGCCCCAGCCACTCAAAATAATAATGCGCTTCTTCATTATTAGAAGCTTTCTAGCTGTCCACAATAATGTAATCTTTTGTGGATAAAAACGTCATGCCTGACATATTAGGCAAGGATCAGACCCTCTCAATGTATCTATAAATTGAGAGTTATGTTTTGTTTGAAGGAATCGCAAGAACGAGTGCAAGAAAAAACACTCTCTATCTAGTAAATTTTCAGTTCAATGTCTAGTGAGTAATTCCTCCCTTAGAAGGGGAAAAATGTAAAATATTGTAAGAGTCTTCCCTTTTTGGGAACTCTGTTATCAATAAATCTTTGTTTTGTTATTTTTGAGTGTTCATACAATTTAGAGTGATGAAACTTGTAAGTGACAGAGTGTCAGGTCGACGATGATTAACAGTACCACAGGCACCATGCCAACAGGGAAAGCAACCACACAGACCAAAGAACGACACAGGCTGGCTTGAATAGTTTCTATCTATGTAAGTATAACACTCACTACATCACAATTATACATTTATTGATACAAGAGTCTTCTTTTCACAATTTTTATATTTATTCCCTTCTTTGTTAAAACATAAATTCCGTACACATCCACACACCCCAACTGGTATCAGAGCCAGGATAAATATGGCATTACATTATAATAAAACACTTTACAGAGTAAAGTTTGAACATATTCATAATAAAGAGATTGAAATCTCTCAACATAAAAAAATACTTTTTAATAATAAAAAAGACTTGGTGCATATAGATTTCAGAATTCTACAAGCACAAAATAAACATACTCATGAATATATACCAAACTTGGTTAATATACGTATGTATCTCCTGCATAAGCAAAAAGTACATCAAGAACATCTTGATAGAAATAAAAAATTAGTTTCAAAACTCAGAAAGTTTATTTTAACTTGTTAGCTTTTCTTAAAATGAATAATGAAATTTTCAACAACACTGAAGAAAATAATTCAGAAGAAAAACAAATCTTAACTTATGTTGAAGATGAAGACGGCTTTCATGCAAATCTTTTAATAAAACAAGACCTTCTCTCTCGAGTTAAGAAAATTGATTTAAAAATAAAGAAAGAAAACATTTTCAAAAATGTTCCTTCTAAACTTAGTATTCTAAATCCCCTTAAAAGGAAAAATGAAATCTTCTACTTTGTTAGTACTAAAGAAATGTCCGTAGACATAAAAGATACAATAGGAGCTGTCTTTCTACCCCTTTTAACTAAGGAACAAATACATAATAACTTAAAAAGTATTCCAGTTGAGATTAGATCAAAAATTAGAATGGTCCATATCGGAGCTGTAAAAATTTTGTTAAAATCCCAATTCCAAGCAGGAATAAATTCTCCCATAAAAATGGCCTTAATTGACAACAGAATTACTGACAGACAGGACTGCATCTTAGGTGCTGCAAAGGGAAACCTTGCTTACCAAAAGTTTATGTTTTCAGTCTATCCAAAGTTTGCTCTGGATTTAAAATCTGCAAATATAGATAAAACCTTATCTTTTATACATCACTTTGAAAGAAGTGACCTAATGAGTCCAGGTGATAAACCTTTCACCATAACATATCTCATAGGATATGCCCTGACCAACAGTCACCATAGCATAGACTATAAGAAAGACGAGTACATCGAACTTGATGATGTCTTTTCAGAAATAGGCCATGTCAAAGATAAACAATTCTGCGACATAAATCCTCAAGAAAACTCTTGGGTTTTAAATATAGCTAGAAATAAAAAAGCTCTAGGAGAAACTCTTAGACCAAGAATTTCTATGGATTCACTCCACATAGGAGAAAGCTCGGAGAGAAAAGATAATAACTTAATAAGAAACATGTCTTTAAAAATTGATAGTCTACGCCAGAATATCAAACAAATCACTGACATTATAAATGAATAATAAAATTGATTTTCCTCATTTCTATAAAAAAGGTAAAACAGTCAAAATTAAAACTCTTGACGATAATACTGAAAAGAAAGAATACGTTTTCTCTACTTCTGGTAAAGCTGGTGTTCAAACAATCGTAAATCATTGCAATAATCTCAACCAAATCATTGCAAGATGTCTTTTAAAAACTTCAAAAATAAGCCATTATCTTGGTATTTCAAAAGATATTTCTACAGATATTTCAAAAAATAAAATACCTTTTAACCAATTTAAAAACGATTTAGCCTTTATGGTTAAAAACAATCTTGATAAAAAAGATTTTGAAAAATTCTTCGAAGTTATTGAAAGACAAAATAAATTAACTATCAAGTTAACCCAGTCTATTGACAAACATTCTATTCTTTTAGAAAACTCTTTAAAAAATAACCAATTTGTTGAAGAAGTCGCCAAAAAGGCAAATATTGAGGGCACTCTTAAGGAAACCAACATTAAGATCACTAATATACATGATCAGTTAAAACAACTAATAGGATGACCTCGATACCCGAGCTCAATAGATCAATCACCTCGATACCCGAGCTCAATAGATCAATCAATCTCCTTAATGAAAAAATAGATGGGCTGATTATAAACTTGGACTTAACATTCAATAAATACGTAACCATTACCCAGTTGGAAGTAGCATCTGCAAAAATTATTGCAGACATTACTAAAGAGTTATCTGAAAAGATTGACTCTTGCCCATGTAATAAAGACATACTTGAGCACATCAAGAATATCTCCATCATAGAACAAAAAACCAAGCCTGGAAAATATTCAGGTCTTAAGAAATACTCACCTCCCAATCCTAGTGTTGGAAACCCTGACTTAGGAAGCTCAAAAGATTCCCAGAAAATTAACATTTTCAAGAAAGAATAAAAATGAAAGAAACAATCTCTGAACGTCTCGAGAAATATTTCTTTAACCTTCAATATGAAGATTATGATAAAACTGACCAAAAGCTTATTCAGCTTTTATCTTTAGAAACTGAAGAATGTGAAGAATTGTATCAAAAAGAACCCAAACTTTTTGATCAATATTTTAGAATGACTAAAATAAATGAACCCGACACTGAATCAGAACAAGAAGATAATTTTAAAACAAATACAAAGACTGTTAAGTTCGAATATTCAGATATGGAAGATGATGAAGCAGAATCTTCTTATACAGCCACAAGAAGAGGCAATAAAAAGAAATACGAGTTCAAAATGCCTGTCCACAATGGAATTCCAAATAGTGGCCAAGGACCCAATACGATCAATGTACTCAATATTGATTGTATCCAAGATTTAAAACTCAGAGAAAGAGTTGTAGAAAAATGGGTTACTGAGATTTCACTAATCTTACAAACAAATCCAGATGAATTTGAAAAAGCAAAAAATGTTCTACTACTTTTAGAACACAAAACTGATGGAATCGTACAGAAATTCCTAAGAAACAATAATTGGAATGAAGAACTGCATGGCTCAGATCTTTTTGATAATCTCATAAATGTCATATACACTACTTTCTTAGGTCTTGATTATATTTCTAATAAAGACTTCACCATTAATAAGAAGGTTGACATAGCAAGAGTTTCAATGACTAAACTCCAATTACATGATATTAGTCTTCTCGACAAATACACATGTATGTATGAATCATATTTGTATGATATTCCACAGAGAAGCGAATATGCGCAATGGATATCTGCTTATCTCATGAAAATTCCAATTATTGGAGAAACCTGTACAGACAGATGGAAAAAAGAAGCTACTGGAGAAATCCAGCAAACCAGTCTTTCTTACGCAACAAAAATTGCAAAAGAAGAAATTGATAGAATCTGTCAAGACAGATATAAACAACAAAAGCTTAAAACAATAAGCAAAGATTGTTGTAGCATTCTCTCTGATTTCAAAAACTTTGATATTGGAAAGAAAAATTATACTAAGAAAAAGCATAAAAACAAAAAGAAATACAAATCTTTTTGGAAAAAGAAAAGAAAAAAATTTTCACCAGGAAAATACTTCAAGAAACCATCAAAAGAAACACCTAAGAAAACTACTTCTTGTCCGCAAGGAAAGAAAAAGTGTAGGTGTTGGATCTGCAATGAAGAAGGACACTACGCAAACGAATGTCCAAATAGAAAAAAATACCCTGACAAAGTCAAGGTTTTACAAACCGCTAACAATGGAGGCTATGAAGCTCTTGAAGAAGAGTATGATGGTACGCAACATGTTTTTATATATCATGTTGAAACAGAATCTTCATCAGACACTGAAGAATACGAATCAACAACGGATGACTCAGACTAGTCCCATACATACCTCGCTTTTCAGGGAGGAGGAGATTAACCATTTTTGCGTAAACCTCCAGAAGATTGATGATTCCCTTATCATGAATCTTACTAATCCAAACTCTATTTATGTTTCTGCCTTCCTTAACTTTAAAGGATATAAAAAATTTAGAGTACATTGTTTTGTAGACACAGGTGCATCTTTATGTCTTGCAAGCAAATTCGTCATTCCGGATGAACTCTGGGAAAACGCTCCCAAAGAAATTAGTGCCACTATTGCAAATGGTGAAACCATAAAAATTAATAAAGTTTGTAGAAATATTAATCTCGAACTTTCAGGAGAACATTTCAATGTTCCCACTATTTACCAACAAAATTCAGGAATTGATATCATAATTGGTAACAACTTCTGTCAAGTCTATGGACCATTCATACAATGGATAGATAGAATTGCCTTTCATCTTAATAATGATATGGTAATTATAAAAAAGGTTACAGAGGCCTATAGCAAAGGAAAACCAGGTTTTCTTGAAACTCAAGAAAAAGGTTCTAAAGAAAAACAAATTCCAGGTACTAATATAACTCATGAAGAGATTAATAAAGAAAGGATTATTTCTATTCAAACTACCAGGTTCAAACAGATTGAAGATCTTCTTGAAAAAGTTTGTTCTGAAAATCCTATTGATCCAAATAAAACCAAAGGATGGATGAAAGCTTCAATCAAGCTTATTGATCCCAAAACGGTTATTAGAGAAAAACCTATGGTTTACTCTCTACAAGATAGAGAAGAATTTTCCAAACAAATCAAAGAATTACTTGATATGAGACTAATTATAGAATCAAAATCCCCTCATATGTCTCCTGCCTTTCTTGTCAATAAAGAAGCAGAGAAAAGAAGAGGAAAGAAGCGAATGGTTGTTAACTACAAAGCAATTAATGATGCAACTATTGGAGACTCACATAATCTCCCCAATATGCACGAACTCTTGACTCTTCTACGAGGAAAAAACATTTATTCAAGTTTCGACTGCAAGTCAGGTTTCTGGCAAGTTCTACTTGATGAAGAATCGCAGCTTCTCACTGCCTTCACATGTCCTGATGGACTCTTTCAATGGAAAGTACTACCCTTTGGGCTTAAACAAGCTCCTAGTATTTTTCAAAGACACATGCAGAATGCTCTTCGAGGCCTTGAAGGTTTCTGCACTGTATACGTTGATGACATCATGATCTTCAGCAAAAATGAACAAGAACACTATGTTCATGTCACACAGGTTCTCAGAACTATTTTAAAACATGGTATAATACTTTCAAAAAAGAAAGCTCATCTTTTCAAAACAAAAATCAATTTTTTAGGTTTAGAAATAAATGAAGGTACCCATTGTCCTCAAAAGCATATTCTTGAACATTTACATGACTTTCCAAATGTTTTAGAAGACAAAAAGCAACTACAAAGATTTCTTGGTGTTTTAACTTATGCTGAAACATATATTGAAAAACTTGCAGCCATGAGAAAACCTTTACAGGCAAAATTAAAAAAAGATGTCATTTGGAATTGGTCAAATGCTGATACAGACTACATCAAAAAGATAAAGAAAGTTTTAATCAATTTTCCAAAACTTTATCTTCCAAACATTGAAGACAGTTTAATTATTGAAACTGATGCTTCTGATGAATTTTGGGGAGGTGTTTTAAAAGCTAAAAACCCCAAAAACGAAGAACAAATTTGCAGGTACACCTCTGGCAGTTTCAAAGCAGCTGAGAAAAACTACCATAGCAATGAAAAAGAATTACTCGCTGTAAAAAGAGTTATTACAAAATTCTCTGTATATTTAACACCAGTAAATTTCCTGGTTCGTACAGATAATAAAAATTTTACTTATTTCCTCCGAACTAAGATTGCAGGAGATAACAAATTAGGCCGGCTAATACGTTGGCAAGAGTGGTTTTCACGATATACTTTCACTGTTGAACATCTCGCAGGAAACAAAAACGTACTGGCAGACTGCCTCACCCGTGACTTCAGGTATACCTTACATCATCCATGATCTCACTCGCTCCTCTCGAGCCCTATAAAAGGATATGATCCTCATGACATATTTCCTCACAAAAACTTCACCTACAAAAAAGAGAGGGGGAGATTAGAGAAAAAAGTAAACAAAATTTGAGTTTACAAAAATGGAAGACCTCAACACTTTGAGGATGAAGAAACAAATGCTCCTCATAGAGCTATCTGCAATTGAGCAGAAAATCAACTTGTATGAACAAGTAACAACGGTCACCAATGTACCGGAAAGCGAAAGCTCAAAAACAAAGGCTATTCCAGTGCAAACGGCACCTGGTAAAGAATCAACAAATCCGTTGAAAGCTGATGCTTTGCTAAAAAGCATAATAAAGGAGACAGCTACTCCTCTTCCTGATGGAAAAACTAGCTTGTTGGTTGATACCAATCCTTGTACTGAAGGAATCAGTAAAATGACAACCTTGTCACCCATTAACAAATCTGTGCAGGAGTTTACACCAGATTACAAAAAAGCTCTTAACAAAGAAGCTGAAATATAAAAATTGTGAAAAGAAGACTCTTGTATCAATAAATGTGGATGTGTACGGAATTTATGTTTTAACAAAGAAGGGAATAAATATAAAAATTGTGAAAAGAAGACTCTTGTATCAATAAATGTATAATTGTGATGTAGTGAGTGTTATACTTACATAGATAGAAACTATTCAAGCCAGCCTGTGTCGTTCTTTGGTCTGTGTGGTTGCTTTCCCTGTTGGCATGGTGCCTGTGGTACTGTTAATCATCGTCGACCTGACACTCTGTCACTTACAAGTTTCATCACTCTAAATTGTATGAACACTCAAAAATAACAAAACAAAGATTTATTGATAACAGAGTTCCCAAAAAGGGAAGACTCTTACAATATTTTACATTTTTCCCCTTCTAAGGGAGGAATTACTCACTAGACATTGAACTGAAAATTTACTAGATAGAGAGTGTTTTTTCTTGCACTCGTTCTTGCCATTCCTTCAAACAAAACATAACTCTCAATTTATAGATACATTGAGAGGGTCTGATCCTTGCCTAATATGTCAGGCATGACGTTTTTATCCACAAAAGATTACATTATTGTGGACAGCTAGAAAGCTTCTAATAATGAAGAAGCGCATTATTATTTTGAGTGGCTGGGGCCATTTGACACGTGAAGCATCTTTCTTTAAGATGATGATGATTTGTCATCTTCAGAGGGGGGTCCCTCCATTGTCTCCGAATCTTTGCTTTCGCAAAAGTGACAAAGATGTTCTTCAAAAAGTTGTTCTGCATGTCGGCAGAAGTGTTGGCGTGTAGCATTGGATACTTCCATGCTATTGTTCATGAATTTTTCGCCAAACTTGGAGGCTTGACGAAGATCTTCTTGGCTGGTGTTGTTGTAACTCCAGCTTGTAATTATACAATGCGAGTTGGTATAATTAATCTTCTTTTTTGAACCAGAGATAATCTCGATGATTTTTTCTGATATTCTTCTTAAACCATTGATGCGATTGGGATGAAGAATCTCTGTAAAAGGTAGATCTTTGTCTTCCATTGGTTGAGATTGTTCAATATCTCTATTGGCTTTAGAAAGACCAATTTCCAGAAAGTGGTATGGAGAAAGAGTTGATTCTTGAATCCATTCTGGGAGTGAAGAGATGCATCTGATGTAGATCGGATTATCTTTTGCTTTAAGTACTTTCTTTCGAAAGTTTTTAATGGATTCTACCATGTTGCTTGGGAAGAAAATGAGTTCTTGAAGGTTGCAACTTGGGTAGATATTGTCGATTAGTCCAGCTTGAAAGGCTTGGTAGACTAATTTTGCATCTGATCCTTCGAGGAAGTTGAACAGACTTTTTGTTTTCTTGTCCGTAGTGAAAAACTTTTCATGAACAAGGTCTTCTGGGCATGCAGCTCTTGCTTTCTTCCAGATTGTTCTGAAGTCTTCGAAAGAGATTTCAGGATAGTTAACCATTTGTTGAACGTCATTTGGAACGTCAAACCTTTGGTCTCTGTGAGCTTCTTTGACTTTATGAATTTTTGGTCGAAGAAGTGGTTGGTTAGTCTTGCTTGTATCGTCTTGATAAGTGGCAAGGCTTAATCTTGCAGATGCTTCATTTCTGAATTTTTTGCAAGTAACTTTATCAACTTTACAGAATGTTTCTGTAATTCCCCAGTCAGTATGAACACCGGCATGAGGTCCTTTGTAGATTACATAAAATCTTTCAGCTTCTTTGTTAAGAGCTTTTTTGTAATCTGGTGTAAACTCCTGCACAGATTTGTTAATGGGTGACAAGGTTGTCATTTTACTGATTCCTTCAGTACAAGGATTGGTATCAACCAACAAGCTAGTTTTTCCATCAGGAAGAGGAGTAGCTGTCTCCTTTATTATGCTTTTTAGCAAAGCATCAGCTTTCAACGGATTTGTTGATTCTTTACCAGGTGCCGTTTGCACTGGAATAGCCTTTGTTTTTGAGCTTTCGCTTTCCGGTACATTGGTGACCGTTGTTACTTGTTCATACAAGTTGATTTTCTGCTCAATTGCAGATAGCTCTATGAGGAGCATTTGTTTCTTCATCCTCAAAGTGTTGAGGTCTTCCATTTTTGTAAACTCAAATTTTGTTTACTTTTTTCTCTAATCTCCCCCTCTCTTTTTTGTAGGTGAAGTTTTTGTGAGGAAATATGTCATGAGGATCATATCCTTTTATAGGGCTCGAGAGGAGCGAGTGAGATCATGGATGATGTAAGGTATACCTGAAGTCACGGGTGAGGCAGTCTGCCAGTACGTTTTTGTTTCCTGCGAGATGTTCAACAGTGAAAGTATATCGTGAAAACCACTCTTGCCAACGTATTAGCCGGCCTAATTTGTTATCTCCTGCAATCTTAGTTCGGAGGAAATAAGTAAAATTTTTATTATCTGTACGAACCAGGAAATTTACTGGTGTTAAATATACAGAGAATTTTGTAATAACTCTTTTTACAGCGAGTAATTCTTTTTCATTGCTATGGTAGTTTTTCTCAGCTGCTTTGAAACTGCCAGAGGTGTACCTGCAAATTTGTTCTTCGTTTTTGGGGTTTTTAGCTTTTAAAACACCTCCCCAAAATTCATCAGAAGCATCAGTTTCAATAATTAAACTGTCTTCAATGTTTGGAAGATAAAGTTTTGGAAAATTGATTAAAACTTTCTTTATCTTTTTGATGTAGTCTGTATCAGCATTTGACCAATTCCAAATGACATCTTTTTTTAATTTTGCCTGTAAAGGTTTTCTCATGGCTGCAAGTTTTTCAATATATGTTTCAGCATAAGTTAAAACACCAAGAAATCTTTGTAGTTGCTTTTTGTCTTCTAAAACATTTGGAAAGTCATGTAAATGTTCAAGAATATGCTTTTGAGGACAATGGGTACCTTCATTTATTTCTAAACCTAAAAAATTGATTTTTGTTTTGAAAAGATGAGCTTTCTTTTTTGAAAGTATTATACCATGTTTTAAAATAGTTCTGAGAACCTGTGTGACATGAACATAGTGTTCTTGTTCATTTTTGCTGAAGATCATGATGTCATCAACGTATACAGTGCAGAAACCTTCAAGGCCTCGAAGAGCATTCTGCATGTGTCTTTGAAAAATACTAGGAGCTTGTTTAAGCCCAAAGGGTAGTACTTTCCATTGAAAGAGTCCATCAGGACATGTGAAGGCAGTGAGAAGCTGCGATTCTTCATCAAGTAGAACTTGCCAGAAACCTGACTTGCAGTCGAAACTTGAATAAATGTTTTTTCCTCGTAGAAGAGTCAAGAGTTCGTGCATATTGGGGAGATTATGTGAGTCTCCAATAGTTGCATCATTAATTGCTTTGTAGTTAACAACCATTCGCTTCTTTCCTCTTCTTTTCTCTGCTTCTTTATTGACAAGAAAGGCAGGAGACATATGAGGGGATTTTGATTCTATAATTAGTCTCATATCAAGTAATTCTTTGATTTGTTTGGAAAATTCTTCTCTATCTTGTAGAGAGTAAACCATAGGTTTTTCTCTAATAACCGTTTTGGGATCAATAAGCTTGATTGAAGCTTTCATCCATCCTTTGGTTTTATTTGGATCAATAGGATTTTCAGAACAAACTTTTTCAAGAAGATCTTCAATCTGTTTGAACCTGGTAGTTTGAATAGAAATAATCCTTTCTTTATTAATCTCTTCATGAGTTATATTAGTACCTGGAATTTGTTTTTCTTTAGAACCTTTTTCTTGAGTTTCAAGAAAACCTGGTTTTCCTTTGCTATAGGCCTCTGTAACCTTTTTTATAATTACCATATCATTATTAAGATGAAAGGCAATTCTATCTATCCATTGTATGAATGGTCCATAGACTTGACAGAAGTTGTTACCAATTATGATATCAATTCCTGAATTTTGTTGGTAAATAGTGGGAACATTGAAATGTTCTCCTGAAAGTTCGAGATTAATATTTCTACAAACTTTATTAATTTTTATGGTTTCACCATTTGCAATAGTGGCACTAATTTCTTTGGGAGCGTTTTCCCAGAGTTCATCCGGAATGACGAATTTGCTTGCAAGACATAAAGATGCACCTGTGTCTACAAAACAATGTACTCTAAATTTTTTATATCCTTTAAAGTTAAGGAAGGCAGAAACATAAATAGAGTTTGGATTAGTAAGATTCATGATAAGGGAATCATCAATCTTCTGGAGGTTTACGCAAAAATGGTTAATCTCCTCCTCCCTGAAAAGCGAGGTATGTATGGGACTAGTCTCAGTCATCCGTTGTTGATTCGTATTCTTCAGTGTCTGATGAAGATTCTGTTTCAACATGATATATAAAAACATGTTGCGTACCATCATACTCTTCTTCAAGAGCTTCATAGCCTCCATTGTTAGCGGTTTGTAAAACCTTGACTTTGTCAGGGTATTTTTTTCTATTTGGACATTCGTTTGCGTAGTGTCCTTCTTCATTGCAGATCCAACACCTACACTTTTTCTTTCCTTGTGGACAAGAAGTAGTTTTCTTAGGTGTTTCTTTTGATGGTTTCTTGAAGTATTTTCCTGGTGAAAATTTTTTTCTTTTCTTTTTCCAAAAAGATTTGTATTTCTTTTTGTTTTTATGCTTTTTCTTAGTATAATTTTTCTTTCCAATATCAAAGTTTTTGAAATCAGAGAGAATGCTACAACAATCTTTGCTTATTGTTTTAAGCTTTTGTTGTTTATATCTGTCTTGACAGATTCTATCAATTTCTTCTTTTGCAATTTTTGTTGCGTAAGAAAGACTGGTTTGCTGGATTTCTCCAGTAGCTTCTTTTTTCCATCTGTCTGTACAGGTTTCTCCAATAATTGGAATTTTCATGAGATAAGCAGATATCCATTGCGCATATTCGCTTCTCTGTGGAATATCATACAAATATGATTCATACATACATGTGTATTTGTCGAGAAGACTAATATCATGTAATTGGAGTTTAGTCATTGAAACTCTTGCTATGTCAACCTTCTTATTAATGGTGAAGTCTTTATTAGAAATATAATCAAGACCTAAGAAAGTAGTGTATATGACATTTATGAGATTATCAAAAAGATCTGAGCCATGCAGTTCTTCATTCCAATTATTGTTTCTTAGGAATTTCTGTACGATTCCATCAGTTTTGTGTTCTAAAAGTAGTAGAACATTTTTTGCTTTTTCAAATTCATCTGGATTTGTTTGTAAGATTAGTGAAATCTCAGTAACCCATTTTTCTACAACTCTTTCTCTGAGTTTTAAATCTTGGATACAATCAATATTGAGTACATTGATCGTATTGGGTCCTTGGCCACTATTTGGAATTCCATTGTGGACAGGCATTTTGAACTCGTATTTCTTTTTATTGCCTCTTCTTGTGGCTGTATAAGAAGATTCTGCTTCATCATCTTCCATATCTGAATATTCGAACTTAACAGTCTTTGTATTTGTTTTAAAATTATCTTCTTGTTCTGATTCAGTGTCGGGTTCATTTATTTTAGTCATTCTAAAATATTGATCAAAAAGTTTGGGTTCTTTTTGATACAATTCTTCACATTCTTCAGTTTCTAAAGATAAAAGCTGAATAAGCTTTTGGTCAGTTTTATCATAATCTTCATATTGAAGGTTAAAGAAATATTTCTCGAGACGTTCAGAGATTGTTTCTTTCATTTTTATTCTTTCTTGAAAATGTTAATTTTCTGGGAATCTTTTGAGCTTCCTAAGTCAGGGTTTCCAACACTAGGATTGGGAGGTGAGTATTTCTTAAGACCTGAATATTTTCCAGGCTTGGTTTTTTGTTCTATGATGGAGATATTCTTGATGTGCTCAAGTATGTCTTTATTACATGGGCAAGAGTCAATCTTTTCAGATAAATATGGCATTACATTATAATAAAACACTTTACAGAGTAAAGTTTGAACATATTCATAATAAAGAGATTGAAATCTCTCAACATAAAAAAATACTTTTTAATAATAAAAAAGACTTGGTGCATATAGATTTCAGAATTCTACAAGCACAAAATAAACATACTCATGAATATATACCAAACTTGGTTAATATACGTATGTATCTCCTGCATAAGCAAAAAGTACATCAAGAACATCTTGATAGAAATAAAAAATTAGTTTCAAAACTCAGAAAGTTTATTTTAAC
This sequence comes from Lactuca serriola, assembly GCF_051521515.1. Lineage (NCBI taxonomy): Eukaryota > Viridiplantae > Streptophyta > Magnoliopsida > Asterales > Asteraceae > Lactuca > Lactuca serriola. Next base: position 231,360,444 of record NC_136409.1, on the reverse strand, counting down.
TTGTTAGCTTTTCTTAAAATGAATAATGAAATTTTCAACAACACTGAAGAAAATAATTCAGAAGAAAAACAAATCTTAACTTATGTTGAAGATGAAGACGGCTTTCATGCAAATCTTTTAATAAAACAAGACCTTCTCTCTCGAGTTAAGAAAATTGATTTAAAAATAAAGAAAGAAAACATTTTCAAAAATGTTCCTTCTAAACTTAGTATTCTAAATCCCCTTAAAAGGAAAAATGAAATCTTCTACTTTGTTAGTACTAAAGAAATGTCCGTAGACATAAAAGATACAATAGGAGCTGTCTTTCTACCCCTTTTAACTAAGGAACAAATACATAATAACTTAAAAAGTATTCCAGTTGAGATTAGATCAAAAATTAGAATGGTCCATATCGGAGCTGTAAAAATTTTGTTAAAATCCCAATTCCAAGCAGGAATAAATTCTCCCATAAAAATGGCCTTAATTGACAACAGAATTACTGACAGACAGGACTGCATCTTAGGTGCTGCAAAGGGAAACCTTGCTTACCAAAAGTTTATGTTTTCAGTCTATCCAAAGTTTGCTCTGGATTTAAAATCTGCAAATATAGATAAAACCTTATCTTTTATACATCACTTTGAAAGAAGTGACCTAATGAGTCCAGGTGATAAACCTTTCACCATAACATATCTCATAGGATATGCCCTGACCAACAGTCACCATAGCATAGACTATAAGAAAGACGAGTACATCGAACTTGATGATGTCTTTTCAGAAATAGGCCATGTCAAAGATAAACAATTCTGCGACATAAATCCTCAAGAAAACTCTTGGGTTTTAAATATAGCTAGAAATAAAAAAGCTCTAGGAGAAACTCTTAGACCAAGAATTTCTATGGATTCACTCCACATAGGAGAAAGCTCGGAGAGAAAAGATAATAACTTAATAAGAAACATGTCTTTAAAAATTGATAGTCTACGCCAGAATATCAAACAAATCACTGACATTATAAATGAATAATAAAATTGATTTTCCTCATTTCTATAAAAAAGGTAAAACAGTCAAAATTAAAACTCTTGACGATAATACTGAAAAGAAAGAATACGTTTTCTCTACTTCTGGTAAAGCTGGTGTTCAAACAATCGTAAATCATTGCAATAATCTCAACCAAATCATTGCAAGATGTCTTTTAAAAACTTCAAAAATAAGCCATTATCTTGGTATTTCAAAAGATATTTCTACAGATATTTCAAAAAATAAAATACCTTTTAACCAATTTAAAAACGATTTAGCCTTTATGGTTAAAAACAATCTTGATAAAAAAGATTTTGAAAAATTCTTCGAAGTTATTGAAAGACAAAATAAATTAACTATCAAGTTAACCCAGTCTATTGACAAACATTCTATTCTTTTAGAAAACTCTTTAAAAAATAACCAATTTGTTGAAGAAGTCGCCAAAAAGGCAAATATTGAGGGCACTCTTAAGGAAACCAACATTAAGATCACTAATATACATGATCAGTTAAAACAACTAATAGGATGACCTCGATACCCGAGCTCAATAGATCAATCACCTCGATACCCGAGCTCAATAGATCAATCAATCTCCTTAATGAAAAAATAGATGGGCTGATTATAAACTTGGACTTAACATTCAATAAATACGTAACCATTACCCAGTTGGAAGTAGCATCTGCAAAAATTATTGCAGACATTACTAAAGAGTTATCTGAAAAGATTGACTCTTGCCCATGTAATAAAGACATACTTGAGCACATCAAGAATATCTCCATCATAGAACAAAAAACCAAGCCTGGAAAATATTCAGGTCTTAAGAAATACTCACCTCCCAATCCTAGTGTTGGAAACCCTGACTTAGGAAGCTCAAAAGATTCCCAGAAAATTAACATTTTCAAGAAAGAATAAAAATGAAAGAAACAATCTCTGAACGTCTCGAGAAATATTTCTTTAACCTTCAATATGAAGATTATGATAAAACTGACCAAAAGCTTATTCAGCTTTTATCTTTAGAAACTGAAGAATGTGAAGAATTGTATCAAAAAGAACCCAAACTTTTTGATCAATATTTTAGAATGACTAAAATAAATGAACCCGACACTGAATCAGAACAAGAAGATAATTTTAAAACAAATACAAAGACTGTTAAGTTCGAATATTCAGATATGGAAGATGATGAAGCAGAATCTTCTTATACAGCCACAAGAAGAGGCAAAAAAAAGAAATACGAGTTCAAAATGCCTGTCCACAATGGAATTCCAAATAGTGGCCAAGGACCCAATACGATCAATGTACTCAATATTGATTGTATCCAAGATTTAAAACTCAGAGAAAGAGTTGTAGAAAAATGGGTTACTGAGATTTCACTAATCTTACAAACAAATCCAGATGAATTTGAAAAAGCAAAAAATGTTCTACTACTTTTAGAACACAAAACTGATGGAATCGTACAGAAATTCCTAAGAAACAATAATTGGAATGAAGAACTGCATGGCTCAGATCTTTTTGATAATCTCATAAATGTCATATACACTACTTTCTTAGGTCTTGATTATATTTCTAATAAAGACTTCACCATTAATAAGAAGGTTGACATAGCAAGAGTTTCAATGACTAAACTCCAATTACATGATATTAGTCTTCTCAACAAATACACATGTATGTATGAATCATATTTGTATGATATTCCACAGAGAAGCGAATATGCGCAATGGATATCTGCTTATCTCATGAAAATTCCAATTATTGGAGAAACCTGTACAGACAGATGGAAAAAAGAAGCTACTGGAGAAATCCAGCAAACCAGTCTTTCTTACGCAACAAAAATTGCAAAAGAAGAAATTGATAGAATCTGTCAAGACAGATATAAACAACAAAAGCTTAAAACAATAAGCAAAGATTGTTGTAGCATTCTCTCTGATTTCAAAAACTTTGATATTGGAAAGAAAAATTATACTAAGAAAAAGCATAAAAACAAAAAGAAATACAAATCTTTTTGGAAAAAGAAAAGAAAAAAATTTTCACCAGGAAAATACTTCAAGAAACCATCAAAAGAAACACCTAAGAAAACTACTTCTTGTCCGCAAGGAAAGAAAAAGTGTAGGTGTTGGATCTGCAATGAAGAAGGACACTACGCAAACGAATGTCCAAATAGAAAAAAATACCCTGACAAAGTCAAGGTTTTACAAACCGCTAACAATGGAGGCTATGAAGCTCTTGAAGAAGAGTATGATGGTACGCAACATGTTTTTATATATCATGTTGAAACAGAATCTTCATCAGACACTGAAGAATACGAATCAACAACGGATGACTGAGACTAGTCCCATACATACCTCGCTTTTCAGGGAGGAGGAGATTAACCATTTTTGCGTAAACCTCCAGAAGATTGATGATTCCCTTATCATGAATCTTACTAATCCAAACTCTATTTATGTTTCTGCCTTCCTTAACTTTAAAGGATATAAAAAATTTAGAGTACATTGTTTTGTAGACACAGGTGCATCTTTATGTCTTGCAAGCAAATTCGTCATTCCGGATGAACTCTGGGAAAACGCTCCCAAAGAAATTAGTGCCACTATTGCAAATGGTGAAACCATAAAAATTAATAAAGTTTGTAGAAATATTAATCTCGAACTTTCAGGAGAACATTTCAATGTTCCCACTATTTACCAACAAAATTCAGGAATTGATATCATAATTGGTAACAACTTCTGTCAAGTCTATGGACCATTCATACAATGGATAGATAGAATTGCCTTTCATCTTAATAATGATATGGTAATTATAAAAAAGGTTACAGAGGCCTATAGCAAAGGAAAACCAGGTTTTCTTGAAACTCAAGAAAAAGGTTCTAAAGAAAAACAAATTCCAGGTACTAATATAACTCATGAAGAGATTAATAAAGAAAGGATTATTTCTATTCAAACTACCAGGTTCAAACAGATTGAAGATCTTCTTGAAAAAGTTTGTTCTGAAAATCCTATTGATCCAAATAAAACCAAAGGATGGATGAAAGCTTCAATCAAGCTTATTGATCCCAAAACGGTTATTAGAGAAAAACCTATGGTTTACTCTCTACAAGATAGAGAAGAATTTTCCAAACAAATCAAAGAATTACTTGATATGAGACTAATTATAGAATCAAAATCCCCTCATATGTCTCCTGCCTTTCTTGTCAATAAAGAAGCAGAGAAAAGAAGAGGAAAGAAGCGAATGGTTGTTAACTACAAAGCAATTAATGATGCAACTATTGGAGACTCACATAATCTCCCCAATATGCACGAACTCTTGACTCTTCTACGAGGAAAAAACATTTATTCAAGTTTCGACTGCAAGTCAGGTTTCTGGCAAGTTCTACTTGATGAAGAATCGCAGCTTCTCACTGCCTTCACATGTCCTGATGGACTCTTTCAATGGAAAGTACTACCCTTTGGGCTTAAACAAGCTCCTAGTATTTTTCAAAGACACATGCAGAATGCTCTTCGAGGCCTTGAAGGTTTCTGCACTGTATACGTTGATGACATCATGATCTTCAGCAAAAATGAACAAGAACACTATGTTCATGTCACACAGGTTCTCAGAACTATTTTAAAACATGGTATAATACTTTCAAAAAAGAAAGCTCATCTTTTCAAAACAAAAATCAATTTTTTAGGTTTAGAAATAAATAAAGGTACCCATTGTCCTCAAAAGCATATTCTTGAACATTTACATGACTTTCCAAATGTTTTAGAAGACAAAAAGCAACTACAAAGATTTCTTGGTGTTTTAACTTATGCTGAAACATATATTGAAAAACTTGCAGCCATGAGAAAACCTTTACAGGCAAAATTAAAAAAAGATGTCATTTGGAATTGGTCAAATGCTGATACAGACTACATCAAAAAGATAAAGAAAGTTTTAATCAATTTTCCAAAACTTTATCTTCCAAACATTGAAGACAGTTTAATTATTGAAACTGATGCTTCTGATGAATTTTGGGGAGGTGTTTTAAAAGCTAAAAACCCCAAAAACGAAGAACAAATTTGCAGGTACACCTCTGGCAGTTTCAAAGCAGCTGAGAAAAACTACCATAGCAATGAAAAAGAATTACTCGCTGTAAAAAGAGTTATTACAAAATTCTCTGTATATTTAACACCAGTAAATTTCCTGGTTCGTACAGATAATAAAAATTTTACTTATTTCCTCCGAACTAAGATTGCAGGAGATAACAAATTAGGCCGGCTAATACGTTGGCAAGAGTGGTTTTCACGATATACTTTCACTGTTGAACATCTCGCAGGAAACAAAAACGTACTGGCAGACTGCCTCACCCGTGACTTCAGGTATACCTTACATCATCCATGATCTCACTCGCTCCTCTCGAGCCCTATAAAAGGATATGATCCTCATGACATATTTCCTCACAAAAACTTCACCTACAAAAAAGAGAGGGGGAGATTAGAGAAAAAAGTAAACAAAATTTGAGTTTACAAAAATGGAAGACCTCAACACTTTGAGGATGAAGAAACAAATGCTCCTCATAGAGCTATCTGCAATTGAGCAGAAAATCAACTTGTATGAACAAGTAACAACGGTCACCAATGTACCGGAAAGCGAAAGCTCAAAAACAAAGGCTATTCCAGTGCAAACGGCACCTGGTAAAGAATCAACAAATCCGTTGAAAGCTGATGCTTTGCTAAAAAGCATAATAAAGGAGACAGCTACTCCTCTTCCTGATGGAAAAACTAGCTTGTTGGTTGATACCAATCCTTGTACTGAAGGAATCAGTAAAATGACAACCTTGTCACCCATTAACAAATCTGTGCAGGAGTTTACACCAGATTACAAAAAAGCTCTTAACAAAGAAGCTGAAAGATTTTATGTAATCTACAAAGGACCTCATGCCGGTGTTCATACTGACTGGGGAATTACAGAAACATTCTGTAAAGTTGATAAAGTTACTTGCAAAAAATTCAGAAATGAAGCATCTGCAAGATTAAGCCTTGCCACTTATCAAGACGATACAAGCAAGACTAACCAACCACTTCTTCGACCAAAAATTCATAAAGTCAAAGAAGCTCACAGAGACCAAAGGTTTGACGTTCCAAATGACGTTCAACAAATGGTTAACTATCCTGAAATCTCTTTCGAAGACTTCAGAACAATCTGGAAGAAAGCAAGAGCTGCATGCCCAGAAGACCTTGTTCATGAAAAGTTTTTCACTACGGACAAGAAAACAAAAAGTCTGTTCAACTTCCTCGAAGGATCAGATGCAAAATTAGTCTACCAAGCCTTTCAAGCTGGACTAATCGACAATATCTACCCAAGTTGCAACCTTCAAGAACTCATTTTCTTCCCAAGCAACATGGTAGAATCCATTAAAAACTTTCGAAAGAAAGTACTTAAAGCAAAAGATAATCCGATCTACATCAGATGCATCTCTTCACTCCCAGAATGGATTCAAGAATCAACTCTTTCTCCATACCACTTTCTGGAAATTGGTCTTTCTAAAGCCAATAGAGATATTGAACAATCTCAACCAATGGAAGACAAAGATCTACCTTTTACAGAGATTCTTCATCCCAATCGCATCAATGGTTTAAGAAGAATATCAGAAAAAATCATCGAGATTATCTCTGGTTCAAAAAAGAAGATTAATTATACCAACTCGCATTGTATAATTACAAGCTGGAGTTACAACAACACCAGCCAAGAAGATCTTCGTCAAGCCTCCAAGTTTGGCGAAAAATTCATGAACAATAGCATGGAAGTATCCAATGCTACACGCCAACACTTCTGCCGACATGCAGAACAACTTTTTGAAGAACATCTTTGTCACTTTTGCGAAAGCAAAGATTCGGAGACAATGGAGGGACCCCCCTCTGAAGATGACAAATCATCATCATCTTAAAGAAAGATGCTTCACGTGTCAAATGGCCCCAGCCACTCAAAATAATAATGCGCTTCTTCATTATTAGAAGCTTTCTAGCTGTCCACAATAATGTAATCTTTTGTGGATAAAAACGTCATGCCTGACATATTAGGCAAGGATCAGACCCTCTCAATGTATCTATAAATTGAGAGTTATGTTTTGTTTGAAGGCATCGCAAGAACGAGTGCAAGAAAAAACACTCTCTATCTAGTAAATTTTCAGTTCAATGTCTAGTGAGTAATTCCTCCCTTAGAAGGGGAAAAATGTAAAATATTGTAAGAGTCTTCCCTTTTTGGGAACTCTGTTATCAATAAATCTTTGTTTTGTTATTTTTGAGTGTTCATACAATTTAGAGTGATGAAACTTGTAAGTGACAGAGTGTCAGGTCGACGATGATTAACAGTACCACAGGCACCATGCCAACAGGGAAAGCAACCACACAGACCAAAGAACGACACAGGCTGGCTTGAATAGTTTCTATCTATGTAAGTATAACACTCACTACATCACAATTATACATTTATTGATACAAGAGTCTTCTTTTCACAATTTTTATATTTATTCCCTTCTTTGTTAAAACATAAATTCCGTACACATCCACACACCCCAACTGGTATCAGAGCAGTTGATAAATATGGCATTACATTATAATAAAACACTTTACAGAGTAAAGTTTGAACATATTCATAATAAAGAGATTGAAATCTCTCAACATAAAAAAATACTTTTTAATAATAAAAAAGACTTGGTGCATATAGATTTCAGAATTCTACAAGCACAAAATAAACATACTCATGAATATATACCAAACTTGGTTAATATACGTATGTATCTCCTGCATAAGCAAAAAGTACATCAAGAACATCTTGATAGAAATAAAAAATTAGTTTCAAAACTCAGAAAGTTTATTTTAACTTGTTAGCTTTTCTTAAAATGAATAATGAAATTTTCAACAACACTGAAGAAAATAATTCAGAAGAAAAACAAATCTTAACTTATGTTGAAGATGAAGACGGCTTTCATGCAAATCTTTTAATAAAACAAGACCTTCTCTCTCGAGTTAAGAAAATTGATTTAAAAATAAAGAAAGAAAACATTTTCAAAAATGTTCCTTCTAAACTTAGTATTCTAAATCCCCTTAAAAGGAAAAATGAAATCTTCTACTTTGTTAGTACTAAAGAAATGTCCGTAGACATAAAAGATACAATAGGAGCTGTCTTTCTACCCCTTTTAACTAAGGAACAAATACATAATAACTTAAAAAGTATTCCAGTTGAGATTAGATCAAAAATTAGAATGGTCCATATCGGAGCTGTAAAAATTTTGTTAAAATCCCAATTCCAAGCAGGAATAAATTCTCCCATAAAAATGGCCTTAATTGACAACAGAATTACTGACAGACAGGACTGCATCTTAGGTGCTGCAAAGGGAAACCTTGCTTACCAAAAGTTTATGTTTTCAGTCTATCCAAAGTTTGCTCTGGATTTAAAATCTGCAAATATAGATAAAACCTTATCTTTTATACATCACTTTGAAAGAAGTGACCTAATGAGTCCAGGTGATAAACCTTTCACCATAACATATCTCATAGGATATGCCCTGACCAACAGTCACCATAGCATAGACTATAAGAAAGACGAGTACATCGAACTTGATGATGTCTTTTCAGAAATAGGCCATGTCAAAGATAAACAATTCTGCGACATAAATCCTCAAGAAAACTCTTGGGTTTTAAATATAGCTAGAAATAAAAAAGCTCTAGGAGAAACTCTTAGACCAAGAATTTCTATGGATTCACTCCACATAGGAGAAAGCTCGGAGAGAAAAGATAATAACTTAATAAGAAACATGTCTTTAAAAATTGATAGTCTACGCCAGAATATCAAACAAATCACTGACATTATAAATGAATAATAAAATTGATTTTCCTCATTTCTATAAAAAAGGTAAAACAGTCAAAATTAAAACTCTTGACGATAATACTGAAAAGAAAGAATACGTTTTCTCTACTTCTGGTAAAGCTGGTGTTCAAACAATCGTAAATCATTGCAATAATCTCAACCAAATCATTGCAAGATGTCTTTTAAAAACTTCAAAAATAAGCCATTATCTTGGTATTTCAAAAGATATTTCTACAGATATTTCAAAAAATAAAATACCTTTTAACCAATTTAAAAACGATTTAGCCTTTATGGTTAAAAACAATCTTGATAAAAAAGATTTTGAAAAATTCTTCGAAGTTATTGAAAGACAAAATAAATTAACTATCAAGTTAACCCAGTCTATTGACAAACATTCTATTCTTTTAGAAAACTCTTTAAAAAATAACCAATTTGTTGAAGAAGTCGCCAAAAAGGCAAATATTGAGGGCACTCTTAAGGAAACCAACATTAAGATCACTAATATACATGATCAGTTAAAACAACTAATAGGATGACCTCGATACCCGAGCTCAATAGATCAATCACCTCGATACCCGAGCTCAATAGATCAATCAATCTCCTTAATGAAAAAATAGATGGGCTGATTATAAACTTGGACTTAACATTCAATAAATACGTAACCATTACCCAGTTGGAAGTAGCATCTGCAAAAATTATTGCAGACATTACTAAAGAGTTATCTGAAAAGATTGACTCTTGCCCATGTAATAAAGACATACTTGAGCACATCAAGAATATCTCCATCATAGAACAAAAAACCAAGCCTGGAAAATATTCAGGTCTTAAGAAATACTCACCTCCCAATCCTAGTGTTGGAAACCCTGACTTAGGAAGCTCAAAAGATTCCCAGAAAATTAACATTTTCAAGAAAGAATAAAAATGAAAGAAACAATCTCTGAACGTCTCGAGAAATATTTCTTTAACCTTCAATATGAAGATTATGATAAAACTGACCAAAAGCTTATTCAGCTTTTATCTTTAGAAACTGAAGAATGTGAAGAATTGTATCAAAAAGAACCCAAACTTTTTGATCAATATTTTAGAATGACTAAAATAAATGAACCCGACACTGAATCAGAACAAGAAGATAATTTTAAAACAAATACAAAGACTGTTAAGTTCGAATATTCAGATATGGAAGATGATGAAGCAGAATCTTCTTATACAGCCACAAGAAGAGGCAATAAAAAGAAATACGAGTTCAAAATGCCTGTCCACAATGGAATTCCAAATAGTGGCCAAGGACCCAATACGATCAATGTACTCAATATTGATTGTATCCAAGATTTAAAACTCAGAGAAAGAGTTGTAGAAAAATGGGTTACTGAGATTTCACTAATCTTACAAACAAATCCAGATGAATTTGAAAAAGCAAAAAATGTTCTACTACTTTTAGAACACAAAACTGATGGAATCGTACAGAAATTCCTAAGAAACAATAATTGGAATGAAGAACTGCATGGCTCAGATCTTTTTGATAATCTCATAAATGTCATATACACTACTTTCTTAGGTCTTGATTATATTTCTAATAAAGACTTCACCATTAATAAGAAGGTTGACATAGCAAGAGTTTCAATGACTAAACTCCAATTACATGATATTAGTCTTCTCGACAAATACACATGTATGTATGAATCATATTTGTATGATATTCCACAGAGAAGCGAATATGCGCAATGGATATCTGCTTATCTCATGAAAATTCCAATTATTGGAGAAACCTGTACAGACAGATGGAAAAAAGAAGCTACTGGAGAAATCCAGCAAACCAGTCTTTCTTACGCAACAAAAATTGCAAAAGAAGAAATTGATAGAATCTGTCAAGACAGATATAAACAACAAAAGCTTAAAACAATAAGCAAAGATTGTTGTAGCATTCTCTCTGATTTCAAAAACTTTGATATTGGAAAGAAAAATTATACTAAGAAAAAGCATAAAAACAAAAAGAAATACAAATCTTTTTGGAAAAAGAAAAGAAAAAAATTTTCACCAGGAAAATACTTCAAGAAACCATCAAAAGAAACACCTAAGAAAACTACTTCTTGTCCGCAAGGAAAGAAAAAGTGTAGGTGTTGGATCTGCAATGAAGAAGGACACTACGCAAACGAATGTCCAAATAGAAAAAAATACCCTGACAAAGTCAAGGTTTTACAAACCGCTAACAATGGAGGCTATGAAGCTCTTGAAGAAGAGTATGATGGTACGCAACATGTTTTTATATATCATGTTGAAACAGAATCTTCATCAGACACTGAAGAATACGAATCAACAACGGATGACTCAGACTAGTCCCATACATACCTCGCTTTTCAGGGAGGAGGAGATTAACCATTTTTGCGTAAACCTCCAGAAGATTGATGATTCCCTTATCATGAATCTTACTAATCCAAACTCTATTTATGTTTCTGCCTTCCTTAACTTTAAAGGATATAAAAAATTTAGAGTACATTGTTTTGTAGACACAGGTGCATCTTTATGTCTTGCAAGCAAATTCGTCATTCCGGATGAACTCTGGGAAAACGCTCCCAAAGAAATTAGTGCCACTATTGCAAATGGTGAAACCATAAAAATTAATAAAGTTTGTAGAAATATTAATCTCGAACTTTCAGGAGAACATTTCAATGTTCCCACTATTTACCAACAAAATTCAGGAATTGATATCATAATTGGTAACAACTTCTGTCAAGTCTATGGACCATTCATACAATGGATAGATAGAATTGCCTTTCATCTTAATAATGATATGGTAATTATAAAAAAGGTTACAGAGGCCTATAGCAAAGGAAAACCAGGTTTTCTTGAAACTCAAGAAAAAGGTTCTAAAGAAAAACAAATTCCAGGTACTAATATAACTCATGAAGAGATTAATAAAGAAAGGATTATTTCTATTCAAACTACCAGGTTCAAACAGATTGAAGATCTTCTTGAAAAAGTTTGTTCTGAAAATCCTATTGATCCAAATAAAACCAAAGGATGGATGAAAGCTTCAATCAAGCTTATTGATCCCAAAACGGTTATTAGAGAAAAACCTATGGTTTACTCTCTACAAGATAGAGAAGAATTTTCCAAACAAATCAAAGAATTACTTGATATGAGACTAATTATAGAATCAAAATCCCCTCATATGTCTCCTGCCTTTCTTGTCAATAAAGAAGCAGAGAAAAGAAGAGGAAAGAAGCGAATGGTTGTTAACTACAAAGCAATTAATGATGCAACTATTGGAGACTCACATAATCTCCCCAATATGCACGAACTCTTGACTCTTCTACGAGGAAAAAACATTTATTCAAGTTTCGACTGCAAGTCAGGTTTCTGGCAAGTTCTACTTGATGAAGAATCGCAGCTTCTCACTGCCTTCACATGTCCTGATGGACTCTTTCAATGGAAAGTACTACCCTTTGGGCTTAAACAAGCTCCTAGTATTTTTCAAAGACACATGCAGAATGCTCTTCGAGGCCTTGAAGGTTTCTGCACTGTATACGTTGATGACATCATGATCTTCAGCAAAAATGAACAAGAACACTATGTTCATGTCACACAGGTTCTCAGAACTATTTTAAAACATGGTATAATACTTTCAAAAAAGAAAGCTCATCTTTTCAAAACAAAAATCAATTTTTTAGGTTTAGAAATAAATGAAGGTACCCATTGTCCTCAAAAGCATATTCTTGAACATTTACATGACTTTCCAAATGTTTTAGAAGACAAAAAGCAACTACAAAGATTTCTTGGTGTTTTAACTTATGCTGAAACATATATTGAAAAACTTGCAGCCATGAGAAAACCTTTACAGGCAAAATTAAAAAAAGATGTCATTTGGAATTGGTCAAATGCTGATACAGACTACATCAAAAAGATAAAGAAAGTTTTAATCAATTTTCCAAAACTTTATCTTCCAAACATTGAAGACAGTTTAATTATTGAAACTGATGCTTCTGATGAATTTTGGGGAGGTGTTTTAAAAGCTAAAAACCCCAAAAACGAAGAACAAATTTGCAGGTACACCTCTGGCAGTTTCAAAGCAGCTGAGAAAAACTACCATAGCAATGAAAAAGAATTACTCGCTGTAAAAAGAGTTATTACAAAATTCTCTGTATATTTAACACCAGTAAATTTCCTGGTTCGTACAGATAATAAAAATTTTACTTATTTCCTCCGAACTAAGATTGCAGGAGATAACAAATTAGGCCGGCTAATACGTTGGCAAGAGTGGTTTTCACGATATACTTTCACTGTTGAACATCTCGCAGGAAACAAAAACGTACTGGCAGACTGCCTCACCCGTGACTTCAGGTATACCTTACATCATCCATGATCTCACTCGCTCCTCTCGAGCCCTATAAAAGGATATGATCCTCATGACATATTTCCTCACAAAAACTTCACCTACAAAAAAGAGAGGGGGAGATTAGAGAAAAAAGTAAACAAAATTTGAGTTTACAAAAATGGAAGACCTCAACACTTTGAGGATGAAGAAACAAATGCTCCTCATAGAGCTATCTGCAATTGAGCAGAAAATCAACTTGTATGAACAAGTAACAACGGTCACCAATGTACCGGAAAGCGAAAGCTCAAAAACAAAGGCTATTCCAGTGCAAACGGCACCTGGTAAAGAATCAACAAATCCGTTGAAAGCTGATGCTTTGCTAAAAAGCATAATAAAGGAGACAGCTACTCCTCTTCCTGATGGAAAAACTAGCTTGTTGGTTGATACCAATCCTTGTACTGAAGGAATCAGTAAAATGACAACCTTGTCACCCATTAACAAATCTGTGCAGGAGTTTACACCAGATTACAAAAAAGCTCTTAACAAAGAAGCTGAAAGATTTTATGTAATCTACAAAGGACCTCATGCCGGTGTTCATACTGACTGGGGAATTACAGAAACATTCTGTAAAGTTGATAAAGTTACTTGCAAAAAATTCAGAAATGAAGCATCTGCAAGATTAAGCCTTGCCACTTATCAAGACGATACAAGCAAGACTAACCAACCACTTCTTCGACCAAAAATTCATAAAGTCAAAGAAGCTCACAGAGACCAAAGGTTTGACGTTCCAAATGACGTTCAACAAATGGTTAACTATCCTGAAATCTCTTTCGAAGACTTCAGAACAATCTGGAAGAAAGCAAGAGCTGCATGCCCAGAAGACCTTGTTCATGAAAAGTTTTTCACTACGGACAAGAAAACAAAAAGTCTGTTCAACTTCCTCGAAGGATCAGATGCAAAATTAGTCTACCAAGCCTTTCAAGCTGGACTAATCGACAATATCTACCCAAGTTGCAACCTTCAAGAACTCATTTTCTTCCCAAGCAACATGGTAGAATCCATTAAAAACTTTCGAAAGAAAGTACTTAAAGCAAAAGATAATCCGATCTACATCAGATGCATCTCTTCACTCCCAGAATGGATTCAAGAATCAACTCTTTCTCCATACCACTTTCTGGAAATTGGTCTTTCTAAAGCCAATAGAGATATTGAACAATCTCAACCAATGGAAGACAAAGATCTACCTTTTACAGAGATTCTTCATCCCAATCGCATCAATGGTTTAAGAAGAATATCAGAAAAAATCATCGAGATTATCTCTGGTTCAAAAAAGAAGATTAATTATACCAACTCGCATTGTATAATTACAAGCTGGAGTTACAACAACACCAGCCAAGAAGATCTTCGTCAAGCCTCCAAGTTTGGCGAAAAATTCATGAACAATAGCATGGAAGTATCCAATGCTACACGCCAACACTTCTGCCGACATGCAGAACAACTTTTTGAAGAACATCTTTGTCACTTTTGCGAAAGCAAAGATTCGGAGACAATGGAGGGACCCCCCTCTGAAGATGACAAATCATCATCATCTTAAAGAAAGATGCTTCACGTGTCAAATGGCCCCAGCCACTCAAAATAATAATGCGCTTCTTCATTATTAGAAGCTTTCTAGCTGTCCACAATAATGTAATCTTTTGTGGATAAAAACGTCATGCCTGACATATTAGGCAAGGATCAGACCCTCTCAATGTATCTATAAATTGAGAGTTATGTTTTGTTTGAAGGAATCGCAAGAACGAGTGCAAGAAAAAACACTCTCGATCTAGTAAATTTTCAGTTCAATGTCTAGTGAGTAATTCCTCCCTTAGAAGGGGAAAAATGTAAAATATTGTAAGAGTCTTCCCTTTTTGGGAACTCTGTTATCAATAAATCTTTGTTTTGTTATTTTTGAGTGTTCATACAATTTAGAGTGATGAAACTTGTAAGTGACAGAGTGTCAGGTCGACGATGATTAACAGTACCACAGGCACCATGCCAACAGGGAAAGCAACCACACAGACCAAAGAACGACACAGGCTGGCTTGAATAGTTTCTATCTATGTAAGTATAACACTCACTACATCACAATTATACATTTATTGATACAAGAGTCTTCTTTTCACAATTTTTATATTTATTCCCTTCTTTGTTAAAACATAAATTCCGTACACATCCACACACCCCAACTGGTATCAGAGACTTGATAAATATGGCATTACATTATAATAAAACACTTTACAGAGTACCCATTGTCCTGTTGGGGTGTGTGGATGTGTACGGAATTTATGTTTTAACAAAGAAGGGAATAAATATAAAAATTGTGAAAAGAAGACTCTTGTATCAATAAATGTATAATTGTGATGTAGTGAGTGTTATACTTACATAGATAGAAACTATTCAAGCCAGCCTGTGTCGTTCTTTGGTCTGTGTGGTTGCTTTCCCTGTTGGCATGGTGCCTGTGGTACTGTTAATCATCGTCGACCTGACACTCTGTCACTTACAAGTTTCATCACTCTAAATTGTATGAACACTCAAAAATAACAAAACAAAGATTTATTGATAACAGAGTTCCCAAAAAGGGAAGACTCTTACAATATTTTACATTTTTCCCCTTCTAAGGGAGGAATTACTCACTAGACATTGAACTGAAAATTTACTAGATAGAGAGTGTTTTTTCTTGCACTCGTTCTCGCGATTCCTTCAAACAAAACATAACTCTCAATTTATAGATACATTGAGAGGGTCTGATCCTTGCCTAATATGTCAGGCATGACGTTTTTATCCACAAAAGATTACATTATTGTGGACAGCTAGAAAGCTTCTAATAATGAAGAAGCGCATTATTATTTTGAGTGGCTGGGGCCATTTGACACGTGAAGCATCTTTCTTTAAGATGATGATGATTTGTCATCTTCAGAGGGGGGTCCCTCCATTGTCTCCGAATCTTTGCTTTCGCAAAAGTGACAAAGATGTTCTTCAAAAAGTTGTTCTGCATGTCGGCAGAAGTGTTGGCGTGTAGCATTGGATACTTCCATGCTATTGTTCATGAATTTTTCGCCAAACTTGGAGGCTTGACGAAGATCTTCTTGGCTGGTGTTGTTGTAACTCCAGCTTGTAATTATACAATGCGAGTTGGTATAATTAATCTTCTTTTTTGAACCAGAGATAATCTCGATGATTTTTTCTGATATTCTTCTTAAACCATTGATGCGATTGGGATGAAGAATCTCTGTAAAAGGTAGATCTTTGTCTTCCATTGGTTGAGATTGTTCAATATCTCTATTGGCTTTAGAAAGACCAATTTCCAGAAAGTGGTATGGAGAAAGAGTTGATTCTTGAATCCATTCTGGGAGTGAAGAGATGCATCTGATGTAGATCGGATTATCTTTTGCTTTAAGTACTTTCTTTCGAAAGTTTTTAATGGATTCTACCATGTTGCTTGGGAAGAAAATGAGTTCTTGAAGGTTGCAACTTGGGTAGATATTGTCGATTAGTCCAGCTTGAAAGGCTTGGTAGACTAATTTTGCATCTGATCCTTCGAGGAAGTTGAACAGACTTTTTGTTTTCTTGTCCGTAGTGAAAAACTTTTCATGAACAAGGTCTTCTGGGCATGCAGCTCTTGCTTTCTTCCAGATTGTTCTGAAGTCTTCGAAAGAGATTTCAGGATAGTTAACCATTTGTTGAACGTCATTTGGAACGTCAAACCTTTGGTCTCTGTGAGCTTCTTTGACTTTATGAATTTTTGGTCGAAGAAGTGGTTGGTTAGTCTTGCTTGTATCGTCTTGATAAGTGGCAAGGCTTAATCTTGCAGATGCTTCATTTCTGAATTTTTTGCAAGTAACTTTATCAACTTTACAGAATGTTTCTGTAATTCCCCAGTCAGTATGAACACCGGCATGAGGTCCTTTGTAGATTACATAAAATCTTTCAGCTTCTTTGTTAAGAGCTTTTTTGTAATCTGGTGTAAACTCCTGCACAGATTTGTTAATGGGTGACAAGGTTGTCATTTTACTGATTCCTTCAGTACAAGGATTGGTATCAACCAACAAGCTAGTTTTTCCATCAGGAAGAGGAGTAGCTGTCTCCTTTATTATGCTTTTTAGCAAAGCATCAGCTTTCAACGGATTTGTTGATTCTTTACCAGGTGCCGTTTGCACTGGAATAGCCTTTGTTTTTGAGCTTTCGCTTTCCGGTACATTGGTGACCGTTGTTACTTGTTCATACAAGTTGATTTTCTGCTCAATTGCAGATAGCTCTATGAGGAGCATTTGTTTCTTCATCCTCAAAGTGTTGAGGTCTTCCATTTTTGTAAACTCAAATTTTGTTTACTTTTTTCTCTAATCTCCCCCTCTCTTTTTTGTAGGTGAAGTTTTTGTGAGGAAATATGTCATGAGGATCATATCCTTTTATAGGGCTCGAGAGGAGCGAGTGAGATCATGGATGATGTAAGGTATACCTGAAGTCACGGGTGAGGCAGTCTGCCAGTACGTTTTTGTTTCCTGCGAGATGTTCAACAGTGAAAGTATATCGTGAAAACCACTCTTGCCAACGTATTAGCCGGCCTAATTTGTTATCTCCTGCAATCTTAGTTCGGAGGAAATAAGTAAAATTTTTATTATCTGTACGAACCAGGAAATTTACTGGTGTTAAATATACAGAGAATTTTGTAATAACTCTTTTTACAGCGAGTAATTCTTTTTCATTGCTATGGTAGTTTTTCTCAGCTGCTTTGAAACTGCCAGAGGTGTACCTGCAAATTTGTTCTTCGTTTTTGGGGTTTTTAGCTTTTAAAACACCTCCCCAAAATTCATCAGAAGCATCAGTTTCAATAATTAAACTGTCTTCAATGTTTGGAAGATAAAGTTTTGGAAAATTGATTAAAACTTTCTTTATCTTTTTGATGTAGTCTGTATCAGCATTTGACCAATTCCAAATGACATCTTTTTTTAATTTTGCCTGTAAAGGTTTTCTCATGGCTGCAAGTTTTTCAATATATGTTTCAGCATAAGTTAAAACACCAAGAAATCTTTGTAGTTGCTTTTTGTCTTCTAAAACATTTGGAAAGTCATGTAAATGTTCAAGAATATGCTTTTGAGGACAATGGGTACCTTCATTTATTTCTAAACCTAAAAAATTGATTTTTGTTTTGAAAAGATGAGCTTTCTTTTTTGAAAGTATTATACCATGTTTTAAAATAGTTCTGAGAACCTGTGTGACATGAACATAGTGTTCTTGTTCATTTTTGCTGAAGATCATGATGTCATCAACGTATACAGTGCAGAAACCTTCAAGGCCTCGAAGAGCATTCTGCATGTGTCTTTGAAAAATACTAGGAGCTTGTTTAAGCCCAAAGGGTAGTACTTTCCATTGAAAGAGTCCATCAGGACATGTGAAGGCAGTGAGAAGCTGCGATTCTTCATCAAGTAGAACTTGCCAGAAACCTGACTTGCAGTCGAAACTTGAATAAATGTTTTTTCCTCGTAGAAGAGTCAAGAGTTCGTGCATATTGGGGAGATTATGTGAGTCTCCAATAGTTGCATCATTAATTGCTTTGTAGTTAACAACCATTCGCTTCTTTCCTCTTCTTTTCTCTGCTTCTTTATTGACAAGAAAGGCAGGAGACATATGAGGGGATTTTGATTCTATAATTAGTCTCATATCAAGTAATTCTTTGATTTGTTTGGAAAATTCTTCTCTATCTTGTAGAGAGTAAACCATAGGTTTTTCTCTAATAACCGTTTTGGGATCAATAAGCTTGATTGAAGCTTTCATCCATCCTTTGGTTTTATTTGGATCAATAGGATTTTCAGAACAAACTTTTTCAAGAAGATCTTCAATCTGTTTGAACCTGGTAGTTTGAATAGAAATAATCCTTTCTTTATTAATCTCTTCATGAGTTATATTAGTACCTGGAATTTGTTTTTCTTTAGAACCTTTTTCTTGAGTTTCAAGAAAACCTGGTTTTCCTTTGCTATAGGCCTCTGTAACCTTTTTTATAATTACCATATCATTTATTAAGATGAAAGGCAATTCTATCTATCCATTGTATGAATGGTCCATAGACTTGACAGAAGTTGTTACCAATTATGATATCAATTCCTGAATTTTGTTGGTAAATAGTGGGAACATTGAAATGTTCTCCTGAAAGTTCGAGATTAATATTTCTACAAACTTTATTAATTTTTATGGTTTCACCATTTGCAATAGTGGCACTAATTTCTTTGGGAGCGTTTTCCCAGAGTTCATCCGGAATGACGAATTTGCTTGCAAGACATAAAGATGCACCTGTGTCTACAAAACAATGTACTCTAAATTTTTTATATCCTTTAAAGTTAAGGAAGGCAGAAACATAAATAGAGTTTGGATTAGTAAGATTCATGATAAGGGAATCATCAATCTTCTGGAGGTTTACGCAAAAATGGTTAATCTCCTCCTCCCTGAAAAGCGAGGTATGTATGGGACTAGTCTGAGTCATCCGTTGTTGATTCGTATTCTTCAGTGTCTGATGAAGATTCTGTTTCAACATGATATATAAAAACATGTTGCGTACCATCATACTCTTCTTCAAGAGCTTCATAGCCTCCATTGTTAGCGGTTTGTAAAACCTTGACTTTGTCAGGGTATTTTTTTCTATTTGGACATTCGTTTGCGTAGTGTCCTTCTTCATTGCAGATCCAACACCTACACTTTTTCTTTCCTTGCGGACAAGAAGTAGTTTTCTTAGGTGTTTCTTTTGATGGTTTCTTGAAGTATTTTCCTGGTGAAAATTTTTTTCTTTTCTTTTTCCAAAAAGATTTGTATTTCTTTTTGTTTTTATGCTTTTTCTTAGTATAATTTTTCTTTCCAATATCAAAGTTTTTGAAATCAGAGAGAATGCTACAACAATCTTTGCTTATTGTTTTAAGCTTTTGTTGTTTATATCTGTCTTGACAGATTCTATCAATTTCTTCTTTTGCAATTTTTGTTGCGTAAGAAAGACTGGTTTGCTGGATTTCTCCAGTAGCTTCTTTTTTCCATCTGTCTGTACAGGTTTCTCCAATAATTGGAATTTTCATGAGATAAGCAGATATCCATTGCGCATATTCGCTTCTCTGTGGAATATCATACAAATATGATTCATACATACATGTGTATTTGTTGAGAAGACTAATATCATGTAATTGGAGTTTAGTCATTGAAACTCTTGCTATGTCAACCTTCTTATTAATGGTGAAGTCTTTATTAGAAATATAATCAAGACCTAAGAAAGTAGTGTATATGACATTTATGAGATTATCAAAAAGATCTGAGCCATGCAGTTCTTCATTCCAATTATTGTTTCTTAGGAATTTCTGTACGATTCCATCAGTTTTGTGTTCTAAAAGTAGTAGAACATTTTTTGCTTTTTCAAATTCATCTGGATTTGTTTGTAAGATTAGTGAAATCTCAGTAACCCATTTTTCTACAACTCTTTCTCTGAGTTTTAAATCTTGGATACAATCAATATTGAGTACATTGATCGTATTGGGTCCTTGGCCACTATTTGGAATTCCATTGTGGACAGGCATTTTGAACTCGTATTTCTTTTTATTGCCTCTTCTTGTGGCTGTATAAGAAGATTCTGCTTCATCATCTTCCATATCTGAATATTCGAACTTAACAGTCTTTGTATTTGTTTTAAAATTATCTTCTTGTTCTGATTCAGTGTCGGGTTCATTTATTTTAGTCATTCTAAAATATTGATCAAAAAGTTTGGGTTCTTTTTGATACAATTCTTCACATTCTTCAGTTTCTAAAGATAAAAGCTGAATAAGCTTTTGGTCAGTTTTATCATAATCTTCATATTGAAGGTTAAAGAAATATTTCTCGAGACGTTCAGAGATTGTTTCTTTCATTTTTATTCTTTCTTGAAAATGTTAATTTTCTGGGAATCTTTTGAGCTTCCTAAGTCAGGGTTTCCAACACTAGGATTGGGAGGTGAGTATTTCTTAAGACCTGAATATTTTCCAGGCTTGGTTTTTTGTTCTATGATGGAGATATTCTTGATGTGCTCAAGTATGTCTTTATTACATGGGCAAGAGTCAATCTTTTCAGATAACTCTTTAGTAATGTCTGCAATAATTTTTGCAGATGCTACTTCCAACTGGGTAATGGTTACGTATTTATTGAATGTTAAGTCCAAGTTTATAATCAGCCCATCTATTTTTTCATTAAGGAGATTGATTGATCTATTGAGCTCGGGTATCGAGGTGATTGATCTATTGAGCTCGGGTATCGAGGTCATCCTATTAGTTGTTTTAACTGATCATGTATATTAGTGATCTTAATGTTGGTTTCCTTAAGAGTGCCCTCAATATTTGCCTTTTTGGCGACTTCTTCAACAAATTGGTTATTTTTTAAAGAGTTTTCTAAAAGAATAGAATGTTTGTCAATAGACTGGGTTAACTTGATAGTTAATTTATTTTGTCTTTCAATAACTTCGAAGAATTTTTCAAAATCTTTTTTATCAAGATTGTTTTTAACCATAAAGGCTAAATCGTTTTTAAATTGGTTAAAAGGTATTTTATTTTTTGAAATATCTGTAGAAATATCTTTTGAAATACCAAGATAATGGCTTATTTTTGAAGTTTTTAAAAGACATCTTGCAATGATTTGGTTGAGATTATTGCAATGATTTACGATTGTTTGAACACCAGCTTTACCAGAAGTAGAGAAAACGTATTCTTTCTTTTCAGTATTATCGTCAAGAGTTTTAATTTTGACTGTTTTACCTTTTTTATAGAAATGAGGAAAATCAATTTTATTATTCATTTATAATGTCAGTGATTTGTTTGATATTCTGGCGTAGACTATCAATTTTTAAAGACATGTTTCTTATTAAGTTATTATCTTTTCTCTCCGAGCTTTCTCCTATGTGGAGTGAATCCATAGAAATTCTTGGTCTAAGAGTTTCTCCTAGAGCTTTTTTATTTCTAGCTATATTTAAAACCCAAGAGTTTTCTTGAGGATTTATGTCGCAGAATTGTTTATCTTTGACATGGCCTATTTCTGAAAAGACATCATCAAGTTCGATGTACTCGTCTTTCTTATAGTCTATGCTATGGTGACTGTTGGTCAGGGCATATCCTATGAGATATGTTATGGTGAAAGGTTTATCACCTGGACTCATTAGGTCACTTCTTTCAAAGTGATGTATAAAAGATAAGGTTTTATCTATATTTGCAGATTTTAAATCCAGAGCAAACTTTGGATAGACTGAAAACATAAACTTTTGGTAAGCAAGGTTTCCCTTTGCAGCACCTAAGATGCAGTCCTGTCTGTCAGTAATTCTGTTGTCAATTAAGGCCATTTTTATGGGAGAATTTATTCCTGCTTGGAATTGGGATTTTAACAAAATTTTTACAGCTCCGATATGGACCATTCTAATTTTTGATCTAATCTCAACTGGAATACTTTTTAAGTTATTATGTATTTGTTCCTTAGTTAAAAGGGGTAGAAAGACAGCTCCTATTGTATCTTTTATGTCTACGGACATTTCTTTAGTACTAACAAAGTAGAAGATTTCATTTTTCCTTTTAAGGGGATTTAGAATACTAAGTTTAGAAGGAACATTTTTGAAAATGTTTTCTTTCTTTATTTTTAAATCAATTTTCTTAACTCGAGAGAGAAGGTCTTGTTTTATTAAAAGATTTGCATGAAAGCCGTCTTCATCTTCAACATAAGTTAAGATTTGTTTTTCTTCTGAATTATTTTCTTCAGTGTTGTTGAAAATTTCATTATTCATTTTAAGAAAAGCTAACAAGTTAAAATAAACTTTCTGAGTTTTGAAACTAATTTTTTATTTCTATCAAGATGTTCTTGATGTACTTTTTGCTTATGCAGGAGATACATACGTATATTAACCAAGTTTGGTATATATTCATGAGTATGTTTATTTTGTGCTTGTAGAATTCTGAAATCTATATGCACCAAGTCTTTTTTATTATTAAAAAGTATTTTTTTATGTTGAGAGATTTCAATCTCTTTATTATGAATATGTTCAAACTTTACTCTGTAAAGTGTTTTATTATAATGTAATGCCATATTTATCAAGGCTCTGATACCAGTAAATATGGCATTACATTATAATAAAACACTTTACAGAGTAAAGTTTGAACATATTCATAATAAAGAGATTGAAATCTCTCAACATAAAAAAATACTTTTTAATAATAAAAAAGACTTGGTGCATATAGATTTCAGAATTCTACAAGCACAAAATAAACATACTCATGAATATATACCAAACTTGGTTAATATACGTATGTATCTCCTGCATAAGCAAAAAGTACATCAAGAACATCTTGATAGAAATAAAAAATTAGTTTCAAAACTCAGAAAGTTTATTTTAACTTGTTAGCTTTTCTTAAAATGAATAATGAAATTTTCAACAACACTGAAGAAAATAATTCAGAAGAAAAACAAATCTTAACTTATGTTGAAGATGAAGACGGCTTTCATGCAAATCTTTTAATAAAACAAGACCTTCTCTCTCGAGTTAAGAAAATTGATTTAAAAATAAAGAAAGAAAACATTTTCAAAAATGTTCCTTCTAAACTTAGTATTCTAAATCCCCTTAAAAGGAAAAATGAAATCTTCTACTTTGTTAGTACTAAAGAAATGTCCGTAGACATAAAAGATACAATAGGAGCTGTCTTTCTACCCCTTTTAACTAAGGAACAAATACATAATAACTTAAAAAGTATTCCAGTTGAGATTAGATCAAAAATTAGAATGGTCCATATCGGAGCTGTAAAAATTTTGTTAAAATCCCAATTCCAAGCAGGAATAAATTCTCCCATAAAAATGGCCTTAATTGACAACAGAATTACTGACAGACAGGACTGCATCTTAGGTGCTGCAAAGGGAAACCTTGCTTACCAAAAGTTTATGTTTTCAGTCTATCCAAAGTTTGCTCTGGATTTAAAATCTGCAAATATAGATAAAACCTTATCTTTTATACATCACTTTGAAAGAAGTGACCTAATGAGTCCAGGTGATAAACCTTTCACCATAACATATCTCATAGGATATGCCCTGACCAACAGTCACCATAGCATAGACTATAAGAAAGACGAGTACATCGAACTTGATGATGTCTTTTCAGAAATAGGCCATGTCAAAGATAAACAATTCTACGACATAAATCCTCAAGAAAACTCTTGGGTTTTAAATATAGCTAGAAATAAAAAAGCTCTAGGAGAAACTCTTAGACCAAGAATTTCTATGGATTCACTCCACATAGGAGAAAGCTCGGAGAGAAAAGATAATAACTTAATAAGAAACATGTCTTTAAAAATTGATAGTCTACGCCAGAATATCAAACAAATCACTGACATTATAAATGAATAATAAAATTGATTTTCCTCATTTCTATAAAAAAGGTAAAACAGTCAAAATTAAAACTCTTGACGATAATACTGAAAAGAAAGAATACGTTTTCTCTACTTCTGGTAAAGCTGGTGTTCAAACAATCGTAAATCATTGCAATAATCTCAACCAAATCATTGCAAGATGTCTTTTAAAAACTTCAAAAATAAGCCATTATCTTGGTATTTCAAAAGATATTTCTACAGATATTTCAAAAAATAAAATACCTTTTAACCAATTTAAAAACGATTTAGCCTTTATGGTTAAAAACAATCTTGATAAAAAAGATTTTGAAAAATTCTTCGAAGTTATTGAAAGACAAAATAAATTAACTATCAAGTTAACCCAGTCTATTGACAAACATTCTATTCTTTTAGAAAACTCTTTAAAAAATAACCAATTTGTTGAAGAAGTCGCCAAAAAGGCAAATATTGAGGGCACTCTTAAGGAAACCAACATTAAGATCACTAATATACATGATCAGTTAAAACAACTAATAGGATGACCTCGATACCCGAGCTCAATAGATCAATCACCTCGATACCCGAGCTCAATAGATCAATCAATCTCCTTAATGAAAAAATAGATGGGCTGATTATAAACTTGGACTTAACATTCAATAAATACGTAACCATTACCCAGTTGGAAGTAGCATCTGCAAAAATTATTGCAGACATTACTAAAGAGTTATCTGAAAAGATTGACTCTTGCCCATGTAATAAAGACATACTTGAGCACATCAAGAATATCTCCATCATAGAACAAAAAACCAAGCCTGGAAAATATTCAGGTCTTAAGAAATACTCACCTCCCAATCCTAGTGTTGGAAACCCTGACTTAGGAAGCTCAAAAGATTCCCAGAAAATTAACATTTTCAAGAAAGAATAAAAATGAAAGAAACAATCTCTGAACGTCTCGAGAAATATTTCTTTAACCTTCAATATGAAGATTATGATAAAACTGACCAAAAGCTTATTCAGCTTTTATCTTTAGAAACTGAAGAATGTGAAGAATTGTATCAAAAAGAACCCAAACTTTTTGATCAATATTTTAGAATGACTAAAATAAATGAACCCGACACTGAATCAGAACAAGAAGATAATTTTAAAACAAATACAAAGACTGTTAAGTTCGAATATTCAGATATGGAAGATGATGAAGCAGAATCTTCTTATACAGCCACAAGAAGAGGCAAAAAAAAGAAATACGAGTTCAAAATGCCTGTCCACAATGGAATTCCAAATAGTGGCCAAGGACCCAATACGATCAATGTACTCAATATTGATTGTATCCAAGATTTAAAACTCAGAGAAAGAGTTGTAGAAAAATGGGTTACTGAGATTTCACTAATCTTACAAACAAATCCAGATGAATTTGAAAAAGCAAAAAATGTTCTACTACTTTTAGAACACAAAACTGATGGAATCGTACAGAAATTCCTAAGAAACAATAATTGGAATGAAGAACTGCATGGCTCAGATCTTTTTGATAATCTCATAAATGTCATATACACTACTTTCTTAGGTCTTGATTATATTTCTAATAAAGACTTCACCATTAATAAGAAGGTTGACATAGCAAGAGTTTCAATGACTAAACTCCAATTACATGATATTAGTCTTCTCGACAAATACACATGTATGTATGAATCATATTTGTATGATATTCCACAGAGAAGCGAATATGCGCAATGGATATCTGCTTATCTCATGAAAATTCCAATTATTGGAGAAACCTGTACAGACAGATGGAAAAAAGAAGCTACTGGAGAAATCCAGCAAACCAGTCTTTCTTACGCAACAAAAATTGCAAAAGAAGAAATTGATAGAATCTGTCAAGACAGATATAAACAACAAAAGCTTAAAACAATAAGCAAAGATTGTTGTAGCATTCTCTCTGATTTCAAAAACTTTGATATTGGAAAGAAAAATTATACTAAGAAAAAGCATAAAAACAAAAAGAAATACAAATCTTTTTGGAAAAAGAAAAGAAAAAAATTTTCACCAGGAAAATACTTCAAGAAACCATCAAAAGAAACACCTAAGAAAACTACTTCTTGTCCGCAAGGAAAGAAAAAGTGTAGGTGTTGGATCTGCAATGAAGAAGGACACTACGCAAACGAATGTCCAAATAGAAAAAAATACCCTGACAAAGTCAAGGTTTTACAAACCGCTAACAATGGAGGCTATGAAGCTCTTGAAGAAGAGTATGATGGTACGCAACATGTTTTTATATATCATGTTGAAACAGAATCTTCATCAGACACTGAAGAATACGAATCAACAACGGATGACTCAGACTAGTCCCATACATACCTCGCTTTTCAGGGAGGAGGAGATTAACCATTTTTGCGTAAACCTCCAGAAGATTGATGATTCCCTTATCATGAATCTTACTAATCCAAACTCTATTTATGTTTCTGCCTTCCTTAACTTTAAAGGATATAAAAAATTTAGAGTACATTGTTTTGTAGACACAGGTGCATCTTTATGTCTTGCAAGCAAATTCGTCATTCCGGATGAACTCTGGGAAAACGCTCCCAAAGAAATTAGTGCCACTATTGCAAATGGTGAAACCATAAAAATTAATAAAGTTTGTAGAAATATTAATCTCGAACTTTCAGGAGAACATTTCAATGTTCCCACTATTTACCAACAAAATTCAGGAATTGATATCATAATTGGTAACAACTTCTGTCAAGTCTATGGACCATTCATACAATGGATAGATAGAATTGCCTTTCATCTTAATAATGATATGGTAATTATAAAAAAGGTTACAGAGGCCTATAGCAAAGGAAAACCAGGTTTTCTTGAAACTCAAGAAAAAGGTTCTAAAGAAAAACAAATTCCAGGTACTAATATAACTCATGAAGAGATTAATAAAGAAAGGATTATTTCTATTCAAACTACCAGGTTCAAACAGATTGAAGATCTTCTTGAAAAAGTTTGTTCTGAAAATCCTATTGATCCAAATAAAACCAAAGGATGGATGAAAGCTTCAATCAAGCTTATTGATCCCAAAACGGTTATTAGAGAAAAACCTATGGTTTACTCTCTACAAGATAGAGAAGAATTTTCCAAACAAATCAAAGAATTACTTGATATGAGACTAATTATAGAATCAAAATCCCCTCATATGTCTCCTGCCTTTCTTGTCAATAAAGAAGCAGAGAAAAGAAGAGGAAAGAAGCGAATGGTTGTTAACTACAAAGCAATTAATGATGCAACTATTGGAGACTCACATAATCTCCCCAATATGCACGAACTCTTGACTCTTCTACGAGGAAAAAACATTTATTCAAGTTTCGACTGCAAGTCAGGTTTCTGGCAAGTTCTACTTGATGAAGAATCGCAGCTTCTCACTGCCTTCACATGTCCTGATGGACTCTTTCAATGGAAAGTACTACCCTTTGGGCTTAAACAAGCTCCTAGTATTTTTCAAAGACACATGCAGAATGCTCTTCGAGGCCTTGAAGGTTTCTGCACTGTATACGTTGATGACATCATGATCTTCAGCAAAAATGAACAAGAACACTATGTTCATGTCACACAGGTTCTCAGAACTATTTTAAAACATGGTATAATACTTTCAAAAAAGAAAGCTCATCTTTTCAAAACAAAAATCAATTTTTTAGGTTTAGAAATAAATGAAGGTACCCATTGTCCTCAAAAGCATATTCTTGAACATTTACATGACTTTCCAAATGTTTTAGAAGACAAAAAGCAACTACAAAGATTTCTTGGTGTTTTAACTTATGCTGAAACATATATTGAAAAACTTGCAGCCATGAGAAAACCTTTACAGGCAAAATTAAAAAAAGATGTCATTTGGAATTGGTCAAATGCTGATACAGACTACATCAAAAAGATAAAGAAAGTTTTAATCAATTTTCCAAAACTTTATCTTCCAAACATTGAAGACAGTTTAATTATTGAAACTGATGCTTCTGATGAATTTTGGGGAGGTGTTTTAAAAGCTAAAAACCCCAAAAACGAAGAACAAATTTGCAGGTACACCTCTGGCAGTTTCAAAGCAGCTGAGAAAAACTACCATAGCAATGAAAAAGAATTACTCGCTGTAAAAAGAGTTATTACAAAATTCTCTGTATATTTAACACCAGTAAATTTCCTGGTTCGTACAGATAATAAAAATTTTACTTATTTCCTCCGAACTAAGATTGCAGGAGATAACAAATTAGGCCGGCTAATACGTTGGCAAGAGTGGTTTTCACGATATACTTTCACTGTTGAACATCTCGCAGGAAACAAAAACGTACTGGCAGACTGCCTCACCCGTGACTTTTGAAAATGTTTTCTTTCTTTATTTTTAAATCAATTTTCTTAACTCGAGAGAGAAGGTCTTGTTTTATTAAAAGATTTGCATGAAAGCCGTCTTCATCTTCAACATAAGTTAAGATTTGTTTTTCTTCTGAATTATTTTCTTCAGTGTTGTTGAAAATTTCATTATTCATTTTAAGAAAAGCTAACAAGTTAAAATAAACTTTCTGAGTTTTGAAACTAATTTTTTATTTCTATCAAGATGTTCTTGATGTACTTTTTGCTTATGCAGGAGATACATACGTATATTAACCAAGTTTGGTATATATTCATGAGTATGTTTATTTTGTGCTTGTAGAATTCTGAAATCTATATGCACCAAGTATTTTTTATTATTAAAAAGTATTTTTTTATGTTGAGAGATTTCAATCTCTTTATTATGAATATGTTCAAACTTTACTCTGTAAAGTGTTTTATTATAATGTAATGCCATATTTATCAAGGCTCTGATACCAGTTGGGGTGTGTGGATGTGTACGGAATTTATGTTTTAACAAAGAAGGGAATAAATATAAAAATTGTGAAAAGAAGACTCTTGTATCAATAAATGTATAATTGTGATGTAGTGAGTGTTATACTTACATAGATAGAAACTATTCAAGCCAGCCTGTGTCGTTCTTTGGTCTGTGTGGTTGCTTTCCCTGTTGGCATGGTGCCTGTGGTACTGTTAATCATCGTCGACCTGACACTCTGTCACTTACAAGTTTCATCACTCTAAATTGTATGAACACTCAAAAATAACAAAACAAAGATTTATTGATAACAGAGTTCCCAAAAAGGGAAGACTCTTACAATATTTTACATTTTTCCCCTTCTAAGGGAGGAATTACTCACTAGACATTGAACTGAAAATTTACTAGATAGAGAGTGTTTTTTCTTGCACTCGTTCTTGCGATCCCTTCAAACAAAACATAACTCTCAATTTATAGATACATTGAGAGGGTCTGATCCTTGCCTAATATGTCAGGCATGACGTTTTTATCCACAAAAGATTACATTATTGTGGACAGCTAGAAAGCTTCTAATAATGAAGAAGCGCATTATTATTTTGAGTGGCTGGGGCCATTTGACACGTGAAGCATCTTTCTTTAAGATGATGATGATTTGTCATCTTCAGAGGGGGGTCCCTCCATTGTCTCCGAATCTTTGCTTTCGCAAAAGTGACAAAGATGTTCTTCAAAAAGTTGTTCTGCATGTCGGCAGAAGTGTTGGCGTGTAGCATTGGATACTTCCATGCTATTGTTCATGAATTTTTCGCCAAACTTGGAGGCTTGACGAAGATCTTCTTGGCTGGTGTTGTTGTAACTCCAGCTTGTAATTATACAATGCGAGTTGGTATAATTAATCTTCTTTTTTGAACCAGAGATAATCTCGATGATTTTTTCTGATATTCTTCTTAAACCATTGATGCGATTGGGATGAAGAATCTCTGTAAAAGGTAGATCTTTGTCTTCCATTGGTTGAGATTGTTCAATATCTCTATTGGCTTTAGAAAGACCAATTTCCAGAAAGTGGTATGGAGAAAGAGTTGATTCTTGAATCCATTCTGGGAGTGAAGAGATGCATCTGATGTAGATCGGATTATCTTTTGCTTTAAGTACTTTCTTTCAAAAGTTTTTAATGGATTCTACCATGTTGCTTGGGAAGAAAATGAGTTCTTGAAGGTTGCAACTTGGGTAGATATTGTCGATTAGTCCAGCTTGAAAGGCTTGGTAGACTAATTTTGCATCTGATCCTTCGAGGAAGTTGAACAGACTTTTTGTTTTCTTGTCCGTAGTGAAAAACTTTTCATGAACAAGGTCTTCTGGGCATGCAGCTCTTGCTTTCTTCCAGATTGTTCTGAAGTCTTCGAAAGAGATTTCAGGATAGTTAACCATTTGTTGAACGTCATTTGGAACGTCAAACCTTTGGTCTCTGTGAGCTTCTTTGACTTTATGAATTTTTGGTCGAAGAAGTGGTTGGTTAGTCTTGCTTGTATCGTCTTGATAAGTGGCAAGGCTTAATCTTGCAGATGCTTCATTTCTGAATTTTTTGCAAGTAACTTTATCAACTTTACAGAATGTTTCTGTAATTCCCCAGTCAGTATGAACACCGGCATGAGGTCCTTTGTAGATTACATAAAATCTTTCAGCTTCTTTGTTAAGAGCTTTTTTGTAATCTGGTGTAAACTCCTGCACAGATTTGTTAATGGGTGACAAGGTTGTCATTTTACTGATTCCTTCAGTACAAGGATTGGTATCAACCAACAAGCTAGTTTTTCCATCAGGAAGAGGAGTAGCTGTCTCCTTTATTATGCTTTTTAGCAAAGCATCAGCTTTCAACGGATTTGTTGATTCTTTACCAGGTGCCGTTTGCACTGGAATAGCCTTTGTTTTTGAGCTTTCGCTTTCCGGTACATTGGTGACCGTTGTTACTTGTTCATACAAGTTGATTTTCTGCTCAATTGCAGATAGCTCTATGAGGAGCATTTGTTTCTTCATCCTCAAAGTGTTGAGGTCTTCCATTTTTGTAAACTCAAATTTTGTTTACTTTTTTCTCTAATCTCCCCCTCTCTTTTTTGTAGGTGAAGTTTTTGTGAGGAAATATGTCATGAGGATCATATCCTTTTATAGGGCTCGAGAGGAGCGAGTGAGATCATGGATGATGTAAGGTATACCTGAAGTCACGGGTGAGGCAGTCTGCCAGTACGTTTTTGTTTCCTGCGAGATGTTCAACAGTGAAAGTATATCGTGAAAACCACTCTTGCCAACGTATTAGCCGGCCTAATTTGTTATCTCCTGCAATCTTAGTTCGGAGGAAATAAGTAAAATTTTTATTATCTGTACGAACCAGGAAATTTACTGGTGTTAAATATACAGAGAATTTTGTAATAACTCTTTTTACAGCGAGTAATTCTTTTTCATTGCTATGGTAGTTTTTCTCAGCTGCTTTGAAACTGCCAGAGGTGTACCTGCAAATTTGTTCTTCGTTTTTGGGGTTTTTAGCTTTTAAAACACCTCCCCAAA
This sequence comes from Lactuca serriola, assembly GCF_051521515.1. Taxonomy (NCBI): domain Eukaryota; kingdom Viridiplantae; phylum Streptophyta; class Magnoliopsida; order Asterales; family Asteraceae; genus Lactuca; species Lactuca serriola. The sequence goes on along the minus strand of NC_136409.1, from coordinate 231,328,547 downwards.
ATTCATCAGAAGCATCAGTTTCAATAATTAAACTGTCTTCAATGTTTGGAAGATAAAGTTTTGGAAAATTGATTAAAACTTTCTTTATCTTTTTGATGTAGTCTGTATCAGCATTTGACCAATTCCAAATGACATCTTTTTTTAATTTTGCCTGTAAAGGTTTTCTCATGGCTGCAAGTTTTTCAATATATGTTTCAGCATAAGTTAAAACACCAAGAAATCTTTGTAGTTGCTTTTTGTCTTCTAAAACATTTGGAAAGTCATGTAAATGTTCAAGAATATGCTTTTGAGGACAATGGGTACCTTCATTTATTTCTAAACCTAAAAAATTGATTTTTGTTTTGAAAAGATGAGCTTTCTTTTTTGAAAGTATTATACCATGTTTTAAAATAGTTCTGAGAACCTGTGTGACATGAACATAGTGTTCTTGTTCATTTTTGCTGAAGATCATGATGTCATCAACGTATACAGTGCAGAAACCTTCAAGGCCTCGAAGAGCATTCTGCATGTGTCTTTGAAAAATACTAGGAGCTTGTTTAAGCCCAAAGGGTAGTACTTTCCATTGAAAGAGTCCATCAGGACATGTGAAGGCAGTGAGAAGCTGCGATTCTTCATCAAGTAGAACTTGCCAGAAACCTGACTTGCAGTCGAAACTTGAATAAATGTTTTTTCCTCGTAGAAGAGTCAAGAGTTCGTGCATATTGGGGAGATTATGTGAGTCTCCAATAGTTGCATCATTAATTGCTTTGTAGTTAACAACCATTCGCTTCTTTCCTCTTCTTTTCTCTGCTTCTTTATTGACAAGAAAGGCAGGAGACATATGAGGGGATTTTGATTCTATAATTAGTCTCATATCAAGTAATTCTTTGATTTGTTTGGAAAATTCTTCTCTATCTTGTAGAGAGTAAACCATAGGTTTTTCTCTAATAACCGTTTTGGGATCAATAAGCTTGATTGAAGCTTTCATCCATCCTTTGGTTTTATTTGGATCAATAGGATTTTCAGAACAAACTTTTTCAAGAAGATCTTCAATCTGTTTGAACCTGGTAGTTTGAATAGAAATAATCCTTTCTTTATTAATCTCTTCATGAGTTATATTAGTACCTGGAATTTGTTTTTCTTTAGAACCTTTTTCTTGAGTTTCAAGAAAACCTGGTTTTCCTTTGCTATAGGCCTCTGTAACCTTTTTTATAATTACCATATCATTATTAAGATGAAAGGCAATTCTATCTATCCATTGTATGAATGGTCCATAGACTTGACAGAAGTTGTTACCAATTATGATATCAATTCCTGAATTTTGTTGGTAAATAGTGGGAACATTGAAATGTTCTCCTGAAAGTTCGAGATTAATATTTCTACAAACTTTATTAATTTTTATGGTTTCACCATTTGCAATAGTGGCACTAATTTCTTTGGGAGCGTTTTCCCAGAGTTCATCCGGAATGACGAATTTGCTTGCAAGACATAAAGATGCACCTGTGTCTACAAAACAATGTACTCTAAATTTTTTATATCCTTTAAAGTTAAGGAAGGCAGAAACATAAATAGAGTTTGGATTAGTAAGATTCATGATAAGGGAATCATCAATCTTCTGGAGGTTTACGCAAAAATGGTTAATCTCCTCCTCCCTGAAAAGCGAGGTATGTATGGGACTAGTCTGAGTCATCCGTTGTTGATTCGTATTCTTCAGTGTCTGATGAAGATTCTGTTTCAACATGATATATAAAAACATGTTGCGTACCATCATACTCTTCTTCAAGAGCTTCATAGCCTCCATTGTTAGCGGTTTGTAAAACCTTGACTTTGTCAGGGTATTTTTTTCTATTTGGACATTCGTTTGCGTAGTGTCCTTCTTCATTGCAGATCCAACACCTACACTTTTTCTTTCCTTGCGGACAAGAAGTAGTTTTCTTAGGTGTTTCTTTTGATGGTTTCTTGAAGTATTTTCCTGGTGAAAATTTTTTTCTTTTCTTTTTCCAAAAAGATTTGTATTTCTTTTTGTTTTTATGCTTTTTCTTAGTATAATTTTTCTTTCCAATATCAAAGTTTTTGAAATCAGAGAGAATGCTACAACAATCTTTGCTTATTGTTTTAAGCTTTTGTTGTTTATATCTGTCTTGACAGATTCTATCAATTTCTTCTTTTGCAATTTTTGTTGCGTAAGAAAGACTGGTTTGCTGGATTTCTCCAGTAGCTTCTTTTTTCCATCTGTCTGTACAGGTTTCTCCAATAATTGGAATTTTCATGAGATAAGCAGATATCCATTGCGCATATTCGCTTCTCTGTGGAATATCATACAAATATGATTCATACATACATGTGTATTTGTCGAGAAGACTAATATCATGTAATTGGAGTTTAGTCATTGAAACTCTTGCTATGTCAACCTTCTTATTAATGGTGAAGTCTTTATTAGAAATATAATCAAGACCTAAGAAAGTAGTGTATATGACATTTATGAGATTATCAAAAAGATCTGAGCCATGCAGTTCTTCATTCCAATTATTGTTTCTTAGGAATTTCTGTACGATTCCATCAGTTTTGTGTTCTAAAAGTAGTAGAACATTTTTTGCTTTTTCAAATTCATCTGGATTTGTTTGTAAGATTAGTGAAATCTCAGTAACCCATTTTTCTACAACTCTTTCTCTGAGTTTTAAATCTTGGATACAATCAATATTGAGTACATTGATCGTATTGGGTCCTTGGCCACTATTTGGAATTCCATTGTGGACAGGCATTTTGAACTCGTATTTCTTTTTATTGCCTCTTCTTGTGGCTGTATAAGAAGATTCTGCTTCATCATCTTCCATATCTGAATATTCGAACTTAACAGTCTTTGTATTTGTTTTAAAATTATCTTCTTGTTCTGATTCAGTGTCGGGTTCATTTATTTTAGTCATTCTAAAATATTGATCAAAAAGTTTGGGTTCTTTTTGATACAATTCTTCACATTCTTCAGTTTCTAAAGATAAAAGCTGAATAAGCTTTTGGTCAGTTTTATCATAATCTTCATATTGAAGGTTAAAGAAATATTTCTCGAGACGTTCAGAGATTGTTTCTTTCATTTTTATTCTTTCTTGAAAATGTTAATTTTCTGGGAATCTTTTGAGCTTCCTAAGTCAGGGTTTCCAACACTAGGATTGGGAGGTGAGTATTTCTTAAGACCTGAATATTTTCCAGGCTTGGTTTTTTGTTCTATGATGGAGATATTCTTGATGTGCTCAAGTATGTCTTTATTACATGGGCAAGAGTCAATCTTTTCAGATAACTCTTTAGTAATGTCTGCAATAATTTTTGCAGATGCTACTTCCAACTGGGTAATGGTTACGTATTTATTGAATGTTAAGTCCAAGTTTATAATCAGCCCATCTATTTTTTCATTAAGGAGATTGATTGATCTATTGAGCTCGGGTATCGAGGTGATTGATCTATTGAGCTCGGGTATCGAGGTCATCCTATTAGTTGTTTTAACTGATCATGTATATTAGTGATCTTAATGTTGGTTTCCTTAAGAGTGCCCTCAATATTTGCCTTTTTGGCGACTTCTTCAACAAATTGGTTATTTTTTAAAGAGTTTTCTAAAAGAATAGAATGTTTGTCAATAGACTGGGTTAACTTGATAGTTAATTTATTTTGTCTTTCAATAACTTCGAAGAATTTTTCAAAATCTTTTTTATCAAGATTGTTTTTAACCATAAAGGCTAAATCGTTTTTAAATTGGTTAAAAGGTATTTTATTTTTTGAAATATCTGTAGAAATATCTTTTGAAATACCAAGATAATGGCTTATTTTTGAAGTTTTTAAAAGACATCTTGCAATGATTTGGTTGAGATTATTGCAATGATTTACGATTGTTTGAACACCAGCTTTACCAGAAGTAGAGAAAACGTATTCTTTCTTTTCAGTATTATCGTCAAGAGTTTTAATTTTGACTGTTTTACCTTTTTTATAGAAATGAGGAAAATCAATTTTATTATTCATTTATAATGTCAGTGATTTGTTTGATATTCTGGCGTAGACTATCAATTTTTAAAGACATGTTTCTTATTAAGTTATTATCTTTTCTCTCCGAGCTTTCTCCTATGTGGAGTGAATCCATAGAAATTCTTGGTCTAAGAGTTTCTCCTAGAGCTTTTTTATTTCTAGCTATATTTAAAACCCAAGAGTTTTCTTGAGGATTTATGTCGCAGAATTGTTTATCTTTGACATGGCCTATTTCTGAAAAGACATCATCAAGTTCGATGTACTCGTCTTTCTTATAGTCTATGCTATGGTGACTGTTGGTCAGGGCATATCCTATGAGATATGTTATGGTGAAAGGTTTATCACCTGGACTCATTAGGTCACTTCTTTCAAAGTGATGTATAAAAGATAAGGTTTTATCTATATTTGCAGATTTTAAATCCAGAGCAAACTTTGGATAGACTGAAAACATAAACTTTTGGTAAGCAAGGTTTCCCTTTGCAGCACCTAAGATGCAGTCCTGTCTGTCAGTAATTCTGTTGTCAATTAAGGCCATTTTTATGGGAGAATTTATTCCTGCTTGGAATTGGGATTTTAACAAAATTTTTACAGCTCCGATATGGACCATTCTAATTTTTGATCTAATCTCAACTGGAATACTTTTTAAGTTATTATGTATTTGTTCCTTAGTTAAAAGGGGTAGAAAGACAGCTCCTATTGTATCTTTTATGTCTACGGACATTTCTTTAGTACTAACAAAGTAGAAGATTTCATTTTTCCTTTTAAGGGGATTTAGAATACTAAGTTTAGAAGGAACATTTTTGAAAATGTTTTCTTTCTTTATTTTTAAATCAATTTTCTTAACTCGAGAGAGAAGGTCTTGTTTTATTAAAAGATTTGCATGAAAGCCGTCTTCATCTTCAACATAAGTTAAGATTTGTTTTTCTTCTGAATTATTTTCTTCAGTGTTGTTGAAAATTTCATTATTCATTTTAAGAAAAGCTAACAAGTTAAAATAAACTTTCTGAGTTTTGAAACTAATTTTTTATTTCTATCAAGATGTTCTTGATGTACTTTTTGCTTATGCAGGAGATACATACGTATATTAACCAAGTTTGGTATATATTCATGAGTATGTTTATTTTGTGCTTGTAGAATTCTGAAATCTATATGCACCAAGTCTTTTTTATTATTAAAAAGTATTTTTTTATGTTGAGAGATTTCAATCTCTTTATTATGAATATGTTCAAACTTTACTCTGTAAAGTGTTTTATTATAATGTAATGCCATATTTATCAAGGCTCTGATACCAGTTACACATCCACACACCCCAACTGGTATCAGAGCCTTGATAAATATGGCATTACATTATAATAAAACACTTTACAGAGTAAAGTTTGAACATATTCATAATAAAGAGATTGAAATCTCTCAACATAAAAAAAAATACTTTTTAATAATAAAAAAGACTTGGTGCATATAGATTTCAGAATTCTACAAGCACAAAATAAACATACTCATGAATATATACCAAACTTGGTTAATATACGTATGTATCTCCTGCATAAGCAAAAAGTACATCAAGAACATCTTGATAGAAATAAAAAATTAGTTTCAAAACTCAGAAAGTTTATTTTAACTTGTTAGCTTTTCTTAAAATGAATAATGAAATTTTCAACAACACTGAAGAAAATAATTCAGAAGAAAAACAAATCTTAACTTATGTTGAAGATGAAGACGGCTTTCATGCAAATCTTTTAATAAAACAAGACCTTCTCTCTCGAGTTAAGAAAATTGATTTAAAAATAAAGAAAGAAAACATTTTCAAAAATGTTCCTTCTAAACTTAGTATTCTAAATCCCCTTAAAAGGAAAAATGAAATCTTCTACTTTGTTAGTACTAAAGAAATGTCCGTAGACATAAAAGATACAATAGGAGCTGTCTTTCTACCCCTTTTAACTAAGGAACAAATACATAATAACTTAAAAAGTATTCCAGTTGAGATTAGATCAAAAATTAGAATGGTCCATATCGGAGCTGTAAAAATTTTGTTAAAATCCCAATTCCAAGCAGGAATAAATTCTCCCATAAAAATGGCCTTAATTGACAACAGAATTACTGACAGACAGGACTGCATCTTAGGTGCTGCAAAGGGAAACCTTGCTTACCAAAAGTTTATGTTTTCAGTCTATCCAAAGTTTGCTCTGGATTTAAAATCTGCAAATATAGATAAAACCTTATCTTTTATACATCACTTTGAAAGAAGTGACCTAATGAGTCCAGGTGATAAACCTTTCACCATAACATATCTCATAGGATATGCCCTGACCAACAGTCACCATAGCATAGACTATAAGAAAGACGAGTACATCGAACTTGATGATGTCTTTTCAGAAATAGGCCATGTCAAAGATAAACAATTCTGCGACATAAATCCTCAAGAAAACTCTTGGGTTTTAAATATAGCTAGAAATAAAAAAGCTCTAGGAGAAACTCTTAGACCAAGAATTTCTATGGATTCACTCCACATAGGAGAAAGCTCGGAGAGAAAAGATAATAACTTAATAAGAAACATGTCTTTAAAAATTGATAGTCTACGCCAGAATATCAAACAAATCACTGACATTATAAATGAATAATAAAATTGATTTTCCTCATTTCTATAAAAAAGGTAAAACAGTCAAAATTAAAACTCTTGACGATAATACTGAAAAGAAAGAATACGTTTTCTCTACTTCTGGTAAAGCTGGTGTTCAAACAATCGTAAATCATTGCAATAATCTCAACCAAATCATTGCAAGATGTCTTTTAAAAACTTCAAAAATAAGCCATTATCTTGGTATTTCAAAAGATATTTCTACAGATATTTCAAAAAATAAAATACCTTTTAACCAATTTAAAAACGATTTAGCCTTTATGGTTAAAAACAATCTTGATAAAAAAGATTTTGAAAAATTCTTCGAAGTTATTGAAAGACAAAATAAATTAACTATCAAGTTAACCCAGTCTATTGACAAACATTCTATTCTTTTAGAAAACTCTTTAAAAAATAACCAATTTGTTGAAGAAGTCGCCAAAAAGGCAAATATTGAGGGCACTCTTAAGGAAACCAACATTAAGATCACTAATATACATGATCAGTTAAAACAACTAATAGGATGACCTCGATACCCGAGCTCAATAGATCAATCACCTCGATACCCGAGCTCAATAGATCAATCAATCTCCTTAATGAAAAAATAGATGGGCTGATTATAAACTTGGACTTAACATTCAATAAATACGTAACCATTACCCAGTTGGAAGTAGCATCTGCAAAAATTATTGCAGACATTACTAAAGAGTTATCTGAAAAGATTGACTCTTGCCCATGTAATAAAGACATACTTGAGCACATCAAGAATATCTCCATCATAGAACAAAAAACCAAGCCTGGAAAATATTCAGGTCTTAAGAAATACTCACCTCCCAATCCTAGTGTTGGAAACCCTGACTTAGGAAGCTCAAAAGATTCCCAGAAAATTAACATTTTCAAGAAAGAATAAAAATGAAAGAAACAATCTCTGAACGTCTCGAGAAATATTTCTTTAACCTTCAATATGAAGATTATGATAAAACTGACCAAAAGCTTATTCAGCTTTTATCTTTAGAAACTGAAGAATGTGAAGAATTGTATCAAAAAGAACCCAAACTTTTTGATCAATATTTTAGAATGACTAAAATAAATGAACCCGACACTGAATCAGAACAAGAAGATAATTTTAAAACAAATACAAAGACTGTTAAGTTCGAATATTCAGATATGGAAGATGATGAAGCAGAATCTTCTTATACAGCCACAAGAAGAGGCAATAAAAAGAAATACGAGTTCAAAATGCCTGTCCACAATGGAATTCCAAATAGTGGCCAAGGACCCAATACGATCAATGTACTCAATATTGATTGTATCCAAGATTTAAAACTCAGAGAAAGAGTTGTAGAAAAATGGGTTACTGAGATTTCACTAATCTTACAAACAAATCCAGATGAATTTGAAAAAGCAAAAAATGTTCTACTACTTTTAGAACACAAAACTGATGGAATCGTACAGAAATTCCTAAGAAACAATAATTGGAATGAAGAACTGCATGGCTCAGATCTTTTTGATAATCTCATAAATGTCATATACACTACTTTCTTAGGTCTTGATTATATTTCTAATAAAGACTTCACCATTAATAAGAAGGTTGACATAGCAAGAGTTTCAATGACTAAACTCCAATTACATGATATTAGTCTTCTCGACAAATACACATGTATGTATGAATCATATTTGTATGATATTCCACAGAGAAGCGAATATGCGCAATGGATATCTGCTTATCTCATGAAAATTCCAATTATTGGAGAAACCTGTACAGACAGATGGAAAAAAGAAGCTACTGGAGAAATCCAGCAAACCAGTCTTTCTTACGCAACAAAAATTGCAAAAGAAGAAATTGATAGAATCTGTCAAGACAGATATAAACAACAAAAGCTTAAAACAATAAGCAAAGATTGTTGTAGCATTCTCTCTGATTTCAAAAACTTTGATATTGGAAAGAAAAATTATACTAAGAAAAAGCATAAAAACAAAAAGAAATACAAATCTTTTTGGAAAAAGAAAAGAAAAAAATTTTCACCAGGAAAATACTTCAAGAAACCATCAAAAGAAACACCTAAGAAAACTACTTCTTGTCCGCAAGGAAAGAAAAAGTGTAGGTGTTGGATCTGCAATGAAGAAGGACACTACGCAAACGAATGTCCAAATAGAAAAAAATACCCTGACAAAGTCAAGGTTTTACAAACCGCTAACAATGGAGGCTATGAAGCTCTTGAAGAAGAGTATGATGGTACGCAACATGTTTTTATATATCATGTTGAAACAGAATCTTCATCAGACACTGAAGAATACGAATCAACAACGGATGACTCAGACTAGTCCCATACATACCTCGCTTTTCAGGGAGGAGGAGATTAACCATTTTTGCGTAAACCTCCAGAAGATTGATGATTCCCTTATCATGAATCTTACTAATCCAAACTCTATTTATGTTTCTGCCTTCCTTAACTTTAAAGGATATAAAAAATTTAGAGTACATTGTTTTGTAGACACAGGTGCATCTTTATGTCTTGCAAGCAAATTCGTCATTCCGGATGAACTCTGGGAAAACGCTCCCAAAGAAATTAGTGCCACTATTGCAAATGGTGAAACCATAAAAATTAATAAAGTTTGTAGAAATATTAATCTCGAACTTTCAGGAGAACATTTCAATGTTCCCACTATTTACCAACAAAATTCAGGAATTGATATCATAATTGGTAACAACTTCTGTCAAGTCTATGGACCATTCATACAATGGATAGATAGAATTGCCTTTCATCTTAATAATGATATGGTAATTATAAAAAAGGTTACAGAGGCCTATAGCAAAGGAAAACCAGGTTTTCTTGAAACTCAAGAAAAAGGTTCTAAAGAAAAACAAATTCCAGGTACTAATATAACTCATGAAGAGATTAATAAAGAAAGGATTATTTCTATTCAAACTACCAGGTTCAAACAGATTGAAGATCTTCTTGAAAAAGTTTGTTCTGAAAATCCTATTGATCCAAATAAAACCAAAGGATGGATGAAAGCTTCAATCAAGCTTATTGATCCCAAAACGGTTATTAGAGAAAAACCTATGGTTTACTCTCTACAAGATAGAGAAGAATTTTCCAAACAAATCAAAGAATTACTTGATATGAGACTAATTATAGAATCAAAATCCCCTCATATGTCTCCTGCCTTTCTTGTCAATAAAGAAGCAGAGAAAAGAAGAGGAAAGAAGCGAATGGTTGTTAACTACAAAGCAATTAATGATGCAACTATTGGAGACTCACATAATCTCCCCAATATGCACGAACTCTTGACTCTTCTACGAGGAAAAAACATTTATTCAAGTTTCGACTGCAAGTCAGGTTTCTGGCAAGTTCTACTTGATGAAGAATCGCAGCTTCTCACTGCCTTCACATGTCCTGATGGACTCTTTCAATGGAAAGTACTACCCTTTGGGCTTAAACAAGCTCCTAGTATTTTTCAAAGACACATGCAGAATGCTCTTCGAGGCCTTGAAGGTTTCTGCACTGTATACGTTGATGACATCATGATCTTCAGCAAAAATGAACAAGAACACTATGTTCATGTCACACAGGTTCTCAGAACTATTTTAAAACATGGTATAATACTTTCAAAAAAGAAAGCTCATCTTTTCAAAACAAAAATCAATTTTTTAGGTTTAGAAATAAATGAAGGTACCCATTGTCCTCAAAAGCATATTCTTGAACATTTACATGACTTTCCAAATGTTTTAGAAGACAAAAAGCAACTACAAAGATTTCTTGGTGTTTTAACTTATGCTGAAACATATATTGAAAAACTTGCAGCCATGAGAAAACCTTTACAGGCAAAATTAAAAAAAGATGTCATTTGGAATTGGTCAAATGCTGATACAGACTACATCAAAAAGATAAAGAAAGTTTTAATCAATTTTCCAAAACTTTATCTTCCAAACATTGAAGACAGTTTAATTATTGAAACTGATGCTTCTGATGAATTTTGGGGAGGTGTTTTAAAAGCTAAAAACCCCAAAAACGAAGAACAAATTTGCAGGTACACCTCTGGCAGTTTCAAAGCAGCTGAGAAAAACTACCATAGCAATGAAAAAGAATTACTCGCTGTAAAAAGAGTTATTACAAAATTCTCTGTATATTTAACACCAGTAAATTTCCTGGTTCGTACAGATAATAAAAATTTTACTTATTTCCTCCGAACTAAGATTGCAGGAGATAACAAATTAGGCCGGCTAATACGTTGGCAAGAGTGGTTTTCACGATATACTTTCACTGTTGAACATCTCGCAGGAAACAAAAACGTACTGGCAGACTGCCTCACCCGTGACTTCAGGTATACCTTACATCATCCATGATCTCACTCGCTCCTCTCGAGCCCTATAAAAGGATATGATCCTCATGACATATTTCCTCACAAAAACTTCACCTACAAAAAAGAGAGGGGGAGATTAGAGAAAAAAGTAAACAAAATTTGAGTTTACAAAAATGGAAGACCTCAACACTTTGAGGATGAAGAAACAAATGCTCCTCATAGAGCTATCTGCAATTGAGCAGAAAATCAACTTGTATGAACAAGTAACAACGGTCACCAATGTACCGGAAAGCGAAAGCTCAAAAACAAAGGCTATTCCAGTGCAAACGGCACCTGGTAAAGAATCAACAAATCCGTTGAAAGCTGATGCTTTGCTAAAAAGCATAATAAAGGAGACAGCTACTCCTCTTCCTGATGGAAAAACTAGCTTGTTGGTTGATACCAATCCTTGTACTGAAGGAATCAGTAAAATGACAACCTTGTCACCCATTAACAAATCTGTGCAGGAGTTTACACCAGATTACAAAAAAGCTCTTAACAAAGAAGCTGAAAGATTTTATGTAATCTACAAAGGACCTCATGCCGGTGTTCATACTGACTGGGGAATTACAGAAACATTCTGTAAAGTTGATAAAGTTACTTGCAAAAAATTCAGAAATGAAGCATCTGCAAGATTAAGCCTTGCCACTTATCAAGACGATACAAGCAAGACTAACCAACCACTTCTTCGACCAAAAATTCATAAAGTCAAAGAAGCTCACAGAGACCAAAGGTTTGACGTTCCAAATGACGTTCAACAAATGGTTAACTATCCTGAAATCTCTTTCGAAGACTTCAGAACAATCTGGAAGAAAGCAAGAGCTGCATGCCCAGAAGACCTTGTTCATGAAAAGTTTTTCACTACGGACAAGAAAACAAAAAGTCTGTTCAACTTCCTCGAAGGATCAGATGCAAAATTAGTCTACCAAGCCTTTCAAGCTGGACTAATCGACAATATCTACCCAAGTTGCAACCTTCAAGAACTCATTTTCTTCCCAAGCAACATGGTAGAATCCATTAAAAACTTTTGAAAGAAAGTACTTAAAGCAAAAGATAATCCGATCTACATCAGATGCATCTCTTCACTCCCAGAATGGATTCAAGAATCAACTCTTTCTCCATACCACTTTCTGGAAATTGGTCTTTCTAAAGCCAATAGAGATATTGAACAATCTCAACCAATGGAAGACAAAGATCTACCTTTTACAGAGATTCTTCATCCCAATCGCATCAATGGTTTAAGAAGAATATCAGAAAAAATCATCGAGATTATCTCTGGTTCAAAAAAGAAGATTAATTATACCAACTCGCATTGTATAATTACAAGCTGGAGTTACAACAACACCAGCCAAGAAGATCTTCGTCAAGCCTCCAAGTTTGGCGAAAAATTCATGAACAATAGCATGGAAGTATCCAATGCTACACGCCAACACTTCTGCCGACATGCAGAACAACTTTTTGAAGAACATCTTTGTCACTTTTGCGAAAGCAAAGATTCGGAGACAATGGAGGGACCCCCCTCTGAAGATGACAAATCATCATCATCTTAAAGAAAGATGCTTCACGTGTCAAATGGCCCCAGCCACTCAAAATAATAATGCGCTTCTTCATTATTAGAAGCTTTCTAGCTGTCCACAATAATGTAATCTTTTGTGGATAAAAACGTCATGCCTGACATATTAGGCAAGGATCAGACCCTCTCAATGTATCTATAAATTGAGAGTTATGTTTTGTTTGAAGGAATCGCAAGAACGAGTGCAAGAAAAAACACTCTCTATCTAGTAAATTTTCAGTTCAATGTCTAGTGAGTAATTCCTCCCTTAGAAGGGGAAAAATGTAAAATATTGTAAGAGTCTTCCCTTTTTGGGAACTCTGTTATCAATAAATCTTTGTTTTGTTATTTTTGAGTGTTCATACAATTTAGAGTGATGAAACTTGTAAGTGACAGAGTGTCAGGTCGACGATGATTAACAGTACCACAGGCACCATGCCAACAGGGAAAGCAACCACACAGACCAAAGAACGACACAGGCTGGCTTGAATAGTTTCTATCTATGTAAGTATAACACTCACTACATCACAATTATACATTTATTGATACAAGAGTCTTCTTTTCACAATTTTTATATTTATTCCCTTCTTTGTTAAAACATAAATTCCGTACACATCCACACACCCCAACTGGTATCAGAGCCTTGATAAATATGGCATTACATTATAATAAAACACTTTACAGAGTAAAGTTTGAACATATTCATAATAAAGAGATTGAACATTACATTATAATAAAACACTTTACAGAGTAAAGTTTGAACATATTCATAATAAAGAGATTGAAATCTCTCAACATAAAAAAATACTTTTTAATAATAAAAAAGACTTGGTGCATATAGATTTCAGAATTCTACAAGCACAAAATAAACATACTCATGAATATATACCAAACTTGGTTAATATACGTATGTATCTCCTGCATAAGCAAAAAGTACATCAAGAACATCTTGATAGAAATAAAAAATTAGTTTCAAAACTCAGAAAGTTTATTTTAACTTGTTAGCTTTTCTTAAAATGAATAATGAAATTTTCAACAACACTGAAGAAAATAATTCAGAAGAAAAACAAATCTTAACTTATGTTGAAGATGAAGACGGCTTTCATGCAAATCTTTTAATAAAACAAGACCTTCTCTCTCGAGTTAAGAAAATTGATTTAAAAATAAAGAAAGAAAACATTTTCAAAAATGTTCCTTCTAAACTTAGTATTCTAAATCCCCTTAAAAGGAAAAATGAAATCTTCTACTTTGTTAGTACTAAAGAAATGTCCGTAGACATAAAAGATACAATAGGAGCTGTCTTTCTACCCCTTTTAACTAAGGAACAAATACATAATAACTTAAAAAGTATTCCAGTTGAGATTAGATCAAAAATTAGAATGGTCCATATCGGAGCTGTAAAAATTTTGTTAAAATCCCAATTCCAAGCAGGAATAAATTCTCCCATAAAAATGGCCTTAATTGACAACAGAATTACTGACAGACAGGACTGCATCTTAGGTGCTGCAAAGGGAAACCTTGCTTACCAAAAGTTTATGTTTTCAGTCTATCCAAAGTTTGCTCTGGATTTAAAATCTGCAAATATAGATAAAACCTTATCTTTTATACATCACTTTGAAAGAAGTGACCTAATGAGTCCAGGTGATAAACCTTTCACCATAACATATCTCATAGGATATGCCCTGACCAACAGTCACCATAGCATAGACTATAAGAAAGACGAGTACATCGAACTTGATGATGTCTTTTCAGAAATAGGCCATGTCAAAGATAAACAATTCTGCGACATAAATCCTCAAGAAAACTCTTGGGTTTTAAATATAGCTAGAAATAAAAAAGCTCTAGGAGAAACTCTTAGACCAAGAATTTCTATGGATTCACTCCACATAGGAGAAAGCTCGGAGAGAAAAGATAATAACTTAATAAGAAACATGTCTTTAAAAATTGATAGTCTACGCCAGAATATCAAACAAATCACTGACATTATAAATGAATAATAAAATTGATTTTCCTCATTTCTATAAAAAAGGTAAAACAGTCAAAATTAAAACTCTTGACGATAATACTGAAAAGAAAGAATACGTTTTCTCTACTTCTGGTAAAGCTGGTGTTCAAACAATCGTAAATCATTGCAATAATCTCAACCAAATCATTGCAAGATGTCTTTTAAAAACTTCAAAAATAAGCCATTATCTTGGTATTTCAAAAGATATTTCTACAGATATTTCAAAAAATAAAATACCTTTTAACCAATTTAAAAACGATTTAGCCTTTATGGTTAAAAACAATCTTGATAAAAAAGATTTTGAAAAATTCTTCGAAGTTATTGAAAGACAAAATAAATTAACTATCAAGTTAACCCAGTCTATTGACAAACATTCTATTCTTTTAGAAAACTCTTTAAAAAATAACCAATTTGTTGAAGAAGTCGCCAAAAAGGCAAATATTGAGGGCACTCTTAAGGAAACCAACATTAAGATCACTAATATACATGATCAGTTAAAACAACTAATAGGATGACCTCGATACCCGAGCTCAATAGATCAATCACCTCGATACCCGAGCTCAATAGATCAATCAATCTCCTTAATGAAAAAATAGATGGGCTGATTATAAACTTGGACTTAACATTCAATAAATACGTAACCATTACCCAGTTGGAAGTAGCATCTGCAAAAATTATTGCAGACATTACTAAAGAGTTATCTGAAAAGATTGACTCTTGCCCATGTAATAAAGACATACTTGAGCACATCAAGAATATCTCCATCATAGAACAAAAAACCAAGCCTGGAAAATATTCAGGTCTTAAGAAATACTCACCTCCCAATCCTAGTGTTGGAAACCCTGACTTAGGAAGCTCAAAAGATTCCCAGAAAATTAACATTTTCAAGAAAGAATAAAAATGAAAGAAACAATCTCTGAACGTCTCGAGAAATATTTCTTTAACCTTCAATATGAAGATTATGATAAAACTGACCAAAAGCTTATTCAGCTTTTATCTTTAGAAACTGAAGAATGTGAAGAATTGTATCAAAAAGAACCCAAACTTTTTGATCAATATTTTAGAATGACTAAAATAAATGAACCCGACACTGAATCAGAACAAGAAGATAATTTTAAAACAAATACAAAGACTGTTAAGTTCGAATATTCAGATATGGAAGATGATGAAGCAGAATCTTCTTATACAGCCACAAGAAGAGGCAATAAAAAGAAATACGAGTTCAAAATGCCTGTCCACAATGGAATTCCAAATAGTGGCCAAGGACCCAATACGATCAATGTACTCAATATTGATTGTATCCAAGATTTAAAACTCAGAGAAAGAGTTGTAGAAAAATGGGTTACTGAGATTTCACTAATCTTACAAACAAATCCAGATGAATTTGAAAAAGCAAAAAATGTTCTACTACTTTTAGAACACAAAACTGATGGAATCGTACAGAAATTCCTAAGAAACAATAATTGGAATGAAGAACTGCATGGCTCAGATCTTTTTGATAATCTCATAAATGTCATATACACTACTTTCTTAGGTCTTGATTATATTTCTAATAAAGACTTCACCATTAATAAGAAGGTTGACATAGCAAGAGTTTCAATGACTAAACTCCAATTACATGATATTAGTCTTCTCGACAAATACACATGTATGTATGAATCATATTTGTATGATATTCCACAGAGAAGCGAATATGCGCAATGGATATCTGCTTATCTCATGAAAATTCCAATTATTGGAGAAACCTGTACAGACAGATGGAAAAAAGAAGCTACTGGAGAAATCCAGCAAACCAGTCTTTCTTACGCAACAAAAATTGCAAAAGAAGAAATTGATAGAATCTGTCAAGACAGATATAAACAACAAAAGCTTAAAACAATAAGCAAAGATTGTTGTAGCATTCTCTCTGATTTCAAAAACTTTGATATTGGAAAGAAAAATTATACTAAGAAAAAGCATAAAAACAAAAAGAAATACAAATCTTTTTGGAAAAAGAAAAGAAAAAAATTTTCACCAGGAAAATACTTCAAGAAACCATCAAAAGAAACACCTAAGAAAACTACTTCTTGTCCGCAAGGAAAGAAAAAGTGTAGGTGTTGGATCTGCAATGAAGAAGGACACTACGCAAACGAATGTCCAAATAGAAAAAAATACCCTGACAAAGTCAAGGTTTTACAAACCGCTAACAATGGAGGCTATGAAGCTCTTGAAGAAGAGTATGATGGTACGCAACATGTTTTTATATATCATGTTGAAACAGAATCTTCATCAGACACTGAAGAATACGAATCAACAACGGATGACTCAGACTAGTCCCATACATACCTCGCTTTTCAGGGAGGAGGAGATTAACCATTTTTGCGTAAACCTCCAGAAGATTGATGATTCCCTTATCATGAATCTTACTAATCCAAACTCTATTTATGTTTCTGCCTTCCTTAACTTTAAAGGATATAAAAAATTTAGAGTACATAGTTTTGTAGACACAGGTGCATCTTTATGTCTTGCAAGCAAATTCGTCATTCCGGATGAACTCTGGGAAAACGCTCCCAAAGAAATTAGTGCCACTATTGCAAATGGTGAAACCATAAAAATTAATAAAGTTTGTAGAAATATTAATCTCGAACTTTCAGGAGAACATTTCAATGTTCCCACTATTTACCAACAAAATTCAGGAATTGATATCATAATTGGTAACAACTTCTGTCAAGTCTATGGACCATTCATACAATGGATAGATAGAATTGCCTTTCATCTTAATAATGATATGGTAATTATAAAAAAGGTTACAGAGGCCTATAGCAAAGGAAAACCAGGTTTTCTTGAAACTCAAGAAAAAGGTTCTAAAGAAAAACAAATTCCAGGTACTAATATAACTCATGAAGAGATTAATAAAGAAAGGATTATTTCTATTCAAACTACCAGGTTCAAACAGATTGAAGATCTTCTTGAAAAAGTTTGTTCTGAAAATCCTATTGATCCAAATAAAACCAAAGGATGGATGAAAGCTTCAATCAAGCTTATTGATCCCAAAACGGTTATTAGAGAAAAACCTATGGTTTACTCTCTACAAGATAGAGAAGAATTTTCCAAACAAATCAAAGAATTACTTGATATGAGACTAATTATAGAATCAAAATCCCCTCATATGTCTCCTGCCTTTCTTGTCAATAAAGAAGCAGAGAAAAGAAGAGGAAAGAAGCGAATGGTTGTTAACTACAAAGCAATTAATGATGCAACTATTGGAGACTCACATAATCTCCCCAATATGCACGAACTCTTGACTCTTCTACGAGGAAAAAACATTTATTCAAGTTTCGACTGCAAGTCAGGTTTCTGGCAAGTTCTACTTGATGAAGAATCGCAGCTTCTCACTGCCTTCACATGTCCTGATGGACTCTTTCAATGGAAAGTACTACCCTTTGGGCTTAAACAAGCTCCTAGTATTTTTCAAAGACACATGCAGAATGCTCTTCGAGGCCTTGAAGGTTTCTGCACTGTATACGTTGATGACATCATGATCTTCAGCAAAAATGAACAAGAACACTATGTTCATGTCACACAGGTTCTCAGAACTATTTTAAAACATGGTATAATACTTTCAAAAAAGAAAGCTCATCTTTTCAAAACAAAAATCAATTTTTTAGGTTTAGAAATAAATGAAGGTACCCATTGTCCTCAAAAGCATATTCTTGAACATTTACATGACTTTCCAAATGTTTTAGAAGACAAAAAGCAACTACAAAGATTTCTTGGTGTTTTAACTTATGCTGAAACATATATTGAAAAACTTGCAGCCATGAGAAAACCTTTACAGGCAAAATTAAAAAAAGATGTCATTTGGAATTGGTCAAATGCTGATACAGACTACATCAAAAAGATAAAGAAAGTTTTAATCAATTTTCCAAAACTTTATCTTCCAAACATTGAAGACAGTTTAATTATTGAAACTGATGCTTCTGATGAATTTTGGGGAGGTGTTTTAAAAGCTAAAAACCCCAAAAACGAAGAACAAATTTGCAGGTACACCTCTGGCAGTTTCAAAGCAGCTGAGAAAAACTACCATAGCAATGAAAAAGAATTACTCGCTGTAAAAAGAGTTATTACAAAATTCTCTGTATATTTAACACCAGTAAATTTCCTGGTTCGTACAGATAATAAAAATTTTACTTATTTCCTCCGAACTAAGATTGCAGGAGATAACAAATTAGGCCGGCTAATACGTTGGCAAGAGTGGTTTTCACGATATACTTTCACTGTTGAACATCTCGCAGGAAACAAAAACGTACTGGCAGACTGCCTCACCCGTGACTTCAGGTATACCTTACATCATCCATGATCTCACTCGCTCCTCTCGAGCCCTATAAAAGGATATGATCCTCATGACATATTTCCTCACAAAAACTTCACCTACAAAAAAGAGAGGGGGAGATTAGAGAAAAAAGTAAACAAAATTTGAGTTTACAAAAATGGAAGACCTCAACACTTTGAGGATGAAGAAACAAATGCTCCTCATAGAGCTATCTGCAATTGAGCAGAAAATCAACTTGTATGAACAAGTAACAACGGTCACCAATGTACCGGAAAGCGAAAGCTCAAAAACAAAGGCTATTCCAGTGCAAACGGCACCTGGTAAAGAATCAACAAATCCGTTGAAAGCTGATGCTTTGCTAAAAAGCATAATAAAGGAGACAGCTACTCCTCTTCCTGATGGAAAAACTAGCTTGTTGGTTGATACCAATCCTTGTACTGAAGGAATCAGTAAAATGACAACCTTGTCACCCATTAACAAATCTGTGCAGGAGTTTACACCAGATTACAAAAAAGCTCTTAACAAAGAAGCTGAAAGATTTTATGTAATCTACAAAGGACCTCATGCCGGTGTTCATACTGACTGGGGAATTACAGAAACATTCTGTAAAGTTGATAAAGTTACTTGCAAAAAATTCAGAAATGAAGCATCTGCAAGATTAAGCCTTGCCACTTATCAAGACGATACAAGCAAGACTAACCAACCACTTCTTCGACCAAAAATTCATAAAGTCAAAGAAGCTCACAGAGACCAAAGGTTTGACGTTCCAAATGACGTTCAACAAATGGTTAACTATCCTGAAATCTCTTTCGAAGACTTCAGAACAATCTGGAAGAAAGCAAGAGCTGCATGCCCAGAAGACCTTGTTCATGAAAAGTTTTTCACTACGGACAAGAAAACAAAAAGTCTGTTCAACTTCCTCGAAGGATCAGATGCAAAATTAGTCTACCAAGCCTTTCAAGTTGGACTAATCGACAATATCTACCCAAGTTGCAACCTTCAAGAACTCATTTTCTTCCCAAGCAACATGGTAGAATCCATTAAAAACTTTCGAAAGAAAGTACTTAAAGCAAAAGATAATCCGATCTACATCAGATGCATCTCTTCACTCCCAGAATGGATTCAAGAATCAACTCTTTCTCCATACCACTTTCTGGAAATTGGTCTTTCTAAAGCCAATAGAGATATTGAACAATCTCAACCAATGGAAGACAAAGATCTACCTTTTACAGAGATTCTTCATCCCAATCGCATCAATGGTTTAAGAAGAATATCAGAAAAAATCATCGAGATTATCTCTGGTTCAAAAAAGAAGATTAATTATACCAACTCGCATTGTATAATTACAAGCTGGAGTTACAACAACACCAGCCAAGAAGATCTTCGTCAAGCCTCCAAGTTTGGCGAAAAATTCATGAACAATAGCATGGAAGTATCCAATGCTACACGCCAACACTTCTGCCGACATGCAGAACAACTTTTTGAAGAACATCTTTGTCACTTTTGCGAAAGCAAAGATTCGGAGACAATGGAGGGACCCCCCTCTGAAGATGACAAATCATCATCATCTTAAAGAAAGATGCTTCACGTGTCAAATGGCCCCAGCCACTCAAAATAATAATGCGCTTCTTCATTATTAGAAGCTTTCTAGCTGTCCACAATAATGTAATCTTTTGTGGATAAAAACGTCATGCCTGACATATTAGGCAAGGATCAGACCCTCTCAATGTATCTATAAATTGAGAGTTATGTTTTGTTTGAAGGAATCGCAAGAACGAGTGCAAGAAAAAACACTCTCTATCTAGTAAATTTTCAGTTCAATGTCTAGTGAGTAATTCCTCCCTTAGAAGGGGAAAAATGTAAAATATTGTAAGAGTCTTCCCTTTTTGGGAACTCTGTTATCAATAAATCTTTGTTTTGTTATTTTTGAGTGTTCATACAATTTAGAGTGATGAAACTTGTAAGTGACAGAGTGTCAGGTCGACGATGATTAACAGTACCACAGGCACCATGCCAACAGGGAAAGCAACCACACAGACCAAAGAACGACACAGGCTGGCTTGAATAGTTTCTATCTATGTAAGTATAACACTCACTACATCACAATTATACATTTATTGATACAAGAGTCTTCTTTTCACAATTTTTATATTTATTCCCTTCTTTGTTAAAACATAAATTCCGTACACATCCACACACCCCAACTGGTATCAGAGCTTGAACACTCTTGTATAAAAGATAATGGGGTGTGTGGATGTGTACGGAATTTATGTTTTAACAAAGAAGGGAATAAATATAAAAATTGTGAAAAGAAGACTCTTGTATCAATAAATGTATAATTGTGATGTAGTGAGTGTTATACTTACATAGATAGAAACTATTCAAGCCAGCCTGTGTCGTTCTTTGGTCTGTGTGGTTGCTTTCCCTGTTGGCATGGTGCCTGTGGTACTGTTAATCATCGTCGACCTGACACTCTGTCACTTACAAGTTTCATCACTCTAAATTGTATGAACACTCAAAAATAACAAAACAAAGATTTATTGATAACAGAGTTCCCAAAAAGGGAAGACTCTTACAATATTTTACATTTTTCCCCTTCTAAGGGAGGAATTACTCACTAGACATTGAACTGAAAATTTACTAGATAGAGAGTGTTTTTTCTTGCACTCGTTCTTCGTTTTTGGGGTTTTTAGCTTTTAAAACACCTCCCCAAAATTCATCAGAAGCATCAGTTTCAATAATTAAACTGTCTTCAATGTTTGGAAGATAAAGTTTTGGAAAATTGATTAAAACTTTCTTTATCTTTTTGATGTAGTCTGTATCAGCATTTGACCAATTCCAAATGACATCTTTTTTTAATTTTGCCTGTAAAGGTTTTCTCATGGCTGCAAGTTTTTCAATATATGTTTCAGCATAAGTTAAAACACCAAGAAATCTTTGTAGTTGCTTTTTGTCTTCTAAAACATTTGGAAAGTCATGTAAATGTTCAAGAATATGCTTTTGAGGACAATGGGTACCTTCATTTATTTCTAAACCTAAAAAATTGATTTTTGTTTTGAAAAGATGAGCTTTCTTTTTTGAAAGTATTATACCATGTTTTAAAATAGTTCTGAGAACCTGTGTGACATGAACATAGTGTTCTTGTTCATTTTTGCTGAAGATCATGATGTCATCAACGTATACAGTGCAGAAACCTTCAAGGCCTCGAAGAGCATTCTGCATGTGTCTTTGAAAAATACTAGGAGCTTGTTTAAGCCCAAAGGGTAGTACTTTCCATTGAAAGAGTCCATCAGGACATGTGAAGGCAGTGAGAAGCTGCGATTCTTCATCAAGTAGAACTTGCCAGAAACCTGACTTGCAGTCGAAACTTGAATAAATGTTTTTTCCTCGTAGAAGAGTCAAGAGTTCGTGCATATTGGGGAGATTATGTGAGTCTCCAATAGTTGCATCATTAATTGCTTTGTAGTTAACAACCATTCGCTTCTTTCCTCTTCTTTTCTCTGCTTCTTTATTGACAAGAAAGGCAGGAGACATATGAGGGGATTTTGATTCTATAATTAGTCTCATATCAAGTAATTCTTTGATTTGTTTGGAAAATTCTTCTCTATCTTGTAGAGAGTAAACCATAGGTTTTTCTCTAATAACCGTTTTGGGATCAATAAGCTTGATTGAAGCTTTCATCCATCCTTTGGTTTTATTTGGATCAATAGGATTTTCAGAACAAACTTTTTCAAGAAGATCTTCAATCTGTTTGAACCTGGTAGTTTGAATAGAAATAATCCTTTCTTTATTAATCTCTTCATGAGTTATATTAGTACCTGGAATTTGTTTTTCTTTAGAACCTTTTTCTTGAGTTTCAAGAAAACCTGGTTTTCCTTTGCTATAGGCCTCTGTAACCTTTTTTATAATTACCATATCATTATTAAGATGAAAGGCAATTCTATCTATCCATTGTATGAATGGTCCATAGACTTGACAGAAGTTGTTACCAATTATGATATCAATTCCTGAATTTTGTTGGTAAATAGTGGGAACATTGAAATGTTCTCCTGAAAGTTCGAGATTAATATTTCTACAAACTTTATTAATTTTTATGGTTTCACCATTTGCAATAGTGGCACTAATTTCTTTGGGAGCGTTTTCCCAGAGTTCATCCGGAATGACGAATTTGCTTGCAAGACATAAAGATGCACCTGTGTCTACAAAACAATGTACTCTAAATTTTTTATATCCTTTAAAGTTAAGGAAGGCAGAAACATAAATAGAGTTTGGATTAGTAAGATTCATGATAAGGGAATCATCAATCTTCTGGAGGTTTACGCAAAAATGGTTAATCTCCTCCTCCCTGAAAAGCGAGGTATGTATGGGACTAGTCTGAGTCATCCGTTGTTGATTCGTATTCTTCAGTGTCTGATGAAGATTCTGTTTCAACATGATATATAAAAACATGTTGCGTACCATCATACTCTTCTTCAAGAGCTTCATAGCCTCCATTGTTAGCGGTTTGTAAAACCTTGACTTTGTCAGGGTATTTTTTTCTATTTGGACATTCGTTTGCGTAGTGTCTTTCTTCATTGCAGATCCAACACCTACACTTTTTCTTTCCTTGCGGACAAGAAGTAGTTTTCTTAGGTGTTTCTTTTGATGGTTTCTTGAAGTATTTTCCTGGTGAAAATTTTTTTCTTTTCTTTTTCCAAAAAGATTTGTATTTCTTTTTGTTTTTATGCTTTTTCTTAGTATAATTTTTCTTTCCAATATCAAAGTTTTTGAAATCAGAGAGAATGCTACAACAATCTTTGCTTATTGTTTTAAGCTTTTGTTGTTTATATCTGTCTTGACAGATTCTATCAATTTCTTCTTTTGCAATTTTTGTTGCGTAAGAAAGACTGGTTTGCTGGATTTCTCCAGTAGCTTCTTTTTTCCATCTGTCTGTACAGGTTTCTCCAATAATTGGAATTTTCATGAGATAAGCAGATATCCATTGCGCATATTCGCTTCTCTGTGGAATATCATACAAATATGATTCATACATACATGTGTATTTGTCGAGAAGACTAATATCATGTAATTGGAGTTTAGTCATTGAAACTCTTGCTATGTCAACCTTCTTATTAATGGTGAAGTCTTTATTAGAAATATAATCAAGACCTAAGAAAGTAGTGTATATGACATTTATGAGATTATCAAAAAGATCTGAGCCATGCAGTTCTTCATTCCAATTATTGTTTCTTAGGAATTTCTGTACGATTCCATCAGTTTTGTGTTCTAAAAGTAGTAGAACATTTTTTGCTTTTTCAAATTCATCTGGATTTGTTTGTAAGATTAGTGAAATCTCAGTAACCCATTTTTCTACAACTCTTTCTCTGAGTTTTAAATCTTGGATACAATCAATATTGAGTACATTGATCGTATTGGGTCCTTGGCCACTATTTGGAATTCCATTGTGGACAGGCATTTTGAACTCGTATTTCTTTTTATTGCCTCTTCTTGTGGCTGTATAAGAAGATTCTGCTTCATCATCTTCCATATCTGAATATTCGAACTTAACAGTCTTTGTATTTGTTTTAAAATTATCTTCTTGTTCTGATTCAGTGTCGGGTTCATTTATTTTAGTCATTCTAAAATATTGATCAAAAAGTTTGGGTTCTTTTTGATACAATTCTTCACATTCTTCAGTTTCTAAAGATAAAAGCTGAATAAGCTTTTGGTCAGTTTTATCATAATCTTCATATTGAAGGTTAAAGAAATATTTCTCGAGACGTTCAGAGATTGTTTCTTTCATTTTTATTCTTTCTTGAAAATGTTAATTTTCTGGGAATCTTTTGAGCTTCCTAAGTCAGGGTTTCCAACACTAGGATTGGGAGGTGAGTATTTCTTAAGACCTGAATATTTTCCAGGCTTGGTTTTTTGTTCTATGATGGAGATATTCTTGATGTGCTCAAGTATGTCTTTATTACATGGGCAAGAGTCAATCTTTTCAGATAACTCTTTAGTAATGTCTGCAATAATTTTTGCAGATGCTACTTCCAACTGGGTAATGGTTACGTATTTATTGAATGTTAAGTCCAAGTTTATAATCAGCCCATCTATTTTTTCATTAAGGAGATTGATTGATCTATTGAGCTCGGGTATCGAGGTGATTGATCTATTGAGCTCGGGTATCGAGGTCATCCTATTAGTTGTTTTAACTGATCATGTATATTAGTGATCTTAATGTTGGTTTCCTTAAGAGTGCCCTCAATATTTGCCTTTTTGGCGACTTCTTCAACAAATTGGTTATTTTTTAAAGAGTTTTCTAAAAGAATAGAATGTTTGTCAATAGACTGGGTTAACTTGATAGTTAATTTATTTTGTCTTTCAATAACTTCGAAGAATTTTTCAAAATCTTTTTTATCAAGATTGTTTTTAACCATAAAGGCTAAATCGTTTTTAAATTGGTTAAAAGGTATTTTATTTTTTGAAATATCTGTAGAAATATCTTTTGAAATACCAAGATAATGGCTTATTTTTGAAGTTTTTAAAAGACATCTTGCAATGATTTGGTTGAGATTATTGCAATGATTTACGATTGTTTGAACACCAGCTTTACCAGAAGTAGAGAAAACGTATTCTTTCTTTTCAGTATTATCGTCAAGAGTTTTAATTTTGACTGTTTTACCTTTTTTATAGAAATGAGGAAAATCAATTTTATTATTCATTTATAATGTCAGTGATTTGTTTGATATTCTGGCGTAGACTATCAATTTTTAAAGACATGTTTCTTATTAAGTTATTATCTTTTCTCTCCGAGCTTTCTCCTATGTGGAGTGAATCCATAGAAATTCTTGGTCTAAGAGTTTCTCCTAGAGCTTTTTTATTTCTAGCTATATTTAAAACCCAAGAGTTTTCTTGAGGATTTATGTCGCAGAATTGTTTATCTTTGACATGGCCTATTTCTGAAAAGACATCATCAAGTTCGATGTACTCGTCTTTCTTATAGTCTATGCTATGGTGACTGTTGGTCAGGGCATATCCTATGAGATATGTTATGGTGAAAGGTTTATCACCTGGACTCATTAGGTCACTTCTTTCAAAGTGATGTATAAAAGATAAGGTTTTATCTATATTTGCAGATTTTAAATCCAGAGCAAACTTTGGATAGACTGAAAACATAAACTTTTGGTAAGCAAGGTTTCCCTTTGCAGCACCTAAGATGCAGTCCTGTCTGTCAGTAATTCTGTTGTCAATTAAGGCCATTTTTATGGGAGAATTTATTCCTGCTTGGAATTGGGATTTTAACAAAATTTTTACAGCTCCGATATGGACCATTCTAATTTTTGATCTAATCTCAACTGGAATACTTTTTAAGTTATTATGTATTTGTTCCTTAGTTAAAAGGGGTAGAAAGACAGCTCCTATTGTATCTTTTATGTCTACGGACATTTCTTTAGTACTAACAAAGTAGAAGATTTCATTTTTCCTTTTAAGGGGATTTAGAATACTAAGTTTAGAAGGAACATTTTTGAAAATGTTTTCTTTCTTTATTTTTAAATCAATTTTCTTAACTCGAGAGAGAAGGTCTTGTTTTATTAAAAGATTTGCATGAAAGCCGTCTTCATCTTCAACATAAGTTAAGATTTGTTTTTCTTCTGAATTATTTTCTTCAGTGTTGTTGAAAATTTCATTATTCATTTTAAGAAAAGCTAACAAGTTAAAATAAACTTTCTGAGTTTTGAAACTAATTTTTTATTTCTATCAAGATGTTCTTGATGTACTTTTTGCTTATGCAGGAGATACATACGTATATTAACCAAGTTTGGTATATATTCATGAGTATGTTTATTTTGTGCTTGTAGAATTCTGAAATCTATATGCACCAAGTCTTTTTTATTATTAAAAAGTATTTTTTTATGTTGAGAGATTTCAATCTCTTTATTATGAATATGTTCAAACTTTACTCTGTAAAGTGTTTTATTATAATGTATTATAATGTAATGCCATATTTATCAAGGCTCTGATACCAGTTACATTACCAGTTGGGGTGTGTGGATGTGTACGGAATTTATGTTTTAACAAAGAAGGGAATAAATATAAAAATTGTGAAAAGAAGACTCTTGTATCAATAAATGTATAATTGTGATGTAGTGAGTGTTATACTTACATAGATAGAAACTATTCAAGCCAGCCTGTGTCGTTCTTTGGTCTGTGTGGTTGCTTTCCCTGTTGGCATGGTGCCTGTGGTACTGTTAATCATCGTCGACCTGACACTCTGTCACTTACAAGTTTCATCACTCTAAATTGTATGAACACTCAAAAATAACAAAACAAAGATTTATTGATAACAGAGTTCCCAAAAAGGGAAGACTCTTACAATATTTTACATTTTTCCCCTTCTAAGGGAGGAATTACTCACTAGACATTGAACTGAAAATTTACTAGATAGAGAGTGTTTTTTCTTGCACTCGTTCTTGCGATTCCTTCAAACAAAACATAACTCTCAATTTATAGATACATTGAGAGGGTCTGATCCTTGCCTAATATGTCAGGCATGACGTTTTTATCCACAAAAGATTACATTATTGTGGACAGCTAGAAAGCTTCTAATAATGAAGAAGCGCATTATTATTTTGAGTGGCTGGGGCCATTTGACACGTGAAGCATCTTTCTTTAAGATGATGATGATTTGTCATCTTCAGAGGGGGGTCCCTCCATTGTCTCCGAATCTTTGCTTTCGCAAAAGTGACAAAGATGTTCTTCAAAAAGTTGTTCTGCATGTCGGCAGAAGTGTTGGCGTGTAGCATTGGATACTTCCATGCTATTGTTCATGAATTTTTCGCCAAACTTGGAGGCTTGACGAAGATCTTCTTGGCTGGTGTTGTTGTAACTCCAGCTTGTAATTATACAATGCGAGTTGGTATAATTAATCTTCTTTTTTGAACCAGAGATAATCTCGATGATTTTTTCTGATATTCTTCTTAAACCATTGATGCGATTGGGATGAAGAATCTCTGTAAAAGGTAGATCTTTGTCTTCCATTGGTTGAGATTGTTCAATATCTCTATTGGCTTTAGAAAGACCAATTTCCAGAAAGTGGTATGGAGAAAGAGTTGATTCTTGAATCCATTCTGGGAGTGAAGAGATGCATCTGATGTAGATCGGATTATCTTTTGCTTTAAGTACTTTCTTTCGAAAGTTTTTAATGGATTCTACCATGTTGCTTGGGAAGAAAATGAGTTCTTGAAGGTTGCAACTTGGGTAGATATTGTCGATTAGTCCAGCTTGAAAGGCTTGGTAGACTAATTTTGCATCTGATCCTTCGAGGAAGTTGAACAGACTTTTTGTTTTCTTGTCCGTAGTGAAAAACTTTTCATGAACAAGGTCTTCTGGGCATGCAGCTCTTGCTTTCTTCCAGATTGTTCTGAAGTCTTCGAAAGAGATTTCAGGATAGTTAACCATTTGTTGAACGTCATTTGGAACGTCAAACCTTTGGTCTCTGTGAGCTTCTTTGACTTTATGAATTTTTGGTCGAAGAAGTGGTTGGTTAGTCTTGCTTGTATCGTCTTGATAAGTGGCAAGGCTTAATCTTGCAGATGCTTCATTTCTGAATTTTTTGCAAGTAACTTTATCAACTTTACAGAATGTTTCTGTAATTCCCCAGTCAGTATGAACACCGGCATGAGGTCCTTTGTAGATTACATAAAATCTTTCAGCTTCTTTGTTAAGAGCTTTTTTGTAATCTGGTGTAAACTCCTGCACAGATTTGTTAATGGGTGACAAGGTTGTCATTTTACTGATTCCTTCAGTATAAGGATTGGTATCAACCAACAAGCTAGTTTTTCCATCAGGAAGAGGAGTAGCTGTCTCCTTTATTATGCTTTTTAGCAAAGCATCAGCTTTCAACGGATTTGTTGATTCTTTACCAGGTGCCGTTTGCACTGGAATAGCCTTTGTTTTTGAGCTTTCGCTTTCCGGTACATTGGTGACCGTTGTTACTTGTTCATACAAGTTGATTTTCTGCTCAATTGCAGATAGCTCTATGAGGAGCATTTGTTTCTTCATCCTCAAAGTGTTGAGGTCTTCCATTTTTGTAAACTCAAATTTTGTTTACTTTTTTCTCTAATCTCCCCCTCTCTTTTTTGTAGGTGAAGTTTTTGTGAGGAAATATGTCATGAGGATCATATCCTTTTATAGGGCTCGAGAGGAGCGAGTGAGATCATGGATGATGTAAGGTATACCTGAAGTCACGGGTGAGGCAGTCTGCCAGTACGTTTTTGTTTCCTGCGAGATGTTCAACAGTGAAAGTATATCGTGAAAACCACTCTTGCCAACGTATTAGCCGGCCTAATTTGTTATCTCCTGCAATCTTAGTTCGGAGGAAATAAGTAAAATTTTTATTATCTGTACGAACCAGGAAATTTACTGGTGTTAAATATACAGAGAATTTTGTAATAACTCTTTTTACAGCGAGTAATTCTTTTTCATTGCTATGGTAGTTTTTCTCAGCTGCTTTGAAACTGCCAGAGGTGTACCTGCAAATTTGTTCTTCGTTTTTGGGGTTTTTAGCTTTTAAAACACCTCCCCAAAATTCATCAGAAGCATCAGTTTCAATAATTAAACTGTCTTCAATGTTTGGAAGATAAAGTTTTGGAAAATTGATTAAAACTTTCTTTATCTTTTTGATGTAGTCTGTATCAGCATTTGACCAATTCCAAATGACATCTTTTTTTAATTTTGCCTGTAAAGGTTTTCTCATGGCTGCAAGTTTTTCAATATATGTTTCAGCATAAGTTAAAACACCAAGAAATCTTTGTAGTTGCTTTTTGTCTTCTAAAACATTTGGAAAGTCATGTAAATGTTCAAGAATATGCTTTTGAGGACAATGGGTACCTTCATTTATTTCTAAACCTAAAAAATTGATTTTTGTTTTGAAAAGATGAGCTTTCTTTTTTGAAAGTATTATACCATGTTTTAAAATAGTTCTGAGAACCTGTGTGACATGAACATAGTGTTCTTGTTCATTTTTGCTGAAGATCATGATGTCATCAACGTATACAGTGCAGAAACCTTCAAGGCCTCGAAGAGCATTCTGCATGTGTCTTTGAAAAATACTAGGAGCTTGTTTAAGCCCAAAGGGTAGTACTTTCCATTGAAAGAGTCCATCAGGACATGTGAAGGCAGTGAGAAGCTGCGATTCTTCATCAAGTAGAACTTGCCAGAAACCTGACTTGCAGTCGAAACTTGAATAAATGTTTTTTCCTCGTAGAAGAGTCAAGAGTTCGTGCATATTGGGGAGATTATGTGAGTCTCCAATAGTTGCATCATTAATTGCTTTGTAGTTAACAACCATTCGCTTCTTTCCTCTTCTTTTCTCTGCTTCTTTATTGACAAGAAAGGCAGGAGACATATGAGGGGATTTTGATTCTATAATTAGTCTCATATCAAGTAATTCTTTGATTTGTTTGGAAAATTCTTCTCTATCTTGTAGAGAGTAAACCATAGGTTTTTCTCTAATAACCGTTTTGGGATCAATAAGCTTGATTGAAGCTTTCATCCATCCTTTGGTTTTATTTGGATCAATAGGATTTTCAGAACAAACTTTTTCAAGAAGATCTTCAATCTGTTTGAACCTGGTAGTTTGAATAGAAATAATCCTTTCTTTATTAATCTCTTCATGAGTTATATTAGTACCTGGAATTTGTTTTTCTTTAGAACCTTTTTCTTGAGTTTCAAGAAAACCTGGTTTTCCTTTGCTATAGGCCTCTGTAACCTTTTTTATAATTACCATATCATTATTAAGATGAAAGGCAATTCTATCTATCCATTGTATGAATGGTCCATAGACTTGACAGAAGTTGTTACCAATTATGATATCAATTCCTGAATTTTGTTGGTAAATAGTGGGAACATTGAAATGTTCTCCTGAAAGTTCGAGATTAATATTTCTACAAACTTTATTAATTTTTATGGTTTCACCATTTGCAATAGTGGCACTAATTTCTTTGGGAGCGTTTTCCCAGAGTTCATCCGGAATGACGAATTTGCTTGCAAGACATAAAGATGCACCTGTGTCTACAAAACAATGTACTCTAAATTTTTTATATCCTTTAAAGTTAAGGAAGGCAGAAACATAAATAGAGTTTGGATTAGTAAGATTCATGATAAGGGAATCATCAATCTTCTGGAGGTTTACGCAAAAATGGTTAATCTCCTCCTCCCTGAAAAGCGAGGTATGTATGGGACTAGTCTGAGTCATCCGTTGTTGATTCGTATTCTTCAGTGTCTGATGAAGATTCTGTTTCAACATGATATATAAAAACATGTTGCGTACCATCATACTCTTCTTCAAGAGCTTCATAGCCTCCATTGTTAGCGGTTTGTAAAACCTTGACTTTGTCAGGGTATTTTTTTCTATTTGGACATTCGTTTGCGTAGTGTCCTTCTTCATTGCAGATCCAACACCTACACTTTTTCTTTCCTTGCGGACAAGAAGTAGTTTTCTTAGGTGTTTCTTTTGATGGTTTCTTGAAGTATTTTCCTGGTGAAAATTTTTTTCTTTTCTTTTTCCAAAAAGATTTGTATTTCTTTTTGTTTTTATGCTTTTTCTTAGTATAATTTTTCTTTCCAATATCAAAGTTTTTGAAATCAGAGAGAATGCTACAACAATCTTTGCTTATTGTTTTAAGCTTTTGTTGTTTATATCTGTCTTGACAGATTCTATCAATTTCTTCTTTTGCAATTTTTGTTGCGTAAGAAAGACTGGTTTGCTGGATTTCTCCAGTAGCTTCTTTTTTCCATCTGTCTGTACAGGTTTCTCCAATAATTGGAATTTTCATGAGATAAGCAGATATCCATTGCGCATATTCGCTTCTCTGTGGAATATCATACAAATATGATTCATACATACATGTGTATTTGTCGAGAAGACTAATATCATGTAATTGGAGTTTAGTCATTGAAACTCTTGCTATGTCAACCTTCTTATTAATGGTGAAGTCTTTATTAGAAATATAATCAAGACCTAAGAAAGTAGTGTATATGACATTTATGAGATTATCAAAAAGATCTGAGCCATGCAGTTCTTCATTCCAATTATTGTTTCTTAGGAATTTCTGTACGATTCCATCAGTTTTGTGTTCTAAAAGTAGTAGAACATTTTTTGCTTTTTCAAATTCATCTGGATTTGTTTGTAAGATTAGTGAAATCTCAGTAACCCATTTTTCTACAACTCTTTCTCTGAGTTTTAAATCTTGGATACAATCAATATTGAGTACATTGATCGTATTGGGTCCTTGGCCACTATTTGGAATTCCATTGTGGACAGGCATTTTGAACTCGTATTTCTTTTTATTGCCTCTTCTTGTGGCTGTATAAGAAGATTCTGCTTCATCATCTTCCATATCTGAATATTCGAACTTAACAGTCTTTGTATTTGTTTTAAAATTATCTTCTTGTTCTGATTCAGTGTCGGGTTCATTTATTTTAGTCATTCTAAAATATTGATCAAAAAGTTTGGGTTCTTTTTGATACAATTCTTCACATTCTTCAGTTTCTAAAGATAAAAGCTGAATAAGCTTTTGGTCAGTTTTATCATAATCTTCATATTGAAGGTTAAAGAAATATTTCTCGAGACGTTCAGAGATTGTTTCTTTCATTTTTATTCTTTCTTGAAAATGTTAATTTTCTGGGAATCTTTTGAGCTTCCTAAGTCAGGGTTTCCAACACTAGGATTGGGAGGTGAGTATTTCTTAAGACCTGAATATTTTCCAGGCTTGGTTTTTTGTTCTATGATGGAGATATTCTTGATGTGCTCAAGTATGTCTTTATTACATGGGCAAGAGTCAATCTTTTCAGATAACTCTTTAGTAATGTCTGCAATAATTTTTGCAGATGCTACTTCCAACTGGGTAATGGTTACGTATTTATTGAATGTTAAGTCCAAGTTTATAATCAGCCCATCTATTTTTTCATTAAGGAGATTGATTGATCTATTGAGCTCGGGTATCGAGGTGATTGATCTATTGAGCTCGGGTATCGAGGTCATCCTATTAGTTGTTTTAACTGATCATGTATATTAGTGATCTTAATGTTGGTTTCCTTAAGAGTGCCCTCAATATTTGCCTTTTTGGCGACTTCTTCAACAAATTGGTTATTTTTTAAAGAGTTTTCTAAAAGAATAGAATGTTTGTCAATAGACTGGGTTAACTTGATAGTTAATTTATTTTGTCTTTCAATAACTTCGAAGAATTTTTCAAAATCTTTTTTATCAAGATTGTTTTTAACCATAAAGGCTAAATCGTTTTTAAATTGGTTAAAAGGTATTTTATTTTTTGAAATATCTGTAGAAATATCTTTTGAAATACCAAGATAATGGCTTATTTTTGAAGTTTTTAAAAGACATCTTGCAATGATTTGGTTGAGATTATTGCAATGATTTACGATTGTTTGAACACCAGCTTTACCAGAAGTAGAGAAAACGTATTCTTTCTTTTCAGTATTATCGTCAACCAGTTGGGGTGTGTGGATGTGTACGGAATTTATGTTTTAACAAAGAAGGGAATAAATATAAAAATTGTGAAAAGAAGACTCTTGTATCAATAAATGTATAATTGTGATGTAGTGAGTGTTATACTTACATAGATAGAAACTATTCAAGCCAGCCTGTGTCGTTCTTTGGTCTGTGTGGTTGCTTTCCCTGTTGGCATGGTGCCTGTGGTACTGTTAATCATCGTCGACCTGACACTCTGTCACTTACAAGTTTCATCACTCTAAATTGTATGAACACTCAAAAATAACAAAACAAAGATTTATTGATAACAGAGTTCCCAAAAAGGGAAGACTCTTACAATATTTTACATTTTTCCCCTTCTAAGGGAGGAATTACTCACTAGACATTGAACTGAAAATTTACTAGATAGAGAGTGTTTTTTCTTGCACTCGTTCTTGCGATCCCTTCAAACAAAACATAACTCTCAATTTATAGATACATTGAGAGGGTCTGATCCTTGCCTAATATGTCAGGCATGACGTTTTTATCCACAAAAGATTACATTATTGTGGACAGCTAGAAAGCTTCTAATAATGAAGAAGCGCATTATTATTTTGAGTGGCTGGGGCCATTTGACACGTGAAGCATCTTTCTTTAAGATGATGATGATTTGTCATCTTCAGAGGGGGGTCCCTCCATTGTCTCCGAATCTTTGCTTTCGCAAAAGTGACAAAGATGTTCTTCAAAAAGTTGTTCTGCATGTCGGCAGAAGTGTTGGCGTGTAGCATTGGATACTTCCATGCTATTGTTCATGAATTTTTCGCCAAACTTGGAGGCTTGACGAAGATCTTCTTGGCTGGTGTTGTTGTAACTCCAGCTTGTAATTATACAATGCGAGTTGGTATAATTAATCTTCTTTTTTGAACCAGAGATAATCTCGATGATTTTTTCTGATATTCTTCTTAAACCATTGATGCGATTGGGATGAAGAATCTCTGTAAAAGGTAGATCTTTGTCTTCCATTGGTTGAGATTGTTCAATATCTCTATTGGCTTTAGAAAGACTAATTTCCAGAAAGTGGTATGGAGAAAGAGTTGATTCTTGAATCCATTCTGGGAGTGAAGAGATGCATCTGATGTAGATCGGATTATCTTTTGCTTTAAGTACTTTCTTTCGAAAGTTTTTAATGGATTCTACCATGTTGCTTGGGAAGAAAATGAGTTCTTGAAGGTTGCAACTTGGGTAGATATTGTCGATTAGTCCAGCTTGAAAGGCTTGGTAGACTAATTTTGCATCTGATCCTTCGAGGAAGTTGAACAGACTTTTTGTTTTCTTGTCCGTAGTGAAAAACTTTTCATGAACAAGGTCTTCTGGGCATGCAGCTCTTGCTTTCTTCCAGATTGTTCTGAAGTCTTCGAAAGAGATTTCAGGATAGTTAACCATTTGTTGAACGTCATTTGGAACGTCAAACCTTTGGTCTCTGTGAGCTTCTTTGACTTTATGAATTTTTGGTCGAAGAAGTGGTTGGTTAGTCTTGCTTGTATCGTCTTGATAAGTGGCAAGGCTTAATCTTGCAGATGCTTCATTTCTGAATTTTTTGCAAGTAACTTTATCAACTTTACAGAATGTTTCTGTAATTCCCCAGTCAGTATGAACACCGGCATGAGGTCCTTTGTAGATTACATAAAATCTTTCAGCTTCTTTGTTAAGAGCTTTTTTGTAATCTGGTGTAAACTCCTGCACAGATTTGTTAATGGGTGACAAGGTTGTCATTTTACTGATTCCTTCAGTACAAGGATTGGTATCAACCAACAAGCTAGTTTTTCCATCAGGAAGAGGAGTAGCTGTCTCCTTTATTATGCTTTTTAGCAAAGCATCAGCTTTCAACGGATTTGTTGATTCTTTACCAGGTGCCGTTTGCACTGGAATAGCCTTTGTTTTTGAGCTTTCGCTTTCCGGTACATTGGTGACCGTTGTTACTTGTTCATACAAGTTGATTTTCTGCTCAATTGCAGATAGCTCTATGAGGAGCATTTGTTTCTTCATCCTCAAAGTGTTGAGGTCTTCCATTTTTGTAAACTCAAATTTTGTTTACTTTTTTCTCTAATCTCCCCCTCTCTTTTTTGTAGGTGAAGTTTTTGTGAGGAAATATGTCATGAGGATCATATCCTTTTATAGGGCTCGAGAGGAGCGAGTGAGATCATGGATGATGTAAGGTATACCTGAAGTCACGGGTGAGGCAGTCTGCCAGTACGTTTTTGTTTCCTGCGAGATGTTCAACAGTGAAAGTATATCGTGAAAACCACTCTTGCCAACGTATTAGCCGGCCTAATTTGTTATCTCCTGCAATCTTAGTTCGGAGGAAATAAGTAAAATTTTTATTATCTGTACGAACCAGGAAATTTACTGGTGTTAAATATACAGAGAATTTTGTAATAACTCTTTTTACAGCGAGTAATTCTTTTTCATTGCTATGGTAGTTTTTCTCAGCTGCTTTGAAACTGCCAGAGGTGTACCTGCAAATTTGTTCTTCGTTTTTGGGGTTTTTAGCTTTTAAAACACCTCCCCAAAATTCATCAGAAGCATCAGTTTCAATAATTAAACTGTCTTCAATGTTTGGAAGATAAAGTTTTGGAAAATTGATTAAAACTTTCTTTATCTTTTTGATGTAGTCTGTATCAGCATTTGACCAATTCCAAATGACATCTTTTTTTAATTTTGCCTGTAAAGGTTTTCTCATGGCTGCAAGTTTTTCAATATATGTTTCAGCATAAGTTAAAACACCAAGAAATCTTTGTAGTTGCTTTTTGTCTTCTAAAACATTTGGAAAGTCATGTAAATGTTCAAGAATATGCTTTTGAGGACAATGGGTACCTTCATTTATTTCTAAACCTAAAAAATTGATTTTTGTTTTGAAAAGATGAGCTTTCTTTTTTGAAAGTATTATACCATGTTTTAAAATAGTTCTGAGAACCTGTGTGACATGAACATAGTGTTCTTGTTCATTTTTGCTGAAGATCATGATGTCATCAACGTATACAGTGCAGAAACCTTCAAGGCCTCGAAGAGCATTCTGCATGTGTCTTTGAAAAATACTAGGAGCTTGTTTAAGCCCAAAGGGTAGTACTTTCCATTGAAAGAGTCCATCAGGACATGTGAAGGCAGTGAGAAGCTGCGATTCTTCATCAAGTAGAACTTGCCAGAAACCTGACTTGCAGTCGAAACTTGAATAAATGTTTTTTCCTCGTAGAAGAGTCAAGAGTTCGTGCATATTGGGGAGATTATGTGAGTCTCCAATAGTTGCATCATTAATTGCTTTGTAGTTAACAACCATTCGCTTCTTTCCTCTTCTTTTCTCTGCTTCTTTATTGACAAGAAAGGCAGGAGACATATGAGGGGATTTTGATTCTATAATTAGTCTCATATCAAGTAATTCTTTGATTTGTTTGGAAAATTCTTCTCTATCTTGTAGAGAGTAAACCATAGGTTTTTCTCTAATAACCGTTTTGGGATCAATAAGCTTGATTGAAGCTTTCATCCATCCTTTGGTTTTATTTGGATCAATAGGATTTTCAGAACAAACTTTTTCAAGAAGATCTTCAATCTGTTTGAACCTGGTAGTTTGAATAGAAATAATCCTTTCTTTATTAATCTCTTCATGAGTTATATTAGTACCTGGAATTTGTTTTTCTTTAGAACCTTTTTCTTGAGTTTCAAGAAAACCTGGTTTTCCTTTGCTATAGGCCTCTGTAACCTTTTTTATAATTACCATATCATTATTAAGATGAAAGGCAATTCTATCTATCCATTGTATGAATGGTCCATAGACTTGACAGAAGTTGTTACCAATTATGATATCAATTCCTGAATTTTGTTGGTAAATAGTGGGAACATTGAAATGTTCTCCTGAAAGTTCGAGATTAATATTTCTACAAACTTTATTAATTTTTATGGTTTCACCATTTGCAATAGTGGCACTAATTTCTTTGGGAGCGTTTTCCCAGAGTTCATCCGGAATGACGAATTTGCTTGCAAGACATAAAGATGCACCTGTGTCTACAAAACAATGTACTCTAAATTTTTTATATCCTTTAAAGTTAAGGAAGGCAGAAACATAAATAGAGTTTGGATTAGTAAGATTCATGATAAGGGAATCATCAATCTTCTGGAGGTTTACGCAAAAATGGTTAATCTCCTCCTCCCTGAAAAGCGAGGTATGTATGGGACTAGTCTGAGTCATCCGTTGTTGATTCGTATTCTTCAGTGTCTGATGAAGATTCTGTTTCAACATGATATATAAAAACATGTTGCGTACCATCATACTCTTCTTCAAGAGCTTCATAGCCTCCATTGTTAGCGGTTTGTAAAACCTTGACTTTGTCAGGGTATTTTTTTCTATTTGGACATTCGTTTGCGTAGTGTCCTTCTTCATTGCAGATCCAACACCTACACTTTTTCTTTCCTTGCGGACAAGAAGTAGTTTTCTTAGGTGTTTCTTTTGATGGTTTCTTGAAGTATTTTCCTGGTGAAAATTTTTTTCTTTTCTTTTTCCAAAAAGATTTGTATTTCTTTTTGTTTTTATGCTTTTTCTTAGTATAATTTTTCTTTCCAATATCAAAGTTTTTGAAATCAGAGAGAATGCTACAACAATCTTTGCTTATTGTTTTAAGCTTTTGTTGTTTATATCTGTCTTGACAGATTCTATCAATTTCTTCTTTTGCAATTTTTGTTGCGTAAGAAAGACTGGTTTGCTGGATTTCTCCAGTAGCTTCTTTTTTCCATCTGTCTGTACAGGTTTCTCCAATAATTGGAATTTTCATGAGATAAGCAGATATCCATTGCGCATATTCGCTTCTCTGTGGAATATCATACAAATATGATTCATACATACATGTGTATTTGTCGAGAAGACTAATATCATGTAATTGGAGTTTAGTCATTGAAACTCTTGCTATGTCAACCTTCTTATTAATGGTGAAGTCTTTATTAGAAATATAATCAAGACCTAAGAAAGTAGTGTATATGACATTTATGAGATTATCAAAAAGATCTGAGCCATGCAGTTCTTCATTCCAATTATTGTTTCTTAGGAATTTCTGTACGATTCCATCAGTTTTGTGTTCTAAAAGTAGTAGAACATTTTTTGCTTTTTCAAATTCATCTGGATTTGTTTGTAAGATTAGTGAAATCTCAGTAACCCATTTTTCTACAACTCTTTCTCTGAGTTTTAAATCTTGGATACAATCAATATTGAGTACATTGATCGTATTGGGTCCTTGGCCACTATTTGGAATTCCATTGTGGACAGGCATTTTGAACTCGTATTTCTTTTTATTGCCTCTTCTTGTGGCTGTATAAGAAGATTCTGCTTCATCATCTTCCATATCTGAATATTCGAACTTAACAGTCTTTGTATTTGTTTTAAAATTATCTTCTTGTTCTGATTCAGTGTCGGGTTCATTTATTTTAGTCATTCTAAAATATTGATCAAAAAGTTTGGGTTCTTTTTGATACAATTCTTCACATTCTTCAGTTTCTAAAGATAAAAGCTGAATAAGCTTTTGGTCAGTTTTATCATAATCTTCATATTGAAGGTTAAAGAAATATTTCTCGAGACGTTCAGAGATTGTTTCTTTCATTTTTATTCTTTCTTGAAAATGTTAATTTTCTGGGAATCTTTTGAGCTTCCTAAGTCAGGGTTTCCAACACTAGGATTGGGAGGTGAGTATTTCTTAAGACCTGAATATTTTCCAGGCTTGGTTTTTTGTTCTATGATGGAGATATTCTTGATGTGCTCAAGTATGTCTTTATTACATGGGCAAGAGTCAATCTTTTCAGATAACTCTTTAGTAATGTCTGCAATAATTTTTGCAGATGCTACTTCCAACTGGGTAATGGTTACGTATTTATTGAATGTTAAGTCCAAGTTTATAATCAGCCCATCTATTTTTTCATTAAGGAGATTGATTGATCTATTGAGCTCGGGTATCGAGGTGATTGATCTATTGAGCTCGGGTATCGAGGTCATCCTATTAGTTGTTTTAACTGATCATGTATATTAGTGATCTTAATGTTGGTTTCCTTAAGAGTGCCCTCAATATTTGCCTTTTTGGCGACTTCTTCAACAAATTGGTTATTTTTTAAAGAGTTTTCTAAAAGAATAGAATGTTTGTCAATAGACTGGGTTAACTTGATAGTTAATTTATTTTGTCTTTCAATAACTTCGAAGAATTTTTCAAAATCTTTTTTATCAAGATTGTTTTTAACCATAAAGGCTAAATCGTTTTTAAATTGGTTAAAAGGTATTTTATTTTTTGAAATATCTGTAGAAATATCTTTTGAAATACCAAGATAATGGCTTATTTTTGAAGTTTTTAAAAGACATCTTGCAATGATTTGGTTGAGATTATTGCAATGATTTACGATTGTTTGAACACCAGCTTTACCAGAAGTAGAGAAAACGTATTCTTTCTTTTCAGTATTATCGTCAAGAGTTTTAATTTTGACTGTTTTACCTTTTTTATAGAAATGAGGAAAATCAATTTTATTATTCATTTATAATGTCAGTGATTTGTTTGATATTCTGGCGTAGACTATCAATTTTTAAAGACATGTTTCTTATTAAGTTATTATCTTTTCTCTCCGAGCTTTCTCCTATGTGGAGTGAATCCATAGAAATTCTTGGTCTAAGAGTTTCTCCTAGAGCTTTTTTATTTCTAGCTATATTTAAAACCCAAGAGTTTTCTTGAGGATTTATGTCGCAGAATTGTTTATCTTTGACATGGCCTATTTCTGAAAAGACATCATCAAGTTCGATGTACTCGTCTTTCTTATAGTCTATGCTATGGTGACTGTTGGTCAGGGCATATCCTATGAGATATGTTATGGTGAAAGGTTTATCACCTGGACTCATTAGGTCACTTCTTTCAAAGTGATGTATAAAAGATAAGGTTTTATCTATATTTGCAGATTTTAAATCCAGAGCAAACTTTGGATAGACTGAAAACATAAACTTTTGGTAAGCAAGGTTTCCCTTTGCAGCACCTAAGATGCAGTCCTGTCTGTCAGTAATTCTGTTGTCAATTAAGGCCATTTTTATGGGAGAATTTATTCCTGCTTGGAATTGGGATTTTAACAAAATTTTTACAGCTCCGATATGGACCATTCTAATTTTTGATCTAATCTCAACTGGAATACTTTTTAAGTTATTATGTATTTGTTCCTTAGTTAAAAGGGGTAGAAAGACAGCTCCTATTGTATCTTTTATGTCTACGGACATTTCTTTAGTACTAACAAAGTAGAAGATTTCATTTTTCCTTTTAAGGGGATTTAGAATACTAAGTTTAGAAGGAACATTTTTGAAAATGTTTTCTTTCTTTATTTTTAAATCAATTTTCTTAACTCGAGAGAGAAGGTCTTGTTTTATTAAAAGATTTGCATGAAAGCCGTCTTCATCTTCAACATAAGTTAAGATTTGTTTTTCTTCTGAATTATTTTCTTCAGTGTTGTTGAAAATTTCATTATTCATTTTAAGAAAAGCTAACAAGTTAAAATAAACTTTCTGAGTTTTGAAACTAATTTTTTATTTCTATCAAGATGTTCTTGATGTACTTTTTGCTTATGCAGGAGATACATACGTATATTAACCAAGTTTGGTATATATTCATGAGTATGTTTATTTTGTGCTTGTAGAATTCTGAAATCTATATGCACCAAGTCTTTTTTATTATTAAAAAGTATTTTTTTATGTTGAGAGATTTCAATCTCTTTATTATGAATATGTTCAAACTTTACTCTGTAAAGTGTTTTATTATAATGTATTATAATGTAATGCCATATTTATCAAGGCTCTGATACCAGTTACATTACCAGTTGGGGTGTGTGGATGTGTACGGAATTTATGTTTTAACAAAGAAGGGAATAAATATAAAAATTGTGAAAAGAAGACTCTTGTATCAATAAATGTATAATTGTGATGTAGTGAGTGTTATACTTACATAGATAGAAACTATTCAAGCCAGCCTGTGTCGTTCTTTGGTCTGTGTGGTTGCTTTCCCTGTTGGCATGGTGCCTGTGGTACTGTTAATCATCGTCGACCTGACACTCTGTCACTTACAAGTTTCATCACTCTAAATTGTATGAACACTCAAAAATAACAAAACAAAGATTTATTGATAACAGAGTTCCCAAAAAGGGAAGACTCTTACAATATTTTACATTTTTCCCCTTCTAAGGGAGGAATTACTCACTAGACATTGAACTGAAAATTTACTAGATAGAGAGTGTTTTTTCTTGCACTCGTTCTTGCGATTCCTTCAAACAAAACATAACTCTCAATTTATAGATACATTGAGAGGGTCTGATCCTTGCCTAATATGTCAGGCATGACGTTTTTATCCACAAAAGATTACATTATTGTGGACAGCTAGAAAGCTTCTAATAATGAAGAAGCGCATTATTATTTTGAGTGGCTGGGGCCATTTGACACGTGAAGCATCTTTCTTTAAGATGATGATGATTTGTCATCTTCAGAGGGGGGTCCCTCCATTGTCTCCGAATCTTTGCTTTCGCAAAAGTGACAAAGATGTTCTTCAAAAAGTTGTTCTGCATGTCGGCAGAAGTGTTGGCGTGTAGCATTGGATACTTCCATGCTATTGTTCATGAATTTTTCGCCAAACTTGGAGGCTTGACGAAGATCTTCTTGGCTGGTGTTGTTGTAACTCCAGCTTGTAATTATACAATGCGAGTTGGTATAATTAATCTTCTTTTTTGAACCAGAGATAATCTCGATGATTTTTTCTGATATTCTTCTTAAACCATTGATGCGATTGGGATGAAGAATCTCTGTAAAAGGTAGATCTTTGTCTTCCATTGGTTGAGATTGTTCAATATCTCTATTGGCTTTAGAAAGACCAATTTCCAGAAAGTGGTATGGAGAAAGAGTTGATTCTTGAATCCATTCTGGGAGTGAAGAGATGCATCTGATGTAGATCGGATTATCTTTTGCTTTAAGTACTTTCTTTCGAAAGTTTTTAATGGATTCTACCATGTTGCTTGGGAAGAAAATGAGTTCTTGAAGGTTGCAACTTGGGTAGATATTGTCGATTAGTCCAGCTTGAAAGGCTTGGTAGACTAATTTTGCATCTGATCCTTCGAGGAAGTTGAACAGACTTTTTGTTTTCTTGTCCGTAGTGAAAAACTTTTCATGAACAAGGTCTTCTGGGCATGCAGCTCTTGCTTTCTTCCAGATTGTTCTGAAGTCTTCGAAAGAGATTTCAGGATAGTTAACCATTTGTTGAACGTCATTTGGAACGTCAAACCTTTGGTCTCTGTGAGCTTCTTTGACTTTATGAATTTTTGGTCGAAGAAGTGGTTGGTTAGTCTTGCTTGTATCGTCTTGATAAGTGGCAAGGCTTAATCTTGCAGATGCTTCATTTCTGAATTTTTTGCAAGTAACTTTATCAACTTTACAGAATGTTTCTGTAATTCCCCAGTCAGTATGAACACCGGCATGAGGTCCTTTGTAGATTACATAAAATCTTTCAGCTTCTTTGTTAAGAGCTTTTTTGTAATCTGGTGTAAACTCCTGCACAGATTTGTTAATGGGTGACAAGGTTGTCATTTTACTGATTCCTTCAGTACAAGGATTGGTATCAACCAACAAGCTAGTTTTTCCATCAGGAAGAGGAGTAGCTGTCTCCTTTATTATGCTTTTTAGCAAAGCATCAGCTTTCAACGGATTTGTTGATTCTTTACCAGGTGCCGTTTGCACTGGAATAGCCTTTGTTTTTGAGCTTTCGCTTTCCGGTACATTGGTGACCGTTGTTACTTGTTCATACAAGTTGATTTTCTGCTCAATTGCAGATAGCTCTATGAGGAGCATTTGTTTCTTCATCCTCAAAGTGTTGAGGTCTTCCATTTTTGTAAA
This sequence comes from Lactuca serriola, assembly GCF_051521515.1. Classification (NCBI taxonomy): domain Eukaryota; kingdom Viridiplantae; phylum Streptophyta; class Magnoliopsida; order Asterales; family Asteraceae; genus Lactuca; species Lactuca serriola. Next base: position 231,285,338 of record NC_136409.1, on the reverse strand, counting down.
CTCAAATTTTGTTTACTTTTTTCTCTAATCTCCCCCTCTCTTTTTTGTAGGTGAAGTTTTTGTGAGGAAATATGTCATGAGGATCATATCCTTTTATAGGGCTCGAGAGGAGCGAGTGAGATCATGGATGATGTAAGGTATACCTGAAGTCACGGGTGAGGCAGTCTGCCAGTACGTTTTTGTTTCCTGCGAGATGTTCAACAGTGAAAGTATATCGTGAAAACCACTCTTGCCAACGTATTAGCCGGCCTAATTTGTTATCTCCTGCAATCTTAGTTCGGAGGAAATAAGTAAAATTTTTATTATCTGTACGAACCAGGAAATTTACTGGTGTTAAATATACAGAGAATTTTGTAATAACTCTTTTTACAGCGAGTAATTCTTTTTCATTGCTATGGTAGTTTTTCTCAGCTGCTTTGAAACTGCCAGAGGTGTACCTGCAAATTTGTTCTTCGTTTTTGGGGTTTTTAGCTTTTAAAACACCTCCCCAAAATTCATCAGAAGCATCAGTTTCAATAATTAAACTGTCTTCAATGTTTGGAAGATAAAGTTTTGGAAAATTGATTAAAACTTTCTTTATCTTTTTGATGTAGTCTGTATCAGCATTTGACCAATTCCAAATGACATCTTTTTTTAATTTTGCCTGTAAAGGTTTTCTCATGGCTGCAAGTTTTTCAATATATGTTTCAGCATAAGTTAAAACACCAAGAAATCTTTGTAGTTGCTTTTTGTCTTCTAAAACATTTGGAAAGTCATGTAAATGTTCAAGAATATGCTTTTGAGGACAATGGGTACCTTCATTTATTTCTAAACCTAAAAAATTGATTTTTGTTTTGAAAAGATGAGCTTTCTTTTTTGAAAGTATTATACCATGTTTTAAAATAGTTCTGAGAACCTGTGTGACATGAACATAGTGTTCTTGTTCATTTTTGCTGAAGATCATGATGTCATCAACGTATACAGTGCAGAAACCTTCAAGGCCTCGAAGAGCATTCTGCATGTGTCTTTGAAAAATACTAGGAGCTTGTTTAAGCCCAAAGGGTAGTACTTTCCATTGAAAGAGTCCATCAGGACATGTGAAGGCAGTGAGAAGCTGCGATTCTTCATCAAGTAGAACTTGCCAGAAACCTGACTTGCAGTCGAAACTTGAATAAATGTTTTTTCCTCGTAGAAGAGTCAAGAGTTCGTGCATATTGGGGAGATTATGTGAGTCTCCAATAGTTGCATCATTAATTGCTTTGTAGTTAACAACCATTCGCTTCTTTCCTCTTCTTTTCTCTGCTTCTTTATTGACAAGAAAGGCAGGAGACATATGAGGGGATTTTGATTCTATAATTAGTCTCATATCAAGTAATTCTTTGATTTGTTTGGAAAATTCTTCTCTATCTTGTAGAGAGTAAACCATAGGTTTTTCTCTAATAACCGTTTTGGGATCAATAAGCTTGATTGAAGCTTTCATCCATCCTTTGGTTTTATTTGGATCAATAGGATTTTCAGAACAAACTTTTTCAAGAAGATCTTCAATCTGTTTGAACCTGGTAGTTTGAATAGAAATAATCCTTTCTTTATTAATCTCTTCATGAGTTATATTAGTACCTGGAATTTGTTTTTCTTTAGAACCTTTTTCTTGAGTTTCAAGAAAACCTGGTTTTCCTTTGCTATAGGCCTCTGTAACCTTTTTTATAATTACCATATCATTATTAAGATGAAAGGCAATTCTATCTATCCATTGTATGAATGGTCCATAGACTTGACAGAAGTTGTTACCAATTATGATATCAATTCCTGAATTTTGTTGGTAAATAGTGGGAACATTGAAATGTTCTCCTGAAAGTTCGAGATTAATATTTCTACAAACTTTATTAATTTTTATGGTTTCACCATTTGCAATAGTGGCACTAATTTCTTTGGGAGCGTTTTCCCAGAGTTCATCCGGAATGACGAATTTGCTTGCAAGACATAAAGATGCACCTGTGTCTACAAAACAATGTACTCTAAATTTTTTATATCCTTTAAAGTTAAGGAAGGCAGAAACATAAATAGAGTTTGGATTAGTAAGATTCATGATAAGGGAATCATCAATCTTCTGGAGGTTTACGCAAAAATGGTTAATCTCCTCCTCCCTGAAAAGCGAGGTATGTATGGGACTAGTCTGAGTCATCCGTTGTTGATTCGTATTCTTCAGTGTCTGATGAAGATTCTGTTTCAACATGATATATAAAAACATGTTGCGTACCATCATACTCTTCTTCAAGAGCTTCATAGCCTCCATTGTTAGCGGTTTGTAAAACCTTGACTTTGTCAGGGTATTTTTTTCTATTTGGACATTCGTTTGCGTAGTGTCCTTCTTCATTGCAGATCCAACACCTACACTTTTTCTTTCCTTGCGGACAAGAAGTAGTTTTCTTAGGTGTTTCTTTTGATGGTTTCTTGAAGTATTTTCCTGGTGAAAATTTTTTTCTTTTCTTTTTCCAAAAAGATTTGTATTTCTTTTTGTTTTTATGCTTTTTCTTAGTATAATTTTTCTTTCCAATATCAAAGTTTTTGAAATCAGAGAGAATGCTACAACAATCTTTGCTTATTGTTTTAAGCTTTTGTTGTTTATATCTGTCTTGACAGATTCTATCAATTTCTTCTTTTGCAATTTTTGTTGCGTAAGAAAGACTGGTTTGCTGGATTTCTCCAGTAGCTTCTTTTTTCCATCTGTCTGTACAGGTTTCTCCAATAATTGGAATTTTCATGAGATAAGCAGATATCCATTGCGCATATTCGCTTCTCTGTGGAATATCATACAAATATGATTCATACATACATGTGTATTTGTCGAGAAGACTAATATCATGTAATTGGAGTTTAGTCATTGAAACTCTTGCTATGTCAACCTTCTTATTAATGGTGAAGTCTTTATTAGAAATATAATCAAGACCTAAGAAAGTAGTGTATATGACATTTATGAGATTATCAAAAAGATCTGAGCCATGCAGTTCTTCATTCCAATTATTGTTTCTTAGGAATTTCTGTACGATTCCATCAGTTTTGTGTTCTAAAAGTAGTAGAACATTTTTTGCTTTTTCAAATTCATCTGGATTTGTTTGTAAGATTAGTGAAATCTCAGTAACCCATTTTTCTACAACTCTTTCTCTGAGTTTTAAATCTTGGATACAATCAATATTGAGTACATTGATCGTATTGGGTCCTTGGCCACTATTTGGAATTCCATTGTGGACAGGCATTTTGAACTCGTATTTCTTTTTATTGCCTCTTCTTGTGGCTGTATAAGAAGATTCTGCTTCATCATCTTCCATATCTGAATATTCGAACTTAACAGTCTTTGTATTTGTTTTAAAATTATCTTCTTGTTCTGATTCAGTGTCGGGTTCATTTATTTTAGTCATTCTAAAATATTGATCAAAAAGTTTGGGTTCTTTTTGATACAATTCTTCACATTCTTCAGTTTCTAAAGATAAAAGCTGAATAAGCTTTTGGTCAGTTTTATCATAATCTTCATATTGAAGGTTAAAGAAATATTTCTCGAGACGTTCAGAGATTGTTTCTTTCATTTTTATTCTTTCTTGAAAATGTTAATTTTCTGGGAATCTTTTGAGCTTCCTAAGTCAGGGTTTCCATATCGGAGCTGTAAAAATTTTGTTAAAATCCCAATTCCAAGCAGGAATAAATTCTCCCATAAAAATGGCCTTAATTGACAACAGAATTACTGACAGACAGGACTGCATCTTAGGTGCTGCAAAGGGAAACCTTGCTTACCAAAAGTTTATGTTTTCAGTCTATCCAAAGTTTGCTCTGGATTTAAAATCTGCAAATATAGATAAAACCTTATCTTTTATACATCACTTTGAAAGAAGTGACCTAATGAGTCCAGGTGATAAACCTTTCACCATAACATATCTCATAGGATATGCCCTGACCAACAGTCACCATAGCATAGACTATAAGAAAGACGAGTACATCGAACTTGATGATGTCTTTTCAGAAATAGGCCATGTCAAAGATAAACAATTCTGCGACATAAATCCTCAAGAAAACTCTTGGGTTTTAAATATAGCTAGAAATAAAAAAGCTCTAGGAGAAACTCTTAGACCAAGAATTTCTATGGATTCACTCCACATAGGAGAAAGCTCGGAGAGAAAAGATAATAACTTAATAAGAAACATGTCTTTAAAAATTGATAGTCTACGCCAGAATATCAAACAAATCACTGACATTATAAATGAATAATAAAATTGATTTTCCTCATTTCTATAAAAAAGGTAAAACAGTCAAAATTAAAACTCTTGACGATAATACTGAAAAGAAAGAATACGTTTTCTCTACTTCTGGTAAAGCTGGTGTTCAAACAATCGTAAATCATTGCAATAATCTCAACCAAATCATTGCAAGATGTCTTTTAAAAACTTCAAAAATAAGCCATTATCTTGGTATTTCAAAAGATATTTCTACAGATATTTCAAAAAATAAAATACCTTTTAACCAATTTAAAAACGATTTAGCCTTTATGGTTAAAAACAATCTTGATAAAAAAGATTTTGAAAAATTCTTCGAAGTTATTGAAAGACAAAATAAATTAACTATCAAGTTAACCCAGTCTATTGACAAACATTCTATTCTTTTAGAAAACTCTTTAAAAAATAACCAATTTGTTGAAGAAGTCGCCAAAAAGGCAAATATTGAGGGCACTCTTAAGGAAACCAACATTAAGATCACTAATATACATGATCAGTTAAAACAACTAATAGGATGACCTCGATACCCGAGCTCAATAGATCAATCACCTCGATACCCGAGCTCAATAGATCAATCAATCTCCTTAATGAAAAAATAGATGGGCTGATTATAAACTTGGACTTAACATTCAATAAATACGTAACCATTACCCAGTTGGAAGTAGCATCTGCAAAAATTATTGCAGACATTACTAAAGAGTTATCTGAAAAGATTGACTCTTGCCCATGTAATAAAGACATACTTGAGCACATCAAGAATATCTCCATCATAGAACAAAAAACCAAGCCTGGAAAATATTCAGGTCTTAAGAAATACTCACCTCCCAATCCTAGTGTTGGAAACCCTGACTTAGGAAGCTCAAAAGATTCCCAGAAAATTAACATTTTCAAGAAAGAATAAAAATGAAAGAAACAATCTCTGAACGTCTCGAGAAATATTTCTTTAACCTTCAATATGAAGATTATGATAAAACTGACCAAAAGCTTATTCAGCTTTTATCTTTAGAAACTGAAGAATGTGAAGAATTGTATCAAAAAGAACCCAAACTTTTTGATCAATATTTTAGAATGACTAAAATAAATGAACCCGACACTGAATCAGAACAAGAAGATAATTTTAAAACAAATACAAAGACTGTTAAGTTCGAATATTCAGATATGGAAGATGATGAAGCAGAATCTTCTTATACAGCCACAAGAAGAGGCAATAAAAAGAAATACGAGTTCAAAATGCCTGTCCACAATGGAATTCCAAATAGTGGCCAAGGACCCAATACGATCAATGTACTCAATATTGATTGTATCCAAGATTTAAAACTCAGAGAAAGAGTTGTAGAAAAATGGGTTACTGAGATTTCACTAATCTTACAAACAAATCCAGATGAATTTGAAAAAGCAAAAAATGTTCTACTACTTTTAGAACACAAAACTGATGGAATCGTACAGAAATTCCTAAGAAACAATAATTGGAATGAAGAACTGCATGGCTCAGATCTTTTTGATAATCTCATAAATGTCATATACACTACTTTCTTAGGTCTTGATTATATTTCTAATAAAGACTTCACCATTAATAAGAAGGTTGACATAGCAAGAGTTTCAATGACTAAACTCCAATTACATGATATTAGTCTTCTCGACAAATACACATGTATGTATGAATCATATTTGTATGATATTCCACAGAGAAGCGAATATGCGCAATGGATATCTGCTTATCTCATGAAAATTCCAATTATTGGAGAAACCTGTACAGACAGATGGAAAAAAGAAGCTACTGGAGAAATCCAGCAAACCAGTCTTTCTTACGCAACAAAAATTGCAAAAGAAGAAATTGATAGAATCTGTCAAGACAGATATAAACAACAAAAGCTTAAAACAATAAGCAAAGATTGTTGTAGCATTCTCTCTGATTTCAAAAACTTTGATATTGGAAAGAAAAATTATACTAAGAAAAAGCATAAAAACAAAAAGAAATACAAATCTTTTTGGAAAAAGAAAAGAAAAAAATTTTCACCAGGAAAATACTTCAAGAAACCATCAAAAGAAACACCTAAGAAAACTACTTCTTGTCCGCAAGGAAAGAAAAAGTGTAGGTGTTGGATCTGCAATGAAGAAGGACACTACGCAAACGAATGTCCAAATAGAAAAAAATACCCTGACAAAGTCAAGGTTTTACAAACCGCTAACAATGGAGGCTATGAAGCTCTTGAAGAAGAGTATGATGGTACGCAACATGTTTTTATATATCATGTTGAAACAGAATCTTCATCAGACACTGAAGAATACGAATCAACAACGGATGACTCAGACTAGTCCCATACATACCTCGCTTTTCAGGGAGGAGGAGATTAACCATTTTTGCGTAAACCTCCAGAAGATTGATGATTCCCTTATCATGAATCTTACTAATCCAAACTCTATTTATGTTTCTGCCTTCCTTAACTTTAAAGGATATAAAAAATTTAGAGTACATTGTTTTGTAGACACAGGTGCATCTTTATGTCTTGCAAGCAAATTCGTCATTCCGGATGAACTCTGGGAAAACGCTCCCAAAGAAATTAGTGCCACTATTGCAAATGGTGAAACCATAAAAATTAATAAAGTTTGTAGAAATATTAATCTCGAACTTTCAGGAGAACATTTCAATGTTCCCACTATTTACCAACAAAATTCAGGAATTGATATCATAATTGGTAACAACTTCTGTCAAGTCTATGGACCATTCATACAATGGATAGATAGAATTGCCTTTCATCTTAATAATGATATGGTAATTATAAAAAAGGTTACAGAGGCCTATAGCAAAGGAAAACCAGGTTTTCTTGAAACTCAAGAAAAAGGTTCTAAAGAAAAACAAATTCCAGGTACTAATATAACTCATGAAGAGATTAATAAAGAAAGGATTATTTCTATTCAAACTACCAGGTTCAAACAGATTGAAGATCTTCTTGAAAAAGTTTGTTCTGAAAATCCTATTGATCCAAATAAAACCAAAGGATGGATGAAAGCTTCAATCAAGCTTATTGATCCCAAAACGGTTATTAGAGAAAAACCTATGGTTTACTCTCTACAAGATAGAGAAGAATTTTCCAAACAAATCAAAGAATTACTTGATATGAGACTAATTATAGAATCAAAATCCCCTCATATGTCTCCTGCCTTTCTTGTCAATAAAGAAGCAGAGAAAAGAAGAGGAAAGAAGCGAATGGTTGTTAACTACAAAGCAATTAATGATGCAACTATTGGAGACTCACATAATCTCCCCAATATGCACGAACTCTTGACTCTTCTACGAGGAAAAAACATTTATTCAAGTTTCGACTGCAAGTCAGGTTTCTGGCAAGTTCTACTTGATGAAGAATCGCAGCTTCTCACTGCCTTCACATGTCCTGATGGACTCTTTCAATGGAAAGTACTACCCTTTGGGCTTAAACAAGCTCCTAGTATTTTTCAAAGACACATGCAGAATGCTCTTCGAGGCCTTGAAGGTTTCTGCACTGTATACGTTGATGACATCATGATCTTCAGCAAAAATGAACAAGAACACTATGTTCATGTCACACAGGTTCTCAGAACTATTTTAAAACATGGTATAATACTTTCAAAAAAGAAAGCTCATCTTTTCAAAACAAAAATCAATTTTTTAGGTTTAGAAATAAATGAAGGTACCCATTGTCCTCAAAAGCATATTCTTGAACATTTACATGACTTTCCAAATGTTTTAGAAGACAAAAAGCAACTACAAAGATTTCTTGGTGTTTTAACTTATGCTGAAACATATATTGAAAAACTTGCAGCCATGAGAAAACCTTTACAGGCAAAATTAAAAAAAGATGTCATTTGGAATTGGTCAAATGCTGATACAGACTACATCAAAAAGATAAAGAAAGTTTTAATCAATTTTCCAAAACTTTATCTTCCAAACATTGAAGACAGTTTAATTATTGAAACTGATGCTTCTGATGAATTTTGGGGAGGTGTTTTAAAAGCTAAAAACCCCAAAAACGAAGAACAAATTTGCAGGTACACCTCTGGCAGTTTCAAAGCAGCTGAGAAAAACTACCATAGCAATGAAAAAGAATTACTCGCTGTAAAAAGAGTTATTACAAAATTCTCTGTATATTTAACACCAGTAAATTTCCTGGTTCGTACAGATAATAAAAATTTTACTTATTTCCTCCGAACTAAGATTGCAGGAGATAACAAATTAGGCCGGCTAATACGTTGGCAAGAGTGGTTTTCACGATATACTTTCACTGTTGAACATCTCGCAGGAAACAAAAACGTACTGGCAGACTGCCTCACCCGTGACTTCAGGTATACCTTACATCATCCATGATCTCACTCGCTCCTCTCGAGCCCTATAAAAGGATATGATCCTCATGACATATTTCCTCACAAAAACTTCACCTACAAAAAAGAGAGGGGGAGATTAGAGAAAAAAGTAAACAAAATTTGAGTTTACAAAAATGGAAGACCTCAACACTTTGAGGATGAAGAAACAAATGCTCCTCATAGAGCTATCTGCAATTGAGCAGAAAATCAACTTGTATGAACAAGTAACAACGGTCACCAATGTACCGGAAAGCGAAAGCTCAAAAACAAAGGCTATTCCAGTGCAAACGGCACCTGGTAAAGAATCAACAAATCCGTTGAAAGCTGATGCTTTGCTAAAAAGCATAATAAAGGAGACAGCTACTCCTCTTCCTGATGGAAAAACTAGCTTGTTGGTTGATACCAATCCTTGTACTGAAGGAATCAGTAAAATGACAACCTTGTCACCCATTAACAAATCTGTGCAGGAGTTTACACCAGATTACAAAAAAGCTCTTAACAAAGAAGCTGAAAGATTTTATGTAATCTACAAAGGACCTCATGCCGGTGTTCATACTGACTGGGGAATTACAGAAACATTCTGTAAAGTTGATAAAGTTACTTGCAAAAAATTCAGAAATGAAGCATCTGCAAGATTAAGCCTTGCCACTTATCAAGACGATACAAGCAAGACTAACCAACCACTTCTTCGACCAAAAATTCATAAAGTCAAAGAAGCTCACAGAGACCAAAGGTTTGACGTTCCAAATGACGTTCAACAAATGGTTAACTATCCTGAAATCTCTTTCGAAGACTTCAGAACAATCTGGAAGAAAGCAAGAGCTGCATGCCCAGAAGACCTTGTTCATGAAAAGTTTTTCACTACGGACAAGAAAACAAAAAGTCTGTTCAACTTCCTCGAAGGATCAGATGCAAAATTAGTCTACCAAGCCTTTCAAGCTGGACTAATCGACAATATCTACCCAAGTTGCAACCTTCAAGAACTCATTTTCTTCCCAAGCAACATGGTAGAATCCATTAAAAACTTTCGAAAGAAAGTACTTAAAGCAAAAGATAATCCGATCTACATCAGATGCATCTCTTCACTCCCAGAATGGATTCAAGAATCAACTCTTTCTCCATACCACTTTCTGGAAATTGGTCTTTCTAAAGCCAATAGAGATATTGAACAATCTCAACCAATGGAAGACAAAGATCTACCTTTTACAGAGATTCTTCATCCCAATCGCATCAATGGTTTAAGAAGAATATCAGAAAAAATCATCGAGATTATCTCTGGTTCAAAAAAGAAGATTAATTATACCAACTCGCATTGTATAATTACAAGCTGGAGTTACAACAACACCAGCCAAGAAGATCTTCGTCAAGCCTCCAAGTTTGGCGAAAAATTCATGAACAATAGCATGGAAGTATCCAATGCTACACGCCAACACTTCTGCCGACATGCAGAACAACTTTTTGAAGAACATCTTTGTCACTTTTGCGAAAGCAAAGATTCGGAGACAATGGAGGGACCCCCCTCTGAAGATGACAAATCATCATCATCTTAAAGAAAGATGCTTCACGTGTCAAATGGCCCCAGCCACTCAAAATAATAATGCGCTTCTTCATTATTAGAAGCTTTCTAGCTGTCCACAATAATGTAATCTTTTGTGGATAAAAACGTCATGCCTGACATATTAGGCAAGGATCAGACCCTCTCAATGTATCTATAAATTGAGAGTTATGTTTTGTTTGAAGGCATCGCAAGAACGAGTGCAAGAAAAAACACTCTCTATCTAGTAAATTTTCAGTTCAATGTCTAGTGAGTAATTCCTCCCTTAGAAGGGGAAAAATGTAAAATATTGTAAGAGTCTTCCCTTTTTGGGAACTCTGTTATCAATAAATCTTTGTTTTGTTATTTTTGAGTGTTCATACAATTTAGAGTGATGAAACTTGTAAGTGACAGAGTGTCAGGTCGACGATGATTAACAGTACCACAGGCACCATGCCAACAGGGAAAGCAACCACACAGACCAAAGAACGACACAGGCTGGCTTGAATAGTTTCTATCTATGTAAGTATAACACTCACTACATCACAATTATACATTTATTGATACAAGAGTCTTCTTTTCACAATTTTTATATTTATTCCCTTCTTTGTTAAAACATAAATTCCGTACACATCCACACACCCCAACTGGTATCAGAGCCCTCTTGTATCAATAAATGTATAATTGTGATGTAGTGAGTGTTATACTTACATAGATAGAAACTATTCAAGCCAGCCTGTGTCGTTCTTTGGTCTGTGTGGTTGCTTTCCCTGTTGGCATGGTGCCTGTGGTACTGTTAATCATCGTCGACCTGACACTCTGTCACTTACAAGTTTCATCACTCTAAATTGTATGAACACTCAAAAATAACAAAACAAAGATTTATTGATAACAGAGTTCCCAAAAAGGGAAGACTCTTACAATATTTTACATTTTTCCCCTTCTAAGGGAGGAATTACTCACTAGACATTGAACTGAAAATTTACTAGATAGAGAGTGTTTTTTCTTGCACTCGTTCTTGCGATTCCTTCAAACAAAACATAACTCTCAATTTATAGATACATTGAGAGGGTCTGATCCTTGCATAATATGTCAGGCATGACGTTTTTATCCACAAAAGATTACATTATTGTGCACAGCTAGAAAGCTTCTAATAATGAAGAAGCGCATTATTATTTTGAGTGGCTGGGGCCATTTGACACGTGAAGCATCTTTCTTTAAGATGATGATGATTTGTCATCTTCAGAGGGGGGTCCCTCCATTGTCTCCGAATCTTTGCTTTCGCAAAAGTGACAAAGATGTTCTTCAAAAAGTTGTTCTGCATGTCGGCAGAAGTGTTGGCGTGTAGCATTGGATACTTCCATGCTATTGTTCATGAATTTTTCGCCAAACTTGGAGGCTTGACGAAGATCTTCTTGGCTGGTGTTGTTGTAACTCCAGCTTGTAATTATACAATGCGAGTTGGTATAATTAATCTTCTTTTTTGAACCAGAGATAATCTCGATGATTTTTTCTGATATTCTTCTTAAACCATTGATGCGATTGGGATGAAGAATCTCTGTAAAAGGTAGATCTTTGTCTTCCATTGGTTGAGATTGTTCAATATCTCTATTGGCTTTAGAAAGACCAATTTCCAGAAAGTGGTATGGAGAAAGAGTTGATTCTTGAATCCATTCTGGGAGTGAAGAGATGCATCTGATGTAGATCGGATTATCTTTTGCTTTAAGTACTTTCTTTCGAAAGTTTTTAATGGATTCTACCATGTTGCTTGGGAAGAAAATGAGTTCTTGAAGGTTGCAACTTGGGTAGATATTGTCGATTAGTCCAGCTTGAAAGGCTTGGTAGACTAATTTTGCATCTGATCCTTCGAGGAAGTTGAACAGACTTTTTGTTTTCTTGTCCGTAGTGAAAAACTTTTCATGAACAAGGTCTTCTGGGCATGCAGCTCTTGCTTTCTTCCAGATTGTTCTGAAGTCTTCGAAAGAGATTTCAGGATAGTTAACCATTTGTTGAACGTCATTTGGAACGTCAAACCTTTGGTCTCTGTGAGCTTCTTTGACTTTATGAATTTTTGGTCGAAGAAGTGGTTGGTTAGTCTTGCTTGTATCGTCTTGATAAGTGGCAAGGCTTAATCTTGCAGATGCTTCATTTCTGAATTTTTTGCAAGTAACTTTATCAACTTTACAGAATGTTTCTGTAATTCCCCAGTCAGTATGAACACCGGCATGAGGTCCTTTGTAGATTACATAAAATCTTTCAGCTTCTTTGTTAAGAGCTTTTTTGTAATCTGGTGTAAACTCCTGCACAGATTTGTTAATGGGTGACAAGGTTGTCATTTTACTGATTCCTTCAGTACAAGGATTGGTATCAACCAACAAGCTAGTTTTTCCATCAGGAAGAGGAGTAGCTGTCTCCTTTATTATGCTTTTTAGCAAAGCATCAGCTTTCAACGGATTTGTTGATTCTTTACCAGGTGCCGTTTGCACTGGAATAGCCTTTGTTTTTGAGCTTTCGCTTTCCGGTACATTGGTGACCGTTGTTACTTGTTCATACAAGTTGATTTTCTGCTCAATTGCAGATAGCTCTATGAGGAGCATTTGTTTCTTCATCCTCAAAGTGTTGAGGTCTTCCATTTTTGTAAACTCAAATTTTGTTTACTTTTTTCTCTAATCTCCCCCTCTCTTTTTTTGTAGGTGAAGTTTTTGTGAGGAAATATGTCATGAGGATCATATCCTTTTATAGGGCTCGAGAGGAGCGAGTGAGATCATGGATGATGTAAGGTATACCTGAAGTCACGGGTGAGGCAGTCTGCCAGTACGTTTTTGTTTCCTGCGAGATGTTCAACAGTGAAAGTATATCGTGAAAACCACTCTTGCCAACGTATTAGCCGGCCTAATTTGTTATCTCCTGCAATCTTAGTTCGGAGGAAATAAGTAAAATTTTTATTATCTGTACGAACCAGGAAATTTACTGGTGTTAAATATACAGAGAATTTTGTAATAACTCTTTTTACAGCGAGTAATTCTTTTTCATTGCTATGGTAGTTTTTCTCAGCTGCTTTGAAACTGCCAGAGGTGTACCTGCAAATTTGTTCTTCGTTTTTGGGGTTTTTAGCTTTTAAAACACCTCCCCAAAATTCATCAGAAGCATCAGTTTCAATAATTAAACTGTCTTCAATGTTTGGAAGATAAAGTTTTGGAAAATTGATTAAAACTTTCTTTATCTTTTTGATGTAGTCTGTATCAGCATTTGACCAATTCCAAATGACATCTTTTTTTAATTTTGCCTGTAAAGGTTTTCTCATGGCTGCAAGTTTTTCAATATATGTTTCAGCATAAGTTAAAACACCAAGAAATCTTTGTAGTTGCTTTTTGTCTTCTAAAACATTTGGAAAGTCATGTAAATGTTCAAGAATATGCTTTTGAGGACAATGGGTACCTTCATTTATTTCTAAACCTAAAAAATTGATTTTTGTTTTGAAAAGATGAGCTTTCTTTTTTGAAAGTATTATACCATGTTTTAAAATAGTTCTGAGAACCTGTGTGACATGAACATAGTGTTCTTGTTCATTTTTGCTGAAGATCATGATGTCATCAACGTATACAGTGCAGAAACCTTCAAGGCCTCGAAGAGCATTCTGCATGTGTCTTTGAAAAATACTAGGAGCTTGTTTAAGCCCAAAGGGTAGTACTTTCCATTGAAAGAGTCCATCAGGACATGTGAAGGCAGTGAGAAGCTGCGATTCTTCATCAAGTAGAACTTGCCAGAAACCTGACTTGCAGTCGAAACTTGAATAAATGTTTTTTCCTCGTAGAAGAGTCAAGAGTTCGTGCATATTGGGGAGATTATGTGAGTCTCCAATAGTTGCATCATTAATTGCTTTGTAGTTAACAACCATTCGCTTCTTTCCTCTTCTTTTCTCTGCTTCTTTATTGACAAGAAAGGCAGGAGACATATGAGGGGATTTTGATTCTATAATTAGTCTCATATCAAGTAACAGTCTTTGATTTGTTTGGAAAATTCTTCTCTATCTTGTAGAGAGTAAACCATAGGTTTTTCTCTAATAACCGTTTTGGGATCAATAAGCTTGATTGAAGCTTTCATCCATCCTTTGGTTTTATTTGGATCAATAGGATTTTCAGAACAAACTTTTTCAAGAAGATCTTCAATCTGTTTGAACCTGGTAGTTTGAATAGAAATAATCCTTTCTTTATTAATCTCTTCATGAGTTATATTAGTACCTGGAATTTGTTTTTCTTTAGAACCTTTTTCTTGAGTTTCAAGAAAACCTGGTTTTCCTTTGCTATAGGCCTCTGTAACCTTTTTTATAATTACCATATCATTATTAAGATGAAAGGCAATTCTATCTATCCATTGTATGAATGGTCCATAGACTTGACAGAAGTTGTTACCAATTATGATATCAATTCCTGAATTTTGTTGGTAAATAGTGGGAACATTGAAATGTTCTCCTGAAAGTTCGAGATTAATATTTCTACAAACTTTATTAATTTTTATGGTTTCACCATTTGCAATAGTGGCACTAATTTCTTTGGGAGCGTTTTCCCAGAGTTCATCCGGAATGACGAATTTGCTTGCAAGACATAAAGATGCACCTGTGTCTACAAAACAATGTACTCTAAATTTTTTATATCCTTTAAAGTTAAGGAAGGCAGAAACATAAATAGAGTTTGGATTAGTAAGATTCATGATAAGGGAATCATCAATCTTCTGGAGGTTTACGCAAAAATGGTTAATCTCCTCCTCCCTGAAAAGCGAGGTATGTATGGGACTAGTCTGAGTCATCCGTTGTTGATTCGTATTCTTCAGTGTCTGATGAAGATTCTGTTTCAACATGATATATAAAAACATGTTGCGTACCATCATACTCTTCTTCAAGAGCTTCATAGCCTCCATTGTTAGCGGTTTGTAAAACCTTGACTTTGTCAGGGTATTTTTTTCTATTTGGACATTCGTTTGCGTAGTGTCCTTCTTCATTGCAGATCCAACACCTACACTTTTTCTTTCCTTGCGGACAAGAAGTAGTTTTCTTAGGTGTTTCTTTTGATGGTTTCTTGAAGTATTTTCCTGGTGAAAATTTTTTTCTTTTCTTTTTCCAAAAAGATTTGTATTTCTTTTTGTTTTTATGCTTTTTCTTAGTATAATTTTTCTTTCCAATATCAAAGTTTTTGAAATCAGAGAGAATGCTACAACAATCTTTGCTTATTGTTTTAAGCTTTTGTTGTTTATATCTGTCTTGACAGATTCTATCAATTTCTTCTTTTGCAATTTTTGTTGCGTAAGAAAGACTGGTTTGCTGGATTTCTCCAGTAGCTTCTTTTTTCCATCTGTCTGTACAGGTTTCTCCAATAATTGGAATTTTCATGAGATAAGCAGATATCCATTGCGCATATTCGCTTCTCTGTGGAATATCATACAAATATGATTCATACATACATGTGTATTTGTCGAGAAGACTAATATCATGTAATTGGAGTTTAGTCATTGAAACTCTTGCTATGTCAACCTTCTTATTAATGGTGAAGTCTTTATTAGAAATATAATCAAGACCTAAGAAAGTAGTGTATATGACATTTATGAGATTATCAAAAAGATCTGAGCCATGCAGTTCTTCATTCCAATTATTGTTTCTTAGGAATTTCTGTACGATTCCATCAGTTTTGTGTTCTAAAAGTAGTAGAACATTTTTTGCTTTTTCAAATTCATCTGGATTTGTTTGTAAGATTAGTGAAATCTCAGTAACCCATTTTTCTACAACTCTTTCTCTGAGTTTTAAATCTTGGATACAATCAATATTGAGTACATTGATCGTATTGGGTCCTTGGCCACTATTTGGAATTCCATTGTGGACAGGCATTTTGAACTCGTATTTCTTTTTATTGCCTCTTCTTGTGGCTGTATAAGAAGATTCTGCTTCATCATCTTCCATATCTGAATATTCGAACTTAACAGTCTTTGTATTTGTTTTAAAATTATCTTCTTGTTCTGATTCAGTGTCGGGTTCATTTATTTTAGTCATTCTAAAATATTGATCAAAAAGTTTGGGTTCTTTTTGATACAATTCTTCACATTCTTCAGTTTCTAAAGATAAAAGCTGAATAAGCTTTTGGTCAGTTTTATCATAATCTTCATATTGAAGGTTAAAGAAATATTTCTCGAGACGTTCAGAGATTGTTTCTTTCATTTTTATTCTTTCTTGAAAATGTTAATTTTCTGGGAATCTTTTGAGCTTCCTAAGTCAGGGTTTCCAACACTAGGATTGGGAGGTGAGTATTTCTTAAGACCTGAATATTTTCCAGGCTTGGTTTTTTGTTCTATGATGGAGATATTCTTGATGTGCTCAAGTATGTCTTTATTACATGGGCAAGAGTCAATCTTTTCAGATAACTCTTTAGTAATGTCTGCAATAATTTTTGCAGATGCTACTTCCAACTGGGTAATGGTTACGTATTTATTGAATGTTAAGTCCAAGTTTATAATCAGCCCATCTATTTTTTCATTAAGGAGATTGATTGATCTATTGAGCTCGGGTATCGAGGTGATTGATCTATTGAGCTCGGGTATCGAGGTCATCCTATTAGTTGTTTTAACTGATCATGTATATTAGTGATCTTAATGTTGGTTTCCTTAAGAGTGCCCTCAATATTTGCCTTTTTGGCGACTTCTTCAACAAATTGGTTATTTTTTAAAGAGTTTTCTAAAAGAATAGAATGTTTGTCAATAGACTGGGTTAACTTGATAGTTAATTTATTTTGTCTTTCAATAACTTCGAAGAATTTTTCAAAATCTTTTTTATCAAGATTGTTTTTAACCATAAAGGCTAAATCGTTTTTAAATTGGTTAAAAGGTATTTTATTTTTTGAAATATCTGTAGAAATATCTTTTGAAATACCAAGATAATGGCTTATTTTTGAAGTTTTTAAAAGACATCTTGCAATGATTTGGTTGAGATTATTGCAATGATTTACGATTGTTTGAACACCAGCTTTACCAGAAGTAGAGAAAACGTATTCTTTCTTTTCAGTATTATCGTCAAGAGTTTTAATTTTGACTGTTTTACCTTTTTTATAGAAATGAGGAAAATCAATTTTATTATTCATTTATAATGTCAGTGATTTGTTTGATATTCTGGCGTAGACTATCAATTTTTAAAGACATGTTTCTTATTAAGTTATTATCTTTTCTCTCCGAGCTTTCTCCTATGTGGAGTGAATCCATAGAAATTCTTGGTCTAAGAGTTTCTCCTAGAGCTTTTTTATTTCTAGCTATATTTAAAACCCAAGAGTTTTCTTGAGGATTTATGTCGCAGAATTGTTTATCTTTGACATGGCCTATTTCTGAAAAGACATCATCAAGTTCGATGTACTCGTCTTTCTTATAGTCTATGCTATGGTGACTGTTGGTCAGGGCATATCCTATGAGATATGTTATGGTGAAAGGTTTATCACCTGGACTCATTAGGTCACTTCTTTCAAAGTGATGTATAAAAGATAAGGTTTTATCTATATTTGCAGATTTTAAATCCAGAGCAAACTTTGGATAGACTGAAAACATAAACTTTTGGTAAGCAAGGTTTCCCTTTGCAGCACCTAAGATGCAGTCCTGTCTGTCAGTAATTCTGTTGTCAATTAAGGCCATTTTTATGGGAGAATTTATTCCTGCTTGGAATTGGGATTTTAACAAAATTTTTACAGCTCCGATATGGACCATTCTAATTTTTGATCTAATCTCAACTGGAATACTTTTTAAGTTATTATGTATTTGTTCCTTAGTTAAAAGGGGTAGAAAGACAGCTCCTATTGTATCTTTTATGTCTACGGACATTTCTTTAGTACTAACAAAGTAGAAGATTTCATTTTTCCTTTTAAGGGGATTTAGAATACTAAGTTTAGAAGGAACATTTTTGAAAATGTTTTCTTTCTTTATTTTTAAATCAATTTTCTTAACTCGAGAGAGAAGGTCTTGTTTTATTAAAAGATTTGCATGAAAGCCGTCTTCATCTTCAACATAAGTTAAGATTTGTTTTTCTTCTGAATTATTTTCTTCAGTGTTGTTGAAAATTTCATTATTCATTTTAAGAAAAGCTAACAAGTTAAAATAAACTTTCTGAGTTTTGAAACTAATTTTTTATTTCTATCAAGATGTTCTTGATGTACTTTTTGCTTATGCAGGAGATACATACGTATATTAACCAAGTTTGGTATATATTCATGAGTATGTTTATTTTGTGCTTGTAGAATTCTGAAATCTATATGCACCAAGTCTTTTTTATTATTAAAAAGTATTTTTTTATGTTGAGAGATTTCAATCTCTTTATTATGAATATGTTCAAACTTTACTCTGTAAAGTGTTTTATTATAATGTAATGAAATTTACATTATAATAAAACACTTTACAGAGTAAAGTTTGAACATATTCATAATAAAGAGATTGAAATCTCTCAACATAAAAAAATACTTTTTAATAATAAAAAAGACTTGGTGCATATAGATTTCAGAATTCTACAAGCACAAAATAAACATACTCATGAATATATACCAAACTTGGTTAATATACGTATGTATCTCCTGCATAAGCAAAAAGTACATCAAGAACATCTTGATAGAAATAAAAAATTAGTTTCAAAACTCAGAAAGTTTATTTTAACTTGTTAGCTTTTCTTAAAATGAATAATGAAATTTTCAACAACACTGAAGAAAATAATTCAGAAGAAAAACAAATCTTAACTTATGTTGAAGATGAAGACGGCTTTCATGCAAATCTTTTAATAAAACAAGACCTTCTCTCTCGAGTTAAGAAAATTGATTTAAAAATAAAGAAAGAAAACATTTTCAAAAATGTTCCTTCTAAACTTAGTATTCTAAATCCCCTTAAAAGGAAAAATGAAATCTTCTACTTTGTTAGTACTAAAGAAATGTCCGTAGACATAAAAGATACAATAGGAGCTGTCTTTCTACCCCTTTTAACTAAGGAACAAATACATAATAACTTAAAAAGTATTCCAGTTGAGATTAGATCAAAAATTAGAATGGTCCATATCGGAGCTGTAAAAATTTTGTTAAAATCCCAATTCCAAGCAGGAATAAATTCTCCCATAAAAATGGCCTTAATTGACAACAGAATTACTGACAGACAGGACTGCATCTTAGGTGCTGCAAAGGGAAACCTTGCTTACCAAAAGTTTATGTTTTCAGTCTATCCAAAGTTTGCTCTGGATTTAAAATCTGCAAATATAGATAAAACCTTATCTTTTATACATCACTTTGAAAGAAGTGACCTAATGAGTCCAGGTGATAAACCTTTCACCATAACATATCTCATAGGATATGCCCTGACCAACAGTCACCATAGCATAGACTATAAGAAAGACGAGTACATCGAACTTGATGATGTCTTTTCAGAAATAGGCCATGTCAAAGATAAACAATTCTGCGACATAAATCCTCAAGAAAACTCTTGGGTTTTAAATATAGCTAGAAATAAAAAAGCTCTAGGAGAAACTCTTAGACCAAGAATTTCTATGGATTCACTCCACATAGGAGAAAGCTCGGAGAGAAAAGATAATAACTTAATAAGAAACATGTCTTTAAAAATTGATAGTCTACGCCAGAATATCAAACAAATCACTGACATTATAAATGAATAATAAAATTGATTTTCCTCATTTCTATAAAAAAGGTAAAACAGTCAAAATTAAAACTCTTGACGATAATACTGAAAAGAAAGAATACGTTTTCTCTACTTCTGGTAAAGCTGGTGTTCAAACAATCGTAAATCATTGCAATAATCTCAACCAAATCATTGCAAGATGTCTTTTAAAAACTTCAAAAATAAGCCATTATCTTGGTATTTCAAAAGATATTTCTACAGATATTTCAAAAAATAAAATACCTTTTAACCAATTTAAAAACGATTTAGCCTTTATGGTTAAAAACAATCTTGATAAAAAAGATTTTGAAAAATTCTTCGAAGTTATTGAAAGACAAAATAAATTAACTATCAAGTTAACCCAGTCTATTGACAAACATTCTATTCTTTTAGAAAACTCTTTAAAAAATAACCAATTTGTTGAAGAAGTCGCCAAAAAGGCAAATATTGAGGGCACTCTTAAGGAAACCAACATTAAGATCACTAATATACATGATCAGTTAAAACAACTAATAGGATGACCTCGATACCCGAGCTCAATAGATCAATCACCTCGATACCCGAGCTCAATAGATCAATCAATCTCCTTAATGAAAAAATAGATGGGCTGATTATAAACTTGGACTTAACATTCAATAAATACGTAACCATTACCCAGTTGGAAGTAGCATCTGCAAAAATTATTGCAGACATTACTAAAGAGTTATCTGAAAAGATTGACTCTTGCCCATGTAATAAAGACATACTTGAGCACATCAAGAATATCTCCATCATAGAACAAAAAACCAAGCCTGGAAAATATTCAGGTCTTAAGAAATACTC
The DNA here is from genome assembly GCF_051521515.1 of Lactuca serriola. Classification (NCBI taxonomy): domain Eukaryota; kingdom Viridiplantae; phylum Streptophyta; class Magnoliopsida; order Asterales; family Asteraceae; genus Lactuca; species Lactuca serriola. Next base: position 231,264,734 of record NC_136409.1, on the reverse strand, counting down.
ACCTCCCAATCCTAGTGTTGGAAACCCTGACTTAGGAAGCTCAAAAGATTCCCAGAAAATTAACATTTTCAAGAAAGAATAAAAATGAAAGAAACAATCTCTGAACGTCTCGAGAAATATTTCTTTAACCTTCAATATGAAGATTATGATAAAACTGACCAAAAGCTTATTCAGCTTTTATCTTTAGAAACTGAAGAATGTGAAGAATTGTATCAAAAAGAACCCAAACTTTTTGATCAATATTTTAGAATGACTAAAATAAATGAACCCGACACTGAATCAGAACAAGAAGATAATTTTAAAACAAATACAAAGACTGTTAAGTTCGAATATTCAGATATGGAAGATGATGAAGCAGAATCTTCTTATACAGCCACAAGAAGAGGCAATAAAAAGAAATACGAGTTCAAAATGCCTGTCCACAATGGAATTCCAAATAGTGGCCAAGGACCCAATACGATCAATGTACTCAATATTGATTGTATCCAAGATTTAAAACTCAGAGAAAGAGTTGTAGAAAAATGGGTTACTGAGATTTCACTAATCTTACAAACAAATCCAGATGAATTTGAAAAAGCAAAAAATGTTCTACTACTTTTAGAACACAAAACTGATGGAATCGTACAGAAATTCCTAAGAAACAATAATTGGAATGAAGAACTGCATGGCTCAGATCTTTTTGATAATCTCATAAATGTCATATACACTACTTTCTTAGGTCTTGATTATATTTCTAATAAAGACTTCACCATTAATAAGAAGGTTGACATAGCAAGAGTTTCAATGACTAAACTCCAATTACATGATATTAGTCTTCTCGACAAATACACATGTATGTATGAATCATATTTGTATGATATTCCACAGAGAAGCGAATATGCGCAATGGATATCTGCTTATCTCATGAAAATTCCAATTATTGGAGAAACCTGTACAGACAGATGGAAAAAAGAAGCTACTGGAGAAATCCAGCAAACCAGTCTTTCTTACGCAACAAAAATTGCAAAAGAAGAAATTGATAGAATCTGTCAAGACAGATATAAACAACAAAAGCTTAAAACAATAAGCAAAGATTGTTGTAGCATTCTCTCTGATTTCAAAAACTTTGATATTGGAAAGAAAAATTATACTAAGAAAAAGCATAAAAACAAAAAGAAATACAAATCTTTTTGGAAAAAGAAAAGAAAAAAATTTTCACCAGGAAAATACTTCAAGAAACCATCAAAAGAAACACCTAAGAAAACTACTTCTTGTCCGCAAGGAAAGAAAAAGTGTAGGTGTTGGATCTGCAATGAAGAAGGACACTACGCAAACGAATGTCCAAATAGAAAAAAATACCCTGACAAAGTCAAGGTTTTACAAACCGCTAACAATGGAGGCTATGAAGCTCTTGAAGAAGAGTATGATGGTACGCAACATGTTTTTATATATCATGTTGAAACAGAATCTTCATCAGACACTGAAGAATACGAATCAACAACGGATGACTCAGACTAGTCCCATACATACCTCGCTTTTCAGGGAGGAGGAGATTAACCATTTTTGCGTAAACCTCCAGAAGATTGATGATTCCCTTATCATGAATCTTACTAATCCAAACTCTATTTATGTTTCTGCCTTCCTTAACTTTAAAGGATATAAAAAATTTAGAGTACATTGTTTTGTAGACACAGGTGCATCTTTATGTCTTGCAAGCAAATTCGTCATTCCGGATGAACTCTGGGAAAACGCTCCCAAAGAAATTAGTGCCACTATTGCAAATGGTGAAACCATAAAAATTAATAAAGTTTGTAGAAATATTAATCTCGAACTTTCAGGAGAACATTTCAATGTTCCCACTATTTACCAACAAAATTCAGGAATTGATATCATAATTGGTAACAACTTCTGTCAAGTCTATGGACCATTCATACAATGGATAGATAGAATTGCCTTTCATCTTAATAATGATATGGTAATTATAAAAAAGGTTACAGAGGCCTATAGCAAAGGAAAACCAGGTTTTCTTGAAACTCAAGAAAAAGGTTCTAAAGAAAAACAAATTCCAGGTACTAATATAACTCATGAAGAGATTAATAAAGAAAGGATTATTTCTATTCAAACTACCAGGTTCAAACAGATTGAAGATCTTCTTGAAAAAGTTTGTTCTGAAAATCCTATTGATCCAAATAAAACCAAAGGATGGATGAAAGCTTCAATCAAGCTTATTGATCCCAAAACGGTTATTAGAGAAAAACCTATGGTTTACTCTCTACAAGATAGAGAAGAATTTTCCAAACAAATCAAAGAATTACTTGATATGAGACTAATTATAGAATCAAAATCCCCTCATATGTCTCCTGCCTTTCTTGTCAATAAAGAAGCAGAGAAAAGAAGAGGAAAGAAGCGAATGGTTGTTAACTACAAAGCAATTAATGATGCAACTATTGGAGACTCACATAATCTCCCCAATATGCACGAACTCTTGACTCTTCTACGAGGAAAAAACATTTATTCAAGTTTCGACTGCAAGTCAGGTTTCTGGCAAGTTCTACTTGATGAAGAATCGCAGCTTCTCACTGCCTTCACATGTCCTGATGGACTCTTTCAATGGAAAGTACTACCCTTTGGGCTTAAACAAGCTCCTAGTATTTTTCAAAGACACATGCAGAATGCTCTTCGAGGCCTTGAAGGTTTCTGCACTGTATACGTTGATGACATCATGATCTTCAGCAAAAATGAACAAGAACACTATGTTCATGTCACACAGGTTCTCAGAACTATTTTAAAACATGGTATAATACTTTCAAAAAAGAAAGCTCATCTTTTCAAAACAAAAATCAATTTTTTAGGTTTAGAAATAAATGAAGGTACCCATTGTCCTCAAAAGCATATTCTTGAACATTTACATGACTTTCCAAATGTTTTAGAAGACAAAAAGCAACTACAAAGATTTCTTGGTGTTTTAACTTATGCTGAAACATATATTGAAAAACTTGCAGCCATGAGAAAACCTTTACAGGCAAAATTAAAAAAAGATGTCATTTGGAATTGGTCAAATGCTGATACAGACTACATCAAAAAGATAAAGAAAGTTTTAATCAATTTTCCAAAACTTTATCTTCCAAACATTGAAGACAGTTTAATTATTGAAACTGATGCTTCTGATGAATTTTGGGGAGGTGTTTTAAAAGCTAAAAACCCCAAAAACGAAGAACAAATTTGCAGGTACACCTCTGGCAGTTTCAAAGCAGCTGAGAAAAACTACCATAGCAATGAAAAAGAATTACTCGCTGTAAAAAGAGTTATTACAAAATTCTCTGTATATTTAACACCAGTAAATTTCCTGGTTCGTACAGATAATAAAAATTTTACTTATTTCCTCCGAACTAAGATTGCAGGAGATAACAAATTAGGCCGGCTAATACGTTGGCAAGAGTGGTTTTCACGATATACTTTCACTGTTGAACATCTCGCAGGAAACAAAAACGTACTGGCAGACTGCCTCACCCGTGACTTCAGGTATACCTTACATCATCCATGATCTCACTCGCTCCTCTCGAGCCCTATAAAAGGATATGATCCTCATGACATATTTCCTCACAAAAACTTCACCTACAAAAAAGAGAGGGGGAGATTAGAGAAAAAAGTAAACAAAATTTGAGTTTACAAAAATGGAAGACCTCAACACTTTGAGGATGAAGAAACAAATGCTCCTCATAGAGCTATCTGCAATTGAGCAGAAAATCAACTTGTATGAACAAGTAACAACGGTCACCAATGTACCGGAAAGCGAAAGCTCAAAAACAAAGGCTATTCCAGTGCAAACGGCACCTGGTAAAGAATCAACAAATCCGTTGAAAGCTGATGCTTTGCTAAAAAGCATAATAAAGGAGACAGCTACTCCTCTTCCTGATGGAAAAACTAGCTTGTTGGTTGATACCAATCCTTGTACTGAAGGAATCAGTAAAATGACAACCTTGTCACCCATTAACAAATCTGTGCAGGAGTTTACACCAGATTACAAAAAAGCTCTTAACAAAGAAGCTGAAAGATTTTATGTAATCTACAAAGGACCTCATGCCGGTGTTCATACTGACTGGGGAATTACAGAAACATTCTGTAAAGTTGATAAAGTTACTTGCAAAAAATTCAGAAATGAAGCATCTGCAAGATTAAGCCTTGCCACTTATCAAGACGATACAAGCAAGACTAACCAACCACTTCTTCGACCAAAAATTCATAAAGTCAAAGAAGCTCACAGAGACCAAAGGTTTGACGTTCCAAATGACGTTCAACAAATGGTTAACTATCCTGAAATCTCTTTCGAAGACTTCAGAACAATCTGGAAGAAAGCAAGAGCTGCATGCCCAGAAGACCTTGTTCATGAAAAGTTTTTCACTACGGACAAGAAAACAAAAAGTCTGTTCAACTTCCTCGAAGGATCAGATGCAAAATTAGTCTACCAAGCCTTTCAAGCTGGACTAATCGACAATATCTACCCAAGTTGCAACCTTCAAGAACTCATTTTCTTCCCAAGCAACATGGTAGAATCCATTAAAAACTTTCGAAAGAAAGTACTTAAAGCAAAAGATAATCCGATCTACATCAGATGCATCTCTTCACTCCCAGAATGGATTCAAGAATCAACTCTTTCTCCATACCACTTTCTGGAAATTGGTCTTTCTAAAGCCAATAGAGATATTGAACAATCTCAACCAATGGAAGACAAAGATCTACCTTTTACAGAGATTCTTCATCCCAATCGCATCAATGGTTTAAGAAGAATATCAGAAAAAATCATCGAGATTATCTCTGGTTCAAAAAAGAAGATTAATTATACCAACTCGCATTGTATAATTACAAGCTGGAGTTACAACAACACCAGCCAAGAAGATCTTCGTCAAGCCTCCAAGTTTGGCGAAAAATTCATGAACAATAGCATGGAAGTATCCAATGCTACACGCCAACACTTCTGCCGACATGCAGAACAACTTTTTGAAGAACATCTTTGTCACTTTTGCGAAAGCAAAGATTCGGAGACAATGGAGGGACCCCCCTCTGAAGATGACAAATCATCATCATCTTAAAGAAAGATGCTTCACGTGTCAAATGGCCCCAGCCACTCAAAATAATAATGCGCTTCTTCATTATTAGAAGCTTTCTAGCTGTCCACAATAATGTAATCTTTTGTGGATAAAAACGTCATGCCTGACATATTAGGCAAGGATCAGACCCTCTCAATGTATCTATAAATTGAGAGTTATGTTTTGTTTGAAGGAATCGCAAGAACGAGTGCAAGAAAAAACACTCTCTATCTAGTAAATTTTCAGTTCAATGTCTAGTGAGTAATTCCTCCCTTAGAAGGGGAAAAATGTAAAATATTGTAAGAGTCTTCCCTTTTTGGGAACTCTGTTATCAATAAATCTTTGTTTTGTTATTTTTGAGTGTTCATACAATTTAGAGTGATGAAACTTGTAAGTGACAGAGTGTCAGGTCGACGATGATTAACAGTACCACAGGCACCATGCCAACAGGGAAAGCAACCACACAGACCAAAGAACGACACAGGCTGGCTTGAATAGTTTCTATCTATGTAAGTATAACACTCACTACATCACAATTATACATTTATTGATACAAGAGTCTTCTTTTCACAATTTTTATATTTATTCCCTTCTTTGTTAAAACATAAATTCCGTACACATCCACACACCCCAACTGGTATCAGATGTCTTTTAAAACATGATACCAGTTGGGGTGTGTGGATGTGTACGGAATTTATGTTTTAACAAAGAAGGGAATAAATATAAAAATTGTGAAAAGAAGACTCTTGTATCAATAAATGTATAATTGTGATGTAGTGAGTGTTATACTTACATAGATAGAAACTATTCAAGCCAGCCTGTGTCGTTCTTTGGTCTGTGTGGTTGCTTTCCCTGTTGGCATGGTGCCTGTGGTACTGTTAATCATCGTCGACCTGACACTCTGTCACTTACAAGTTTCATCACTCTAAATTGTATGAACACTCAAAAATAACAAAACAAAGATTTATTGATAACAGAGTTCCCAAAAAGGGAAGACTCTTACAATATTTTACATTTTTCCCCTTCTAAGGGAGGAATTACTCACTAGACATTGAACTGAAAATTTACTAGATAGAGAGTGTTTTTTCTTGCACTCGTTCTTGCGATTCCTTCAAACAAAACATAACTCTCAATTTATAGATACATTGAGAGGGTCTGATCCTTGCATAATATGTCAGGCATGACGTTTTTATCCACAAAAGATTACATTATTGTGCACAGCTAGAAAGCTTCTAATAATGAAGAAGCGCATTATTATTTTGAGTGGCTGGGGCCATTTGACACGTGAAGCATCTTTCTTTAAGATGATGATGATTTGTCATCTTCAGAGGGGGGTCCCTCCATTGTCTCCGAATCTTTGCTTTCGCAAAAGTGACAAAGATGTTCTTCAAAAAGTTGTTCTGCATGTCGGCAGAAGTGTTGGCGTGTAGCATTGGATACTTCCATGCTATTGTTCATGAATTTTTCGCCAAACTTGGAGGCTTGACGAAGATCTTCTTGGCTGGTGTTGTTGTAACTCCAGCTTGTAATTATACAATGCGAGTTGGTATAATTAATCTTCTTTTTTGAACCAGAGATAATCTCGATGATTTTTTCTGATATTCTTCTTAAACCATTGATGCGATTGGGATGAAGAATCTCTGTAAAAGGTAGATCTTTGTCTTCCATTGGTTGAGATTGTTCAATATCTCTATTGGCTTTAGAAAGACCAATTTCCAGAAAGTGGTATGGAGAAAGAGTTGATTCTTGAATCCATTCTGGGAGTGAAGAGATGCATCTGATGTAGATCGGATTATCTTTTGCTTTAAGTACTTTCTTTCGAAAGTTTTTAATGGATTCTACCATGTTGCTTGGGAAGAAAATGAGTTCTTGAAGGTTGCAACTTGGGTAGATATTGTCGATTAGTCCAGCTTGAAAGGCTTGGTAGACTAATTTTGCATCTGATCCTTCGAGGAAGTTGAACAGACTTTTTGTTTTCTTGTCCGTAGTGAAAAACTTTTCATGAACAAGGTCTTCTGGGCATGCAGCTCTTGCTTTCTTCCAGATTGTTCTGAAGTCTTCGAAAGAGATTTCAGGATAGTTAACCATTTGTTGAACGTCATTTGGAACGTCAAACCTTTGGTCTCTGTGAGCTTCTTTGACTTTATGAATTTTTGGTCGAAGAAGTGGTTGGTTAGTCTTGCTTGTATCGTCTTGATAAGTGGCAAGGCTTAATCTTGCAGATGCTTCATTTCTGAATTTTTTGCAAGTAACTTTATCAACTTTACAGAATGTTTCTGTAATTCCCCAGTCAGTATGAACACCGGCATGAGGTCCTTTGTAGATTACATAAAATCTTTCAGCTTCTTTGTTAAGAGCTTTTTTGTAATCTGGTGTAAACTCCTGCACAGATTTGTTAATGGGTGACAAGGTTGTCATTTTACTGATTCCTTCAGTACAAGGATTGGTATCAACCAACAAGCTAGTTTTTCCATCAGGAAGAGGAGTAGCTGTCTCCTTTATTATGCTTTTTAGCAAAGCATCAGCTTTCAACGGATTTGTTGATTCTTTACCAGGTGCCGTTTGCACTGGAATAGCCTTTGTTTTTGAGCTTTCGCTTTCCGGTACATTGGTGACCGTTGTTACTTGTTCATACAAGTTGATTTTCTGCTCAATTGCAGATAGCTCTATGAGGAGCATTTGTTTCTTCATCCTCAAAGTGTTGAGGTCTTCCATTTTTGTAAACTCAAATTTTGTTTACTTTTTTCTCTAATCTCCCAGGAAGAGGAGTAGCTGTCTCCTTTATTATGCTTTTTAGCAAAGCATCAGCTTTCAACGGATTTGTTGATTCTTTACCAGGTGCCGTTTGCACTGGAATAGCCTTTGTTTTTGAGCTTTCGCTTTCCGGTACATTGGTGACCGTTGTTACTTGTTCATACAAGTTGATTTTCTGCTCAATTGCAGATAGCTCTATGAGGAGCATTTGTTTCTTCATCCTCAAAGTGTTGAGGTCTTCCATTTTTGTAAACTCAAATTTTGTTTACTTTTTTCTCTAATCTCCCCCTCTCTTTTTTGTAGGTGAAGTTTTTGTGAGGAAATATGTCATGAGGATCATATCCTTTTATAGGGCTCGAGAGGAGCGAGTGAGATCATGGATGATGTAAGGTATACCTGAAGTCACGGGTGAGGCAGTCTGCCAGTACGTTTTTGTTTCCTGCGAGATGTTCAACAGTGAAAGTATATCGTGAAAACCACTCTTGCCAACGTATTAGCCGGCCTAATTTGTTATCTCCTGCAATCTTAGTTCGGAGGAAATAAGTAAAATTTTTATTATCTGTACGAACCAGGAAATTTACTGGTGTTAAATATACAGAGAATTTTGTAATAACTCTTTTTACAGCGAGTAATTCTTTTTCATTGCTATGGTAGTTTTTCTCAGCTGCTTTGAAACTGCCAGAGGTGTACCTGCAAATTTGTTCTTCGTTTTTGGGGTTTTTAGCTTTTAAAACACCTCCCCAAAATTCATCAGAAGCATCAGTTTCAATAATTAAACTGTCTTCAATGTTTGGAAGATAAAGTTTTGGAAAATTGATTAAAACTTTCTTTATCTTTTTGATGTAGTCTGTATCAGCATTTGACCAATTCCAAATGACATCTTTTTTTAATTTTGCCTGTAAAGGTTTTCTCATGGCTGCAAGTTTTTCAATATATGTTTCAGCATAAGTTAAAACACCAAGAAATCTTTGTAGTTGCTTTTTGTCTTCTAAAACATTTGGAAAGTCATGTAAATGTTCAAGAATATGCTTTTGAGGACAATGGGTACCTTCATTTATTTCTAAACCTAAAAAATTGATTTTTGTTTTGAAAAGATGAGCTTTCTTTTTTGAAAGTATTATACCATGTTTTAAAATAGTTCTGAGAACCTGTGTGACATGAACATAGTGTTCTTGTTCATTTTTGCTGAAGATCATGATGTCATCAACGTATACAGTGCAGAAACCTTCAAGGCCTCGAAGAGCATTCTGCATGTGTCTTTGAAAAATACTAGGAGCTTGTTTAAGCCCAAAGGGTAGTACTTTCCATTGAAAGAGTCCATCAGGACATGTGAAGGCAGTGAGAAGCTGCGATTCTTCATCAAGTAGAACTTGCCAGAAACCTGACTTGCAGTCGAAACTTGAATAAATGTTTTTTCCTCGTAGAAGAGTCAAGAGTTCGTGCATATTGGGGAGATTATGTGAGTCTCCAATAGTTGCATCATTAATTGCTTTGTAGTTAACAACCATTCGCTTCTTTCCTCTTCTTTTCTCTGCTTCTTTATTGACAAGAAAGGCAGGAGACATATGAGGGGATTTTGATTCTATAATTAGTCTCATATCAAGTAATTCTTTGATTTGTTTGGAAAATTCTTCTCTATCTTGTAGAGAGTAAACCATAGGTTTTTCTCTAATAACCGTTTTGGGATCAATAAGCTTGATTGAAGCTTTCATCCATCCTTTGGTTTTATTTGGATCAATAGGATTTTCAGAACAAACTTTTTCAAGAAGATCTTCAATCTGTTTGAACCTGGTAGTTTGAATAGAAATAATCCTTTCTTTATTAATCTCTTCATGAGTTATATTAGTACCTGGAATTTGTTTTTCTTTAGAACCTTTTTCTTGAGTTTCAAGAAAACCTGGTTTTCCTTTGCTATAGGCCTCTGTAACCTTTTTTATAATTACCATATCATTATTAAGATGAAAGGCAATTCTATCTATCCATTGTATGAATGGTCCATAGACTTGACAGAAGTTGTTACCAATTATGATATCAATTCCTGAATTTTGTTGGTAAATAGTGGGAACATTGAAATGTTCTCCTGAAAGTTCGAGATTAATATTTCTACAAACTTTATTAATTTTTATGGTTTCACCATTTGCAATAGTGGCACTAATTTCTTTGGGAGCGTTTTCCCAGAGTTCATCCGGAATGACGAATTTGCTTGCAAGACATAAAGATGCACCTGTGTCTACAAAACAATGTACTCTAAATTTTTTATATCCTTTAAAGTTAAGGAAGGCAGAAACATAAATAGAGTTTGGATTAGTAAGATTCATGATAAGGGAATCATCAATCTTCTGGAGGTTTACGCAAAAATGGTTAATCTCCTCCTCCCTGAAAAGCGAGGTATGTATGGGACTAGTCTGAGTCATCCGTTGTTGATTCGTATTCTTCAGTGTCTGATGAAGATTCTGTTTCAACATGATATATAAAAACATGTTGCGTACCATCATACTCTTCTTCAAGAGCTTCATAGCCTCCATTGTTAGCGGTTTGTAAAACCTTGACTTTGTCAGGGTATTTTTTTCTATTTGGACATTCGTTTGCGTAGTGTCCTTCTTCATTGCAGATCCAACACCTACACTTTTTCTTTCCTTGCGGACAAGAAGTAGTTTTCTTAGGTGTTTCTTTTGATGGTTTCTTGAAGTATTTTCCTGGTGAAAATTTTTTTCTTTTCTTTTTCCAAAAAGATTTGTATTTCTTTTTGTTTTTATGCTTTTTCTTAGTATAATTTTTCTTTCCAATATCAAAGTTTTTGAAATCAGAGAGAATGCTACAACAATCTTTGCTTATTGTTTTAAGCTTTTGTTGTTTATATCTGTCTTGACAGATTCTATCAATTTCTTCTTTTGCAATTTTTGTTGCGTAAGAAAGACTGGTTTGCTGGATTTCTCCAGTAGCTTCTTTTTTCCATCTGTCTGTACAGGTTTCTCCAATAATTGGAATTTTCATGAGATAAGCAGATATCCATTGCGCATATTCGCTTCTCTGTGGAATATCATACAAATATGATTCATACATACATGTGTATTTGTCGAGAAGACTAATATCATGTAATTGGAGTTTAGTCATTGAAACTCTTGCTATGTCAACCTTCTTATTAATGGTGAAGTCTTTATTAGAAATATAATCAAGACCTAAGAAAGTAGTGTATATGACATTTATGAGATTATCAAAAAGATCTGAGCCATGCAGTTCTTCATTCCAATTATTGTTTCTTAGGAATTTCTGTACGATTCCATCAGTTTTGTGTTCTAAAAGTAGTAGAACATTTTTTGCTTTTTCAAATTCATCTGGATTTGTTTGTAAGATTAGTGAAATCTCAGTAACCCATTTTTCTACAACTCTTTCTCTGAGTTTTAAATCTTGGATACAATCAATATTGAGTACATTGATCGTATTGGGTCCTTGGCCACTATTTGGAATTCCATTGTGGACAGGCATTTTGAACTCGTATTTCTTTTTATTGCCTCTTCTTGTGGCTGTATAAGAAGATTCTGCTTCATCATCTTCCATATCTGAATATTCGAACTTAACAGTCTTTGTATTTGTTTTAAAATTATCTTCTTGTTCTGATTCAGTGTCGGGTTCATTTATTTTAGTCATTCTAAAATATTGATCAAAAAGTTTGGGTTCTTTTTGATACAATTCTTCACATTCTTCAGTTTCTAAAGATAAAAGCTGAATAAGCTTTTGGTCAGTTTTATCATAATCTTCATATTGAAGGTTAAAGAAATATTTCTCGAGACGTTCAGAGATTGTTTCTTTCATTTTTATTCTTTCTTGAAAATGTTAATTTTCTGGGAATCTTTTGAGCTTCCTAAGTCAGGGTTTCCAACACTAGGATTGGGAGGTGAGTATTTCTTAAGACCTGAATATTTTCCAGGCTTGGTTTTTTGTTCTATGATGGAGATATTCTTGATGTGCTCAAGTATGTCTTTATTACATGGGCAAGAGTCAATCTTTTCAGATAACTCTTTAGTAATGTCTGCAATAATTTTTGCAGATGCTACTTCCAACTGGGTAATGGTTACGTATTTATTGAATGTTAAGTCCAAGTTTATAATCAGCCCATCTATTTTTTCATTAAGGAGATTGATTGATCTATTGAGCTCGGGTATCGAGGTGATTGATCTATTGAGCTCGGGTATCGAGGTCATCCTATTAGTTGTTTTAACTGATCATGTATATTAGTGATCTTAATGTTGGTTTCCTTAAGAGTGCCCTCAATATTTGCCTTTTTGGCGACTTCTTCAACAAATTGGTTATTTTTTAAAGAGTTTTCTAAAAGAATAGAATGTTTGTCAATAGACTGGGTTAACTTGATAGTTAATTTATTTTGTCTTTCAATAACTTCGAAGAATTTTTCAAAATCTTTTTTATCAAGATTGTTTTTAACCATAAAGGCTAAATCGTTTTTAAATTGGTTAAAAGGTATTTTATTTTTTGAAATATCTGTAGAAATATCTTTTGAAATACCAAGATAATGGCTTATTTTTGAAGTTTTTAAAAGACATCTTGCAATGATTTGGTTGAGATTATTGCAATGATTTACGATTGTTTGAACACCAGCTTTACCAGAAGTAGAGAAAACGTATTCTTTCTTTTCAGTATTATCGTCAAGAGTTTTAATTTTGACTGTTTTACCTTTTTTATAGAAATGAGGAAAATCAATTTTATTATTCATTTATAATGTCAGTGATTTGTTTGATATTCTGGCGTAGACTATCAATTTTTAAAGACATGTTTCTTATTAAGTTATTATCTTTTCTCTCCGAGCTTTCTCCTATGTGGAGTGAATCCATAGAAATTCTTGGTCTAAGAGTTTCTCCTAGAGCTTTTTTATTTCTAGCTATATTTAAAACCCAAGAGTTTTCTTGAGGATTTATGTCGCAGAATTGTTTATCTTTGACATGGCCTATTTCTGAAAAGACATCATCAAGTTCGATGTACTCGTCTTTCTTATAGTCTATGCTATGGTGACTGTTGGTCAGGGCATATCCTATGAGATATGTTATGGTGAAAGGTTTATCACCTGGACTCATTAGGTCACTTCTTTCAAAGTGATGTATAAAAGATAAGGTTTTATCTATATTTGCAGATTTTAAATCCAGAGCAAACTTTGGATAGACTGAAAACATAAACTTTTGGTAAGCAAGGTTTCCCTTTGCAGCACCTAAGATGCAGTCCTGTCTGTCAGTAATTCTGTTGTCAATTAAGGCCATTTTTATGGGAGAATTTATTCCTGCTTGGAATTGGGATTTTAACAAAATTTTTACAGCTCCGATATGGACCATTCTAATTTTTGATCTAATCTCAACTGGAATACTTTTTAAGTTATTATGTATTTGTTCCTTAGTTAAAAGGGGTAGAAAGACAGCTCCTATTGTATCTTTTATGTCTACGGACATTTCTTTAGTACTAACAAAGTAGAAGATTTCATTTTTCCTTTTAAGGGGATTTAGAATACTAAGTTTAGAAGGAACATTTTTGAAAATGTTTTCTTTCTTTATTTTTAAATCAATTTTCTTAACTCGAGAGAGAAGGTCTTGTTTTATTAAAAGATTTGCATGAAAGCCGTCTTCATCTTCAACATAAGTTAAGATTTGTTTTTCTTCTGAATTATTTTCTTCAGTGTTGTTGAAAATTTCATTATTCATTTTAAGAAAAGCTAACAAGTTAAAATAAACTTTCTGAGTTTTGAAACTAATTTTTTATTTCTATCAAGATGTTCTTGATGTACTTTTTGCTTATGCAGGAGATACATACGTATATTAACCAAGTTTGGTATATATTCATGAGTATGTTTATTTTGTGCTTGTAGAATTCTGAAATCTATATGCACCAAGTCTTTTTTATTATTAAAAAGTATTTTTTTATGTTGAGAGATTTCAATCTCTTTATTATGAATATGTTCAAACTTTACTCTGTAAAGTGTTTTATTATAATGTAATGCCATATTTATCAAGGCTCTGATACCAGTTGGGGTGTGTGGATGTGTACGGAATTTATGTTTTAACAAAGAAGGGAATAAATATAAAAATTGTGAAAAGAAGACTCTTGTATCAATAAATGTATAATTGTGATGTAGTGAGTGTTATACTTACATAGATAGAAACTATTCAAGCCAGCCTGTGTCGTTCTTTGGTCTGTGTGGTTGCTTTCCCTGTTGGCATGGTGCCTGTGGTACTGTTAATCATCGTCGACCTGACACTCTGTCACTTACAAGTTTCATCACTCTAAATTGTATGAACACTCAAAAATAACAAAACAAAGATTTATTGATAACAGAGTTCCCAAAAAGGGAAGACTCTTACAATATTTTACATTTTTCCCCTTCTAAGGGAGGAATTACTCACTAGACATTGAACTGAAAATTTACTAGATAGAGAGTGTTTTTTCTTGCACTCGTTCTTGCGATTCCTTCAAACAAAACATAACTCTCAATTTATAGATACATTGAGAGGGTCTGATCCTTGCCTAATATGTCAGGCATGACGTTTTTATCCACAAAAGATTACATTATTGTGGACAGCTAGAAAGCTTCTAATAATGAAGAAGCGCATTATTATTTTGAGTGGCTGGGGCCATTTGACACGTGAAGCATCTTTCTTTAAGATGATGATGATTTGTCATCTTCAGAGGGGGGTCCCTCCATTGTCTCCGAATCTTTGCTTTCGCAAAAGTGACAAAGATGTTCTTCAAAAAGTTGTTCTGCATGTCGGCAGAAGTGTTGGCGTGTAGCATTGGATACTTCCATGCTATTGTTCATGAATTTTTCGCCAAACTTGGAGGCTTGACGAAGATCTTCTTGGCTGGTGTTGTTGTAACTCCAGCTTGTAATTATACAATGCGAGTTGGTATAATTAATCTTCTTTTTTGAACCAGAGATAATCTCGATGATTTTTTCTGATATTCTTCTTAAACCATTGATGCGATTGGGATGAAGAATCTCTGTAAAAGGTAGATCTTTGTCTTCCATTGGTTGAGATTGTTCAATATCTCTATTGGCTTTAGAAAGACCAATTTCCAGAAAGTGGTATGGAGAAAGAGTTGATTCTTGAATCCATTCTGGGAGTGAAGAGATGCATCTGATGTAGATCGGATTATCTTTTGCTTTAAGTACTTTCTTTCGAAAGTTTTTAATGGATTCTACCATGTTGCTTGGGAAGAAAATGAGTTCTTGAAGGTTGCAACTTGGGTAGATATTGTCGATTAGTCCAGCTTGAAAGGCTTGGTAGACTAATTTTGCATCTGATCCTTCGAGGAAGTTGAACAGACTTTTTGTTTTCTTGTCCGTAGTGAAAAACTTTTCATGAACAAGGTCTTCTGGGCATGCAGCTCTTTCTTTCTTCCAGATTGTTCTGAAGTCTTCGAAAGAGATTTCAGGATAGTTAACCATTTGTTGAACGTCATTTGGAACGTCAAACCTTTGGTCTCTGTGAGCTTCTTTGACTTTATGAATTTTTGGTCGAAGAAGTGGTTGGTTAGTCTTGCTTGTATCGTCTTGATAAGTGGCAAGGCTTAATCTTGCAGATGCTTCATTTCTGAATTTTTTGCAAGTAACTTTATCAACTTTACAGAATGTTTCTGTAATTCCCCAGTCAGTATGAACACCGGCATGAGGTCCTTTGTAGATTACATAAAATCTTTCAGCTTCTTTGTTAAGAGCTTTTTTGTAATCTGGTGTAAACTCCTGCACAGATTTGTTAATGGGTGACAAGGTTGTCATTTTACTGATTCCTTCAGTACAAGGATTGGTATCAACCAACAAGCTAGTTTTTCCATCAGGAAGAGGAGTAGCTGTCTCCTTTATTATGCTTTTTAGCAAAGCATCAGCTTTCAACGGATTTGTTGATTCTTTACCAGGTGCCGTTTGCACTGGAATAGCCTTTGTTTTTGAGCTTTCGCTTTCCGGTACATTGGTGACCGTTGTTACTTGTTCATACAAGTTGATTTTCTGCTCAATTGCAGATAGCTCTATGAGGAGCATTTGTTTCTTCATCCTCAAAGTGTTGAGGTCTTCCATTTTTGTAAACTCAAATTTTGTTTACTTTTTTCTCTAATCTCCCCCTCTCTTTTTTGTAGGTGAAGTTTTTGTGAGGAAATATGTCATGAGGATCATATCCTTTTATAGGGCTCGAGAGGAGCGAGTGAGATCATGGATGATGTAAGGTATACCTGAAGTCACGGGTGAGGCAGTCTGCCAGTACGTTTTTGTTTCCTGCGAGATGTTCAACAGTGAAAGTATATCGTGAAAACCACTCTTGCCAACGTATTAGCCGGCCTAATTTGTTATCTCCTGCAATCTTAGTTCGGAGGAAATAAGTAAAATTTTTATTATCTGTACGAACCAGGAAATTTACTGGTGTTAAATATACAGAGAATTTTGTAATAACTCTTTTTACAGCGAGTAATTCTTTTTCATTGCTATGGTAGTTTTTCTCAGCTGCTTTGAAACTGCCAGAGGTGTACCTGCAAATTTGTTCTTCGTTTTTGGGGTTTTTAGCTTTTAAAACACCTCCCCAAAATTCATCAGAAGCATCAGTTTCAATAATTAAACTGTCTTCAATGTTTGGAAGATAAAGTTTTGGAAAATTGATTAAAACTTTCTTTATCTTTTTGATGTAGTCTGTATCAGCATTTGACCAATTCCAAATGACATCTTTTTTTAATTTTGCCTGTAAAGGTTTTCTCATGGCTGCAAGTTTTTCAATATATGTTTCAGCATAAGTTAAAACACCAAGAAATCTTTGTAGTTGCTTTTTGTCTTCTAAAACATTTGGAAAGTCATGTAAATGTTCAAGAATATGCTTTTGAGGACAATGGGTACCTTCATTTATTTCTAAACCTAAAAAATTGATTTTTGTTTTGAAAAGATGAGCTTTCTTTTTTGAAAGTATTATACCATGTTTTAAAATAGTTCTGAGAACCTGTGTGACATGAACATAGTGTTCTTGTTCATTTTTGCTGAAGATCATGATGTCATCAACGTATACAGTGCAGAAACCTTCAAGGCCTCGAAGAGCATTCTGCATGTGTCTTTGAAAAATACTAGGAGCTTGTTTAAGCCCAAAGGGTAGTACTTTCCATTGAAAGAGTCCATCAGGACATGTGAAGGCAGTGAGAAGCTGCGATTCTTCATCAAGTAGAACTTGCCAGAAACCTGACTTGCAGTCGAAACTTGAATAAATGTTTTTTCCTCGTAGAAGAGTCAAGAGTTCGTGCATATTGGGGAGATTATGTGAGTCTCCAATAGTTGCATCATTAATTGCTTTGTAGTTAACAACCATTCGCTTCTTTCCTCTTCTTTTCTCTGCTTCTTTATTGACAAGAAAGGCAGGAGACATATGAGGGGATTTTGATTCTATAATTAGTCTCATATCAAGTAATTCTTTGATTTGTTTGGAAAATTCTTCTCTATCTTGTAGAGAGTAAACCATAGGTTTTTCTCTAATAACCGTTTTGGGATCAATAAGCTTGATTGAAGCTTTCATCCATCCTTTGGTTTTATTTGGATCAATAGGATTTTCAGAACAAACTTTTTCAAGAAGATCTTCAATCTGTTTGAACCTGGTAGTTTGAATAGAAATAATCCTTTCTTTATTAATCTCTTCATGAGTTATATTAGTACCTGGAATTTGTTTTTCTTTAGAACCTTTTTCTTGAGTTTCAAGAAAACCTGGTTTTCCTTTGCTATAGGCCTCTGTAACCTTTTTTATAATTACCATATCATTATTAAGATGAAAGGCAATTCTATCTATCCATTGTATGAATGGTCCATAGACTTGACAGAAGTTGTTACCAATTATGATATCAATTCCTGAATTTTGTTGGTAAATAGTGGGAACATTGAAATGTTCTCCTGAAAGTTCGAGATTAATATTTCTACAAACTTTATTAATTTTTATGGTTTCACCATTTGCAATAGTGGCACTAATTTCTTTGGGAGCGTTTTCCCAGAGTTCATCCGGAATGACGAATTTGCTTGCAAGACATAAAGATGCACCTGTGTCTACAAAACAATGTACTCTAAATTTTTTATATCCTTTAAAGTTAAGGAAGGCAGAAACATAAATAGAGTTTGGATTAGTAAGATTCATGATAAGGGAATCATCAATCTTCTGGAGGTTTACGCAAAAATGGTTAATCTCCTCCTCCCTGAAAAGCGAGGTATGTATGGGACTAGTCTGAGTCATCCGTTGTTGATTCGTATTCTTCAGTGTCTGATGAAGATTCTGTTTCAACATGATATATAAAAACATGTTGCGTACCATCATACTCTTCTTCAAGAGCTTCATAGCCTCCATTGTTAGCGGTTTGTAAAACCTTGACTTTGTCAGGGTATTTTTTTCTATTTGGACATTCGTTTGCGTAGTGTCCTTCTTCATTGCAGATCCAACACCTACACTTTTTCTTTCCTTGCGGACAAGAAGTAGTTTTCTTAGGTGTTTCTTTTGATGGTTTCTTGAAGTATTTTCCTGGTGAAAATTTTTTTCTTTTCTTTTTCCAAAAAGATTTGTATTTCTTTTTGTTTTTATGCTTTTTCTTAGTATAATTTTTCTTTCCAATATCAAAGTTTTTGAAATCAGAGAGAATGCTACAACAATCTTTGCTTATTGTTTTAAGCTTTTGTTGTTTATATCTGTCTTGACAGATTCTATCAATTTCTTCTTTTGCAATTTTTGTTGCGTAAGAAAGACTGGTTTGCTGGATTTCTCCAGTAGCTTCTTTTTTCCATCTGTCTGTACAGGTTTCTCCAATAATTGGAATTTTCATGAGATAAGCAGATATCCATTGCGCATATTCGCTTCTCTGTGGAATATCATACAAATATGATTCATACATACATGTGTATTTGTCGAGAAGACTAATATCATGTAATTGGAGTTTAGTCATTGAAACTCTTGCTATGTCAACCTTCTTATTAATGGTGAAGTCTTTATTAGAAATATAATCAAGACCTAAGAAAGTAGTGTATATGACATTTATGAGATTATCAAAAAGATCTGAGCCATGCAGTTCTTCATTCCAATTATTGTTTCTTAGGAATTTCTGTACGATTCCATCAGTTTTGTGTTCTAAAAGTAGTAGAACATTTTTTGCTTTTTCAAATTCATCTGGATTTGTTTGTAAGATTAGTGAAATCTCAGTAACCCATTTTTCTACAACTCTTTCTCTGAGTTTTAAATCTTGGATACAATCAATATTGAGTACATTGATCGTATTGGGTCCTTGGCCACTATTTGGAATTCCATTGTGGACAGGCATTTTGAACTCGTATTTCTTTTTATTGCCTCTTCTTGTGGCTGTATAAGAAGATTCTGCTTCATCATCTTCCATATCTGAATATTCGAACTTAACAGTCTTTGTATTTGTTTTAAAATTATCTTCTTGTTCTGATTCAGTGTCGGGTTCATTTATTTTAGTCATTCTAAAATATTGATCAAAAAGTTTGGGTTCTTTTTGATACAATTCTTCACATTCTTCAGTTTCTAAAGATAAAAGCTGAATAAGCTTTTGGTCAGTTTTATCATAATCTTCATATTGAAGGTTAAAGAAATATTTCTCGAGACGTTCAGAGATTGTTTCTTTCATTTTTATTCTTTCTTGAAAATGTTAATTTTCTGGGAATCTTTTGAGCTTCCTAAGTCAGGGTTTCCAACACTAGGATTGGGAGGTGAGTATTTCTTAAGACCTGAATATTTTCCAGGCTTGGTTTTTTGTTCTATGATGGAGATATTCTTGATGTGCTCAAGTATGTCTTTATTACATGGGCAAGAGTCAATCTTTTCAGATAACTCTTTAGTAATGTCTGCAATAATTTTTGCAGATGCTACTTCCAACTGGGTAATGGTTACGTATTTATTGAATGTTAAGTCCAAGTTTATAATCAGCCCATCTATTTTTTCATTAAGGAGATTGATTGATCTATTGAGCTCGGGTATCGAGGTCATCCTATTAGTTGTTTTAACTGATCATGTATATTAGTGATCTTAATGTTGGTTTCCTTAAGAGTGCCCTCAATATTTGCCTTTTTGGCGACTTCTTCAACAAATTGGTTATTTTTTAAAGAGTTTTCTAAAAGAATAGAATGTTTGTCAATAGACTGGGTTAACTTGATAGTTAATTTATTTTGTCTTTCAATAACTTCGAAGAATTTTTCAAAATCTTTTTTATCAAGATTGTTTTTAACCATAAAGGCTAAATCGTTTTTAAATTGGTTAAAAGGTATTTTATTTTTTGAAATATCTGTAGAAATATCTTTTGAAATACCAAGATAATGGCTTATTTTTGAAGTTTTTAAAAGACATCTTGCAATGATTTGGTTGAGATTATTGCAATGATTTACGATTGTTTGAACACCAGCTTTACCAGAAGTAGAGAAAACGTATTCTTTCTTTTCAGTATTATCGTCAAGAGTTTTAATTTTGACTGTTTTACCTTTTTTATAGAAATGAGGAAAATCAATTTTATTATTCATTTATAATGTCAGTGATTTGTTTGATATTCTGGCGTAGACTATCAATTTTTAAAGACATGTTTCTTATTAAGTTATTATCTTTTCTCTCCGAGCTTTCTCCTATGTGGAGTGAATCCATAGAAATTCTTGGTCTAAGAGTTTCTCCTAGAGCTTTTTTATTTCTAGCTATATTTAAAACCCAAGAGTTTTCTTGAGGATTTATGTCGCAGAATTGTTTATCTTTGACATGGCCTATTTCTGAAAAGACATCATCAAGTTCGATGTACTCGTCTTTCTTATAGTCTATGCTATGGTGACTGTTGGTCAGGGCATATCCTATGAGATATGTTATGGTGAAAGGTTTATCACCTGGACTCATTAGGTCACTTCTTTCAAAGTGATGTATAAAAGATAAGGTTTTATCTATATTTGCAGATTTTAAATCCAGAGCAAACTTTGGATAGACTGAAAACATAAACTTTTGGTAAGCAAGGTTTCCCTTTGCAGCACCTAAGATGCAGTCCTGTCTGTCAGTAATTCTGTTGTCAATTAAGGCCATTTTTATGGGAGAATTTATTCCTGCTTGGAATTGGGATTTTAACAAAATTTTTACAGCTCCGATATGGACCATTCTAATTTTTGATCTAATCTCAACTGGAATACTTTTTAAGTTATTATGTATTTGTTCCTTAGTTAAAAGGGGTAGAAAGACAGCTCCTATTGTATCTTTTATGTCTACGGACATTTCTTTAGTACTAACAAAGTAGAAGATTTCATTTTTCCTTTTAAGGGGATTTAGAATACTAAGTTTAGAAGGAACATTTTTGAAAATGTTTTCTTTCTTTATTTTTAAATCAATTTTCTTAACTCGAGAGAGAAGGTCTTGTTTTATTAAAAGATTTGCATGAAAGCCGTCTTCATCTTCAACATAAGTTAAGATTTGTTTTTCTTCTGAATTATTTTCTTCAGTGTTGTTGAAAATTTCATTATTCATTTTAAGAAAAGCTAACAAGTTAAAATAAACTTTCTGAGTTTTGAAACTAATTTTTTATTTCTATCAAGATGTTCTTGATGTACTTTTTGCTTATGCAGGAGATACATACGTATATTAACCAAGTTTGGTATATATTCATGAGTATGTTTATTTTGTGCTTGTAGAATTCTGAAATCTATATGCACCAAGTCTTTTTTATTATTAAAAAGTATTTTTTTATGTTGAGAGATTTCAATCTCTTTATTATGAATATGTTCAAACTTTACTCTGTAAAGTGTTTTATTATAATGTAATGCCATATTTATCCTGGCTCTGATACCAGTTGGGGTGTGTGGATGTGTACGGAATTTATGTTTTAACAAAGAAGGGAATAAATATAAAAATTGTGAAAAGAAGACTCTTGTATCAATAAATGTATAATTGTGATGTAGTGAGTGTTATACTTACATAGATAGAAACTATTCAAGCCAGCCTGTGTCGTTCTTTGGTCTGTGTGGTTGCTTTCCCTGTTGGCATGGTGCCTGTGGTACTGTTAATCATCGTCGACCTGACACTCTGTCACTTACAAGTTTCATCACTCTAAATTGTATGAACACTCAAAAATAACAAAACAAAGATTTATTGATAACAGAGTTCCCAAAAAGGGAAGACTCTTACAATATTTTACATTTTTCCCCTTCTAAGGGAGGAATTACTCACTAGACATTGAACTGAAAATTTACTAGATAGAGAGTGTTTTTTCTTGCACTCGTTCTTGCGATTCCTTCAAACAAAACATAACTCTCAATTTATAGATACATTGAGAGGGTCTGATCCTTGCCTAATATGTCAGGCATGACGTTTTTATCCACAAAAGATTACATTATTGTGGACAGCTAGAAAGCTTCTAATAATGAAGAAGCGCATTATTATTTTGAGTGGCTGGGGCCATTTGACACGTGAAGCATCTTTCTTTAAGATGATGATGATTTGTCATCTTCAGAGGGGGGTCCCTCCATTGTCTCCGAATCTTTGCTTTCGCAAAAGTGACAAAGATGTTCTTCAAAAAGTTGTTCTGCATGTCGGCAGAAGTGTTGGCGTGTAGCATTGGATACTTCCATGCTATTGTTCATGAATTTTTCGCCAAACTTGGAGGCTTGACGAAGATCTTCTTGGCTGGTGTTGTTGTAACTCCAGCTTGTAATTATACAATGCGAGTTGGTATAATTAATCTTCTTTTTTGAACCAGAGATAATCTCGATGATTTTTTCTGATATTCTTCTTAAACCATTGATGCGATTGGGATGAAGAATCTCTGTAAAAGGTAGATCTTTGTCTTCCATTGGTTGAGATTGTTCAATATCTCTATTGGCTTTAGAAAGACCAATTTCCAGAAAGTGGTATGGAGAAAGAGTTGATTCTTGAATCCATTCTGGGAGTGAAGAGATGCATCTGATGTAGATCGGATTATCTTTTGCTTTAAGTACTTTCTTTCGAAAGTTTTTAATGGATTCTACCATGTTGCTTGGGAAGAAAATGAGTTCTTGAAGGTTGCAACTTGGGTAGATATTGTCGATTAGTCCAGCTTGAAAGGCTTGGTAGACTAATTTTGCATCTGATCCTTCGAGGAAGTTGAACAGACTTTTTGTTTTCTTGTCCGTAGTGAAAAACTTTTCATGAACAAGGTCTTCTGGGCATGCAGCTCTTGCTTTCTTCCAGATTGTTCTGAAGTCTTCGAAAGAGATTTCAGGATAGTTAACCATTTGTTGAACGTCATTTGGAACGTCAAACCTTTGGTCTCTGTGAGCTTCTTTGACTTTATGAATTTTTGGTCGAAGAAGTGGTTGGTTAGTCTTGCTTGTATCGTCTTGATAAGTGGCAAGGCTTAATCTTGCAGATGCTTCATTTCTGAATTTTTTGCAAGTAACTTTATCAACTTTACAGAATGTTTCTGTAATTCCCCAGTCAGTATGAACACCGGCATGAGGTCCTTTGTAGATTACATAAAATCTTTCAGCTTCTTTGTTAAGAGCTTTTTTGTAATCTGGTGTAAACTCCTGCACAGATTTGTTAATGGGTGACAAGGTTGTCATTTTACTGATTCCTTCAGTACAAGGATTGGTATCAACCAACAAGCTAGTTTTTCCATCAGGAAGAGGAGTAGCTGTCTCCTTTATTATGCTTTTTAGCAAAGCATCAGCTTTCAACGGATTTGTTGATTCTTTACCAGGTGCCGTTTGCACTGGAATAGCCTTTGTTTTTGAGCTTTCGCTTTCCGGTACATTGGTGACCGTTGTTACTTGTTCATACAAGTTGATTTTCTGCTCAATTGCAGATAGCTCTATGAGGAGCATTTGTTTCTTCATCCTCAAAGTGTTGAGGTCTTCCATTTTTGTAAACTCAAATTTTGTTTACTTTTTTCTCTAATCTCCCCCTCTCTTTTTTGTAGGTGAAGTTTTTGTGAGGAAATATGTCATGAGGATCATATCCTTTTATAGGGCTCGAGAGGAGCGAGTGAGATCATGGATGATGTAAGGTATACCTGAAGTCACGGGTGAGGCAGTCTGCCAGTACGTTTTTGTTTCCTGCGAGATGTTCAACAGTGAAAGTATATCGTGAAAACCACTCTTGCCAACGTATTAGCCGGCCTAATTTGTTATCTCCTGCAATCTTAGTTCGGAGGAAATAAGTAAAATTTTTATTATCTGTACGAACCAGGAAATTTACTGGTGTTAAATATACAGAGAATTTTGTAATAACTCTTTTTACAGCGAGTAATTCTTTTTCATTGCTATGGTAGTTTTTCTCAGCTGCTTTGAAACTGCCAGAGGTGTACCTGCAAATTTGTTCTTCGTTTTTGGGGTTTTTAGCTTTTAAAACACCTCCCCAAAATTCATCAGAAGCATCAGTTTCAATAATTAAACTGTCTTCAATGTTTGGAAGATAAAGTTTTGGAAAATTGATTAAAACTTTCTTTATCTTTTTGATGTAGTCTGTATCAGCATTTGACCAATTCCAAATGACATCTTTTTTTAATTTTGCCTGTAAAGGTTTTCTCATGGCTGCAAGTTTTTCAATATATGTTTCAGCATAAGTTAAAACACCAAGAAATCTTTGTAGTTGCTTTTTGTCTTCTAAAACATTTGGAAAGTCATGTAAATGTTCAAGAATATGCTTTTGAGGACAATGGGTACCTTCATTTATTTCTAAACCTAAAAAATTGATTTTTGTTTTGAAAAGATGAGCTTTCTTTTTTGAAAGTATTATACCATGTTTTAAAATAGTTCTGAGAACCTGTGTGACATGAACATAGTGTTCTTGTTCATTTTTGCTGAAGATCATGATGTCATCAACGTATACAGTGCAGAAACCTTCAAGGCCTCGAAGAGCATTCTGCATGTGTCTTTGAAAAATACTAGGAGCTTGTTTAAGCCCAAAGGGTAGTACTTTCCATTGAAAGAGTCCATCAGGACATGTGAAGGCAGTGAGAAGCTGCGATTCTTCATCAAGTAGAACTTGCCAGAAACCTGACTTGCAGTCGAAACTTGAATAAATGTTTTTTCCTCGTAGAAGAGTCAAGAGTTCGTGCATATTGGGGAGATTATGTGAGTCTCCAATAGTTGCATCATTAATTGCTTTGTAGTTAACAACCATTCGCTTCTTTCCTCTTCTTTTCTCTGCTTCTTTATTGACAAGAAAGGCAGGAGACATATGAGGGGATTTTGATTCTATAATTAGTCTCATATCAAGTAATTCTTTGATTTGTTTGGAAAATTCTTCTCTATCTTGTAGAGAGTAAACCATAGGTTTTTCTCTAATAACCGTTTTGGGATCAATAAGCTTGATTGAAGCTTTCATCCATCCTTTGGTTTTATTTGGATCAATAGGATTTTCAGAACAAACTTTTTCAAGAAGATCTTCAATCTGTTTGAACCTGGTAGTTTGAATAGAAATAATCCTTTCTTTATTAATCTCTTCATGAGTTATATTAGTACCTGGAATTTGTTTTTCTTTAGAACCTTTTTCTTGAGTTTCAAGAAAACCTGGTTTTCCTTTGCTATAGGCCTCTGTAACCTTTTTTATAATTACCATATCATTATTAAGATGAAAGGCAATTCTATCTATCCATTGTATGAATGGTCCATAGACTTGACAGAAGTTGTTACCAATTATGATATCAATTCCTGAATTTTGTTGGTAAATAGTGGGAACATTGAAATGTTCTCCTGAAAGTTCGAGATTAATATTTCTACAAACTTTATTAATTTTTATGGTTTCACCATTTGCAATAGTGGCACTAATTTCTTTGGGAGCGTTTTCCCAGAGTTCATCCGGAATGACGAATTTGCTTGCAAGACATAAAGATGCACCTGTGTCTACAAAACAATGTACTCTAAATTTTTTATATCCTTTAAAGTTAAGGAAGGCAGAAACATAAATAGAGTTTGGATTAGTAAGATTCATGATAAGGGAATCATCAATCTTCTGGAGGTTTACGCAAAAATGGTTAATCTCCTCCTCCCTGAAAAGCGAGGTATGTATGGGACTAGTCTGAGTCATCCGTTGTTGATTCGTATTCTTCAGTGTCTGATGAAGATTCTGTTTCAACATGATATATAAAAACATGTTGCGTACCATCATACTCTTCTTCAAGAGCTTCATAGCCTCCATTGTTAGCGGTTTGTAAAACCTTGACTTTGTCAGGGTATTTTTTTCTATTTGGACATTCGTTTGCGTAGTGTCCTTCTTCATTGCAGATCCAACACCTACACTTTTTCTTTCCTTGCGGACAAGAAGTAGTTTTCTTAGGTGTTTCTTTTGATGGTTTCTTGAAGTATTTTCCTGGTGAAAATTTTTTTCTTTTCTTTTTCCAAAAAGATTTGTATTTCTTTTTGTTTTTATGCTTTTTCTTAGTATAATTTTTCTTTCCAATATCAAAGTTTTTGAAATCAGAGAGAATGCTACAACAATCTTTGCTTATTGTTTTAAGCTTTTGTTGTTTATATCTGTCTTGACAGATTCTATCAATTTCTTCTTTTGCAATTTTTGTTGCGTAAGAAAGACTGGTTTGCTGGATTTCTCCAGTAGCTTCTTTTTTCCATCTGTCTGTACAGGTTTCTCCAATAATTGGAATTTTCATGAGATAAGCAGATATCCATTGCGCATATTCGCTTCTCTGTGGAATATCATACAAATATGATTCATACATACATGTGTATTTGTCGAGAAGACTAATATCATGTAATTGGAGTTTAGTCATTGAAACTCTTGCTATGTCAACCTTCTTATTAATGGTGAAGTCTTTATTAGAAATATAATCAAGACCTAAGAAAGTAGTGTATATGACATTTATGAGATTATCAAAAAGATCTGAGCCATGCAGTTCTTCATTCCAATTATTGTTTCTTAGGAATTTCTGTACGATTCCATCAGTTTTGTGTTCTAAAAGTAGTAGAACATTTTTTGCTTTTTCAAATTCATCTGGATTTGTTTGTAAGATTAGTGAAATCTCAGTAACCCATTTTTCTACAACTCTTTCTCTGAGTTTTAAATCTTGGATACAATCAATATTGAGTACATTGATCGTATTGGGTCCTTGGCCACTATTTGGAATTCCATTGTGGACAGGCATTTTGAACTCGTATTTCTTTTTATTGCCTCTTCTTGTGGCTGTATAAGAAGATTCTGCTTCATCATCTTCCATATCTGAATATTCGAACTTAACAGTCTTTGTATTTGTTTTAAAATTATCTTCTTGTTCTGATTCAGTGTCGGGTTCATTTATTTTAGTCATTCTAAAATATTGATCAAAAAGTTTGGGTTCTTTTTGATACAATTCTTCACATTCTTCAGTTTCTAAAGATAAAAGCTGAATAAGCTTTTGGTCAGTTTTATCATAATCTTCATATTGAAGGTTAAAGAAATATTTCTCGAGACGTTCAGAGATTGTTTCTTTCATTTTTATTCTTTCTTGAAAATGTTAATTTTCTGGGAATCTTTTGAGCTTCCTAAGTCAGGGTTTCCAACACTAGGATTGGGAGGTGAGTATTTCTTAAGACCTGAATATTTTCCAGGCTTGGTTTTTTGTTCTATGATGGAGATATTCTTGATGTGCTCAAGTATGTCTTTATTACATGGGCAAGAGTCAATCTTTTCAGATAACTCTTTAGTAATGTCTGCAATAATTTTTGCAGATGCTACTTCCAACTGGGTAATGGTTACGTATTTATTGAATGTTAAGTCCAAGTTTATAATCAGCCCATCTATTTTTTCATTAAGGAGATTGATTGATCTATTGAGCTCGGGTATCGAGGTGATTGATCTATTGAGCTCGGGTATCGAGGTCATCCTATTAGTTGTTTTAACTGATCATGTATATTAGTGATCTTAATGTTGGTTTCCTTAAGAGTGCCCTCAATATTTGCCTTTTTGGCGACTTCTTCAACAAATTGGTTATTTTTTAAAGAGTTTTCTAAAAGAATAGAATGTTTGTCAATAGACTGGGTTAACTTGATAGTTAATTTATTTTGTCTTTCAATAACTTCGAAGAATTTTTCAAAATCTTTTTTATCAAGATTGTTTTTAACCATAAAGGCTAAATCGTTTTTAAATTGGTTAAAAGGTATTTTATTTTTTGAAATATCTGTAGAAATATCTTTTGAAATACCAAGATAATGGCTTATTTTTGAAGTTTTTAAAAGACATCTTGCAATGATTTGGTTGAGATTATTGCAATGATTTACGATTGTTTGAACACCAGCTTTACCAGAAGTAGAGAAAACGTATTCTTTCTTTTCAGTATTATCGTCAAGAGTTTTAATTTTGACTGTTTTACCTTTTTTATAGAAATGAGGAAAATCAATTTTATTATTCATTTATAATGTCAGTGATTTGTTTGATATTCTGGCGTAGACTATCAATTTTTAAAGACATGTTTCTTATTAAGTTATTATCTTTTCTCTCCGAGCTTTCTCCTATGTGGAGTGAATCCATAGAAATTCTTGGTCTAAGAGTTTCTCCTAGAGCTTTTTTATTTCTAGCTATATTTAAAACCCAAGAGTTTTCTTGAGGATTTATGACGCAGAATTGTTTATCTTTGACATGGCCTATTTCTGAAAAGACATCATCAAGTTCGATGTACTCGTCTTTCTTATAGTCTATGCTATGGTGACTGTTGGTCAGGGCATATCCTATGAGATATGTTATGGTGAAAGGTTTATCACCTGGAGTCATTAGGTCACTTCTTTCAAAGTGATGTATAAAAGATAAGGTTTTATCTATATTTGCAGATTTTAAATCCAGAGCAAACTTTGGATAGACTGAAAACATAAACTTTTGGTAAGCAAGGTTTCCCTTTGCAGCACCTAAGATGCAGTCCTGTCTGTCAGTAATTCTGTTGTCAATTAAGGCCATTTTTATGGGAGAATTTATTCCTGCTTGGAATTGGGATTTTAACAAAATTTTTACAGCTCCGATATGGACCATTCTAATTTTTGATCTAATCTCAACTGGAATACTTTTTAAGTTATGCAGGAGATACATACGTATATTAACCAAGTTTGGTATATATTCATGAGTATGTTTATTTTGTGCTTGTAGAATTCTGAAATCTATATGCACCAAGTCTTTTTTATTATTAAAAAGTATTTTTTTATGTTGAGAGATTTCAATCTCTTTATTATGAATATGTTCAAACTTTACTCTGTAAAGTGTTTTATTATAATGTAATGCCATATTTATCAAGGCTCTGATACCAGTTGGGGTGTGTGGATGTGTACGGAATTTATGTTTTAACAAAGAAGGGAATAAATATAAAAATTGTGAAAAGAAGACTCTTGTATCAATAAATGTATAATTGTGATGTAGTGAGTGTTATACTTACATAGATAGAAACTATTCAAGCCAGCCTGTGTCGTTCTTTGGTCTGTGTGGTTGCTTTCCCTGTTGGCATGGTGCCTGTGGTACTGTTAATCATCGTCGACCTGACACTCTGTCACTTACAAGTTTCATCACTCTAAATTGTATGAACACTCAAAAATAACAAAACAAAGATTTATTGATAACAGAGTTCCCAAAAAGGGAAGACTCTTACAATATTTTACATTTTTCCCCTTCTAAGGGAGGAATTACTCACTAGACATTGAACTGAAAATTTACTAGATCGAGAGTGTTTTTTCTTGCACTCGTTCTTGCCCCCCTTCAAACAAAACATAACTCTCAATTTATAGATACATTGAGAGGGTCTGATCCTTGCCTAATATGTCAGGCATGACGTTTTTATCCACAAAAGATTACATTATTGTGGACAGCTAGAAAGCTTCTAATAATGAAGAAGCGCATTATTATTTTGAGTGGCTGGGGCCATTTGACACGTGAAGCATCTTTCTTTAAGATGATGATGATTTGTCATCTTCAGAGGGGGGGTCCCTCCATTGTCTCCGAATCTTTGCTTTCGCAAAAGTGACAAAGATGTTCTTCAAAAAGTTGTTCTGCATGTCGGCAGAAGTGTTGGCGTGTAGCATTGGATACTTCCATGCTATTGTTCATGAATTTTTCGCCAAACTTGGAGGCTTGACGAAGATCTTCTTGGCTGGTGTTGTTGTAACTCCAGCTTGTAATTATACAATGCGAGTTGGTATAATTAATCTTCTTTTTTGAACCAGAGATAATCTCGATGATTTTTTCTGATATTCTTCTTAAACCATTGATGCGATTGGGATGAAGAATCTCTGTAAAAGGTAGATCTTTGTCTTCCATTGGTTGAGATTGTTCAATATCTCTATTGGCTTTAGAAAGACCAATTTCCAGAAAGTGGTATGGAGAAAGAGTTGATTCTTGAATCCATTCTGGGAGTGAAGAGATGCATCTGATGTAGATCGGATTATCTTTTGCTTTAAGTACTTTCTTTCGAAAGTTTTTAATGGATTCTACCATGTTGCTTGGGAAGAAAATGAGTTCTTGAAGGTTGCAACTTGGGTAGATATTGTCGATTAGTCCAGCTTGAAAGGCTTGGTAGACTAATTTTGCATCTGATCCTTCGAGGAAGTTGAACAGACTTTTTGTTTTCTTGTCCGTAGTGAAAAACTTTTCATGAACAAGGTCTTCTGGGCATGCAGCTCTTGCTTTCTTCCAGATTGTTCTGAAGTCTTCGAAAGAGATTTCAGGATAGTTAACCATTTGTTGAACGTCATTTGGAACGTCAAACCTTTGGTCTCTGTGAGCTTCTTTGACTTTATGAATTTTTGGTCGAAGAAGTGGTTGGTTAGTCTTGCTTGTATCGTCTTGATAAGTGGCAAGGCTTAATCTTGCAGATGCTTCATTTCTGAATTTTTTGCAAGTAACTTTATCAACTTTACAGAATGTTTCTGTAATTCCCCAGTCAGTATGAACACCGGCATGAGGTCCTTTGTAGATTACATAAAATCTTTCAGCTTCTTTGTTAAGAGCTTTTTTGTAATCTGGTGTAAACTCCTGCACAGATTTGTTAATGGGTGACAAGGTTGTCATTTTACTGATTCCTTCAGTACAAGGATTGGTATCAACCAACAAGCTAGTTTTTCCATCAGGAAGAGGAGTAGCTGTCTCCTTTATTATGCTTTTTAGCAAAGCATCAGCTTTCAACGGATTTGTTGATTCTTTACCAGGTGCCGTTTGCACTGGAATAGCCTTTGTTTTTGAGCTTTCGCTTTCCGGTACATTGGTGACCGTTGTTACTTGTTCATACAAGTTGATTTTCTGCTCAATTGCAGATAGCTCTATGAGGAGCATTTGTTTCTTCATCCTCAAAGTGTTGAGGTCTTCCATTTTTGTAAACTCAAATTTTGTTTACTTTTTTCTCTAATCTCCCCCTCTCTTTTTTGTAGGTGAAGTTTTTGTGAGGAAATATGTCATGAGGATCATATCCTTTTATAGGGCTCGAGAGGAGCGAGTGAGATCATGGATGATGTAAGGTATACCTGAAGTCACGGGTGAGGCAGTCTGCCAGTACGTTTTTGTTTCCTGCGAGATGTTCAACAGTGAAAGTATATCGTGAAAACCACTCTTGCCAACGTATTAGCCGGCCTAATTTGTTATCTCCTGCAATCTTAGTTCGGAGGAAATAAGTAAAATTTTTATTATCTGTACGAACCAGGAAATTTACTGGTGTTAAATATACAGAGAATTTTGTAATAACTCTTTTTACAGCGAGTAATTCTTTTTCATTGCTATGGTAGTTTTTCTCAGCTGCTTTGAAACTGCCAGAGGTGTACCTGCAAATTTGTTCTTCGTTTTTGGGGTTTTTAGCTTTTAAAACACCTCCCCAAAATTCATCAGAAGCATCAGTTTCAATAATTAAACTGTCTTCAATGTTTGGAAGATAAAGTTTTGGAAAATTGA
Organism: Lactuca serriola; assembly: GCF_051521515.1. NCBI lineage: Eukaryota > Viridiplantae > Streptophyta > Magnoliopsida > Asterales > Asteraceae > Lactuca > Lactuca serriola. The sequence goes on along the minus strand of NC_136409.1, from coordinate 231,233,059 downwards.
TTAAAACTTTCTTTATCTTTTTGATGTAGTCTGTATCAGCATTTGACCAATTCCAAATGACATCTTTTTTTAATTTTGCCTGTAAAGGTTTTCTCATGGCTGCAAGTTTTTCAATATATGTTTCAGCATAAGTTAAAACACCAAGAAATCTTTGTAGTTGCTTTTTGTCTTCTAAAACATTTGGAAAGTCATGTAAATGTTCAAGAATATGCTTTTGAGGACAATGGGTACCTTCATTTATTTCTAAACCTAAAAAATTGATTTTTGTTTTGAAAAGATGAGCTTTCTTTTTTGAAAGTATTATACCATGTTTTAAAATAGTTCTGAGAACCTGTGTGACATGAACATAGTGTTCTTGTTCATTTTTGCTGAAGATCATGATGTCATCAACGTATACAGTGCAGAAACCTTCAAGGCCTCGAAGAGCATTCTGCATGTGTCTTTGAAAAATACTAGGAGCTTGTTTAAGCCCAAAGGGTAGTACTTTCCATTGAAAGAGTCCATCAGGACATGTGAAGGCAGTGAGAAGCTGCGATTCTTCATCAAGTAGAACTTGCCAGAAACCTGACTTGCAGTCGAAACTTGAATAAATGTTTTTTCCTCGTAGAAGAGTCAAGAGTTCGTGCATATTGGGGAGATTATGTGAGTCTCCAATAGTTGCATCATTAATTGCTTTGTAGTTAACAACCATTCGCTTCTTTCCTCTTCTTTTCTCTGCTTCTTTATTGACAAGAAAGGCAGGAGACATATGAGGGGATTTTGATTCTATAATTAGTCTCATATCAAGTAATTCTTTGATTTGTTTGGAAAATTCTTCTCTATCTTGTAGAGAGTAAACCATAGGTTTTTCTCTAATAACCGTTTTGGGATCAATAAGCTTGATTGAAGCTTTCATCCATCCTTTGGTTTTATTTGGATCAATAGGATTTTCAGAACAAACTTTTTCAAGAAGATCTTCAATCTGTTTGAACCTGGTAGTTTGAATAGAAATAATCCTTTCTTTATTAATCTCTTCATGAGTTATATTAGTACCTGGAATTTGTTTTTCTTTAGAACCTTTTTCTTGAGTTTCAAGAAAACCTGGTTTTCCTTTGCTATAGGCCTCTGTAACCTTTTTTATAATTACCATATCATTATTAAGATGAAAGGCAATTCTATCTATCCATTGTATGAATGGTCCATAGACTTGACAGAAGTTGTTACCAATTATGATATCAATTCCTGAATTTTGTTGGTAAATAGTGGGAACATTGAAATGTTCTCCTGAAAGTTCGAGATTAATATTTCTACAAACTTTATTAATTTTTATGGTTTCACCATTTGCAATAGTGGCACTAATTTCTTTGGGAGCGTTTTCCCAGAGTTCATCCGGAATGACGAATTTGCTTGCAAGACATAAAGATGCACCTGTGTCTACAAAACAATGTACTCTAAATTTTTTATATCCTTTAAAGTTAAGGAAGGCAGAAACATAAATAGAGTTTGGATTAGTAAGATTCATGATAAGGGAATCATCAATCTTCTGGAGGTTTACGCAAAAATGATTTAAAATCTGGATTTATAATAAAACACTTTACAGAGTAAAGTTTGAACATATTCATAATAAAGAGATTGAAATCTCTCAACATAAAAAAATACTTTTTAATAATAAAAAAGACTTGGTGCATATAGATTTCAGAATTCTACAAGCACAAAATAAACATACTCATGAATATATACCAAACTTGGTTAATATACGTATGTATCTCCTGCATAAGCAAAAAGTACATCAAGAACATCTTGATAGAAATGAAAAATTAGTTTCAAAACTCAGAAAGTTTATTTTAACTTGTTAGCTTTTCTTAAAATGAATAATGAAATTTTCAACAACACTGAAGAAAATAATTCAGAAGAAAAACAAATCTTAACTTATGTTGAAGATGAAGACGGCTTTCATGCAAATCTTTTAATAAAACAAGACCTTCTCTCTCGAGTTAAGAAAATTGATTTAAAAATAAAGAAAGAAAACATTTTCAAAAATGTTCCTTCTAAACTTAGTATTCTAAATCCCCTTAAAAGGAAAAATGAAATCTTCTACTTTGTTAGTACTAAAGAAATGTCCGTAGACATAAAAAATACAATAGGAGCTGTCTTTCTACCCCTTTTAACTAAGGAACAAATACATAATAACTTAAAAAGTATTCCAGTTGAGATTAGATCAAAAATTAGAATGGTCCATATCGGAGCTGTAAAAATTTTGTTAAAATCCCAATTCCAAGCAGGAATAAATTCTCCCATAAAAATGGCCTTAATTGACAACAGAATTACTGACAGACAGGACTGCATCTTAGGTGCTGCAAAGGGAAACCTTGCTTACCAAAAGTTTATGTTTTCAGTCTATCCAAAGTTTGCTCTGGATTTAAAATCTGCAAATATAGATAAAACCTTATCTTTTATACATCACTTTGAAAGAAGTGACCTAATGAGTCCAGGTGATAAACCTTTCACCATAACATATCTCATAGGATATGCCCTGACCAACAGTCACCATAGCATAGACTATAAGAAAGACGAGTACATCGAACTTGATGATGTCTTTTCAGAAATAGGCCATGTCAAAGATAAACAATTCTGCGACATAAATCCTCAAGAAAACTCTTGGGTTTTAAATATAGCTAGAAATAAAAAAGCTCTAGGAGAAACTCTTAGACCAAGAATTTCTATGGATTCACTCCACATAGGAGAAAGCTCGGAGAGAAAAGATAATAACTTAATAAGAAACATGTCTTTAAAAATTGATAGTCTACGCCAGAATATCAAACAAATCACTGACATTATAAATGAATAATAAAATTGATTTTCCTCATTTCTATAAAAAAGGTAAAACAGTCAAAATTAAAACTCTTGACGATAATACTGAAAAGAAAGAATACGTTTTCTCTACTTCTGGTAAAGCTGGTGTTCAAACAATCGTAAATCATTGCAATAATCTCAACCAAATCATTGCAAGATGTCTTTTAAAAACTTCAAAAATAAGCCATTATCTTGGTATTTCAAAAGATATTTCTACAGATATTTCAAAAAATAAAATACCTTTTAACCAATTTAAAAACGATTTAGCCTTTATGGTTAAAAACAATCTTGATAAAAAAGATTTTGAAAAATTCTTCGAAGTTATTGAAAGACAAAATAAATTAACTATCAAGTTAACCCAGTCTATTGACAAACATTCTATTCTTTTAGAAAACTCTTTAAAAAATAACCAATTTGTTGAAGAAGTCGCCAAAAAGGCAAATATTGAGGGCACTCTTAAGGAAACCAACATTAAGATCACTAATATACATGATCAGTTAAAACAACTAATAGGATGACCTCGATACCCGAGCTCAATAGATCAATCACCTCGATACCCGAGCTCAATAGATCAATCAATCTCCTTAATGAAAAAATAGATGGGCTGATTATAAACTTGGACTTAACATTCAATAAATACGTAACCATTACCCAGTTGGAAGTAGCATCTGCAAAAATTATTGCAGACATTACTAAAGAGTTATCTGAAAAGATTGACTCTTGCCCATGTAATAAAGACATACTTGAGCACATCAAGAATATCTCCATCATAGAACAAAAAACCAAGCCTGGAAAATATTCAGGTCTTAAGAAATACTCACCTCCCAATCCTAGTGTTGGAAACCCTGACTTAGGAAGCTCAAAAGATTCCCAGAAAATTAACATTTTCAAGAAAGAATAAAAATGAAAGAAACAATCTCTGAACGTCTCGAGAAATATTTCTTTAACCTTCAATATGAAGATTATGATAAAACTGACCAAAAGCTTATTCAGCTTTTATCTTTAGAAACTGAAGAATGTGAAGAATTGTATCAAAAAGAACCCAAACTTTTTGATCAATATTTTAGAATGACTAAAATAAATGAACCCGACACTGAATCAGAACAAGAAGATAATTTTAAAACAAATACAAAGACTGTTAAGTTCGAATATTCAGATATGGAAGATGATGAAGCAGAATCTTCTTATACAGCCACAAGAAGAGGCAATAAAAAGAAATACGAGTTCAAAATGCCTGTCCACAATGGAATTCCAAATAGTGGCCAAGGACCCAATACGATCAATGTACTCAATATTGATTGTATCCAAGATTTAAAACTCAGAGAAAGAGTTGTAGAAAAATGGGTTACTGAGATTTCACTAATCTTACAAAAAAATCCAGATGAATTTGAAAAAGCAAAAAATGTTCTACTACTTTTAGAACACAAAACTGATGGAATCGTACAGAAATTCCTAAGAAACAATAATTGGAATGAAGAACTGCATGGCTCAGATCTTTTTGATAATCTCATAAATGTCATATACACTACTTTCTTAGGTCTTGATTATATTTCTAATAAAGACTTCACCATTAATAAGAAGGTTGACATAGCAAGAGTTTCAATGACTAAACTCCAATTACATGATATTAGTCTTCTCGACAAATACACATGTATGTATGAATCATATTTGTATGATATTCCACAGAGAAGCGAATATGCGCAATGGATATCTGCTTATCTCATGAAAATTCCAATTATTGGAGAAACCTGTACAGACAGATGGAAAAAAGAAGCTACTGGAGAAATCCAGCAAACCAGTCTTTCTTACGCAACAAAAATTGCAAAAGAAGAAATTGATAGAATCTGTCAAGACAGATATAAACAACAAAAGCTTAAAACAATAAGCAAAGATTGTTGTAGCATTCTCTCTGATTTCAAAAACTTTGATATTGGAAAGAAAAATTATACTAAGAAAAAGCATAAAAACAAAAAGAAATACAAATCTTTTTGGAAAAAGAAAAGAAAAAAATTTTCACCAGGAAAATACTTCAAGAAACCATCAAAAGAAACACCTAAGAAAACTACTTCTTGTCCGCAAGGAAAGAAAAAGTGTAGGTGTTGGATCTGCAATGAAGAAGGACACTACGCAAACGAATGTCCAAATAGAAAAAAATACCCTGACAAAGTCAAGGTTTTACAAACCGCTAACAATGGAGGCTATGAAGCTCTTGAAGAAGAGTATGATGGTACGCAACATGTTTTTATATATCATGTTGAAACAGAATCTTCATCAGACACTGAAGAATACGAATCAACAACGGATGACTCAGACTAGTCCCATACATACCTCGCTTTTCAGGGAGGAGGAGATTAACCATTTTTGCGTAAACCTCCAGAAGATTGATGATTCCCTTATCATGAATCTTACTAATCCAAACTCTATTTATGTTTCTGCCTTCCTTAACTTTAAAGGATATAAAAAATTTAGAGTACATTGTTTTGTAGACACAGGTGCATCTTTATGTCTTGCAAGCAAATTCGTCATTCCGGATGAACTCTGGGAAAACGCTCCCAAAGAAATTAGTGCCACTATTGCAAATGGTGAAACCATAAAAATTAATAAAGTTTGTAGAAATATTAATCTCGAACTTTCAGGAGAACATTTCAATGTTCCCACTATTTACCAACAAAATTCAGGAATTGATATCATAATTGGTAACAACTTCTGTCAAGTCTATGGACCATTCATACAATGGATAGATAGAATTGCCTTTCATCTTAATAATGATATGGTAATTATAAAAAAGGTTACAGAGGCCTATAGCAAAGGAAAACCAGGTTTTCTTGAAACTCAAGAAAAAGGTTCTAAAGAAAAACAAATTCCAGGTACTAATATAACTCATGAAGAGATTAATAAAGAAAGGATTATTTCTATTCAAACTACCAGGTTCAAACAGATTGAAGATCTTCTTGAAAAAGTTTGTTCTGAAAATCCTATTGATCCAAATAAAACCAAAGGATGGATGAAAGCTTCAATCAAGCTTATTGATCCCAAAACGGTTATTAGAGAAAAACCTATGGTTTACTCTCTACAAGATAGAGAAGAATTTTCCAAACAAATCAAAGAATTACTTGATATGAGACTAATTATAGAATCAAAATCCCCTCATATGTCTCCTGCCTTTCTTGTCAATAAAGAAGCAGAGAAAAGAAGAGGAAAGAAGCGAATGGTTGTTAACTACAAAGCAATTAATGATGCAACTATTGGAGACTCACATAATCTCCCCAATATGCACGAACTCTTGACTCTTCTACGAGGAAAAAACATTTATTCAAGTTTCGACTGCAAGTCAGGTTTCTGGCAAGTTCTACTTGATGAAGAATCGCAGCTTCTCACTGCCTTCACATGTCCTGATGGACTCTTTCAATGGAAAGTACTACCCTTTGGGCTTAAACAAGCTCCTAGTATTTTTCAAAGACACATGCAGAATGCTCTTCGAGGCCTTGAAGGTTTCTGCACTGTATACGTTGATGACATCATGATCTTCAGCAAAAATGAACAAGAACACTATGTTCATGTCACACAGGTTCTCAGAACTATTTTAAAACATGGTATAATACTTTCAAAAAAGAAAGCTCATCTTTTCAAAACAAAAATCAATTTTTTAGGTTTAGAAATAAATGAAGGTACCCATTGTCCTCAAAAGCATATTCTTGAACATTTACATGACTTTCCAAATGTTTTAGAAGACAAAAAGCAACTACAAAGATTTCTTGGTGTTTTAACTTATGCTGAAACATATATTGAAAAACTTGCAGCCATGAGAAAACCTTTACAGGCAAAATTAAAAAAAGATGTCATTTGGAATTGGTCAAATGCTGATACAGACTACATCAAAAAGATAAAGAAAGTTTTAATCAATTTTCCAAAACTTTATCTTCCAAACATTGAAGACAGTTTAATTATTGAAACTGATGCTTCTGATGAATTTTGGGGAGGTGTTTTAAAAGCTAAAAACCCCAAAAACGAAGAACAAATTTGCAGGTACACCTCTGGCAGTTTCAAAGCAGCTGAGAAAAACTACCATAGCAATGAAAAAGAATTACTCGCTGTAAAAAGAGTTATTACAAAATTCTCTGTATATTTAACACCAGTAAATTTCCTGGTTCGTACAGATAATAAAAATTTTACTTATTTCCTCCGAACTAAGATTGCAGGAGATAACAAATTAGGCCGGCTAATACGTTGGCAAGAGTGGTTTTCACGATATACTTTCACTGTTGAACATCTCGCAGGAAACAAAAACGTACTGGAAGACTGCCTCACCCGTGACTTCAGGTATACCTTACATCATCCATGATCTCACTCGCTCCTCTCGAGCCCTATAAAAGGATATGATCCTCATGACATATTTCCTCACAAAAACTTCACCTACAAAAAAGAGAGGGGGAGATTAGAGAAAAAAGTAAACAAAATTTGAGTTTACAAAAATGGAAGACCTCAACACTTTGAGGATGAAGAAACAAATGCTCCTCATAGAGCTATCTGCAATTGAGCAGAAAATCAACTTGTATGAACAAGTAACAACGGTCACCAATGTACCGGAAAGCGAAAGCTCAAAAACAAAGGCTATTCCAGTGCAAACGGCACCTGGTAAAGAATCAACAAATCCGTTGAAAGCTGATGCTTTGCTAAAAAGCATAATAAAGGAGACAGCTACTCCTCTTCCTGATGGAAAAACTAGCTTGTTGGTTGATACCAATCCTTGTACTGAAGGAATCAGTAAAATGACAACCTTGTCACCCATTAACAAATCTGTGCAGGAGTTTACACCAGATTACAAAAAAGCTCTTAACAAAGAAGCTGAAAGATTTTATGTAATCTACAAAGGACCTCATGCCGGTGTTCATACTGACTGGGGAATTACAGAAACATTCTGTAAAGTTGATAAAGTTACTTGCAAAAAATTCAGAAATGAAGCATCTGCAAGATTAAGCCTTGCCACTTATCAAGACGATACAAGCAAGACTAACCAACCACTTCTTCGACCAAAAATTCATAAAGTCAAAGAAGCTCACAGAGACCAAAGGTTTGACGTTCCAAATGACGTTCAACAAATGGTTAACTATCCTGAAATCTCTTTCGAAGACTTCAGAACAATCTGGAAGAAAGCAAGAGCTGCATGCCCAGAAGACCTTGTTCATGAAAAGTTTTTCACTACGGACAAGAAAACAAAAAGTCTGTTCAACTTCCTCGAAGGATCAGATGCAAAATTAGTCTACCAAGCCTTTCAAGCTGGACTAATCGACAATATCTACCCAAGTTGCAACCTTCAAGAACTCATTTTCTTCCCAAGCAACATGGTAGAATCCATTAAAAACTTTCGAAAGAAAGTACTTAAAGCAAAAGATAATCCGATCTACATCAGATGCATCTCTTCACTCCCAGAATGGATTCAAGAATCAACTCTTTCTCCATACCACTTTCTGGAAATTGGTCTTTCTAAAGCCAATAGAGATATTGAACAATCTCAACCAATGGAAGACAAAGATCTACCTTTTACAGAGATTCTTCATCCCAATCGCATCAATGGTTTAAGAAGAATATCAGAAAAAATCATCGAGATTATCTCTGGTTCAAAAAAGAAGATTAATTATACCAACTCGCATTGTATAATTACAAGCTGGAGTTACAACAACACCAGCCAAGAAGATCTTCGTCAAGCCTCCAAGTTTGGCGAAAAATTCATGAACAATAGCATGGAAGTATCCAATGCTACACGCCAACACTTCTGCCGACATGCAGAACAACTTTTTGAAGAACATCTTTGTCACTTTTGCGAAAGCAAAGATTCGGAGACAATGGAGGGACCCCCCTCTGAAGATGACAAATCATCATCATCTTAAAGAAAGATGCTTCACGTGTCAAATGGCCCCAGCCACTCAAAATAATAATGCGCTTCTTCATTATTAGAAGCTTTCTAGCTGTCCACAATAATGTAATCTTTTGTGGATAAAAACGTCATGCCTGACATATTAGGCAAGGATCAGACCCTCTCAATGTATCTATAAATTGAGAGTTATGTTTTGTTTGAAGGGATCGCAAGAACGAGTGCAAGAAAAAACACTCTCTATCTAGTAAATTTTCAGTTCAATGTCTAGTGAGTAATTCCTCCCTTAGAAGGGGAAAAATGTAAAATATTGTAAGAGTCTTCCCTTTTTGGGAACTCTGTTATCAATAAATCTTTGTTTTGTTATTTTTGAGTGTTCATACAATTTAGAGTGATGAAACTTGTAAGTGACAGAGTGTCAGGTCGACGATGATTAACAGTACCACAGGCACCATGCCAACAGGGAAAGCAACCACACAGACCAAAGAACGACACAGGCTGGCTTGAATAGTTTCTATCTATGTAAGTATAACACTCACTACATCACAATTATACATTTATTGATACAAGAGTCTTCTTTTCACAATTTTTATATTTATTCCCTTCTTTGTTAAAACATAAATTCCGTACACATCCACACACCCCAAACTGGTATCAATGGTTTATGTTTTAACAAAGAAGGGAATAAATATAAAAATTGTGAAAAGAAGACTCTTGTATCAATAAATGTATAATTGTGATGTAGTGAGTGTTATACTTACATAGATAGAAACTATTCAAGCCAGCCTGTGTCGTTCTTTGGTCTGTGTGGTTGCTTTCCCTGTTGGCATGGTGCCTGTGGTACTGTTAATCATCGTCGACCTGACACTCTGTCACTTACAAGTTTCATCACTCTAAATTGTATGAACACTCAAAAATAACAAAACAAAGATTTATTGATAACAGAGTTCCCAAAAAGGGAAGACTCTTACAATATTTTACATTTTTCCCCTTCTAAGGGAGGAATTACTCACTAGACATTGAACTGAAAATTTACTAGATCGAGAGTGTTTTTTCTTGCACTCGTTCTTGCCCTTCCTTCAAACAAAACATAACTCTCAATTTATAGATACATTGAGAGGGTCTGATCCTTGCCTAATATGTCAGGCATGACGTTTTTATCCACAAAAGATTACATTATTGTGGACAGCTAGAAAGCTTCTAATAATGAAGAAGCGCATTATTATTTTGAGTGGCTGGGGCCATTTGACACGTGAAGCATCTTTCTTTAAGATGATGATGATTTGTCATCTTCAGAGGGGGGTCCCTCCATTGTCTCCGAATCTTTGCTTTCGCAAAAGTGACAAAGATGTTCTTCAAAAAGTTGTTCTGCATGTCGGCAGAAGTGTTGGCGTGTAGCATTGGATACTTCCATGCTATTGTTCATGAATTTTTCGCCAAACTTGGAGGCTTGACGAAGATCTTCTTGGCTGGTGTTGTTGTAACTCCAGCTTGTAATTATACAATGCGAGTTGGTATAATTAATCTTCTTTTTTGAACCAGAGATAATCTCGATGATTTTTTCTGATATTCTTCTTAAACCATTGATGCGATTGGGATGAAGAATCTCTGTAAAAGGTAGATCTTTGTCTTCCATTGGTTGAGATTGTTCAATATCTCTATTGGCTTTAGAAAGACCAATTTCCAGAAAGTGGTATGGAGAAAGAGTTGATTCTTGAATCCATTCTGGGAGTGAAGAGATGCATCTGATGTAGATCGGATTATCTTTTGCTTTAAGTACTTTCTTTCGAAAGTTTTTAATGGATTCTACCATGTTGCTTGGGAAGAAAATGAGTTCTTGAAGGTTGCAACTTGGGTAGATATTGTCGATTAGTCCAGCTTGAAAGGCTTGGTAGACTAATTTTGCATCTGATCCTTCGAGGAAGTTGAACAGACTTTTTGTTTTCTTGTCCGTAGTGAAAAACTTTTCATGAACAAGGTCTTCTGGGCATGCAGCTCTTGCTTTCTTCCAGATTGTTCTGAAGTCTTCGAAAGAGATTTCAGGATAGTTAACCATTTGTTGAACGTCATTTGGAACGTCAAACCTTTGGTCTCTGTGAGCTTCTTTGACTTTATGAATTTTTGGTCGAAGAAGTGGTTGGTTAGTCTTGCTTGTATCGTCTTGATAAGTGGCAAGGCTTAATCTTGCAGATGCTTCATTTCTGAATTTTTTGCAAGTAACTTTATCAACTTTACAGAATGTTTCTGTAATTCCCCAGTCAGTATGAACACCGGCATGAGGTCCTTTGTAGATTACATAAAATCTTTCAGCTTCTTTGTTAAGAGCTTTTTTGTAATCTGGTGTAAACTCCTGCACAGATTTGTTAATGGGTGACAAGGTTGTCATTTTACTGATTCCTTCAGTACAAGGATTGGTATCAACCAACAAGCTAGTTTTTCCATCAGGAAGAGGAGTAGCTGTCTCCTTTATTATGCTTTTTAGCAAAGCATCAGCTTTCAACGGATTTGTTGATTCTTTACCAGGTGCCGTTTGCACTGGAATAGCCTTTGTTTTTGAGCTTTCGCTTTCCGGTACATTGGTGACCGTTGTTACTTGTTCATACAAGTTGATTTTCTGCTCAATTGCAGATAGCTCTATGAGGAGCATTTGTTTCTTCATCCTCAAAGTGTTGAGGTCTTCCATTTTTGTAAACTCAAATTTTGTTTACTTTTTTCTCTAATCTCCCCCTCTCTTTTTTGTAGGTGAAGTTTTTGTGAGGAAATATGTCATGAGGATCATATCCTTTTATAGGGCTCGAGAGGAGCGAGTGAGATCATGGATGATGTAAGGTATACCTGAAGTCACGGGTGAGGCAGTCTGCCAGTACGTTTTTGTTTCCTGCGAGATGTTCAACAGTGAAAGTATATCGTGAAAACCACTCTTGCCAACGTATTAGCCGGCCTAATTTGTTATCTCCTGCAATCTTAGTTCGGAGGAAATAAGTAAAATTTTTATTATCTGTACGAACCAGGAAATTTACTGGTGTTAAATATACAGAGAATTTTGTAATAACTCTTTTTACAGCGAGTAATTCTTTTTCATTGCTATGGTAGTTTTTCTCAGCTGCTTTGAAACTGCCAGAGGTGTACCTGCAAATTTGTTCTTCGTTTTTGGGGTTTTTAGCTTTTAAAACACCTCCCCAAAATTCATCAGAAGCATCAGTTTCAATAATTAAACTGTCTTCAATGTTTGGAAGATAAAGTTTTGGAAAATTGATTAAAACTTTCTTTATCTTTTTGATGTAGTCTGTATCAGCATTTGACCAATTCCAAATGACATCTTTTTTTAATTTTGCCTGTAAAGGTTTTCTCATGGCTGCAAGTTTTTCAATATATGTTTCAGCATAAGTTAAAACACCAAGAAATCTTTGTAGTTGCTTTTTGTCTTCTAAAACATTTGGAAAGTCATGTAAATGTTCAAGAATATGCTTTTGAGGACAATGGGTACCTTCATTTATTTCTAAACCTAAAAAATTGATTTTTGTTTTGAAAAGATGAGCTTTCTTTTTTGAAAGTATTATACCATGTTTTAAAATAGTTCTGAGAACCTGTGTGACATGAACATAGTGTTCTTGTTCATTTTTGCTGAAGATCATGATGTCATCAACGTATACAGTGCAGAAACCTTCAAGGCCTCGAAGAGCATTCTGCATGTGTCTTTGAAAAATACTAGGAGCTTGTTTAAGCCCAAAGGGTAGTACTTTCCATTGAAAGAGTCCATCAGGACATGTGAAGGCAGTGAGAAGCTGCGATTCTTCATCAAGTAGAACTTGCCAGAAACCTGACTTGCAGTCGAAACTTGAATAAATGTTTTTTCCTCGTAGAAGAGTCAAGAGTTCGTGCATATTGGGGAGATTATGTGAGTCTCCAATAGTTGCATCATTAATTGCTTTGTAGTTAACAACCATTCGCTTCTTTCCTCTTCTTTTCTCTGCTTCTTTATTGACAAGAAAGGCAGGAGACATATGAGGGGATTTTGATTCTATAATTAGTCTCATATCAAGTAATTCTTTGATTTGTTTGGAAAATTCTTCTCTATCTTGTAGAGAGTAAACCATAGGTTTTTCTCTAATAACCGTTTTGGGATCAATAAGCTTGATTGAAGCTTTCATCCATCCTTTGGTTTTATTTGGATCAATAGGATTTTCAGAACAAACTTTTTCAAGAAGATCTTCAATCTGTTTGAACCTGGTAGTTTGAATAGAAATAATCCTTTCTTTATTAATCTCTTCATGAGTTATATTAGTACCTGGAATTTGTTTTTCTTTAGAACCTTTTTCTTGAGTTTCAAGAAAACCTGGTTTTCCTTTGCTATAGGCCTCTGTAACCTTTTTTATAATTACCATATCATTATTAAGATGAAAGGCAATTCTATCTATCCATTGTATGAATGGTCCATAGACTTGACAGAAGTTGTTACCAATTATGATATCAATTCCTGAATTTTGTTGGTAAATAGTGGGAACATTGAAATGTTCTCCTGAAAGTTCGAGATTAATATTTCTACAAACTTTATTAATTTTTATGGTTTCACCATTTGCAATAGTGGCACTAATTTCTTTGGGAGCGTTTTCCCAGAGTTCATCCGGAATGACGAATTTGCTTGCAAGACATAAAGATGCACCTGTGTCTACAAAACAATGTACTCTAAATTTTTTATATCCTTTAAAGTTAAGGAAGGCAGAAACATAAATAGAGTTTGGATTAGTAAGATTCATGATAAGGGAATCATCAATCTTCTGGAGGTTTACGCAAAAATGGTTAATCTCCTCCTCCCTGAAAAGCGAGGTATGTATGGGACTAGTCTGAGTCATCCGTTGTTGATTCGTATTCTTCAGTGTCTGATGAAGATTCTGTTTCAACATGATATATAAAAACATGTTGCGTACCATCATACTCTTCTTCAAGAGCTTCATAGCCTCCATTGTTAGCGGTTTGTAAAACCTTGACTTTGTCAGGGTATTTTTTTTCTATTTGGACATTCGTTTGCGTAGTGTCCTTCTTCATTGCAGATCCAACACCTACACTTTTTCTTTCCTTGCGGACAAGAAGTAGTTTTCTTAGGTGTTTCTTTTGATGGTTTCTTGAAGTATTTTCCTGGTGAAAATTTTTTTCTTTTCTTTTTCCAAAAAGATTTGTATTTCTTTTTGTTTTTATGCTTTTTCTTAGTATAATTTTTCTTTCCAATATCAAAGTTTTTGAAATCAGAGAGAATGCTACAACAATCTTTGCTTATTGTTTTAAGCTTTTGTTGTTTATATCTGTCTTGACAGATTCTATCAATTTCTTCTTTTGCAATTTTTGTTGCGTAAGAAAGACTGGTTTGCTGGATTTCTCCAGTAGCTTCTTTTTTCCATCTGTCTGTACAGGTTTCTCCAATAATTGGAATTTTCATGAGATAAGCAGATATCCATTGCGCATATTCGCTTCTCTGTGGAATATCATACAAATATGATTCATACATACATGTGTATTTGTCGAGAAGACTAATATCATGTAATTGGAGTTTAGTCATTGAAACTCTTGCTATGTCAACCTTCTTATTAATGGTGAAGTCTTTATTAGAAATATAATCAAGACCTAAGAAAGTAGTGTATATGACATTTATGAGATTATCAAAAAGATCTGAGCCATGCAGTTCTTCATTCCAATTATTGTTTCTTAGGAATTTCTGTACGATTCCATCAGTTTTGTGTTCTAAAAGTAGTAGAACATTTTTTGCTTTTTCAAATTCATCTGGATTTGTTTGTAAGATTAGTGAAATCTCAGTAACCCATTTTTCTACAACTCTTTCTCTGAGTTTTAAATCTTGGATACAATCAATATTGAGTACATTGATCGTATTGGGTCCTTGGCCACTATTTGGAATTCCATTGTGGACAGGCATTTTGAACTCGTATTTCTTTTTATTGCCTCTTCTTGTGGCTGTATAAGAAGATTCTGCTTCATCATCTTCCATATCTGAATATTCGAACTTAACAGTCTTTGTATTTGTTTTAAAATTATCTTCTTGTTCTGATTCAGTGTCGGGTTCATTTATTTTAGTCATTCTAAAATATTGATCAAAAAGTTTGGGTTCTTTTTGATACAATTCTTCACATTCTTCAGTTTCTAAAGATAAAAGCTGAATAAGCTTTTGGTCAGTTTTATCATAATCTTCATATTGAAGGTTAAAGAAATATTTCTCGAGACGTTCAGAGATTGTTTCTTTCATTTTTATTCTTTCTTGAAAATGTTAATTTTCTGGGAATCTTTTGAGCTTCCTAAGTCAGGGTTTCCAACACTAGGATTGGGAGGTGAGTATTTCTTAAGACCTGAATATTTTCCAGGCTTGGTTTTTTGTTCTATGATGGAGATATTCTTGATGTGCTCAAGTATGTCTTTATTACATGGGCAAGAGTCAATCTTTTCAGATAACTCTTTAGTAATGTCTGCAATAATTTTTGCAGATGCTACTTCCAACTGGGTAATGGTTACGTATTTATTGAATGTTAAGTCCAAGTTTATAATCAGCCCATCTATTTTTTCATTAAGGAGATTGATTGATCTATTGAGCTCGGGTATCGAGGTGATTGATCTATTGAGCTCGGGTATCGAGGTCATCCTATTAGTTGTTTTAACTGATCATGTATATTAGTGATCTTAATGTTGGTTTCCTTAAGAGTGCCCTCAATATTTGCCTTTTTGGCGACTTCTTCAACAAATTGGTTATTTTTTAAAGAGTTTTCTAAAAGAATAGAATGTTTGTCAATAGACTGGGTTAACTTGATAGTTAATTTATTTTGTCTTTCAATAACTTCGAAGAATTTTTCAAAATCTTTTTTATCAAGATTGTTTTTAACCATAAAGGCTAAATCGTTTTTAAATTGGTTAAAAGGTATTTTATTTTTTGAAATATCTGTAGAAATATCTTTTGAAATACCAAGATAATGGCTTATTTTTGAAGTTTTTAAAAGACATCTTGCAATGAATTGGTTGAGATTATTGCAATGATTTACGATTGTTTGAACACCAGCTTTACCAGAAGTAGAGAAAACGTATTCTTTCTTTTCAGTATTATCGTCAAGAGTTTTAATTTTGACTGTTTTACCTTTTTTATAGAAATGAGGAAAATCAATTTTATTATTCATTTATAATGTCAGTGTTGTGTTTGATATTCTGGCGTAGACTATCAATTTTTAAAGACATGTTTCTTATTAAGTTATTATCTTTTCTCTCCGAGCTTTCTCCTATGTGGAGTGAATCCATAGAAATTCTTGGTCTAAGAGTTTCTCCTAGAGCTTTTTTATTTCTAGCTATATTTAAAACCCAAGAGTTTTCTTGAGGATTTATGTCGCAGAATTGTTTATCTTTGACATGGCCTATTTCTGAAAAGACATCATCAAGTTCGATGTACTCGTCTTTCTTATAGTCTATGCTATGGTGACTGTTGGTCAGGGCATATCCTATGAGATATGTTATGGTGAAAGGTTTATCACCTGGACTCATTAGGTCACTTCTTTCAAAGTGATGTATAAAAGATAAGGTTTTATCTATATTTGCAGATTTTAAATCCAGAGCAAACTTTGGATAGACTGAAAACATAAACTTTTGGTAAGCAAGGTTTCCCTTTGCAGCACCTAAGATGCAGTCCTGTCTGTCAGTAATTCTGTTGTCAATTAAGGCCATTTTTATGGGAGAATTTATTCCTGCTTGGAATTGGGATTTTAACAAAATTTTTACAGCTCCGATATGGACCATTCTAATTTTTGATCTAATCTCAACTGGAATACTTTTTAAGTTATTATGTATTTGTTCCTTAGTTAAAAGGGGTAGAAAGACAGCTCCTATTGTATCTTTTATGTCTACGGACATTTCTTTAGTACTAACAAAGTAGAAGATTTCATTTTTCCTTTTAAGGGGATTTAGAATACTAAGTTTAGAAGGAACATTTTTGAAAATGTTTTCTTTCTTTATTTTTAAATCAATTTTCTTAACTCGAGAGAGAAGGTCTTGTTTTATTAAAAGATTTGCATGAAAGCCGTCTTCATCTTCAACATAAGTTAAGATTTGTTTTTCTTCTGAATTATTTTCTTCAGTGTTGTTGAAAATTTCATTATTCATTTTAAGAAAAGCTAACAAGTTAAAATAAACTTTCTGAGTTTTGAAACTAATTTTTTATTTCTATCAAGATGTTCTTGATGTACTTTTTGCTTATGCAGGAGATACATACGTATATTAACCAAGTTTGGTATATATTCATGAGTATGTTTATTTTGTGCTTGTAGAATTCTGAAATCTATATGCACCAAGTCTTTTTTATTATTAAAAAGTATTTTTTTATGTTGAGAGATTTCAATCTCTTTATTATGAATATGTTCAAACTTTACTCTGTAAAGTGTTTTATTATAATGTAATGCCATATTTATCAAGGCTCTGATACCAGTTGGGGTGTGTGGATGTGTACGGAATTTATGTTTTAACAAAGAAGGGAATAAATATAAAAATTGTGAAAAGAAGACTCTTGTATCAATAAATGTATAATTGTGATGTAGTGAGTGTTATACTTACATAGATAGAAACTATTCAAGCCAGCCTGTGTCGTTCTTTGGTCTGTGTGGTTGCTTTCCCTGTTGGCATGGTGCCTGTGGTACTGTTAATCATCGTCGACCTGACACTCTGTCACTTACAAGTTTCATCACTCTAAATTGTATGAACACTCAAAAATAACAAAACAAAGATTTATTGATAACAGAGTTCCCAAAAAGGGAAGACTCTTACAATATTTTACATTTTTCCCCTTCTAAGGGAGGAATTACTCACTAGACATTGAACTGAAAATTTACTAGATAGAGAGTGTTTTTTCTTGCACTCGTTCTTGCGATTCCTTCAAACAAAACATAACTCTCAATTTATAGATACATTGAGAGGGTCTGATCCTTGCCTAATATGTCAGGCATGACGTTTTTATCCACAAAAGATTACATTATTGTGGACAGCTAGAAAGCTTCTAATAATGAAGAAGCGCATTATTATTTTGAGTGGCTGGGGCCATTTGACACGTGAAGCATCTTTCTTTAAGATGATGATGATTTGTCATCTTCAGAGGGGGGTCCCTCCATTGTCTCCGAATCTTTGCTTTCGCAAAAGTGACAAAGATGTTCTTCAAAAAGTTGTTCTGCATGTCGGCAGAAGTGTTGGCGTGTAGCATTGGATACTTCCATGCTATTGTTCATGAATTTTTCGCCAAACTTGGAGGCTTGACGAAGATCTTCTTGGCTGGTGTTGTTGTAACTCCAGCTTGTAATTATACAATGCGAGTTGGTATAATTAATCTTCTTTTTTGAACCAGAGATAATCTCGATGATTTTTTCTGATATTCTTCTTAAACCATTGATGCGATTGGGATGAAGAATCTCTGTAAAAGGTAGATCTTTGTCTTCCATTGGTTGAGATTGTTCAATATCTCTATTGGCTTTAGAAAGACCAATTTCCAGAAAGTGGTATGGAGAAAGAGTTGATTCTTGAATCCATTCTGGGAGTGAAGAGATGCATCTGATGTAGATCGGATTATCTTTTGCTTTAAGTACTTTCTTTCGAAAGTTTTTAATGGATTCTACCATGTTGCTTGGGAAGAAAATGAGTTCTTGAAGGTTGCAACTTGGGTAGATATTGTCGATTAGTCCAGCTTGAAAGGCTTGGTAGACTAATTTTGCATCTGATCCTTCGAGGAAGTTGAACAGACTTTTTGTTTTCTTGTCCGTAGTGAAAAACTTTTCATGAACAAGGTCTTCTGGGCATGCAGCTCTTGCTTTCTTCCAGATTGTTCTGAAGTCTTCGAAAGAGATTTCAGGATAGTTAACCATTTGTTGAACGTCATTTGGAACGTCAAACCTTTGGTCTCTGTGAGCTTCTTTGACTTTATGAATTTTTGGTCGAAGAAGTGGTTGGTTAGTCTTGCTTGTATCGTCTTGATAAGTGGCAAGGCTTAATCTTGCAGATGCTTCATTTCTGAATTTTTTGCAAGTAACTTTATCAACTTTACAGAATGTTTCTGTAATTCCCCAGTCAGTATGAACACCGGCATGAGGTCCTTTGTAGATTACATAAAATCTTTCAGCTTCTTTGTTAAGAGCTTTTTTGTAATCTGGTGTAAACTCCTGCACAGATTTGTTAATGGGTGACAAGGTTGTCATTTTACTGATTCCTTCAGTACAAGGATTGGTATCAACCAACAAGCTAGTTTTTCCATCAGGAAGAGGAGTAGCTGTCTCCTTTATTATGCTTTTTAGCAAAGCATCAGCTTTCAACGGATTTGTTGATTCTTTACCAGGTGCCGTTTGCACTGGAATAGCCTTTGTTTTTGAGCTTTCGCTTTCCGGTACATTGGTGACCGTTGTTACTTGTTCATACAAGTTGATTTTCTGCTCAATTGCAGATAGCTCTATGAGGAGCATTTGTTTCTTCATCCTCAAAGTGTTGAGGTCTTCCATTTTTGTAAACTCAAATTTTGTTTACTTTTTTCTCTAATCTCCCCCTCTCTTTTTTGTAGGTGAAGTTTTTGTGAGGAAATATGTCATGAGGATCATATCCTTTTATAGGGCTCGAGAGGAGCGAGTGAGATCATGGATGATGTAAGGTATACCTGAAGTCACGGGTGAGGCAGTCTGCCAGTACGTTTTTGTTTCCTGCGAGATGTTCAACAGTGAAAGTATATCGTGAAAACCACTCTTGCCAACGTATTAGCCGGCCTAATTTGTTATCTCCTGCAATCTTAGTTCGGAGGAAATAAGTAAAATTTTTATTATCTGTACGAACCAGGAAATTTACTGGTGTTAAATATACAGAGAATTTTGTAATAACTCTTTTTACAGCGAGTAATTCTTTTTCATTGCTATGGTAGTTTTTCTCAGCTGCTTTGAAACTGCCAGAGGTGTACCTGCAAATTTGTTCTTCGTTTTTGGGGTTTTTAGCTTTTAAAACACCTCCCCAAAATTCATCAGAAGCATCAGTTTCAATAATTAAACTGTCTTCAATGTTTGGAAGATAAAGTTTTGGAAAATTGATTAAAACTTTCTTTATCTTTTTGATGTAGTCTGTATCAGCATTTGACCAATTCCAAATGACATCTTTTTTTAATTTTGCCTGTAAAGGTTTTCTCATGGCTGCAAGTTTTTCAATATATGTTTCAGCATAAGTTAAAACACCAAGAAATCTTTGTAGTTGCTTTTTGTCTTCTAAAACATTTGGAAAGTCATGTAAATGTTCAAGAATATGCTTTTGAGGACAATGGGTACCTTCATTTATTTCTAAACCTAAAAAATTGATTTTTGTTTTGAAAAGATGAGCTTTCTTTTTTGAAAGTATTATACCATGTTTTAAAATAGTTCTGAGAACCTGTGTGACATGAACATAGTGTTCTTGTTCATTTTTGCTGAAGATCATGATGTCATCAACGTATACAGTGCAGAAACCTTCAAGGCCTCGAAGAGCATTCTGCATGTGTCTTTGAAAAATACTAGGAGCTTGTTTAAGCCCAAAGGGTAGTACTTTCCATTGAAAGAGTCCATCAGGACATGTGAAGGCAGTGAGAAGCTGCGATTCTTCATCAAGTAGAACTTGCCAGAAACCTGACTTGCAGTCGAAACTTGAATAAATGTTTTTTCCTCGTAGAAGAGTCAAGAGTTCGTGCATATTGGGGAGATTATGTGAGTCTCCAATAGTTGCATCATTAATTGCTTTGTAGTTAACAACCATTCGCTTCTTTCCTCTTCTTTTCTCTGCTTCTTTATTGACAAGAAAGGCAGGAGACATATGAGGGGATTTTGATTCTATAATTAGTCTCATATCAAGTAATTCTTTGATTTGTTTGGAAAATTCTTCTCTATCTTGTAGAGAGTAAACCATAGGTTTTTCTCTAATAACCGTTTTGGGATCAATAAGCTTGATTGAAGCTTTCATCCATCCTTTGGTTTTATTTGGATCAATAGGATTTTCAGAACAAACTTTTTCAAGAAGATCTTCAATCTGTTTGAACCTGGTAGTTTGAATAGAAATAATCCTTTCTTTATTAATCTCTTCATGAGTTATATTAGTACCTGGAATTTGTTTTTCTTTAGAACCTTTTTCTTGAGTTTCAAGAAAACCTGGTTTTCCTTTGCTATAGGCCTCTGTAACCTTTTTTATAATTACCATATCATTATTAAGATGAAAGGCAATTCTATCTATCCATTGTATGAATGGTCCATAGACTTGACAGAAGTTGTTACCAATTATGATATCAATTCCTGAATTTTGTTGGTAAATAGTGGGAACATTGAAATGTTCTCCTGAAAGTTCGAGATTAATATTTCTACAAACTTTATTAATTTTTATGGTTTCACCATTTGCAATAGTGGCACTAATTTCTTTGGGAGCGTTTTCCCAGAGTTCATCCGGAATGACGAATTTGCTTGCAAGACATAAAGATGCACCTGTGTCTACAAAACAATGTACTCTAAATTTTTTATATCCTTTAAAGTTAAGGAAGGCAGAAACATAAATAGAGTTTGGATTAGTAAGATTCATGATAAGGGAATCATCAATCTTCTGGAGGTTTACGCAAAAATGGTTAATCTCCTCCTCCCTGAAAAGCGAGGTATGTATGGGACTAGTCTGAGTCATCCGTTGTTGATTCGTATTCTTCAGTGTCTGATGAAGATTCTGTTTCAACATGATATATAAAAACATGTTGCGTACCATCATACTCTTCTTCAAGAGCTTCATAGCCTCCATTGTTAGCGGTTTGTAAAACCTTGACTTTGTCAGGGTATTTTTTTTCTATTTGGACATTCGTTTGCGTAGTGTCCTTCTTCATTGCAGATCCAACACCTACACTTTTTCTTTCCTTGCGGACAAGAAGTAGTTTTCTTAGGTGTTTCTTTTGATGGTTTCTTGAAGTATTTTCCTGGTGAAAATTTTTTTCTTTTCTTTTTCCAAAAAGATTTGTATTTCTTTTTGTTTTTATGCTTTTTCTTAGTATAATTTTTCTTTCCAATATCAAAGTTTTTGAAATCAGAGAGAATGCTACAACAATCTTTGCTTATTGTTTTAAGCTTTTGTTGTTTATATCTGTCTTGACAGATTCTATCAATTTCTTCTTTTGCAATTTTTGTTGCGTAAGAAAGACTGGTTTGCTGGATTTCTCCAGTAGCTTCTTTTTTCCATCTGTCTGTACAGGTTTCTCCAATAATTGGAATTTTCATGAGATAAGCAGATATCCATTGCGCATATTCGCTTCTCTGTGGAATATCATACAAATATGATTCATACATACATGTGTATTTGTCGAGAAGACTAATATCATGTAATTGGAGTTTAGTCATTGAAACTCTTGCTATGTCAACCTTCTTATTAATGGTGAAGTCTTTATTAGAAATATAATCAAGACCTAAGAAAGTAGTGTATATGACATTTATGAGATTATCAAAAAGATCTGAGCCATGCAGTTCTTCATTCCAATTATTGTTTCTTAGGAATTTCTGTACGATTCCATCAGTTTTGTGTTCTAAAAGTAGTAGAACATTTTTTGCTTTTTCAAATTCATCTGGATTTGTTTGTAAGATTAGTGAAATCTCAGTAACCCATTTTTCTACAACTCTTTCTCTGAGTTTTAAATCTTGGATACAATCAATATTGAGTACATTGATCGTATTGGGTCCTTGGCCACTATTTGGAATTCCATTGTGGACAGGCATTTTGAACTCGTATTTCTTTTTATTGCCTCTTCTTGTGGCTGTATAAGAAGATTCTGCTTCATCATCTTCCATATCTGAATATTCGAACTTAACAGTCTTTGTATTTGTTTTAAAATTATCTTCTTGTTCTGATTCAGTGTCGGGTTCATTTATTTTAGTCATTCTAAAATATTGATCAAAAAGTTTGGGTTCTTTTTGATACAATTCTTCACATTCTTCAGTTTCTAAAGATAAAAGCTGAATAAGCTTTTGGTCAGTTTTATCATAATCTTCATATTGAAGGTTAAAGAAATATTTCTCGAGACGTTCAGAGATTGTTTCTTTCATTTTTATTCTTTCTTGAAAATGTTAATTTTCTGGGAATCTTTTGAGCTTCCTAAGTCAGGGTTTCCAACACTAGGATTGGGAGGTGAGTATTTCTTAAGACCTGAATATTTTCCAGGCTTGGTTTTTTGTTCTATGATGGAGATATTCTTGATGTGCTCAAGTATGTCTTTATTACATGGGCAAGAGTCAATCTTTTCAGATAACTCTTTAGTAATGTCTGCAATAATTTTTGCAGATGCTACTTCCAACTGGGTAATGGTTACGTATTTATTGAATGTTAAGTCCAAGTTTATAATCAGCCCATCTATTTTTTCATTAAGGAGATTGATTGATCTATTGAGCTCGGGTATCGAGGTGATTGATCTATTGAGCTCGGGTATCGAGGTCATCCTATTAGTTGTTTTAACTGATCATGTATATTAGTGATCTTAATGTTGGTTTCCTTAAGAGTGCCCTCAATATTTGCCTTTTTGGCGACTTCTTCAACAAATTGGTTATTTTTTAAAGAGTTTTCTAAAAGAATAGAATGTTTGTCAATAGACTGGGTTAACTTGATAGTTAATTTATTTTGTCTTTCAATAACTTCGAAGAATTTTTCAAAATCTTTTTTATCAAGATTGTTTTTAACCATAAAGGCTAAATCGTTTTTAAATTGGTTAAAAGGTATTTTATTTTTTGAAATATCTGTAGAAATATCTTTTGAAATACCAAGATAATGGCTTATTTTTGAAGTTTTTAAAAGACATCTTGCAATGATTTGGTTGAGATTATTGCAATGATTTACGATTGTTTGAACACCAGCTTTACCAGAAGTAGAGAAAACGTATTCTTTCTTTTCAGTATTATCGTCAAGAGTTTTAATTTTGACTGTTTTACCTTTTTTATAGAAATGAGGAAAATCAATTTTATTATTCATTTATAATGTCAGTGATTTGTTTGATATTCTGGCGTAGACTATCAATTTTTAAAGACATGTTTCTTATTAAGTTATTATCTTTTCTCTCCGAGCTTTCTCCTATGTGGAGTGAATCCATAGAAATTCTTGGTCTAAGAGTTTCTCCTAGAGCTTTTTTATTTCTAGCTATATTTAAAACCCAAGAGTTTTCTTGAGGATTTATGTCGCAGAATTGTTTATCTTTGACATGGCCTATTTCTGAAAAGACATCATCAAGTTCGATGTACTCGTCTTTCTTATAGTCTATGCTATGGTGACTGTTGGTCAGGGCATATCCTATGAGATATGTTATGGTGAAAGGTTTATCACCTGGACTCATTAGGTCACTTCTTTCAAAGTGATGTATAAAAGATAAGGTTTTATCTATATTTGCAGATTTTAAATCCAGAGCAAACTTTGGATAGACTGAAAACATAAACTTTTGGTAAGCAAGGTTTCCCTTTGCAGCACCTAAGATGCAGTCCTGTCTGTCAGTAATTCTGTTGTCAATTAAGGCCATTTTTATGGGAGAATTTATTCCTGCTTGGAATTGGGATTTTAACAAAATTTTTACAGCTCCGATATGGACCATTCTAATTTTTGATCTAATCTCAACTGGAATACTTTTTAAGTTATTATGTATTTGTTCCTTAGTTAAAAGGGGTAGAAAAAGTGTAGGTGTTGGATCTGCAATGAAGAAGGACACTACGCAAACGAATGTCCAAATAGAAAAAAATACCCTGACAAAGTCAAGGTTTTACAAACCGCTAACAATGGAGGCTATGAAGCTCTTGAAGAAGAGTATGATGGTACGCAACATGTTTTTATATATCATGTTGAAACAGAATCTTCATCAGACACTGAAGAATACGAATCAACAACGGATGACTCAGACTAGTCCCATACATACCTCGCTTTTCAGGGAGGAGGAGATTAACCATTTTTGCGTAAACCTCCAGAAGATTGATGATTCCCTTATCATGAATCTTACTAATCCAAACTCTATTTATGTTTCTGCCTTCCTTAACTTTAAAGGATATAAAAAATTTAGAGTACATTGTTTTGTAGACACAGGTGCATCTTTATGTCTTGCAAGCAAATTCGTCATTCCGGATGAACTCTGGGAAAACGCTCCCAAAGAAATTAGTGCCACTATTGCAAATGGTGAAACCATAAAAATTAATAAAGTTTGTAGAAATATTAATCTCGAACTTTCAGGAGAACATTTCAATGTTCCCACTATTTACCAACAAAATTCAGGAATTGATATCATAATTGGTAACAACTTCTGTCAAGTCTATGGACCATTCATACAATGGATAGATAGAATTGCCTTTCATCTTAATAATGATATGGTAATTATAAAAAAGGTTACAGAGGCCTATAGCAAAGGAAAACCAGGTTTTCTTGAAACTCAAGAAAAAGGTTCTAAAGAAAAACAAATTCCAGGTACTAATATAACTCATGAAGAGATTAATAAAGAAAGGATTATTTCTATTCAAACTACCAGGTTCAAACAGATTGAAGATCTTCTTGAAAAAGTTTGTTCTGAAAATCCTATTGATCCAAATAAAACCAAAGGATGGATGAAAGCTTCAATCAAGCTTATTGATCCCAAAACGGTTATTAGAGAAAAACCTATGGTTTACTCTCTACAAGATAGAGAAGAATTTTCCAAACAAATCAAAGAATTACTTGATATGAGACTAATTATAGAATCAAAATCCCCTCATATGTCTCCTGCCTTTCTTGTCAATAAAGAAGCAGAGAAAAGAAGAGGAAAGAAGCGAATGGTTGTTAACTACAAAGCAATTAATGATGCAACTATTGGAGACTCACATAATCTCCCCAATATGCACGAACTCTTGACTCTTCTACGAGGAAAAAACATTTATTCAAGTTTCGACTGCAAGTCAGGTTTCTGGCAAGTTCTACTTGATGAAGAATCGCAGCTTCTCACTGCCTTCACATGTCCTGATGGACTCTTTCAATGGAAAGTACTACCCTTTGGGCTTAAACAAGCTCCTAGTATTTTTCAAAGACACATGCAGAATGCTCTTCGAGGCCTTGAAGGTTTCTGCACTGTATACGTTGATGACATCATGATCTTCAGCAAAAATGAACAAGAACACTATGTTCATGTCACACAGGTTCTCAGAACTATTTTAAAACATGGTATAATACTTTCAAAAAAGAAAGCTCATCTTTTCAAAACAAAAATCAATTTTTTAGGTTTAGAAATAAATGAAGGTACCCATTGTCCTCAAAAGCATATTCTTGAACATTTACATGACTTTCCAAATGTTTTAGAAGACAAAAAGCAACTACAAAGATTTCTTGGTGTTTTAACTTATGCTGAAACATATATTGAAAAACTTGCAGCCATGAGAAAACCTTTACAGGCAAAATTAAAAAAAGATGTCATTTGGAATTGGTCAAATGCTGATACAGACTACATCAAAAAGATAAAGAAAGTTTTAATCAATTTTCCAAAACTTTATCTTCCAAACATTGAAGACAGTTTAATTATTGAAACTGATGCTTCTGATGAATTTTGGGGAGGTGTTTTAAAAGCTAAAAACCCCAAAAACGAAGAACAAATTTGCAGGTACACCTCTGGCAGTTTCAAAGCAGCTGAGAAAAACTACCATAGCAATGAAAAAGAATTACTCGCTGTAAAAAGAGTTATTACAAAATTCTCTGTATATTTAACACCAGTAAATTTCCTGGTTCGTACAGATAATAAAAATTTTACTTATTTCCTCCGAACTAAGATTGCAGGAGATAACAAATTAGGCCGGCTAATACGTTGGCAAGAGTGGTTTTCACGATATACTTTCACTGTTGAACATCTCGCAGGAAACAAAAACGTACTGGCAGACTGCCTCACCCGTGACTTCAGGTATACCTTACATCATCCATGATCTCACTCGCTCCTCTCGAGCCCTATAAAAGGATATGATCCTCATGACATATTTCCTCACAAAAACTTCACCTACAAAAAAGAGAGGGGGAGATTAGAGAAAAAAGTAAACAAAATTTGAGTTTACAAAAATGGAAGACCTCAACACTTTGAGGATGAAGAAACAAATGCTCCTCATAGAGCTATCTGCAATTGAGCAGAAAATCAACTTGTATGAACAAGTAACAACGGTCACCAATGTACCGGAAAGCGAAAGCTCAAAAACAAAGGCTATTCCAGTGCAAACGGCACCTGGTAAAGAATCAACAAATCCGTTGAAAGCTGATGCTTTGCTAAAAAGCATAATAAAGGAGACAGCTACTCCTCTTCCTGATGGAAAAACTAGCTTGTTGGTTGATACCAATCCTTGTACTGAAGGAATCAGTAAAATGACAACCTTGTCACCCATTAACAAATCTGTGCAGGAGTTTACACCAGATTACAAAAAAGCTCTTAACAAAGAAGCTGAAAGATTTTATGTAATCTACAAAGGACCTCATGCCGGTGTTCATACTGACTGGGGAATTACAGAAACATTCTGTAAAGTTGATAAAGTTACTTGCAAAAAATTCAGAAATGAAGCATCTGCAAGATTAAGCCTTGCCACTTATCAAGACGATACAAGCAAGACTAACCAACCACTTCTTCGACCAAAAATTCATAAAGTCAAAGAAGCTCACAGAGACCAAAGGTTTGACGTTCCAAATGACGTTCAACAAATGGTTAACTATCCTGAAATCTCTTTCGAAGACTTCAGAACAATCTGGAAGAAAGCAAGAGCTGCATGCCCAGAAGACCTTGTTCATGAAAAGTTTTTCACTACGGACAAGAAAACAAAAAGTCTGTTCAACTTCCTCGAAGGATCAGATGCAAAATTAGTCTACCAAGCCTTTCAAGCTGGACTAATCGACAATATCTACCCAAGTTGCAACCTTCAAGAACTCATTTTCTTCCCAAGCAACATGGTAGAATCCATTAAAAACTTTCGAAAGAAAGTACTTAAAGCAAAAGATAATCCGATCTACATCAGATGCATCTCTTCACTCCCAGAATGGATTCAAGAATCAACTCTTTCTCCATACCACTTTCTGGAAATTGGTCTTTCTAAAGCCAATAGAGATATTGAACAATCTCAACCAATGGAAGACAAAGATCTACCTTTTACAGAGATTCTTCATCCCAATCGCATCAATGGTTTAAGAAGAATATCAGAAAAAATCATCGAGATTATCTCTGGTTCAAAAAAGAAGATTAATTATACCAACTCGCATTGTATAATTACAAGCTGGAGTTACAACAACACCAGCCAAGAAGATCTTCGTCAAGCCTCCAAGTTTGGCGAAAAATTCATGAACAATAGCATGGAAGTATCCAATGCTACACGCCAACACTTCTGCCGACATGCAGAACAACTTTTTGAAGAACATCTTTGTCACTTTTGCGAAAGCAAAGATTCGGAGACAATGGAGGGACCCCCCTCTGAAGATGACAAATCATCATCATCTTAAAGAAAGATGCTTCACGTGTCAAATGGCCCCAGCCACTCAAAATAATAATGCGCTTCTTCATTATTAGAAGCTTTCTAGCTGTCCACAATAATGTAATCTTTTGTGGATAAAAACGTCATGCCTGACATATTAGGCAAGGATCAGACCCTCTCAATGTATCTATAAATTGAGAGTTATGTTTTGTTTGAAGGAATGGCAAGAACGAGTGCAAGAAAAAACACTCTCTATCTAGTAAATTTTCAGTTCAATGTCTAGTGAGTAATTCCTCCCTTAGAAGGGGAAAAATGTAAAATATTGTAAGAGTCTTCCCTTTTTGGGAACTCTGTTATCAATAAATCTTTGTTTTGTTATTTTTGAGTGTTCATACAATTTAGAGTGATGAAACTTGTAAGTGACAGAGTGTCAGGTCGACGATGATTAACAGTACCACAGGCACCATGCCAACAGGGAAAGCAACCACACAGACCAAAGAACGACACAGGCTGGCTTGAATAGTTTCTATCTATGTAAGTATAACACTCACTACATCACAATTATACATTTATTGATACAAGAGTCTTCTTTTCACAATTTTTATATTTATTCCCTTCTTTGTTAAAACATAAATTCCGTACACATCCACACACCCCAACTGGTATCAGAGCCTTGATAAATATGGCATTACATTATAATAAAACACTTTACAGAGTAAAGTTTGAACATATTCATAATAAAGAGATTGAAATCTCTCAACATAAAAAAATACTTTTTAATAATAAAAAAGACTTGGTGCATATAGATTTCAGAATTCTACAAGCACAAAATAAACATACTCATGAATATATACCAAACTTGGTTAATATACGTATGTATCTCCTGCATAAGCAAAAAGTACATCAAGAACATCTTGATAGAAATAAAAAATTAGTTTCAAAACTCAGAAAGTTTATTTTAACTTGTTAGCTTTTCTTAAAATGAATAATGAAATTTTCAACAACACTGAAGAAAATAATTCAGAAGAAAAACAAATCTTAACTTATGTTGAAGATGAAGACGGCTTTCATGCAAATCTTTTAATAAAACAAGACCTTCTCTCTCGAGTTAAGAAAATTGATTTAAAAATAAAGAAAGAAAACATTTTCAAAAATGTTCCTTCTAAACTTAGTATTCTAAATCCCCTTAAAAGGAAAAATGAAATCTTCTACTTTGTTAGTACTAAAGAAATGTCCGTAGACATAAAAGATACAATAGGAGCTGTCTTTCTACCCCTTTTAACTAAGGAACAAATACATAATAACTTAAAAAGTATTCCAGTTGAGATTAGATCAAAAATTAGAATGGTCCATATCGGAGCTGTAAAAATTTTGTTAAAATCCCAATTCCAAGCAGGAATAAATTCTCCCATAAAAATGGCCTTAATTGACAACAGAATTACTGACAGACAGGACTGCATCTTAGGTGCTGCAAAGGGAAACCTTGCTTACCAAAAGTTTATGTTTTCAGTCTATCCAAAGTTTGCTCTGGATTTAAAATCTGCAAATATAGATAAAACCTTATCTTTTATACATCACTTTGAAAGAAGTGACCTAATGAGTCCAGGTGATAAACCTTTCACCATAACATATCTCATAGGATATGCCCTGACCAACAGTCACCATAGCATAGACTATAAGAAAGACGAGTACATCGAACTTGATGATGTCTTTTCAGAAATAGGCCATGTCAAAGATAAACAATTCTGCGACATAAATCCTCAAGAAAACTCTTGGGTTTTAAATATAGCTAGAAATAAAAAAGCTCTAGGAGAAACTCTTAGACCAAGAATTTCTATGGATTCACTCCACATAGGAGAAAGCTCGGAGAGAAAAGATAATAACTTAATAAGAAACATGTCTTTAAAAATTGATAGTCTACGCCAGAATATCAAACAAATCACTGACATTATAAATGAATAATAAAATTGATTTTCCTCATTTCTATAAAAAAGGTAAAACAGTCAAAATTAAAACTCTTGACGATAATACTGAAAAGAAAGAATACGTTTTCTCTACTTCTGGTAAAGCTGGTGTTCAAACAATCGTAAATCATTGCAATAATCTCAACCAAATCATTGCAAGATGTCTTTTAAAAACTTCAAAAATAAGCCATTATCTTGGTATTTCAAAAGATATTTCTACAGATATTTCAAAAAATAAAATACCTTTTAACCAATTTAAAAACGATTTAGCCTTTATGGTTAAAAACAATCTTGATAAAAAAGATTTTGAAAAATTCTTCGAAGTTATTGAAAGACAAAATAAATTAACTATCAAGTTAACCCAGTCTATTGACAAACATTCTATTCTTTTAGAAAACTCTTTAAAAAATAACCAATTTGTTGAAGAAGTCGCCAAAAAGGCAAATATTGAGGGCACTCTTAAGGAAACCAACATTAAGATCACTAATATACATGATCAGTTAAAACAACTAATAGGATGACCTCGATACCCGAGCTCAATAGATCAATCACCTCGATACCCGAGCTCAATAGATCAATCAATCTCCTTAATGAAAAAATAGATGGGCTGATTATAAACTTGGACTTAACATTCAATAAATACGTAACCATTACCCAGTTGGAAGTAGCATCTGCAAAAATTATTGCAGACATTACTAAAGAGTTATCTGAAAAGATTGACTCTTGCCCATGTAATAAAGACATACTTGAGCACATCAAGAATATCTCCATCATAGAACAAAAAACCAAGCCTGGAAAATATTCAGGTCTTAAGAAATACTCACCTCCCAATCCTAGTGTTGGAAACCCTGACTTAGGAAGCTCAAAAGATTCCCAGAAAATTAACATTTTCAAGAAAGAATAAAAATGAAAGAAACAATCTCTGAACGTCTCGAGAAATATTTCTTTAACCTTCAATATGAAGATTATGATAAAACTGACCAAAAGCTTATTCAGCTTTTATCTTTAGAAACTGAAGAATGTGAAGAATTGTATCAAAAAGAACCCAAACTTTTTGATCAATATTTTAGAATGACTAAAATAAATGAACCCGACACTGAATCAGAACAAGAAGATAATTTTAAAACAAATACAAAGACTGTTAAGTTCGAATATTCAGATATGGAAGATGATGAAGCAGAATCTTCTTATACAGCCACAAGAAGAGGCAATAAAAAGAAATACGAGTTCAAAATGCCTGTCCACAATGGAATTCCAAATAGTGGCCAAGGACCCAATACGATCAATGTACTCAATATTGATTGTATCCAAGATTTAAAACTCAGAGAAAGAGTTGTAGAAAAATGGGTTACTGAGATTTCACTAATCTTACAAACAAATCCAGATGAATTTGAAAAAGCAAAAAATGTTCTACTACTTTTAGAACACAAAACTGATGGAATCGTACAGAAATTCCTAAGAAACAATAATTGGAATGAAGAACTGCATGGCTCAGATCTTTTTGATAATCTCATAAATGTCATATACACTACTTTCTTAGGTCTTGATTATATTTCTAATAAAGACTTCACCATTAATAAGAAGGTTGACATAGCAAGAGTTTCAATGACTAAACTCCAATTACATGATATTAGTCTTCTCGACAAATACACATGTATGTATGAATCATATTTGTATGATATTCCACAGAGAAGCGAATATGCGCAATGGATATCTGCTTATCTCATGAAAATTCCAATTATTGGAGAAACCTGTACAGACAGATGGAAAAAAGAAGCTACTGGAGAAATCCAGCAAACCAGTCTTTCTTACGCAACAAAAATTGCAAAAGAAGAAATTGATAGAATCTGTCAAGACAGATATAAACAACAAAAGCTTAAAACAATAAGCAAAGATTGTTGTAGCATTCTCTCTGATTTCAAAAACTTTGATATTGGAAAGAAAAATTATACTAAGAAAAAGCATAAAAACAAAAAGAAATACAAATCTTTTTGGAAAAAGAAAAGAAAAAAATTTTCACCAGGAAAATACTTCAAGAAACCATCAAAAGAAACACCTAAGAAAACTACTTCTTGTCCGCAAGGAAAGAAAAAGTGTAGGTGTTGGATCTGCAATGAAGAAGGACACTACGCAAACGAATGTCCAAATAGAAAAAAATACCCTGACAAAGTCAAGGTTTTACAAACCGCTAACAATGGAGGCTATGAAGCTCTTGAAGAAGAGTATGATGGTACGCAACATGTTTTTATATATCATGTTGAAACAGAATCTTCATCAGACACTGAAGAATACGAATCAACAACGGATGACTCAGACTAGTCCCATACATACCTCGCTTTTCAGGGAGGAGGAGATTAACCATTTTTGCGTAAACCTCCAGAAGATTGATGATTCCCTTATCATGAATCTTACTAATCCAAACTCTATTTATGTTTCTGCCTTCCTTAACTTTAAAGGATATAAAAAATTTAGAGTACATTGTTTTGTAGACACAGGTGCATCTTTATGTCTTGCAAGCAAATTCGTCATTCCGGATGAACTCTGGGAAAACGCTCCCAAAGAAATTAGTGCCACTATTGCAAATGGTGAAACCATAAAAATTAATAAAGTTTGTAGAAATATTAATCTCGAACTTTCAGGAGAACATTTCAATGTTCCCACTATTTACCAACAAAATTCAGGAATTGATATCATAATTGGTAACAACTTCTGTCAAGTCTATGGACCATTCATACAATGGATAGATAGAATTGCCTTTCATCTTAATAATGATATGGTAATTATAAAAAAGGTTACAGAGGCCTATAGCAAAGGAAAACCAGGTTTTCTTGAAACTCAAGAAAAAGGTTCTAAAGAAAAACAAATTCCAGGTACTAATATAACTCATGAAGAGATTAATAAAGAAAGGATTATTTCTATTCAAACTACCAGGTTCAAACAGATTGAAGATCTTCTTGAAAAAGTTTGTTCTGAAAATCCTATTGATCCAAATAAAACCAAAGGATGGATGAAAGCTTCAATCAAGCTTATTGATCCCAAAACGGTTATTAGAGAAAAACCTATGGTTTACTCTCTACAAGATAGAGAAGAATTTTCCAAACAAATCAAAGAATTACTTGATATGAGACTAATTATAGAATCAAAATCCCCTCATATGTCTCCTGCCTTTCTTGTCAATAAAGAAGCAGAGAAAAGAAGAGGAAAGAAGCGAATGGTTGTTAACTACAAAGCAATTAATGATGCAACTATTGGAGACTCACATAATCTCCCCAATATGCACGAACTCTTGACTCTTCTACGAGGAAAAAACATTTATTCAAGTTTCGACTGCAAGTCAGGTTTCTGGCAAGTTCTACTTGATGAAGAATCGCAGCTTCTCACTGCCTTCACATGTCCTAATGGACTCTTTCAATGGAAAGTACTACCCTTTGGGCTTAAACAAGCTCCTAGTATTTTTCAAAGACACATGCAGAATGCTCTTCGAGGCCTTGAAGGTTTCTGCACTGTATACGTTGATGACATCATGATCTTCAGCAAAAATGAACAAGAACACTATGTTCATGTCACACAGGTTCTCAGAACTATTTTAAAACATGGTATAATACTTTCAAAAAAGAAAGCTCATCTTTTCAAAACAAAAATCAATTTTTTAGGTTTAGAAATAAATGAAGGTACCCATTGTCCTCAAAAGCATATTCTTGAACATTTACATGACTTTCCAAATGTTTTAGAAGACAAAAAGCAACTACAAAGATTTCTTGGTGTTTTAACTTATGCTGAAACATATATTGAAAAACTTGCAGCCATGAGAAAACCTTTACAGGCAAAATTAAAAAAAGATGTCATTTGGAATTGGTCAAATGCTGATACAGACTACATCAAAAAGATAAAGAAAGTTTTAATCAATTTTCCAAAACTTTATCTTCCAAACATTGAAGACAGTTTAATTATTGAAACTGATGCTTCTGATGAATTTTGGGGAGGTGTTTTAAAAGCTAAAAACCCCAAAAACGAAGAACAAATTTGCAGGTACACCTCTGGCAGTTTCAAAGCAGCTGAGAAAAACTACCATAGCAATGAAAAAGAATTACTCGCTGTAAAAAGAGTTATTACAAAATTCTCTGTATATTTAACACCAGTAAATTTCCTGGTTCGTACAGATAATAAAAATTTTACTTATTTCCTCCGAACTAAGATTGCAGGAGATAACAAATTAGGCCGGCTAATACGTTGGCAAGAGTGGTTTTCACGATATACTTTCACTGTTGAACATCTCGCAGGAAACAAAAACGTACTGGCAGACTGCCTCACCCGTGACTTCAGGTATACCTTACATCATCCATGATCTCACTCGCTCCTCTCGAGCCCTATAAAAGGATATGATCCTCATGACATATTTCCTCACAAAAACTTCACCTACAAAAAAGAGAGGGGGAGATTAGAGAAAAAAGTAAACAAAATTTGAGTTTACAAAAATGGAAGACCTCAACACTTTGAGGATGAAGAAACAAATGCTCCTCATAGAGCTATCTGCAATTGAGCAGAAAATCAACTTGTATGAACAAGTAACAACGGTCACCAATGTACCGGAAAGCGAAAGCTCAAAAACAAAGGCTATTCCAGTGCAAACGGCACCTGGTAAAGAATCAACAAATCCGTTGAAAGCTGATGCTTTGCTAAAAAGCATAATAAAGGAGACAGCTACTCCTCTTCCTGATGGAAAAACTAGCTTGTTGGTTGATACCAATCCTTGTACTGAAGGAATCAGTAAAATGACAACCTTGTCACCCATTAACAAATCTGTGCAGGAGTTTACACCAGATTACAAAAAAGCTCTTAACAAAGAAGCTGAAAGATTTTATGTAATCTACAAAGGACCTCATGCCGGTGTTCATACTGACTGGGGAATTACAGAAACATTCTGTAAAGTTGATAAAGTTACTTGCAAAAAATTCAGAAATGAAGCATCTGCAAGATTAAGCCTTGCCACTTATCAAGACGATACAAGCAAGACTAACCAACCACTTCTTCGACCAAAAATTCATAAAGTCAAAGAAGCTCACAGAGACCAAAGGTTTGACGTTCCAAATGACGTTCAACAAATGGTTAACTATCCTGAAATCTCTTTCGAAGACTTCAGAACAATCTGGAAGAAAGCAAGAGCTGCATGCCCAGAAGACCTTGTTCATGAAAAGTTTTTCACTACGGACAAGAAAACAAAAAGTCTGTTCAACTTCCTCGAAGGATCAGATGCAAAATTAGTCTACCAAGCCTTTCAAGCTGGACTAATCGACAATATCTACCCAAGTTGCAACCTTCAAGAACTCATTTTCTTCCCAAGCAACATGGTAGAATCCATTAAAAACTTTCGAAAGAAAGTACTTAAAGCAAAAGATAATCCGATCTACATCAGATGCATCTCTTCACTCCCAGAATGGATTCAAGAATCAACTCTTTCTCCATACCACTTTCTGGAAATTGGTCTTTCTAAAGCCAATAGAGATATTGAACAATCTCAACCAATGGAAGACAAAGATCTACCTTTTACAGAGATTCTTCATCCCAATCGCATCAATGGTTTAAGAAGAACGAGTGCAAGAAAAAACACTCTCTATCTAGTAAATTTTCAGTTCAATGTCTAGTGAGTAATTCCTCCCTTAGAAGGGGAAAAATGTAAAATATTGTAAGAGTCTTCCCTTTTTGGGAACTCTGTTATCAATAAATCTTTGTTTTGTTATTTTTGAGTGTTCATACAATTTAGAGTGATGAAACTTGTAAGTGACAGAGTGTCAGGTCGACGATGATTAACAGTACCACAGGCACCATGCCAACAGGGAAAGCAACCACACAGACCAAAGAACGACACAGGCTGGCTTGAATAGTTTCTATCTATGTAAGTATAACACTCACTACATCACAATTATACATTTATTGATACAAGAGTCTTCTTTTCACAATTTTTATATTTATTCCCTTCTTTGTTAAAACATAAATTCCGTACACATCCACACACCCCAACTGGTATCAGTAAAAAAAATAACAAAACATAAATTGCGGACAAGAAGTAGTATATTTATTCCCTTCTTTGTGATACCAGTTGGGGTGTGTGGATGTGTACGGAATTTATGTTTTAACAAAGAAGGGAATAAATATAAAAATTGTGAAAAGAAGACTCTTGTATCAATAAATGTATAATTGTGATGTAGTGAGTGTTATACTTACATAGATAGAAACTATTCAAGCCAGCCTGTGTCGTTCTTTGGTCTGTGTGGTTGCTTTCCCTGTTGGCATGGTGCCTGTGGTACTGTTAATCATCGTCGACCTGACACTCTGTCACTTACAAGTTTCATCACTCTAAATTGTATGAACACTCAAAAATAACAAAACAAAGATTTATTGATAACAGAGTTCCCAAAAAGGGAAGACTCTTACAATATTTTACATTTTTCCCCTTCTAAGGGAGGAATTACTCACTAGACATTGAACTGAAAATTTACTAGATAGAGAGTGTTTTTTCTTGCACTCGTTCTTGCGATTCCTTCAAACAAAACATAACTCTCAATTTATAGATACATTGAGAGGGTCTGATCCTTGCCTAATATGTCAGGCATGACGTTTTTATCCACAAAAGATTACATTATTGTGGACAGCTAGAAAGCTTCTAATAATGAAGAAGCGCATTATTATTTTGAGTGGCTGGGGCCATTTGACACGTGAAGCATCTTTCTTTAAGATGATGATGATTTGTCATCTTCAGAGGGGGGTCCCTCCATTGTCTCCGAATCTTTGCTTTCGCAAAAGTGACAAAGATGTTCTTCAAAAAGTTGTTCTGCATGTCGGCAGAAGTGTTGGCGTGTAGCATTGGATACTTCCATGCTATTGTTCATGAATTTTTCGCCAAACTTGGAGGCTTGACGAAGATCTTCTTGGCTGGTGTTGTTGTAACTCCAGCTTGTAATTATACAATGCGAGTTGGTATAATTAATCTTCTTTTTTGAACCAGAGATAATCTCGATGATTTTTTCTGATATTCTTCTTAAACCATTGATGCGATTGGGATGAAGAATCTCTGTAAAAGGTAGATCTTTGTCTTCCATTGGTTGAGATTGTTCAATATCTCTATTGGCTTTAGAAAGACCAATTTCCAGAAAGTGGTATGGAGAAAGAGTTGATTCTTGAATCCATTCTGGGAGTGAAGAGATGCATCTGATGTAGATCGGATTATCTTTTGCTTTAAGTACTTTCTTTCGAAAGTTTTTAATGGATTCTACCATGTTGCTTGGGAAGAAAATGAGTTCTTGAAGGTTGCAACTTGGGTAGATATTGTCGATTAGTCCAGCTTGAAAGGCTTGGTAGACTAATTTTGCATCTGATCCTTCGAGGAAGTTGAACAGACTTTTTGTTTTCTTGTCCGTAGTGAAAAACTTTTCATGAACAAGGTCTTCTGGGCATGCAGCTCTTGCTTTCTTCCAGATTGTTCTGAAGTCTTCGAAAGAGATTTCAGGATAGTTAACCATTTGTTGAACGTCATTTGGAACGTCAAACCTTTGGTCTCTGTGAGCTTCTTTGACTTTATGAATTTTTGGTCGAAGAAGTGGTTGGTTAGTCTTGCTTGTATCGTCTTGATAAGTGGCAAGGCTTAATCTTGCAGATGCTTCATTTCTGAATTTTTTGCAAGTAACTTTATCAACTTTACAGAATGTTTCTGTAATTCCCCAGTCAGTATGAACACCGGCATGAGGTCCTTTGTAGATTACATAAAATCTTTCAGCTTCTTTGTTAAGAGCTTTTTTGTAATCTGGTGTAAACTCCTGCACAGATTTGTTAATGGGTGACAAGGTTGTCATTTTACTGATTCCTTCAGTACAAGGATTGGTATCAACCAACAAGCTAGTTTTTCCATCAGGAAGAGGAGTAGCTGTCTCCTTTATTATGCTTTTTAGCAAAGCATCAGCTTTCAACGGATTTGTTGATTCTTTACCAGGTGCCGTTTGCACTGGAATAGCCTTTGTTTTTGAGCTTTCGCTTTCCGGTACATTGGTGACCGTTGTTACTTGTTCATACAAGTTGATTTTCTGCTCAATTGCAGATAGCTCTATGAGGAGCATTTGTTTCTTCATCCTCAAAGTGTTGAGGTCTTCCATTTTTGTAAACTCAAATTTTGTTTACTTTTTTCTCTAATCTCCCCCTCTCTTTTTTGTAGGTGAAGTTTTTGTGAGGAAATATGTCATGAGGATCATATCCTTTTATAGGGCTCGAGAGGAGCGAGTGAGATCATGGATGATGTAAGGTATACCTGAAGTCACGGGTGAGGCAGTCTGCCAGTACGTTTTTGTTTCCTGCGAGATGTTCAACAGTGAAAGTATATCGTGAAAACCACTCTTGCCAACGTATTAGCCGGCCTAATTTGTTATCTCCTGCAATCTTAGTTCGGAGGAAATAAGTAAAATTTTTATTATCTGTACGAACCAGGAAATTTACTGGTGTTAAATATACAGAGAATTTTGTAATAACTCTTTTTACAGCGAGTAATTCTTTTTCATTGCTATGGTAGTTTTTCTCAGCTGCTTTGAAACTGCCAGAGGTGTACCTGCAAATTTGTTCTTCGTTTTTGGGGTTTTTAGCTTTTAAAACACCTCCCCAAAATTCATCAGAAGCATCAGTTTCAATAATTAAACTGTCTTCAATGTTTGGAAGATAAAGTTTTGGAAAATTGATTAAAACTTTCTTTATCTTTTTGATGTAGTCTGTATCAGCATTTGACCAATTCCAAATGACATCTTTTTTTAATTTTGCCTGTAAAGGTTTTCTCATGGCTGCAAGTTTTTCAATATATGTTTCAGCATAAGTTAAAACACCAAGAAATCTTTGTAGTTGCTTTTTGTCTTCTAAAACATTTGGAAAGTCATGTAAATGTTCAAGAATATGCTTTTGAGGACAATGGGTACCTTCATTTATTTCTAAACCTAAAAAATTGATTTTTGTTTTGAAAAGATGAGCTTTCTTTTTTGAAAGTATTATACCATGTTTTAAAATAGTTCTGAGAACCTGTGTGACATGAACATAGTGTTCTTGTTCATTTTTGCTGAAGATCATGATGTCATCAACGTATACAGTGCAGAAACCTTCAAGGCCTCGAAGAGCATTCTGCATGTGTCTTTGAAAAATACTAGGAGCTTGTTTAAGCCCAAAGGGTAGTACTTTCCATTGAAAGAGTCCATCAGGACATGTGAAGGCAGTGAGAAGCTGCGATTCTTCATCAAGTAGAACTTGCCAGAAACCTGACTTGCAGTCGAAACTTGAATAAATGTTTTTTCCTCGTAGAAGAGTCAAGAGTTCGTGCATATTGGGGAGATTATGTGAGTCTCCAATAGTTGCATCATTAATTGCTTTGTAGTTAACAACCATTCGCTTCTTTCCTCTTCTTTTCTCTGCTTCTTTATTGACAAGAAAGGCAGGAGACATATGAGGGGATTTTGATTCTATAATTAGTCTCATATCAAGTAATTCTTTGATTTGTTTGGAAAATTCTTCTCTATCTTGTAGAGAGTAAACCATAGGTTTTTCTCTAATAACCGTTTTGGGATCAATAAGCTTGATTGAAGCTTTCATCCATCCTTTGGTTTTATTTGGATCAATAGGATTTTCAGAACAAACTTTTTCAAGAAGATCTTCAATCTGTTTGAACCTGGTAGTTTGAATAGAAATAATCCTTTCTTTATTAATCTCTTCATGAGTTATATTAGTACCTGGAATTTGTTTTTCTTTAGAACCTTTTTCTTGAGTTTCAAGAAAACCTGGTTTTCCTTTGCTATAGGCCTCTGTAACCTTTTTTATAATTACCATATCATTATTAAGATGAAAGGCAATTCTATCTATCCATTGTATGAATGGTCCATAGACTTGACAGAAGTTGTTACCAATTATGATATCAATTCCTGAATTTTGTTGGTAAATAGTGGGAACATTGAAATGTTCTCCTGAAAGTTCGAGATTAATATTTCTACAAACTTTATTAATTTTTATGGTTTCACCATTTGCAATAGTGGCACTAATTTCTTTGGGAGCGTTTTCCCAGAGTTCATCCGGAATGACGAATTTGCTTGCAAGACATAAAGATGCACCTGTGTCTACAAAACAATGTACTCTAAATTTTTTATATCCTTTAAAGTTAAGGAAGGCAGAAACATAAATAGAGTTTGGATTAGTAAGATTCATGATAAGGGAATCATCAATCTTCTGGAGGTTTACGCAAAAATGGTTAATCTCCTCCTCCCTGAAAAGCGAGGTATGTATGGGACTAGTCTGAGTCATCCGTTGTTGATTCGTATTCTTCAGTGTCTGATGAAGATTCTGTTTCAACATGATATATAAAAACATGTTGCGTACCATCATACTCTTCTTCAAGAGCTTCATAGCCTCCATTGTTAGCGGTTTGTAAAACCTTGACTTTGTCAGGGTATTTTTTTCTATTTGGACATTCGTTTGCGTAGTGTCCTTCTTCATTGCAGATCCAACACCTACACTTTTTCTTTCCTTGCGGACAAGAAGTAGTTTTCTTAGGTGTTTCTTTTGATGGTTTCTTGAAGTATTTTCCTGGTGAAAATTTTTTTCTTTTCTTTTTCCAAAAAGATTTGTATTTCTTTTTGTTTTTATGCTTTTTCTTAGTATAATTTTTCTTTCCAATATCAAAGTTTTTGAAATCAGAGAGAATGCTACAACAATCTTTGCTTATTGTTTTAAGCTTTTGTTGTTTATATCTGTCTTGACAGATTCTATCAATTTCTTCTTTTGCAATTTTTGTTGCGTAAGAAAGACTGGTTTGCTGGATTTCTCCAGTAGCTTCTTTTTTCCATCTGTCTGTACAGGTTTCTCCAATAATTGGAATTTTCATGAGATAAGCAGATATCCATTGCGCATATTCGCTTCTCTGTGGAATATCATACAAATATGATTCATACATACATGTGTATTTGTCGAGAAGACTAATATCATGTAATTGGAGTTTAGTCATTGAAACTCTTGCTATGTCAACCTTCTTATTAATGGTGAAGTCTTTATTAGAAATATAATCAAGACCTAAGAAAGTAGTGTATATGACATTTATGAGATTATCAAAAAGATCTGAGCCATGCAGTTCTTCATTCCAATTATTGTTTCTTAGGAATTTCTGTACGATTCCATCAGTTTTGTGTTCTAAAAGTAGTAGAACATTTTTTGCTTTTTCAAATTCATCTGGATTTGTTTGTAAGATTAGTGAAATCTCAGTAACCCATTTTTCTACAACTCTTTCTCTGAGTTTTAAATCTTGGATACAATCAATATTGAGTACATTGATCGTATTGGGTCCTTGGCCACTATTTGGAATTCCATTGTGGACAGGCATTTTGAACTCGTATTTCTTTTTATTGCCTCTTCTTGTGGCTGTATAAGAAGATTCTGCTTCATCATCTTCCATATCTGAATATTCGAACTTAACAGTCTTTGTATTTGTTTTAAAATTATCTTCTTGTTCTGATTCAGTGTCGGGTTCATTTATTTTAGTCATTCTAAAATATTGATCAAAAAGTTTGGGTTCTTTTTGATACAATTCTTCACATTCTTCAGTTTCTAAAGATAAAAGCTGAATAAGCTTTTGGTCAGTTTTATCATAATCTTCATATTGAAGGTTAAAGAAATATTTCTCGAGACGTTCAGAGATTGTTTCTTTCATTTTTATTCTTTCTTGAAAATGTTAATTTTCTGGGAATCTTTTGAGCTTCCTAAGTCAGGGTTTCCAACACTAGGATTGGGAGGTGAGTATTTCTTAAGACCTGAATATTTTCCAGGCTTGGTTTTTTGTTCTATGATGGAGATATTCTTGATGTGCTCAAGTATGTCTTTATTACATGGGCAAGAGTCAATCTTTTCAGATAACTCTTTAGTAATGTCTGCAATAATTTTTGCAGATGCTACTTCCAACTGGGTAATGGTTACGTATTTATTGAATGTTAAGTCCAAGTTTATAATCAGCCCATCTATTTTTTCATTAAGGAGATTGATTGATCTATTGAGCTCGGGTATCGAGGTGATTGATCTATTGAGCTCGGGTATCGAGGTCATCCTATTAGTTGTTTTAACTGATCATGTATATTAGTGATCTTAATGTTGGTTTCCTTAAGAGTGCCCTCAATATTTGCCTTTTTGGCGACTTCTTCAACAAATTGGTTATTTTTTAAAGAGTTTTCTAAAAGAATAGAATGTTTGTCAATAGACTGGGTTAACTTGATAGTTAATTTATTTTGTCTTTCAATAACTTCGAAGAATTTTTCAAAATCTTTTTTATCAAGATTGTTTTTAACCATAAAGGCTAAATCGTTTTTAAATTGGTTAAAAGGTATTTTATTTTTTGAAATATCTGTAGAAATATCTTTTGAAATACCAAGATAATGGCTTATTTTTGAAGTTTTTAAAAGACATCTTGCAATGATTTGGTTGAGATTATTGCAATGATTTACGATTGTTTGAACACCAGCTTTACCAGAAGTAGAGAAAACGTATTCTTTCTTTTCAGTATTATCGTCAAGAGTTTTAATTTTGACTGTTTTACCTTTTTTATAGAAATGAGGAAAATCAATTTTATTATTCATTTATAATGTCAGTGATTTGTTTGATATTCTGGCGTAGACTATCAATTTTTAAAGACATGTTTCTTATTAAGTTATTATCTTTTCTCTCCGAGCTTTCTCCTATGTGGAGTGAATCCATAGAAATTCTTGGTCTAAGAGTTTCTCCTAGAGCTTTTTTATTTCTAGCTATATTTAAAACCCAAGAGTTTTCTTGAGGATTTATGTCGCAGAATTGTTTATCTTTGACATGGCCTATTTCTGAAAAGACATCATCAAGTTCGATGTACTCGTCTTTCTTATAGTCTATGCTATGGTGACTGTTGGTCAGGGCATATCCTATGAGATATGTTATGGTGAAAGGTTTATCACCTGGACTCATTAGGTCACTTCTTTCAAAGTGATGTATAAAAGATAAGGTTTTATCTATATTTGCAGATTTTAAATCCAGAGCAAACTTTGGATAGACTGAAAACATAAACTTTTGGTAAGCAAGGTTTCCCTTTGCAGCACCTAAGATGCAGTCCTGTCTGTCAGTAATTCTGTTGTCAATTAAGGCCATTTTTATGGGAGAATTTATTCCTGCTTGGAATTGGGATTTTAACAAAATTTTTACAGCTCCGATATGGACCATTCTAATTTTTGATCTAATCTCAACTGGAATACTTTTTAAGTTATTATGTATTTGTTCCTTAGTTAAAAGGGGTAGAAAGACAGCTCCTATTGTATCTTTTATGTCTACGGACATTTCTTTAGTACTAACAAAGTAGAAGATTTCATTTTTCCTTTTAAGGGG
This sequence comes from Lactuca serriola, assembly GCF_051521515.1. Classification (NCBI taxonomy): domain Eukaryota; kingdom Viridiplantae; phylum Streptophyta; class Magnoliopsida; order Asterales; family Asteraceae; genus Lactuca; species Lactuca serriola. Next base: position 231,189,533 of record NC_136409.1, on the reverse strand, counting down.
ATTTAGAATACTAAGTTTAGAAGGAACATTTTTGAAAATGTTTTCTTTCTTTATTTTTAAATCAATTTTCTTAACTCGAGAGAGAAGGTCTTGTTTTATTAAAAGATTTGCATGAAAGCCGTCTTCATCTTCAACATAAGTTAAGATTTGTTTTTCTTCTGAATTATTTTCTTCAGTGTTGTTGAAAATTTCATTATTCATTTTAAGAAAAGCTAACAAGTTAAAATAAACTTTCTGAGTTTTGAAACTAATTTTTTATTTCTATCAAGATGTTCTTGATGTACTTTTTGCTTATGCAGGAGATACATACGTATATTAACCAAGTTTGGTATATATTCATGAGTATGTTTATTTTGTGCTTGTAGAATTCTGAAATCTATATGCACCAAGTCTTTTTTATTATTAAAAAGTATTTTTTTATGTTGAGAGATTTCAATCTCTTTATTATGAATATGTTCAAACTTTACTCTGTAAAGTGTTTTATTATAATGTAATGCCATATTTATCAAGGCTCTGATACCAGTTGGGGTGTGTGGATGTGTACGGAATTTATGTTTTAACAAAGAAGGGAATAAATATAAAAATTGTGAAAAGAAGACTCTTGTATCAATAAATGTATAATTGTGATGTAGTGAGTGTTATACTTACATAGATAGAAACTATTCAAGCCAGCCTGTGTCGTTCTTTGGTCTGTGTGGTTGCTTTCCCTGTTGGCATGGTGCCTGTGGTACTGTTAATCATCGTCGACCTGACACTCTGTCACTTACAAGTTTCATCACTCTAAATTGTATGAACACTCAAAAATAACAAAACAAAGATTTATTGATAACAGAGTTCCCAAAAAGGGAAGACTCTTACAATATTTTACATTTTTCCCCTTCTAAGGGAGGAATTACTCACTAGACATTGAACTGAAAATTTACTAGATAGAGAGTGTTTTTTCTTGCACTCGTTCTTGCGATTCCTTCAAACAAAACATAACTCTCAATTTATAGATACATTGAGAGGGTCTGATCCTTGCCTAATATGTCAGGCATGACGTTTTTATCCACAAAAGATTACATTATTGTGGACAGCTAGAAAGCTTCTAATAATGAAGAAGCGCATTATTATTTTGAGTGGCTGGGGCCATTTGACACGTGAAGCATCTTTCTTTAAGATGATGATGATTTGTCATCTTCAGAGGGGGGTCCCTCCATTGTCTCCGAATCTTTGCTTTCGCAAAAGTGACAAAGATGTTCTTCAAAAAGTTGTTCTGCATGTCGGCAGAAGTGTTGGCGTGTAGCATTGGATACTTCCATGCTATTGTTCATGAATTTTTCGCCAAACTTGGAGGCTTGACGAAGATCTTCTTGGCTGGTGTTGTTGTAACTCCAGCTTGTAATTATACAATGCGAGTTGGTATAATTAATCTTCTTTTTTGAACCAGAGATAATCTCGATGATTTTTTCTGATATTCTTCTTAAACCATTGATGCGATTGGGATGAAGAATCTCTGTAAAAGGTAGATCTTTGTCTTCCATTGGTTGAGATTGTTCAATATCTCTATTGGCTTTAGAAAGACCAATTTCCAGAAAGTGGTATGGAGAAAGAGTTGATTCTTGAATCCATTCTGGGAGTGAAGAGATGCATCTGATGTAGATCGGATTATCTTTTGCTTTAAGTACTTTCTTTCGAAAGTTTTTAATGGATTCTACCATGTTGCTTGGGAAGAAAATGAGTTCTTGAAGGTTGCAACTTGGGTAGATATTGTCGATTAGTCCAGCTTGAAAGGCTTGGTAGACTAATTTTGCATCTGATCCTTCGAGGAAGTTGAACAGACTTTTTGTTTTCTTGTCCGTAGTGAAAAACTTTTCATGAACAAGGTCTTCTGGGCATGCAGCTCTTGCTTTCTTCCAGATTGTTCTGAAGTCTTCGAAAGAGATTTCAGGATAGTTAACCATTTGTTGAACGTCATTTGGAACGTCAAACCTTTGGTCTCTGTGAGCTTCTTTGACTTTATGAATTTTTGGTCGAAGAAGTGGTTGGTTAGTCTTGCTTGTATCGTCTTGATAAGTGGCAAGGCTTAATCTTGCAGATGCTTCATTTCTGAATTTTTTGCAAGTAACTTTATCAACTTTACAGAATGTTTCTGTAATTCCCCAGTCAGTATGAACACCGGCATGAGGTCCTTTGTAGATTACATAAAATCTTTCAGCTTCTTTGTTAAGAGCTTTTTTGTAATCTGGTGTAAACTCCTGCACAGATTTGTTAATGGGTGACAAGGTTGTCATTTTACTGATTCCTTCAGTACAAGGATTGGTATCAACCAACAAGCTAGTTTTTCCATCAGGAAGAGGAGTAGCTGTCTCCTTTATTATGCTTTTTAGCAAAGCATCAGCTTTCAACGGATTTGTTGATTCTTTACCAGGTGCCGTTTGCACTGGAATAGCCTTTGTTTTTGAGCTTTCGCTTTCCGGTACATTGGTGACCGTTGTTACTTGTTCATACAAGTTGATTTTCTGCTCAATTGCAGATAGCTCTATGAGGAGCATTTGTTTCTTCATCCTCAAAGTGTTGAGGTCTTCCATTTTTGTAAACTCAAATTTTGTTTACTTTTTTCTCTAATCTCCCCCTCTCTTTTTTGTAGGTGAAGTTTTTGTGAGGAAATATGTCATGAGGATCATATCCTTTTATAGGGCTCGAGAGGAGCGAGTGAGATCATGGATGATGTAAGGTATACCTGAAGTCACGGGTGAGGCAGTCTGCCAGTACGTTTTTGTTTCCTGCGAGATGTTCAACAGTGAAAGTATATCGTGAAAACCACTCTTGCCAACGTATTAGCCGGCCTAATTTGTTATCTCCTGCAATCTTAGTTCGGAGGAAATAAGTAAAATTTTTATTATCTGTACGAACCAGGAAATTTACTGGTGTTAAATATACAGAGAATTTTGTAATAACTCTTTTTACAGCGAGTAATTCTTTTTCATTGCTATGGTAGTTTTTCTCAGCTGCTTTGAAACTGCCAGAGGTGTACCTGCAAATTTGTTCTTCGTTTTTGGGGTTTTTAGCTTTTAAAACACCTCCCCAAAATTCATCAGAAGCATCAGTTTCAATAATTAAACTGTCTTCAATGTTTGGAAGATAAAGTTTTGGAAAATTGATTAAAACTTTCTTTATCTTTTTGATGTAGTCTGTATCAGCATTTGACCAATTCCAAATGACATCTTTTTTTAATTTTGCCTGTAAAGGTTTTCTCATGGCTGCAAGTTTTTCAATATATGTTTCAGCATAAGTTAAAACACCAAGAAATCTTTGTAGTTGCTTTTTGTCTTCTAAAACATTTGGAAAGTCATGTAAATGTTCAAGAATATGCTTTTGAGGACAATGGGTACCTTCATTTATTTCTAAACCTAAAAAATTGATTTTTGTTTTGAAAAGATGAGCTTTCTTTTTTGAAAGTATTATACCATGTTTTAAAATAGTTCTGAGAACCTGTGTGACATGAACATAGTGTTCTTGTTCATTTTTGCTGAAGATCATGATGTCATCAACGTATACAGTGCAGAAACCTTCAAGGCCTCGAAGAGCATTCTGCATGTGTCTTTGAAAAATACTAGGAGCTTGTTTAAGCCCCAAAGGGTAGTACTTTCCATTGAAAGAGTCCATCAGGACATGTGAAGGCAGTGAGAAGCTGCGATTCTTCATCAAGTAGAACTTGCCAGAAACCTGACTTGCAGTCGAAACTTGAATAAATGTTTTTTCCTCGTAGAAGAGTCAAGAGTTCGTGCATATTGGGGAGATTATGTGAGTCTCCAATAGTTGCATCATTAATTGCTTTGTAGTTAACAACCATTCGCTTCTTTCCTCTTCTTTTCTCTGCTTCTTTATTGACAAGAAAGGCAGGAGACATATGAGGGGATTTTGATTCTATAATTAGTCTCATATCAAGTAATTCTTTGATTTGTTTGGAAAATTCTTCTCTATCTTGTAGAGAGTAAACCATAGGTTTTTCTCTAATAACCGTTTTGGGATCAATAAGCTTGATTGAAGCTTTCATCCATCCTTTGGTTTTATTTGGATCAATAGGATTTTCAGAACAAACTTTTTCAAGAAGATCTTCAATCTGTTTGAACCTGGTAGTTTGAATAGAAATAATCCTTTCTTTATTAATCTCTTCATGAGTTATATTAGTACCTGGAATTTGTTTTTCTTTAGAACCTTTTTCTTGAGTTTCAAGAAAACCTGGTTTTCCTTTGCTATAGGCCTCTGTAACCTTTTTTATAATTACCATATCATTATTAAGATGAAAGGCAATTCTAT